>NC_137568.1:3279631-4670464 GCF_963082525.1 Nesoenas mayeri
GGCTGATGCTCCCCCCCTCGGCATCGAACCCCCACGGGGCCCCCAGTGCTGCATCCAGCAACACTGAGTCTGTCCACAGCATCTACCATGCTGACTGCCACTTTGAGCCCGTGTGCTGCCGCTCATCCCTCCCACAGCCGGTCCTTGGCTTGCCGAGCCCAGAGGGGATCCCCAAGAACATCGTGGGCAGCAAGGTGTACCCCACGGTGCACCCCAGCACCTCCCACGAGATGCTGAAAGAGAAGAACCTGGGGGAGGCGGCAGTCGGGGCGGGGAGCAGCACCTTGACGAGCCTCAACATCCCACCCGGGCCATACAGCACCATGCACAAGCTGCTGGAGACCCAGAGCACAGGTGAGCCGGGTGCTGGATATCATTTTGGGGTTGTCTTGCAGAAATACAAGATACAGCCTAATTTCTGTCTCTTTCTGAATCTTTGCAGGGTTCTTTTCAGTTCACGTTACAGAGAAAGGCGACAGCTTTCCAGGTGAGACCAATGTGAATCTTCTGACCTACATAACTCATCTTATAGCCAAAACTAGGAGAGAGGTTTCAACATCCCAGACTTTAGACTTGCTAGAATCCAAGGGAAATTACTTTTTTTCAATCAACCCATTTTCTTTCCCATCACCATTTCCTCCTGAAACCAATTTATTCTGCAGTTACAGGGAATGCTTCCCAGATCCCTGCACTCCCCAAATCAGCTAGAACCAGGTTCAATGACACCCAGCAAAGCTGGAGCCCAGCCCAGCTGTTTCCAAATTTCCATGTCCCTTCCTTGTTGACATGCAGGGGCTGGAGGTGGCTGCTTTGCCCACCACATGCCCCACAGCCTGGGCATGGACACCTTCCCGATCAGCATCCCAGCACATCCCTGAGCACTGTGTAGCTCTGCTTCTCACAGGACGCAAGACTCAGGGAGATAGTGTCTTGTTTGCATGAGTGATCAATGTCAATTGCAGGTGCTGAGTATTAAAACCTATGATGTACTCATGAAGCCCGTAACAGAGCCAGACACCAAATGCAGCTTTCCTGGACCCGGGGTTTCAAACTTTCCTCACAAGATGCTCTTTCCCCCTCTCCATCCTAAGGTCTGGGAGCTCAACCCAGTCTAGTCCAAACCCTCTCGGTCTCCAAGAAGCATTTCTGGCAAAGCTTTCCTGGATGGTCAATGCCTTTTCTACCCCACCACAGTGGCACTGACCTTTCCAGCCAGGAGCTGTGCAGGGAAGAGCCCAAGTCCTGTCCCCAGCTCAGAGCTGCCCAGATAATGAATACGAAGAGCTTGGCTCTGAGTTGGTTTAGCACTGAGTTTTTATTCATACCTCCTGCATGCTGCTGGGCATGAGTCAAGAGTGTGCTTTGCAAACAGACTCTTCCCTTGCAGCCAGCTGGTGGGATTTTTGGGGAACATCCTGCTGGGAATGTCACCTGGGAGCCACCTGGCAGCTGGGACCTGAGGGCAGCTTGTGGAGGGGGAAGCTGATGATTTCCAAGCATCAGCAAACAGCAGGAGCAGGAAAGGAGGTGGTGGTGGTCCTGATAATTAGAGCCCGGAGCCTGCCTGGGCCAAGGGGGCTGATTGCTTTCTCCTAGCCATGATGGTCAGAGGTTTAATGAGGTGGGCTGTGGCTTCTGGGCTGGAGCTCTGTCTGCCTGGGGGCAGCAAAGAGGGCTTTAAATTGTGAGAAGGTGCTGGGGAGCCCAAGTTTTGTCTAGGGCTCTTTAACCCAGCAGGAGTCCTTTTCCTCTTAGGAAATGCCTGTTCTGTTGAGGGCAAAAGCTTGGTGCTAATGGGGATTGGGGGGTTGCTCTTGTGGCTTCCTGTGGTCCCCTTGTCTTCGCTGATGGGCTGTTCTGTCCTGCTGGCATTTCAGGTCCCTGCCAAAGCTCCTGCAAGATCTCCAGCCCCTGCAACAAGCTGGACAGCGGCTCCTGCAACCCCGAGAGCTGCCCTTACTGCCTCAAGGCGCTGGCGAGTGAGGGTGAGCTGACGGACAACGAGACGGGTGACTCGGACAGCGAGGGCGTCTACGAGTTCACGCAGGATGCCCACTACAGCGACCAGCGGGACCCGCAGCGGGGCAGAGCCCGGGCAAGGAAAGCGAGTCGGGTGCTGGCCTTCTGGCACGTGGTGTGTGAGACCTTCCGGAAGATCGTGGACAGCAAGTATTTTGGCCGTGGGATTATGGTGGCGATTCTCATCAACACGCTCAGCATGGGGATCGAGTACCACGAGCAGGTTAGTGCTGTCCCAGCAGAAGGGATGTGGGTGGTGTGACAGGTCCGAATCCGGCTGCTGATGAGATGGTTTGGGGTGAGAGGCATTTGGGTGCTGTAGGAATCGCAGGATGGTTGGAGTTGGAAGGGTGGACTTCATCTAGTCCAACCCACCTGCTAAAGCAGGTTCACCCAGAGCAAATCACACAGGATTTTGTCTGGGGGGGGTTTTAATATCTCCAGAGGAGACTCCACAACCTCTCTGGGCAGCCTGTTCCAGGGCTCAGAGTAAAGAAGTTTCTCCTCATATTCAGCTGGAACTTCTGATATTTCAGTCTGTGCCCATTGTCCCTCACCCTACTGTTGGGCCCTACTGAAATGGGTCTGCTCCCATCCCCTTGACACCCACCCACCCTTGAGATAAGCATAAATAAAAAGAGTTCCAGAACAGAGCAAGGCTGATTTTTGTCCTCGGAGCCTGCTCCCAGCTTGCAGGCAGAGGCAGGCAGCAATCACATGGGCTGGTAATGGGCTGCATGAGCTCCTGCATCCCGGCCCCGCCAGGGATGCTCAGCACTGTGCTGAGTCCACCATCACCTGGGCAGCACCGCACGTCACTGGTTTCTGTGGCACAGGGGCCAAGGAGAGGGAACAGCCGTTTGCCGCTGGGTTTGTGCCAGCTACCGGCAGTGGCTGCGGGCTCTGGGGTTGGTGCAGCTGCAGACAGGGAAGTCTATTGAATTTGCAGTCCCTGGAGAGGAGGTAACAAATGCCTTTGCCTCCCCGGTGAACGCTCTAGCAACAGCACACTGAGTCCAAAATAGACTCGTCGCTGGCTACTTCTCCGCTCGATTATCTGAGTCCTTGCAGGCAAGAGGCTGACTTTGCTCCAGCCTCTTGCACACTTGTCACATAGCAGAGCTTTTCCCAATATATAGTAATTAAGAAAAGGATGTTCCTCTTGAAATGTCTCTATCAGGATAACAAGAGCTCTGCTTTTAGAGAGGCTTTTGTGTGGTGTGGTCTCACTGTCAGTTTTGTGGCTGCTGCCGGTGGCACGCCTGGTGTGGTGCCCTCAGTCCTGCTGCAGGTGTGGGTTGGCTTGGTTTGGATGTGGAGGGGAGAGTTGATTAGGAGGGATGGTGAGATGCTGCAAAACATTCTTACATACCCCTCCAGTGCTAAAGGGCTCCCATTAGTCAGACTGGCATTGTGCTTCTTTTGGGATGCCAGAGCTCTGCCCTCCCAGACAGACAAGACCACCCCTGTCCCAGCACGAGCCTTTGCTGGGAACTCCCTTGCATCTCCGGTCATGGCTGTTTCTGACTTTTCTCCCTTCCTGGCATGCTTTGTATTTGTATAGTCACTCGCAGTTGCACGCAGAGGTGTTTCTCCCACAGCTCCCAGTTGCAGGGGTGGTGGCTGCAGACTGTCTCCAAATTTCCGTGTCCTCCCGTGGCATTAATGCCTCAATGCCCGAACGCCAGGAAGACGCGGTTGTGCTAAATGTGTCCCTTCCAGCCAGTGCCTTCTCCCTGACGTCCTAATACAGTCTGGCTGGCTAACCCTTGTTTTCAGTACACATTAAACAACGATGCGCTCAGAAGTCCTACAGGTTTCACCTTCATGTGCTGCCCTTGGTGGATGTGCCAGGGGAGCTGCATGGGGAAGCTTGAGCGATTCCACCTTTATTTAATAATATCGGGAAGATCATCTCTTAAGAACCTGGGGGGAAGTGGCTCACAGAAACCAATAAACAGTTCTATTCCTCCTTTGGCTGAAAGGTGAAAGCAGATCTGCTATGTCTTTGCTGCGAGTGTTCAAGGTACAGATTGTCAAAGCTTGTTGCCCTTTATTAGGAGCATGTTTGGGAGATGCTGGTGCAGGCTCCCACCATGCGCGTCCATGCGTTGGGACCATTCCACCATTGATGGGTGGCTGAGGGAGCTCTCATCACCAAACACCTGATAAACAACACAGCTACTTAATTCTTGGGCTGGGGAGAAGGAGGGCAGCGGGGTGCTGGCCTCTGCCCTGGCCAGCGGTGTGTCCCAGCCGGCAGCTGGATGGGAAAGGCAGATTTTTGTGGTGATTTTCGGGTAATGAGGTGAAGGAAGCTGATAAGCGTGGGGGTACTCCAGACACTGTGGGTGGCTGCTTTCTTTGGCGGTAGTTTGAAGCTACTACTGTTCCAGATTCCTTTCTCCCAGGCATTTGGAGTGAATAGCGGAGCTTGTTTTTATTAGTTCATCTGCTCAAAGTGGCGGCAGAGAGCAGAGAGGTGTTTTTCTGTAAACTCAGGAGGCTTATAGTCTGCTGTTTCGTAATCTGACAGTTATGAGAGCAGGAATTAGAAGGCAGAAATGCTGGCCCAGGCCTTTCTGCAGAGATTATAAACACTGAAACATGCAATTTTGTTTTGTTTTAGAAGAGTCTTTCTTAAAAGTGCAAGTGATCAACCGCATCAAATTTATCTTCATCGGCTGATTGTTTGCAAAGACGTGAGGGGGCTTGAAGAGTACTTGACTCTGTGACTTTCTATATTAAGCTCTCTGCTTATTTAATGAATATTTACCTCTTGGGCTTTTCACATGAGGCCACTCTGGGCACACCAGGCTATATTAGGAATAAATACTTTCAGGACAAGTTTTATGGTGCCATGTCAAAAGCCTTGTACTGTTTACCAGCACCTTGCTAGAGGGGAGAGGACATGCTGACAGCTACTGTGTGAGAAGAAGGATGGGCTGGTGGTTACCCTGGGAGGAAGACATCTACCTTCCATCTGTTTCCAGCAGAGTTGGGTGGGATTCAGCAGCTCTGGGACCACCAGAGCATCCTGGACTTCAGAACATGAGCTGATCAGCAGAGGTCCTCATGATAGCCTGGGGACAGAAGTACACTTCTCTGGAGGCTTTGCATTTCACCTTGGGACAGGCATGCTGGTGAGACCTGCTTTTCTCCATGGGAGATGTCTGGAAGACTGAAACAGCCTTTCAGTCACTTGCTTGACAGTCTTGGGACAGGCTGGGTTATTTAAGATGAAAGTGGTGGTTAGAAGGCACATCAAAACGAGTGGAAATTGGGAGTGTGTTGAAAACGCCGGCCCCCACCTCTTGCTGTTTATTTGCATTCACACATCAGTCAACCTGTCCAGACTGAGCACCCACGACCAGGGGTGCTGGATGCACATAGCTAAGGTAGTTGGTGTCCCCAGGAGCTCACCTCCTACCTTAGGACCTTCCAACCTAAAGCTTCACTTTCCACAGTAAAATTATCATCAATAAACATTTTACCATCGCACGGCTGGGGGTTCAGGAGCTAGGTTTCCTCTAAGCTCCTTCTGACATGACCTTGCTGACTTTCTCACTCAGCATCAGGTTACTTCCACGTGGTTCCTACACGTGTGGGAGCTGTAGGAGCACCTGACCAGGCTTAGCTCAGTGGTTTGTGCCCATCCTCCCCACCCGGTCAGCTCTGGCTCTTGTCTTCCCCATGACCGCTGGGTTTAGCGAGAGGAAAGCGGCTGGAGGTGCACGGAGCACTCGCCGTGTTGCTGCTGCCGGGCAGCACTGTGAAATTTTCCATCAGGGAAATGACAACCAGATTGCTGCGGATTATTAATGGGACTGCTAAATAGCTTGTTTTTCTACGGAGATGAAGGAAAATGCAGGTAGAAACTATTAGCTTTGGGTAGAGGAATATAAAGGTGATTTAAAGGTAGACTCTGGGGGATTTTAAATACACTGTTGAACCAATTGACTGATTCGCCTTAGGGAAGCTGAGACTGCAGCGCTGCGGGTTCAAACGGCTAAGGCTTTGCAAAAGCTTGTTCTGCTATGGAGCAGGAGTAAAGTGTGCTGCTAAACCAGAGGGTTTCTGTGCTGCTTTCCCCCCAGCCCTGGCTGCAAGCCAGACTGTGTTCCATAATGTGCTGCTTTTCTTTTTTCTTTTTCTTCTCCAAATCCTTCCTTGGAGTGAAACGCAAAGGCTTTAGTACAAGGCGTGATGTTGGACTCCTCAGCAGGGGAAAGAATTCAGCGAGGGCTTCCTTGAGGAAGGGCTTTGGGGTTTTGTTTTTGTTTTTAAAATCTGGTTCGCATTGAGCTGCCTGGCTGTTCTGATTTTTCCTTGTCTGAACTCGCATTGTATGAACTATACCCTACATACTCATTTGTTTAAATAGTGCTTGAATTTCAGCCGCCGTCTCTGCGGTGAATTGCCATTGTTAACAAGAAAGAGACTGGAGAGTCCTGCATTGGCCTCCCCAAAGCTGCAGTCGGTTCAAATTCACGGCTGGAGATCATGGGGACTTGGATCTAGATCGGTGTCTCTGAAGGAAGAGGATATTGCTTCAGACCTGTGGAGAACCTTTTGTTAAGTTTTAAAAAGCAAATTGGAGAGATGACAAAGGGGACAGCACCCAAGGAGAAAAGTCTCGTCATCCACAGGAAGCAATTCCCAGGGAAGTGGGAAGAGGTGATGCTTGACATCCCTCCAGCAGCAGGATAACCGCTGGGGTACCCCCAGCTACAGTAAGGGGTTTTAGGAACCCACAAAGCAGCAGTGCCCTGAACCAAGGTGTGCGAACTCCCTCTGCGGAAGGTAGGAGCAGCCTCAGCTTGTGGTATCTCAGGCTGGATTCCTTGTGCATCCTGCTGCAGGGGCCTGGAGTGTACATGGTACAGATAAAGCCAAATTGTCACCAGTAACATTACAATCTAATAGCCACTGCAACATGGAAATATCAACCATCTGTGCCAAAGCGTCAAAGGAAAGCTTGCTGGCAAAATGCATTAATGTATCCATTTATGTAAACAGTGGGGCTGAAAAACATGAGAGCCTTCCTAATCAGCATCAGAGGATGTGAAATTTTTAGGTATCCAGGATGACGGAGAGGGGAGGTGAAGGGTCAGTGAGCGCAGCAGTGTTAGAAAACTTGCCGTGAGGCTCCAGGTTCAGGCATTAATAACAGTCACCCAAAGGGTATTGATGTACTTCTGCCTGAATTTAGTGTGCAGGGAGAAAGGTAACTGAAAATTATTAGCTGTCCTGACACTCACTGATTGATTTCTCCACGTGAGAGGAAAATTTAGTTTCTCTATGGAGAAGTGGTGTCAGGGAGCTGGGCAGTGGGGATTTGTCAAGCTGGTGCCCCAGGTCTTGGGGTGCTTGAGTCTGTGCTAGTGTCCAAAGTTCTGGGCAGGCTGGAGGGCAATAGAAGCACTTTTTTCCCAGGAATTCATGGTTAAGAGCATCCTAATCTCCACCAGTTCCAAGCCAAGTTGAACACTTGCTGCTGGCTGCAGGAGTGTTGGAGATTTGTCAGGCATACGGAGGCTGCTCCATTGACGTCCCCGTGTGCCAAATCAGATCTTGCCACGTGCTTGTTTGCCTCCCGAGGAGGCTGTGGGGGATGCAGGGATGAGCTGCAGCTCGTGAGGTGTGTGCTGCCCAGCTTGCCCTTTTCTGGCTGCACAGGGTGATCATAGGCAGCACCATGTTCCCTCCAACCTCTGCAGCTCTATGTCATCTAGATCCAGGACATTTGAATTCTGGCTTCTTTCGTGTGCATGGATTTGTTTCAAGCCTCCAGGTCAGGAAGGGAATCCTTTTTTATTTAATATTTTTGATATCTCTTGCATCTCTTTTGAATTGTTTTCTGCAAGTGCAGGGGCTCAAAGACTTGTCCCACATCCAGACAGCAGCTGGTGCGGCACCAGGGGCTCTCTGCGTCCCACACAGAGATGCAAAGCAGTGCTGCACCCCCTTAACCCTGCACCCCAGCTGCTTTACTCCAACCTTGGCCTTAATAGTACAGCTGGACTTTCCTCTGCGGTGAAATTTCTAATTTGATGCTTCCCTGTATGAATCTGATTCATTAGGCTTTGATTCAGGAGGGCACTTGCCATGTGTGTGCATTCCTTAAATCAACAAGAGAGCCTTTCCCTGGAAAGCCTCTGCCTGCCCCAGGCTCTTTCTGGGAGCTCACAGGGTCCCGTGTTCATGCACCATCTCTTCCTAGAGATATCTCCATTTCCACGTTGGTGCCTACCCCGTGTCTCTATTTAACTCCATCACATATCCCCCCAGCGCTGTGCCAGCTACTCTTGGCGAAGCGATGAAAGCTTTGGCAGCGCAGTGAGGCTTTCCCCGCCTCGGCATCTGCTGGCTTTGCCCAACACAGGGCTTGTAGCTGGTGTCAACTCGATTTCCCGGTGCTACAGCTGCACAGGGCACTCCCACAGCAGGAAAATGAGATGCCCTATAGATTTGCATGTGCTGTATTCAATTACCTCCTGCTTAAGCAGAAATTACTCTTATTAACAGTTTGTAGCTGGAGACTGGTGGAGTCAAGTCAACGCTAATGGAAGTCATCCGAGCTGTTAATCACTAGAATCACCGACTTCAAAATCAGCTCTCTGTTTGTTATTGGGGGTAATTCTTTTTATGGACCTCAGGGGTTCTTCCTCTCCTCAGTGATTTGAAGGTTTTATGAGGTCTTGTAGGAACTTGTGTGTTTTATTGACTCACTGACAAAGCTCTTTCAGAGTGTCATGCAAAATACAGGGGTGCCACAGCCCTCGCAGTTATTGAAAAAATGGGCTGTGCCTATAAAGCAGACTTTATCCTGGTTCTGGAGACTGAATGATTTGAAAATGTAATGAGATTTCAGGCAACTGGAAAGTGTGTGGATTTTTTATCAGATAATTCAGTTTTCTGCAAGCTTTAGGGATGAGCCTATGTGGATTTCCAACATCTAAAGTTTTCTTCAGCTCCCTGGATGGGGAACTATTAAGTGTCAATCCTTTCCTGTTAATTTAGTTCAGAGGCTGGAAATACTCGGGCTGCCTTAGATCCTATCATTACAGCTGTTGTTTCAGCTGCCATCCGTACCCCTGCGTTATCTCTGCTCAGGCAGCATTGAGAAGAGACTCTGGCTCAGTGAAATGGGGAGATGATGTGTGCTTTTGAAACTCACTTCATCCCCATGCTGATGAAAAATCACTGCTCTCTGCAGATAGATGTGCGTGTCTCTCTGCTCCTTCTTTGATTATTGTGGTTGTTCCCTTTGGGTGGAAGCCAGCAAACTCAGCTAGAGCTTCTGGAGCATCCTCAGCTTGCACCAGCACATGCTTTTGTCCGTAAAAGCTCCTGATTGTTGATTGTTGGTGATTTCCCAGGGATCAATCAATTTTCTTCCCAGTTCTCCCGGTAGAGTTGGTCCCGATGCTGTTGGTGCCGTGACTCTGCCCCGTTGCCACCCGTGTCCTCGCAGAACCCCTTCCCACCCCGCTCAGCCCCAGCGGGAGCAGGGACGGGAGCTGAGTGTTTTTTCCCTCATCTCTGCTGGATTTCAGCTCTTTTGTTACAATTGTTTTTTTGCTGATGTTAGGAAACGACCAGCTTTTCCCCCGTGGATGTCTGTCAGCATTAGAGATAGTGTTACCAGCATCAGAAACCCAGGTTCAGCAGAACTGTGCAGGAGCCCTACAGAGACAGCCTTTTTCTTTCTCTTTTTTTTTAATTTCCTTCCTCCCCCTGGTACCTTCTCAAGTAGTAATGGGGAGATAAGTTTCAAACTTGGTTTAGATTAACTAGAAATAGAGGGCTTTAAATCTCAAGTACTTACAAGGTGTGACCAAGTGGAAATGCAGCTTTTGTTCAGCTTAAGCTCCTCTGAAACCTGGGCAGAGGAATGAGCCACTTCATGTTTTTCTTGCATTTTCTAGGATAATATTCATCCAGAAATCTCAAGCTGAGAGAGATAAGGAGTTCAGGCAAGAATATCTGCTGTGTGAGTGGTAAAGAGAGCTCAGCCCCAGGGCTTGGGGAAGAGAGCATGGTCTGCAGGTCCTGTTGATGGTTCTGGGCAGGGATAGGTCATGGCAGGTCCCTTTGGGGTTGGTTGATGAGGTTCTCCATCACGCGTGGGGCTCATCCCCTCATTTGTACCCCGAGCTTGAGGTGGACATGAGGCAGAGAGGACATGGCCCCATCAGGACTGGGGAATTCAGTTGCTGGCCATGGTTGCTCAGCAAGGATGTGGTGGAGAGGAAGGTCCTGCACTAGAAGGTGCCGTGGCCATGGGACTCAGCTCCTTCCTTCTGCAGATGTGGGCTGGGAAGGGACATTTGTGAATTGTAACAGGGAAGAATGGGTGGAAGGTGAGGAGATTAGTGGTGGTGGTGGAAGGGGAGTCCCTCCTGTGCAGACAGCTCTGATTTCTCCGAAATGAAAGCTGCTCTCCTCCTTTTCTTACAGCATTACTTGCTGTGGCATGAAATATTCAGCCTCCATTTAAACCGTAACAAAATCCTCCTTTCCCGTGTGGTGAAGGGATGAAACTGGACTTGTTCGCTTGTCTGTTAAAGTCAATTCCTTTTAATAAATGCCTATAAATCCTGAACTTCCCAGCAGTCCTCCTTCAGCCCACCGAGCAGCAAACACGCTGCCTTTTCTGTGTGTCCAACCCCAGGAGGAGCAAAACAAAAGTCTCTGCAATTCTGCTACTTTCTGAATTGTTTTCTTTAACCGATTTGGCAAAGGATGAGTAGAAACAGCCTATCAGTCTGTCAGGCTCTGATTTAAGCATGGCTCAGGTTGGAGCTGCTAGACCCGGGACAGTGGCTAAAGCCTGATGCCTTTTAAGGAGCCCCAAAGACAATGAATGTCATCACTGAAAATATGCGTGGATTGAGTTTCTATTTATAAAATAGCAAGTGGCTCTGGAGCTGAGAGGCGCTGTATTTACTGAAGGGAATCAAAGTGGTTTTGTGGATGCCCGTGGCTCAGCGGCAGGAGGAATACTGTGGGTGTGATGAGGTTAGGGCATGGAGAAGACTTGTTGGTTGAGGACATGGCCATGAGCTATAAATGATGGGGAACTGAGCATGGGAGAGGGCAAGAAAAAGGACACATCATTTTGTTAATTAATATCTGCTTCCGTTCATCAGAATTTCTTACGTTTTGCCCCAGGACCGATGGTCTGGCTCCTGTTTTAAGGCAGACCCAATGTGTGCCTGCACCCCTGCAGAGAGTGGAGACAATCTAGTGGAACAGTGTCAGGTCGAAAAATCGCATCTTTGTGTGACCTGTTTGATTTTTTTCTTATGTATATATATTAAAAATCTGCAAGTGATGAGTCAGTAAAACGTTGCTGGTGTTTCCTGTGAAATAGCTGAGGTTGGTATTTTATTTCAATGTTATTTTTCCTTAGTTACCATGGTAATGATTTCAGACAGGTTTTATTCTGCAGCCGTTTGAATGGTTTTGAAGTTTTCATGGTCTTCTGGATTCACTCACAGAAGCAGAGCCCTGGGGATCAGGAGAGATCTGCCTCCTGGCCTGTCACCCCATCCTTCCCTCTGCTTTGGCAAGACAGATTTTTTTTTCTATTCTATTTTATTTTATTGTTGGCGAGATAGAGAGGAAACACCCTGGGGTGCTTCTGCTCTTTTGTGCTGACTTCCCCGGGGGCAGGGGCTGGACAAGACCAGGCTTGGCCTCAGCCTGGAGCTCGCTGCCTGGGCAGAGGGGAAACAGGGATGGATGGATCCACACCAGACGTGTCTACGGTGCTGAGGGCAGGTCTGGCAATGATGCAGAGCCTGTGCCATGGCACTGTCATTTCCCTTTTACGGGTCGTGGCTGGAGGAAGGCAGGAGTAGAAGCCTTGTAGGCTCTGTGCACCATCTGCCAGGGCACTTGGTTGCATTTTGTCACACGACAGGGCTTGTCTTGCAGGAATTGGGGAGCACAGCTCCTCTGGCTCCTACTTCTCATGACCCCAGCCCCTGTCCTCACCTTCAGGAGCTTTTTCCCCTCATTGCCCACAACCTCACTTGCTCAGCAGACACCTTGAAGCCCCACACACAGGCAGCAGTGGTGTGTGCCACCGCCTTGTGCCCAGACAGAAACAGAGCATGTCCCTTCTGCCATTAGAAACCTCGCTTGTGAGATCCTAATTAATTAAAAAAAATAAATAAAAACAACCCAAAGAAATGCATTACAGCTGAATGCTGAAAAAGGACAAGGTATTGGGCCCGCTCTGAGATACTTCTTTGAGGCAACACCTAATACCCAGGGTCACCTTCCCTCTCCTCCGCCTGCCCCCTAGCAGTGCCCTGCCCACTGCCAGGCAGCCCCATCCGAAACCTCTGAGCAGGGCAGGGGGAGCATCCCCTCCCCATACTGACAGCCTGCACCCCGGCACGCAGGGCTACGGCTGGGCTGCCACCGTCCTCCTATGCTCGTCAGAGATGCTGCTCTGTCGGCTCCTGTTTCATGTGCTGCCAGAGCCTGTCAATGTGCTGTTTGGTACATCAACAAATCGACACTCTGCAAACACAGAGCTAACGGGGAATGATTTATCCAGGACGCCACAGCTCTGTGTCCAGCAAGGCGAGGTGTCCTGGAAACAAAATTCAGTATTTACCCAAGACTCATCACAAGAGATGTTGTTTCGTGCCACAGCTGAATTGCACTTGTATCTCGCTCTTTCTGGGTGTTGCTCGTTTAATCATAGCCTGCTTTCCTTTTAATTAGTCACTGCTGCTACTGATGAGAGAATTAGCAGACTCTTCTTTTAATAGAGATGCTGAGGCAATGGCAGACGTGCTGTAATTGGGGTGGGGGTTAGGAGGCTTTGTCCTGTAAAGACACCCCAGGATCTGCACTCAGGCTCTGTGTCCCTGCAAAATGCCCTTTCCAGGGGGGGATCCTGGTGGGGTTTGTTTACCAAATATATAATTTAGTTAAAGGAATGATGCTACCTTCCCTGGCTGCCGTATTGTGGCCCTCGGAGGGGGAAACTGTTTGATTTTACTGGCTCTTTTCCTCCGAGCCCGGTGAGGATCTGGGGAACTGGTTGTGTGCCAGGAGTTGGTGACTCTACCAGGTACATTATGTCTAAAACTGGTCAATATTGTTTTGATTAGACCGTTATTGTCAGAAAACAGCAGCTTATCAAACTTGAAGATGTTGGGGGGGGAAGTAGTTTCAGTGAACTGCCTTTTTTGTTTTCTTAAATACATTGTCTTACAGATACGAAATGAGCATTTGAACAGTTGGTGACTGAAAAGCTCCATGTTCTTCTTCAAGCTGACTTTTATTTGTTTTTTAATTTAGTTTAATTTATGGTACGGAGGAAATGGATAAGGGAATAGGGACTGAAATGGAGGGGAGAGCTATCAAAGTTTTGGGCACAGTGTGTTTCAGTTCACCAGTTCTGAAACTCTGTATTCCTTTTTAAGATAGGATGACAATTTCAGTTCCTATGGGAGAGAAAAGCTAGTTTCCTGCTGTATTGTAATGATGTCTAAGGAAGGATGTCTCAGACGAGTTTGCAATTTCTCTAGAGCAGAAGCTTCTTATAAACAGTCTTATTATCCATATGCATCTATAGCTGTGTGGAAATCCTGTAGCTGGCATTCTCAGAAGTGTTGGAATCCCTACTGCCCAGCCATGATCCCCCTGGGCAGGATCATGGTATCAGCTCACCTCTATTTTTGTAAATAATTCCCAGTGGTGCCTGTGGCAGGGGTCCGGGTGGGTGCCTCATGGATGCAATGATGTGTCCCTTGGAAGGGACGCGGAGCTGTTGCAGGGGTGCTCCTGAGCTGCCTTGGGGACCCCCCAGGCAGGAGTGAGCGGCTTAGGGGAGAGCCCTCCCCACCCGGCTGCAAAAATCCTCTGGGAATTTTGCATCACCCCATATCAATTGTTTAGGGATGTGTTGTTTGCCAAAGCAAAACAACTCCTTGATTTGTGCTGGTCTGGTTGCAGTGTGCATCCCCTCGCCCTCCCCTGGTAGAGCTCCAGGTTGCCCCAGAGACCCCCCTTCTTCTCCTGACAGGGTGAAAGGGAGAATTAATGGCCCATTTTGGCCATTAATCTGAGATTTTTGGAATATTAATTCTCATCTCTGGTTCAGGAGATCTCACTCTTCCTTTTTGTTACGGGCACCTAATGTTTCAGACATTAAAAACCACTTCCTGCAAAGGAAGTGGAAAAGAGTGTGCAGAGGAGGAGTAGGGGGTCCAGGCATTTTTTGGGGGGTGAAGCAGGTGGAGATGGATGAATCCTGTGCCTCCATGGGTACTGAGCATCACCACATTGTATGGGCTGACTCACAGCCCTCCTGCACCGATGCCAGGGATATCTGAGGCTCTTGTGAGCCTGGTGGGATGTTTCATGGCCTGGGGGGTCATAGCCCTTCCAGTGCATGCTGGGGTCCCTGGGAGGATTGCAGCATAAATGCTGTTTGCCCTGTGGCTCCCCCCATCACCTCGCTGTGCCCTGCCTGTGCTTCCCATCTGGATTTATCCATCCCAATAACATCTCCAGCAATAAGGTGCTTGTGAAGCGCAAAGTTCCATTAATCCACGCTATTAACACGACATCCCTGCGGGGGCTGGCTGGGTTTTCCATGTCAGCCCCCCCGGGGAGGGGAGGCAGCGGCTGTGGGAGATGCTGTGATGCTCTTGCTCATCCATCCAGGGACTGAACTGCGTTGTGCCCGGGGGGCTGGTTAGATTTGGCAGCGCGGTCAGAGCCGGGGAACAGAGGGTGGAAATCAGCCTTTGGGGCCTGGGTTAGCGGGGCTGATGGATGGGAAGGAAAGCTTCCAGGAACGCGTTTCCTTTCCAGCAGTATCGCTGCAGTGATGATAACAGCACAGCCTGCCTGGGCGCTGGGGCATTCATGAATGAGTTGGCATTTTTTTTTTTTTTTGTGACTAATGTAGACTTTCAGCTATTTGAAATTGTCCTGAGGTGCAGCTTGACATGTAAGTTCTCGGCCTATTTATTACTTTGTGTCTGAGTGTTCCCATAGGTATATGGTTTTAAACCAGGGCTGCATTTAATATTGGGAGCTGGAGCATTTGTATTTTAGCTCCAGCTCAGCAAGGAAGCGATTTGGGCTGTATGTTTGGTGTGTTTAGCAAACTCTAGCCAAGGGATCCATTCCTCAGCAAGGATATTTGAGGTACAGGAAGTGTTACACACACCCTATTTGTTCTTTTTTATTACTTTTGCTTTTCTGCTGTCCCCCCCTCTTTGCTATCCTGGGACTGTTGCTGTATCATCACAAGCTCCCACTGGTATCAGTGCAAGTCCCCAGGGATTACGCTACCGCACTGAGATAACATCACACCAATTTGTGTCCCCATCTACCATCACACCGGGTTGAAGGAATTTGAGCTGTAAGAGCTTTGCCCGCTGTGCTTGGAGACTTCAACCCTGAGAAAGAGCGAGCTGAATGCCCACATGGATTGATCTGTTTATTTGCCAGCATGTATCTGTGAAGCCTTTGGTCACTGTAGTTTCTTGGGGCTTTGAAACACAGTTGATTGAGTGTTGACCTTGTCCCTGAGTCATCCTTTCTGCTGTCTCCCGTGTTGGGGTTGGGTCACCTCATGTCATACCCTACAGCTTGGGCCATGGGATGGCATCTCCTGGTCTGTTGTAGAAGGTTTCTGGCCAGCTGTGAAGGTGTTCCATGAAGCCATCAAAAGCTCATGTTGCACATTGGCTTCTGCTCGTGGTGTAGCTGTGGTGAACCTGTGCATCTGGCCATAACCCATCATGGTCTTTGGGTGTCTAAAGCCGTGGGTGGTTACATGTGGGGATATAGAAAAGTATCTGAGGGAGTTAAGTGCTAAATGACCCCTAGGAGGAGTCCAGCACCCTGTGTGCAAAATGTTTAGTGAACCGCACCAGCCCACTGCCCTGTTGGGCACCTCAGCGTTGCCAATGTGACCCCATGGGCACCTGCCAGCAGGATGCCATCTCTTCATTTGAATTAAGTAGAAACATGCAGTTGCAGCCATGTGCTGGGGTTAAATGGGGAGAAGGGATCTGATACGGCAGATCCCGCCACTGTCTTTGCCACTGACTGATCCTAAACAGAACACACCACCGATTTTTGTCTTCTGCCATATGTTTTCCAATAATGCACGCCTACCCGCCGGGGAAAGCACAGCGCTGGGTGTCTGCAGGCATTGTTGGGAACCCTCTGAGAAGTATGCTAGAAAAACATGAAGGATATTAATTTAGGTCTAAGGTTACTGGAAGTCTGTTTGTTAGAAGTTTTTTGTACCTGTGTTTTTAGGTTGGTAGCCTGAATTGCCAGGATTGGGCCCTTCCTCAGTAGCGGGATTTGGGGCTTCCTGATAATGAGTTTTTTTGAGCCATTCTAGTTGTAGCACCTCAAATCTCTGCATTTTAAAGTCTTAGGTTAAAGCTTTTGATGAGATATTAAATAAAAAGACAGGCTGTAAAAGGTTATTTATGCGAGAAAACAATCCGGCTCTCCCTTCTGCATAAGGAGGATTGGTTTGGAGGATGTGGAAGTGTTAAGGCTCAGTACATGGCGCTAAAACCTCCTGTGGTCACACTAAAGCTGCGATTAACATGAAGTCAATGTCTGGATTTACCTGCTCAATTTACAACAGGTGTATAAACCTTAAATACTCTGATAGTACTTTTATTCTCTCTCTCCTGGGCTTTGAGTGAGCTATTGCCACTTTCTCACTATACCATTAGCATTGGTATTCCTACACTTGCAGTATCAGGGCTTGTTGTATTTCTAGGTGTAATTTTGGATATGGAGCTGTGCTGCTTATCGTGTCCCTTTCCTCCTCTTCATTCCCCAGCCGGAGGAGCTTACCAACGCCCTGGAGATCAGCAACATCGTCTTCACAAGCCTCTTTGCCCTGGAGATGCTGCTGAAAGTCCTTGTTTATGGTCCATTTGGCTACATTAAGAATCCATACAACATCTTTGATGGCATCATCGTGGTGATTAGGTACAAACCCAGAGCTTTATGCATGTTTCTCCTCATTTGGCTGTTTAATTAAACAGAAAGTAATGGAGAGTTTGGCATAAGTACCTTCCCATGACACTTTATACTTCTCTACTGTAAATCAATACAGTTAGACACAATTGCTGATACATATCTGAAGGTTATTTTATGGTCATTATAGAAAGAGACCCAAGCAGAAAGCTGCTAGTCCCAATGTCCTGGGAATGTCAAGGATCCAAACAGTACAACCAGTGCCTGATGAAGTAACTCTTTATTTTTTTGACATAAGCAAAGACTGTAATTGCCCTGGCAGCCACAGCCCCTGATTTGCTGGTGTGTTTTAGACTCTCCGGTCCAACTCATCTGGGCATTTACCCACCTTCCGTCCCTCTTCTCTCTGAATTTCACCCTCCCTTTGCTTCCTCTCCTCCATGCCTTGATATTAGGCTTTGTCTTCTCATCCTGCAATGATTTTTTTCCTCTTTGTCTCCCTCAGTGTGTGGGAGATAGTGGGCCAGCAAGGCGGGGGGCTCTCGGTCCTGCGGACCTTTCGGCTCATGCGAGTTTTGAAGCTGGTCCGCTTCATGCCAGCCCTCCAGCGCCAGCTCGTAGTCCTCATGAAGACCATGGACAATGTGGCCACCTTCTGCATGTTGTTGATGCTCTTCATCTTCATCTTTAGGTGAGCTTTTCCAATTCTAAGTCCTGAGGTTGTGCTGCGTTTCTAGTTGGGATCCCAGGGTGAGGTGAGGAGATGTAAGAGTCCAGACCAGGATGTGGCTGAGCTAAATGGCCCCAGGAACAGCATCACTGGCCAGTGCTGGTTGTCACTTGCTGCCCAGACTAAGTTCTCTTAACTCTGGCCAAACGAGACGTCTGTATTTGCAAGATGATTTACAAGGAAAATCTTCCTGCTGGATGATTCCTTGACATCACCCCAAGACGGTGGTTACATTACTTACCAACTAGCAGAAAGCCCGGTGCTAAAAATATTGCCAAGGAGAGGGCAATGTTCCTAAAATAAAGTCAGCCATGGTGGTGCTTGTTCTCTTGCATGGCCTCTTCCTCTGAGAGGTGAGATTCTGCACTGGAAATGTTAGAAACAGGCTTGATGTAGCCCCAAATTTTGGATTTTGGTCTAGATTTTGAGGAGAGTGTGTCTCATTGTAACAGCCAGCTCTGGTGTTCCAGCAATTCAAGTACTGGGAAGGCTGAAGAAAGCCATTCTTTTCCATGGAATAATGTCCCAGTGAGACATTTCACTCCGAAGCCGCCATTTGCAGCCATGGTGCTCAGCAGAGCTGTAAATAATTTGATTATTCAGGTTACTGGCCCGAGAGCAGGGGAAAACAAATTATTCTTTTAGTATCAATCTATAATGAAAGGTATTCTGTTTTCTTGTCAAAATTGAAAAAGCTGTTTCAGGTCCCCTGACATGTCTCATTCAGGCATTTCACAAAAACTCTTTTTGTCTTCCTAATTCAATTTAAGCATATTTTGCTGAAAATGTGTCATTGCAAAACAGAAAGTCAAAACATTTTGTTTAGAAAATGTTGAAAGACAATGTTTTGACTTCAACAAAGCAGAAAAAGAAGGAGCGGGCATACTTTTCAGTTGAAACTCTGACAGATTTGACCCACATTCACAACTGGTTTGCGTAATCTTGAGGCATGTTTTTCAGAGAATGAATGATTCATCTTTGAAAGAAAAAAACTGAAGAATGGGCCAGGTGAAATAAAGAAACACAGCCCTGCTGTATGATTATTAGTTTTTAATAGGAGAGCGATGTCGTCTCCTGTTGAGCCCCTGCTTTCCCTCCCTGCAGCATCCTGGGGATGCATCTCTTTGGCTGCAAGTTCGCTTCGGAGCGAGACGGCGACACGCTGCCCGACAGGAAGAATTTCGACTCCTTGCTCTGGGCCATCGTCACGGTTTTCCAGGTACAGAATGGAAGATGCCACAATTCAAGTGTGTTTTGGGCTGGGGTTATTTGTCAAACCATCTGACAGAGCTTAGTGAAGCTCCTTGCTATGGAAGGGAGAGCATCCTAAACCACAAGTGAGGGAACACGGGATGTTTCAGACCATTTTCAAAAATAAAGGAGAAAGTTCATAAAGAGAGGCTGCCAAGGCAGGAGACTTTTGTATGTGCAGGGTGTGGGCCGAGTGGGTGTATGAGGGAGGGATGAAGAAGATTGAGACCACTTGCAGCGATATTTCAGCAAAGAACAGAATCTGGTTTAAACCCATAATTGATATGTGCAGATTTTTGTCCTAGCAGCTCTGAGCTCTGTAAGTCTGGAATCTGTGGAGCATTTTTAGCTGTTCTGGCTGACCAAAGGAAAGGTCAGACTCACACAATGCTGCAGTTCCTTATGGATGAACATGTCCCCTGGTGTGGGTTGGACCGGGGCAGTTTGGGCTGGGACCTTACCAGCAGCGTGGGAGTCCTGGTCCCTTCGGTCCCATCTCTTCTCTGGCTCAGAAGGTGGCTTGGACCAGGTGTATCCTCCTGTGCTTATAGCTACTTTGGATACCGCAAAAGTGGGTGCTTGTCTGACCCATCCAGAGCACAGGGAAAACAGGCTTGGGGAAAACAGTGTGTCATCCTCCAGTATCTTCATTTTCCTGATACCTTTTCTTGGCAGATTTTGACCCAGGAAGACTGGAACAAGGTTCTTTACAACGGCATGGCATCGACCTCCTCCTGGGCTGCTCTCTACTTCATTGCTCTCATGACATTTGGGAATTACGTTCTCTTTAACCTGCTGGTGGCCATCCTGGTAGAGGGTTTCCAGACAGAGGTAATGTCCTCGCACTTGCGCCTTTGCTTTCTTCTAAAGTTTCAGGGCCTCCAGATCCTGGAATTTGATTTCTGAGTTGGTCAGCAATACGTTTAAAAGAGTGGTACATGAAAAACAGGGGGGGAAATATTAGGTCTTTTTTGCTTTGATTGTTTTTTCTTAGCGACGGTGCAATTTAATACCGCAAGCTCTCTAAACGAAGGACTTAAATGAAAAGCGTCGTTAGCATTAATGCAGGAGTGGGAATTCAGCGGTGAGTCAGGCACTGCAGATGGGATCGCTGCTATGACAGTGTCTTTGAAACAGTTCTCACCGTGTTTGTCAGCCGGATTAAAAGCCCCTCCTGAAAACTTACTCAGGCTGGTAAGAGATTAGTGGCACGATTATCTTTTTTGATGGTATGTGTTTACAGAGCTCTTCCCGTTTCCAGCTCTGCAGCACTCTGCACATTTTAAAATACATGATTTCTGCTCTCTGACGGTTGTTTTCTCGGGCTGGGAACCTCCCTGAGACATCCTGGATTGCTGGAGGTTTTCATGGAAGGACGGGAGGGCATTTAGGTTTGAACTGAAGCTTTTTTCATCCCTTCCCAACTTTCATGCCTCCCTGACTGTCCAGCTTGGAGTGAGTGAGCATGTCACCTTGTGCCTAGAGTGGAGGAACTGCCATGCCCACCCACTCTCCACAAAAATCATCCCACTGGCCAAGATTGGCAGTAAATTGGGACAATTACACCCTGCCCAGGGTGTTGGAGAGGAAAATATAACCTAAGACTGTTCACTGGGATCTGTTTGTATAGGCTGTGCTTTGACATGTTACCTTAGATATTTATAAGTGTTCTGGGGTGACTGAATATTATTTAAGATTTGTTGCTTGTGCATCCCTCTGAACAACAATGCACAAAGCTGTTTTTATGTGTATTATTATTTTTTGAGCACAGTTTAGAGTTAAATTAGTGGAGTCATATCAGAAGATAGCAAGAAGATTTTTTTTTTTTCATTTTATATTTTGTATCGTCTCTCTCCATGTGGGTGCTTTTCTTTTTAATTGTTATTGTTGTAGCTGTTTCCATCTGTAAATCCCCCCAGCTGCCATTCAGCCGAAGAGAAGGTCACTGCCAGGTTCTTCCAAATAGCACAATGTTCCCTTGCCCGAGCGAGAAGAGGTAAAAAGCTCCTTGTCAGCTTGTGATGACGGCTCCGAAACTGAACCTTTGTCTGTTCAGATGAGTAAATTGATTCTCTGAAGGTCGCTGAAGCGGGAGCTCACCTGCTTCACCCGCTGCTTAGAGAAAAGGACGCAGCCATTCACTGCAGTAGCTCCTTTGCCAGCCCCTGCTCCTTGGGGGATGCTGGCACCTCTGGTCCTCGTCTCAGCCCAGTTTTTCACGCTAGAGCATCCCATGCTCGCCCGCCGGCTTGCTCTTGCTCCCGCTCCCGCACGCCTGGCTCCCTGGGCAGCAATTGACCCCGCGCTCGCTTTGCGGCCAGCTGGTACCGCGGCATAACCCCCTGGAAACTACTGCCCTGGCTTAATGCGCTGCAGTTTTATTTCAATAACTGCGTCCTTGAGGGTTTGTCTTCTCTGGAGCTGAACTACCCGCAGCATGCCCGAAATCTGCTTTCAGTTGGTTTTTGCAGCAGGGCTGCCTCATCACCTGCGACTGCTTCTCCTCTACCAGGGCAGTGCCGGGATTTCTGTGTGAGCTGCAAATGGGCTTTAACTGCAGAGCGACAAAAAAGGCAACAAAAAACACCTTAACAACGTAAATCAGGGAGTAACTTCTGGTTCAGGAAAGCACTGAGACAGTGAGTGATGCTTACACCAGGATCGGGAGGTGAGCACAGGGACCAGCCTCCAAAGATCAAACCCTCTCTTGCCAATTCTGCCCAACCACAGCAATTCCAGTGAACTCGCACCAAATTTCTGTGATTTGTGACTGTGATTACAGTGCTATTTTGTATATTGGTCCTTGATGGAATTCTAATAATAATCTTCCTTCCACATCCCTGTTGTTTGGAGTTCTCCATGCTCCTCCAGTGAGTTGCAATGGGATCAAGAGATCCCTCCGTTCAATTCAGTCTCCTGCAGCAGATGGGGAGCTGGAGGTCGGGAGCCAGGTCTTGCTGGTTCATGTTTATTCAGCTTTGTCAGTGTGTAGCTTTGCAGACAGATCTTGTTCTGGATTTTGCTAGCCAGCGCACAACGGATCCTCTCCTAAGCAGAATTAATAGAGAGATCACCTCTCGCTGTAAGCAAACCCCAGCGTCTCCCTCCTGTGATTGCACTTGACCCTTCTTCTGAGTTGTTTTGTTTTGTTTTTTCCATTCTCCTTCAGATTTCTGGGCTGAAACACAATCCTGGACCTGCTGCCTTTATCTCCCTGGTCCTTGAGTGTCTTTCGTCAATCGGCAAGCACCTCGTTAATTTTAGTGCGTGGCTTTGCAACCCTGGTTGCTAGGCAGCAGATGTACATAAGCAGTTGAGAAACAAAAAAGACCCGTTCCAAACTTTAAATATGGAGCAATATATTCTGCAGGGTTGTTTCTTTTTTTTTTTTCCCCCTTCCTTTCTTTTTAATTGGTAACCTGTTTCTTTTGTGCGAGACTTCATACAATGTGGTTATTTCTGACCCTGTGTTCTTCGATTTAACTCGAGCTTGGTGTTGGTGCAGGGAAGGTGAGCAGGGGACTCCGTTTGATCGAGCTGATAATTTGAAATTGCTGCCTGACCTCTCGGATCCCTGCCCTGGGGACTTCTCTCTGAAGCAAGCAATGACTCCTCTTTGTCAGGCATAAAGCTCTGCTCCCGAGGGAGTTTCTAATAGTATTATCTCCAAAGAGTATTCTTCCATTGGTAATCCTCCCAGTTTCGTGTCCCCATTGGTCCTCACTTGTGGGTTTGTTCCTTCCTATCCTCTGTGTGCCCCCACCTCCCTGGTACCCCAGGTCCTCCAGCCCCTCCATCCTTTCCTCTACAGGATATTAACTGCTCTCTGGATGCAGCATCCTTGGAGAAATATGGGCTTTGACTCCTGGGCTTCACTAGAGGGAATAATCCCTTCTCTCACAGTAGGGATTTTGGATGGTGTTTTTCTTGCATCCCTTACCTTTCACATTACTATTGATGTCAAGTGGGATTTTCCTTGTGAAGGAAAAGTGTTTCTGTGTTTTCTCTTTCAATCGGTTTTCCATGTCTCTCTCTGTTACAACCAAGGACTTTAAATTAAGTGTCAATTACTTTGCTAACAAGACACTGTTGTCCAGACATCCAGATCTCAAAGATGATCTGTCTTTCTCAAACTCTTCATCCTGTCCTGGAGTGGGATGAATTTTACATCCCATTTAGCAACCGGCCAAAAAGATCCATTGCAATGTAGGCAAGAAATTAAGCCCGTGGGACAAACGTGGGACAGGACCAGGCATGGCTGTGCTGCTAAAATGTGCCAGGGAACATGGGAAGAGCAAGCCCTGGGGAAGGAAAAATACAATGAGGTGAAAAATGATGTATACTTTCCAAGTGGACAAGGAAAAATCAACTTCTGGTGCTGTGAAGAGATGCTGGGGCCACTCGTCCCAGCAGATGTGACTCTCGTCCCCAAGATGGGGCTGTGCCTGCAGATTCTGCTCTGTTTGGGCACCCCATTGATTTAAATGGATGTCTCCAGTAACGTTAGCAAGGAGGGATCTGAACTCATGGCAGGTTCTGGTGGTTTTCCTTGAATTAGGTATTTCACCTGGCTGTAAGAGGACTGATATTGTGTTAATCAAACACTCATTAAAAGCCTCCATTGCTGCTTAATGAAGGTGTCATAAATAAAGATCCTATTATGCAGCTGCAAAACAAACCAAACCATAATCATGTTTTCAATAATTAGCTGATGTTTCATTAGCACAGTCATCACTTAGGAGCTGAAGCAAGCTCTGCTCAAAACACTTAATTTAAAGGTAAGGCTGGTCCCCCTGAAGGGCTTCGCTCCATCCGAGATCTTCCATCCCTTCCCTGCACTGAGCAGAGTGGGTGCCCAGCGCTGCTCCCCTTTCCCTTCTCCTTCCCGCCCTCTTCTCATGTGTTTTTTGATTCCCCATTCAGTCCTGCTGTTGAAACTGTGAAAATTGAACCCCCCCTTCCCCTTCCCCCCCTCCTTCTCCCTCCCCCCATTTCTCCTTCAGGAGATCTCCAAGCGAGAAGATGCGAGTGGGCAGTTAAGCTGTATTCAGCTGCCTGTCGACTCGTCGGGGGTACGTACCAGCACGTCCCACCACCACCGTGCTTGTCTCTCTTGTGGTGCCTGGTCACACGCTGTGGTGCTGTTCTCATTGTAGTAGCTGTTGTTGTTTTGGGGGTTCTTTGGGTATTTTGGTGGTGCTTTTGTTTCTTTTTTTTGTTTCTTTTTTTTTTTTTTTTGTCACCCTCATTGTTGAGTCAGACTTGATTTTACGTCCCTTCCTTCTCTGGCGGACACAGCTAAATTAAGGTGGGTGCTTCAGGACAGCTGATGTATCTCCAGGCCCAGCTCTTGTCGACTTCTTTTTGGACACCTGCCCTGGGGAAGACTCTCCCTAGGGCTGTCACAGCCCCTCCACTGCATGGTCACATCCTGGGACCTGCCCAGGGATGCAGAGGGTGATGCTGATGGCTGCGCACATCTGCCCAGCACTCCCTCCATCATGCAGACAGAGGAGGGTGCCTGGGAGTGAAGGGACCTGGAATCAAGCCTGTTTGTGGAGACACGTGCAGGGAGCCCCGTGTTCAGCAGGATGGTGGCAGCTGCACTGTGGTGTGTCCCAGAAAGGCTGCCTGGGATCTCTGGTGAGATGCTGCGTTACAGCGTGGGTTAGCCTGTGAAATGGTCCCATTCAGGTCTGAGGAAGCTGTGGATCTCCGAGGTTCAGCACACCCCAAACCTTACTCTTCTGCCAACCTCATCTTTCTCTTTACCAATCCCTTTCCTTTCTGTCCTTTCCAAGAAGCCTTTTCCTCTGCACAAAAGCCCTTTCCAATCATATCCCAGTGTGTCAGTCCCCTTGGGTACAGGCTGTTTTAGCTGGTGTACCATCTGGTCCATCTTGACGTACCCTCGTTTCCTGAAAGGATTTTAACTCCCTCTTCTCTCATAACCCCTTTTCTATCCAGAAAGGCAAACTGGGAGTGCAAGAACAGGTAACGGGCAGCAGCCCCAGCTGTGAGATGCTTGCCTGCACCGTACTGAGTCTGGCACGTGGTGTTTCGGGGGGGGATGCTTTCTACCCTCCAGATGTGGGGTTTGGTGCTGGGGAGGGGGGTGGGAAGTCCCCACATAGTTCTGCTTTTCCATCTCAGCACACATCTCATGGTGCACCCTAAAACTTTCCTTTGGGCTGTTAAAGAGCACTCCAGGAATACAAATCATATAAAATTCTTCCCATTATTTATTCCTTTTTAATAACCCATTAGGGAGAATGAGTAATTCCTGGCAGGGTCACTGACAGGCTGAGCCGGGAGCCTCTGCAGGGAGTGAACCTGCAGCCAGCTGGAGCTTCTGCTCATATGGAGACACAGTTTTGACTCCAGCAAAGCTCAGGCCAGCCTGACTTTACTGCTCCCCCTTGCAAGGTGCATTCCTGACCTTCCCCGTCTGTGTCCTGCAGGATGAGCTTTCCTGAATAGCACAGAAGTCCTGGGTGCTCAGGAGGGGAAGTTATGAGGCAACACTTTACATCACACTCTATTTGGCCTTAAAAACATGTCTGAGAGCATCCAGTCTGCCCAGAAAAAAAACCCTTTCACTGTTTAGTGACCCTGTGGGGGCTCATCCCTCTGGAGTTTTGCATAAGAAAGAGGTGGAGGGCACTGGATGTTTTGTCAGATGTCATCTCCTCCCATCCCATGCTGCAAACCCACTGGGTTCTTACAACCAACAGGTACCCGAGCACCAAACCTCCGCAGTGCTGGCCAGGGATCCCGGGGCAAAGCTGAGCTTTGGTGGGGTTTTCTGGGGCTCCAGAAGTGAGGGTCTGCTTGGCTTCTCTCATCCCAGCATCCTCCCACCTTTCCCACCTCTCCTCCCTTCCAAGGTACATCGTGATGGCGCTTGGTGCCCTTCGCCACAGCAGTGGTTTCAGCCATGAATCCTCTTTTGGGTCTTTTTTGGCATCGTTCTGGCGAGCACCATTGCCCATTGGGTGTATCCTAGCTATACCACACCCTAAGTGCCTTTCTGCAGTGCCAATGGACAGAATCAGAGGGGCGCACAGGGATGCACCAAATCTGGTCCATGCCACAAGGTCACCACGCTGTGAGCAATGGTAAAACCTCTCTCCTCCCAAGGATGTGCCTATCTCAACCTCCGATATTCAAAATAATACAGTGGAATTTAAATCCTGAAATGATACATCATATATCCCCCAAACTTCTGCTTCTGTTGTGTGTCACAGCTGGGAAGGGAATGACCATCCAGGGCAGTCGTTATCAGGTTCTGCCACCTGGATCTTCTCCGTGCTGGTGGGGCATCCATTGACATGTGCTCATTAATTGTGTTGGAAATTCAGGGTCTCTTGTGCCCCTTCTGAACCCTGGATTCCTTCATCAAAGCATCACTAGAAAGAGCTACACACAGGGAGTTTTAAGCTGTGGTATAAAAGTTAAGAGAGAATCGTAGGGTCAATTTTCATCCCAAAGTTTCTCGACAGATATCTGTCCTAATACCTGCCCAGTGTGCAATTAAGCAGCAAAAATTAAGCAATTGTTTGTTTGTTTATTTTTTCTGATCCCTTTCTGGGACCGCGTTTGGAGCCAGAGGCAGTCTGTCTTCCTGGTAGGAGGTTAATTAGTCTGTGGTATAAATATGTGCATGCGTCATTTTGTGAAAGGTGATGTTGCATCGTGGTACAAAATTCGGTGGATCTGTAGGTGTGGTGTCGGAGACGGGAATCCGTTTTTTCAGAGGGGCGTCCATGCACTGCACCCCTTCGCTCTCCTTGCTGACGCCCTCTGTTTTGCTCCAGGGTGATGCTTCCAAGTCTGATTCCGAGGGGGATCTCTTCCCCCGCAGCCTGGAAGAGGAAGGAAGACTTAAGAAAAACTTGTCGAATCCAGCATGTGAGTAACAGCCCTGGAAGGACAAACCCTTGCACAGAAACCTCGCTGTGCTGTGAAAACAACGTATCCCAAAGGGAAGAGACAGCCTGGGGAGAATGACGTAGTCCAAGCCTTGACCAAGGCCAGCGGGCTTGTGGTGTGGGGTTGGATTGGGGGATGCAGATAGACGCATGATGGCATCTAGGCCATAATCTCCCTGCTGAGCCTGTGGTCTGGGTTTTTGGTGTCTCTGCAGGGGCACAGGTGGAGGAGCCGCGGGGAAGGAGGATGGAGGAAGCCTGGGATGGGCAGGACGTTCCCAGGGCTGGAGCTGGAAGGAGTTGGTTGGAGGGTAGAGTGACAGCAGATAACGATGTGCGTCTGCTCTCCTCTTTTGTTGCTACCTGATCCCATTGGCACCTGATCTCATTCCTCATTTCCATCCCCCTGCTCCTCTGCCAGGCTGGAAGATGGGCTCTTCAGCCTCCTCTCAAGGACTTTTTGGCCCCCATCCTCCTGATAATTAGAGGAGAGTTGTTCCTGTGCAGCCGCTTTACCTGCTGGGGATCAGGTTGTAGATGTGCTTCTTGAGGTGTGACACCTAAAACCCATTTGTGTTTTCCTAGTGATGGCCCTGAGCGACCACCCAGAGCTGAAGAAGAGCCTGACTCCGCCACTCATAATCCACACGGCTGCCACGCCGATGCCCATGCCCAAGAGTGCCGTGTTTGGGGACGCAGCGCAGGGCTATGAGTCCCGTCGTGCCAGTGGTGTCTCCATGGACCCCACCACCTATGAGCTCAAGTCCCCGGTACTCATGTCACCTTCTCCTGTGGATGCTCAATGGGTGTCTGTTGGGCTTACAGGGTTGTCTGTCTATCCATCCACCCTAGCTGGCTGAGCCTGGCATGGGGTGGGTGACCCAGGGCTGATGCTGTCCCTGTCCTTCCCACAGCCCAGTGCCCGCAGCTCCCCACACAGCCCCTGGAGCGCCAGCAGCAGCTGGAACAGCCGTCGCTCCAGCTGGAACAGCATCGGCCGGGCCCCCAGCCTCAAGCGTCGGGGACAGAGCGGCGAGCGCAGGTCCCTGCTCTCCGGGGAGGGCAAGGAGAGCTCAGAGGAAGGGGAGAGCTCAGATGAGGAACGTTCCAGCCGGGCTGGCAGCTTCAATGGATCTTTGCCTCATCGCATGGAGTCGCTGGAAACAAAAGGCTCCTTTGACCTCCAGGATACGCTGCAGGTGCCTTCCCTGTACCGGACAAGCAGCATGCACAGCAGCCGGACCTCTACCTCTGAGCACCAGGACTGCAATGGGAAGACCTCCCCAGGTCTGCTGCTGCACCAGCTCCACCTCGATGATCCCCACCAGGACTGCGATGACGGCGATGATGAAGGCAACATGGTAAGGAAACGCCAAGTGCTCACTTTGGGCTTGTTTTCCTTGTTAAAGTGATACACGTGCCTCGCTCAAGAGCACATGCGTGGGTGCGAAGCAATGGCCCACTGCAGGAGCTGGGTCTTGCTAGAAGGTATCTGGGCTGTGGATGCCACCAGAAATGGGGATGGTCTTATATGAATTATTTCAGTGCAGTAGCAGATGGTTCATGATCGTAGAATCATCAAATAGTTTGGGTTGAAGGGACCTTCCCAGCTCACCCAGTTCAACCTCTGCCATGAGCAGGGACATCTTCACCAGCTCAGGTTGCTCAGAGCCCCGTCCAGCCTGGCCTGGGATGTCTCCAGGGATGGTTCATCCACCACCTCTCTGGGCAACCTGGGCCAGGCTCTCACCACCCTTAGTGTACAAAATTTCTTCCTCATGTCCAGCCTGAATCTCCCTCTTTTAGTTTAAAACAATCACCCCTTGTCCTATGACAAAGAGATTAGGACAAAACTCTCCAGGTTCTACTAGAAGGTGCAGAGCAAAGACAATCTCTTGTAAATACATGTTTTTCCATTTGGTTTGGTGGTTTTTGTTTTGTTTTGCTTTGTTTTTTTTAAAGTTACTTTCACTGCTTTCCAACCATTATTCATCTTTCTGCCCTCATGCACAGCAGCAATTTCTGTTGACATCAACAGGCAAGGAAAGGGCAGTGTTTGGCCCCCCATTCCCATGGCGACGTTAGTCCCATGGAGACGGTAGTAATTTCAAAGGCTTTGCATTAATTTCAATATAAAGAGGCATTAGTCTAATAAGTGTTCTTCTTTCATGTGCCTGAAAAGTGCCATTTAGGAAATGTTAGCTAAAAGGGCTGCAAGAGCAGAGAAGGGGTGAGGGTCGCTGGCTCTTTTTGCATGTGAATTTTTGTATTTTAAGGGAATAGAAGGAACTTGGCTGCTTTCCCAAGGTTTTTTGCATGACTGGCAGAAAGGGGCTCAAGCCGACGGTAGGACACCCACAGACACTGTCCCGTTGGGATGTTCCCAGGACAATTTTGGGAGGTTTTGAGGTATTTTCTACTCTTCCCAGGTTATCTCTTTGTTTCAGGCTTAAAAATGTGATGGTTTGATGTGTCATCCCAGGGGGTAACTTGATTTCTGTCGGCAAGGCAGATGGGTTTTGGGTAGAGCCAGGTAGCTGGGGTGTTACTGAGAACATGAAAGCTGCGGCTTCTGGACATGATTTTACTGCATTTCACTGGGTTTGTTGAATGAAAATGGAATTTGGAGCATGTGAAAGGATGCAAAAGGCGGTGGTGACTCCAGAGAAGGAACAGGAGGAAAAAGAGAGTGCTGGCAAAACGGAGTCACTCAGCTGTGAATCGCCTTTAAAAAAGCCATTATCCCATTACATCTCCAGCATGGATCCTCAGCCTGGGATTTTTTACTGATTGTCTTAACCTAGTTTTTAACCTCCATAAAATAAATTGAATTTTTAAGAAAAGGAGCAGTAATTTTTAGTTTTTTGAAAAAGCACTATTAAAAGTGATCAAGAGACCACGCTCTTTATTACTAGCTAGGGACATTTTTCATGCTCCAACATCTGCTGCTTTTTCCAGCTCACCTGGTCCAACCATCCTGCATGTCCCTTCTTTTGCCCTTGCAAGATCAGACGCCAGCAGCCCCCCTTGCGCTGGACATTGTGTGATGGGACATGTCCCTCCGCTCCCATCCCACCCAGTGCCACAGACCCAGCCAGTGCTAATGAGAGACTCTTGAATAAGATGCATATTTTTATATTTTAAATCTTTATTACAGTGATTACTGTTAGTGTAAACCAAATGTTGTCTTCTGTGTGCTGAGGTCTGGCCGTGTAGGGTTAGACCAAAGGTCCCTCAGTTTTCTTCCACAGAATGGTCAAAAGCTAAGGAAAAAATAGGTAAAACAGGGTAAATAAATAGTGCCCCAGCTCATGGTATAGCCACGCTTGATGGCTGGCATATCTGCAGCTGGCTGGTGCTTTTCCTCATGATCTGAAATATGTATTCTCTGCAAATCACTAAGCCAGACAAATTGGAAAATTTTTCTTAGAATAGTGAAATGAGGTCCCAGGTTGTGGAGCTTCTCTATGTGATTCCCTCCTGATGTCTGAGGGGATGCTTTGCCCCTAAATTAGCCTTGGCAAAGTCAGAAAAAAAGTCATTATTTTTTAAATGGCAAAAAAAAAAATAATTCAAAGCTCTCCCACTAACAAAAGAAGAAAACTCAACTGTTATTCAGATCAAAGTAATCCTAAATATGCCCTTCTGCAACAAAGCTTCACAAGCTCTCCTTGCTGGCTGGGTTTGATTGCCTCTGCACAGAAATGAAAGGCAGTGCAAAGGCTTCGTTTGGATCTCCCAGGCTCCCACTATATTAGTGCCGCTCTACTGCTTTCAATGAGTTTATTCTGAATTTACATCCCCCCGAGGCACCAGAATCAGACCCCTGGTAGCTCTTTTCCCCAGAAATACAAAATCAGGGGACCAAAATCTGTTCTTCGTTGCATGAATGCAGACAGGGAGAAACTTTGCAGCGAGAGCTATCAGCTGCATGGTCGCGTTAATGTGGTTGTGACCGAGATCAGGGATCTGCTGTGATGTCTTTGTCGTTCACATCTGCTGGATTTGGGATGCTTTTGAGTACTTCCCTACCCAACTTGCTGAGTCCTCAGCTCAGAAAGTGAGGGAAATACTGAATCCTCAACCAAATGTGTCCCTTCCTCCCAGAATCCTCATTGCATGTTGTAACTGCAGCTCCTTTTGGCTTTGCCTCTTGCAATATTTTCTGTGGCGGGCAGTCCAGCCGCTCCCCAAACCCTCTCAGCCTGCCACCACTGCATATTTAAAATTAAATCATCAGGTCCCCAGTGCCTTTGCGCAGCTTCCAGCTTGCCTGGAGGTCCATAGCTGCTCATAGAGCATTTTTCAGCAGTTCCCTCCCCATCCTTTTAATAAATCTTTTATAAATCTAAGCCTCTCCCTGACTCCAAAGAGTGCATCAGTCATCTTCTAAAGCCAACTGCCTTTCATCCTGCCCTCAGAAGTACATTAATATCTGAAAGTCCTAAAAAAAATAGCAGCTATTTATCAGCAGCTCTGGGATCACAGGGCCCCATTAGCACGATGCCGGGTGAAGGCAGCAACGTCACATCATGTTTTGGTACCTGCCTGCATCCCAGTCCCTGTCCGCATCCCGATGCAGGGAGTCTGGGTGGTCCCTGGAGACTTTCTCCAAGTCACTGGCAACTGAATTAAAGAGTAGTTTTATTCTCTCCCCCATCTTTATTCATCCTGTCCAGGTGTGTTTTATGAACAAATAGATATGATTTAAACCACATAATTGATAGATGGCTGTGAACATAATGCAGGCTGAAGCAGCAATCAGCCTGATTGTGAGTGGTTGTTGCGTGTCTGGACCTCGTGGAGAAAGCATTTGATGGGACTTAGCCTGGAAATGTTTGGGTTTTATTTCACAAATATCTTATATTTAGCTCAAATTAACTGAACTCTGCTGTTCCACTGTGGAAATGTGGAGTAATTTCTCTGACTTCAGATTTCTGCGGATGTACTTGGCCCCGTATGGAGCAGCCAGGCTGCAGCCAAGCCCTGGTGCTGCCCTTACTCTGTCCCACTGAATAGAGAGACATGATGGAAGATCACTTTTTGCCTTTGTTATCTGATTTATCCCATGAACTGCAAGCTGCAACAATTAGCCAAACCCCAAAATATCTTTGGCATTAAAATTGGACAAAAAGAATATAAAGAAGCATTCTGTGCTGCTGACGCATTACCATTCACTACAAATCCCCATGATGGATACCAGAACTGCTTTGAATAACAGATACTTCTGGAAGCCTTCCAGCTCACAAAATGAACTGGACCGAGTCACAGCTATCACTCCATATCCAGAGGCTGGAGTTAAAATTGCTGTTCTCACTGCAACTTTGAGCAGACACCTGATTTTTTTTTTAATCCATTTATTTACCTCTGTTAAATCCATGGATAATTAAACTAACTAGGCTGCTTGAAGGGATAACACAACCTCAAGGATGCATGCTCTATTAAATACAGTTTAGAGTGAAAGGAGCAGTTCTGACTCCTTTCTGAGTTGGAAAAGTGAGTGAAAATAGCCAAGATGTGGGCAAAACCTACTGATGTGCCATGTTGTGGTCTGTGTTTGCAGGGAATGAGAGGGAAGGATGGACGGCTGAAGGAAAGGGGTAGAAAAATCTAGCTTTTCTTGTTATTCAGACTATTCGTGTTATTTTCACAAGGTCATTTTCATTTTTTGGAGGGTTCAGGTTGTCACCAAATACTTTAATTAAAACAGACACTACACTAGCTATTACCCATCGCTAATGAGACCCCTGACTGAGTGCATATAGGAACAGAAAGCACTTCTTCCATTCCACTCAATTACCCTAACAAATCCTTTTACAGTCCAGAGTACCTCCATTTGTGAAAATGTTTAGCTCCAAACGAATCCCCCCTCCCTGTTTCCAGGATGAGATAAATAAAAGTGTCTCAGCCCTGAGGTCTGTGCGCTCCTGGGGTGTGAGCGGCGATTCCTGATTTGTGCTTCATGTCCCTCTGTGTGCTCATGGCTCGGAACATCTGCAGAAGAAAGCTTCAAATCGCCCGTGCAGCTACTTTCCCACATGGGTGCTCATCCAAGCCCAGGTGGCAGCAGGGAAATAAGGGTAATGAAAGAGCAAGGATTCATTTTTATTTGACTGCAAATGCAAAGCGATGCGGTGACGTTGCACACATGGTCTGTGGATTTATCTGCTGGTGCTTCCATTTGGAAGGGCTGGGAAAGCCCTGATGTGGTGGGCAAGGTGTTGGTCCGGCTTCTGCTGGTTGTCCCTCTCAAGATGCTGCAATATCAATTGGATGAAATAACCTGACCTCCCCTCAGAGCCCTAGGGACGCGAAGGCAAAAAGACCTAATCCAGAGGCTGTTGCAGTCAGGAAGAGGCTTCCCCTCGGCATCCAATTTTTCATATCTTTAGCTGACCTGTTGGCCAAGGCTTTTACAGTCTGCCCTCCTGGCCTTAAATGACCTTGCAGACAGTCTAAAACATAAGTCCGTTTGGCTGAGGATGCGCTGTGGTTTCAAGTAGGAATTAATTTGCAGGAGTCGGATGGGCCTGTGTTCGTGCAGAAGGTCAGACTGGCCACGATGTTCCCTTCTGGCTTTATAATCTCCCGTCTAATCTGTCCATGCTGAATGAGTGGCAGATGCTCACCATTGCATTTCTGGACCAAAACATAGGTCCTAAACGGTTTCTTCAGCTTTCCAATGCTGCATGGACATAGAGCTTGGCCCAGCAAGCAGACGAATCCATCCGTCTCCCTCCCTCTTTTACAATAAAACCACAACAAAAATACCCGCAAAAAACATTAGAAGATTCCAGCAAGTATTTGATGAGTATCTGGAGGGACTGAGGCTGATTAGAGTGGGTAAGGGTTTTATTTACCATTTTTGTCCTCTTGGCTAGCTGTGTGCCAGATGCATTTACTGTGTGGAAGAGAAGCAAAACCAAACCCTATGAGCTTAGAGGGCCAGCACAGCCCTTGCCCAGATGCCAGAGCTCCTTCCCTTGGCCAGCAGGATCTTTTTTGGGGAAGATAATTTCATTTCAGCTTTCCCGAATGCTTGGAAGTATGTGTTCAGTGAAAAATTGTCACAAAACATTCATTTGAAGTTTTGGGGGTTTATTGTTTTAACAGTTCTCTCTGTGTTTTCCTCCTGGTGTGTTTCTGCTGTACGTTTCCCTCCTAGAGCAAACGGGAGCGCATGAAGGCGTGGGTACGGGCACGTCTGCCCGCCTGCTGCCGGGAGAGAGACTCCTGGTCCATCTACGTCTTCGCCCCTCACTCCAGGTAAGGTGGCTGCGGTCAGGCATGCCGGGCATGGATGCCCTTGTTATGATGGCTTGCTCTACCTGTCTATCCCAAATGAGCCTGTATCAGTCCACAAAAGTCCCAGTCCTTGCTCCAGCATCGTATTGGGGTCACACAACAAAGACTTACTCCAGGCCAGGCATGGTCCTGGAGAGACCTATAGCCCAGGGCATGGCTACAACTTTATCAAGTTCATCCTTTGTTTCATTGGTGATGCCAGTGCGCTGAAAGTTTTCCAATTGATGTAGCGTGGGGAGTTTGGAGCAGTATCTGAATTTACCCCCAGTGTGCACTTACAAGACAGCAAAAGATGCTCCTTGACCTCCTAAACCTGCTATTCAACCTGGACTTCTCTCTCCTCCTCCTTCCCCTTCTCTCTCTCCCGAACCCCGCCAGAAAACAACCTCTCCTTGCCTGCAGGACCCATCTCCACCCTCCCGAAAGCCCAGCCACGGGGCCCCCTGGGCTCAGTGTTCTCCTCTGGACATTAACTCACGCTGTACGAGGGTTTCCCGTGTTCAAGCCCGTGGGTCCTGGGCAGCATTTGAGTTCATTCATACAAAGATTAGAGAGATTTTCAGAAACAGACTTTGGGAAATGTAATACGGTATTATAAATCCTGGGTCAGTGTACAGCCATCTGTCACAATAAATAGCTTCTGTCCCTTTGTTCCATGTGCGCTCAACCCTTATGCATTTGCTGGGAGTATTTTTGCTTTATTTAAGCTAAACCTGAGCACTATGGACCAGGTAGAGGGTCAGATCTAAACCTGGCCGCATGTCCGAGTTGTGGAAGCAGCTGCTCCATTTCAAGTGACCCAAAATCCCCTATGAACATGACCAGGGCTTGAAATTCTCTAGACCAGTTCTGTAGCTTGGTTCCTTTCCTATTCATACCCCGATCTGCCTGCAGTGTGTGGCTCTGCCAGGGAGGGGATTGGGAGATTGTAGCTCATCTGCTTTGCAAACAGAGCACTCGATTCCCCTGCCATGCGTCGGGCTGCTGCGTTTCTCCCCAACTGGTCAAGCATTAATAGCTACTCTGTGTCTTCTCTTTTTATTTTTCTTTTCTCCTTCTTTCTTGGCAGATTTCGTCTGATGTGCAATAAAATCATCACACACAAGATGTTTGATCATATCGTCTTGGTGATAATTTTCCTGAACTGCATTACCATCGCCATGGAACGGCCCAAAATCGAGCCCCACAGTGCTGTGAGTTTCCAAGGTTAACCTTTTCCTGTGCTCCTCGTGGAGCCAACACCCGTGGCCTGGATCCCACTGATATGCTCTTGGTGTCACTTTCTTTCTCTTTTTTAAATGGGAAGCCACCAACACCCCCTGTGTATCCTTTGAATTAGGTACAACAACTCTCTTGATTCCTACCCAGCGTCCTTTCAAAATGCAAGAGCAGAGCTCATGGCCTGCAATATATCAAATATCCCATTTCTGCAAGTACAATCAAGGTTTTAACACATGACATAAGCATGACATCTGTCTTGGTTTCCTTCCCTGGTAAACCTTCAAACACTTTTCCTCTTTCAACACAATGTTCGTTTCTCCCATCTGTTCTCCATGGGCACGTATGTGAGGTGTGAAGGGAATGGGGGAAACTGTTCATTTCATACTCTTCTCTCCCCTTTGTGTATCAGCTTTGTTGTGACACAAGAAAAACGGAATGGATACATGCTCTGCAATGCCGTTTCCCTGAACCATTTTGTTTTGACAGACTATGTAAGGATTTCTCAAACCAGACCCTGAGAGCGCCAACATCCATTGGTCAGAGGGGCAGAATCATCCTATTGCTCTTTATTTTAGCATAGATTGTGGCTGAGAGATAGCCTGAGTTGTTGCAGATGTATTGTGAAAGACTGCTCATATAGCAATCTAGATGGAATCCTGTTTTGTTGATGTAGGCGTGTCAGGCTGTTCATTTTTGTGGATCTTCAATGTGAGACCTTAAAACTGGAGTCTTAGCTGCTCTGTGCCTATTTTAAACTTTCCATAGTAGTCCTTCTTACTGTAACAGTTTGCCCAGCGGTCCCTCCCCTAAATCCATCATCTCTTTTTCTTTTGTTTATTGTGCACTTGTGGTGCTCTGACTGACAGATACAAGAGATCAAGTCTCCCTGTCAGGTCAACTAGCAGGAGAAAATCACCCTGCTGTTCCCCAAATGAGGCACCCTCAGAATGTCCCTTGAAATCCTAGATGCTACCTTGAAGCCCCTGGCTGTGTTCTCTTAAAGTCACCATTCCTCAAGCTTGGCTCCAAAAGGAACTGTAGTCATGCAGGGATAGAGGGAATGATGTGACGTGTATGAGGTAGAGGAGTCCACAGCAAAGCGCTACAGCATGAAAAAGCAGTACTTTGTATGTGAGAGGAGAAAGATGAGCTGTGGTGTCCCTGGGCATCAGAAGGGAGCAGAGAGGGAGGGAGACAGGAGTTGGCGTGAGGCTAATCAGCATCAGGGTATAAACAAGGGAACCCAAAAGGGTGACCCAGGGCTGGAGCTGAGCTCAGACCATGGTCTGAGAGCAGCAGAAAGAAGGGGAATGCTGAGCAGTGAGGCAAGGAGCTGGGAACCAGGAGGCGTGCGCAGATCCTGCTTGCACTGATGGAGCTCTCATCTGGAAGCCAACAGAGTTAGTTTAGCTTGAGTTGTTTAAAATAATTGTACTTTGCTTCCTCAAGCTGTGGATTTTCTAGCTGCTTCAAGCGAGTTCTCTTTCCCTGTCCCAGTTTCAGCTGGCTTATCAGAACAAGGGCGGCTGTTGCCAGCCAACACGCGCTCCCCATCGCAGAGTGCACGACATGGGCCATGGAGATTATCCTTCAAAATAGCCATGCGCTTGCCAGAGAGGAATGTAATATCCTCCATCTCTTCTCCATGCTATTGCTGTTTTATCTCCAGCTCCACAAGCGGGTCCCTGCCCTCTGTCTCCCACACGCTGCCTACCCTTCCGCAACTGTCTTTTGTGTAGTAGGCAGCTAACGGACAGAGATGTTTCCTATCACAGCTCAGGCAGTCACAGTGAAGGTCTAGGACCTAATTAATTATGGAGTCAGTATGGAAACAAGCTACTCTGTGGTTCCTGAGTCACTTCCAGTAAATCATGATCTGGCAAGTGAGAGGGTTGCCAAGGTGTTTTGTCTTGTTTAAATTGCATCTCATTTTGAGCGAGCGATCTGCATCTCTTACAGGACTGCTCTGTAGGGAGTGGCAGAAATAAATCCAAAATTGTTATTAGCAGAGCTGGGGCTGGTTCAGTCGTATGTGCACATGCATATATGTACCCGCATCATCTTTCCTCCAGCCTCTGCCTGCTGCCGTCCATTTTTCAGTAGAGGCAATGAGAGATTGTTCGGGGATTAGGGAAAAGTGTAATTTATTTAATGATCATCATTAAAAAGAAAGGTTTCTGCTAACTACAGATAGGGAACCAGTCTGTGGTCTCATCTGTAATCACTGGCTGCTATTGCAGAGCAGTGGCAGTGGGGACTGCATGGTTTGGTGGATAGCACAGGCGACAGGGAGATGAGACTATTGGGCTTCACGCCTAGGTCTGGCCTGTGGCTTTGGGCAAGTGAATCAACCTTTTGGGGACAGGTCTCAGCTGGCGTAAACCCCCAGAGCTTCCCTGGCTTCGGTCGAGCTGTGACAACTCATGTCAGCCGCGCTTCGGCGTCCCGCGGGCCCTGCGTGCCTTGCAGCACAGCCACTCCAATATTGACTGAATTTCTAGCAGGACTGGGAGCTCAGTGATATTTGCACTGTGCAGTGACGTCCGCAGGTGAGGGGCAGGTATAGATTTGTCAAGGGGGAGGAGATGTCTCTGTTTCTACTGAGGTGGAGGGGAGGATTTGGGAGCAGATGGGGGGTTTGGGGATAGATGGGGGCAGATATTTGGGGGCAAATGAGGGAATTTGGGAGCAGGTGCCAGTGCTGCCTCTGTCCATGGTGCTGAGCCAGAGCTGGGCATTGGCCATGCTGGGCTGTGCAGAGCAAAATTATCTAAATATTTAGATATTTGCCTCTTTGTGAGCAAACAGTCTGAGTCTTGTTTCGGCACAGAAGCTGGAGAACAGTTAGCAACCCCTCAAATATGCACAGGGAGACGTACAGCTGTGGAGAGCAGGCTATAAAAACTTGTTTCTCATTTTCTTTTTCATAGGAACGGATTTTCCTAACGCTCTCCAACTACATCTTTACAGTTATCTTCCTGACAGAGATGACAGTTAAGGTAAATGAAGCTGGAGGATAAGTGTGCCTGTATTGTATCAGCAGTATTTTATTACAGTGGACTTGCAAAACGCCTAGGTCTACCAGCTACGAGTGAGGTGTATGTTTTCCTCATCTGAGTCATACTCAAATACTCACCACATGCCTTATTCTGAGCACGTTTTACATCAGAACAATTTCACTGAAGTTGCTCTTGATTTACACCATTATGCGAGCAATGGGATGCTTCAATTTGGCAATCCTTCCCTATTCAGCAAAGCTCTTGAGCACTTGCTTAACTTCAGCCATGCATGTAAGTCCCATTGTCTTCAATAGCCAATTGTCCTCAACAACCTAAGCAGCTCTGTGCTTTCCTGAGGAGGGAGAGACTTAAGCACGTTGAAGCACTTTGCTGGATTTGAGGCAGGAGGCTCAGAAACCTATTGCTGTAAATCTCTCTTGTGTAATTCATAATCATCTCACAGAACAATTGCTCTTTCTTTGGAAAGTTTTTCTAGTTTCTTTATTTGCAAAGCTTGTAAATGGTTGCTTTGGGTCAGCTACTCTGAACCTTTACTCTAGCAGTCTATCGGAATAAAATAAGACCAAACTTTTTATGCCAAAGCTAAACTTATTAGGAACAGTTTGTGCAACTAGGTTTAGTTGCATTAAAAATATATCAGCTGTAAGGCACAATCTGAGATGTTTCTGAAGAGGTATTTTTAAAATTCTTGCTGATTTGTCTAATTAGACTTCTATACTGGGAAGCAAATGGACTCACAGACTTCTGTCTGTAAATAATGCATTCTCAGCAGGTTGCTAACGGGAAGAAATATATTGGATGCAATAGTTATAATTTATTGCAACTTGGTGTCCGGGCAGGTGGTGGCACTAGGCTTGTGTTTTGGGGAGAAAGCCTACTTGAAAAGCAGCTGGAACGTGCTAGATGGGGTGCTGGTTCTCATCTCCGTCATCGACATCCTGGTCTCGATGGTGTCAGACAGTGGTACAAAAATCCTCGGGATGCTGCGGGTTCTGAGACTGCTGAGGACGCTGCGGCCCTTACGGTAAGAGGAGGATGAGGAGTGACGTCAAAGAGTGTAGTGTGTGTGCCGAATTGAGAGCTGAGCCCCTTCTGCAAGCATCAGCATCTGTGCAAGGAAAAAGAGCAAGTGGGACAAGTGTACGGTGTCTGTCACCACATTATGCCCAACGTGCTGCTCCACAGACAACACGGGTCCGCAGGTCTTGCAGAGCTGCAAGGAGCTCTGGGTACTCGCTGGGTTTTGGGACCAGCCCCAAGTGCAGTAGTAAACTGATCAATGCCTCTTTTGCTCATTAAAACACACATCCCCTGCTATTTGTGTTCTCATTTGCTCTGTCTAAAGTGCAGCTTAACAGCTTCTTCTCCCCCTTTCCTTCAGGCAGTCGATGGCTTTCATAACAAAGAAAGAAATTAGTAGCAGGTGGCAGAACGTTTTTAAGGAAGCAAAGACTAAACTGTTGCTTAACTTAGAATGCAAAAAAGCCTCTTTTTATCCCCCTCAGTTTCCCATTAATTTTACAGCAAGATTTATTTTGCAAATTGCCCCAACAAGATGAAAGCAATTGTCCTGCTAACTTGCCTCCCCCATCTCCAGCAGCAGGCAGTATCCTGTGCTCCAGGGGCAGGCACCCCTTGGACAAGGACCTGCCCACGGACCAGCCTCTTCCAACAGAAAGCTGTTTAGTCCTGTACCCCAAGGCATGGAAGTTTCACTCGGTGCTAAATGCAGTCCCTCTTTAATACCATCGTTGCTGCTCTTGTTATGCAGCCGCTAACAAACCTTCCTGCTCAAAGCATCTTTGTGTGCCTGTCATATCTTACTGATGCTTCCTTCATAAAAGGTTTGCTTTGAGTGAGGATTTCTCTTTCAGGACAGAAAAATAGGACCCTGCTTCTGACAGAAGATGTTGTTTTACTACCCCTGTGTGAATAATAAGTCTAAATAACAATGGCCATGCCTATATGTAGATGTTTCAAATATTCTCAACCGCTAGGAAAGACATTCTGTTAAATTAGGCTATGTGTATCTTTTGCCTGGTGAGTTTGAGAACGTGAGCTGCTTTAATAATTTTTATCTGGCCAGAAGATGCCATTGGTGTGGCTCAGCTCCCTGACCATATGACCAGGCTGTCTTCCTACATGACTCCAATTCAGACTTCTTTTTTGTCTTCGTGTGTCCCTCAGCATCTCTGTGTCAACTGTAATTTCTGGGGGCAGTTTCTGCCAGGTTGCTGGTTCGATAGATCTACTCTGCTCTTCTGTTTTGGCTGATTTTTGGTCCATGTTAAGAAAACCTACAAAATAATCTGGGTAGTTCTGGGTAAAAGCAGGATTGATTTCCAGTCTTTGAACTGTGGAATGTGAGTTTCTCCTTTGAGGTGGTGTGGGTAAATCAGATCTAGAGGAGGCGGCTTAGGTTGTGCTGAGCCCTGTCTTCATTTCCTACAGGCTTTCTTTGCAATCACCTGTGTGCACGAGTTGTCTGCAGTTCTGGGGAACAATCCGCTGAGTAGCTGCAGGCTGGAGGAAGACCTGCCATCTGGAGCATGTGCAGGATTAGGCTCTTCCATTGCTATTTCATTCCTGTTGGCATTTGATATGTTTTCTCAAGAGAGGCTGTGAATGTTTTCAGCCAACGTACTGCTTTCTACTACAAAGGAAATGTAAAAAGATAGCAACAAACCCATTCCCTAAATATGTTCACAATCAGTTCTATTCCCCTGTAATGAGATTTGTAGGAAATGAAAAAAGCAGCCATCAGACTAGGGGCTTTTCAGTGAGTCATAAATCTCCGCTTGTGGAAACCCATCTGCCTCTGGGATGCACATCTGGGCTGCCCACAGCTGCCCACTCTGCCTGTGCTGCAGCACCCCATCTGCCCAGGATCTTCAGCTGGATCAACATGGGGTGACAGTTGGGACAGGTGACTCGAGGTCTCTGCACACCGTGGCTCCAGTCCCCATGTCAAGTCCCCTGTGGAGACTGAGCCCATGTTTGTCTTTCCCAAGCAGGGGTAGGGCAGGAACCAAAGCAAATGCTCTGTCCCCACCATGGAGGAGCCAACCAAGTTCCTTCTGTCCTCCCTTCACATGGGCACTTGGGGACAGGGCAGCAGGGAGGACACCCTCCACAAGAAGCCAAGCCATGGCTGTGCATGTCACGCTCAACTCAGGGGCAGGGACAGTCCTCGTCATCCCTGCTTTGGTTTTCCTGGTTGATGGTCTGAAGGAGTTCTTCTTGCAAAAGACCTCCCTCATTCTGTTTCTTATTTTCTCCTGTGAAAAGAGCCCCATTGCTTTATGCAGCACACACAACTATGCACGCTTGTGCCTTTTGTACAGGCATTAAAAAAAACCAAACAAGCAAACAACAAAACAAAACACAAAAAAGCACAAAACTCTACTGGCCTGTGTGCCAGTCATGGGCTTTTGATTGCATGGTTGATTATCAGCCTCCAAATTGAATCCATGAGGATCCAATCCCAGCTTCGTGACCAGAATTCCAAAAATATATTCACAAAGGAGTGACATTTAAAGATGTCTCCATGACCCTCTGATGTTTCAGCCAGTAGAGGAATTGCTTATACAGTAACATTCCTTCCTAATGCATTCAACCTGCTGTTGTTGGGATCAAGTGTTGTAACTTAAGATACAAGAGAAATCAAAATTTAAAATGTATTCAGAATTAATGTGAATGGACTTCAGTGCTGTTTTACTTTCTATAGCGCCTGGGCTTCGACTTCCAAAGCTGATGGATGAATTATTCACTTTTCATAACATCTCAGTATGAAATAGTAATTTCATAGACTCTTTTCTATCCATCATATTATCACCTTTGCTATTTTTTTTTTTTTTTTAATATATGGAGGAAGATCTTAATTAACATCGATATACTACTTCATCTAAGTGTTACTTCTTCTTCTGAGTGCTCTGATCAGACCAGCAGCCCTAACAGGAGCGTGATCCTGCTGGGGTGAGGCTGGCTGTGGGCTTGGAGTGTCTCACGCCAGGGCTTTAACAGCATCAGGAATGCTGAGACCAGCAGAACCAGGAGGAACTCAAGGGATTCACATTTCTTCACAATGAAAACTAAAAGGTCTCATTTCAATTTCCCCATTTGTCATATGCCTAATGCAGACTGGAATTATCCTGAGTGCAAGCTCGGCGAGTCTACGGCTCTGGCACACCTGGAGGGCTCCAAATCAGCTGGATCCCTCAGCAATAAATTGCAGGAGTGGTGGCTCAGATAATATGAGTTTACAAGCCTGATTTCAGAAGGACCTCGGGCAATATTGATGAGGCGCGGGGATGCTGTTTGTTGACATATTGGAACTGACACTAATAATCTGGAAGTGCTGAGGGTTTCACTGGCACTTCTTAGGAAGTTATGAGACTCTCAGGAGAGCGGCAGGAGCTTTTGCGCAGACCTGCCTTGACGTTGGATCAGGCCCTTAGTTTGAGGCAGCTCCAAGATCTGAAGGTTTTCATCAGTAAGAACTATTATTTTTCAAAATCTTTTCAAAGTCTTCTCTCCCTGTAGGGTTGGAAACAGCACTGGCGTGGAGCTAAACTGGTGGCAGCTTTCACCCTTATGCATTCTCATTTGAGGAATTCCCTGGTTGATCAAAACTCTGAAAGCAGCCAAATGCTGCAGTTTCTCAGACTTCTTTTTATCCTCAACGCACATGACTTTAAGAGGTCAGACGAGTAACCTCCTATTTTCTCTCTCTGCTGGATACCAAAGGGTATCTCACAAGGGAAATCACTTTATTATTTCTAGAATAGGCTTTCTTAATAAGCGTTGGAGAAAGTTATCAACTTTAGACTCCAGAGACTAAATTTCTTCCTTGTTCCCCAAAATTTAAGGATGCTCCAGTATTTTAGACGAAAGGCCTTCAATTTAGAAGACCTGACTTCAGTTCCATCCTGTGTAACAGTGAACAGAATACCTAAATCAAGATCCCTAAAGGCACCACAGTACCTAATTTCAGAATCATTGGAAATGAAGTGCCTGCATACGTCTAAGCACATGGCTTGCAGTCCTGCCATGCCTCAGTTTCCCCTCTCTAGTTTGGCACTTGTAGTATTTCACCCAGGTCTGTGTGAGGGTAATAGCTGAGGGATGCTGAGTTCTTTAGACCAGCTGAGGATCCAAAAGAGCAATTCATCCTTAGACTGTCCAGCCCAAATCTTGCTTTGCCCACTCAGACAGAGTGGGAAGAGCCCTTGTCCTGAGCATGAGGAAAGCCTGGTGCCCAAAATAGGGACCCACAAGAGCCATCTGAGAGAGACGCGCAGCGTGAGGAATAGCAGCATTGCCTTTTGTGTTTCACTGGTAAGGGGGTGCATAAAAATACCACCATCTGTTTCCTTTTTTAAATGATAATTTATGAGTTACCCTCGACATTTTGAGTAAATATTTAACAAGAAATAAAGGGAAATAATTTTTAGCTTTTGAAGATACTGTTTAAAGCCAACAGTTCTTGAAAGACCTGGTGGTGCCTGTGCACTGAGCAGTGCAGTTTGCTAAACCTGTCGGCTCTGGGGCAGGAGGGGGCTGGACCAGGCTTAGCTGGGGTCCCAGCGGAGGCCACGTGTGTCAGGCATGTGATGTGTCCATGGGCATCTCTGCTGGGAGCACCACAGCCCGGGAGAGAGTTGGAGAACTTGGATCCTCTCCAGGCAACAAAACTCCCAACTGTGCTTCAGGTGGTGCAGCCAGACTTGGGGTGAAATGGGAGAGCACCCCCATGGCAAAAGAGAGAATGGGGCAGAAACAAGAAGGCGGAGAAATCTGTGGTGCTTTTGAGTGTCAGGTGTTCAGAGGAGTCACCAGCCAGTACCCAGAAGCACACAGGTACTGCCCTCCCTCGGACTCGCACAGCAGACAGCGATTTCTGCCTTGGGAAAGCAGTTTCTATGGCATCAGTACAAATAGATTTACAGAGCTAGTGAAATGCTTAATTCCAGTTGGCATCATGAGGAGGGAGGCATCCAACTTCTTCAGATGCCTTTCTCGGTCCCCCAGCTCTCCACCTTCAAGTCTGTGAGCCTGAATACCTCATTCATCTTCCCCAGCACAGTGAGATGGCTTCTCTAAATCACACTAGCTTTCTTCTTTCATTGTAGTGTTGTCCTTGAGAGTATAGTACAGTCTCTACAGTCTCTACTTGTTTTTTTTTTTTTTTTACCAGAGCTTTTGTGCTTACTTGTCTCCACAGGGTCATTAGTCGAGCCCAAGGACTGAAGCTGGTGGTGGAGACTCTCATGTCATCCCTGAAGCCCATTGGGAACATTGTGGTCATCTGCTGTGCCTTTTTCATAATATTTGGGATCCTGGGAGTTCAGGTGAGTCCCTTGGAAGCCCCAACACCGAACCCAAAAGCATCATGAGCCCCAGATGGCCCCACATCTGGGTATCTGTACCAATGGGCAGGCTATGAGCATTTCTGCAACCAAGCAATAGGTTGTTTGGCCCTCTTGGGGAATGCTCCTTGCACTTAGCAAGGAGGAAGCAGATTTCCCAATAATAGTCAGCCATTAAAACCTCTTTAACAATTACAACCTAACAACAGTTGCCCAGCTACACGCATCCCTGGCCACAGCTGAAGGAGCAATGGTTAGAGCCAGCTAGTGGGGCTGGTTTTGCCTCTCACTGGTTCAAGGTCCTCTGCTCAGCTCTAGAAATGCGTGTTCACTTTGAATCCATAACTTTGCCATCTTAACAACCTGGAAAGGCTCAGACATAAGGACTTACGCAGCTCTGTCCCCACCCCAGCAGCATAGCATGGTTCTTTTAAGTGCTCTCAAGACAACTTATTCCTAGCGACATCTTGAACTTCTTGAAGCTTCTCCGTTGCATGCAGTGATACTAAAGCCAATATCATGACCCTCTCAAAGGCACAGAATGGGCTTTCTTTCCACCACAAGAACTTCTGCCTGCAGAAGGATGTAAATAAAGATATTTCTTCACTTTCTTCCCCAGCCACACCAGAGAAGGGTCAGGTCTAAAACATGATATTTACCAGAAAAGCTCTGCACTGGGAAACTCTTAAATCCCATTCCTGTTCTGGCTGGGAGATAATGTGGGGACATCTCCCCTCCACCTTTTTTCTAGGTATAAAGCAATGGGGAAATAGAAACTCTCAGAGCTGAAATTGTTGGTTTGTAAACTCCAGAGAGACCTTGACCTGGAGATTGATCCAGATTCTGACAGTTTGTATAACTGAGAGCTTGCAGAACCAGACATTTCCGAGTCTGCTTCCAGCCAGCTCTGCTGGCAATACCCTCAGTCCCAGGAGTGCAGGAACCCAGAGAAAAAAGTGGTAGTTTCTGAAGCAACTGGTTTCTCATTACCTGAGAAGAAAAGATTGTTTCATATAAATATTCTGACATAACACTTATTCCTTTCTGAAGTTTGTCTGATCTGTCACTGCCAGCTCTGGGAAGCAGCTCTGTTTGGCTTTGTTTTGGAAAGGTGTCATATAATATTTTATACTAATGTACTGTTTAAATAATAAATGCAGCATTGAAAATAAACAGAGAAGAAAATCGTGCCATCCATAACCACCTCAGCAGCTAGATTGGTTTAGCATTACCGTACAACAACATCCATCCGTTATACTAAACAGATTCATAAAACTAAGCACATCCCGTAAAACAATATAAAACTCAGACACAGGAAAATTTATGCCAAACAGCAAAACTTGCAATATGCTCTCTGAATTTCCTCCCTGCTAATTGTGATTGTTTTCCCTGGTGACTTGCAGTTTTATGTTAAATTGTCATGACTATTGATGTGCTCAAGCGGTAGATACAAGCAAGACTGATCCTGTATTCAGGATGCAAAATTCTCAGTTAATATTTATGTCTAATTAGGTGTAAGATGAGGGTAATAGCTATTTTCTATAAAAAGATGATCTCTCAAGGTTACTGTTGGTTTTTCCATGTAAATATAAACTGGGGATCAAACTAGAAGTTTTTGATGCTGTTAAATCCAGACGTCCACTTTTTAAATAGTGTTTCCTGTTAGCAAGACTGTTTTTGTTGTGGAGCTTGCCTACATGTGAAAAGTCATTAATAAGACACAAGAAACACATAAAACAAGTACAGTAGGAAACATGGAGTCTTTCACTTTCAGAACTGCTAAAATCTGAAGCACTGATGGGGATCAGGATTTGTGCGAATTGGACTTTGTATTTCCAAACCCCGTTAGTAGCTCTGTTACTGCTCCCGTCTGAGTGGCATTATAGTCCAGCTCCTGGAGAAGTTATATTTACAGACCATATATTAAAAAGAGTTGTTTACCTTCCTGCTTAATTAAAACTTTTCTCTGTGAAGGCTATATCTCCCCAGTCTGCCCTACCCACAGCTAGTGTTTCTCCATGGAAAGATCAGGGAATACTTCTCTTCTTGCATCCAGAAGTTTTATGGCTGCGTTGAGTGGTGATTAATTTTGCATGCCTCAAGAACATCCTTCTGCTGTTGATTTCTCAAGGAAACCCATGGAGTAATGCATGGGTTTATCTCCTTTGCTATTATTTCTACTGATATCTGTCTAGAATAACAGATCAAAACCCATCAGCATCTTTTCTCTGGATACCCAGGTGGTGTTTTAAGGAGCCTGGTGAGCTGGCTGCCATTTCCCCCCAAAACAGTAATGTCAATAGTTTCTGTCAGCAAATAAAACCAGATTTGTTGGATGTCTCCCAGGCTTTGATACCATCCACCCTGCTAGCATCAATCACCTTGTCAGAAGCAGTAACCAATCTGTGTTCGGGGTGCGGGAAGCATCAGGTCTGGAATTAAGTGCATGGAAGCTCATGTTCCTCATGCAGGTGTAAATCAGGAGCTGATTCCCCAGGAGTTACAGCTCTCCTGGCTTACACCAAAGGAAGTAAGCTACCTAGCATCAGTTGGGCTTGACTCCTTAAGCTCTGCACAAGGAATAGTTTCAGAGACCTCTGCCTGGATTGCAGAGCCGAATGATGGCTGGAGAACAGCACTGAGAACCAGAGACCAGAGCTGGACTGACACCAGTCTTGATTCAGTGAGACCCTAATGTCACTTGCAGGAGCTCGGCTCCTCTCGACACGTCTCCTTGTGACCTGTAAGAGCAGAGCTCAGTCCATCACTGTCCCTCTTCACTGCCACCTTCTCTCTGCTGACAGAGGGTCCTCGTTACGCTTAATTTGTCCGTAACTCTTGAAACTGGCATCGTTAACTGGGCTGAGAGTCACCGGAGACATTCCACGTGTGGTGAGAAGCCATTAGCTGGTCTGGGCTATTAGTTGGGGCTCCCCTGGAGCTTGTGACCCAGAAGCAAAGGCCTTGAGGCCAGACTCAGATCACTGAACCAGACAACCTAATGCACAAGGTGGGTGTCCTAAATGATGTGAAATCATGCATTTGCTCATTAGCTGCCTATTATACAGGCTGCTCGCACTTAATAACCTGCATGAATGAGGCCATTTCCCTGAACTTCTCTGGTTAGCGTGGGCTGTGCAGAATATCCCAGGAGAAATGCCCATCATCTGCAGAGAAATCCTGTGCACCGAACTCTTACCTTTCCTCTCTTCTTTGTGTGTTTTGCAGCTTTTCAAAGGCAAGTTTTTTGTCTGCCAAGGGGAGGACACCAGAAACATCACAAATAAATCGGATTGTGCAGAAGCAAGCTACAAATGGGTCCGGCACAAGTATAATTTTGATAATCTCGGCCAGGTATTAATAGAATGGTAATCTGCTTCTTTGCTCCTTTACCTCCTTGACTTAAAACCTGTGCATTATTATCCCATGGGATTGTCTTACAGGGCACTACCAGTCACAGTAAATATTCAGTTCACATACACAGCGTTCTGTCTCTGTAAATCCCAAAGGCAGTGTTTCCAAGCAGGCATACACTTCTTTTCAGAGCCGAACAAGCACATGTGGCTTCGTGGAGTACTTAATTGCTTCACTGCTACATAACAAACCAAATATATCTTGCAGAAGGGCTTGTCTAATAGAGCTGGACACTTTCAACCATCTTTGCAACACAGCCTTATTTTAGCAGCCTGGTAAGGACTAATTAGTCAGGAGCGGTAGAGACCTGGAGGGTGGAAATGAAGCTGCTTTTGTCTTCAGCTTTGCTGTTTCCGAATGAGTGCTCATTGCTGAACGGGACATGGACATTGATAGGTTTTTGCTGCCAGGAGAAACCTTGGGCACCAAAGTATCCCATTATCAGACAGATAATGATCATCCTCAGACAGGAAAGGGCCAAGAGGAATAAAATGCTACAAGTAGAAGAGCTTTAGTGCAAATATGTCTGACTTTTTTTTCCTATGTATTTCTAGGCCCTGATGTCCCTCTTTGTTCTGGCCTCCAAGGATGGGTGGGTGGATATTATGTACGATGGCTTAGATGCTGTGGGTGTTGACCAGCAGGTATGTGCTCTGTCAGAGCTGTAAGAAATGAGTTGTGTAGATCATACATTTTGGTTCTTGTTTTGTAAAATACTCTTGGGGGGTTGGGATTGAGGGAGTGGTTTAGCCTAAATCCTGGGATGTGACAGGGAGGCGAGTGGAAAGTCTGGATTTGGATCTAGCCTTTTTCCTACAGTTTTTGCAACACGACTGGGGTAACCAGAAATAGGAGAACTGCACCTACCAAAAAAGGGTTGACTTTTTAAGCAATTTGGACATTTCAGGAGAAAATAAGTGCTTCATGTAGGTACAGACTTTCAGTGAGGAACAGCTGTAAAAAGATGCTACTGTCCTGCTGTTGGCAGAACAGAGGTGGTTCTTCCATCCTAAACGTGCTTTATGTTTTGGGAACATTCAGTTAAAATGTCTTAGAGGGCTCTAATGTTCAGGAAGAGCAGAGGCTCTAATGTTCAGGAAGAGCAGAGCACACTGGGCTACCTCAAAGGGGCTCCCATGGGTTTTGTGGATGGAGCAGCTCTATCAATTTGCTCCTTTTTATTTTTGGTGCTCAGTTAACATTTGCCTTCCTCCACATTGCAGCCAGTCATGAACTACAACCCATGGATGCTCCTCTACTTCATCTCCTTCCTGCTGATCGTGGCCTTCTTCGTCCTCAACATGTTTGTGGGGGTGGTGGTCGAGAATTTCCACAAGTGTCGGCAGCACCAGGAGGAGGAAGAAGCCAAGAGGCGGGAGGAGAAGAGGCTTCGCCGGCTGGAGAAAAAGAGAAGGAGTAAGGAGAAACAGATGGCTGGTCGGTAGTCTTTCCACATCTTTCTGAGTCCTGCTTGACCTTCCACACAATCCCCTCCTCCCTCCCCTCCCTGCCTCACGTCTGGTGATCATTCTTCTCCCCAAAGCATGTCCAGCTATAAAATTTGCATGAAGGAAATAGTGTCGTTTTAGGCTGAGTAAAGAGCCATGGAAGCCTTTTTAATGGCTGCATGATTTGCAATGACCTTTCCATTGGAGGTTATTTAAATTAAAATATAATAATAATCAGACCTGCAGCTTCTTGGATAGCAGAGCTCAGTGTTACACAAATAGTGACAACTGCAAAGATCAGCAGTGCCGGATGGCACCATAAATCTTCTGAGTCATAAGCACTGTTGCTGATAACTGGATTCACTATTTGGTTTATTACAGCCTTGTAATGCCACAGTGATGTTACCTGTCCCATTTATCAAGCAGGTTTATTTATTGGCACAGTAGCACCACTGCTATTCAAGAGTGTAATAAAATAATGGAGCCATCTCATTCTAGTAATGCTTAAAAACCCCTTAGAGAAACATATCAATGCATTTGCTTGAGAAATACAGATTAGAAGGAAAAAAAAAAAAAAAGCCAGCTGAGAAGAGTCACTAACTAGGCAAAATAGCACTGATGCAAATTGAACCAAGCTCCAAACGGAATACACGAACTTGCAGCCCTGCCTGGAGAAGGCTTTACAGGTGAAGGGAGCTCTGCTAAAAGTTTCCAACCTGACATTTTTCTTCTAGTCTTTTTCTCTTTTAATTTGGTTGAATAAGGAGGAATAAGTCAGCCAGAGGCCGCAGGTTGGAGGTACTCTTCTTCTTGCATGCTCTCTCTTCTGACTGAACTTTCTCCGTGTCCATGGCCTCATGTTCTCCCTCCTGGGGTAGGCGCCTGCTGCTCTCTCTGTGTTCCCTTTCACAGCTTTTCTCTATCTTTGACAGACTTCAGTACTGTTTAAGAGGCTGTCTGATCAAGCATTGTTCCAAAACCTGGTAATATTAACTATATAAAGTCTTTTTAAAATTATTTTTAATAGTCTAAGAGGTATTTAATAGCTGTGACAGGCTCCGTTACGCAACCACATACCACAAGGGTGTCTCAGCCTCTCTCAGTTCAGCACTTACCCAGCACTTTCCTTTGGTCGAGTCTCATGAACTTCATGGATTTTGTAACCAATAGGATGTATCACACCAGCCTCTGGATATCAAAATTTGGTTTATGCTGAGAGCCTGGTGATGGTCACTGGAAAGTTGGAGGCTTCCCTCAAGAGCGGTGGAGGACACGTTAGTCTGTTCTCAGTTAAGTGGGATACAGATGGAAAGAATTTTCTTTGTTTTTCACATCAAGGAAATGTCTAGAAAGCTCTTTTGGTCAGTTCAAGTTCTCAAACACTGTTTCAGGCTGATGAGCTAGAAAATGTTTTTAAAGGCTGGATAGAAAGATCCCTATTTAAAGTTGCGGTTTTGGAAAGCAAACATTTCTATAGAAGAAAAATAGATATTTAGTTATTATTAATTACCTTATTTGTAATGCTAGAGGAACTAGATGAAGAAAAGACGTAAGTCTGGGCAATTTCCCAGTGGGAAAGAATCACAAACCATCCTTGGAGATGTAGTTATTCATTCAGTGCTATGAAATGCCTAATTAAAGAGGCAATAAAACAGATATTTTACTGAGTATCAAATATTGCTGAGTATTCAATAGCTATAAAAACCTTTCAGGAACAAAGCATGAAGCCCTCCAAATCACTTCAGAACAGTTTTCCCAATTCACATTCAGTGAAACGTTGGTTTTAATTGACCGTGTCCAGCTTTGCCCTCGGAGGCAACAGATGTCGTTTCTGAGCTTCGTTCTGCAGGGTGGAAACTTGCAGATGGTACTAAGACTAAGGCTTTAGTTATAGCAGCAACTGCATGGGGGCTCCTTTCAGCTGGGCTTCCTGAGTGTCCCCAGATGCCCAAACCAACCTGTGGATGTCAGACACAGACAGACGTAGACATCTAACTGGTTGCACAGTCATTTTTTATTGTAGACTCTTCAAAAGCATTTACCCAACGGGACATCTGAAAACCAGGCAAGCGTGCGAGATCCCAGCTGGGCAAGACGTAGGCAGATGCAGGAGTGGTCACTGTAAGGTGCAGGATATGTACAAAGTCCATCCTTCAGAAGCATCTTCTCCTTCATCGTCGTCAAGCCGAGGAGTTCTCAGGGATCTCTTGGGCTTCCACCCGTGCACGTGGGAGAAGCACAAGAGCTTTTTCACCTGAGCCCACCCTCCATGAGGCACAAGGAGAGGATCCCACAAGAAAACGTTCCTGGTAGAGGCAATGGAGAGCCTGAGAGCCACCGGGACCTCTCAAGGGGAAGGGAAGTCTTGCTGTGTGTCCTGCCGGGTCATTAATGCCATTTCGTTCTTTTAGATCTAATGCTGGATGATGTATTAATGGAGAGCTCAGCCAGTGCAGTGCAAGGTACTGGGAAGTCGGCACGTCTCGTCCCACGTGAATGGCAGTGCTGTGTCACTAATGCTGGCCACCGCTGCTGCCAGGCATCCCACTAAACCCTCTGTGTGGTGCAAAGCTCGTTTGCTTCCTCCATGGCACACGCGCATCATTCCCAACGGCAGGTCTGCAGACCCGCCTCAGGACTGACACTTGCAAACCTTTAATTTATCACTTGATCATGTTATGTTTTTCAATATTTTTTTCTGGTTTTCGTTAAGACACTGTCAGACTCTTCATGGTTTTTTTATTTCCCCCTTTTTTTGCTGTTTTTTTTCTTTTTGTTTGAGAATAATGACTGAACTGTGAATTGGGTCCTTTATTGTTTACTCTAGCTTTCCTATCACCAACTTAGGAGTCTCTGACTAATTTGCAGGAGTGTCTCTGGAAGGCCGGCAGTCTCGCTTAGGGAGGTTATTTCATTGTTTCTCCAGCCCTTGCTCATTGCTCCACACACACTGTGCTTCAGGGAGACACAGCGTTTTTTCAGCAGGGTAAAATTCAGTATAGTATAGAGCTTCAGTGCTTTAACGGAGCCAGGGTGGACGTGGGGTTTAGCCGTTGTGCTGCCCAGCTTGTAAATTCTTTGTATTCGTTGAGAATCACTCAACATATGAGGCATCTTGTGAATTAAGTGAAACAAAGATGCCACCTCAAAGCTTTTCCAGGTCCTGGAGGGGATGGACCGTCTGGGGTGATGGTTGCTGGGGTTTGACCTGGCCACGCCAAGCAGGGCTGGCTCACGTCTCCCTTTCCTGTGCCCCCTCACCAGGATGATAACTCAGGGCCGCAAATCTGTCCCTTGCTCCTTTTATTTTTAGAAGAAGCTTTGATCTGGCAAGCATTTTGTTTAATTCATAACTTAAGAATATTAGCCTGAATAATTAAAGAGGCGCTAACATAGAAACAAATATAGCTGTAATTTTCGACAAAAATAATATGCTAGGAAAAATGTGCCATTAAAACTCTCACCTGTGAACAAGCTCCCACTGCTTGAGACGGGAGCAGAGCTCCATCCATCTCTCACATATTGCTGGGAGTTTTGATTAAATAAAAATCACAAGGTGAGGGCTATTGGCTTTCACTGCAGAGGACAACTTGGGGAGACAGAAGTCCCTACCTTAATCTTCTAAGGCCTTGTTGGACATTATCACAACATGCTTTATTAAATCCCAAATCTCCTTCCCATTGTCATTCCTGGTATTCTTATTTCTTTGCCTTTATTCTTGCTCTTCTTGGTAGGCCTCCTGTCCCCTCCCGCAAAACGGGGCAGCACGAGGGGGGAGTTGTTGCTGGGTTTGGAGGTCTCTTTATTTACTTTTCGTTTTATTTGGTTGTGACTCTTTTTCTGGCCTTACAGAGCTACATCAAGGCAGGTTTATTTTATTTTTAAGGCATTGAACTCATTCCCAACCCCTCCATTGTCCTGCTCAGGCTCAGAAAGACTCTTAGACTCTGCCTTTAAAAAGCGTGCGATTGTCAGGTCTGTGCTTTGTGTTTCCTTTTGTTGTCTTCTCTTTGGATCCAGCAGTAGCGAATGTGCCACGCTGCTCTTCAGGCACCGATGCGAGGGAACAGAAAGGTTTTATTTCTGAACCTGACTGTGAGGGATATGAGGGAATCAGTCCTGGGTGCTGTAGTCGAACCTCCTGTGGTTCAACGAGAAACCTGGAGTTGTGACCCCAAATCTTCCACACATCACTTAGACAGGGTTTCTTTTCTCTTTCTGTGGAGATAAGATGGAGAAGTGTGTGTGTGAGCGTGCTGCTGCTTGGTGCTTAGTGAGATTATGATTTTATTATTTTTCTTTCTGTTTTTGAGTCTATATTTTATCATAACTGGAACCTTCTCAGTGGAAATAGTTTATCATTTTCCATTTTGCTTTTCTTTTTTTTTTTTTTAATAAGTCCATTCAGTACAATGAAAGCCAAGTAAAACACTGTGTTTAAAACAAAAAATTCCTTCAGTGCAAACTACTTTTTAACCTAATAATATTCTTGATATAGTTTGTAAATCCAGCTGCGTCACAGGCTCTTTGCTCACTGGTGTGCCGCTGTCCTCCAGATATACTCAGACCTGCAAAGTAGTTAATTCCCTTATTATAGAAGAAGGAAGAAGCTGGAGGAGATGGTAATGGAATTGTCCCACTCTCGTGAATTCCAATTTCCCATGCCCACGCACCTCCGGCTCGAAAGCCACCTCGGGGAAAGTGGCAATTTCTCTCTTGACAGGGCTATATTTGCAGGCAGCTGCTATCTGGAGATATTTCAGAGCCACATGCCCAGCCCCATTCCCACCAAGAAAATGCATTTAACAGGAAAAGAGTGACCTCAGCCCCATCTCCCACAGAGCCTGGGGTTTAATGCCCCAAAGCTGGGTTGTGATCACCAAAGAATCCTAGAATAGTTTGAGTTGGAAGGGACCTTCCAAGCTCCCCCAGTGCCCCCCCTGCCATGAGCAGGGGCATCTTCACCAGCTCAGGTTGCTCAGAGCCCCGTCCAGCCTGGCCTGGGATGTCTCCAGGGATGGGGCATCCACCACCTCTCTGGGCAAAGGGACAGGTTGAGCAGGAACGGGAAATGTTTCTCCCACAACAGCCATGGTCACTGCCACTCTAAACGGACAGAAGAGGATGACGATGAGTTTGGCGGCCCCAGGACAGAGGTTGGGGCTGCCGGGCTCTGCCTCCCAGCCCTTGTCAAGGGGATCAATTATTAATCCCATGGAATGATGCCAAGATGAGCACAGAATATCTGCTTTGGAAACAACTTGAATTGAGAGATCACAAAAGTGACAAGCCAAGCGCCCCCCTGCCAGGCACACAGTCCCCTTGCCAGCACCGTCCCCTCAGATCTCCATTGCCCGGGATGAAGGAGCAGGTGGGACTTTACAAGCTGTAAAATCTTCTTCCTGCTTGAGTTAGGAGGAGATTGCTCAGGCTCCACCGTCTGAGCTGATTTTCTCCAGTGTAACGATATCTAAATTTGAATCACTTCTCCCTCTCCCACCCTCCTGGCCTCTGGCCACAGTGAAGCAGCTGGATTTACACCCTGTTTACCAGCCTTATGTCTTGTAGTGGGCTTTTGCTGTATTTCCCCATCTTTTCACATTCTCATTCTGCCAATTCTTCTTTTGTTTGTTTGCTCTCCTCCTCTTTTCTTTAACGCCATGTGTGCCGGGAAGCCAAGTTAACCTTTCCAGTAATAACCAAGACTAACCCAGAGCTCTTGTTGTTCTTGACACAGTGTATTGTAACAGTACAGTAATGTGGTGTTGTGTTAGTTGTGAAGTTCACCACCCGGAGTTTAACAGATGTCTGTATTTCCCAAGATGTTGGTATTGTTTAGATCTTTCCTGCAATAATTAGAAACGATACTGTGTGATAGGGGGCATGGACTTTGCACTTGGATGGTCATACATGAGCAACCCCCAACTTCTTTGCAGAACTGTGCAGATTGGGTTAAATAAATAGTATTTATACAATAGGAAAAAAAATGGCTTGTCTGTTCAGAAAGTTCCCTGCCTGCCTAGACACAGTAGCTATTTGTCTATAGTCCTCGGACAGCATGCCAGCTTGTGTGGTTCATCTCGCGGTAGGATCTCTATTGCACTAACTTGCATGGCCAGCATGCGACGACCGGGGAAGCGAGTGGTGACATGGATAATGACCAGGGTTGACAAATCCCCTCTTATTTAATGTTAATGGGGAAGGGTGAAACATTTACCAAGGGTGATTATCTAAGGCTGCAAGTGCATTTGCGAGAGCAGCATCCAGAGATGTTTGGCTGGGGCATGTGCTGGGAAAAGTGAAAAGGAGCTTTGGTGTTTTGGAAAGGGGGGATGCGAAAGGGAAGAAACCTTGGCAAATATCTGAACAACTGGCAACCCTGCTTATAAGGTCATGCACTGGCTAATCCAGGTGCAGGAGCCTTGCACAGGAGACATTTTACAACCTCTCTCTAAATCCTCTCTCTGTTCTAACAGCGACGGTGCTATTCTGTAGGCTTTGGAATTACCTGCCAATCAAAGCTAAGAAAAATTTGAATTCCAGTGTAATTATTCACAAGTAAATCCACTGCAAGCAAAGGCAGAAACATTGACATTTTTCTTTTTGAATGTGAATTATGCATAAATGTAGAAGAAGTAAGTGATCCAATTACGATGGTGTTTCTTTCTGAGATGATAAGTTGGTTCATAAAAATAGGTCCTATTCCTAACCTAATTGTATTCAAACATTTTAGTTAATTTGCTACTCATAATTTAGCATAATGTGATCGAGATATCTTGACTTTATGGAGATTTATGCAGATTCTGAGATATCTGACAAAGTCTTATGAGTGAGTCAGCAGCTACCAGGCTGCTTTTTTGTAAGCACTCAATAGATTCAGCATGAAAATTCATTTTATAGACCTTTTCATCGATATCGTGCTTTAGCACTTAGGTACAGATCACCTAAAGCACACTGCAGGTCAGAAAGTGAATATTAATACCACCTTTTATTTGATGATGCTGAAACAGATTTGTGGGCATTCCAAACCCCTACAGAATAAAAGCGCTGGGTGATTTGTCTCTCTGGTCCCTGGGCTGTAAGGGAAAGGTCTGTCTCTAGGGAAAAGACAAAACCCTTATTTGTCACAATCCTGTTATGAAGAAGGGAGCGCATGAAACCATTAAATCTATGGGTTTGATTGCAAAGTCATTGGCTATTGACAAAGTGAATTCTATTTCCAGGCAAAATTTAATCTTCTAAAATTAGTTTTCCCTGAGGGCAACCCAAACCTGTGCTTTGTGGCTTCATTCTGCCGAAATTTTTGCTCAGAATAATGTATCAAACTGTACATTTGCTGAGCAGCACTAAATATCAGGCCGTGTAATTCTTACAGCTCAATAATTTTCATAACCAGTTGATCATCTAATTATGAGAGTAATATTATACTTTGACATATTCAAGACAGTCCTTTCTGCTTCAATCTGCATTATAATGCCTTCTTGAAAATTGTACTGAATTATATACTCAGCCTTGGCATTTCCCCATTAGAGATTAGGTGAGTAAATGAGTTTATCTCTAGGAATGTTCAAGGTCTGAAGAGCATGTGTCATCCCTGAGGCAGCCGAACATAGGAACGACTCGAACAGTGAAATCTGTATTTTGACAATCTTGTCTAAATGGAGGATCATTATTTCCTAATCGCTAAGGCTGACTGATCAGTTTTCCTTGGTATTTTTTATGGGCCATTTTTCAGGGCCCTGACAACCAAAGTGTTGAATTTTGTTCTATCTGCAGTTTACTGCAAAGAATATAATATAACTGAATTACTTCTCTTTCAAAGACCACCGCTAACTCAATGGTCTGTGTATTTAAGCCATTGTTAGTAAAATCTGTTCCCGGTATCTGACCATTAATTGAGCTTTTGGATACTTTGGGGACTTTTAAGATCCTTTAAAATCAGCATAAACAAAAGATGTTGTTTAGATTTAAATTTAATTTAAATTTCCCTACAGGGAAAAGAGTCCTTAGCAGCACAATAGTCCCAGCTCACCTCATCTCTGATGCCATAAGGCTGAGTATAGCGCATGTTCCACTGAAGATGTTTAACATATATAAGATGACAGGAGCCGTGCTGTGTATTAAAAATGGTAACATGCCAGCAAGAAGAAAGGGAGAATAAATTTGAAAAAAAGACAGCATGTTGCTGTAACGGTCTAGAATTTATCATCTTTGGAGCTGGAAAGTGAGGGTGCGTTGACTTCAGAAAGACACAGAGAAATGACTTGCTGTGCCTCTCCGCTCTCCTCCTCCCCGCTGCAGAAGCTCAGTGTAAGCCCTACTATTCGGATTACTCCCGCTTCCGCCTCCTCATCCACCAGATGTGCACCAGCCACTACCTGGACCTGTTCATCACCGGTGTGATCGGCCTCAACGTCATCACCATGGCCATGGAGCACTACCAGCAGCCCAAGGTATGGGGACAGAGCTGGCGGACACGCTTGGCTGTGGTGGGATGTGCTGATGGGCAGAATTAATGCCGGTTTTACTGTCAGACCTCAGGGCTTCTGTCCACCTTGCCCAACCTGTCTCTTTGCCGCATCCTTCGTCTATCTTCCAGCTCAAACCATGGCTTTTGGGACCTGGGCCCTGTTGCACCTCTCCCTTCTAGTTGAATGCAAAAGGGTTGCTTTAAAAACTACGAGCGGAGCGGGTTTGTTTGCTTTGCTAGATGAGATTATCATTGAAATCTTCCATTAGACTTAGGATTTCTACCCCGCCCCCCCCAAAAAAAAAGAAGGCAAAAAATTAAAAAAAAAAGGTGAAATGTTTATTTTTGCAAAATTTCTCCTAAATTCCCAATGTCCACAGGGCCCAGTTTTCAAAGGCACTGGAATCTGTGCTGGTCCTTAAAATACATTTTAATATATTAGCGCGCTAAGTTCCTGGGTCTTTGTCATAGTCTGAAAATAAAAACAGCCTGTCCTGGGATGTCAAGTCTCTCATGCATAAGAATGAAATGGAAATAGCTGCCTTTGCCATATAACTTGCACTTATTTTTATTAGCCACTTTCAGAATGAATAAATATAACACACAATAGGGGGAAATATTCTTTAAGACTAGACAGGACTTGAATACCTAATGTAAAAAAAACCCAAACAAATAAGACATGCAGGCAAGGTGAAAAACAGCCCCCAGCCTATCATAAAGAAGCCAAAAAGTGAAAGGGCACAAGCCCAATTTATTTATTTTTTTCTATTCAGGTCACCTTTAAATATCATGGAAGGCTTATTGAATGATTCAGTAATTTGGTGATGAAAAAGGTTGTTGGCTAAGAAGCCTGGATTGGAATCGCTCTAGGGCGTGCGTCTTACCGCAGTCCTTTTGCAGATACATTTTCTCTTGTATTTTAAAAATATTGGGCAGGCTTTTGTTTTTAATTTTCTTCAGGAAAATAACATTTTGTCTCTAAGCCTCTGGTACGCAGCATCTGGGTAGTAACTTCAAGCTTGGGTTGTGCTGAGATGACAGCACACAGAGAGCCATGCACGTGCTGAATCAGGGCCCCGAAATCACTGTCCGGGTGACTGATGGGTGGGATCCTGCAGATATTTAAAAGGTTAAGTGTATCAGAGAGCTTTATATCCAAATTTATGATTGCTCGGCATGTTGGTGCTGAAAGGGGTTGGTGGTGGGATGGCCTGTGAATGAGATTCCAGATGTAGATGTTACAGCTGCCCACAGGGAGGAGGGGCTGTGGTGCGCGTAAAGGTGTTTTGAGCAAAGAGCTGCTGGGTAAAACCTGCTTTTGCCAAATAAATCTGCGTGTTTGCTGGCAAAGCCCAGGTCCCCTGCAGCACAGCAGAGAGACTCATTCAGAGCCACGGCTTCCTTTGGTGCTGGGCTTATACTTCTCAGGCAGTTGAGGTGGTTTTCACCCGTGGATGCTTGAAGCTAAACTGTAACCTGAAGGCAGAGTGCGTGGCTTAAAACCCCCTCTACTGATTTCTGACACTCAGAGATCAGCAATTGGGTTTTGGTGGGGTTTTTTGGTTTTTTTTTTTTTTGTCTGAGAGCACTTTGTTGCCATCTCTCGCATCCCTAAGACTGCTCTGGACACATCCATTTGATGGATGTTACCTGGGAGGCCACGCAGGATGCTGCTGCCACAGCACTCCTCCAAGAGCTGGGCTTTTGGGATGAAATAATCTCTGTCATGGCTTAATGCCTGACTGTGCAGGAGCTGTCCCAGCCAGGAGGCACCTGTAGTTAACGGCCAGGCTGGGACACCTGCAGAGGGAAGGGTGGGCAGAGGAAAACCCGAGGCACTCGTTCCTGCTGGCGTGCCATCCCTCTCTCCTGCCCCTTGCCAAAAGCTCAAGGTGAGGAGTAAATGACAGGCTGTCACCAAGAAGCCATTTGGCCAGCGCTTGCACGATCCCAGCCAGCCCACAGCTCTTGCAGCAATGAACAAATGAGCAAGTGGGTTGAAATTCTGCTTTCTGCTGAAAGCACGAGGGGTTTTGCGCTGCTGACACCTGCAAATGCAGCGGGTCCTACCCCTCACCCAAGAGATCCCAGCTGGGGCTAGGTTACTGGTGCGGGGTTTGGGTTGTGCCTTGGGTTTGTGTCAGCCCCCCTCCTGTGAATTACAGGATGGACCCACTTTCAAAGATACAGTGATTTCAAATTGGGTCTGGCTTTTTGAAACACCCTGTAAATCAGCTGGGTTGGGGCCAGGCAGAAATGCAGGCTGTGCACTCTCTGAAGCACTGGGACTTTTCCATGGGACATTTGTCATCGGAGAGAGCCCATGGTTGGAGCCTTTTATCTGTAGGTGGGAAATGAGTAGCTGATGAGAGGAGGGGAGGGCGAGTTTGCAGGCAGAAAGCCCCTCTGCAGAACTGGCATCTAACCCTGTGTCCACACCCCAGGTTCTTGATGAAGCCCTGAAGATTTGCAATTACATCTTTACTGTGATCTTTGTCCTGGAGTCTGTTTTCAAGCTTATTGCCTTTGGATTTCGTCGCTTCTTCCAAGACAGGTAACAAAAGCTTCATCTTGACTGCGGGGGCTGCAAGCACATTTCTGGGGACAGGTGCCCAAATTCGGTGTCCTGGACCCTGACGCTCTTCCCAGTGGTGTCAGTCTGACATGTTTGAATGCTTTTTGGTGTGAAAACTGAAACCTGGTTTGGTGAAGGCTTGGGATATGAGTTGGAGAAAGGATCAGGCACACCAAGGAGTGTGATTGCGCCACTTCAGCCCTTGGGGTGGATAAAATAAGAGCGAGTCTCACATCGAGCGGCTGGTTCTCTTCTCATGCCACTTGCGTGTCCATATAATAAAGAGAAACTGGTGAAATGACAACATTTATACCAAAAGAGGCAATCTGGCTTTGAGTGGAAATGCAAGAGAAAAGGGACCTCTTTTTAAGCAGATGCTGAACAGTAGATGAAAATCCTTCTTTTTTTAGATTTTTCACTCTCTTACTTCGCAAATACAGATTTTACATCCTTGGTGAATCTTTCTCCTCCCATTTTTGCCTCCTTCAATGTTAATACCAAGAGCCCTGGCACTGAGCAGGACTTGACACGACTCCTTTAGCAGCTGAGGGTTGGTTCCATCCCTCTGCCCATGTCTTGGCTGTCCAGGCTGGGATTATGCCTCTCTCCAACCTGGCACAAATCCCCGGGGTCTTTTTTACACCCACCATAATATTTATTGCAAGGACCCGACATAGGGTCCGGTTCTTTCTAGGGCAGATCTCGTGCTGTGCTCCACCAGTGTCATGTCTGGAAGCGGCTGGACAGGCTGGAGGCTGCGTCTCCCCTGAGGTCTGTAGCCTCTGAGTAGAAAACTGCCCAGCTTTTGTTCCTCTTTCCCTTCAGTCAAGAATATCTTTGGAACTGGCTGATTTTCTAACGAGAAGCATTAGTTGTAATGATTTCATAACATAACTGCTTTTGTATAATACCCTTGGAAAAATGCTGCAGATTCATTTGAGTGCTAGAACCATCAAAATGACTGGAATTCATGTGAAACAAGCTACCTCCCCTTGCCAGCTTCTTAGTAGATGTTAAACTTCATTTTGTGTTTTCTCCAGATGGAACCAATTAGATCTGGCAATCGTGCTCCTGTCTATCATGGGCATCACTTTGGAAGAGATCGAGGTGAACGCTTCGCTACCAATTAACCCCACTATTATCCGAATCATGAGGGTACTCAGGATTGCTCGAGGTGAGATGAATAAAGCAGAGTTGGCTTGTGTTTGAGGTGCGGGGTCCCCGCCAGGAGAGAGTGAAGCATTGGGAAATGATCCTGGGGCACACCCCCATCGCAATGTGCATAGTTCTGACATCAACAGGCTGTAAACAAATGAAAGAACAATGGGGGAAAATACTTGTGAGGAGCCAAAAACTGAGCTAACTGACTATGTGTTTCTGTCTTGAGAGGACTTGAAAGCTGAGCGCTTAGAAATAAAGGAGAAATAGCTGTGGCTGTAACTCCCAGAGATGTACCTGTAACAAATATGCCAGTCAAATCGAAGTTGTCTCTATCAGGGATCAGAGAACACAAGCTCAAGGATGTTGCCTTTAAAAGACAAGCATCTAATACATTTAATTTCCCGTGGGACTTTACATCACCACTTGGTGACAAAGCATGCCTCGTCACTCTGCATCCATCTGTCCCCTCAGACTTATAATGACACGTACCTGAGTTGGAAAGCCAACTTCTTTGGGACCTGATTTTTCAGAGCAGGGAGCTCTCAGGGCCAAATGGGGAAGAGGTCAAATGTGAGTGCTCAGGCCCTTACTAAAATACTCCTGGGCCCTCCTGGAGGGCAACGTTGTGCTCTGAGGTATAATTGCGATGATTACAGCCATCATCTAAGCAAAGAAGGAACTGGAGGAGAAATGAAATGCTGCTGTGTCTCCAAGGGGGAAAAAAGTGTTTTTTCCTGTGCATTGGATCCCTTTCAGAATTAAAAATACATGTAGTTTCTAATTGGAAATGCAACCTTCTGGAAGAGATGTGTAAATCAGTGAATCACGTATGGAAGTGGGAAAGTAGCCCCAGGGCTGGGAATGTAACTGCACACGATAAGCAGAGGAAGGAGGAGATGAGTCCGACACAGATAAGGTGGGGAAAGGAAAAGCCAGGCAGAACGATGACCCTTTCTCCAAGTCTCAGGATAGGTGATGCTGCTATTCACAGGATTTTAATAGTATCCAAGCAACCAGGAGCGATGTAAAAAGGCCTGGGACTATAGCAGCTAATGGAGAACACTTGACACGATTTCACATTTCTCTTCCTATAATCTGCGGCTCTTGGGAGAGGGACTGAGTTTGTTAACACTGCCGTTACCATATTACGAACGTGTTTTCCGCAGTGTTGAAGTTGCTGAAGATGGCTGTAGGGATGAGAGCCCTCTTGGACACCGTGATGCAAGCGCTGCCGCAGGTAACCCACTGCCATATCACACCAGATCTCCTCTGGCCCAGACCTCATTTCCTATCGCAGAGGAATGCTAATCATTTTATCTCTACTGTCATTAGAAAATCGTATTTCCCTTCCGAAGCTCAGTCTGAGATACAGTCCTCACATTGAGGTCATTTTTCCCCTGAAGCAATTTAAGTTTTGGATTAAAGAATACAGCAAGAAACAGGTCTGGAACAAAAAAATCAATGAACGTTCTTTTTTTGTGTGTTTTTCCCCCCCTATTTCTTTTTCTCTTTCCAGGTGGGGAATCTGGGTCTTCTCTTCATGTTGTTGTTTTTCATATTTGCAGCTCTTGGAGTGGAGCTGTTTGGAGACCTCGGTGAGTGTCCCCGTGCCGGTGGCTGGGGGGGGAGCGGTGGGTGCACAGGGGTCTCACGGCTGTGCTTGGTCCCCAGAATGCGATGACACGCACCCCTGCGAGGGGCTGGGACGGCACGCCACCTTCCGAAACTTTGGCATGGCCTTTCTGACCCTCTTCCGAGTATCCACCGGAGACAACTGGAATGGGATAATGAAGGTAAGAGACCCAGGGAAAAGGAGTATTACCTATAATTAGGATAATGATTAATAATTCTTAATAGTTATTATTAATAATTATTCTAATTAATTATAATTAATTACAAGCCATCCACGCTGCTCCAGGATGGTAACAATGCTCAGCCAGCACACTCATGTCCTGCAGTGAGCTGGTGTCCTCATTCACGCACTGGGCAAAGTCTCTAGTTCTGTTTCCTCCTCCCAACAATGTGGTGCCTACAGTCGCAGGCTCCTGGCAAACTCCATATATTCCCTTATTTAACCTAAGAGAGCAACTTTAAAAGAAGGGGGAAAAATAAAGGGACTCATGTCTCAAGTAAAACAAGAGTTCAGCTCAGTAATGTGCATTAGTTTTATTGTTTTCCCTAAAAGTCTCCTGTTACTATTATTATTGTTGTTGGGTTTACTTTGTGGGTTTTTTTTCCTGGGGAAACCCAGGTTTCTGAGAGTCTCTCTTAGGGCACAGCCATAAGGAATGCTATTGTGAAGAAACCAGGTCTATGAATGCACAAGGTGCAAGCTAGTACGAAGGAATCACTTCTCTGTCCCTTTGTAGCCCATGGTGAGTGATAGGTGGCCAAAGTCTTCGTGACAAGGTGCGAACTTGAGGAAAGAGTGTCTGCAGGTGGGATCACTGATGGATTGTAGCTGCACCCTGGTTTGCCCTGGATCCATCTGTCACACTCTTCGCGTTTGGTGTCTAACCTGATAAAACAGCCTTTCCTTTGGGAGCAGCAGGGCGTCGATGTCTGTTGTCACACACCCTAAGAATGATTTCTTCTGAGTCTGCTTGTGGTGACTAACACAGAAAATGTAAGGTTTTACTGGCAAGTATTTTGCCATTTTAGACATGATATTTGCTGAATCTTCTCAGTTTTCTTCATGAAACGACAACCCATTGCAATCAGATGACCAGACGGCAGACTGAAGTCTGTGCTGGAAACTCTTCACATCTGTCCCTCATTTCCCCCCTTTTTCCAGGACACGCTGCGAGACTGTGACCAGGAGTCCACCTGTTACAACACTGTCATTTCACCCATCTACTTTGTCTCCTTCGTGCTGACGGCCCAGTTTGTCCTGGTGAACGTGGTGATCGCCGTGCTCATGAAGCACTTGGAGGAGAGCAACAAGGAGGCAAAGGAGGAGGCAGAGCTCGAAGCAGAACTGGAGATGGAGATGAAGACAATCACCCCCGGCCAACACAACCCCTCAGACATCTTTGCATGGACAAGCAGCGCTGGAGAGAGACCCGAGAGCCCTCGAGGATGCACCAATCCCATGCAAATCAAGGTGGATTCTCAGCTCTCATTAGTTTACCCTATGGTGAGAATCTCAGTTGGAGGGTGAAGAGGGCTCGACCTGCGTATTTGCTGGGGGAAGACATGCACGAGTCGGTGACGGAGCAGTGGGTGTACGTACATCCAGGGCTTGTATTCCTCACTGTCTGCTGAGTGGCCATTGCATGGTGTGGGCACCGATGCTCCAAGGAAGAGACCCAGGCAGGTCTCCAGACCACCTTGATGCATCTGTTCAGAGGTAGAGAGCTTTGCAGTTTGTTCTGGAGATATGCCCAAGCCACTCAGTTCAGAGCTATCTCCAAATTTACTCTAATCCAGAGTTTGGACTAGGTCCTTTGTGACAGCAAAATCATGAGCATAACGTGTTTGCTTTTCTAACGCAGACCATAAACCACGACATAAAAGAGGAATAAAACTTGGCTAATCTTTGCTTAGATATTAGATTTGTTTTATGTAACTTCAATTTAAAATCCATCCCTGCAATCAAGCTGGTAAGAAAAGATGATTTTAACAACAGAATCAGTCAGAGGAGGTTCAAACCTGAGCTCACCAGAACTGGTGGCAAAACTCCCACCAGCAGGAGCAGGGCTGGAGTGCGGTAGCTGCTATGAGCTGCAACAAATCTCTCTAAAGCACCAGTTTCTGGATGAAAACTCAGTTTGAGGAATGAGAGGTGAGGTCAGGTCCTTTGGGAGGGAACCAAACTGGAATTATACAAGAAAAAAACGTCCAGCTTTTTTTTAGTCTTAGCTGATTGCAACTTGTGTTAAACTCTACACAGACCTCATTAGCTTTTATTACATCATGATTTCACAACAGCATATCTTGGCTTCTGCCTGGGGTGGACTAATGAGTATTCTAATGCATGAAAAACTCATTTATGATCTTTAGTCCAAGGGTGAAAAAGAGTAAATCTCTGCTTAAGCTTTGTTGCAGTTCTTAAGCTACTGGAAATTTCTGGTGCCATTAGGAGTCACTGACATCTGAGATGGAGTCCAAAGCTGCTCTTTGGCACAGGAAAAGGGAGTTCAGGGCAACATGGGGAAATCCAGACTCGTTACGTTCTCTAGGAAGAAACAACATGTCCCAACTGTTGTACACGTTCAGCAGAGTACTGGCAAACTGTCCTCAGCACCATTGCCCTGCACCGGCCCTCACACTGACAGAGAGAGAAATTGCAAGACAAGTGAGTGGGAAGGATACCCCCAGCTCTTCAGTCTCATAAACTGTCCTCTCTGAAGGTGGCTTTGCAAAGGGCTTATTCTCATTATAACCTCCAGAGTGTGTTTCTTGCTCTTTCACTCTAACAGAGGCCTCAAAATCCCCAGGCAGATTTTATTCCAATTATTTTTTCTCCCAGCCAAAATCTTCAGGAAAACTCTGATGCTTGAGCACGATAGCAGAGGAATACAATCCCCAGGACACGACCCCGCAAGGACACATGTTCAGCATGCTCTTCTGCTTGCCTGTTCCCCAGCACTGTGTGCTGTTTGACTGTAATGATGGTCCTCATTTCATTGTATGTAGTGGGCATTCCCTACGTGGCAGGTGCAACCCTTAAACTGCTCCCACGCTGCCTGCGAAAGCCAGACCCTGCTCTGTGTCACCTCCCATTGTCTGTGCTGTGGCCAGCTGGTCTGAAGTCGGCCAGGACAACTGAGGCACCTCAACCCATGTCTGGCATGTGAATTAGTGACCTGACACGTGTCTGTCCTAGGCATCTGCAGCTGTTATGGACAGGATGCTCACCTTCTCTTCAAGTCAGGTTATTTTAATTTATGTGAGCTCTGGATATGGATTTAGGTGTCAGACATTGGGTTTTGCTCAGAAATGTGGATGGTGGGTGTAGAAACCTTACAGCAGTGGTGTCCTGTAGAAGTTCACAGCACCAAGTACCAAGAAAGAAGCTGCTGTATGCTCAGATCGCAGGAGTAACCGACCGTGTCTGGTGAGAGTGAGAATTGTCCCCGAGGAGGGTCCTGAGCGGGAGCACCACGGTTCTGGGGCAGTTGGTGTTGACCTCATCTCTAGAAATGTCTGAGAATTTGTCACTGCTCATCGTGATATTACTGCACTGTTCTCTCTCCTCTCCTGTCCCGTTGTCCCTGTTACTGCTATTCTCCCTGAACGTTCCCATCTCAACCCTGTCCCTTCTATCCTGTTTTTTTTCTTCCCACCCTCCCTGCCCTTGTTCGTTGGGTTTTATACACTGTCCTTTTCTCTCTCTGTCCCTGTCCCTGAATTTTTCCTCTCTTTGGCTTGCTCTCTCTCTCTGCACGCTCCACACCACCCCTCCTAGGAAAGGCACTTGTTTGATACCATATCCCTGCTGATCCAGGAATCTCTGGAAGGAGAGCTGAAGCTGATGGACAACCTGTCAGGCTCTGTGTACCATCATTATGCCCTCCCAGCTCCCGAATATTACAACTCTGAGAACCAGGTTAATATTCCTAATTTCCTGCAAAGTCTCCATCCAAACTCAATTTGACTGAGACCTTTAATAGAGAGTTAAAGTTCTTTATGTAATGTAGTCACAGGGATTTTGAAGCATAAGTCATTTGGGCTTTTTCTGTGGGAGCTGAGATAATATCTTGGTTTATGATGTTGTATATCAATGCAAGAGGAAAAGTACAAGCTCTGAGCTGCTCTCTTCAACATAGTAAGAAGTTTTTCATTGGGATTTACTGTTCATGAGTGTTGTAGGGATAAATGTACAAAATCCCCTTTTCAACCTTCAGTGGAGTTTTTGGCTCCTAACCTGTACGATGTCAGGACATGTCTCATGGTGTGAGCTTTGCCCAGAGCTGAGCCCGAGCTGCTGGGGATCATAAAACCATCTCTGCATTTTGCGCCGACTTACACTGCGTGAAAATCCAGTTTTGAATTATTTTCCTAAAGAGGCTTCTTGCAAGTGGGTCATTGTAAACTACATCCTCATCTCTGATGTAAACTGAATTTAGACGGCGAGGCAGCCCTTAATGATGTACTTAAGTAATCGTGTGCTCCAGTGCTTTCACAAGTAAGGGCTGTAATATTTGTTCAAAATTAGTTCATTTACTTCTTAGAATAAAATGCCTACTTTCTCAAGCGTGTTATTCTTTAGAGCAAATATTTTTCCCAAATCACTGTGATGGCCATAATAATAATTCAAGCATACCTATTTTTTCCTGCAGTTGGAATTGAGCAAATTCCATATTTCTTGATCTATATGTTTTTTCCTTTCTGGCTAAAAATAGCAGAAGTTTCCTTGTTAAATCAGTGTGCTTATTTATGAGCTCGCTGACACACTAAATTATCCAACTCGGTGGTTCATTAGAGGAAAGGAATAAGCTTAGGTAAAATGAAATCCTACTGCAGAGCTTTATATAGCGGGATAACATGTCTCCCTCTGATTGCTGCGTATCGCTTTCCAGATTGAGGTCTATTAAGCTATAGGAAGTGGTTGCCTCTAAGAATCGCAGGAAGAATAGAGACGGTAGCTTTGGCAGGGAAGGCAGAGGGTCAGTATGAAACTCAGCGAGAGCTGGTTGGAAATTTTTTATCACAACGTTTTTCACCAGAAAGTGCTGCTGCAGCAAAAAAATGCTTCTGTTTTGACATCTTTGTAATGAAAAAATATAGCATTCCAGTTTGCAATGGCTTTTCCTTTTAGAATTTAAGCTATTTTATTTTCCCACCCCCCTCTAATTAAAGCCTGTATAAATCAGTTGAATGTTTCCAACCAAATGTTTTGACGGCTTCAAACTCAATTTTGGGAGAAGGGAGGCTGAAGGAGGGTGATGTTTTGTTTACATTTTGGCTTTTCCGTTCGCACCATTTATCATGTTCTCAGGCAAGTCAGGAAATTTAGAGCAGCACTGGGACTTGCTGAAAGCAACCTGATTAATAGCAGCGCTCGGCGGAGCTGCTCCGTCAGGCAGGAGCTGCTGGTGTCCCTCATGCTCCGGCCACCAGGACCCCATTGGGGATCGCTGTCCCATGCTGGCAGCTGGCGATGCTTTTTTGGGGAGCCTCGTATTAAATCAGGAGCTCCTCCAAAGCACCTCTCTCATCTGTTGCCAACAGACGGCTGTGCTAGAGGAGATATCAAGCCTGAGGTTAGATGAGAGGAGCCCGACCCTCTTGCTTATCTTGGCTGAAGTTTGGAGCCTCTCAAGGTTCACTCATCACTGGGTTTAGTTCACCCCACTGATGCCATTTCCAAGAGTGAGAAAACCCAGCCCTCTGATAACTTAAGTGCAACAGATCTGGGCCTCTGTGGTTTTTCTTGGAAGATATATTGCTGTTGAAAGACTTTTCAAGCATAGAGGATAGGGGGAAAAAAAATGCAATGAGGAATGGAAAGGAAGCACCTGGGACTTGTCCAGACCAGGTGGCCCCTGCTAGAGTGAGCCAGGTCTGGAGGTTTCCCGATGAAATGCTGTCCCCAGTGCCATAGGCATAAGACACAGACCTGAGGTGGGGATTTGGGGAGGGCGAGCATCGCTCCAATGGTGCTTGGCAGCAAGGATGCGGCACTGGGGGAGACGCTGCAGACCACTTTTCCCCTTTCTCTCCCCAAAACCTGAAGTGACATTTCACATTTCTTACACAAAAGAGCTCTGTGTCTAGGGAGAGAGCTTCACCAATGTTTTGATAAAGATCGTTGTCATTCTCTGGAGCACCTTCAGCAGGGATGCATTTGTGCAAGACGCATCGTACAGCAGCGCAGCAGCTATTCCCAGCTCACCTGGGTTTGCTCAGGGCTGCAGGACGCTGTTGGGGACAGGACTAGGGGACAGGCCTGGGTGGCATTTGGGAGCAGGAGGTTCTTTAATAGGACAGTTATTGGCGCTCACCCAGGCACTGGGGTCTCTTTCGCAGGCCAAGCCCCACTGAAGTCACCAGGAAGGCACTGACCTTCCCAGACTTTGAATCAAGCCTGAAGTTTCTCCCTGTCCCCATTTAGCCATTAGGAAGTTAATTATAGTTCCACCAGAGCACAGGGAAAGGCACGCTCCATACCCCACCTGCAAGCCTGCAAGATTATTTTGTTATTGGGGAATCAAGCAGATCAGTTATCGGGTAGGAACAACCTGAAAGAAGTCGGAAGATCTGGAAGCCTCTTTTATTTGATCATAGCCAAGAGGATAAATATCTTTAGTATAAAAATAATGTTACTTTTGCTTCTTCATCTAGACAGGAGAACAATCAAACACAATGCTAGCATTAGTGTATGTTTTAAATTCCCTCCCAGCTCACTGGTAAGCATTTAAGTATGAATGTCTCACTCCTCCTTTTTTTTTTTTTAAATTCTTTGTTATATTTCATTTCTTTGACATTCTGTCCCTGGTAACAATGTGCATGATGTAGCATCTCCCACTGCAGGGATATTGCTTTAGTGTCTAGAAGTATTTAGATTATGATAATTATTTTCTTTCTTTTCCTAAAGATTTGTGTCCTGGTTTCTTATGCTTAATCATCTCTCCCTTTAGATCCCTCTAGCTGAGATGGAGGCTCTGTCTCTGACGTCAGATATTCTCTCTGAAAAGTCCTGGTCCTTAGCTCTGACGGATGACTCTTTTCCTGATGACATTAACACACACTTACTTAATGCTCTGGAAAGCAATGTACATACACTGGTTGCTGTATAGTCTGATGTTTACAGGGTTCGAAATACTGTTTCCACCTCTCTATACCTGCCCAATGGCATTTCCAGTTCAAGCCCATTTCCAAACAGCACCAACCTTCCCCCTGAACAGGACGTTGTCCTTAATGCCATTAGGTCCTGGGTTGTTATCGCTCTTGTCCACAAACTTGGCTCCTTGCAAGGAACAAGTATTTAATTATATTTTTCCTTTGGCGTCTCATGTAAAAACAGTGTGTTTTCTACAAGTAAAACAAATAGTAAAAAAAAAAAACCACTTTGGAAAGTGTCAAGGTCGACATTTCCTCCCCATCTGAAACAAATCAGTGATGTTGTGTGGAAAAGACACCCATGAGCTAATGACTCATGTGTCCTCTGCTGAGGGGTCATCTACAGCCCTTTGGTTTGTGACGGATTTTTGTCTTGACGAACACAGGCACCACAAGGCTTTTTGCATGATTGGTGCCAGACTGTTTATTTTACAAATATCAGATGGGGATCTCTCCGAGACGCTGCTTTTGTGAATTCTTACGAGCAGTCATCATGCTGAAGAAGAAGTAAAAAAAAAGGAAAGATAAAAAGAAAAAATAATTTGGGATTATTTTGTGTCTTTTTGAATGAAATAACCAGTATTTTGAACCCTGCTTTAACCATCTCCTCTTTGAAACATTAGACATTTTTAGCTGTGTAGCAGTCAAGTGCTTTTTTTCTGCTGTACAACAGACATAACTCCTCTTCCAACATTTTTGGATCATTGTTTTCTTTGTTGTTGTTCATGTACCTGCCTTTGGATGTTTGTGTTGTTGATAAATTTCCTGCCATTATAGTCAATTGTCATCCTAATTAGCACTTACTTGGGAAACATCTCGTAAACCGTGACAATATTTCCCATCATGCTTCATGGCATCACGTTTGTTTCAAAATTAGTCTGGAGAGCAGGACTGAGGAGAGAGCCCTTCTAGGACTGAATCAGATCAGACAAACCTGTCTGACAACACAGCAAAGTCTCAAGGGTATAGCCAAAAAAAAGGCAAAACCAGGTTGAACAAAGCATTTTGTGAATTTGTGTCAATACCAACAAAGTGTTGTGGTCAAAACAGTTTCCCAAACTCCTGAAAAACTGCAAGCTTTTGTTGAGATGCTTTCTAAATGCAGTGTTTTTATAGTTCATTTAGACACAGCTTAAGTTGAAAAACATCTCAGGATGTTTTGACTCAAAATAGATTTGGGTTGGGTTTATTTATTTAATTTGATTTTCAGTCAAGCCAAAACAACGTGTTTCTTAAAACTACCAGTGAACCCAAAAGTCATGCGGTCCTGCCGCTCTGTTTGCGAGCTGGGCTCGGAAGATCATTTTTCAGCCATTTCAAAAGGTTTTGACAAAGTTCACTCACAAGATTTCTCCTGAGATGATCAGAAAGTGGAAACGAGCCCGCTGTGGTATTGGATCCTGTCAATGAAGCTAAAGGTTCATTAAAGGTTGGGTTTGCGTAGGATATGGAATCCAAATTCTCGTGTTCGGATCCAAATGGTTTTGAATTTGAAATCTCGGGTTTCAGGCCATGTTTTTTTTGCTTTAAGCTGAATAATATGAAAGCTAAATAGCATAAACATACTGCTTGGAAGAGGAAGGCAGGGAGGGGAGGGACAGAGAGGTTCCTAAAAGCCAAGTCTCAGCTTTACCAGCACAGATTTCACTCTCCTTCCCCGAGCTGCATCAGGAGGCTGCGGCATCTCTTATCTGGGCTATATCCGTATCGGCAGGTTCCTGAGGACTGAAATTAATGCTGCATGACAGTGCAGATTGTTTTCTCCATTAAATTTACAACAGTGGTCTTCCTTTTTTTGTTGTTTTTCTTTCTTTTTCCCCCCTTCTTTTTGTAAATTCCTTTCAATCTCATCGTGTTCCTTGTGCATATGAAATACCTTCGTGACACTTTGGTTTTATGACTGATAGATAACAGTGCAAAAAAAAAACCATCCTAGTGTTGATTTCAGAAAACCTGTAATGCACCAAATGAAGGGAAGATTTGTCCGAAAGTAAGATTGAATGTTTTCTAAAAATGATCAGAAATATATAGTATCAGACTAGCGTCACATCTTATTTCTGTGTTTTTCAGTGGAGAACTTTTAATGAAATAATTCTTTCATTAGAAATATCCATGGAAGTTGACTTTGCTTCCATTTTTGCTAACACTAGCCAACATAGTAACACCCAAGAACATTTCTGGGATGGAGATATTTCCTTATGAAATCAGACCTGAATGCACCTCATTTGATATTGCCTCTGGTGCTGCACAAGAGACTCTTTGGCTGTAAAAATTCCACAGTCAACATATATACAATAACCCTTGCTTGCATTATATCCCTTCTAATTAAAGAATGGCTTTAACCCTTAAGCAGTAGGTTTAGATATCCCTTTCAATAAAATAGATTTAGTTATTCATTATGTGAGAAGAAAAACCAATAAAATCATACTGGGAGCTAGAATAGGGAATATATTCTGTAAACTAGGTTTTGTATTTGTATTTTTTGTTGGGGTTGTTTTATTGTTAGAAGAGGAAACTACTCACCTTTGCAAAAGTCTGACTTGCTGACGAGGGCACATAGAGCTTTACAGTTATTGCAGAGAATCAAAGCAATGCAAAGCATGTGACCTTTGCTGGCCTTGAGGCATGATGCCTTCTTTGCACATCCCCGAAATAGTCATGGTTTATTACTACAGTGCTGCTTCCTCCGTTTCTGTGGTCCATTCTGTGTGATGATCTATTGACAATACAAAATGAGGGGTAGAGCTTCCTGGTAGCTCCATTCGTGCAACTCGTCCATCCTGACGATGTGCATGCCCATCATGCCATCCCGATTGCAATGGCTGTCACTCGCGTTTCTGGGCACTTCTCCTCTTCCCACCCCATGGTTTCTTCCTTCCTCACTGTTTTTTTCCCCGTAGGCTGATCTCCGCTCCAAAGATGACACGCTGACCTTGTCTCCCAGCAAGGACTTGCTGAGCGTGAGGAAGCCTTCGGTGGGACGGACCCACTCTTTGCCAAACGACAGCTACATGTTCCAGCCACCCTACTCCAGCCCCTGCCCAGCCTCCCTGGGCGAGAGGAACCCGGCACATCACAAGTCCCAGTCAGGTACACATCTGTCAACTGGGACAAGGACAGGAGAGGGAAGTGATTGTCCCCCTGTCCTGGGCACTGGTGAGGCTAAATCTCAAATTCTGGGTTCTATTTTGGGCCCCTCATGACAAGAAAGCCCTTGAGGTGCTGGAGCGAGTTGAGAGAAGGGAACGGAGCTGGGGAAGGGGCTGGAGCACAAGTGTGATGGGAGCGGCTGAGGGACCTGGGGGGTTCAGCTGGAGAACAGGAGCTGAGGGGACTCTGCTCTCTCAACTGCCTGAGAGGAGGTTGGAGCATGGAGGGGGTTGGTCATTTCTCCCAAGCAGCAAGTGATAGGATGAGAAGAAACAACCTCATGTTGCGTCAGGGGAAGTTTTGATTGGATATTAGGATAAATTTCTTCCCAGAAATGGTTGTCAAGCATTGGAACAGGCTGCCCAGGACAGTGGTGGAGTCACCATCCCTGGAGAGGTTGAACAGAAGTGGTTCTTGGGGACATGCGTTAGTGCCAGGGTTGGGTTAACGGTTGGACTCGATGATCCTGAAATCTCAATAGCTGGGATTTTCCAAGCTAACCAGTAGGAGGCAACCAATTGCCATGGGTTTGCAGTGAGGCGTTGATGTCCAGACCTGTGGAATGGCTCTATAAGGACCCTCTATAACTCACAAAGACCCTGCATAGCTTACGAAGTCCAGGCTGTTAAAGACAACTCCTTTCTCCTGGGCTTTTTGGCAACATGACAGAAAGCGGCTGGCCTGGCTCAGCACCGGTTGTCCCCTTGCCTGGTTCCTCAAGGGTTACAGTCCATCCAGCCTGGGCCCCGTCCATCTTACCTGAGGTAGCTATGGCCCTGAAGCAAAAATCTCAGCAGAAAAATATTTCCTTGTGGGTTTTTTTTTGCAGCAGTACCTATCCTAGCAAGCTTTGGAAGCTCTATATGAGAACATCTGTGAAAGAAGGGAAAATGGTGTCTCAAAATGCCTGTAAAATGAACATAAACGTGCTGAATTGAGAGAGATCTCAGTGTGAGATGAATGGAAAAATGAGAGGGTGTAGAATTGTCCTTCCTAATGCATGTGGTTGGCATATATGCCTCAGAGCTAAATTCAGAGATATTCTTAGATACAGCATATTGCAGATACCGAGGTGTCTCTCTCTACCTGTACCTCTGTACCTGGATTTGCAGCTGCCTCCTGGTACTTACCAATGTGTTCAGTTTACTGTGTCTGCCAGGGTTACCTTCTGCTGATACGCGAATGTGGCTGTCTTTAATTCTTCCACATGTGTCATCATTTTAGACATTTGTCACAGATAAGACAGAGAAGTTTTTACAAGCGTTGTCATTTGAAAGCCTCTAAGCAGAACATAATTTCAGCACTGTTCAGAATGGTAGGAGATTTGAACAGATTAGAAAGATGATGTTGAAATTTGCATAGTAATAAGAATTTGTATGAATAGCGACTGTTGAATGGCAGAAAAAAAAAAGTGCAGACACAACGGAGGAAGATGAATCTGAAGTCGTGAGAAATCGCTGCCATAATACAGAATTTTCAAGGTCAAGAGCTGTCTTTTAAAGAATCTGTTTGCACATAATGTAAAAGGTGCATCTGAAATCCCGGTCAAGCCCCACTGAAGTCAACAGCAAAACTTCCATTACCTTCAGTGGAGCCAGAATTCGTGGCTTCCTGTAACACCCAAGAAATTCCTCAGAGTTATAATCCCTGACTGTACAAAAGAATCCCATTTGCTACAGCGGGAGTTTCCAGTGCTGCATTTTTGACCCTTTATTTGGATTCGTTTGTCACGTCTTGAACAAAAATTACATCAACTTGACCGAAAAGTGGGTAATTTTGGAGTCCCTTCTTTCTTTAAGATTGCATTTTCAGCTTGGAGAACTTAATAGCCCCATCTGACAGCCCTGGCTTGGGAAAGGGGCACGTGTTGCACCCTTGTACATCCGCAGGAAAAACTGTCCCACTGATATCTAGGATAAGTATTTTGGGAAGGTAAAGCTGATGTCTTATAACCACATTAAGCAATTAAACCTTTTGTGTTTTCCTCCTGCTGGTGAAATTCCAATCATCTTGAGCAAGCCAAAGCGCTCAGAGGTGGGGAAGGTGCCCAAATCTTGACGTGTGTATCATTGTCCTGTTCTACCCACAATGTCACCGCTTTGCAGGATGGGGGAAGTCACCCCTACCTGCTTACAGTTTGTAATATTATAAAGTGCCATGAAGATAGCAAAAGGTGCCAGGCACCCCTAATAAATCACCACCACTAAGCCATAATATTTCAAGCTGAGAAAGGTTTTGTTGTCAGAAACACTGGCACTTGCAGGAGGTATTTGTTTGAATACTCCTTCGTAATGGGGCTGTTGTTCTGGGAAAGATTCCAGGACAAATGAGATTCTCTGGGATGCGGTCCAGGTTAAATGAATTGTTTTGAAAAATGTTGAGCCTGTGGGAGGGGGGGCGAGCATGCAGAGTTTCAAACCTTTTAGAAGAAGTAGCCAGCAACCACAAAGGGTCAGAAAGAGGTTGGGGAGTGTGTATTTCCTTCTCCTGGGATGCTTTGTGAAACTGGCCTTGAAAGCTGCCAGGTGCTGTTCCCTTTCGCTTCATTTCCAGTGTTCGTGCTGGTTTTGAGGTCCCAGCAGTCGGTCTCCATGTATGCTCAGGTACGGAGTTATCCTTTTGTAGAGTCTTTCAAAGTCGGATCCTTGCGGTGCTGAGCTGTGTGGTTGCCTGCAAAGTTGTTGGCCCGAGAGCAGGGGTGTAGAAATTGCCAGTCCAGATGAACTTCTAGTTTATAATCTTCTGTTCTTAACAGGAGCTCGTCCCAGTTGTATCAGGGGAAAATGCCAAGAAAAATGAAATAACAGACAATTTTGGTATAATTTATTAGTAAGTGGAGTTTTTTTCCCAGTCATGGAGAACCAGTTGCTGAATTTGGTGGTTTTGCCATGCCTGTCTGGTCCAAGCTGCAACAGAGTGTTTTTTCCAAAAGACCATTGAGATTGAGACACGATCCCCAGATGAACACGTCGCATTTCTGTCTCTTGTCCCTCTTGCAAGGTTCAAAGGCATCGGTGCAGTCGCAGCCGGCAGACACCAGCTCTCTCCTGCAAATTCCAAAAGACCATTTCCACCACGTAAGAGCTCGAGACCATTTGGTGAGGGACAAACCCCGCGTTTCCCAGCAGATGCACTCTCCTTCTGCTGAACGGCTGCTCCGCAGACAGGTAAGCACGCTTATGACCGCTAACCTGCTGAGGTTTTATATTGTTGTGTTTTATTTTGGTGTGTCCAGGTTAACCATACTTCAAATTCAAGGAGGGATTCACAGAGAAACCTCAGGAGAACTGTAATTCTCCTACAGAAATAACAAAAAGGTTGATGGATTCTGATCTGAAAGCCATCCAGGAGTCTCCAAAGAATGTGCATGATGAGTATCATCTCCCTTGGCAGCAGGCCTAAATGTTCTCCACGTTGTTAGCACTTAATTTTTTTCAGTCCTCCTCATAGATGCAGCCAAACGCTCCCCAGGGTCTTGTTGGGGTTAAGGAACTAATTCTTAACTGCTGTGATTTTCTCGGAGCTTGAAAGGACACAGGGACTGCAGACTCCGTCCCAGGCCACCCTTCCTCTGGCTCCTCCAGATTCTCGAGAAAGTCTTTAAAGGAAGCTGGATATCTTGTATGTGAAAGCATCACAGAAAGCACACTGGTTTTACAGGGAGAACTGAAAGTTAAGATCCTTTTGAAGCTCCCACGTGCTTTTGAAAAGTTTGAGTACATGCAAAACAGAACACATTTTATTTTGCAACTGGTTTTATCTCTAGTTTTTGCCTGGTATTGATTTAAATCCTGATTCAACCCAACATCTAAGAGATCTAATCAAAGATTCCAGTCTGGTTGATTGGAAGCATAAGTTTAAATTTCTCTTTTTTAGTAAAATATTTAAACTTGTGCTTCATTCACTCTCATGTTTTTCAGCATATTTCACTGTGCAGCTGGGCCAGGACCAGCGGCATGTCTGATTCCCCAACTCTGCTTTCTTCAGTAGTTTCGTGCCTGGTTTTATATACACAAAATAGATCAGTCTTTTTTTTTTCAAAAGCAATTTCTTTCCTGCATGAAAATATTCCTATTTCTTTCATCTTTTAATCAACATTGACAAATTAGACAGTTGATTCATTAAGCTCTAAAAATGAATGTGAAGTACCAAGGTTAACAATTACATTAGTCTGTAATACTAAATTGACATAAGAAATTCCTAGCATGTATTCATTTGCACAGGGCTGGCCAGCTACCCCAATCACTGCTAATGGGGAAACTAATTGATGTCATGATTCCAGTTCATAACCACTCTCTCTGGCTTTCTAATGAATAACAGACCCATCCTTTTGAACTGATCTGTCTAGAATAAATTACCATGTTAGCCATCTTCCTCAGCCTAATTTTCTTCATATCTTTGGAAGCTTCTTTTTCTAAACCTTTTCATATGTTCAAGTTAATTTATTCCGCTCCCTCCTCTCTCTGCTCATGCAGTGACATGAGCATGCTCTTGGAGTGACATTTCCGAGAGAAAAAAGCTTTGGGACAATGATCAGATTTGGTCCACGGGCCAGACAGATCCCTCTGAAGGCTGGTGAGGTGTTGCCTTGTTTGTGCTCCCCAGTAGCCGGTTGCTCCCAGTGTGGCTGATGTAACGTTGTTTCTGGCAGCTGTGTTGCTGTTACTCCTAGTTGCAATCTCAATGGCCAGACACTGTGAAACTTATGCCTTAAAGAGGCAAATTCCCCTTTACACCCCGGCACTTCTACTTGCTCAAGTGCTCCTTTTATTGCAACTCCTAATTTCTTACTAGCACATCACAATGGCTCAAACTAGCTGAGCATTTTGTTTTGCAATACCCATTTTTCCTTATTGTTACATATATTGCATGTGATTCTGATTTATTTTCTTTTTTCTTCCCTCTTCTTTCTTTCCTTTCCCTTCCCCTTACCGCCTTTCCTATCCTGAATTTGTGCATAGATAAATCTCGTCCACCACATATCTGGTCCGTGTACTTTCCTCCATCATTAAAACCCATGTGTTCAACCGCCCTTTCTCTTTAGAGTGCTGGAGAATGGACACAGTCCCACACTAACGTGCAGTTTAGACTCTGGAAAGTTTGACAATTAGTGATGCACTTGCAGATGAAGATGCATGGATTGGATGCTTTAGAGGACATTCCCTGCTGAGGAATACGCTCCTTGGCAGCGCATTGCACAAAAGCTTTTCTCCAGGGGAATTTTACCTGAAAATAAAACTACGTTGATTTTCTGGATCCAGGACTGAGTATCCAAGGCGTAGCCCACACCAGGCTGTGGCTACTACAGGTGTACACCCCAATGGGATGGCAGAAAATCCTTTTATTTTGCAACAAACCAGTAAAACATTTGTACAAACAGTTAGTACTAACGACTACCAAAGATGCCTGTATCATAGGGAAAGAGCGAGCTGGTGGTGACTAATACTGTCGTGTGCAACACAGGTTGGTGTACAAGCAAAAGTAATGACAATAATTACTTTTTGCTTCTGTATTCTATTATTTTGTGGTCTGTGTCTCTTCTCAGGGTATAAACATGATTTCTTCTTCCAAACACTCACTAAAACTATTGGCATTGAGGAAATGAGAATTAGCTCCACTCTTGGCTGTGGTTAGTTGCCAGTATTATGCTGTAAAATTTGCACTAGAAGGGGTTTACCAGTATTTGACAAAATCATTTGCCATATTAAATAGTCTTCCAACTCACACAGATGACAAAGGGAACCAACGTGCAGATGTAGGAATAGCCTCTTGTGGTTCTGTGCACACACGTGTGCGTGCTGCAGCTGATGAGAGCTCTGCCTGAATAGAGATCATTTGGCTCAAATGATCCTTGCGGGACAATTTTTATATCAATTCTAAGATCATTTTGGGGTGACTCGTCACAATAGCATTCCTTAGTATGTGGAATTTCATCTACTTACACTTCTCTAAAGAACTGAGACCAACTGTATGCATTTCCTCCAAATTTCTCTGTGAAGTTTTTAATCTTTAAGATCATTTAATAGTCTCCTCAAACTGAGACTTTAAGGGCCAATTAATGTGGCTGATTTATAAACCCTTTTGACAAGGGATGCAGTGCAGTGAAGAGACAAAGCCTTCAATACCAGCCATAGGTTCTCTCTGCCAGCAGGCACTGATGCTGCATACGGCTCAAGACAGCCAAGGCAAAATGTGCCTTAGGAAGCCTGATCTCAAGCATTAGAATCAGTTGAAATAATTACAGATTATTAGTCCAGTTTTGGACTCCAGCTTTTCCATCTCCTCTGCCATACGATGGTGCAGAGTCACAGCTCCAGCCTGGCGACCAAAACCACGGACGTGCTGGTGCCCTGATGCTGGTGCAGAGCGTGGTGGCTCTGGGGACCCTCCTCTGTGTCCTCAGCATTACCTGAGCTAGAGAAGGGAATACATGGGCTCACATGCACATCTTCCCCCTTCTAACTTTACCTGGGCTGCTAAAATTATAAAGGGGTTTGCTGTAGACCCTCATCCTTTGCATAACAGCAGTATGTCTAAGTTGGTGTGGGGGTATTCTGTTTTTGCAGCGCTTCATCCTTAGAGGAGAAAGCCAAAGTTCAACCATTTAGGAAGAATGAAGGGCCAAATTCTGCTGTCATTTAAACGGGGACAAACCCACAGATGACCGAAGTGTGGGAATTGCTAGAACTCACGGTGCAGGTCGAGTTCTAGGAGTCAGTAGGTCTGTGCTGAGGTATCTCAGCAGGGTTGAGTGTCCTGGGAATGTTGTGCCTTACTTGTACTAACCTCTGTTTTGTCTGTCTCTCTCATCTGGCAACTCCCCTCCTTCCCGATCCCTTTGTGCTCCGATACAGATGGCTATAAGGAATGACTCTTTGGATAGCAAGGAGAATCTCCACACCGAGGTGAGTGAACCCTCTGACCCAAATGTCCCCGCTGTGCCCAAGGAGGAGTCACCAGTGGCTCTGACACCCTCAGAAGCACAACAGTTGGCTGCATGGAGCCGGGCGAGCGTTCATACGCAGCAGCATTCCCACAATCAGTATAATATTTCAAAGCAGGCACCAGCGTCATGTGCTTGTACTGACTCATATCAGGAGACACCTGGAGATTCAGTGGACCAAGAAGTATCTGAAATAACCAGCTCCTCGGAGCCTTTCACTTCAGAAACTTGTACAGCCTCCAGTGCCTGTTCAGAGGCTCAGCCTCTCACTCCTAAGAGGAACATAGGCAATACCGGCAACGTTACATTGAAGGACCTGAAGAAATACCACAGCGTAGACACCCAGGGTCTTCTAAAAAAACCACCCTCTTGGTTAGATGATCAAAGGAGACATTCAATAGAAATTTGTTCCATGGAAAACAGCCCTCAGCACCATTCCACATCTAGCTCTTCTGGCTTCATAAGTCAGGTGGTAAGTGAAATGGAAGGCTTGCAAGGAACGCGGCAGAAGAAAAAACTGAGCCCTCCGTGTATATCTATAGATCCACCTGATGGACAGAGTTTGCTGCCCAGAGGACCTCACAGCATCTCGCCTGCCGGTGGAGACATTTGCCTGCGGCGGCGTGCTCCTTCTTGTGAGTCCAAGGATTCGATGGATATAGGAGATCCGTTGCTTCCAGACACTATGTCAGCATCTCCTACCCCAAAGAAAGACCTGTTGACACTTCCTAGCTTTTCCTTTGATCAAACGGAGATGGACCCCTGAGTTACTTTTCTGTCGGTGCCAAATGTTTTCTTCCTTTCATGTAATAGAAAAAACAAAAACAAACAAACAAACAAAAGAAACTCTGTATTCCAAAATGGCACTGGGTAAAAATTTTCCAAAGAAAGATTAAAGAACCAGCTGGTTAAAAGAGTGGTTAACCTATATCACGCTTACTTAAGCATATGTTCTGCTTAGGTAAAAGCAATACAATGTGCAGAATCTATATGTATATTATATTTTATTAAATTAATTGAATCTAGTATTGCGGGATGTAGTACATTTTGTGACTAAAGACTCGTTTAATTTTCTTCTATTTTATGTGTCTCAGAATATTTCTGAGATAAAGTTGGTTTTTATGAATATTTTAACCTAAAAAAAATATATATTTAATCCCTTCTCTTTTTTTTTGTTTTGTTTTGTTTGGATTTCATTTTGTTTTGCAAAGCACAAAATGTAGCCAATTAGTGCATTACAGAGGAAATGTATCCCACAGTCAGCAGTAAATAAGAATTATTTAACGTAATTTATTTTCCCCTTGGACTTCAATAATATTCTGGGAAAAGATTGTTTGAGTAGTATAGAAAAGCAGTGGCAGTTGCTTAACAAAATAACATGCCAATCTCACATAAAATCAACATCCAGAGTGAAAGCAGATGCACAAGCCCAGGAAGGTACAACACGCTGGGTGGTGAATATAGAGCCATTTAACTGTACAAAACACCGAATTACGAGAGGATATTATAGACCATCCCCTGGTGACTCACAAAATCAATGGATAATTTACATACGTGCCTGCGGTCGCTTCTGAGATGTTTTTCCAGTGTTTCCCAGACGGACTGTTTCTTCTGCTGAGTTTTACCCCTGTTTGCACTCGAGCTCCTCCTTTCTGCACCCGCCTGGGAAGGAGGGTAAGGCCAAGCTTAAGGTTTGCAGTGGGTGAATTCAGCGCAGACATGACACAGCAGTGGGTTTAAGCACATGTTTAAAGTTAAGCTCTTGCTTAAACTGCCTCAAGGTTGATCGTACTCAAGTAACTATTGAAAATTAAAATCGTGTGCTTATGCATTCGACAGAATCAAGGCCTACTGCAAGTTATTTGTGTAAGAAAGTCTGTAGGTACTGAAATGACTGTTGATTTTCAGTTTAGAAAGTCAAGGGTTTTGCTGTTACTGCTAGAGTTAATTTACATGACCCTGACTGTAATTTTATTTCAAATCTATCAAAAGCCTTAAGCAGCAACATCATGATACAAAGTAGATAAAAGCAGAATTTATGTCCTTACTTTACAACACGTCCTTAATGTCAGTCATCTCAGAAATTAACTGTTTACTTCTGTGCTAATGCCCTCTGCAAAAAAACGATCTGTAAAACTGGACAGCACAGCCTGAAAATCATGAGAGGTTGGGCCGGTTCGACACCTCCCGCTCTTCACAAGATTGATGGAAACCAGACATTAACTTCACTCAACTTTAATGAAATCACATTAAGATGTAGGCTAAATAAGACTCTGCAGGCGTGGTTTGAAGTGTGTGAATAGTCATAGGTTTAAAGCTGCGTACGTGGATAAGGCTCTGCTGTATCGTGTCTTTAAACCAGCACAAGCAGGAGGAGGATTTGTGCTAATTCCGTCAGTTGGGAGTTTGTAACTTTTTGAGAACTACTGATCTTTTCAAATAACTACAACATGTTGATGTACAGCCTTTTATCCGTTCAGAGATTAGACTGTTAAGACTACATGTATCTGCATTAGCTTCAAATATACATCCAGGAAGAAGATGCTGTTTCTACCCAACAGCTCATGTGAGGTCTTAAGCTCCGTTATTTTCACTTGAGGATGTTTACTCCATAAACAACCCCTGTTGATTTACATGTCCTGTAGAAATGTAAGGACTTTCAGCGGGAAGTCAGGCAATCAGTGTATTTGAAGGAGAAGGATTAACATTCTGTAATATTTACTGCAGTTAGATTAATTCTTGGCTGGGACATCTTTCCCCTCTTCAACACGGGCCCATATGGAGACCTCTCTCTTTGATATGCCAGTCCCAATCCAGACTTAAGCCAGTTTAAAGCAATGATTTCAAACAAACCTTTCATCAGTTCTTCCCCTAGATTGTATTTAAGGAAATAATAAAATTACAGTGTACTAAGCCTGAGAAATATTCTTAATCCCTTTTTGGTTTTACACTCATAATGAGCCTTAGCTTTGCCTTTCACATGTACTGAATAATTTGGGAAAATAGCTAGGCCACTAAAATTGCCAACCCTGGTTATTCCTTAATGATTAGGAGTGTGTTTGTGTAGCTGGAATGATACTACTCGTACAGTTCCTTGCTCTGAAAAAGAAAATTTAAAAAGGCAACATTTTAGCTTGAAATCATGGCACAAAATGGTGATATGATCTCAATTCAATGCTCAACTCCAAACGTAACAGAAAGCCTAAAGGCTCTTATATTTTCAATACTTGGGGTTTGCCCACTGACAAGGTTTGTGGAAGTAACAAAAAGTTTACATCATACGTGAATATTCAGTGAAGATTAGCTAATAAAAATACTGTTTGATGATGCATTCAGGAAAAGAGATCCATGTAAAATAGTTTGTTTTCTAAACTGGATAAGTTTTTTCTAGATGCCCTTTTGAAAATCAAATACAAATGTACTGCAGCGCGTGCAATAATCTTAAGATAATTTTAAATACCTTTGGGGGGGTTTTATAGAATTTGACTTTTTTTAAGCAAAATGTACAAAATCCACAGGAATTCTGTAGAATGGTTATGTTGATAGAATTTTTTATATTTTTGTAGAAATCTATAGAGAAATTGTTAAAAGTCCGCGTAGCACCTTGGGAACAGAAGCAGCTCTTATCTACAAGTTTCTTTTCATAAGGCCTGGAGCTAGACCTGCTGTGTTACAATGTGTAGAGCCCAGTTTCAGAGCCGGCATCCAGGTCGCGCTTAGAAGTAAGCAGCTAAGCTCAAGTTCTACAATATTGCAGTGCTATTACTGTTCGAGAACTGTACCCGTATCAAACACCCACCCCCAAAACTCAGCCCCTATTGAGGGTAAAGTAGTCGCATGGCTATCCAGTTCATTCAAGCACACCAGCACTTTACTACTGTGGATTTACTGTAGACAGGAGGATATTCTGCTATTGCCAGTCTGACACATGAGGAAAGAGAGATTGAGATGTGTCTGGAGAAATGTAAATTCCATCCTTGCAGCTCCTTGCACATAGAACTGACTTTTCATAGCTCGGTTACAGGCTGTTTATACTGTAGATTTTTAGGAGGAGGGCAAAGAAAACACTGTTTTTGACTTCTGTGGTTTGCACTCAGCACAAGGTGTGTTCAAGGAGGGAAAAAAAAGAAAACAAAAGCATTACCATTGTAAATTAGGCTATGCCCCAGTCTCCCCTTTTCTGCCCCTTTGGCTATAATAACCCATGTACACTATTACACAAGGTGACTAGAGTAGGCACGGTACCATTGCAATGTCCGTAACATCCTAGTATATATTATAGAACTTTGTATTTAATAGTTAATATATTGTTATACTGTATCAGGTATATAGGCCAAAATGAGGTCTTTTGGTCAGGGCAACAAAAGGTGGTATTCATGGGGAAAATTGGGTTAAAATGTTCCTTTTTAAAAAAAAAGAAAAAAGACAAAAAATGAGTGTAAATCTTTACAAATGACAAAAACAAATGTGTCCTATTAAAAGCTTTTGAAAAGAAAACAACCGTGCGCTTCCCTTTTTTGTTGTTGCTGATGATAATCTGTATCATTCTGGGCAGTCAAATCTTCGGTCACATTTTAATTGCGAACAGTTGGAGTAGGTATTGTATAGCAGCCGCAGACGGGGAGTTGAAAGAGAGATTGTGAAATGTCGGCCCTTTGTGGAGCAATTCAGTTTGACACAGTGAGTCTGGCCCGAGCACATTGCCCAGGGTGTGCTCGTGTACCAAGGAGACCATCGGTTGCGTTCCTGCGATCGCACCACACTGGCAGGGGATGGCTTGGCAAGGGCTCAACGATGAGAAGGCTGCTGGGGCTGCAAAGGAGAAGGGGCAGATGTGGTTTGCCCATGAAAATGTGTTGAAGAGGAAGATGCCGGGCTTTTCCAGGCATTCACAGCTTTAGGATTTCCAGCCTGAAGCACAGCAGCCTTTTCTCCATCACTTCTACAGTCATTTAGCTACTTCCAAAGCAGGAGCTGGTGGGGATGGTACCACCTGTGTGTGCTCCGAGCCCAGATGCTGCTCAGGTACCACCAGAACCAGCTGAACCTAAACTCTTCAGGGGTCTTTAGTGAATGAGTTATTTGTAATAGCTCCTAAAGTAAAGAGTCTCCTCTGAGGAGCATCCACTGGAGGGAGGAACCAGGCGCTTGGGCACTCCAGCACTGCTGCTCACTTCAGCGTGAGGATTGCTCTGCAGGGGAGGGACCCTAAACGGACATCCCAAGTGGTTATGTTGTCTAGAGGGTGTCTGATAAAAGCCCTCTCATATTTAACTATCAGTAGAAAACAACAAGAAGGAAGTTCTCCCTTAAACAGAGAGAAAATGTGGTTCTGTGCAAAATCCCCTGGAAGTCCATGCAGAGCAGCACTCCAGTGGTGAGCTCTGCCATGCATCTGCCTTGTCCATCTGCGGGGCCAACCCCACCAGACTGGAACCGCTCAAGTGCATTCTACACCCCACGGCATTAAGGTAAACTAGGCTGGGCCAAGAACACAGAGCAGCTCACTGGTTCAAGCACTTGCACCTTTCTGCACACAGGTTGAGTTTAACCCTGTGGAAATTCCTTACAGTGGATGGCAAACCCCTCTATTTCTAGTGCTGACTTTCAGAGAAGCATGGGAGGGAGGTTGGTTTTTTGTTCAGTTTTGTGAGTATTCCCATATGAAGTTCTTTTGCTGAGTTTTGCTCATGGTTTTTCAAAGGATCCCGCCCAGCCTGGCTCCTTGCTCTCACCTTGGCGGAGCTGGGGTATGGCACTTCGTTATTCTATCTGGTAGGTAATTTGGATGTCATGTGAAACTAGATTGTTTTCTATGTAATGGTAGCTACATCTAGGCAAGTAGCACTTAAAATTTAATTTGTTTCTGGTTTAGCTGAGGCAGTTAGGTGAACTTGGCTAACCGTCCTGCTTTCTGGAGAGCAGCGTCCCATCAGAAGAGCTGCGTGCACAGCACATCCCTCGGGCAGCGCTCTGCAAAACCCTGCAAGTAGCTGCATAAGAAATGGGAGAGACCTGTTTGTGCCTTCAGTATTTCAGGTATTCCAGGGACACAAACTGAGACACACCAATGAGATGCAGCCTGTACTAGAATCCCCCCAAAATCAGAGTAGGAAAAAGCAATTTGAAGAAATGTGCCTGGCTCTCCTTATCTCTACTGGTACCATGTAAATGACCAGCTGTAATCAGCAACTAGGAAGTGAAGATCCTGCAGATTAAAGAGTTAATGCCAATGAAGTTTTGGAAGGACATAGGCGTGGTTTGGGCTGCCTGGAGGTGGGAAGGGGTCGGGATCCCCAGGTACCCCCCGGCTGGTGCGTCCCTGTGCATGGTGTTTTGACACCATCTAGTGGGCTCGGGGGAAGGAGCGGGTGCGGGAGAGCTGCCCCACGGGTGACAGGGGCTGTGACACTCCGGCTCCCGGGAAATGTGTCAGAAGGACCCTGTGGTGCAGTTCTGCTGCCTGTGAAGTGCTTTGCTTCCTAGCTCGGTTTTGCAGAAACAGTGCAGTATTGGGGGGGGGAGGAAAAAAAAAGAAGGAGAGTTTCTACTTCTGCAGGGATTTTCAGCCACTCAATTTATAAAAATCTCTTCCTGCAGTAGAAGGAAAGGAAGGTTTTCTCCCAGATTCCATGCCAGCCCATGGAGCTATGCAGCAAACAGACGCATTGCTCCGTGCTGGCGGGAGCTGCTCAGAGCGGGGCTGCTGCACATCATCTCCGCTCCTGGCTGAGGCTCAGGCTTGTGCAAAGCCCTGGGAGACAATAGCCCATCCAGGGACAGCTGGAGGGCTGCCTGGCATCTCGGAGGCTGTGGCAGCACCTGAGAGGCTTCTTTGTCCCTGCGCAAATTTGCGCCTCCTTTTAATCACATGTAAAACACACTGCCCAGCACACTGTGGTCCCCGTGCATGTCGATGTGTGCTGGGCCCGTATGGCCGGTGCACTCACTTGCAGCAGCTACGACGCATCCCCAACCTGTGAGCTCAAATGTGGTGTTTAACCTCTGCTTGGCCCAGGGTGGAGGAGGATAGCCCAGCAGCCCTTGTGCCATCTCAGTGGCTTGTGTGCGGTGCTCAGAGGTTCTGTGTTTGCTCGGGCGCAGGCTGAGGGCTTCGTCACTAGATGGCAATGCCATGAAGAGGTTTAGCTGGGATATTTGTGCATATTAGCTCAGGCTGCACCTGAGGTCCCCCATAGCCTACTGTTTCTGTTTGGTTTGGCACGGTCTTCAGCATCATCAGCAGAAGCCATTGCCTTGCTGGCATTTTTGCATTTGAGGGTGATTGGACTTTTAGGTGGTTTTTACATGTTGTATTCAATGCTTTGGATATCTTTACAACACGCTATACAATCCTACAACATCCTGTGGCATTTTCTATTATTGCTTGAGTCACTGGATGCTGTAATTGGCAAGCTTTCAAAGGTCTTGAATAGATTATCTTTACATATCTGTTTAATACCCTAAATAGTGCAACCAAAGACCCCTGCAGCTCCAGCTGGGAAATGAAAAGGATGGTTAAACCACTTAATTACTTACTGTGCTAACGATTATTTTACGGAAACAGAAAGCAGAATCCAGCTGTTCTGGGGGAAATGAGGAAGAAATTAATATTGGAGTCATTCTACAAAGGAAAAATACTGCAGTGGACAGCATGTGCCATGTTGACACCTGCAAAGGCAGCACAGAACTGCTCTGCTGGCTGTCACCAGCTCAGTGTGCCCAAGGGCTGGTGACAACTCTCCATTCATTCAAACAACACAGGACACAAGTTTTGCAGCAAGATTCCTGCAAACACCATAAATTCTTCATGCCCATTTTGCCATGAAATCCTGAACGGCTCCAGCTCATTAAAATTAGAGGAACTTGTGGGGTGGCCAAGCTGGCAGGGGCAAGGATAAGCTGTGGCAGTTGTGTCAGGGGCTGAAGTACAATAAGTTTGGGTTTTAGCCCCAGAAAGAACAAGGGCCATGTGCTGCGTGTCTGTGGCTGTTTGTCCATCACTCTAAGCACCTTCTGCAGATAAACTGACCACAAGCTGGGGTGTGTTACACCTGCCATGGGTTTCACCAGCCTCTTTGTGCACCTGAGAGCATGTTTGTGGAATTATCTAGCAGGCAAGAGAGAGACACCCAGTGCATTCAGCATTTGACTGCTCACTGCTGGAGCCACTCCAGGGTCATTTTGGGGTGATTGAGGCAGTTTTAACACCTCTAGATTCTTCTCTTGCTCATCATCCTCAGTATGAAACACAGGGGAAGACGGTATTACACACAGTGTCCTGGAGGAGTCATACGTACACCATTTTCTCATTTTGCAGAGCCTTGATGCACTGGGTGGACTCCACAGTGTCCATAGTGATATTACAACGCAGCTTCAGGCCAAGTGCAGGGTGTTCCCAACCTCCTGCGCTGCCTTCCATGAAACTGCCACCTCTGCTCTTCCAGCAAGGAGGATCTTGCCTTCCACTCCTTGCTACAAAGCCACATAGCTGATACATGCCTAAAACCAGAACTGTGAGTAAAAACTGGGGCTGCAAACTCCCAGCCCACTCCCTCATCTGTTTTATTATGGGATTTCTAGAGTGCTCATTGTGCTTTTCAGAAATGAGCAAATTAAAGTTGAATCCTTTCACGCCAGAAGAGAGGTGCACACTGTATGCAGCCCCGTTTGAGAAGAAGAAACCCAAAGTCTGCTGCTACTCATGCAGTGTTGACTTCAAGCAGAGTTTGTTACAAGTTCATATCTTACATGTGTTAAAACACGGTGTCTTCCTCTCTCTTATAAAGTAAATGTATAGGGCCTTGCTGTAAATGCTTCTTTGGCAGCCTCTTTTTCTTACCATCTGTAAAATGTGACACCTCTGTGGGTCGCAGAAAGGAAGCTGAGCCTCTGCTGTTCCAAGCAGAGAAAGAAGGTGATATTTATAGTCGACTAACCATAAAACTGTGACTTCCAGAGCTGCACATGCTCAAACCCTCCCCAACCCTCAACTCTAAATGTCCTTCTTTATATGGATTTCTTCAGGAGGTGGCCACACTTCATTTTGCTTTTAGTGCTTTGTAAATTAGCACAAGGTGCCATATGAAAAGCAGCCTTGTACCTGGCACTGTGCTTGCACAAACAGCTTCTCTCTCACGTTACCTCCTGTCCTGCCCCAGCTGATAGCGAACCTGCCACTGCGTGCCCCTGGGTGTGCCTCGCAGGCTCTTCGTGACTGTGCTGCCTTGACCTGCTTCATGTGTTAGCAGGTGAAAAGTCCTTTATTGTGCAGCGGTCACAGGAAAGAGGACACAAATACGTTACTGATTGAACCCAGATCGGATCTTTCCACTCCCTGGAATAAACGTCCGGTGAGAAAAGGTGAGTTCATGACCTCCCTGACATTGGCACCAATGGTGCCATTTCACTTTCCTGCAGAGCCAGCCTGCATTTGAGGGAACATCACAGGAGTAATGACATGTTCTAGGTACATACCCCTTCATCAAAAGGAAACAGGACCAAAGTGAGCTGCCTGAGATGGTGCTTCAGGCTCCCTTTTGCACCAGGTTTAGCAGAATCCTTTACCATTGCCCTTCACAGGAGCTCTCAAGTTTCCCCCTCCCATCTTGTCTGTCTCAGACTTTAATATTCCTGACTTTGATTTTTATTTCCCCCCCACACCCCCTCTCTGCTAGTCTGTTTTGCCAGACAGCACCTGGAAGAGCTTGTGCGGGAGGTGGGACCCCAGTTGGCACCCACTCACCAGCACCATCCCTGTTTAGTGGCACAGACTGCAACTGAGGGCAGCGGCTGCCCACTGTGAATTAGGAACATGAAGCAAGAGGCAGAACCACTTAAGGCCCCTTTAGGGTTCTATGAGATCCGGGGAAATACCCTAATGCACGACCTTCCTCCACAGATACGGTGGAACAATTCCTCTGAAGTCAATAATTTAATCAGAGATTAATTCACATCGCATATGTCAATGGAACTGTGCAGTACACTGATAAAATAAACCTCTCCCCTCCTGTACACACCGCCTACGGTAGCTGTTCGTGAGGTACCTCGGTACCCACGACATCTTATAACGCCAGAGCTGGTCTTAATTTAGGGCACATTCTCAAACTGCGCCGAGTTCTTCTCCTTGATGCAAGAAATGCAGAAATGTGTGTTTGTGTCAAGAGAGATCAAATTCTCAGCACTTCTCTTGGAGCCACTGCTCTCACAGATTGTTGCAGGAGAGGAGGCTTAAAGAGCCATAAAGGAGTAACTCCTTGATATTACTGACTTTTCTTAAAACTCTTACTGTGGTGCGCTTCCACTGAACAAAAGTTTTGATGTAAGGCTTTCAAAGACAGCCTATGATGCCCTTAGAAGTTCTGGTTCACCGAGTTGGCCAGGGCTGGATGCTAATTTCCTTGAGACTGTTGTAATGTGATTGTGCTGATTAGCCTGGATCAGTTTGAGATTTCAAATCTTGTAGTCAATCACCCGAGAACCTTCCCTTGGGCAAGATCCTGTCTTCCCACACTAAAAGGAATGATGTGCCTTTAGCCAGATTATAGTTAATGTCTAAAACAAATTCTCAGCATTGTTCACGGGAAGCACATGGCTGAGTGGGTATCACCCATAGCATCTTCAGTGGTCTTCATAAAATATTAGCAGGGTATTTTTTCTTCAGGGGTGAAAAATTTTTGGGACACAGCAACACCGTGCTTCTCACCCTTTTTTTATTCTGCTGGGTGTTTTAACCACCACCCTTCTGCCTGATGGTTCCTCACCTTCCAGCAGGGAAGGAAACTCAAAATCTTAAAATATTTAAGTAGATTTGTGGCAGCTGGGTGCTTTGTGTGAGATGATGTTATTGAAACAGATGCTACAGCAAGTGGGTGGACAAACAACAGGTGCTGGAAGGTCAATAATGCTGTAGGAAGTCGTGCCCAAGAGGAAAGCAAACAGTGCTTCAGCATCATGGGGAGGTGAAATACAGATTGTGTTCCAGGTGCTACAATACAAAAATCTATTGGTTACACATATCCATGAAATTTATTGACTGAAGGCTTTTGAAAATTAAGCCGCACCACCCGTTTAACCAAGTCTACAGTGGAAGCAATCAGCACAAAGGAAGAGGCTGAAGGTGGATGGATAAGATGTGATGCTCATTGAACTCCTGCTGAGGCAACCGCACTCCACACCACTCTAAAGGTGAGACAATAAGCATCTCCAAGACATTAACATTGGCCTGAGTGGTCTGGATGGATGGACACTGTCAGCCCCAAACCCAGCAGATGTCCCAGCCGCATGCAGCCACCCTGGGTGACTGTCCCTTGGCCCGTTCTTTGCCTCCTGTGCGGGGGCAGCCCATGTCCCCCTCCAAGAGCAGAGGTTTGGTTGCCCCAGCAGGTCACACTGCCCAGGGTGAAATGTTTTCCTGGGGGCTTGGTCCTTCCACAGGGTGGGTCTCAGGAGCCAGAGGATGGTTGCAGCAGCCGCTCTCCCTCCCCACGACACCAGCCGGCGCTGCTCGGTGGAGCCGGGGGTTGCCGTTGCCCTACCCGGGCTGAGCGGAGACTTCGGACCTTCTGGCGAGCACCTATAGCCCGAAGGAACCTCGTCCAGCCCACGCGGCCCCGCCCGGCGCCTCCCGGCCCGAGGGGCGAGCGCTCCGGGGCGCTGGCGCCTCCCGCCGCCGGCGGGGAAGGCGGAACGGGGCGCGCCGGGCCCGCTCCTCCCGCCCCCGTCCCGCCCAGGAGGGAGGCAGCTGCCTCAGTCACCCCGCTGGTGGCCGGCGTGGGCCTGGGAGAGGCTCAGCGCCACTGACGAGGCTATGGAGGCGTTCTGCGGGTCCCGCTTCTGGGTAAGCAGCGCGGCCGGTGGTGCCGCCTCCTTCCCCCTTTGGACGGGGAGGTTTGCGCGGAGGGGCCGATGGGAAGCGGGGAGCAGCCCCCTGGCTGCCGGCTGCGGGGCTTGCCCCGGGGCGGAGGAGAAGCGCCGTGTCCCGCGGGGAGTTTCCCGTGCGCGTCCCGGAGAGGTCGGTCCTGCGGCTCCAGAGGGGCTCAGCTGCATCTCGCCCCGTCCGGCCCAGCGCTGTCCCCAGCGCCGGCCGGTGCGGGGACTCCCCCTTGCCCAGCCCGGGAGCAGGAGCGGGGCCGGCAGCACCTTCCTCCTTCCCCGTTCAGCATCTCCAGGCAAGATACGAGACTCCGCAAGGCCCTTGGTGACCCCACAAGACACCCAGCCGCGCTGCAGCTCCCACTTTCCCGCAGGAGATAGGGTGTTCGCAGCCCTTCTAACACCTGTGGTCTACCTCTGGAGTTCACAGCGATGAACACAGCTATTGCCTTCTTCTGAGGGTCCTGCTTTAGTGGGGTTGCTGCTTTTCAGAACCCCTCTGATGAGCAGGAAGGTGATCCCCATTTAGTGCTTTCCTATTGCTAAAGAGCGAGGGGTTCATGGCCGCCAAGGGTGGTCAGAAGCCTCACAGGATTGCAGTGACACATGTTAGTGTTTGGAGCTGCCAGCCTTTTGGAAAGGCTGATTGCAGCAGGCACTGGGGTTTGTCAGCAGAAAAGTTTGGGAATTGTTGCTCTGATGGTGAAGTAAGTGCAGACTGCTTCAAGTACTTGGTGTAGTCTTTCATGCTGCGTTCCTCCCCGTGCTGGGTACGCAGACACTTTGGAGTGTATGAAGCCACGGGGATTAGAGCATGTATGGGGAATCTGGGAATGCCCTCCAATAAATCACAGCTTTTGCATATGCCTTTCTCTTATATTGATTTAGCTCAACGGAGGAAAGAAAAGGAATGTCTGAAGATGAATCACTGCTAGAAAGCTATTAAAGGACATGCAAGCAATTGGCTATGAGCTCCATCTTCAGATAACTGATTATCTTTCAAAATCTGTCTCAACATTAATTTTTAAAAGAGGATTTAGGCTCCTAGGCCCCTTGGTTACGTTGTGTTGTTTAGTTGTAGATTTCATTTCCAAGCACTCTGCACGCTCTCTGCTACACCAGTTGGCAGATAAGCTTGCTCAAACAAGTATTTTCATCTCTTATTTCTGCTATAAACACTTATACAGGAAGAGGAACAAGCACAAACAGATCGACACTGCTCACTAGTTTATAGACTGCCTTGAGAAACATGTCTTAGTTTTCTCAAGAGAGGCTTGTAGTGCAACTACTCTTTGTAGCCAAAGGTTTTGATAGCAGTGTGTTGTTACGTTGATGGGAAATGTTCAGGCAGTTTTGCTGGGTTTAAGTATTAAATAAATGTGTCATTCTGTACTTTGTGGTGTATCCTGGTTTTAATATTGCCACTGCTTTTCAAAACTGAATTTGCAGGAAGTAATATAAAGGTAATCCAAGGAAGGGATTTGAGTTAATAAACGTTTATTTGCAGCATAAATTATGAAGGCATCTAAGTGTGTTTAACAAAGCATAAATAATAATTAAGAAGTATACCTTCAGCCTTGCTTGGAGTTATAGTTCAAATGGTATTAAGTCCAGCTGCTCTGAAATGTGGTAGTTTGGACTGGGAGAGGTGTGAATTTTCTGTCTGAGTCTGTGCAGGAAGATGTCTGGCATGTGTTACGAGGCTTTCCAGAAACTTCTTTTTTGTGTAATTGCTATATCCTCATACCTCAATATAAAATATTACTGAAGAATGAAAGGAGGCTGATTGAAAGAGTAGAGCAATCTTCCTTAAGCAAGTGGGCAAACTACTTAATAAATGTAGACCTGTTCTGTTTCTTCAGAATGATGCGGAATTGTTTAGAGTTAGAACAACCTTCCATCTGTTTAATTATTTTTAAAAATGGTACTAAATAACTGTGTGAAGTGGAACATGGGAGCCAATGACAAGCAGAGTGGATTCAGTGACCAAGAGTCTTACACCCTATTTTCAGTAGCCGGTGGTATTTTCTCTGTTATCAGGAATGTATATTGTGAATTCATTTTATGAGAGATTTTGAGTGATGGTCATGAAGATGACAGTTAGCTTGACATGATTTACTGTGCAAATGTGCTGTTCCATAAGCAAATGCAAGTAGAGGCTTCTTTTTGATATATTTCCACAAAAGCTGAGGCTTCTCGTGCCTCTGTACAACACTTGAAGAAGGAAAAACAAGGTGAAAGGCAGTTCCTGGCCTGTGCACACAAACTAATGGTTTTCAGCTTTGCAGTGCAGATCAAGAACTTGATAAAATGTGAACCAGTATTAATGTTCACTTTTTTCATAGCTCATGAGCTCAGACTCCTTCCCCATATTTTGTCAAAGAAATTCTAGATATTTTGGGGAGCTAAATGGCACACTAGTGTCAGTTTTAAAACTGTTTAGGGTGAAAGGAAACATGCTGTTCCAATTTAAACAGTTCTTTGTTTTGGAGTTTAAACCAACTATAATACTTTTCTGTTAAAAGGTGGTCAGAATCAAAACAAAACAGTTGAGAATTAACCCATGGAAATGTTTACATTGAAATTCACTGACTTTAACAGGTAATTGATTTATCGTGGATTGTTTTTGCTTTATCAAATTGTTAAGGTTTCAACTCTTCACCCTGATGCAGGGTGGGGAATTTCTCTGGAAATGCCGGCGAGTTGGGTTTTTTGTTTGTACAGAGGCAAAATAATTTCCTGTTCTACCCATTTTAGAAATAAGAAATTAAAGAAAACACTGTAGCTCACATTAGAAATATATAAAAGCTTCTGGTTTCCAGCTACTACTTTCCCTGTTGAACATGCAATCAGCAAATTGCTAATACAAACACCAGGTATTTTGTATATAAAGAGGAACAACTGGTATGTTCTTTTTTTCAAAATGCAATATGAGCAATCCCTTCATCTGAATACTTAGAAACATGCTGCCTGCTTCAATTGAGAATTTGAACCTAGTTGTTAATATCTCCTAGCACCGTTCCCATGCTACATGCCTTTGGGAGGAGATGGATGCGATAGCGCATACCCACACAGGGCAATCCTTAGGCGCGTCATTTACTATTGCCCGTAATTACCTCCTATTTATCGTGTCGCATATTTACGGTGTGATAGTAAGTGTGCTAGATAGGCGTGCCAATGAATGTGACCCACAAGTTCTGTACTTGAGGAGTAGATACTGTTGGATTATCGCTTATTTGTTGCTTGTGTTCTCCACTGTAGTAGAACCTGAGCAGTTCCTACAACAGGAGAACAAAGCGATCTTTGGCCTACAGACAGACTGCAGTGCCTGGGCTTAAGCAGCAGATTGTGTTTTATGGTGTGTGGGGTTTGTTTTGTTTTGTTGCTTGCTTGCTTGGTTTTTTTTAAACAACATAAATAGGAAATGGGAGGGCAAGTGACAAAGTGGTTCCAATGGGAGACCACAGCTTCTAGTCAGTTATGGATGAGACCCAGGCTTGTTCCGTTGATCCTGCTTAGTGCGCAGAGCTGGGTTTTGTTGCCTGCCCTGTGTCTCGGTGTCCTGACAGCGGTTATATTTCTGTCTTTTCATCCCACGTGGAGTGTGGGCTCCTTCTTCATTCAGACACTCTTGAGTAATTCAACAGGAAGTTGCAGCAACTTTCAAAAGTAAACAATACCTCAGTCTTGGCTTTGAGATAGTCTCGCACAAGCACCGCTTTAGCCTTTGGGTTTGCGGATATTCCTTCACCTTGAGTCATTCTGTGAAATGTTGGTAGATTTGGAGCAAAAGTCACGCTGCTCTCTGGAAATGCAACTTCCTGCCCTCTTGGTTCAAAGCGCCACCAGTTTCCCTTCTGTATAATTTCTTCTTTTGCTTCATCATGTATCATGCTGAACTTCTTTTGTAGTTCATGATGACTTAGGACAACTGTAGTAAGGAGGAAATGTTTCTTGCAAGGAAGATGACAATGTACTTCTTATAAGTACATTTATTTAAAAACCTACACAGCTTCTGTGTTTTGCCCCAAAATTAATAATAAAACTTTGACTCTCAGTTATTCAATTATGTTTTCAACTAAATAAGTTCCAGCAGAGGAACAGTGAAGCAAAAGGTGGTAGCATGTCAATGCAAAGGAGGGATTACACAGAATGTTCAGTGTTTGTAGATATTTAAATATGATACAGATCTCCACATAATCTTTGTTAACTGCACCCAACTTTGGATAACTGAGTCCCGCTTCTATAAATCTCCTGACAAATGATTAAATCAGATACCTGTGTTGTTTCTCATGCTAGGTTGGATAGCAAAATAAGTAACTTTAATGCACTTTTCAGACCTCAGATCTATGAAGTTATGCTTTCTCAAAGGGTAGCTGTGCTGGTAACATAATGAACTTAAAACCAGTTACATGCTCAAGCTCAAATTCTCCAAGATTTTAAAATTCTTGAATTTATTTGAATGGAAGCTATTGCTAAAGAATTTGGGCCTCAGATTGTCAATGTCAAGAGCAGTGTAAATATTTATCATTAGATTTGGAGTATTATCCAGGACCCATTATCATTCATCTGTGTGTAAATGGCATCACAGGCTGTAGTTTAATCTGTTTGGGAGAGAAAAATTCTGAATTTGAGAGTTGTGAGCAAAACTTAATACTAGTGAAAGCTGCCGATAGCCAGGATTTATGGACACAGTGTCAATTAATGAAGCTCATGAAAACGACATTAATTTCAGTGGAATATGTGAATGTGACTGTCCATGATTTCCAAGGAAAGCGGTCACTGGCATTTCCTCCAAACCAGCACATGGACAGGTCCAACCAGCAGCAGCCTGAGGATGCTGTGAGACGGGACAGATGGCAGGGGGACAAGGTCCTACCTTGCTTTAATAGAGAATTAAAGCCCTGCAGAGCGACTTTGTAGCAAAATATAAGGTCATAGATGTTCTTCAGCTTTCAACACAAGTGTCACTCCCTGATCACAGCTCTGAGTGTTTTAGCTGAAGTGACATAGGTGGTAGATGTAGTGTCTGGGACTTGGGAATACTATAAAGTTGGCTCCTGAAAAGAAATAATATCTGAAACAAAATCTGAGTCACATGCAGAGCTCCTTAAAATAGAGCTTATTGAACTGCAATAGTTAAGAATATAAAGCATTTTGAGATGGCTCTAACCTACCTGGTAGGCAAATTGCTATGCCACTGGAGACACAATCCTTTCTACGTGTGTAGATTTGTAACGTATTAAAATGAAGAGATTATTACTGCCTAAAATTTAATTTTGAGAAAATTCCTTGGAGAAACTTATTAAATGAGATCTTTGATTTTATTTTTTCCACTAAGCTAATGCTCCATTTGTCTCCTGATACCGCGGTGACTGTGATGGGCCATTATCCAGCCGCACGTTGCTTGGCTGGGCTGGCGGAGAGCGCAGCGGCAAGTGGCCAGAGACCTTCCCACGGACGTGATCGGGCTTCTGTTCACCCAGCAGCCCTGATTCCGCGCTGGTGTGAGCTGGCACCTTGTCCCTGTGCTAATCTCCCAGTAGTGCCAGAGGTGAAGTCAATGTAATAAAACTTAGATCATTTACAGTAACGTCACGTGCTGCTGCTGTAAAGCTTTGAATTGGAACAGAGTAAGAAATGAAGGAGGGGGAGAAGAAAAACTGCTTCACAGGAGTTGTTTCAAATGCCAAAGTCATTTAGTTCCCAAACTTTCTGAGAATACAGGAGTAGGTTTGACACTTGTTCAATTAAAAAAGAAGCATGCTTCTCATTTCTTCCTTTGCTTTCTCTCCTTTTCCCCCTAGATGAATGACTTCTACTCCTTTCATTTGCCCTTTTTATGATGTACATTTGGAAACGTGGAAAAATAAAAGGGGAAAAATCTCCACATTCTGGAGTACGGGAAGGTGAGAGCAGGCAAAGTGGAACAAAAAAGCAGTAAAAAAACCTTCAGACTTTTATGGTTTGTCTCCTTTGAAAAAGCAAGGTATATCTTCTGGGGAAATAGTGTACTACTGGAAGATCTCTCAGATGGAAAATTGTGGCCAGTGGTAACCATCATATGCAGCAACACTATTCTGTCTGCTGCTTCCACCCTCATGCCTTTTTTTCCCTGCTATGATACAGAATTGCTACTTCTTGCTTACCTATTGTTGACCTGCAAAAGTTCACTTTCCCTGCTTAAGCCTCTGTGTGGCAAAGGGTGAAAGTTGTGGATCGTTTGGGTATTTGAAGCGTCATTACTGTAAGCTGGTTGCAACTGGGTCACTCTGGCCTTACCACAGCTCTTTAGGCTCTGGTCTCTTCCTACCAGCACTGACCGGGCAGATTGAGCTGCAGGGGGTTTGCACAGATCGTAGTTAAACATGATTCGTTTAGAAACAGGATCCTCCTTGGTGTTGAAAAAAATCACGTTTTAAGCTTTAAGTTCACATCACTTAGTGCTGGATAGAAGCTGTGCATGTAAGTGGGGTAGAACGATGTACCAGGACAGTTCTGCCTTTGCTCCAGTTTCTCTGATTGACATATTTCTTTTCCATAGTCACCTGATCCCAGCCTTTCTTCATCTTTGGATCTTTTGGCCTAACAACACTGAAGGCCAACCTTGACTTCAAGAAGAAGGGAAGAGAGACTAGCAGAGAGGGTGTGGGGTGGTGTAGGAGCAGCCGTTTCCCAAACATGCTGCCTGTAGTGGCGCTTTGCAAGTTCCTCTTTCTGGTTTAGAGCCAGACTGTGGATTTCACTCTTTTTTCTGGATAAAAATAACTGAATTAAGTAGGTCTGCGGACTGAGAGATGAGTATGGTTTGTGCAAATTAACTCCGAGAGCGTAGCTAGAGGGTAGCGCTTGTCTGTGTTAGGTGAGCTTAGGTCAGTTCTGTGAGTGATAAACCAGGCTTAATCTTGGCATTAAAGCTCATTAGCACCCTGAGCCTGTCCTTGCCCTCTAGCCTCCTGCCGCATTTGACTCCTTGGTGTTCCCCTAATGAGTGTCCCTGCAGCTGAAGAGTGTGACCAACCTCAGACGCTTGAGGTGACATGTCACCTTTGTATCCTGCCCTGCCGAACTCCCACACTACTGTCGTGTTAAAGACAGCCTTGACCAGACAATAAAATCTCATTATCACTGCAGTCAATTTGTCAGTTCTAGCTGGAAAAGAAAGCTCAGCGTCCTGTACGGTGTCCTTCACTAATGTAGATATCTGTTGCAGTGTGCTTTGTAAACAGAAAAATCCTATTTCTGGTTATTAACGCTGTGGTTCATGCAGGACTATAAATGCATACACCCTTTCAACCCCACCTTTTTTCCAAGGAGTATTGCTAAGGTCTTGCAGTGCAAAAATGTCATTATCTCTTGCCTTGCCTTAAAAGGGGGCAAAAAAAAGGGAAGAAGAAAAAAGAGAAGGTTGTTCAGGTTGTTCGTGTAATTACCTGAAGGAATTGAGTTGTGCAGCAGTCACTGTGGATTAATGAAGCGTGTTGCTCTTTCTGTGCATAAGGGTGAAATTGTTCCTTTGGAAACATAAGTGAATGATCTTGCTCTGAAAAGGCCATTTGAAGCTGGGAGCCTTCTGGGGGCCTGGAGCAGAATCCTTGTTATTTGTGCCCTACATGATTGTTAGAGTTTGGCCCAAAGACCTGCCCAGCAGGGACAGAGCAGAGGAGATGGACAGCAGCTATATATATATGTATATATATATATGTTTATACATTTGTTGTTGTGTATTTCCTTTTTGTTTATTTGTTTTTGCCAGCCTGTGCAAGTAAAGCTCACTGGCAGGATATCTACTATAACTAGGGGCAAAAGAAGGGCAGGACAATTCTCTGCATTTAAGTTTTCACTAACAATTTCTTCTGAAAGAGGCACCATTTCCATGTTTATTTACTACAGGGAGGCGTTGTTATTTTCAGTTATTCACTTGCCTGTCTTTTAATCTTCCCAGGCAGCTTTCCAATTTGATTTTTAATCTTAAATAACACGCCGACTAGTGATAACTGACACAAAATCAGCACTATGGCATGTATAAACCTTGGGTACAATATAAATGACGTCAACGTGATGGCCTTCACCTTCCCAGCACATAAAGAAGGAATTTGTGTTTCCTTTGCTTTTCCCGATTCATTTTGTGCTATAGGAACCTGTGCTATCGGAATTTCCTATGGGAGCTATAGGTGTGGGGTAAAGCCAGTGTAAGGCACTTTTATTTCAAGCTTTTCTAGTGGAGTAGGAGTTAATTTGGACTCGAAGCCAAGACCAGAACCCCAACTGGTCCTTCTCAGCAGGTTCTCTTAACATCCTTGGGGTTTGGGAAAGGGATGGACAGGAATTTCCTTGTTGCTGTTTTTCAGTCTAGCATTAGGCTTTCTGTTTGTTCTCCCTTTTCTTTGAAAGCTGTAAGGGATGATATGCAAGAAATTTAAGGTATGTTGCATTGAACTTTCATTTCCTTTGAGTACATTATCAGTTTCAAGGCTGGCCTTTCCAATACAGTGTTCTTTTCCAGAGTGGAAAATGCTAAATATTGGAGCAGATTTAATGTTGCTCACAGTTTCCCCTGTTGAATACCTTCCCTTAAATGAAGATCGTGTATTTAAAGCTGCTCATCTAAATGTAAGTCCTAGTGCACAGATGGCCATTACTATGAGGGTTGTGTTTATCCAAAGGCTGTGGCTGGAGTGATGGGTATGACTGAGAGCTGCTGCAGGGGGCAATGTCAATTATATTCTTAACTGATCAACAGAAAGCCCTGCTAATTTGTAAGTTTTAGACTCCAGGGAAGCCCTTGTCTGCTGTGAAGCTGTAACAAGCATCTCTAATTTCTTTTTTCCCATGGATGTTGGCATTGCATTGAAGTATTATTACAGGATAAAGTAAATTGTGCGTCTGGAGGTTTGGTGCAGCCGCTGGTGTTTCTGCAATGCCGCATTTCGCCAGCGTATATTCATATCCTCAATGAGAAGGGGACACAAGAAACATCTACACTCGCTCTGCTCACCAGGAAGGAGTTCAGAATATGGAAGGGCAAAGCCAGATTAAAGCAGGAGTGTTAAATGATAGGAGTCAAATTGCTGGTGTGTCCCTCCAGCCATTGCTTCTTGTGTTTGTTCTCAAGGGTGGAGTTCCATAACTTTACTGCTGAATTGAAGGGTATTTAGCAATATTTAACAGTGTTGGCTTGGTCAGGATAGGTTGTATTGAGACTTACCGTCATATTCTGATTCAAAATGAGTTATTTAGGGTTGGAGGGGATGTTGGAATATATGCTTTCAGTGTGGTGATTTTTAATGCCATAAAATGGAATTGTTAGCTCCTTGAGAACGGATTCAGCTTGATAAGAAATGCGGCTTTCAGATGCCCAGATTTAATAGTAATAATAACAATTAACAGCTGAGTCCCTGCTACATGGCAGTGTTAGTCCACTGGGGTCCAGTCTTAGGGAAAGCAAGTAATCTGCACAGAATTATAATACTTAAATGTTTAGGTACTGTGTCTTCTAACAGGAACCCTTCTCATTGTATTCATGGATGGAAAGGGTCTGAACTCAGAAAGTACCAATTCATTGAAAGGGAAAATTTTAACAGAAACAGGTTGGTTCCAGGAAAGCTTGTTCATCTGGTCCAGGATGGAACTGAACCTGGAAAAGCATTCCCAAGATAGCCAGTGGTCCGGTCTGTTACCTTGGACGTAGGTTTCCTCTTCAGTCCATGTCCCCATTTCCCATGTGCTGTGGAAGTGGAAGGCTCTGGCTCATCAAGTGGGTGCTGCTTCTTGTACTTTCACGTGATTTTGGCAAGGTTCCCCTTTTTTTCTCTGAGATAATCCAACCAAATCACAGAATCTCACATGTTTTCTTTAGGACAGCATTTTTGGTTTCTGGCCAGCTGTATTTATACGTTCAGAAATGCAAGTCCTTTGCCTTGTTTAAATAAGAGTTAATGAAAACCTTTAAATGGCTTGGCAGCCATACAGTCTGTGTCTTGGATACAATAGTCAGCTTGTGTTCAATCTGAAGTTAATGGACATCTGGGGTAGTTTTGAGGTTGCTGTCAGACAGAAAGCCATTTCTGGACATTTTGGTCTTATAGGAAAGGCTTTAATTTAGAGGGCTGCCTTTTTCTTTTTTTTTTAATTTCCTTCAATAACTTTTCCCTTAAACAGAGTCATTGTTGTATTCTGTGCCCACTTATTGCTATTCTTCCTCAGCTTTCCTTTTCCAGGATTTTTTTTCCAGCGAGTGAAAAGAGCACAATTGCAAACATGTTCAAGACATTGCTAAACCACATATAATTTAAAGAGGAAATTACTGTTTTGTTGAATAAATGATAGTAGATAAGCTCCTTCTTTGGAACTAAAGAGCTCTTCATCTCCAAACTACTGGAGGGCATCTCCTGCCCCAGGCAGGGGAGCTGCAGGGGAGCTTATCAGATTAGAGATGCCAAAATGTTTTGATGATGAGCCAAACATGGGTGCTCTTTAAACGTTATCCTCCTTCTGGTGCCAGAGACCTGCTCGCTAGGGGAAAAAAACAGAAATAGTTTGAATGTGGGGCTGGAGTTTTGTTTGGTTTTGATCTTGTGTTTGAGTTGCATTGTAATTGCCCCTGTGCGGTTGATTTGCGGTTGGAGTTTCTTCCATGTCTGGACAAACCTGTTGAGGTAAATGGGAATATTTTCATTTCCCTGGTCCATGCCGAGTGCTTGCATGATGCCAGAAAAGCCATTTATTGTGTCTGTCTCAGCACTAACTCTCCAGTGTTAAAAGATGCACTTGAGCTGCACAGCTCGTGGATTTGTGCCACTCTTCCCCACTGCCAGAGGTTTCCTTTGTGCCGGAGCTGAAGTACCGAGTGACAAAATTGTCACAGTTCAGCCAAACCATCCTGCAACCTGCCAAGGCATTGCAGTTTCATTACACTCATGAGCTCATGTGGGCTGATGTGGTGATGCGTGTCCCTTCTGACAGGTCATCACCGAGACTGAAAGATTGTCAGTAGCTTGTGGCTCTTCAGTTCTCCTAAAATCAACCGTGGCTTTCAACATTCAGTGTCTTTTGTATCAGTAAACAAAAGCAAGGCTGGAAATACTTCTGAAGAGTTTGTATTCAGACTAGTCAGTCATTCACTTTAAGAGCTGGGGAGAAGTGGCTTGGCTTAACTGAAACATACTTCTGCTGAGAGCTCATTTCCAAAAATAATTAGGTACAAGTAAATGATTCTAGTGCAGAGATAAGGCATATTTGAACAACAGATATCTTAGTTTTATCATCTGCTTGTTAATGATAGTACAACAAAGCAACTTTACATTTCCTGCGAGTAAGTATTTATCTACCACATTTAAGATGACACATCAGATGGTGAAATGCAAGTTGCGAATTTCCAGTAGGTTTGATTAAAACTAAGTTCCCCTTAACTGTACTGAAATTTCTATTTTAGTTTGAACTTGCCTGTGTTTGCACGTGGTGCGTTCAAATCCTTAGGTACAAGTTGCTTATATGAATTGTGGTGTCCAGGGTCGCGGGTGGAAAGCGTTGCTTACAAACTTTGCAAGAAAACACATGTTCCTACATTATTTTTACCTTTGTTTAGAAGACGGAATTCATTATAATTGGAGGCATATGAGTAAGAAGGACAAAATTTTAGTCACAAATGGAGGGGGTTTTCCCAGGTCAGCATGCAGTTGATCTAAATCTTACCACTTTCTCCAGTGCTGGACATTCCTGCTGGATGAGTTCTCAAGTGGAGGGTTTTGCCTCAAGAGCTGCGTTTAGCAGTTGCGCTCCAGGCTGGGAACGCCTGAGAAATGCCGCAGTATCAGCACCTGTAACTGAGCAAAGACAGAAACACAGGGGGTTTGTCTGCTATGGAATCCATGTCCAATTCTGAGATACAGGAGGGCAGAAGTCAGTCTTTCTCGGTTTTGCCCAGTATTTAAAACTGTACTTAGCCCTTTTACTACAGCAGATTATCCACAAGTAGTTGGACTATGTTTTAAGGCCATTCGCTAACTCCATCAGAATTTGGATACAACTTATTCAAGCAGATGTTCCAGCTGGCAGTGCTTCTGCCTCTCTATTAATAAATACCTTGTCTTTTTATTTTTTTTCCCAGGATTCAAATCTTTCTATACACACTGACAATCCCGACCTGACACCGTGTTTCCAGAACACCATCCTAGCGTGGATCCCTAGCATTTATCTATGGAGTGCATTACCCTTTTATCTTTTCTACCTGAAGCGCAACAAAAGAGGGTACATCGTGCTTTCCATGCTGAACAGGTTCAAGACGGTAAGAGCTCTTTACAATATTGAGTTTGTTAGCGTTAGTTCAGTATCCACATAGGTTCTGCAGTAGGGTTTAAACAAAATCCTCTCTGATTGATGGGGGAACTGAAGAACTTGCTCAAACAACAGCGTTCATGCAGATTTCTGAGGAAGGATACCAAAGGATGGCTCATCTGTAAGGAAATCCATCCTGTGAGCTCACCTTTCTGGGTAGAGAGACGAGTTGATTGCTCTGCAGAAGAGAGTTCACCCCTATGTTGAGCCAAAACTATGCTGCTTCACCCTTACTTAAGCTTTAAACCACTGTAAGCTGCAAAATAAAGACCTTAAAGTAGGCCTAGTGAGAATTTAATCTCATTGTGAAAGTAAGCACAAGAAGGTACTTTTTTCAAGCCAGTGTCCACCCAATAGCTATCTGATTTCATCTGCATTTTGTGCTTAGGAGATGACTGGTGTCAACAGCACCTCTGGTTTATAAATGAGGAGGTCTAAGGGAAGTGGGCAAGTCACTGTCCATTGGCCATGAGAGAACCGGGGTTACTCCTGGAGAAAAAAATCCAGACTTCTGCTTCGGGGCTTGTCTGCCTTTAATCTGGCTGCTGCCTGTGTTTCCAATCAAAACTGAGTAGTATGAGGCAGAGGGGAAAAGGTAAATACATTATTCTTTCTACTGGTTGTGTTTGCAAAGCCCTCGGGAAGCAGCTGAGAGAGACCCTTGGTTTGAGAGCGGTGGGGTGGTTCCACCAGCCTGCCCGCAGCTGATGGGTGCAGCAGCATCGTTCTGCTCGCACAGCTTCATCTCACTGAGAATCTATGAATCAGAACGGCTTTGCCGGCCCTCCGGCTGCCCCTGGGGGTGAATTACCAAACGCTGTTTCTGTTTGACTGCTTTCAGCTCTTCGGTGTCCTGCTGTGGTGCGTGAGCTGGGCAGATCTCTTCTACTCTTTCCATGAGCTCCTGCAAAACCGGACACCTCCACCCGTCTATTTTGTAACTCCATTGATCGTTGGAATCACTGTGGTTCGTACCTGTTTCTGTTTATTGTGACCAATAAGAATAACTCTTCTTTTTTAGACAGATGAAGGAGGAAAAGGCTTCCTTTGCATTCATTGCCTTGTCCTGTACTCTTTTAATGGAATTATTAGTACTTGTATTACTGCAGCAAATCTTGCGTATTGAAAAGGCTACAATTATAGATATCTCTCTCATGTAGATTCCTGCTATGGAAATTAAACTCTGTATAATGGAGAGGTTGTTCCGTCTCCCACTTTGTTCTCATCTGTTTCTCCAAGCTTGGGATCCAGGTGTGGAGAGAATTTGCATCTGACTTTGCCTAAACAGTGAGATATGATAGAACATGGCTTGTGCCTTATGTATTGGACTTTGTAAAACTGTGTCTCATATCTGGTGGTTGTTCTTCCGTTAAACGGAACCCAAATTTGCATTACCTAGCAAGACAAACAGACCCGTGGCTGTTGTATGAAAAACGAAGCAGTGAAACTTGCCCATTAAGCTTTTCATTCCCTTGGTTATATTTTTTAAAAATCTTGTTTTCTAGACAAGTCATGATTGTCCATCTGGACCTGAGAAATGACAGCTCTTACATTTGTTTGAAGTGTTTAATTGTCTCTAGCTCTAGATACAAATTTTGGTTTAAAAACTGAATTCTGGAGATAAAGCTCTGAAAAAAGTAAAAACAAATGATTTTATGAAGTTATTCACTGCTTTCCTTGGATAAAGGAGGTTTTGCCATTGACTTCTGTGAAGATATGATGGGGCCTTATTTCAAAGAGGTCCTATTGTAGATGATGATTCTAATAGCTGCCAGCTGAGAGTGTGAAGAAGGGCAGCAGTGGGCTGGGATTGTGTTCACGTGTTGCTGTCTTTACTTTTACAGCTGTTAGCTACATTGCTTATTCAATATGAAAGGCTGAGAGGAGTTCAGTCTTCTGGAGTGCTCATTATCTTCTGGTTTTTGTCTGTGCTTTGTGCCGTGGGGCCTCTCCGCTCAAAGATCATGACTACAACGGCGCAGGTAACATGCCATCCCTGTTAGCACTTGGAGAACGGGAAATGCAGCATTAATATCTGTGGAGGGAGTGAATCACCAAGTTTGGAGGCAGATCTGAGCCCAGCTTTTGCCAGACAGAAAGAGAAGTTTGGTTGTGTTGCATTGACTCAGACTTGTGCAACTTGAAGGGAACTGGGATTTCTCACACAATGTCAAAAAAGCAAATTTTGCCTAGCCCAAGGATATGCTGGAAACCTGATAGACATGCGAGCGCTGTACCGATGCTGTACATATGTTAGAACAGAGGGGTGTTTTTCTTTTGTCTCTTTTTCATTCCCTTTTGCAGCCCCCTTCCCCTGCCATGCTTAAATGAAGATGGGTACTAATTGGAGATGATGCTTTTTAATATGTAACATTGCTTTTTTGCTAGGGTAGCTTGTGCACAGCTCCATCGGCTTCTGTCAGTCCCTGATGTGCTGAGAACAGCATTTTGACTCCAACTGTGGCTGGAAATAGGGAACAGAAAGTTGGAGGGAGAGGAAAGAAACCTGAGCTGCTATGATTCCTGTTTGAAAACATAACAACTTTCTTACTGTGGGAGAACCTGCTATGTTTTTCGCAGAGACAAATTTCACTAAGTAGGGCAAAGGAGATTGCTTCAGTGATTAGATCATCAAGGCTAAGAGTGAAAAAGGATATTTGAAAAACATTAAGGTGATTGCTTCCCCTGAAATGAAATCAGTGCTGATTCTGTTTGGCAATTTTTTTTAATACTTTTTGTAACTATTAGCGGCACTATCTTTTTAGCAAGGATTTTGCCCTACCGGTCTGTTGTAAATATTCCATCGGAGACTGAATCAAACCTTAAATGACAGTCTGTGCAGAACTTCTTCAGAAAATAGCTGCAATCCTGGTGAGACCCTTTCAAACGCCACTTAAAGTCAATTTAAAAACTGTAGTAGCAGTGAATAAGTACAAATATTGAACTATCAATGTTTGAATCCTTCATCAACTTTAAATTAGGAGTGCAGAGCCTTAGAACAGGTATGGGTGGTGTTTCTGCTCTTCTTGCAATGGCTGAGGACCAAATATTCTTTCTCTTGCACTTAAGGTTTAAACATTTTAGGTGAACAATGAGCATTCACAACCACATTAGGGTATGAAAGCTGTACAAGGGACATACCCTCACAGCAAGATGTTTTAAGTCAACTGCAGACTCATTTGAGCAGGAAAGGAAATATCACCAGAGCAGATGGATCTGTTATTATGCAATAGAGTGGTTTTTTTGCGGCTTCATCTGAAAGTATTTAACACCAACTGCCTGTCAGTGACAAGATACTAAAGTAAGTGGATGTTCTTTGATCTGGGTTGACAATTCCTGTGCTTAAGACATGATCTTGCGAGAACCCCGGGAGGAAATTGAAAAGGATGTCGTGTAGCCCTGATTCCAGAGGGTTTCTGCACGCAGTGAAGATGTACAAGCACTTTCAACTTGACATAATTTAATGAAAAGCTTTGAGATAAGCATGTTCTTAGGCACTTTACAGAGCGTGTGCATGCTTTTGTAAGATGATTCCTGCTAGCAACTGCTTTGCAGTATTCAGATGGAGAAGAAGAAAGGAACTCTCAAAAGCAGCTGTGAAAAAATCAGAGAGAGTGGATATGTATGTATGTGTGTGTGTGTGTTGGGGGGCTGGCAAGTTTGATTAAAACAATCATTACTGTGTTGTTTTTATTTTTGTCCATCTAGGGCCATGCGTATGAAAGGTTCAGGTTCACCACGTTTTACATCTACTTTGCTTTGATAATCGCTGAGCTGATCCTTTCATGTTTTAAAGAAAAGCCTCCATTTTTTTCCCCTGTTAATACAGATCCTGTAAGTATTTTCACTTGGCTTTTTTTTTGCATTTTACGGACTATATCATGTTTTGAGAGTTCCGCTGAAAATACTTGTCATTGAAAACAGCTTTGGATTGTCATTGACATTGCAGTACTTAGTGACCCCTCGATGAGACACTGGATATGGGGAGTAATATTAGAGTTTGAAGCCTTTTCCTATTATATGACTGGAAGCTATATAGTGAAATCAGCTCTCCTACTTGCTACTCTGCAGCAGTTTAAATTACATTTATGAATATTGAAATGTAATATGAATTATTTCGAGAGTGGGTTTTATGAAGATGGTGGTCTCCTTGCTTAACATTCATTTAGATTTAGCCAAAGTCTATAAGAGTTATCTTAATAAACGAGTTCTATATATGTTGAGAATAGATATGGAAAAAACATTAATAACAGAAGATATTAGTGGTGTCACCGGTTAAATTTCTTCTCCAATTCATAAAATGGTCTCTATAATTGGATTTATGTTTGAACCAAGTTGAGAGAGAAGCTGAGTTCATTTCTTAGAATGAACATTTCAGAAACTATAGTGACATTTCACTTTATGAAAGTGTGATTGAAAGGCAGTATATGCAGCAATTTTTAGAGGTAAAAAATGTTCTGCATAACCTGGGAAATGAAAGAAATCAATCTGATGTCTCATTAGGACATAGGTACATACGTGTAATATACCGTAAAATATACCAACACTGATCGAAATTGACTGTCTTCTTAGTAAAGTAATTGTAAATATCTTGCTTTGTTTTTGTTTTATTTCCCTCCCATAACTTCACTATAGAATCCATGTCCAGAGTTAACTTCAGGCTTCCTGTCAAGACTGACGTTTTGGTGGTTTACAAGGTGAGTTTCTCTTGTCAAGCTCTGGGACAGCTGACAACCCCAAACTCCACTTGCCATACGTGTTGAATAGAGTTGCCAATATAGAGATTTTTTTTCTCTGTAAGTAGTTGATGTTGGATGCTTTTTCATCCAGGAGGGTGTCAGCACTTCTAACATTTGCCTTTTTAGAAACAGCTTTCAGAGTGCTCATACCACCCAAACTTCTCTGAAGAGCAGTGGCAACAACTGAGGGATGGCCAATAAAGTGTCCAGCCTGGTTGTGGTTACCACATGCTGGCGTATAACCTAAACCAAGACAGAAGGCTGTGTTTCACAAGATTAATTGTGGCAACCTTTCACCCGCCTGATGAGGCATTTTGTTTCCTGTTGAGGTCCATGACCTAATGCTTTTTTTATAAGGATGTTTTCCATGCAAGAGGGAAAGTAAACTGGGTTATCAGTACACATGATTACCACCAACTGATACTGCTGTCGAAAGGCGTGTGTATTAAAGATGCAAATTGGAGACTCGCTTACTACTACTCCATGATAAAGCTGCGGAACAGCTGTGAAAGGTCATGTTAAGACCCATTTTTCATCATAGTGGTTGAGGGTGTTGATGTTCATTCTTCCATCCGTTAACTTTATTGCCTTGGCAGAAGCCTTGTAAAGTTGTTTTTAGAAAGAGGGAGATCTTTCTAAACTTCCAGAGTTTTGAATATTAAGTTTCCCCATCGAGATCCTTGGCAACTAGATGTTTGTATCCCTTGACAAAATTCCTCTTACAGTTGAGGAACTGTAGTTTTCAGAGAAATCTGATTTCCCTTTAACTTATGTGAGCTTCACTTTTGCATTTTGTTCACCTCTGACAATTATTCCAGATAGACTTAGGTATTTTCACGTCTAAAGCTTCACTGTTTTTGTTCAACACCACAGTTTCATTCAAATGCTTCCGGTAGTTGGTTTTTATTGTCTTTTGTTTCTGAAGTGATGTTTTCAATAAAATACATGTAATCAAAACTACATAATGTCCTTTCCTTAATTGCAAACATCAATATAAGGAACAAAGGGAGATGAAGGTATAATTATCACCCTTTCTGCGGAGATGTGTCTTCTTGCTTTTGTTAGCTTAATATTCCCAGAGTTACTGGCAGTGCTGTAAGTACTATTAGCCAAACTGAATTGGACTGTTTTTCTCCATATGTGCAGCATGGCAATTCTTGGGTACAAAAGGCCCCTTGAAGATAAAGATTTGTGGTCGCTGAATGAAGATGATACTTCAAAAATTATTGTGCAACAACTAAGTAAAGAGTGGGACAAAGAAAAAGCAGAGTGCAAACAGTGAGTACATGAACAAGTCTGCAAACAGACTGATCTGAGTTGTTTCAACATCAATAAGCTGCTCATCCCTGAAAATGAGTGGGCTAAAAATGCCACCTACCTCTTCAACCTATCTGTTCTTTATTCATATTAACAGTGAAATTTGCTTATTTTAATGAGTCTAGGCAGAGGCAGGATACCTCTGGGGGCTTGTGTGCCACCAACGCACTTTTGAACCAGGTGCTTAAAATCTACATGGGCAGGTTGTGCTGTTTACCACATGGAAAAGGGCTGAAAATGTGTAAACAGAAGGGGTTGAGTTGGTTGGATTGTGGAAAATGAACAGCTTTCATCACTGAGCCCGTAGATATCTAACCCGATAACTGCATCCCTCCTGGGCACGTTAGAGCACAACTTCTAGATACCATAAACCAACAGGATTTCTCCATCATGAGTTTTCCTGGCTTGACACTATTTTTAGCCTTAGGGCTCTTAGCAGTGAGCAATTCTTTACTCCCCAGCAGTAAAGATATGAAACTCAAAACATTTGAAAGGCAGGGGAGGAAGAGATATCCCACTTGGAAGAGGTGAGACCCTGCTCCTGTTGACTACAAAGGTAGCAGCAAAAACCTCATAGTCTTTGATGGAAATGGGATGAGGATCAGAACCTGCATATAGTTACATCCATGCTGGAGAGGATTTCCTTTTTATTGCATGTACTGTCCTAATCTATTCTTAAGAAATTATCTATTGTGCAACTGTATTTCCTTCTCCCACTGGTTAGTGTCCAAAATGTTTCCAAACAAATAGATGTGATAATAGTGTGTTTCAAATGAAAAATGTCAATAAGGAGGAGGCCTGCACTTCCATTTCCTTTCATTGTGGAGATTTCTTCCCTGTGTGGAGGCTTTCCTCTGTTCTCTTCTGGGCATATCCTTGCCAAATTGGAAAGACCCCATTATGTGATAATATTAGGAGAGAGTTGTAAGGCTCTTGGCAAGGCTAAATATGATGTGGAGAGTTCCACTTCGCGGCTAAAATTTGAAAGGTTTCCAGCACTAACACCAGCAGCTTCTACACTAAGCAGCTTCTACACTGGTGCTCTGTGTATGTGTGTTGTGGGTTTCCTTTTTTATTAATGTCTCTATTTTTATGGTGTGGAATAACGTGCATTGTCTGGGTTTTGGTCTTTTTGCACAGACATAAATCTTACTCCCCCAGGATTCTATATAGTAAGAGCGCAGCCATTGTGCACAAGTGCCAAGGGTCCAGGAAAACTTTTGCTAGGAAACCAGGAACCATGCCTGGAGTTTTGTCATGGGATTCATTGCATTTGGAAATTATTCATAGAAACTGGGGCCAGTTGGCAATGAATTTAACCATAAATTCTGGCTTGTATTAAGCTCAGGTAACATTTTGTGGTGGTTGTTATAATGATTCTAAGCTGGGGAAAAGAGGAAAACAAAGAAAATCACTGTACTCTAGATTGCTGGGTTTCACATAACTCTAAAAGCTTTGTGGCTCTGCTTATTCTTCAGTTACAGGTAGGTATTCTCAATTACTTTCTGTCAATTAACATTGGCGGTAGTTGCTTGGGAGCTGTTGTAAAGTCTTTTTTTTACTCTTCTCATTAAATCTGCTCTAAAGAAGCTTTTATGACATTAAAAATGCTGTGTCAAGTTGCACATGTGTTGAAAGTGTCATGGAAAATATTTGCAGTATACGTAATAGTTTATTTTAGAAGACTTAATCAGTTGCAACTCTGACATAGCTAAAGCTTTAAACTTATTGCAATGATTATCACATTTCTTTTGTTCTTAAACCTACAAAACCTATTTTACATTTTGCTTCACAGCTGTCTTGTGAATTACTGTTAAATAATTGCTAAAAATTAATTTGCTACTAATGAGTTACAGGAGAGGTCAGTGTGGATTGAAGTTGTTATTATAGATAGTAAAGCAGGCAAAGAGCATTTTTCCTTTGCTTTTCCTCGCTTTGCCTGTATCGCTCAAGTTTCTACTTACTTTAGTGGTAAGTGCAGTTGCTTTGGAGAAAGAGCTGTGCTGGATGGAGGAGAGAGAGCTGGAATCTACTTTCCTTCAGTTCTCGCTTCTGAGACTATCCTCATGGAGGCACATTGAAGCTGCAGGGCCTTGTCATCACCGTTGGGAAAGCCACATGTTTTCCCGTGAGATAATCGGCACCTATTATCTGCCCTGCTATAAATAATGGAAACCAGGCACATGCTTTTTGCTTTGATGAAAAGCTGGGCGTGAGCAGTCCCACACGCTGCCGAAAACCTGACGTCACCCAGACACCCCCAGTAAACACCACGAGTGCGTTTTCTCCCTTTGGGATCTTTGTGCTGCAAGAGAACTATTGCGTTGCTGTTAGCTCACTGTAATAAACATTTTTAATAGCACCAAGCCAGGGGCAAAGAGTCTTGTTTCTTCAAATCCTTTAATGAGTTTAACAGCCTGGTTGCCAGAAAAATAAGGCATTGCTTATAAACTCTCCAGGTTTGATCTGGAAGGACAAAGACAACACAGTTTATTCTTGTCTGGGAGGGGGAAAAAAAAGGCAAATAAACAAAACTAAATTGTCTGGTTTAGGTTCCCCTCTGCCCTCAGACTTTATTGCAAAGAAATCAGAATTTGCCCATGCCTTTGTTTGAAAGGACGTGAACAAGTTTCTACCTGTGGACTGTTACCCACAGTGATCATTTTGAATGCTCACGGGCTGTTGGAATTATTTGTAACTACAGCCAGTTCCAAAAAATCTGCACATGCTTTATGAAGCATCATAAATCCAACCTCACTTGGTAGCACTTACAAGCTATTTCTCAAATGCCTTCTTGTAAGTCTTCACTTTTTCTAGAGCCTCTCTTCCATCTGTCCCTTCTTACAAGGCTTATGTGCCCCAGACTAATTTCCTTCTCCCTGCTCCACCTGGACTTAACCTTCCTGGCTGACATTTAGGAAATCAATCTCTAGGTCCCATAGCCCCCAAGAAACAACAACCATTCGGTCTTTGCTGGTAGAAAAACTGCCAAGCTGCTCTTTGAGAGCGATTCAAGGGGGAAATTATTTCCCAGAGCACCCCCTCTTTATTGATGGGGAACAGAAGTCAGGCACCTAAACCCCAGAGTTGCTTCCAGAACATTTCATCAGTCAGTCTCAAAGAGCTTTGCAGGAGAGGTCACTTTTGTTGGCTTATTTTGCAGATGGAGAAAGGGATGCACAAAGTAAGAAAGGAATACAGCCAAACAGAGTTTAAATGCTTAAATTGTCACCTGTGCAAAATTTAGGCACCTAAACCCAAAGTTTCTGTCCTGGAAGAGCCTTGAACAGCTGTGGTCCAGGTCTCGGAGCTGGCTCAGCTTTGGAGGTGCCATGGCTTGTACTCTTTCAAGTTTCCAGGAATGCAAAGCTCTGTATTTTGAGAGGTCTGTGCTTGCTTCCTCCCTTCGCTTGGCATGTGGTTCGATGCCTGTCTCCCCAGAGGGATCCAGACGACTTCTCCAAAAGCAGCTGTGTGATCAGATAAGGCTAAAGATTTAGTACAGTGTCAGAAGGACTAGGTGAGGGTGTCTTTGTGATATGTAAACAGCAACCGTTAGAGGATTCCTTTACAAGAAATTAGAGATTCGAGATCAACTCTGTCCTATGCCAAAGGAAATCAAGCTTTCAAATCCTACTTCTTTGGGCCATGTTTTCTTCCCGTGGGGATTGGTTTTTCTGCCTTGTGGAGGACACCCCATAAGTACTGCAGAAAAAAGAAAACGAGACTCATTACGCAAGACTGGCCTATCCCTAAGCACATCTAGATCCTGTTGGAAGTCTTGCTGTTGGTCAGTGGCACAGCAAAGGAAGGAACAGACTTTTAGATGTTACTGCAGTGCAGTACATGTAGGGCAATGACATTCTCATTGGTTGTTTCCAACTTCTTGTTTCATTCCCGTAGGAAAGAAGATGTGACATATATGAAGAAATCTAACAATGTGCTGAATCACATTGATGATGGTCCAGAGGAAGCAGAAGTTCTGATCAGAGACAAAAGGCACAACAGAAAACCTTCCTTTCTCAAAGCTTTGTTGAGGACCTTTGGGCCATACTTCCTAATCGGCTCCTTCTTCAAGCTGATACAAGACCTACTTTCTTTCGTCAACCCTCAGCTGTTAAGGTTGGTTTAGTGTGTGAGTAGTTTCTATGTGCAGTCCCTGTGGAGGCTTGGCTTTGGCACGGAGGATTTATTTTTGAAATGCACAACTAGTTCCCCTCACAGTGCTGTGTGTGTGTGCTCCCCCACCTTCCCGCTGAAATGCCGTAAAACAGGAGTTCTTTATTGTGAACTAAGCTGTAAATTGGGCAAGCTTCACTGAAATGCGAGATTCATAAACCGCCCATCACCGATAGACAGCTTTGAATTACAAATTACCTGTTGCTCCGTGCAGCAGTCCAAAGCAATTTCTCCCTGTTTCTAAAGGATTATTTGTGAAATCAAAGCAAAGCACTGCTTGCTGGATCCAGTCGTCTATGTACATCTGATACCCACGTGTATTGGTGGTGGCCGCAGCTGTAGTGCGACTTGATGTATAAATGAAGCATGATGCTCAAGTATGTGGTGCTTTGGCCGTGCTGCTGTCATCTGGGAAAGATTTTGTACCATTTAGATGAGTTCATGTATTCTTAGTTGTACACAGCAATGTGCGAGGCACAGTTGTGCTACTTTTCCATGTGGAAGAAAAATATGGTTCTGTTAAAAAACAAATTAGAAAGATCGTGACAGAAGTGGTATGTCCTTAAACTCTCATCGTATGAGGAGCACCTGTACATCTCCAGAGCGACTAGTTGCTCAGCCTAATCCACAAAGGAATTTGCACAACCCCCACAGTCTTTTTCTCTGTTAGTATTATTATTGTAGTGAGAATTTCACCAGATAATCATTAACTACCAGTGGAAATACCCACATTTCTATCTAACAATTATATTGTATTTTCAAATCAATGGAAAAGCACGTAGTCCTGGGAATGCATGGGAGGAGAATAGAGTTTGGATGGAGCCCACAGGTGAATGTGGGGAGAAGAAGGACACTCCTATATGAGTGTCTCAGTGTGGAGCTGTGTTCTGAGATCATGTTGTTCTGTGACATACTCAGAAATTTGCTAAAAAGAGGGTCCAACCCAGTATGGTGACATTTAATAGCTTACAATCTGTCTTCTTCCAGAGTCCCTAGCAAAGAAGAGGCAGCTGGCTTCCTTCTGAGAACACATTAAGTATAATCTATTCTGGGAATTTCTCAAGTTTGCATAAATTCCTGGATATGTTGTCAGTGATATCTGTAGGCATATGATGGGGAATTTCTTCTCAAGTCTAAATTCCTGCCGTGTTGGAAAATGCGCTGCTGGTGGTAAGAGAAAATGGAAAAGCCACAGCTGTCTGGCAGGCGGCACATAAGAGAGTTTGATGTTGCTAAGATTGCTGAATCCCATGCTGGGGCTATGAGGAAAACGTTTTCCTGAAGCTTTCCACTTACAGCATGAACAACTGGTGCAGTGCAGAAGGAAGATCTTTCTGGAGTGGAAGAAGAAAGATGTAGCAACCTCATGCTTCTAACGCAAGGCTTTGGAACCTGATCTGTAGTTTCCAGGTGTATTTTCCCCCCTGCAGGTTATTTGAAACATGGAGTCAAATCTCTGTTCTGCCCATATTTTTGACAATTCAATTCTCCGGTCAGTAGGCTGAAATCACAGATGTGATTTTTGGGAATGCTGGATGTTACCATAGGTTGTTCAGCTTGTTTGCTGCATGTCAGTGTGCAGGTGTCACAGGGAGAGCAGCTGCGTGTAGTAAGAAATGGCTTATTAATAAAAGATGATAAAGGCAGTTTAATGGCACTGCTGTTGTACTGAAAAAGTAGGAGTGAAGAGCTCCTTACGCATCCATCCAGGAGGGTGTCTTTTAGTCTAGTTTTTTTGTGGGAAAAGACTCCAGGCAGAAGCACTCAGGCTGCTTTCAAAGGGTTTGGGTGAGAAGCTGGTTCCTCCTGCTTTACTACACGGTCCGACTGTGTCCTGTCATTCACCTCCTGCCCGGGGGGGCTGCCTAGCAGAGCTCAGACAGTGAGCCATGTGTTTAAGCCATGATCTCAGGGGAAACCCAGGGTTTCTCATCATATTTCATTTTCTACAGGCTCATTTGCAAGTGGACTTTCTCACTGGCAAAGCTGAAGGTTTTGCTGTTGTATGTTTGCAATGTTGTTTGACTGAAATCGTTACTCAGCTTGCATCCTGGAGAGCTGTTTACTTTTAGTGGTTAGGGAGAGGATGTGGCAGGATGCCAGAGTTGCGAGAAGCTGCGATATGTCCCATTAAACTTGCTGCATGCTTTTTATTTTTGTTTCTTTTTTCCTTTTCCTTCCCTAATCTTCTAAAAAACAGTGCATTAATCGGCTTCATTAAGAACAAAGATGCCCCAGCCTGGTGGGGATTTTTGATCGCGGCTTTGATGTTTATCTGCGCCGTGCTGCAGACACTCATACTTCACCAGCATTTCCAGTACTGCTTTGTTACTGGGATGAGGCTGAGAACTGGGATCACTGGAGTGATATACCGAAAGGTAAGACTGGAAGCATTTAATGGGCTGGAACACCAGGCTGTAGCCCGGCAAGTGGCCTCCATTCTCAAATACTTGGGGAAGAGGAGGCGTATCGGAGAAGAACAGTCTCTGGAAAATAAAAGATTGTTTATTTGAGGAGTTTCTAGGAGTATCTCTGTCATACTTTACAGAGTTTTCTAGTGATCAGCAGCTTAATGTGAGTGTTCTGGGAGGTCACCAGACATATCACAAGCAAATACTGGTTCACTTTAGATACCTGGAAAAGGGATCCAGGGGAATAGTGTGCTTGTGCTGTGAGCTGATAAGATGCAACCAGATGTTCTCAGAATGCTACATACTGCTTGAGATAGAGGTGCTCACAAGCAAAACATTTCTTGAAGTCTTGTTCTTTGAAGATTAGGAATTGATGTAACCGTGAATTATTTTATTCTTGTTGGAGAGGCACTTTGTTGGGGATTGGCTTGTTTTGCTAATAATTGATTACTTCTCTGTGTTTTTCCATATGTATCAAGGTTGTGAATCCACTGAATCTCTCTTATTTCTCAGTCCTTAGTCATCACAAACTCAGCAAAGCGCTCATCTACCGTTGGAGAAATTGTCAACTTGATGTCAGTGGATGCCCAGCGCTTCATGGACCTGATGACTTTCCTGAACATGTTGTGGTCTGCGCCACTCCAGATATTTCTGGCTTTGTATTTCCTCTGGCAGGTACAGACATCGTCACACTTTATCAGAATTCATCTCAATGGTGTGCAAGCTTGTTATCTTTTGTTAACTTGAGCCACCACCGCTTTTTTAAAAACTTACTCTTCTGGCCTGTAGTAAAATAGTTGGTAGTGGGGTACACAATCAATAAGTCTCTTAATTATTTTGTTCAGCTGGTAGGTAAGATAAGTCACTTGAAGCAAAGGACAGCCTGTTTGTGTCCTCCGTCTCTACCATGTTTGATAGGATCAATCTTGGACTCATCACAATGTTCTTTGTAGTTGAAACAAGTGAGAACTTGAGGGAAATGGTTTAAAAACCAAACCAAAAACCACCTGGACAAAGGAAATGTAAGCCATCTATAAAGATTATATTACACCACATAAAGGAGTTTGTGCAAGCCACCATGAAACGAATCTCGCCTGGAATAAACATAGTTTTCCCTTTGCTACAGTAAAGTTGTTTCTGGTTTACTCCAGGTTCAGTTTGAGCCCTGGCTTTCATCTTTAAAATGTTTCCATGCAATTAATGTGTTTTACTGCGTAAAACAGTAGCACCAGCATAACCGTCCTGATTTAGACCCAAAAGCCATTAAGTTGCAGCAGCTTTATGAGTTACTGCCCTGCTGGTAAGCTGGACCCTGGTAGCAGTTTGTGTGCTTTTACTTACACTGAGGCAGCTGGGGTAATTCTGTAATTACAGCTCCCTGCTCAGAGATAAATCAATGGAAAAATTCCTTCTGTGTAGCTTATTTGTTCCTTTTCTACAGTTGCTCAATAGATCTGTATTTGCATTAGTCCAAGCTTACTTTCCTCTCCCAATGGGAACCACTTAACAGGTAAATGGCAAAGCGCTCTGCTTTCACCAATACTAGCATAATAATAATTCTAGGCGGATGCTGTCGTATTTTTCTGTCTCTCATTAGTGTTCTGTGGAATCAGAACACTTCACTGGGAGGAGTTCAGCTTGTTGGTGGAAAACATTCATTAGTGAGGCAATGCACTTCTGTTTCTATAACCTGCTCTTGTTTTAATGCTCACCATGGGGAACAGCAGCACTTGGGTGCAACAAAAACTTACCTTTATTTTTTTTCAATCAAGACTTTAGGGCCTTCTGTGCTGGCGGGAGTCGCCGTAATGGTTTTACTTATCCCATTTAACGCTGCGATAGCGATGAAAACCAGAGCATTCCAGGTAAGGTCCCAGCAGAGAGGGTGACGTTATCTGAATTGGCAGTTGTGCTATGAGAAACCAAGGCATCGCTGATTGTCCTGGCTGTTAATGAGCTGCTGTTTGCACCAATTTATTTATGAGCAAGATGGTACTGATATATTTAATAGCTGTATCCTCTCAGATAGTTTTTTCCATAGCGAATTGAGTGCTATTTAAGGGCAAGGTGTGACATTGAGTCAGTGGCTCTTCATAGTGCAGGAGCAGCTTCTGGGAACAGCAAGAAGTTTCTGAGTCTCCACATCCCTTCACCCGGTACCTTCTTCTAGGAGTCTCTGGAGAAATGGCAAATAAATGCTGTTCTTAGGGCTGTGAATGGCTGTTTTCAGAGATGGGAACTGAAACCTGGGAGCTTGTGTTTGATGCTAATAACCAGTGTTGATTTTTCACTGCTGCTGAGCTGGGATAAATTTGAATTATTATCTTTAGGTAAAAGGATCTTTTATTCCTTTCTGTGTAGCCTCAGTTGTCTCTAGTCAGGGAAAGCTGAAAAACCAATATAATAGTGCCCTCTGGCTTTGTGCTGGAAAATCTAATAAGTGGCTTGTGCTGTGCAACCTATCAGATTAAAAAAAAAAAAGATGAAGCTGTTGATGTATAAAAAGGTAAGAGTTGGAAAACGAGGATAAATGATGACATTCAGGCACAGCCTTAGTAACAGAGCAGTATTATTATGTGCCTTAAAGAGACATTCAGACTTCCCATTAAATCTCTTGGATGCTGACATGTTAATATTAACATTCCTCTTCTCCCTTGCCCATTCTAAGATGATCAGAGCTGCATCACTTGGTGTGTGTGTGTGAACACGGTTTTTCATTTTGTCCATACAGCTGAGTGGGTTATTTAAAAAAAAAATAACTAACTGAATGAAGCACTGTATTGTAATGTATAGGGAAAAAAAAAATAAAGGGAGTTTTTCAAGGGGTGCCATAAGAAATACAACTGTGCATATCAGGAAAACAATCTGAAGAAATCAAAGGAAGAGGTAGGGTAGTATTTTATGAAGTGCCTGAATCTTTCTTTAAGGTGATTTTGAAAATGTGATCCCTAACAGAGAAGATGAGTAAAAAGCTTTTATACTCTGCTTTTGAGCCATTTTCTTTGATTTCTGGTTTCTTTGGAGGTACAGACTTGCACTGTGAGCTTACTGATAACAGCCTGAATTTCTTGAATTACCTTTTGCATCATCTTTAGTAATAGCCCAAGGACCATCCCAGCTGTGAGACAACATGTGGAAAAGTCAGTTCTAGTAATTTCTGTGACACTCTGTCTCCTGTGTTTACTAATAACCCAGGTGGAACAAATGCGATATAAAGACTCCCGCATTAAATTAATGAATGAGATTCTGGGTGGCATAAAGGTGCTGAAGCTGTATGCTTGGGAACCATCATTTTCAGAAAAAGTGTTGGAGATACGAAAGAATGAGCTGCGAGTTTTGAAGAAGTCCGCCTATCTCAATTCTTTGTCCACCTTCGCATGGATCAGCGCGCCGTTCCTGGTAAATTGAATTTTCATGATTTTCTAAGCTGTACAAGTACATCCTTGAAGGATAAGTGTGGGACTTTCTGCTTACTAAATGTACATGGGAATAAAATGTAAATACTTTGAAGAAAAAATATTCACATGCTTTGAAGCAAAGTTCCTTGTTCTCTAAAGCCCTTTTGTTAATCAGTATGAAAGTATTTATTGATAAAGCCTGCCAGTGGAAGCTGGGAATAGCTGTGTCAGGAGAATTACCAACCACTTCAAAGTACTTCCCATAACAAATTGCAACTGGAATTTGAAACCTCAGAGATATTTGTGAATAGAAACGTAATTGAGTCAGTCATGACGTCTGTCTTAAGCTCTCATTTCTACCTTTTGTGTTATGGTGCTCTGCTTGTTTTAGTGGGAGAGGGAGTTGTTAAATTATTCTACAACCTTAAAAAAAATAATTATTTAATATAAAAAATAAAGCCCAAATGATACATAACCAATTCTGAAATGCTTTTTCCTCCGTTTTCTCTTTCCCTCTGTTTTCCACTTCATCGCACTGTGATCCCTTTTGCAGAAAGGCTTTTGATGAATAAAAACATTCAGATAAGTGCTTTGTCAAAAATATTCCGAGCCAAGTGTTCTCGAGATCAAAGGCCCAACCCTGCAGAAATATTCTTAACGGCTTCAAGATCCTGCGTCTTTCATGTTTCCTTAATGTTAATGCACTTCCTTAAATACACGTTCCCGTTCCTATTCACGGTTAATTTTACTGCACAGGATGGTCCCTCCGCATGGATGGTCCCTGTTGTGCAGTGAACCAGCAAATAATTTGGATTTTATTCCGTTTCCTGTAGTAAGTCTTGTTTGCTTAGCCTGCAGTTTACAATGGGAAAATTTGCTCGGGTGGAGCTGGAAATGCAGCCAAACCACAGCCAGATAACAGCTTCTCCTTTTTATTTACCTGAGTTCTCTAGTTCACCTCTTGTTCCCCCTGGTTCAGCTAAACGTAGCCATTAGGAATCCAAAAGTTATTTTTTTCTGCGTGCCTTTTTTTGTACCAACTTGTCGATGTGACTTGTCACTCTTAAAGCATGTTGAAAAGGTCAGAAACAGAGAATTTGCCCAATTTTGTTGATACTTTTATTTCAAAGGTGCCTGTCAGGCTTGACTGCTTTTTAAAATGTCAAAATCTTACCTACATCTTACAGTAAACTCACTCTCTGGCTTTCAGGTGGCATTGACGACATTTGCTGTATATGTCTTGGTGGATGAGAATAATATCCTGGATGCAGAAAAGGCTTTTGTCTCCCTCTCCTTGTTTAATATCTTAAAGTTTCCCCTCAATATGCTTCCGCAAGTCATTAGCAACATTGCGCAGGTAAGGAGGAGTCAGTGCGTAGGTTGTTCTGAACAACTCGAACAAAAAGAACCTCAGATGTCCCTGGGCAACAAAGATGCTGAAGGGAGTGGAGCATCTCCCGTGCGAGGAAAGGCTGAGGGAGCTGGGGCTCTGGAGCTTGGAGAAGAGCAGACTGAGGGGTGACCTCATTAATGGTTATAAATATGTGAAGGGTGAGTGTCAGGAGGATGGAGCCAGGCTCTTCTCGGTGACAGCCAATGGTAGGACAAGGGGTAATGGGTTCAAACTGGAACACAGGAGGTTCCATTTAAATTTGAGAAGAAACTTCTTCATGGTGAGGGTGTCAGAGCCTGGCCCAGGCTGCCCAGGGGGTTGTGGAGTCTCCTTCTGTGCAGACATTCCAACCCGCCTGGACACCTTCCTGTGTAACCTCATCTGGGTGTTCCTGCTCCATGGGGGAATTGCACCGGATGAGCTTTTGAGGTCCCTTCAACCCCTGACATTCTGGGATTTCTGGAATGCATCCCCCTGTTAGCTGATTTTATTTCTAACTCCCTTTCTCTGCTGCTGCCCCGTGTTGGCAAGCCTGACATCTGAGTAAGCTTGTCTGTGTGAATTTTGCTTCTCTCAGATGAACTCAGCTTGGCCTAAGAAATATCACAGTTAAAAGCTTGAATCTCAGCATAAGACTGATAGCTGGGAAATAATGAATCACTGTTCAGGGAGCCCGTGGGGTGAGAGCTGAAGCCATTCTGTACGCTGTCTTTTTTCAGTGGTAAGAGCATTAAGTCCTCATTAAATGAATGATAAAATAATGCCACGCTCTTTTCTTAGACAAGCGTTTCCCTAAAGAGAATTCAGCAGTTCCTGAGTCATGATGAACTTGATCCAAATTGTGTGGAAACAAAAGTAATTGCACCAGGTAAAGACATCAGTATTTTTCTGAACTATGCTAATACCACAAACATCTTGTATTTGTTTTGGACTGGTTGGGTTATGAAAAAAGAAAATAACAACCAAAATCTTAGGTTAAAAAAAAAAAAAGCTGCCTCTTTGAAAAGTATGTGTTTGTTGTTCAGGCTGGGTGGAAGTTACAGAATATAGTTTCCCGCTATATTTTTGGGCTTTGGGCTGAGTTATTGGGCCTGAGTTTGCATCTGCAGTGTGTTGGATGCCAACAGCACTGGATAATTAGGCGCATCCACTGACTCGGGACAGCAAGACCTGCTCAAACCTCTTGCATTGCACGAATGCTTGGGAACATTATAAACAGTTTTGGGGTTTTTTTTGTGTTGGAAGCAGTATTCTAAAATGAATAAGCCAACCATGTGGTCTCAAAAATAAAGTGTGTTTTTTTATGTAATGCAGTTTGGTGACAACTGTGGTTTGAAACCCCTCCTGTGTGTGATGGTGTGGACAGAGGAGGAGGAGGGGTGGCTGTGTGGCTGTCATGCGATTGCTGTTCCATGCCACCCCACCAGGAGGTAAAGAAAGCCGGCAGATCTGTCACTTGTCACTGTGACAAGCCAAAAGCTGCGCAGAGGCAAATTTAATCTGATACACCAAGGCAACAGCACTTTGTGGTCCCCTACCGACTTGAAAGTGGTTTCTTAAGGAAAGTTGTGCCAACAGCTGCGTGGGGATTCTGAGCAGCAAACGTTGGGACCAGCCTCACCGGGGCAGGGGGAAGCAGGACAGATTTCCAGCTTCATAGGTCTGTAAGCACAGTCTATAGCTTAAGCTGCTATCTGTTATTTTCGCTTTGAATGAGCCTGTCTTGTGAGCCAAAGTCACGAGACTGCGCTTCCCATGCCGGTAGGAAAGGGAACCACAGGGTACACGAAACGCCCGTAAATAAAGATTCCTCTGTCTTCCTGTCTCTCAGCTGTGCTGTTCTGTGTAATAACACATCTCCTGCCTTCTCTGTTGTTGTGTTTTGTCATACAGGCAATGCCATCAGCGTAACGAATGCGACGTTCAGCTGGGGAAAGGAGCTTAAGCCATCTTTGAAAGAGTAAGATTTCTTTATGCGCTTGCAATGCAGTGGCTTCCCGGTTTTTGGCTCCTGAGAGGTCTATCTGAAAGATTTCTAGTAATATCTGCGGGCTCACTTCTGGAAAAGGTTGTTCCCACACATCCCATATGTGCATCTCTGCTGCCTTTAAAACTTTGAGCTAATCCTCGTGATACTGAGGCTTTACAGAACAGCGCTGTAAGGCTTTAGCTCTGCGGTGACTAGAATAACATAAGTTACCTACGAAAGGATAGAAAGGCTGTGTAAATTTCATAAATAGACTTTTTTTTTTAACTGAAGCATTGGACAAATCAAATTGATGTGATGGATTGTAAAGACAGTTGAGATGTCTTAGTTGGGATTTGCGAACAGTAGTCTGTTCTTTTAAGAGTCTTGTGGCAGGCTCATCCCTCTGGATGTACATGGGCCATTTTCAGACTATGGGAGTGCATGTTTTGCACGTTTGCCTGTTTGAAAGAATACAAACCGAATTTGCGTGGAAGCACTTACTTCCTTATGTTATGCTTTGTTGTCAGATCAAAATCACAGAAACCTGGTAAGTGTTCTTAGATCCTCAGTCCAAGGATCTCGTGCTGCTGTGCCGAGTATATAATGTGAACAGCTTCTATATGGATAACGTACAAGCAAGAGGCTTAGAGTTCAAAGGAGCCAGTTTGTTTCAGGCAAACAAATCTGCAGCCAGGTAGACTTCAGTGCTCTGGGCTTTATTTCAGAAAGAACCAGCATCTCCAGCTCAAATTGCTAGACACTGGGGCCTAAAAAGTATCTGGTGGCTTTCTAAAGTAGCAATAAGTCAAAACTCAGCTAACTAGAAGGAAAGAGTAATGAAGAAAAATTGTAGTGCTTTTGAGTTTTCCTGCTTTGAATGCTGTTTGTTTGTTTGTTTGTTTATAAACAACCAACAAACAAAAAAACCCTCTTGCTGTGTTCAAAATATCAACTACTCGCTTGGTAAGACTCCACATAAGAATTAAAACCCTAGTTCTGCGTCAGGATCTGTTCCAACAGAAGCCTGGCCAGATTTCATTAGTGAAAGACATTTGGATGGCAAAGAGACTGTGTCCATCAGTCATTTCCAAATCAGTTCGCCTTCAAAACCAGGACCTGAAGCACTACCTTTAAGAATATAGTGGGGAGAACAGTAAAGAATTCTAATTGGGAAAGTTTTGTTTTTCTTGTGTCATTGTGAACCCTATTTACCAGCACTGGAAATACAGTACTAAAGTGGTTTGAACATTTTCAGATGAGATATATTCGCTCACTGCTTTCGTGCAATTGCTCTTGTTTTTAAAATCAGAAAGCAAAAGATGGCTGGAAGATTGCTTGCATTGTTTGACTTCCTGATGGACTGATAGGACACAGATGAGGGTCTTGGAAGGCTTGGTACCAATCCTACTGATTTAATAACCAACAAGATATTAATAGATTAATGCTGGGTTTCCATTTACTCCTATAGTGCTGGTTACACTTGATTGTACACAAGAAAGGGAAGGAGAAGACCAGAGACCAGGCTGTGCTTACTATATCCAGGCAGGCTGAGGTCAGGCTTTGTATTTCAGGTTTAAAGACCCATAATGTCTTTAGTAAACTGATGTTTAATTAATTTCCAGCCTGTTTCCTCCACAGTATAAATCTGTTGGTCCCCAGTGGTGCTTTGGTTGCCGTTGTTGGCCACGTGGGCTGCGGGAAGTCTTCTCTGGTGTCTGCTCTCCTGGGTGAAATGGAAAAGCTGGAAGGAGAAGTGGCTGTGAAGGTTGGTGTTGTTTACGATGCCATTTAACCATGGTGTGGAAATGTGGTGCTTATTCCTGCCATTGCTCATAATGCACATCAGGCTGGAGAGGGAATTCTGTTTGCTCCTGCGCCAGCTTGTCCGCTTGTTTATTTGAGTTTTGCCCACACCTGTTCAATTGTTTCACATGAAATGACTTTCCTGATTCTATCAACTATACATCAGCCATTAGTACACGTGTATGTGTAATGTGAATGTCTATCAAACAGGAGCTATATCTGTGTGCTGCAGATCTTAATCAGAGTTCTAAGCATGAATTGCTTCTTGTTACAAGTCAGAGGTTTCCTTTCTCCCTCCACGTTCTAGGGTTCTGTTGCTTATGTGCCTCAACAAGCCTGGATCCAGAACGCCACACTGAAAGATAACATTTTGTTTGGCCAAGCTCTTAATGACCAGAAATACCAAAACGCCTTGGAGGCCTGTGCTTTAAAAACTGACCTGGAAGTGCTGCCAGGAGGAGATCAGACAGAGATAGGAGAAAAGGTATGGTTATTTCCCTTTTTATCTTCTTTTTTTGAGTCTGACATGCTTGGTGATTCCTGTTCTGTCCAGCTAAAGAGGAAACGCTGTGAAATCAGCACCTGATTGGGTTTGATCTTCACGATGGCATGCCTACTACAATCAATACTGAAACACGTGGGGCAGTTTTGTGAAAGGCAATTGGACTTAAACTTGTTCCTAACTTAAAGCATGTGTTTCTACTTGGTGCATAATTACACTTCTAACCCTGGGAGATCAGAGCATCCTCCATTTGCTGTCCAATTGTAAAGGTCCATCTGTCCAGAATACTTAAAAGTCCTTCCTTTTCCTGTAGAGATAAAAAGGGAGGGAACATATGGTGTGTGTCAAGTGAAAAAGTGATATGATCATCCCTTAACACCTCGTTTTAATGAGAAACTTTTACATCTGTGATTACCAACATAGTTGTTTGGGTTTTTTTTTTCTTTTCATTTGCCGCTAAATTTGAGATGGAAATCGTGAAGAGGGGGGGATTTGTGGATTTGTGTGGAAGATGAGAGATGTGGAAGATGTTCCAGGTGCCTCAGCCGTGCTTTGAATGTGTGCGTTTTACATCCCGGTTGATGGTCTTCCTTTTTATAGTTTTGCGTTTTCAACAGCTCCCTTCAGGAGCTTATTAAGCAAGAGGCTTATTCAGTCTCCAGATTGCTGGGTGAGTGGAAGTTTGGCAGCGAACAAACAGATTTAGAGGCGTTCTGTTCCTGTCTCTGGCTCGGAGTGAGTTATTCTCATCAGCGTCTCATGTTTCAATTTAGCATCTGTGCGTTTGGCTGGGCGAGAGCCACGACAAGTCATCGCCGTTGTTGGAACCACGTTGCGTGACGTGTTTTGTTCTCTCCTCTTTCCTTCCAGGGCATCAACCTCTCCGGCGGGCAGAGGCAGCGGGTGAGCCTGGCCCGCGCGGTGTACAGCAACTCCGACATCTACCTGTTAGACGATCCCCTCTCTGCCGTGGACTCGCACGTCGCAAAGCACATCTTCGACAAAGTCATTGGTCCAGACGGAGTGCTTAAAGGAAAAGTAAGCTGGCATTTAGATCCTCTTGAGAAATGCACACGAACTCAGAAACACGGCTGGGTAACAGGAAAGCTATTTCACCACCGAGGCTCGAGTGCTGAATCATTCCTGAACTTCTGTGTTTAATTGGCGACGTGGACACCTTTCCCCGCAGCAGAGACTCTGCAGTCAGCTGCTGTTTGGGCATGCCCAGAAGTTATGTGATCTACTCAGAATATGTAGAGGCAGAAACCTGCTCTGCCTTTTAAAATCCCTACTCTGAGATCTGCAAAAACAAGACATTTGCAGAAACTTGTAAAGGTTTTGTCGGCGTAGTAGTGCTGCTCGTTACTCAGTGCAGTGGGGAAGCTGTAGCAGTTTACTGATTTTACAGAGGTCTTTAGCAGTAGGCTATCAAATTGCAATCTCTTTTCTTCCCCTTCTACTCCTGCTATGATCTTCTCAGGCTATCTCAGAGCTCAAGAGGAAAGGGCTGCAAAGAAAACCAACGCAGGGGAAAGGGGGAATGATAATTCAGTTGGTTTGCTTCCTTCTGTGGTTATATCAGCACGTGGGAGGAAGAATAGTAAGTTCATGTGCTTATCTCCAAGATAACAAGGACAGTATATTTTCCCTGGAATTTCAGCTTGACATGATAATTCACTCCCTGTCCCAAAAATGTGGTAGTATTTGGCTTGCTGAGGAGTTTTAGTCCCCATGGTGACAACTGAGAGATGTGGGGTTTTTGTCTTTTTCCCTGTCCAGACCCGAATTCTGGTGACCCATGGCCTCAGCTTCCTGCCTCAGGTAGACCATATAGTTGTCCTGGTAGATGGCAAAATCTCTGAGATGGGATCTTACCAAGAGCTTCTGAAACAAAACAAGGACTTTGCAGAATTCCTGCGGAATTATGCACTTGATGACGACATCGAAGAGGACGAGCCAACAAGTACAGTATTCCTTTCTCTTAAAATGTGTCTTTTTCTGACAACCAGATTATAGATATTTTCTCTGTATAAAATGTCACTTGCTTCTTCATGACAACCTGGCATTTGCCTTTCTGTGCTACCCTGAAGATTATTGACTGTGTCCAGGTCTGTATTATTGATAAATACTTTCACAAATTTCTTTCAAATTTTCATGTAGCTTGTCCTAGAAAAAAAGCAATTCTTGTGTTAGAAATGGCTTTAATGTTATTAATTTATTTTACAATTAGCAAGGTCAAGCTTAGCAGGAAAACGCAGTAGTCAAGAACAAAGTGGGCTTGCTATCAAAGGGGTAACCCAGAGTCTGTAGTTATATATTGTTGGGTTTTTCATATAGCACAGTTCAAGCAACATTTTAATCCTGGGTTACTTTTCAGCTTGGTTTGGCTCTGATAAAACGATACGAGATTAAAGCATGTCGGTAAATGTTTCCTGTGTGTGACAGTGTTCCCACGCTCTCTGATGGCAGCACTGATCCTCTCCAGACAGGCCGGGGGACACGTGTGACATCTCCCAGCAACAGCAGAGCCTTGCAGCAGATCCCGGCAGGACTGCCCCATCCCCACATCATGCCCAGAGCACTCCCTAGGCGTGAATTTAGCTAGAACCGAGTATAACACCATCACTTAACGTTTCTGATGTGCTAAAGGAATGTGATGTAAATGCATTTGGCAGCCAGCCTGCCTCGCAAGGTCTTTTTGACTGAGTTAGAAGTGATGCACAGAAGGGCTGTAAGCAAAACTATGGGGAGTTTATGCACTAAGATTTTCCTGCTGTGGTGTTGTTTTTCATGACTCTTACTTTGTACAGCCACCTTTTCCTGTGCTTTTCGCCTCCTTCAGCAGGCATTCTGAGATGTGATCTTGTCTTGCAGTGCTGGAGGAGGAAGAAGTCCTGCTAGCTGAAGACACCCTCAGCATCCACAACGATCTGGCAGACAACGAGCCGGTGACGAACGAGGTCCGCAAACAGTTTCTTAGGTAAATATGAGGTCCTCTTGTGTTATAGTCCGTGTCTGGGTGAAACACATCTGAAGGGTGTTAGTCACATACTGCCTCTCAGTCTGGGCTTTAGTTTCCTTAGTTTCCTCTTGTAAATAAATAAACTGGTTTAGTGTCCTTTGGAAAATAAATGTGAAAGAACATGCAAAGATCAAACATCTATTCCTACAATCCTTTTCTTAATCTGAACCGAACCAATTTCTTAAAGCAGCGCTCTAATTCTCAGGTAGCCCCACTGTGTATATTTACCCCTACAACGCCAAACTGCTACCAGTTGTATGATAAATAAACCCTTTGCATTGAGCCTTTCTGTTGGGAATCTTGGAAATCCCTACAAGTTTTCCTAACTGTACCCTTGGACGGTGTCAAGCTACTGTTGATGTGAAAGCAGAGAAGCACAGGGGTTGGTTTTGAAATATCTGGCTTGCAATGAAGCCTCTGATGGCCTTTACCAAAGAGCCCAGGTCCTGGCACAGCCTTTGCTTGGAATTATATTTCTGGCATCACCAAACATCAGTGAACATTCAGAGGGTGGCACAAGCACCCGTAGCTGTGAGCGCGGCTGGCATGGGAACTCAGCAGTAGAGCTGGGAATAAATCCAATCTGCTGCATCCCAGTCTTGCCTTAACACTGCCACAATATGCCCTTTTTCTCCTAATGACTCTCTTGTTTTGACTAGGCAACTCAGTGTAATATCTTCTGAGGGAGGAGAATGTCCCAACAAAATGTCAACGAAACGAAGAGTCTGTGAGAAGAAGCCAGCAGAGCCTCCTCCGCCAAGAAAAAACCCGAACGAGAAACTTATTCAGGCTGAAACCACTGAAACGGGAACGGTATGGTTTGATTCCCCCCTTCCTTTTTCTACACTTATTCTTTCTGTTTCAAAAAAAATCCTTTTTATTTCTACATTGGATGCAGTTCTGTTAAGCGTGTTGCATAAATCACGACTGCAGGCTTTAGGCGTTAATCTGGCGGCCAGTGATCATTCAGATGTGGGACTTTGGCAGAGGTTTCTGTGCCTGGCAAGGGCTACGTACTTTGGGGAAAAAAAGAAAAAATAAGAAAAATCCCTTCCAGCTCATGCCAGAGTCACCTGATACTGCAGAGCACTGAGCTCCATCAGCCCTGCCTGAGCCGTGCTGTTGGTCTTTAGACTCTTTGGCTGGTGCTGGGTCCAGCTGGGTATCTGGTGACCACAGCAGTGGGTGACACGAGCCAGCTGGCTGGTCTGCCCTGACTCCTGTCACCCCATCTGCAAGAGCGTTTTGTTGTTATTAATATGCTCTTAGGGACGAAACGGGCAGCGCTCTTCCCTGAGCAAAGCCAGGGCATGAAATGGGAACAGGGAAAAGGAGAAGAGAAGGGGGAAAACAGACGATGGCAATGCAAAAGTAAAAGAAAGGGACAGAAAGGAGCAGGGAGGTTCTGCTAACGAAAGCCCCTTCCCTCCGCTTCAGAAGGCTCAATGTGTCCTGTTTAGTCTGATGTGCGTGGACCATGTCACAGACGTGTAATTAACTCTTTCTGTGCATTATTTTAGCTTTCTAAGTCCCTAATCAACAGCACTTTTTCTTTTAATTATTCCTTCTTATGCTTTCTTTGTGACTGGGTTTTGTAGTCTCTGTCTCTTTTTGGTCCTCTGCCGTTTCGCAGAGAAGAGAGAGCAGCTTTCCTTTGTGCCACAAGCCTCATCTCTTTATGTTCCTGTTGGGGTGCACAAGCATTTGGTGGTACTTTTAAGCTGCTGTAGGGACACCTGAATGGAGGCATATTCAGCACTTTTCCTCAAATAGGCCATTTAAACTAGTCCTGAGCTGAGTATGCCTGCCAAGTTGCTGCTTTTGCTTGCAAATCTTGGCTCCTGTTCCTGTTACCCGTCCTTCGCTGCTATTTAATCAGCCTCTTCTTTTTTTTGTTTTTCTTCCCATCTGGTCTAGTCTTAAAACCTAAACCCCCACAAAACTAATAACATACAGTTTCTCGAAATGAAGGAAAAGAGTATTTCAGATAAGTTCTCTGTGGTATGTTAGAGTTTGGGCACTTTTGAATTTAGCAGCTCCTCTACTGAAGAATTTTCTTCTTTCTTTTTCCATCTCAACTCCTGATTGTATAAGTTGTACAAAGCAGCTTCGGTGTGTGATTTTTTGCAGGTGAAGCTAACGGTGTTCTGGCAATACGTGAAGGCTGTCAGCCCTGTCATTTCTTTAGTGATATGTTTCCTATATTGCTGTCAAAATGCTGCTGCTATTGGGGCCAACGTGTGGCTCAGTGACTGGACCAACGAGCCGGTGGTAAACGGGACTCAGCACAACACAGCGATGCGAATCGGAGTCTACGCTGCTTTGGGCCTCTTGCAAGGTGAAACCAGATAAAATCGTGATGTCTCGGTGTTTAGTAAAGAGGAATTAGGTGGGGAAGCCATGGCGACAGTTGCCAATGGCCCAAAATCCACTCCCCCGAAATCCTGTTCTAAGCAAGGGATGTAACAGAACTTGGAGCTACAAAGTCTGAGCTCAATCCAACACTTATAATTTTGTTGTGAAGCCCTTGGAGGGGGTTGAACGGCTGACATAGAAGCCTGAGAGAGGTAAATTGGAGAGAAAACGTGAAAACTTAGGTGCAAAAGAGACTGAAGAGCTGTCGTGAGGTTGTGGCATTAGGACTTCATGAAGGCTTGGGGAAAGCAGAGGGAGGATGGTTGTGGTGAAATCCTACGCGACACATTCCTATGCTTAGGCAGCAGTGTCGGCAATGCCATAGTGCTAATGTGCACAGTAAGAGGGGGTGGACAGGGAATATAGTAAAGGAAAACAAGCTTCTAGCACAACAAAAGGCTGAGTGTCAAAGAGCTGGAATCGGGAGCATCGTTCTCACTGGTTAACATGTCTCCTCTTCACCCGTTAGGCCTCTTCGTGCTCATCAGCTCCTTCACCCTGGCCATGGGAGGGATCACCGCAGCCCGGACACTCCACGCTGCGCTGCTGGAGAACAAATTTCACACCCCGCAGTCCTTCTACGACACCACCCCGACCGGCCGAATCATCAACCGCTTCTCCAAGGACATCTACGTGATCGATGAAGTAATCCCACCAACCATCCTGATGTTCCTCGGCACATTCTTCACCTCTTTATCAACGATGATTGTAATTATAGCCAGTACTCCGCTCTTCGCTGTGGTTATAGTTCCACTTGCAATTCTATACTACTTTGTTCAGGTAACCGGAATCTGATCCAATGACTCTTATTCCATTGTTTGTCTTTCTTTTTAGGAAAAACAAGAAGAATTTTGGGAAAATTGACATATCTGAAGTAGCTGCATGTTTATGTAAACAAAACATTATTTACTCCTCTCAGAAAAAGAAGTGTCCTATGAAATGTGCTCATGAAATAAACAGGCATAACCTTGTTTTGCTTTTAAGTAATAACAGATAAGCCTGCTGCTGGAGGTAGAGCTGCAGTGCACTTCAGTATATTGAAGTGTGTATATCTGACATACTGACAAGTTCTTAAAGCAGAGAGGAGTTAAAATATTGAAAATGCAAAGCATCAATTTCATTGACTTCTGAGCAAAACCGGAGCTTATGTTATAGATCTTAAACAGAGGCAAATAATGGAGGTGCAAATTCATGTTTCATGTTCTTGCAAGATGAGGCTTCTACAGATGGATTCATTTTGTTAGGCTGTATTAACCAAATTTAAAGGGACATAGATAAATTCAACTTGCAGTCAATAGAAATTGCAGTTAGCCAATACTCTGTTGTGGAGTGAAGCCAAGATAACTTTCTTAAAAATCTTCTTAATTATAGAGAACATTTTGGAGGGTTGAAGTGCATCAGTAGCAATCTCCCTTATATCCTTAACCTAAAAAAACCTTTACTCTTCATTAGAAGAGCAAGTATTTAATGTACCCTTCACTTTTCTCCAAAACAACGGCAGCGATTCTACGTAGCCACCTCCCGCCAGCTGAAGCGCCTGGAGTCTGTGAGCAGATCTCCCATCTACTCGCACTTCTCGGAGACCGTCTCAGGGGCCAGTGTCATCAGAGCCTACAGGAGAGTGAAATCCTTCATAGACATGAGTGATCAGAAGACAGATGAAAATCAGAAGAGTTACTATCCTGGCATAGTATCCAACAGGTAAAAAAGGCATAAAACCTTCCCACTTAAAGAATCCTGTGTTTGCATAACTTCTCCAAGCGGCATTTACCATTCTTCTCACATCTGCCTTTCCCTCAGGTGGCTGGGCATTCGAGTCGAGTTTGTGGGGAACTGTATTGTCCTTTTTGCTGCCCTTTTTGCTGTGATTGGTAAAAACAGCCTGAATCCTGGCTTGGTGGGACTTTCAGTATCCTATGCGTTGCAGGTATGTGTTGTAGCTTTCTGTTCACTGATGGGTTTGTGTTTTTGTAGATGGTAGGGATATATCAGCAATAATTTATGTGCTTGTTAAAGCTGAAGTTAATAAGGAAATAATCAAAATGAGTTGTGGGAGATAATCTCTATTCACCCAAGCTGTGGAGAATTTAGCAGATGTAATGGCCTCACTCTTGCCAGAAGCTTTTATATGGCATGAGTGTGCAGGCTTGCTGTCAGCAATTTTCCAGTGAGACCCATGACTAGAGCAATGGCTTCCAACCAACTTTTTGGAGGTGTCCATTTCTTAAATCACTTTGGGAGTCATATGCTTCTTTACATGGGCACCTGATTATCTGTAGACTTCTTGGTCAAGTAACTGTATTAGTGTCAATGCAAAGGTAGTTATTCCATTTGTAATATTAATGTGAATCCAAGTCTTAATAGCAGTGTCTGCTTTTGTTGTTATTATTAAATCTGTTGTTCCTCTGTGGGTGGTATTTTGTTCTTTGTCTTCTCCAAGGTGACCATGTCTCTGAATTGGATGGTCCGAATGACTTCTGAACTAGAAACCAACATTGTGGCTGTTGAAAGAATTAAAGAGTATTCAGAAACAGAAACGGAGGTCAGCTGCCAATTGTCAAGCATGCTCACCAACAAGCATGGTGAAATTTTAACGCACACGTTTACATGGTCTTTCTTTAGACTCTTGAGAGACGGTTCCTGCTCCGAGAGTGTTATCATTTAGCCCGAACAAATGTCACGCTGTGCACTGTAATTTATGCTATCGCAGCTCCAAACCCTTACTGCCATCATGCAGTCTGTGCTTAGCATCTCATTTTCTGCTGCTGTAAGTGGCTGGAGCACAGCAGAGATGAGTGTCACCATCAGAATATTGCTCCCATTGGGTTGGGAGTGTTTGATGCATAGTCCTACCTGCGCGGATGGTGCTGTGATCCTGCCAGTGAGCACAGCTGCAGCACAATTACCAGGCTACACACATGTTTTCAACAGTATTTCTATTTAATCAGCTTAATCAGTCTATGTTTCCCACGAGAGAAGAACACGTCCAGTAACGCTGTATTGCCTAATCCAGGAAAGTCATCCTGTCATCTTCCTTTGTTGCCAAACACTTTTAGAGGTGGCAGGTGAAGCTGTGCTGGGAAACCTGCTGCTCTGGACACCCTGGGTTTTGTTAGCCCTGTGTCCATGATGGGAGACTAAGAATTAGGAAATGGAGGACCTGAGGATCGCTGCAGAATATGGTTCTGGAGATCAAGTATTTAATCTGGAAGCTAAAAGGAAGCTGGACAAGGTGCATGATACATGTTATTAATAAAAGCCAGAGCTTGATCTGGCATGAAACAGACAGTGTTCTATTGAAGTTAATGGAAAAAAGTGTTAATTTATATGCATTGAAGATTTGGCCCTATATGCTCAGACCTTTTTTCCTGTAAACTTCACAACAAAGACCAAAATGGCCGGATACTTAAGAACGCATGTTTTTCCCCCATTACTATTTTTTTATATGTAATAGAGACTTGATTTGTCAGATATATTTCTAGTAACCCACAAATGTTAATGTTTGTATCTGAATTTGAATTATTTTTTTTCTTAAAGCGATATGAGGCATTTCTGACTCCTGTTTTCCTTAGGCTCCCTGGATCATTGAAGGCAAGAGCCCCCCAGAAGACTGGCCCTCCAAGGGAGAGCTGGAGTTTGTGAATTATTCAGTGAGGTACAGAAAAGGCCTGGACCTAGTGCTGAAGGGTCTAAACCTCCAGGTGCACGGTGGAGAAAAGGTGAGTTCCCAGCTGCTAGAACGTTGCTCTGGGCTTCCAGGGACAACCATGGAGTGGAGGACAGGGGCTCCAATGCGCTCGTGTCCCACGGGAGCTGGTGTTGTAGGAGCTGACAGTGCCAACTGGACAGGAACGATCGCATGGGGCTTGCTGGACTTGCCAAGGGAGGTTTGCAACAGGCTACAATGCGCCATGTAGGAGGCACCAGTGCAAGTGACAAAAAATCAGCAATAGGAACACTTTTCTGCGAGCGGTGCAGATGGGAGAAGGAATTCCAGCTTTTCTGCTCTCTGGCTTTCCCCGGTGAAATTTTTGGCATGGAAGGAAATGACATTCTTTGCTTCCTTCTCTTTGTTCAGGGAGATTTGTTTCTTCGTGATTCAACTGAAAGTTCTGGGGTTTGTGCGCTGGTGACAGAACAATTAGCATGAGAAAGTCCTCCACTTAACAGGCTGTTATTAGAAGAGAATTATCCGTATACTAAGCAGACAGGATGACAACCACTTTCTGGAATGGAGACACAAGTGCTTACCATGCTTACCATAAAGTCTGAATTGCCTTTTGAAAAGCCTTTATTTCTTGTCCTCCTAACACGGGTACTTCAGCCGATCACCCAAAGTTATATAGGATGGCTCTAGGCCTATGTATGTATATATTTGCAATATCAGTCAAATTACAGGAACGGCAATATATACATCACGATGTATGACATGGGTTTCTGTGGAACGATAGTGACATTCCTTCTTAGATTCAGATTGTGTGTCAAACCTCTTGGAGGAATCTTGGGGGTTTGTTGGGGGTTTGTTTTGTTGGGTTTTGTTTTGGTTTTAATGATATGCTTTGTTGTTAAACCTGCAATTTGTTGTAGATTGGAATTGTTGGCAGAACTGGAGCAGGGAAATCCTCCATGACGCTCTGTCTCTTTAGGATCCTGGAAGCTGCAAAAGGGGAAATTAAAATTGATGGCGTGAAAATTTCAGAGATCGGTCTCCATGACCTTCGGTCACGGCTGACAATTATTCCTCAGGTACAGTTTCTGGGTATCTCAAAGGAAGGATCTCTAACAGCTTAGCGAACCATAAAAAATGGTTTATCCGCAGAAGAAAATGCTTTGTTACACTCTGGAAATTGTTTCAGAAAAACAAATTATTTTTACTTTAAGTGGTCTTGTTCTGCCACCTTATAGGCTAATGCTGGGTGATAAAACAGGATTTAGGGTAAAACATCTTTACAGCTGGGACTTGGGTTTTAAGTGTGTATAATGTAATGTATTTTCAGAGTGGATAGGATGGGGAGGTGCCTACCTGCAATGCAATGGAGGCTTCAAAGCAATAACTAGTATTTTAATATTTGTACTTAAAACAGCTAAAGCACTTACCTAATGAAAGCTGGTTTTATATGCAGGATCCTGTTCTCTTTTCTGGAACACTGAGGATGAACCTGGATCCATTTAATAAATATTCCGATGAAGAAATATGGAAAGCTCTTGAACTGTCCCATCTGAAGAGGTTTGTCAGCAGTCAGCCGTCCATGTTGGAATATGAATGCTCAGAAGGTGGAGAAAATCTTAGGTAAGGAATGCTCAGATTAGAAGCATACACTGAGTTTTCATTCAGCCCTAACAGTGGGTAACGCTTGAGCAGAGGTTCACACAGTGGTCTGTTCTGGCTAAAATGATTTAGCCTCCTGTTCCTGTTTCAAGAAGACCACTAAGGCTCAAACATTTGCCAGCTCTTCTGCCTCTGCCACGAATGACCTGATTCTTCTTTGCTGCTAGGAAGGATTTATCCCAACCCAAAATCCTGTCTGATTGGTAAAGAGTCTCAGGATGACAATGTGTGAGGAATAGGCAGCTCCTTAAACATGGTTTGGTAGGGAGGGCAATGCCATTGTAACATCTATTAAGCGTTGTGCTGAATGAGAGTCCTCTGCCTGAGCTGACGCTTTAGCAACGTTCATTTTCCGTTATTATTTGAAAGACATGAATGAGATGATCAAATGCCATGCTGCAGTATGTTGCATTGGCTTCTGAGACTGTGGTGTGGACAGATCACATATGTGATAAATACTCAGTTCCTTCCTCACCCCGCAAAGGCAGAGGCCGTGTGTGGAGCGCTTTTGTGGCAGGAGAGGTGCTGTGGGCTGCCCAGATATTATTTTAATTTTCCTTTTTCCCATTTTCTTTTCCCTATTTCCTTTCTTTAAGTCTGCATGTGCTCAGTGTTGTTACACCTGTGTGTGTTTCTGAACCCTCCAGCAGAAGCCATGTAATCATTAGTTCCCCGGCTCTTGTCGCAGTGATGGAAAGAGAGCGTTTGGTGGATCTGTCAGTACTGGATCCGGCCATAAACAAACACTCTCTACAACCAGCTGAGCAACGCTGCAACATGGATTTATTAGCTCTGGGGCTGACAGGCTGGGCTGTTTGCTAAATACTGCTTTTTTTTTGCTGGTTAACTATACCTGATGAGTCATCTGCTCCAGCACAAGTGGTTCTGAGCAGTGGGGGCTCCTTGGTGACAGCCCTGTCCTGTCTTTGTTGGCAGCGTTGGCCAAAGACAACTCGTCTGTCTGGCGAGAGCGCTGCTTCGCAAGACGAGAATCCTGATCCTCGACGAAGCGACAGCAGCAATCGATCTCGAGACGGATGATCTTATCCAGATGACAATTAGGACGCAGTTTGAAGACTGCACGGTGCTGACAATAGCGCACAGGCTGAACACAATTATGGATTACACGAGGTAAGAATCTCTTAATGGTGCGTGGTTTGGTCTGGTTTGTCTCTAGGTAGTCACACTGATGCTCCTGTCAGGTTGTGTGTAAGCAATGATGTTTAAGCCATATAATGGCAGAATGTCCAGACCTGGCTTTGCTTCTGTTGGCATAAGAAGCAAGTTCTGTATTCGCTAACCAGAGCCCTGCAAGAGATCCAACCCGATTGCATCAACAGCACTGTCAGCAAGCTTAGGGATCCTTTTTTAACTAGCAGCTGCTGCAACTGTTTCACTAACATCATGTCATATTAATGACTTTAAAATATATTACTATACTTAGTGAGCTTTTACCTTGTTGGCTTTCTGCAATGTATTTTCAATTCCAGAACTATGACACTTGCCTGCCCTCCCTTATCACCCCTGGGAAACAGTGAGTGTCCTGCACCTTTAAAAATCAAACAGCAGCTCGGGGAGAATGTTTCTCATTTGTTGTATTTCAACATGTTGAAAACAAAAGCGAGGAAAAGACAGAGCAGTTTGCTTTGTGATAAAAAGGGCTGTCAGGTTTCCTGCAAGGTGTTCTCAGATGAATCTCCCCCCTCCATCTTTTGTTTTGCACAGGGTGCTTGTTCTGGACAATGGAACCATCGCTGAATTCGATACACCTGCAAGCCTTATAGCATCCAGGGGGATTTTCTACAATATGGCCAAAGATGCTGGACTAGCATGAAAAAAAGAGCCCTCAGGGGGTTGATTTTGGTTTTTTATTTTATTTTTTTTACATTAGTGACTTGCCACAAAAGTGACTTGTGAATGTACTGTAATTTACAAAACAGTTTTTGTAGTAGACTAAACTTGTGATATGTGAACAAAGTATTTCACTATGACAAGGACCAGAAAGTGAATTTTATATTTTTAAATATTTTCTATACACATAAAGTATTTTATTATATGCTTTTTTTTTTCCCAAAGAATGCCAAGCATTTTGCCAAGAAAATGTATGTATCACAAAGCAATATGTACTGTATTTGGGTTTAGAATTAGTAAATTATATTAATGGTACAAAACATAACTGGTTTGTGTTTTCTGCATAAGGACTCATTGGTTTTGAAGTGGAAATACAGGCCCAGTTAAGCTGAAAAATAGAGAAATGATGTGGTTGTGGTCCCAACCTGTTCCTTTCAGCATTTCCCCCAGGACAGGGTGTTGAACGCTGAGGCCTCAGGGCTGTGAGCGACCCCAGGACCTGGGTATCCCTGCCCAGGGCAACTTCAGCGTTATAAAACTCCTCTTCAGCCTAAGAATTGCAAGTAACCTGTATTTAAAACTAAACCTACAGATGGCTTAATATAAATCATTAACTACACAATTTCTACTAATTTGGGAGGCTCCACATAAGCCTGCAGGGACATGATTGGCACAGAAGTGTTATAATTTCACTCTATCTGTCTTACGGATGAAGTCACTATGAGTAAGTCTTCATTTAAGCTGAGCAGATGTGTATATAATTTATCTCATTCAACACTTAATCACCTGAGATAATATGTGATTTGTATTGCAGAAATAAATATCTCCCTTATCATTGATAAAAAGCTGCCTCAGATAAAGGGAGTACTGTGTCTAAACACTATTTGCTGCTAGAATCTGATAAGACATCTTTCGCTTCATTTGTTCACTTCTTCCACCAAGCAAGAAAAACGTCCCTATATTTTTCCATAAGTAAAGTTCAGAAAAACTTTGAGAAGACAAAAATAATCATTTATTAATTATTACAAATGACACTTCTTAAATAGAAACAAGAACCTGCAGCCAAGCATTCGTTCAACATTAAGATTTCATACAGCGGAGCACAAAGTAATGAATTATTTGTCATACGCAGTAATGTAATGATTATCCATCAATCAGACTTAGGAGTGTTAACAGTATTTTCTGAGTATAAACTGTGTTAAGGTATAAAAATATTCCTCTGAATGCATAGACAGCGATCGGCATCTGTGCAAGATAATCGGTGTAACAAGGAAGACGTCAACCCAAGAGCTGAGCTTTTTGTCCACTAGGTCTGACTGGTTAAGCCTGGTACGTCCCTGGATTTAGGTGGCGTTTGTGCCAGGGAACACAATGGCCAAAGTGCAACACGAGGAACAAGAGTTTTATTACTGCGTTACACAGAAGTTAATACACCACCAGCGATTCGGTATAAAAATAGCTATTGCCAGTGACTCGGACCGCGTTTGACCTCCAGCACTTTGCAGAAAAGGATATTTTGTTGTGACTAAATGCTCTACTACAGCCTTAGGAGACCGAGCTTTGGGCTAGTTGAGTGGCACGCAGGAAATTCGGGTGTTTGCGTGGACAAAACGAGGCGGATGGGGAGAGGGCTCCCTCTCGTGTGCTGTAACAGTTTGAGTGGCTCCCTGCTCAGCACGCTGCTCATATAAATCCATTTACAGATTTGCATGCAAGGTACTGCTAACTCGGGCTGTCAGTTCTTAGACAGCAAGACAGTCCAATCCTTTGGGTGCTGTAGTTTCCAAAGAAACCGGGGAGAAGGGAGTGAGAAGACAGAAAAAGTGGGAAATTCACTCTGGTTCAGCACATTCTGTTTTCCTGTTGTATCTGGTACTGAAGTTTGTTCATCTAATTCATGCTACATGCTTCTACAGTTTCCCAGAATAGAATTCTCCCTTTGTCTTACTCCGAGTAAATACTAAAATCCTTAAAAATTAGATAAAATCCAGCTCTTTAAATACTTATCAATTTATTGATTTCAGAATTTCATAGCAAAGTAGTCTAATTCTGAATTTTAAGTCACAGGAAAAGTGTGTTTTTTCAGTCAGCAACACAGGTAAACACAAGGCATTGGACAAAAAAAGGAAATACATTGCATAGGAACATCAAGATTTAATATCAGCCCAGATAAACCCGGGCATTTCACTAGTTAATTTTTTACACAGGCAACTTTAAAGTTTCAAGATGCAATTTTTCTCAGGAATGTCGAGAGAAAAGGACACTAAAATTACCATTTTTGTGCTTTTAAAAGGGGAAATTAAAGCAGCGTTGGCAAAATGTGTTTTCAATACAGTAACAAAAATAGTATTTTCAATTGCACATGTCAATATATTGACAGACAACAATAAAAGGGATTTTGGTTGAGAGCATATTTATGATTTGGATAATTACTGTCACTTTTTGTTTTCACCTGAGAAATAGGGAAAAGGGTAAACAGGGATTAAGAAATCACAGGTAATAAGTCACTTGTTAGTATTTAAACTAGAGATGGTTTTGTGCTTCTTCCAGAGATTTAAACCCTTCTGGTTGTTTTCCTTCTAAATAAAATATGATTTAAAATATGTGATCTAAAAAGTGAACGTTAATGGTAATGGACTCAGTACAAATATTAAATGGGTTTCACGGCAGGTTCTTTAGCTTGGGTACCTCTGCTATTTTATAGCAAACAAATTATTAGAACAGTTTAAGGTAAGCCTTTCCCTGAGAGCTCTTAACTCTACAGTATTTCAAGATTTTTCTAAGGAAAAGTGTTGCATTAACAGTTTCACCAATACTTGCTTTGCATTAAGCTACTTTCATATCAGATTAATTACTCTTAGATTAACTAGAGGCTGTAACTGTGCGTAACATCTTCAGTTTATTTCCAGGTTAACAAAATAGATCTTTTTTTTCACATTGTTAGCCCTTACAGATACTGTATTTCAAATGTAATTTTAAAATGAGAGACGCAAATCTTTTGTTTTATTCTTTAAGCAATTAATATGTCAGTTCGGATGCCTTCTTGTTATAACCACTCCGTTCAGAAAGCGTTGGGACTCTGAAAAGTGAGTGTTTGTCGCTTACTGTTAGAACAAGCTCCAGTTCTTGGAAATCCTGTAGCCTTGCAACATCTTTGTCCTTTAAATAAATACAATAATTTGTTAGGCAATAAACCACCTGTTCAGTTTTGTAAGTAAAAAAAATAGGCTCAGACTAATCTTAATCTTAATCTAACTGTCTTAATCTAGAAATGTGACCAGTAAACTGGAAAGCGGACATCCTGTTGCATCTTATGTTTATTCTGGGATCCTATTCACCTACTCACTTCGGTCTATTTTTAGAAGGAATGCAGTACTGACAGTGAGGAATTACACTTGTAAAGATCTACTGCATGCCACTCCCAGCTCCTTTTTTTTCCCCTTTGGTAATTCTTAGAAAGTCATGAACTTAATTCCTGCCTTTGCCCAAGTGGGTCCTGCCTGCAGCTGCCTTGGGGTCTGCGGAGAACACAGCCAGACACCCTTGCTGCTTGAGCAACAACGAGTAAGTCGTCTTATAGTCAGTGAAGATGCACGACAGGGAAGTCTGTTAATCAGATCAGCTCCACGACTGACGCCATCAGTGCTCAAGAGGGATTTGAGACCCAAAGAAAGGTCAGCGGTGCACTGGCACAACAGGTCAGCGGGTCTGTTTGCTGCACAGGTTGAGTGTCACTGAAGCGAAAAGCTTGTTAACACTCAGAGACCTGCGCTCAGAATAATTCTGAGACATCCGTCTGGTTTTTTGAAAGGACTCCATCCAGCCCTTGCTGCACTGGGACACTCGGCTGAGAAGAGCTGTGACAGGTCCAGGGGTGCGGTGCTGCACTCCATTGAGGAGTGGAGTAGAGCAATCAGATATTAATTGGGCCCAACACCAAATGTTTATGAAGGGAAATAATCAATAAACTTGAGAACCCTTTTACTAAAAAAAACCCCAAACAACTATTAAAACTGAGGGGGTTTTTGTTTGTTTTGTGTTGATGTTGTGGTTTTGCTTTAGTTTAGGGTTGGTTTGTTTTTTTCAACATGAGCCTATGCAGATGACCAACAAATTATTCCTTTTTAATGGTAACCTAAAAATCTTTTCTATAAGTCACTGCACCTCCCAAATTTTAGAGTTCTTACCTTTCTTAACATTGTATTTGGTAATTTTCTGATCTTCTGTACGTGTTCAGGGTTAACACCCAGCTCACGGCAACTCACTCGGAGCAGCTCCTTATAGGTCAGTTCTTGTCTGTCCAGTTCAATTTCAATGAAGTCATTTTCTCTAAGATTAGGGTTTTGTATTCTAACTTTAAGCACCAGTTCTATGAGAAATAAAAAGGTATATTAATCGGCAGATGTATAAAGGAATTGGAAAATATATCTTTATACTAACTTGCAAATACTTCTATGTTCTACTGACTTTGTATCAGTACAAGAACATCTGGATTTGTATGACCACAATTTTCATTAGATTGACTTTCATCAACCTATATGAAAAAATCATCACAAATCTAATCAGTGTGTGTATACACATGTATGAACCTTTGTGTGAATACTCATCTTACTAGGTTTAAGCTAACTTAAAAGCAGAAGATTATACTGATCCTTAATTTCCTCAGCAATCCAAGATTGCTTTTACTGTTTTCTAATTCTTCTGGGCATCAGGCACTACAATTCAAATGGATTCTTTTAACTTCTCGTTGCCAATTCATGGCATCAGAACAGCTTTTATGTCAAGAACGAAACTCTGAACTGAAATGGAAACTCTGGGTTTCCGTCTTTGGGCAGGCAACATTTACCCGCAGAAACGGCAGCTCCTGTAGCCGCTCACCTCAGACACCGGGCTGCAGACTGAGCCGTGTGAGGGTCTCTCGAGCTCACTAGCTGCTGACTCACGTTCTTTACTTCAAGGTTGGAGTATGCTATTTAGAGAACTGGATTACCCTGGTGTCTGTATGCTTTTACAGCATTTGAGACAAACAGCAAATGTTTTCATCAATGTTCTAATAACAGTTCCGGCAGAAATGGGATATTTACCTCTTCAATTCCCTTCAGATGTTCCCTGAATGCTTAAGGATGGGAAAGTGAAAATCTGCAGCATTTTCACTGCCCAAGGTGACAGAAGTTCTAAGACAAAGTGAGAAGAGACTTTACTGTTACCTTGCATATTAAGTGGAAAAGCTCCTGTGAAGAAAACCGGCTGAAACGCTGGCACAGGCCTCGGGCAGGAGCCGTTCTCCTGCTGTGGTGCAGCCGGATTTGATCCAACGGGCGACGGGGGATTTCGGCACAAGGACACGGCGCCCTGGTAGAGCGGAGCTCTCTGCATGGCAGGTTTGGAGCACGTTGCTGCATCCGGAGCAGCGTGTCCATGCTGTACTGGTGCAACTGGGCAGGTCTCCGCATCAGGCAGGGAAGAAGAGTCGGTATCTCGTGATTCGAAGTGTGAGATACTCCCATTGAGAGACGGATCCGGAATGCTGTTGCTCATGGTGTTATAAATATAAGGGAAAGGTGGGTTAGCCAGGTAATTAGGGATGATTGGCAGATCTGAATCATTCCTTAAGGCTGGGAGTTCATCATCTTCCACTGTAAAACAAACAAAACAACATTCTCCGAGACTGATGAAAATACTAAGTATTGCTATTGCACTGTGGAGTTTCTTTTTTTCTTTACTTTTAAGGCGAGGGAGTGGAGTGTTGAAAGCATCACAGGATAAAAGATGAATCAAAAGCACTATGCTGTTTTTCTACAGTAAAAAGAACTGTGCTTAGGTGTTGCAATACAGTAAATACAAAAGCAGAGTCTGATTCCAGTAATTCTGGGGGTGCTCTTTCCTTCTAAACACTGCAATAGTTTTGTTTTAATCCATAGCCAGCACGTTGTAACACGGTCTCTGGTGGTATAATGGTATCGTCTTCATAATGTATAAGGCAATAAAAAACAAAGGGTAATATGTTGTTCGATATTAAAGCCAGGGATAAAGGGAGAAGAACATGCTGTACTGGGAGAGCTGAAACGTTACCAATTCAACAGCTGGAAGACAATAATGAAAACAAACACAGACAAGGGAATACAAAGGGAGGGATGAGGTTGTTAATCGACCACATTTCAAATTACTTATCACCTCTAGCAGCAAAGCTTACTCCGCTCCAACAGTTACAAAACACGATAAAAATGCTCTACCAGTGTCCTCTAATGAGCTGTTTCTCTGGGCTGCTAATTTTCCATTTATTCAACGCAGTGTCTAAGCTCCACAGAACACTGGGAAAATGAGGTGATGCTCATATAAGGGCTTCACATAAATTTGAATTTCTCCTGTTGCTCTTTTGAAAACAGGAAACTGCACCTATCTGTCGCTGGTTTAACCACAGCATGTTTCAAAATACAGTTTTTCTAATTTATCAGTGTTTAGAAAAAAGTTTGGCTAGCTGGATGTGCCATTTGTTGGTAGCCCTCTTCCCTTAAACTTCCATTTCTTACCAAGTAAACACTCTGGAAATCGAGTCACAGTTATTGCTAAAACCCAAACACAGTCTCACGCAGAATAAAGATCAGCGTGTACGTGCTTTAAACACCTTTTTACTAAGTCTTTGGGAATCGTATCGCACAGCCAACACATTTACCTCCCAAAATCTTCCTTATCTCTCTCCTGGACGTTAACTGGGCCGCCCGTTCCCCTTTCGCGGTGAGGATGTCCTTGTCAGCGCCGGCCTGCAGCAGGTAAGCCACCACCGCAGCGTGGTTGCGCTTGCATGCCCAGTGCAAACAAGTCCTGCGCATGGAAAACGGTAACACTGTTTGAAATCCTAAATTACGGCAGATTAACTCTTGCTGCCTATGAGAAGAACAAGACCTAAAGCACGTCTAGCACAAAGACGACTTTAATTGCAACCTTCCTTGGAAGTTTACGCTGGTTTTGGAGCCTGCAGTGACACCTGCTGATGTAGTTTTCCCTTGCTCTAATGCTCTGGATACCAAAGAACCACAATATTATTTTTGAAGTTCAAGATTTTTTCAATTTGTCACTTATTAGGCTATTAACATTTCCAGAAAATAAAAGCCAGAAGGCTCGTGTATGCAATTTTAAACTCTGAAAGAATAATGTGTACTTAAAATACTTCTGTGTGTATCTATACATGGACACTTCCCTAGGATGCTATTTTTACTTTTTAATTAATGCTGTCAGCACAATGACTTGCACTTTTCGCAAAGTAAATTATGTTTAAAATCCTGTAAGCATGGTTTGTAAGCACAGTTCTTTGCCCACTTGTGCAAGTGTCTATTAAAGAAAAGTCACAGTTCCAGTGTTGTCGGGTGGTATCTGAATGAGGTGTCAAAACCAAGGCGTTAACCTCTAACACTGAAACAACCTGCGAGTTCCCTGCTGGAAAAAGAATTTTCAAACCTGATTTAGGAGGTAATAAAAAGTATTTCTGGTTAGACCTGAACACAAGTTGGTGAGTTGAGGTTTGTGTTTTGACTGCCTGAGTTGTCTTAGGCTGCTAGCATGCCCTTCCAAAAGATACAGATAGATAGATAGGTAGATAGGTAGATAGGTAGATAGGTAGATAGGTAGATAGATAGATAGATAGATAGATAGATAGAACAATATAGAGTAACAACATAGTGACCTGGAGCAGCAGCAGAGACCAGAGGATTCAAGCAGGAGGTGGGTGCCAGCGGTTACCGGTGGTTACCGGCTGCATCACAGATGTCTACAGAGGGAGAGCACTGGAACAGGCTGCCCAGGGGGGTTGTGGAGTCTCCTTCTGTGCAGACATTCCAACCCGCCTGGACACCTTCCTGTGTAACCTCATCTGGGTGTTCCTGCTCCATGGGGGGATTGCACTGGGTGAGCTTTCCAGGTCCCTTCCAACCCCTGACACTCTGGGATTCTGTGAGGCATCGGGCAGTGGACCGACCTTTTCATTTCGTTCTAAATTCAAACTAATTCGCATTTCATGCGAAAGGGCGAACTCACGGCAGCGTTAGCGCTGGGAAACCTGAGGAGCGATCGCTGTCCCAGCGAGGGGGAGCGTTCCCGGGGGCAGCCCCGCGGGGACAGAGCCCGACCGGGGTAGGGAGCGTTCCCGGGGAGGGGACACCGCCGGAGGAGCCTTACCAGCCGTTGACTTCGTTCTGGGAGTTGGGGCTGACCCCCAGCTCCACCAGCCGCCGAACCTCCTCCGCGTCCCCCAGCGCCGCCGCCTCCCTCAGCCGCTCCTGCCGCTCCCGCTCAGCGCACGGAGCCGCCATCTCGCCGCGGCCCCCGGCGGCCTCCAGGCCGGGCCGATCTCTCATCTCCTGGGCACCCACCGGCCCCGAGGAACGAGCGGCGGAGGCAGCGTGGAGTTGGCGGCACAGCAGTGTCACCCCCGCAGGGGCCCGGGCTGGGGGACTCTATTAGCGGTGACACCCCCGGCCGTGGCATCGGGTTCCGGCTCCGAGCCGGGCCCGGGAGCCGCGGCCCCGGTGACTTACCGGGCACTCCCGAAGGCACCGGGAAACCATCTGATATAATTGCATAACGCACAGCGTCTCCTGCCCCGATATTTATCCTTGCAGGCTCTGGAATTGTGCATCCCGTCTGGGAAATGCTCATCATGTTTGAGAATTCTCAGTGGAATTAAAAAAAACGACCCCAAACCAATAATAACAAAATCAACATCTGCCTGCAAATCAACTGGAAAGATGACAGGTAATCCCTGTGATCTGCATTGCTTGCTTAGAAAAGCTGGTTTTGTCATTGTAGATTCATCCTAAGCCAAAGTACGGGAAAGAGAAGAGCTGGTAAAAATTTCACAACTATAAAAAGTCAAAATAATAATTCCAAACTCCAGGCAGCCATTTCTACTCCAGTCTGCTCTGTGCAGCCGTGCTGCCACACACGAACTGCGCCGTAGTTCCGTTCCAGTTTACTTGTTTGCTTTCCTGAGACACTTCGAGCAATATAACAAACCCAAAACACAGACCAGTTCTGCCCCCGTTTTCTAAAGCAAACACCCACATCCCATCCCACTCCTGAGCCCCAGATTGGAGCATATTAACACTGAAAATTCATACAAGTTTTATTGCATTGCCAAGAGTTCCAGTGGGTTGTTAAATCATTACATAACTGCAAAGCTTGAAAGAACTTTGTGGCGCCTTATAGCGCTGCGTACGGGAGGTGTTATGGGCAATTTCTGTAAAAGATGCTCCTGAAGACCTCGGTGATGCTGAGCAAGGCTGCCATGAGTCCTGTGGGGCTTACAGGATCTGCACTAATACAGACTTCGAGTTCTTAACGAGATATAATTTAATTAAAAATTCAATTATTTTCACACAGGAGGATCAAAATGATTTTGAGAAACTGGGAAATAGCTGATATTTAGTGATATTCACTAAAGGTACAAAGTCACATCTAGAAAGTAAAAAAAGCCAACAACATGAGCAGAAACCAGTTGCAAGATTAAACCATAAGATTTCTGTTAGATCTGAGGCTTTATTTCCCAATGTATAGGTAGAATTCCTATGGGAATACCCACTGCTGGAGGCACTCGGGGGTCATTAACTGTGTGTATGGATGGCTTCGGTGCCTTTGACCCTGCCGGGGAGCTGAGGGGACCGTGCTGCCCCACGGGGCCGGACACCGTCCTGTGCGGCTCCTGGTGTCCCTCACACCGCGTGCCGTTTCTCAGTGGAGTTATTTCGCGGTGGTGCTGTTACCTCCTCAGCACCTCCTCATCCATCAGGCCCCTCAGTGCCTGTGCACACGATGACGCTCTCAAGCCAGCCCGCGGGAAGCGGACCAGCCCCATCCCCATTTCTCCCCGCCTTCATCTCGAGCCAGGAGCCGCCCCTGCCTCCGCGGGGTCCCGGTCTCCGCGGGTGTGTGCGGGGCAGGAGGAGGCGGCGGCCGCCCCACGCGAGCCCGCCGGCGGGCCCGGCCCGCGCTCCGCCAGGCCCCAGAGGCGGCGAGGGGCGCGCGGTGCATTGTGGGCAGGACGAGCCGCCGCGCCGCCATTTTGTCTCTGTCAGTCTCAGCGGCGGCGCGGCCGGTTGGGGAGAGGAGGCGGTGGTAGAGGAGCAGCCAGTGTTCGGTGAGGGGGGGGGATTCGGCCAGGAGGACAAGATGATATCGGCCGCCCAGCTCCTAGATGAGCTTATGGGCCGGGACAGAAACCTGGCCCCGGATGAGAAGCGCAGCAACGTGCGGTGGGACCATGAGAGCGTGAGTGAAGCGGGGCCGCCTCTCCCCTCCCTCCTTCCCATCCCCCTCGCAGGGCCGGGGTTTTTGTCGTAGCCACACGGGTGCGGGCCTGCAGCTCCTCCCGGCCCGGGGACAGCAGGATCTGGGAGAAAGGGATGAGGCTGTGGGGCTGGAGGGTTCCCCGGGTTTGGCGGGGCCGCGGGCCGGGCCCTTGGTGCGGGCTCCTGCATGGCGGGCTGGGCCGGGCCGGGCGCTGCGCGGGAACCTCGCGGAACCGTGAGGCGAGGAGGAGGAATCGAGCGGCCGGGAGGGAGGAGGATCCTGTGCGGGTGTTGTTGGGCTGCAGGGAGGAGGGAGGCCTTGTGTTTGGGTTGGTGTTTGGGTTGATGTTCGCGGTGGCGTGTTCTCCACGGAGCGTCGATAAACGGGAATAGGGGTTTGTGAGAGGCCTGTTGGTGGCTGAGATCTCCCGTGGTGAAAAAGGAAGAATCATGGTTTTGGGGGTGGGGATTGTGGAATTTTGCTTTTCGGAGTGGAAACCTGCTGGTTTGCACCAAGAGAGATGAGGCAGATGTTAGTTTGGAAGACAAGTGTCTTTGGATCTCTTCCTGAGTGGGGTGTTGGGGAAAGAAACAGAAGAGCACAGACATACTGAACTGTCTGGAGGTCGTAGCACAAGGAAGAGCCGTAAGACTTTTGAAACAGGATTTTGCTAAGAAAAGCTTGATTCCTTCTGCACTGCTTTAGTCAGAGCTCCTGCGGGTGGGGGGAATAACCTCAACAGTATATTGTTTAGTGGTACTCATGTATTTTTTGTTAATATGGTGATTTATTAAGTTTCTACAATAAACAATTAAGACTTTTTATATTATTAGTGCTATTATTATTATTATTGTTGCCACTATTATTTTGAAGTGGTGTTTCTCCCCAGGGATGGTCGAGTCTTAATGACTGATGACTTTTAGTGACATCCATCATAGTTGTATTGTAAGTTATTTCACAAAACAATCAGTGATACTTCTAAAGTTCCTATAGCTGCTTCTTTGGGAGAAATCCTGCTGAAATATGTTTTTTTCCCTCATGCATGATATATTTTTTGAGTTACAGTATATGTTAAAAGAAAGTGTTACAGTTAGAATAGTTTATTTATTGCCTGTGTGATGGGAATTTCTGTAGTTTAAGCTGCAAAAACCATTTAGCCCCTTCCCTTAGTATTTTCTCAGGATGTTGTTAAATTGGGAGGATGGAGAAGTGCTTGCTTTTGGCTATTTTAAATTACATCTTAATCACAGAGGTGGGAATTTCTCGTTTTCTGACAAGAGTTATGTCATTTTAAAGATGGATAATGCATGTTTTAAATTGTCGTGGAATGCATGAGACGAGGGCAAATATTGGTCTTGCCTTAGATTTTGCAAGTACAAGGAACTTCCCCCCCGGCTTGAAAAATGCTGCTTTGTAGGTAAACTGTGCACGTCAGGAGGAAATTGGGAGTTCGGGAAGTTTTCATGACCTTCTTAATGTTTTCCTAGACTTCTCTTATTAACCAAATATCGTTATTCAATTAGATGTTGAGTTACAAATTTTCTTGTGATCCTCAACTCAAAATAAGGAGTTGTTCAGCTTTTGAAATGTGAACTAAATGGCTTGAGCCAAGTTGGTCCAGGTAGAATAGAGTAGGGGATTGTTTTGGTTTATTTCTTAAGGTGAGAGATTTTTTCTTGAGGTTTTTCTTTTTTTTGCCTCATTCTCCTTAATCAAGCCAGATGATTCATCTTCAAATGAGCAAATTTTTCAATTTTAGGCAGAAGAGATTGACTCTAAGCATAGGAATCTGTCTTTAAATGTTGTTCAGTTTTGTTTTTTTCAGAAACAGGGCCTTGTCTCTTCTTCCCAGTCCTCCTTTGATGAGTTAGGAAGTGGAGAGCTGTCCTGCGTCTGAGGCCAGTGGAAGATTCACAGCCTTAGGGTTGAGCCTTCCTTCAGTCTCGCAGGAGTTGCTGCTGTTTGCTCTGCCTCTGTTTATTAAGTGTATAAGACCATAATGAAATGCAGCCTTTCTGAAAGGAATGTTTTAATAGATTCCTGTAGTCAACTGATGAGTTCATAAAAAAAACAAATGATGTTAAGAAGTGTTTCACTTTGACTTCCTGCATCACCTAAAGATTAAATTTGCAATGCTGACGTGTTTTAGAAGACAGGAAATTCAGATAGTAACATAATTCATGTAGTTGACGACTGTTTTGCTTTTCAGATGAAATACATGTGGTAATGTCATTAATTGTAAAATCAGACATACATCAACATGTAGCTTTTTCATTGTAAGCATGTATTGCTCATACAAAAGTTTAGGATTTTAAGTCACATTTCATCAGTTTTAGATATGGAAGGTTATCAAAACAAGATCATCTCTATATATAATTTGTAAATTTTATTTAGGAGAATATAAAAAACACATGGAAGATGCAGTGAAATACAAGACGAGGAGGTTGTTTTGGAGGTGTGGAAGCAGAGCGTGTGATAGCTGAGCATTTATTTGCAGTTCTAATGAAACACATAGATCATATATTGTAAAGTTGTTTGTTGAGCTTAAGTTCTTACTTTAAAACATTGACATGATTAAAGCCTTTAATCTCAAAAAACCTGAAATCCCAGTTGCTGTATATTTCAGTATTGCAACATGCCCTTAGATGATCAATTCTAGTTTTGCTATAAAGGCTTTCTGGTTTGTATGCAGGAGGAAATTATTAGTATCATATATTTTAGTCTTTCTGCTTACTGTCATATCCATAGACAAAGTATATTTCTGGAACAGTAATTTCATTGATTCACACATGCTTGCTTTAATATACCACTTATACGAGATAAATTCATGTGGAAACAGCAATTGCGTAAGAGTTCTGAGGCTGTTCTGTAGCACAAGAAAACCCAGCAGTGACTGCCCATCCCTCCTGACATTGTGATGGTTACTTCAAAGTAAATTCAGTGTTTTCAGAAAGTGGCAAAGGATGGAGAGCTGTTATGGACAAATGATTATGAGCAGTTATCTCTGACTGGAATGCAGTTCTCAAAATGTAGGTTCTATATATAAATTATGATTTGATGGTATTAGCTATTTATGAACTTCAGTGGTTTCAAAGAACTTATCTATATGAAGGAATTTTCTAGGTTTTGGTGTATAAGCCACAACCTGCTGGATTTTGTTCTCAGCTTTTTTTCTAGGAATTATCTGCCTAAATGAATTTGCTTACGTAATTGTTTCTTACAGTTATACTGATGTATCTTCATTAGTAAATAATTTATTGCAGAAGAGGAACATGTTAATTTAAAAGTATTACTGATATAAAGCTGTCAATAATTTATGTAGGAAAGCTTTGAGGTGAAAGATATGACTTTCCCACCTCCAAGAGATTTCAAGGATTAGTGAATTTGAGGTGAAGAAGTTTGAAGTTCCAGTGTCTGTCTGTATTTGTTGTAGTCTCTTATCAAAATGTGAGAGTCTGAAGGCTCTGATACACAAGCTATGGCTGTGATAATTTGACAGTAACAGTCCTCTCTGTTACACCTTCTGGGTAGTGGAATCATCAAAATAATTTGGCAAACAGGAGTAAGTGCTCGTTCCTGCATAGGTAAATGTCCATACTTAACTGCCTGTTGCTCTGTTTCTGCAAATATGGAATATATTTCCATATCACTTCTGACTTGTGCTCGGTGCAGCAGTCTGATAAGCCATGGATGAGTAATGCATTTGAAGTGTATCACCTCTGTCTCAGTCCTTCAGTGGGTCTGTGATGCTGCAGCCGTTTCTTGGCTCTTTCTGTTCTTACTCATCATTGATTACTTAAGGCCGACTCTTACGTGCAGCTGACCGGCATCTACAGCTCGTCACACCGTGAAGCTAAGCCCCAGTGGTATCTTTCAAGATAGCAGCAAAGATTCTCTCAAGTAATGTTTTTCTGTTGAAGCAAAATCACTTGAAGAGCATAATGAAATAGGTATGAGAGAGGGAGAAAATTGCTGCAGACAAACCAGTCTGAACCACTCTCATCTAAGTATTTCTCTGCAGGCTGCCTCTTAGGAGAAAATGTCAGTGAATTCACTAGGTACCATAGCATCCAGAGCTAGTTAGGAGAAAATTACTGCATCTTTTCAGTGTGTGTGGTTTTTGTTGTTGGATTTTTTTAATATATAAATAATTAATAAAATATGTGGCTCACATTTAAGCTGCATATTTTAATATTGGTAACTACAGGTTTTGGCTGTAACTGTCAGCTCATAGGAGGAGGCTTTTCCTAGCGGTCCTACTTCATAAAATAATTTTAATTATTTCTGGTGTTGTGGTTTGTTGGTTGTTTTGTTGTTTCTTCCTCATACTTCTGCCTCTAATAACTTTTCCTTTGCTCCTTTTGTTGGTACTTGTTTCAAAGCAGTTACAGGCCAGTTTGCATAGTTTTTGAGCTGAAAGAGTTCTACAACTCTTTTTTTACAACATAATATGGTCAGACCGTTATTACTGTACTTGCTATGTCTTAGGAAATTGTCTAATCCATCTCTGAAATTTTTGAGGGGAAATGTCATTTCACTGACCCTAATACTTCATATGAGGATGAGAAAATGAAGGAGAGAGAGAATGTAGAGAGAAATTATATTTCTATTGACTAGTACAGGAGTTCATCCCAGAAACTGCTCCCTTGAAACAACTTGATATTAAAACAGGAGGTATTGCAGCTTTCAGAGAAGAGACCAGATTCTGAAGCCACATTTTGTCCAGTAGCTTTCTCCTTGCTTCCTGAGAATAAAAAGATGTGTGATTTTGTGTGTGGTGTTTTCTTAACTATTCTTCCTAAGTTGCTTCAGATTGGTGCCACAGTGTCCTAACCTGGATGGGGGGAGAAGTATTCAAGCTATGTAATAAGAGAGAATTCGTTTTTCATGTCCATGGCTTGATTGTTTTTCTGTTCAATCTGTAAAACAGTCAGTCCAATTTTAACTTCTGTAGTCTGATTTGCAGTCTGGCAGTTAGTATGGAAAAATAAATCAGACTGATCTAATTTGATCAAGTAGTGTGACAGGCATTTCAGTGAGGTGTTGGCGTGGGGTTGGTTTTGGGTGTCTCTCCTCACCCCCATTTGTTAAAATATGTCAAAATGTATCTTGGGAAATAATAAGTTGCAGATCTTTCGTCCAGAGTATATATGAGAGCGTTAGACCTAGGTTGTAATGAGCAGTAGCAATTAATAGATTTACCAGATACTAGAAACTGGTGTAACATAAAAGAGATGTCAGAGGAATGTCCAGGCTAGTTTTGGATTGGCACTTAAGCTAATTGCAGTCACATCTATGGCAAGAGTCTATTGAAGAATTAGTTATTTGCTTATGAAGTTAGGGGTGAAAGTATTTATGATTTTATCTTTTGGCCATTCCGATGGATAGACAGGAGATATTTCTGTGTATGAACTTCAGAAACTGACCAATTTGACTAGCTAAGCCCATACCCATGGCTGAGGGTGAATAATCTTTTTAACAAAAGCTGTTTTTATCCCGTCATATGCTAAGTCTTTACTGGCTAGACTAACAGGTAGGGGTATTTTTCTAACTCCTGGTGGTATTTTTCTGCTATCAAAAAGAAATTTTGCCGTGTACAAAGGGGATTTTTTTCACCCTATTTTAGAAAATAGAAACGAATACCTAAAATTGCCAATTCATGGGGAAAAAAAAAAATGATGCCTGTTTCTTTCTTCTCTGTTAGGTTTGTAAATACTACCTTTGTGGCTTTTGCCCAGCTGAATTATTTACAAATACCCGTTCTGATTTAGGTAAGTCTATAAGTCTTGTAATTTTTCTTCACTTACATGTAATTATAATTGAACTCTTGTCTGCAACCTACATGTTTATTGTTTGATACTCTGCCAAAACACTTTCAAAATAGGCTTTTTTTTTTTTTTTTGGTAAAGGATTGCCCGTGATGTAGTATGTTAAGAGCAATATTTATTCAGATATATTCCACATCCATTTAAGAGTTTGATAAGCTGTAGAGGGTGGGGAATTTTAACATGAGTACCTTCATGAACTCAGGCCACATACCTCCTAACTTTGCTCTGGAGATCAACATTTTAACTATCCAGTTCTTCATTACAAAGAACACTGTCTGGAGCTTAGAAAATGCTTGTTGGAATTACCCTTCATATGTCGTATTTCTTGTTTTGGTTTAAGTTATTCTTTTATTTATGTAGCTTTCCTGATGTAGAATTTGATCTGAAAATTCTATTTTATGTGAAGACTTTATATGTCATTCAGAATCTCCTTTGGTTTTATAATTACTAAACCATATTGGCATTCTTTTCCTTCGATGTGTCTTCCAAACTCTAAGCAAAGGAAGCAGAAAAGCAGGCATAAAAGTCTCTGGGAAGTGTTTATAGCTCTATCGTGGTGCACAAACAAATCCTGATGGACTGTGAATGCAACATCCAAGAATGTGAGCTTAAACTTTTTGTGTGGTCTTTTTAGGTCCTTGTGAAAAAATTCATGACGAAAATCTACGTAAACAGTAAGTATGTTGATTGATATGTTAATACAAATAGTGTCTCTAAGATGCTTGAAATGTCTCTAAAGCTACCCAACCGTGATGATTTAATGGCTTTTTGATTTAACTGAACTTTTGTTTAAATACGTAATATTCTCTTACCTTGAGCAAGAATTTATAACATTGGAGGTTTTGGTATTTTTTGTATCTTAGGGAGTGACATGAGCTTTCATTTTTTAAATATTTTACCAGGTATGAGAAGAGCTCTCGTTTTATGAAAGTGGGCTATGAAAGAGATTTCTTACGCTACTTACAAAGCTTGCTTGCAGAGGTAGAACGCAGGATTCGAAGAGGCCACGCTCGTTTGGCACTGTCACAGAATCAACAGTCTTCTGGGGTGAGTCTGCAAGAATCATTGATGCAATTTTTCCTCTAGATAGCATATTCGTGTTCTCTTTACCATGTCTCTTTGGGTAAAATACGCTGGATTTGATTGTGGCCGGTGCTCTGAGAGAGTTTCCTGACTGCTAGGGTAGTCTTGCTCCTTTTTGCTGCACTGAGTGTTCTGTGCAAAGTCCAGTTGCTTCAGAAGGAGCTGTGGACAGTATCTGTAGTCAAGAGAGTTATTGGCTGTGGAGTAGAGCAAAGGTTGTGGGGGAAGCGGCTTTAAGTCTATTCTGGCAGTCTACAGAGAGGACGCTACAAACGAGTACATTTTGGATTAAGTGAGATTCTTGTTGCATTTATACTCAGAAGTTGAATTTCAGAGCCCACGGAACTTCTAAGTCATACTTGAATGTCTGCAAAGATACATAATAGCTGCATGGCAGAGAGTTTAAATTTAGGACTTTGAATTCAGATGTCTTACCTTTTATGGGCCAGGGCCTCAAATGTTTTTGTTGATTTAGGAGGAATTAGTGTGATTAGAACTTTCTTCATTCAGCAAGAGTAGGGTAAGCTGTGTTGAGGAGTGTTTTGTGTTAGACTAGACTGTTATTAGTTAGCCTTCATGGGAGAAGAGGCAGGAGGATTTTATTCCTGAAGTGTTTCTGGAATATGAGAAGACATACATTTGTGTTTTTCAAAGTTATTTTAACAAAAGCAAAACAAAACCAGACACCACAACAAAACCAACCAACCAACACAAATACTTGTACTTTTTGGCAGGGAGCGGGACCTACTGGTAAAAATGAAGAGAAGATTCAGGTGTTAACTGACAAAATTGATGTACTTCTACAACAGGTGAGGTTTGGTTTGTTGTTTATTTGTTTGTTTTTTACCCCCTGTAAGAGAGATATCTTCTTGTTACTTTATTAAAAATTATAATTGTTTTTTATTGTCCTTTAGATTGAAGAACTAGGTTCAGAAGGGAAGGTGGAAGAGGCACAAGGAATGATGAAACTTGTTGAACAGTTAAAGGAAGAGAGAGAATTGCTGAGATCTACAACTTCTGTGAGTAATGTTTGTCGTTCTGTCAGACATTTCAAAATATGGTGCAACTTCATCCTTACACGGATGGCATACAAGTTCTGTGCAGAATTCATTAGACAGTAATATGACATTTAAGTGTGTTAATCCAGTGTGTTGATGTAGCATGCTACCTTCAGAGGCAGTTTCATGCACACAAATTACAAAGTTATTTACACAGCAGTCCCGGAGGTGAGCTTGCATCTTATTGTAGTCCAAGTCTCAATTGGACTTTGCTGTGTAGTCTCCACAATGAGACAGGCATCTGTTTGACAGCTACAGAAACCAGAGGTAATGTGTTAAGTAGCAGGTTCCTGTCAACAGAAAGGACTTCATGTTTAAACGTTATATTTTGGTGTTTAATAATATGCCCAAATTGTGATTCCTGTTTTATTTTTTCAAAGTTCTTAAAGGTTTTCAGGCAGTAGTGTTTGTATCCACACTATATGATTCATGAACATTGCACAACAATAACCACTTGGGTTTATGTTGAAATTCCAATGTATTTCTCATATGTCTGTTGAAACAGTGAATTAATTTCACCATCATCCTTTCAAATGGCAGCCCAGTGTTCCTTGTTGTATTTCTTCGTGGGATATTCTAGCCATTTTCATTCCTTGAAACATATTCCATGGTTATTCTGCAGCTCCATACACTTCAGTTGATGCCAAATCATTTTAAGAGAGAACTGATTTTTATTTTCTTTAATGCCAAGATTGTAAGGAAGCTGCAGATATGATGTATCTTTGCAGTGAGGAATAAAGTTTGTTTTGTGTGTTTTTAATTGACTCTTTCCTTGTGGCTTATGTGGAATGAGCACACGTAGCCTGTTTTTGCCTTGTTCATCCTAGCATGCTGTTATGATTTTCAGTTTTCACTAATACCTAGGATTTGACAACAGTAACAATAGAGTTCTAAACCTCTTCACTGACTTCTGGTTAAAACTTATCTTTTACTTTCTCATATGTTTTTCTTTTGCAGACAATTGAGAGCTTTGCAGCCCAAGAAAAGCAAATGGAAGTTTGTGAAGTTTGTGGAGCGTTTTTAATTGTAGGAGATGCACAGTCCAGGGTAGATGACCACTTGATGGGAAAGCAGCACATGGGTTATGCCAAAATAAAAGCTACTGTAGAAGATTTAAAAGTAAGCATCTCTTCAGTTACTGAAGAGAAAAAATTGCTTGGAGGCTTCTGATGGTAAATAAAAGGCTGTCCAGTGGACTCTGTCAAGTGGGTGAAATACTCCAAAGATGGTATATAAAAATTAAATGGAATCCCACTGCACATTTAGCATTGTGCTTGCACTGACATTCTTTGTCATATGTGATTATACTAGATAAAGCAAAGATGTAAATCGAGGTGGGAATTTTTTACGGCTTTTGTAAAGCACTATAGTATGAGAATGACAAGCAAAGAATTCTACAAGAAAAAGGATTTCTGTTTCAAGGATTTTAGAAAGTGCTTCTATGTAGGCCATCCTTTGTTTGGAAAAAAAATCCTGAAATATTTTAAAAGCTTAAACTTTTACATCCTTAGAATGTATAAACTAAGTTATATTGAATGATTTATGTTAATTAATCTTCATTTCCTTCTGTGAACTTTTTTTTAAGGAAAAGTTACGAAAAAGAACAGAAGAACCCGATCGTGATGAAAGGTTAAAAAAAGAGAAACTAGAACGAGAAGAGAGAGAGAAAGAGAGAGAACGGGAAAGAGAAGAGCGGGAAAGGAAGAGACGACGTGAAGAAGAAGAAAAGGAAAAAGAGAGGGCTCGTGATAGAGAGAGACGTAAAAGGAGTCGTTCACGGAGTAGACATTCAAGCAGAACGTCTGACAGAAGATGCAGCCGTTCACGAGACCACAAAAGGTCAAGAAGCAGAGAAAGGAGGCGAAGCAGGTACGTGTGTGTGTGTCTGTTTTCCTGTAACTTTGCAAAATGTAAAAATCTTGTGAGGGCTTGATCTGTCAGCCTGGGTCACATCACTGATTAGTTACCTTCACTGTTCTCATCTGTAAGTGAAGACAAACTTTACCGGTTCGAAGGATAACCAAGTTTTGCTGCGTGTTCACTGCTCTCTCTGTGCTTTGGAAGTGGATGACGCCACTGTGGTGGCAGTAGTCTTCCGAGGGACCTTTGAGTAGACAAATGCTCCCAAAGAAAATGGTCTCGATTTTTGCTTAAGTTGGTCTTTAGTTTGCAGTAGTGGATATTTTTAAGCTGCATGGTTGAATGTGTGGGTAAATGAAGACAGCAATATGAAGCCAGGTCTTATGTCTTGAGAAATATTTATATACAGTATCCTAAGGCTTGTTTTAACTATTTGTTTTCTGCAAATAATCAGTGTATTAGAAAATGCTACTGTTTTATCTTACGAGTTAGAAAATACCAGCTGACATTTACGTTTTTGAAATTTTCTCTGAATGTTCAGGAGTCGTGACCGAAGAAGAAGCAGAAGTCATGATAGATCAGAAAGAAAACATAGGTCTCGCAGCAGGGACAGGAGACGATCAAAAAGCCGGGATCGGAAATCCTACAAGCACAGAAGCAAAAGCAGAGAGAGAGAACAAGACAGGAAGTCAAAAGAAAAAGGTATGTTTGTGTGAAAACTGAGTTTGTATCAAGTTCTGAAATTAATCTTTCCCTAAAGTCTCAAAAGCTGTTAGTCTTTCAGTGAGTGACTGAAAGTTCTTCCTAGCATCAGATCTGGTTTTATAAGCTGTATATGTTGCTGTTAACCAATTTGAAACCTTTTACTAATTCCAGTTATTGTTAATGCACGTGCCTACATACGTACACCCCAGTGTCCACCTCTTATCTGTTACAGTAGTTATTAAAAGCTTACTACTTTGCGAGGATTTTGATGTATATTAAGACCTGTTTACTATTTACCTTTAAAAACATAAGACTGTAATCAGTTTCCTAAGAGTGAATTTCTTCTGTTCCTACTGTTAATTTCTGTAATTACCCTTTTCCTGATACATGTTTTGTCGGAGATAGGTAGCTGGCTTTTCACTGGTACCATCTATTACTTCTCCACACTATCATGTTTCCTTTATTTTATTTTAACAGTGCTTTAAAGATTTTTGGGTTTTGTTGTTTTTTTCCTAATCTGTGAATGCAGTCCAAGATAAATCTTGCAGGATTTCTTTAATTCTCTAAATTACAATTTGATGCTGTCTGCCCAATCTCCTGTTCTTCCTCCATCCTTCCCCTTTGTTGCTGTTTTTTTAAAATGAAGTGAGATTTGCTTTGTCACTTCAGGTGAGACTGATTTAGTCCTTGGAACACTTTATGGCAGTATGTGCCATGCACAAAAACATTGATGGTGACTCACTGCTTCATCAAAGGGCTGATGTTCAAAAGTTTTACCTTTAAGTATTATAGGATTAAAAAGAGTTATTTGAGAGAACGCTACAGATTCAAATTCCATAAATAGATACTAAATCACTGTTATTGCTAAATTCCCTCCTTTAAAAGTCTTTTGAAACTTCTGGAGGAATATAATAGTAAGTTCTGGCTTAAACTGCTGGCTCTGGCGTGCTGACTAGTGTCCAGTCTGAAACAGCCACCCCGCTTCATTGTTACAGCTGAGCAGCAGGAACAGATGAAACAATTCTCTTCTATTTCTAAGGTACTTTTGAGGTTCTCTGGAATGAAAGGTGCTCTGTGTGTGTTTCTGGATTGCACAGGCCTGTTTGCACTACCCACACTTTTCCTTCTTTATCCAGCAGATTAGTTCCCAAAATGTTGGTAAAGATTTGTGTATTTTTCTTGCCTGACTTCCTTGGACCGTTTTCATTTCTCTGGTTTATGCTACAGTGCAGCTCTGGTATTGATTCTTTTCTCATTTTGCTTTGTCCTTTATAAGCTAATAGTTTTTCACTGCTGGCTCACTGGCAGTGGAACTGATGCATAGTGTTTAAACTCAGATTCAGTACTGTAGCCTATATCTGTCCATTTGTTACTTCATTTCTGCCTGATATTGTGCCTTTTTTGCCTACTTTATGAAAAGATTTCTAGTATTAGTCAAGAATGTCCTATTCAGTATTCTGTGTCTATCTATGCATATAAATGTGTTCTTATTTATTCAAATTTGGTCTGGTTTTGAGCTTAATGGCTTTTCAGTTCTTTCCTTAATACTTCCATAAATAGAGGAGCTAGTGAACTTTCTTCAGCATCTCAATATTTGTAGTTTTAACTTGACTGATTTCCTTGCTGGCCTTTTATTTGCTGCTTGCTACTTTCTTCCTCCAGAAATGAGAACAGTGAGATGATGCTATGAGCTGTGATGAAAATTCCATCTGGGAAAATCAATTACGTTTTTTGACTATGTAACCATAACATTTGTAGAAACACAAACAGGCTTTGGAACAGGACTGTAACACTGAAGAAGTTTGTGTTTTTTCCCTTTGTTTGGAAAATCTTTAATAAAAAAAAAAGGGAGGGGGAAGGAAAAAACCCAAACTGATATTTTACAAGCAAGCATTGCATTTCTATGATGAAACTGTAAACACCATCCTCCTGTTTGCATTGTGGTATTGTAGGTAGTTAAGTAAATAGCTTTAGAGTTTCATATATCTGAAGTGTGTGGCTGGCTACTGCTCTACTGTTTGCACAAAAAGAAGTAATGTGGAAGTTAAGACTTCCTACATTTAGTGCTCCATTGGGAATATTGGCTTCTGATTCTAATTGTCTTTATATCTGCTATTGATCTGCAATTGGAAGCAGCAAAGGCCTGGCTGTAACTACTCCTGGTAGTACCTTTCATCTTGAAATCTCAAACCACTTATAAACACAGATTTTAACAGGAAAAAAAGCAAGGCACAGTTGCCCAAGACTTGCCTACTAATTACACATAAAATTAGTGCTATACTTCGAAAATTCAGAAGTCCTGGCTTCTTGTTCACTGAAGTACTTAATTGCTGACTCAGGTTTCAGAAACAGAGATATATTTGCTGAAGGGAGGGAGCCTGCCAGCCATAAACACCAGCTGAGCATTAGCTTAAAATAAACCAGCAGAACACTGGTCCTGTTAAGTAAATTAACTTTAGAGTAGGTGGAATAAATAGTTGTTGGTTTGGTGTTTTTTTTTTTTTTTTTTAAAAAAAAGGAAACATCTGTTTTGCAAGTACCTTCATGCCTCCAGACCACTTTAATTTGGCTCTTTACCCTCCTTAATCTGGAGTCATATACTTACATAAAAATAATTACATTTGTGATTGTGTTTTTCATGTTAGTGATTAAACCTCAGCCAATACTGTCAGAACACCCAAACCTCAGTAGTACTGGATATTCTGTTTGGTGGGGTTTTTTGCATTCTCTGAACAGTAAAACCATTCACATTATCTTGGTAAGAATTCTCACAAAATAAATCTCAGTTGCCCACACAAACTCAATCAGAAAAATGTGCATGTGTTGAATCAGGAAGCAAAGTCAATATTATATGATTATACCTAATAGATCACAGCTGAAATAATATACACAGTTTCAACAGCAAACTAATTGTGTGTGCTTTTAAATAAATAAATCTTACTGATTGACAATACAGTGGAGGAACTTTGCTCGCAGATACTCCAGGAGTTGAAAGAAGTTCAGTTATTGGACTGTTTGTTGAATACACTTTCTCAGTTCTGCTTGGACAAACTGGAGGTTTGCTGTGGTAAACCTGTCTTATTATTAAAGTTTTTAGAAGAGTTTCATCTTTCATACCACAGTTTAATAGTAGTTTTTTAACCGTGAATAAAATTATCCTTCCTGACCAAATTCAAGCAACAAACAAGACAGAACAAAACCCTACACACTGCACATCCATAGGGCTATTAAGATCTACCATATCTACATAGGACAGAAGATAAGATTATTGGACTGACTACTAGTCCTCTGCGGGGAAACAAGACTACTATTCCTCAGTGGATCTACGTGTGCATCGGAGATACCTATAAGACACAAAACGAAGACTTTTTAACAAGGTTAGTTAGAGTGCAATCTACCTGCGGAGTTGCAAAACCGAGGGCAGACAGATACAAACTAATGAGTTCTTCCGTTAGCTTTTTGACGTCGCTGCTTGCTTTCCGCAAGCACCGTGCACTTCCGATGGAACCTCAGTAGTGCTGGTTGTTAGGCAGTTGCCCTCATTCCTGTATGGGGGGCTTTAGCCCTCCCTCTGGTGGTCTGTTTTAAAACAAAGAACTTGGGATGTTACTTCTCTTTTAAAACTTAATTTCTACTTTGTCTTCTGGAATATAAAAGTGTGTTATGCCAGCCTAGGTGGTAACATTATTTAAAATAGCTTTTTCAGAGCGTTCGGTCTGTGTGCTCCTGTATTGGGGATATATATGTATATATTTATATTATTTATTTTAATTGCCCGGCTAGCAGGGAGTAATCAGAAAAAAGAGAATGAATGTTGTTCTGTATGATGACATCCGAGAGGTTGGTTTTTTGGATTTTTTTTTTCTCACCTAAGTGTCTTTACTGATCGAAGGTTGAATAGTATGGCATGAAATAATACAGAAATGATTGATATTTTTATTACATTTTGAATACTGAATTTACAGATGAGGCACCCAGATCTAAGACTGAATGTTTTTCTTCCTATGGAAATATTTTTACTTCTGGCTTCCTTCCTTCTTTGAAGATCATTGAGGAAAAGCTGAGTTTTTCAGCAGTGTAGCAAACTCTTCAGTCAGGTTTCCAATCCATGATGGAATTGTGGGGTCCTTCCCACCTGCTGTTCCTTTTTCTTTGGAAAATAGTGCTTTTTATGTATCTTGCAAACTGTTTCTCCCGACCTTTTTAATGACTGGATTATAAATGACTGCTGTTTTTATAAAACTGAGAATTAATAATGCAGACAAGCGTGCAGCTCTTGTGACATAACTGCACAGTAAAGCTAACTTAGATTGTCGCTGCAATCCCCACCTTCAAAGCTGGCACTGCTTAATATTGTTTCCACAAGTATTTGATTGTTCGAGACTGCTCGTTTTTTAAATTGGCAAGTATTGATTTATTTGATAACGCACTGATGCATTGTCCCATCACTCTTTCCTGATTCTCTTTTCAAGAACCACATTTAAGGAGAATTGTAAACCAAAGGTGGCCATACATATCATAAATGGGGACAAAAAGAGTCCCATGTTAAGTAAGGAAGCCGTGCACCATAATTACGTTTGCCTAACTTCTTGACTGCCTCCTTACCCCAGTGTGTGTATTTCAACAGAATAGCTGCCTCTGTCAGGAGCTCTGTCCATCCTCTTCTTTTCCCCGCCCTGTGCTGTCCCCTGGACCTTTTTTGTACCCTCTCCATTCCAGCATGGTAGTCGGAAGCGTATTTCTGTAACTTGTTATTATTGCTACTGCTATAGAAAGTAATTGTCCCATTTTATATGCAGTATATCTCACATGTGCAATGTTTGTTTTTACTTTGAAATCCATGGTCAATGTCTTCTTTCATGGCAGAAAAGAGGGGATCTGATGATAAAAAAAGTAGTATGAAGTCCAGTAGTCGAGAAAAACAGAGTGAAGACACAAATACAGACTCGAAGGAGAGTGACACTAAGAATGAGGTCAATGGGACCAGTGAAGACATAAAATCTGAAGGTGACACTCAGTCCAATTAAAACTGATCTGATATGACCTCAGATCAGACAGAGGTAAGTGCATTATTTCAAACTTTGATTAGGGCTTTTTGTTACTGTTTAACAGTGCAGCGTAAGTATGCACAGATGAAGATGGAACTAAGCCAAGTAAGAAGACATACTAAAGCACCTTCTGAAGGAAAAGACAGTGTAGTCCTGCAAAACATTTTGAGGTACATTGTTTTGTCTCAGCTATTTTGTAGCAGACTCGTGCCCCCATTAGTGTGCCTCTTTGGGACATATTTGTAATATAGCCACCATAGAAAAATTAATTATCCTTTTTTATTTTTTAGGGATTTTGTTATCGTTTTTTTAAAAAAAAAAAAAAAAAGTTGAACTGTTTTTGTATTTAAGTCCATATTGTGTTGGTACATCAGCAGAAACTTTTGCTTTAATACTTAATATTTGAGGCACATGTTGGACTACTTTGTTTTCATATAAACTGCTAGTATTTCTTTGTCAAGGATGTTTCTAGTTTTTTTTTGCTTTATTGCCTTGCATTCTAATGCAGTTTGTTCTGTAACTCGAGAGCCAGTAGCATTGGATTGATGGAAGTGTAGGGTTTATGAATTATTGCAGCTGACTACCATACCTCACACAGCGTTGGTGTTGTGAGCGGCCCATGAAAAGCCAAATTAAAAATCAAGGATTCAGTCAAACTAAGCAGGTACTCATGCCAGGTACTCCTTTCTCTACCCACATCCATGTTTGAATGCTGTTGCCTGTAATCTTTAAGCTTACTGTTGTGTTTTTGATTTTCAAGATAGTGCAAAGGACTCTTTGTGTATTGTGTGAATACTGTACATCTGATGTTAACAGAATGGAATTTTCTTTCAACTGTGTGTAGGGATGCAGTGCTGCCCAGAATTAGATATCTTTAAAGAGTTTAAAATGCAATAAACACTACATAATAATCGCCTTGTTACTTTCAATGCAATTCAAGTCTTTAAGAGGTATGTGTTTAATATTAATTTCCTACGGTGTAGGAGAATTTGCAGTCAGCCATAGTACAGAGAAGTGGAGTGGCTGATAACGGGCTTGTAAGGCAAATGTAAATACTAAGACAGATGCCACCAAATGATGTCAGTGTTCATGGCAGGGATGTATGCTGGAAAACTGTTTGTTGGAAATGAAACAGCTATAATAGGAAATGCAAATACTGTATTAAAAGGAAAACTTGAAGTTTTTTCCCCACTCTTGACATAGCTTTCTTACAGAAGGTCGTAGTTGTATTCCTGAAATAAGGAACTAACAATGGAGAGTACAGCTGATAAATGAGCTGCTTGCAACATAAATTGTTACTGTAGCTTCATTATTTATGCTAGAAACTCTTAAACAGTTAATGTTGATTATTAAACTATTATTGCTACATTGTTGCTTCTAAAGCCAGTCATATTCAATGTTGACATCTTTGTAGAGCTAAGATGACAGCTAACAACTGGGCCAATAAATAGGAATGGTAAACTAAGTGCTCTTAATGCTGTCTAATTGTCTGTTTTCCCAAAATTTTGCATTATAGGACTACTACATGAAGAGTCTGCGAAGACAGCGGAAGAGAGCTTAAACTGAAGATCTGCTTTAAAATGAGGTGAAAGAAAGCTGTAGTGGCGTAGAAAAATATAAAGTTGAGTTAGAATTTTTTTTTTTATAAAATTTAATTCAGGACTGGTGGTTTTGCCCAGAGTTCAGAAAGATGTGTTGATAATAGCACATATGCTACTGAGAATATAAGTCCTGTATCCTTTTTTTTCTTTAAGACTTTTTAAGATAAGAAACCAACATAACCTGAACACATGGCTTGCTCAGTCTTTAATTGCAAGTTTTCATTCTTGGACTTTAAAACACAAGAATAAATGTTTAGTATTTGTGTGAATCGAACTAAAATGAATCCCATTTTTACAACTAAGCTATTCCTAGCTTCTTGATATACGAGAAATGGAAATAAAGTATCTTTGAATTTCTGTTACGAATTTGATTGTCTCTGTCATTGAACGTTTAATATTAAGTAAGTTTCTTTCCTAATAAATCTACTCCTGTCTTCAAGCTTAGTCCATTAATTTGGATGCTTAGTTATTCTTTGTTGTCTATGGCTTTGTTTTTTTCTGGTGCCATGAGTTAGGATTTCTGGCTTAGTTTTTGAGCAGTTAGATGTCAGCTGGATTCTGTGTCCCTAAGAAGTGCGGCTTATGCTGCAATTGGTTGAGAAATTATAGAAATTTTGCAGTAAAAATGTAGGCCCTAAATCTCTATAAAGCAGTTAACTTACAGCATTACCAAAACTTTTCCAAAGTTCTGTTAAAATTTTAAGAGGGTCCTATCTGCTCTAGAGTGCCATGTATCATCCCACTGCCCCCTGAAAAACAAAGAGATCTTGGTACTTGAAACAATTGATACTTTAATATAAGTGAAAAGTAGCAATGTCAGTTCAGTACAAGTTCATAGTGCAAACAAAAGTTGTCCTTGGAAGAACAGTAAGTTTTGTAAACTTAGTTTCGGCTGTCATACCAACGGTTTGTTTTTCAAAGGAAAAAAGAAAAAACAGAATTAAACTAAAAACCAGTTAACAGAACTAGTGTGCCTCAGAGTTTACCAAACTGCATAAAACGTACAAAAATATTTCTCTGAATGCATAGACTTACTGTTATTATTACAGTCAGATCACAATTAAAGTTTTAGTGTCATCACATTAACAGTTATTCCTTGCGGAAACTAGAGCAAATAGAGCTTTTTTAAACCAGCTTCTGCTATAGCTGCATGTTCAGTAATTAGTGGAGGCAGTAAACAAAGGAATGGAAAGGAATTAGATACTCTTAATTTTGAGCCATTTAACTACTCCTTTTCAAACATTTATTGCACATAATCTGAACTAGCCTCCAAAGTATGCTGAAAGTATAAATATACAGTTGTTAAATAAAAACTATTTTCCTGTTCTACAAGCCAGAGTTAAGAAATCTTACCTCATATTGCGTCATAGTCTTGGGCTTAACGGGAGTTGAATCCGTCTTTAAAGTAGCCCAGTGCCTGGAGACAAACGGGCCAGGACTGAGAACGGGGAGTTAGCAGAGTTTAATTGATAAAATGGATATAGAGCAAGTGGGAAAAGGATGAAATCCTGAACCCAGAGTGAAGTGTCTCTTGTGCTGGCAGAAGGGGTTTCTATCATTTTCTGACATGTGCTTTTACTGACCTTGCCTGCAGGAGCCACTTCAGGGGTCCAGCAGTCACGCTGCTCCAACCAAAACATGGTGATTGTGCTATTTGTGGTCTGAATGTCAACATCACAATCCAGATCAACAACAAACACTCCATCAGCTGTGCATAAACTCTGCTCTAATGCAGCTTAATAAAGCAGAGATGGCAGGAAAATCAATATGAGGCTGAGGGGGAGCAGCTCATGTCCAGAAAAAAAAACCCAGCTCCCTCACCCCTCCACCCAATTAAGGTTTTTGGTGCAAAGGTCAGCATTGTAGTTTTTTGGTACAAAAGAAAATCCTAGACCCTGTAATTGTTCTGTGAGGTGTAGGTAATGCACAGTCTCCTCACATCATTAGGACAATAAATAAAAAAAACCATGGATGCAATTTGTGAGCCCCTCCCCAGCTCCTGAAACATAAGGGCTTGCTTTGGAAAGGGCATTTTTACTTGCTTTGTGACTTAAATGCTTCTTAATTAAGAGAGGCTTTGTTTTCCTGTGGAGGGATGTGGCACTTCAGTTACTATATTCTCACAGGGGAAAGAACCAAACATTTTAATGTGGACACTCTTACTCCACTTTCAGCTCAATTAAATTTTTTTCTCCTGTCACTTCAGAGCATTAAATACTTCTCTCCCCAGCAGGCAAGACACTGCATCTTGCTAAGTCTTTGAGACGGGGCAACAGATTAAGAAGTGCAAGTTTCATATTTTTAGGGAGCAACTGTTCACTGTATGTCAAATACCCTATAACATTTAACTTAATCAGGAAGTTTAAAAAAATAGATATACACACACTTTCCTGAATATCTACTTCTATTTGGTCAAAGAGTGGGAGCATTCAACATACTTTTCATCTCAATAATTGTCTTTCCTGCCCTCTATTGCCAAATACAACCGATAAACTTCATTGAAATACATTGGAAGCGTGTTGATTTTAGTAGACAAATGAGGTATCCCTTATCTGAATACAGTATCGAGTAAAAAAATAAAATCAAAGGGGATATTAAATACAAAAGATAAACTATTTGTTAAAATAGTAACCCTAACAATAACTTAAGGTTTTACACACGCTTAATTCACTGCCTTCAAAAGGCAGCAACATCTAATTGCCGGGTTTTCATGCTCCAGGAGCATCCAAGAGTCAGTAGGTCAGCTTGGAGGCGCGGCTGTTGTAACAGAGTCTGTCGCTCAGCGCTGCCGCCGCGTTTCTGAAGGGAGAGCTGCCGCTTTGCACCAGCACCAGCTCCAGCTCCTGGAAGTCCTGAAGTCTGGCAACATCCTTGTCCTTTCAAAGAACAGACACAACTACCCATTACTTCTAAACCTATCTGGTCTTACTTTGTCAGTATTTCTAATAATAGCTAAAAGAAGTGAAAACTAAAATTACATGGAGATAACACCCAAACATTAGAACAAATAATGAAAGAAAAAAATCCTACCTGTATACACTTTTTTCTTTGCAGCCTGTTTGTTTTTTTTCTCTCCTTGAACCATACATTTTTTTTGTTATGCTGTGTGCATGTCACTTAACCAAGAGCTGTGACCAAATGCATTTCATTTACAGCCCTCCAGAATAGGTATTTTTGGAACAGAATAGCACGTTCATTTGTTAATGGCATATCTTTAAATTATTCACATGCCAATTTGTGGGGGTTTTCACCCCTTACTATTCGGTCTTTTTAGACAAGCAAACAGTGAAGTAGTATATGGCAATTATGTTAAAAGCACACTAATGCACTGTTTCTGATACATTTTTAAAAAGTCAAGCTGTAATAGTTTCATGCACTTTAGGAGCTGAAATACTCTGCTGGTTTTGACAAGAATATTTTAAAATAAGTTCTGATTAAGTTTTAAGGAAAGTCCAACATCCTTTTGAATTTCTGAGCTTAAGTCAGTTTTTGTTTTTTAACACAAGGACGTGTTTTGCCAATCTTTCTTTTCATGAAAATACCTTCTCTGTAGTCTGCAAAGTCCAATTAATCTCCAATTTCAATTCTTACCTTTCTCACTAGTGTATTAGGTAATTTTCTGATCTTCTCTACTTGTTCTGGATTAACGCCCAACTCACAGCAGCTCACTCTGAGCAGATCTTGATAGGTCAGTTCTTGTCTGTCCAGTTCAATTTCAATGAAATCGTTGTCTCTGAGGTTCTGGACTCTCACCTTAAGCACAAGTTCTGCTTGAAAACAAGATTAAAAGGTGTTTTGTTTTTCCTAAACAAAACCAAAACCAACCAACCAAAGAAAAAACCCCACACCACCAAAAGCAAAACCACCACACTAAAACCCACAACCTAACATTAAAGTATTTACCATTATCTTTTCAATTCGGGTTTTATAATACCATAATTATTATCTCACTGAGAAATACTGTGCAGCTTCCATTTGAACTGAAAGAAATACACAGGGGAACTGTGTGTGTAATGTTAAAAATCTGATCAATCCAGTCACAAAGTCAAGTTTTTACCTAACTACCAGAGATACATTTGATACTATATAATATACAGCAAAATTCCATGTTTTATGTTGCTTGGACTGATCCTTCCATCACTTTGCAAAGTATTACCATGCTTAAAATACAGCGTAACAATTATTTTACTTAGCAAAGCAGATAAAAAGTTCTGGGTACTTTTGGCCGAACAATTCAGCATCTCTGCTGCTGTACCCCAAGAGTCTGAAAGTGGAACTTCACCTTTCACCCAGTAACGAAAACAGGGAACAGAATATAACAGAAGGATGGGAAATGACACTTGGTTACCTTGCATGTTACAGGGGAACGTTCCAGTGAAGAACAAGGGCTGGAACGCTGGTGTGGGACGGGTCGGGGACCCCCGGGTTTGCGGGGGCACAGCCTGCGCGGGGGCTCCCGGGGGGCACAGAGCTGCGCGGTGAGGGAAGGGCGGCTGCAGAACGCGGCCGCTCGCTGCTTCGGGGCATTGTGGTGCTGCCGGAGTTGCTGCCGGGGCGGGCAGCGGTTCTGCGGCGTCTAGCGCAGGGCAATCCTCTGCGCTACTGCACGAGGTGGGAGTGCACACGCTGTCGACCTGAGCTGCGGGGGAACAAGGACCAGTTTCGCACTGGGAAGCAGAAGAGACGGAAGCGCTTTCGTTCTGGGGTTCTGCCAAGCCGTCTGGAATGGTTTCTTCAGCGTAAACGCAAGGGAATGGTGGGTTGGCCACGTAGTTCGCAACTATTGGCAAATTTAAATCCTTTGCTCCTGGACATTCAGTTTCTTCCTCTGTTAGAAGGTGAAAAACGGGGAGTTATGGGATAGAGAGAGAAAAAAAACCCCACCATGTTATTGGACAGATAGTTCTCATTTTGAATACAGTTTTCCTACTGTATTTCCTATAGTATTCCTATGGTTTTCCTATTGTGTCTTAAAAGTACATCAGACAGAGATAATCAAAGGTCGATACTAATTTATCATAAGCATGTAACACCTGGAAGTCAAGTAGCTATAAAACTGTGTGTGTTTTTTTAAAGCAAAATGGGGAAAGAAAAGTGGAAAGATACGTTATTTCTAGCAGTGTTATTCCAGTGTTTTCAAAGGCACAACTGTTCTTTGTTACATCTCTTTTTGTGATGCACTTAATAACACTGCTGTGAATAGTTAATGATGACGCACGCAAATAAATGATACTGAATATTTTTTTCAGTTAAGCAAATATTTGATATAATACCCACGCCAGCTCTTGCTTAAAAGTACTGCAGTAAATGACATTCTTGCCTAACTAAGGATTTCAGGACACCAAAGCTCATGTCAAAGCAGTTCAGCAGGATCTCCTCAATAGCACTGCATTCCCAGAATAAAAACCATTTAGGAAAATATAAGTGATATGCATCTGTCCCCCAGGAAACACATGAAAGCTTAACAGACAGAAAAATAAGGCAAAGATGAGCAGAGTTCATTCATGCACACTTGACGGTTTAGGTGATAAAAACAGAATGCCAGGTGTTAGAAACATTTGCCATGAACTAAGTCCAAGAGATGAGCACTTTGCCCATAAGAAAACAAAAATGCTCATGCAAAGAACACGCCATTCCTTCAGTTGTGAGTGCTGTGACCTTGGTCGTGATTTTGCTGCAACTTCATTTAAAATAACCACGCACTGTTGATGTAAGAGCGTGTCATTGTAGAGAGCAATTTAAGTGCAGTTAGCAGAAGACAGAACATATACAAAGGTGAAGCACTTAAAAACGTTAGCATGGAGCACAATACCTAGATGCTGATGGAAATAGGCACTGGCAGCGTTCAGGAGTGTAACAAACATCTAACTAGGTTTGCTGTCCATAGGAAAAGTACAAAAAGACATCATGATGGGGCAAAAATTAATCATACTGCAAGTCACAGTGTAACAAAACGTCCAGAAGCCAGAACTTCTGAAATGCGCTTGTTCTGGGTGGATGTGGGAGATTTATTATGGTCAGACATCAGTCAAATTGTGCAATTGTCAAAGGCTCTGTTTGCAGCTTCTGCTTAATGCACACGCAGGACTGCAGCAGCACACTTCCCAAAGCACAGGGCTCTTCAGTCTTCTGCTGACACAGCTCAGAATAAAGGCCTTCCCACCTAAAATCCCCAAGTCTACCTGCCTGAGTATGAATTACAGTTACAAACCAGCGCTATCTAATGAAATACAATGTCCTAGCCAAAGTTTTGCCAATATACCACTTCAGATAAAAGCACTAAAAATGCTCTAGTCCCTAGACCGAGAATTCTAGGTGGCTTCTAAGACAGGAACGGTACCTCCCAAAATCTTGCGGATGTCGGGTTTGGAAGTTAACTGCACCGCCAGCTCTCCCGCAGCCGTGCGGATCTGCCTGTCTGCCCCCGCATCCAGCAGGCAGGACACCACGGGCGCCTGGTTGCGCTTGCAGGCCCAGTGCAGACAGGTCCTGTGGGGACAGAAACACCAGTGTAAGAAACCACCGTAATGGGGAACAGGGGAGGGAATTTGCGGCTGGGATTAAGGTAATATAAACGGGCTTTTGCCCTGTTTTGTATGCCAACCTTTAGGTAGAACACCCAGTTTTGCAAAAATTGTTAATAAATTATGCTTTGCTGAGAGATCCTGCCTGAGCCTGTTATATTAGCAAGATGATAGTCTCTTACAGAAGGGCTGGTTGTGCCGTCAGCCTTGGATCAATCGCCTCGGCTTCTCCTCACCTGCCCATCCCAAGTCACCCGAGTTGCACACAGAGCAACACCAACCAGGAATGAAGTTCCCTTCATTGCATCGCTTTTGAAAATGTAAGGAACGTTTAACAAAATAATGCTGTTTTTAGAAAACTAAGGAGCTGGTGCCTGGCCCCAGCTCGGGGGGAAGGACCAAGAGCCATCAGACTATGAATCCTTAATGTAAAACAAAGTCTCTTCGAAATAATCCTGGAATGCAAACTGATTCCTGTATTTACAAGTTAATCTAGGGGAAGGGTAGCCAAAGAGCCAGGATCCCATATTTTAAATGGACTGATAAGGGGAAGGGTACTGTTCGAATCAGATGAATGAAATATGTAAAGTGAGGCAGGTCTTGGGTAGCCTGTAAACCCTGAAGTACCAACCAGTGGGGAACAGGGGAGGGAAATCGCGGCTGGGATTTGGGAGGATATGAACAGGGGCTTTTTGCTCTGTTATGTGTGCCTACCGTTAGGTAGAACACCTGATTTTGCAAAATCATTATTAAAATATGCTTTGCTGAGAGATCCTGCCTGGGCCTATTATATTTGTTTCCTACAAAAGGTGATGAACCTGTTGTAAGGTCCGTGGCACAAGGTCCTCGGCCCCGCTACAGCGTGAAGAGCAACTCCCCAGCACCATCCTAAAGAGCCGTGTTGCTGCACACGACAAACTTGAGCTGGTCCTTGAGCAAACACATAGTGACAGGTGGAAGGAGCGTGGCCTTTCACCGTGATCCTCTTTAGCAGTACATCTCAAAGCCTCCTGAGATTAGCATGGCCTTTTCTTGTAAGCAGGCAAACCAAGAGGAGCCGTGTCCTCACGGCCGCTCTCCCCCATGTCCACCGAGGGAGCCCCGACTCCCAGACACTCCGGCCGAGCACCCCGTGCGAGGCGAGGGCAGCACCGGCCTGGGGCCCCGCCAGCCCGACCCCGGGGAGGACACACGCACCCCGGCCCCGCTCACCAGCCGTCGATCTCGTTGCGGGAGTTGATGTCCGCCCCCGCGCCCAGCAGCCGCCGCACCTCCCGCACGTCCCCCAGCGCCGCCGCCTCCCGCAGCCGCTCCTCCAGCTCCCGCGCCTCCGCGGCGCCGCTCATGGCCGCTGCCGGGGTCCCGTCACGAAGCGCCGAGAGGACGGCGGGGCCGGGCGGGCTCCTCAGCGCCGCGCCGCCGGGCCCTGTCCGCCCCGCCGCCCGCCGCCCCGGCCCTGCGCTCCGGCCGGCGCCCTCACGGCCGCCGCCATCTTGTGCCCGGGGCCGGGGCGGGGGGGACTCCTGGGGGAAAACCAGCCTGGAGGGAACGGGCCCGCAGGCGTTGGGGTGACGGGCGGACCCACAGTGGAGACACTAAAACTGGAGCGTCTGCGAACGTCTCTTCACACCCTCACCCTGCCCAGCAAACAGCCCGGGCCCTGCACGGGGCTGGAGGAGAAGCGGCTCCTGGGGAAGAGGGAAAAAGCTGCCATTGAAATGCACTGCCTGGCAAAGGCACATCAGCCCGGCTTTGCCCCCTTCGGGATGCTTTTAACCGACAGAACCACCACACCCTGGCTGCTGCCTGAGAGCCACAGGATGGGATCAAAACCACTGGACAGAGCAAAACCCACAGGGCTGTCCCCCAGCTCCTCCTTGCCCCCCTGGTGCTTTGCTCCTGCTCTTCATTAAATCACCACAGCACATGTTGGGGAGCTCTTCCTAACTCCAGGTGTTCTATTTTAGCATCTGCCACCAATGAGTAATTTGCACTAAGCTGGGTTTTTCACTGAGTCTCTTCATTGCTTACTTTTCCTATTACCAACATCATTTTTAACCTACCGTTAATTTAGGACTTGGGTTGCGGCCACTTTGCACTGCCCTGTCCCTGGCAATTACGTGAAGACTATGCCTGCAGCATTTACCATCCAAACAGTTCCTAAATAGCAATATAGAAGCAGCTTCAAAACACAGAAGAAGAGGAACAATCATCTTCCTTTCAGCTGGGCTGAGACTCATAGGCTGGATGTTTCTGTTTCTCTAAGTGAGCACCCAGCATCTCTGCAACCCCTCGTGACAGGGGGGACACGCGCAAACAGCAGTGACATTTTTACTAACGTGACAAAGGTTACACAGCGACTCGGTGGCGTTTTTTCAACACCAGGTCACTTGCCGTTGATCTGACGCAAGAGACTGCAACAGGCCCAGCAGAAACGTTGCCCAGCTCGTATTGAAAGCCACCAACTGGAGGAGCAAGAGTTTGATTTAGCGAATAGTGACAACTGCAAATTCAGCCCTCAGGGACCTCCAAGCCCAACCTTCAGCTACTGTCACCTTGCTCTTTTTATTTTAATTCACTTCCTTTTGCAGTAAAAGCTGTCTTAAAGGATCGCTTTTTAGCCTGTGACTCCTTTTTCTATTTTCAGCATCTGTGGCACAAAGGTGTAAAACACAAAGACAAGGCACACAAATGTGGAGACACGGTGACATGCTGTAGGAAGCAGAACGCTCCCTCGCATGCTGTGAAAGCTTTATGCAGTCCCAACTTAGTAAATCTGGAAAAATCCAGCAGGATAAAGTGGCAAAATAGCCTTTCCCAGAGTAGTACACGACCCCTCTCACACCGATGGGGACAAGCTCGTTCGTCAGTAAAACTGCCCTGTGCCACTAGATGTCACGGCGGAACAGCAAGAGAAGCCCCAAGCACAGCTTTGCACTTCTTGCTATAATTGCAGAACGCCTTTAAATGTGTCTCGGCACGTCCATAGTGTCTCCATACAGCTTTGGCCCTGCCGATTTCAAAGCTCTGCACAATGCAAAGGGACATTATGCAACGTTCCAACAACAGGCGCAGGGAAGCCCCGCGCAGTGAGCTCATTTCTTTAGGGTTATGGGGCTTTTTTGCCTTCTTTATTTTTCTTTCTCTACTTGAGCTCCTCTCCCAAGGCCACACCGGGGCTTTTGAGGACTCGAAGCCGGCGGGCGATGCACTGAGACGGTCTCTCTCACGCTCTCCCGGGATGAGTCTCCTAGTCCTGTGCCAAGCCCCGTTAAATGCAACTCGGGTTCACCATTGCTTGGTTACACAATGTACTTCTCCCCGGAGTCATGAGATTGCCTCCTGCAAGAAAGACTGTGCAGAAGAGGATTAGCGGCACGGTCCCTTGACCCAAAACTCCCCACTGCCTCCATGACCCTTCCTGCTCACGCCTGGAGCCCCAGGCTCCTTGCAGGCATCACCTCCTCCCCACTTATCAGCACCAAAACCAAGCAAAGCCAAGAACATGTTATTTTTCCTTGCTTTTTCCCTGCCAGTGCCCTGAGACATGCGGGGACACCCGCTGCTGCCTGGAGTAACCACAAGGGACAGCTGGGCCATTCTTTGTCCTTAGAGTGAGTGTTCCAGATTTTATTGGTTTGGTGTTAATATCTGTCTTTTTGCAAGCTTCCGACTGCGGCTGAACCTCTGGATTGGTTCTTTTCTCCTTTTTTGGAGAAATCATGGGCCATCCGTTTGGTCTTTGCTTCTCTTTTTTTTTCTCTCTTTTTAAGGCTTATGAAGTTTTTGACTCCCTTTGCATTTCAGTTTTCATTCCTCAACTCCTTTAACCAAGTTCTCAGTCGTTCCAAATTATTATTAAACATCTTCTTAAAGGCTTAATTCCAAGTTACACCGTGATACGGCTGTACAGACATATTTGAAACACCTAGGTCCCCACCCAATCCACCAAAATAATGTTTCTGGTAATTTCAACTAACTCTGCACTTGTGTAATGGCATTAGAAATAAAATTTAGGGATAGTCAGAGACCTTAATGTGCATGCACACAGAGAGAGAGATTTAAAGCCATTATGGCATTAAGGTTCAGGGAAATGGCAGGACTGGTGGAGAATAAAGCTGACATGGATTAAAAGTCAAGCCAAATATTCACCTAGATATAAAGTAATTCATGCTGCTTCCTTTGGGCCTTGCACTGAGTGTTTGAATGCAGAGGAGATGGTCTCACCGGGAGAAGTCAAAGTCACTTGGGAGAAGCAGTTTCTATTATACTGGGTTTTGTGCTGGCCCCGTGGAAGCCTCCATGTGAGACTTTTTAGGTGAATTAGGTTAAATGTGAAGCTCCATGTTATCAAGTCTAAGCCTGAGTCACCCAATGCTCGTGTCGTGCCCATGGGAAGAAACATGCAGCACAGGGACTGATTCATCTCATCCCGGGGCAAGTGTCTAAGAATAGTGCAGAGAAATCATCCTCTGGAGGTGCCTGTTGTGTTCTACTGACTGTCAAAGGAGCCAAAGGTAACGAGCTCTGAACCCGATAATTTCCAGCTGTCTGGTGTCAGGAAGATGAGCACCTGAGGCAGCGTGGCCAGGGCCCTTCCTTTAGCTTCGCTGTTCTTGATGAGGGAAGTAAATCCTTCCAATGAATTGCAAAGATGCAGGGAACTCACTGACCACCTTTCTTTTGACCTTAAATCATGGCTTTTCTCAGCAGATCACCGAGCAGCAATGCTGGTAGTTGTACCGAGGGGCTGGGATTCAGGACAGGTCTTTGCCGTCAGGAGCATCCCTGGACCACGGTGCAACCAGCCATTGCATGGATTTTCCAGCTGGGCATCCCGCTGGGGCTCGAGAGGAAGCCGAGTGCCTAAGAAAGAGGTTTTTCAGGTGGTGTGAGCACCGCACATGCACACGCCTGCAGCACGGAGAGAAATTTGATGGGGGCGAGTGGTGGAAAATGGCACTGATATATGGGGGAATGGTTATCTGCAGGGGAAGGATCTGCCCAGGCAGCCAAATCCCTTTAGAAATCAGGCATGGCATGCAGCTGATTTTTAAAAATTATTTGTTAATTAAACGTTGTACCTATTTGTAGGACAAATCATTTCTGAACAAACAAGTCAGAGAGCTGGAACCTGAGGGGGGTGGTACATCAGCTCAGGGACTCGTGGTTAAGAAGTCCAATAGATTTTGATAACAACTGGAAATTGTTCCATGGATTAGTGTCTAAAGCCAGTTTGGCTTCAAGTAATGACAAGCCTGAGCTGCAGTGCCGTGGATTCAAACTTCTCCCCCTGCGGGTTGTTGTTTCTTGTGTTGCGGTTGTGGGGAGGGTCCCCAGGTGTGAGCCCCATCTCCTCTGAGCTAAGGGGGTGTCCTAACCCAGAACACTGGGCAGCCTTTGCTTTTTCTCCAGACATCTGGCTTCATTCTGTGTCTGTGGTCCCTCACTTTGCTCTCCCAGGTCATGAAACTGGCTCATCCTGGGGACATGGGGCAAATAGATGTGGTGGCTGTGTCATATCAAGGTGTTCAGAGCCAAAAGGTTCCTGTGGAGCTTGTCCCAGTTCATCTCCTGCAGGAGCTGATTCCTGTTAACAAGATGATAGAAATGTTTAACCTACATTCCTAAGAAAAAGATGGTTTTGTTAAGTCAACGTGTACATTTGCTTCTGCAGCACGTTTTCTTTTAGAAGGAGCTGGCCCCATGCAGGACACCAGATCGAGGTGTCTGGATTCTCCTTAGGTTGTGTGTTCGCCATCAGGGAGAAAGCAACAAATGCAAATCACAACCGGTTACACTTCGGGGCTCTGCCCTGTGCACTCCTCATGGTCCTGAGACGTGAACAGTCTACTAGAAACTCCCCATTGACTTGGATGGGCTTCGAACCAGACGCTATACAATTCAACAGAGTAATTAGCAAAGCTGTAACTAAAGAGGTCTCCATGGAGATTGACAGCATCACCTCCCAGCTGGTACATTCTCTGCCTCCTATTCTAAATTTGTTCTCACTGTCTTCCTGGCTCTGATCCATAAGGTTAGTGAGATCTTCCAACATTTGTGATACATCAAAGCAGCGGAGAGAAGGACAAAGGTGGCTGGGAGGGGGCAGAGAAAGAAATAACCCGATGTCTTAAGGAAAGCAACAGAAACTGTTCAGTCACATCTAGTCAGAGTTTCGAGAACGGGATTAGGCAGAACAGCACCTCTGCCTGCCTGTCACTTGCAAATTCTTGCTAATGCTTTAGGAGCTTATTGGAGGTCAGCACCAAACACCCAAACAGACTAATCTGTATTATAGACACATAATCAAAGTCACAAGGTTTTACATAATATATATTGGTGACACAAGAAGTGTTTGTTCGAATAATTTTGTCATCAAGATTAGTGGCCATGAAAGCCTCTACTGTGCACTAACCTGGTTTTCCATGGCCATTGGTACGCCAGATTCCTCAAAGAAATCAGGAAGGAGCTGAGAAAGTACAAACCAAGTATATATTCTACAACAGTGACAGTATTAGGTTTCTAGCCATGGCAAAGTTAAAAAAAATTATATATGTGTGTGTGTGTGAGCTGGAAAGGGTTGTGCTTAAGCTGCAGCTTAAGACAAACAAATGGCTGTAGATACAATTTTTGTGTGTGTCCTTTTTTTTCAGACAGTTTTGGGGTTGCAGCAAATCACAGCTGACACTCGCACATCACTTCTGCAGCGATAGCAAGGAGCAGGGATTTAAAAGACAAACTGATGCCACTTGAGACACTTGTGAGCTTTATAGTCCCTTCAGAGAGGTGGAAGTCGTGGCACAGAGGGAGTAAGTGGTCTGGGCTCACAGAAAAGGTCAGTGGCAGAGGTAGGAATGAGTCCTGTGTAGGTAACAATTCCCTATCGACAAATCTAATTGATTTTAAAAGGTAATCAGTTTATGGAAATGTTTGGAAATGTACAGAAATGTCTGTTTTTTCCACTCAGCATAGAGCTTTATAACTACTGTGTTACAGAAACGCAAAAGAAAAACACGTAAAATTACAAAGAAGAAACACAAAAGTGACTTCAAGACCATTATCTCTGCCATGGGAAGAGACAAAGCGACAGCTCGTGCCATGAGTTGCAGGGATGATGTAAAGATTTTCCAGGCACACAGGCCACCTTGTTCTCATGGCTGACGCACAGCAAAGCCAAAGGTTTAGTGAGGGTCCCCCAAGCCTCCCTGCTCACCCCACTGAACTAAAGTACCTAATTAGCAATCCTATTGCCCTAAACTTCCCCACAGCCAGCGAGGAGGGAGCAAGAGCGATGCCAGCCGCCCATCTGCTAAGAGAAATCAGAGCTCGGGGGGGCTGCATCGTCCTCTAGATTTGCCGCGATTCACATGCTGCTGCCATGTGAACCTAGGGCTAAAATCACTGTGGCAGCTTTTACAGGGCTCCTGAAAGCTCCTTTGTGGGAGAAGAGCTGACTGAACTGGCCTTCAGGTCAAGAAAAATCAAGCGCTGGGTGGAATTTCCAAGAGTGTTTGGCTGTAACCTCACCCTGCTCCCCTTTGAAGTCAGCAGAATATTTACCATCGACTTCAATCGGAGGAAAATCAGGCCATTACAGAGCGTGCTGGAAATGCTCGCCTCTGACGATGCTCTGGTTCCTTTGTACCTCCCTGCTCAAAGGCAGCCCGCTGCGTCGATCATTAAAACACAATCCTAGCAATTGGTTAGATAACGCAATGAGTCCAACATGCAGGCCCTAGAGGCACAGGAAAATTATAACGATTAAACCACGTGAGTCTCTTAAACGTTACTTACAATCGCTCTGCCAGCCACCGGCACGTCAGGCAATCAAGGACCGGTTATCTTCAAAACTGCCATGGAAAAGTGCTGCATCTCAGCGAACCCCGCGACGATGGAGGCTGCAGGTGGACTCTTCCTGCTGCAAACAATAGAAGATCACAATAAAAATGTACGTTGAATTAGGTGAAATCAGAAAGAGTAAGAATGAAAAAAGCCATTATATGCAGACAAGCATTCTGCTGCCAGCACACAGGATTGGCTTGCCACTCTAATGATCCATAGAATCAGATGGTTAGTGCTTTGCAGACATTACTTGCACCTCTAGCTGGTGTTCATATGTGCTGCAAATGAATACCAGGAGAGGAGCACCCTGGTTCTACCAGATCTGCATTTAGTCATCTTTGGGCATTTCAAATAATGTTGTCAGTGGCCCAGATGGGATTTACTCTTTCTGGTGGCCAGTGTCAGGATTCAAGCAATGTGGACCATATGATGCCTCACAGCTGGTGGTAAAAGGGTACACAGGGCAAACTCAAATGAAATAATTCACCTCTCGGAAATGCTGTTAATGTGCCCAAGTGGGGACCAGCTCTGGCGCAGGTCACGCTCTGAGCGTGGCCAGAGGATGCTCTGTGTGACAGCCAGGACTGCCAGCAGCCAGCAAAGCCAAATCAAGGCAACAGCTCTTCAGTTAAAAAGAATTTTTGTCCTAATTTAGATTTAAATTCCAAGAAGACAGAATTGACGCTCTAAGGATTTAACGATATTTGCATAAATGGAAATAGTTCCATTTTGTGAACGTTAATTACTGTTTACAGCGAAGTTTTGGATACCAAACCCTCAGAGGAGGTCTGGGACTTCCAGGTTGTCTGCAGGAGCCAACGCTCGTTGCCTGATGAAAAGCCCATCACTGGGAGCTGTTCTGCATCTTCTGGAGAGGCTCCCAGCCACAGCGAGGGCTTCCAGATTTCAACGGGTTGGGTAAAGTCTTACAACGAAGCACAAAATCGGGCAAATCTGCAGCAGTTTTCTCTCACTACAAACCCTCAGCTCAGATCTCATCCACTGAAAGGTTCATAAACTTCCTGAAAGGATCAGCGCAGAGTGACACAGAGGTGATGCCTTCACACTGAAATCACGGGGAATTAAGGCTTATAAAAGTTGGTAGAAACTGTAGATACCTGAGAGGGCCTCACATGAAAAGTGCTGGCCCTACAATGATGCCACTGCAGCTGTGGTTTCTGTTTCTTGAGTAGCCACATTGCACTACAGATCTCAGATGTCCCTGACTCACAGCTTAACTGCTGGAGCAGGTCTTGCTCCACATTGAGAGTGACAGAACCAGGCTGGAAGGGACTTGGGGAAGTGCATACAAGGCTAATTATGCTCCAAGGCAGGATGAATTCACTCCCGACATTTGACCTTTGCAATCTCAACAATCCAAAGACACCAACTCCACAGCCTCCTCAAATTATCTATGGGATGATGCCTCTAAAAGAGAAAAAGCTGGGCCAGTGAAAGTCAAGCCTCTGAGCCCAGCTTTCCCCATATCTCACTGATAACTGGCTGATTATCTTCCTTTGTACCCTCTTTGCATCTTGCTGTGCTGTTTCAGACAGAATAAACCTGGCAAAAACGAACCATCATCAAACTGGCAATTGCTTCCTGCCCGGCTTACGTTAGCAGAGAAAGAGAAAGCAAATGATGATTAGTCATATGTCTGCACTCAAAGATAAAACCCCTGAGCAGAAGCCATCTGCCAAGGCATAAAATAATAATTCTGGCGCTAGCCTCGTCTGAGTGCAATGCCATCAGCTCTCGCCGAAACACAACGTAACGCAGGTCTAATGTTGAGTTCTAGCAGGTGGCCCATAACCCTGTAATAAACTCCCTGACATTATTGATTTTTCCCCCCCTAAACTGAGCCCTTTTGTCTAACTACATTAATTTCTGCTTACTGAGCATCTGCGCGTGAGGCGGAATGCACATGAACAGCGGCTCCTTTTGGTGAGCAATCGCTGCTCTAAACATGCCCCTGGTTCCCGTCCGTACACGCCGTTATCTGCTCCGACGAGTTATTTCAGAAGCACTTGTTAGTTATGGGCGCTTCCAGGGAACCCTGACAAAAATCTTAACTAGGGCGAAACTGAAATATGCTTGCAGTGCTAATTATGCATACAAATGGCCATGAAAATAGGGCCCGGGTTGGGTGTCCCCTCTGTCCCCCACAGCCCAGACCCTGAGCAGGTCCTGCTGAGATTTGAGGGAGCAGGGCATTGCTCAAAGGGGAAAATTTGGAGCCCAAAGCAAGCTAAAGCCGAGGTCCAGAGGCATAATCTGGATTTCTGTGTGAGTCTGGAAGCAACGTTGCTGCTCAAGGCAAGTGGCTGGCAGCTGTGCTCCAAGGGACGTTCCCTCTCGGATGTCTGGCTATCAGCTCTAAGTGCAGTGAGCTTTACATGCAGACTGGAACATCGTTACTTTCTAAATGAGGCAGAGGGCTTTTAAATGTACTTAACTTTTCAGGCATTGCATTTTCATCTGCGCAGTGGCAAGGAGCCGCTTAAGGAGTGTGAATGATGATGGTGGGGGTGAAGAAGAGCATGTCCTTGGGGCTGCTTGTGTGACCAGAGTCCTGCAGGCAGGGCAGGTTTCAGTGCCCTGGTTTGAGGAACAGGCAGGTTTTAGTGCCCTGGTGTGGGAAACAGGCAGGTTTTAGTGGCTTGGCTGGTGCAGGGAGCCAGTACCAGGTCCTGCTGTGCCCAACTGCCCTGTGTGGTGGAGGAAGGATGTCTCAAGGACCAGAGTCTTTGCTTTAAGCTAAGCTTAAAGGCAGAAGAGGTCCAGGAGAGGCAGCCATTGCACCCCAGCACATCCCAGAGCCCTCGTGCTGGGGCTCTGGATGTTCTGGTGAGCGAGATCCCCCCCGGCAGCGGTGAATCACAGAGGGGAGGTTTGTGTTTGTGTTGGCAAATCCAGCTGCGAGTGGTGACAGGCCCAGACAGCACGAGAGGGCGAATCCGGAAGGGGATGGGAGGTTTAGCATTGCAGGGTGACGGTTAATAACAATAAAACCAGCAAATCAATCCCCCATCCGCCGAGTAACTCCAGATGAGGATTGCTCGTTTTGCCCAATAAATACAAGTGTTTACTGTCGCTTTAACAGTGGTTTAAGAAAACAAAACAAAACAAAACACAATTCTGCTTTCCTGTGCCCCAGAGAACCCCCTTTCCCTCCTCGGTTAGAAAGAGTCACACCAAACACAGGTCAACACTTGGGACAGCAGAGAAGGGCAGGGACATCTCATAGGAGCTTGGCAAGAGTAAGAAAAAGGGCAAAGAAATCATTTACAAAACACGCAACAGTTAAGCCAATTCTAGATCAACAGCCCTAATCAGGACTCTGGGCATCCTAGGAGGGCTTTTCAGGACTGTGGACTAGTGGCAGATGGACATCTCTGGAGCACGGGCTGGTCAGAGACCGCATGTCCCCACTGCCGCGAGCAGATCTGGGATGTTGCTTTGTGCCATCAGGGCTCGGGTTTGTCCCTCTGAGATCCAGAGAAAGCTCATCCTGACTCCCCAGGCAAAAGACTGAGATCGATACCTTGATCAGAAAGGGGGATTTTGGGGTAGTAGCGGGATTCCTTCCATGGCTTGAACTCATTTGGGAAGATCTTTATCACATCAGTATCTGACACGAGTGAGACAAGATAAGCCGTAAACTTGGCAATCATAATAGATTTGTTTATAAAAATGGAGCATAAGGATTATTTATGTCTTGTACAAAAGAAAAATGCACAATGCTTTACAAAGAAGGTAGAGCAGAAAAAAAATATGCCCAGGGACCTTGACAAAGATCCTGATTCACACCTGGCGTTAGCTGGTGGTGTTCTGGAGTGCCTGGTCAGAGACTTTGAGGTCAGTGGAGCTCAATGAATTTAAACCAGGCGAGATAACAGCCCTTGGTGAAACCAGGGAGACACTGAGGCCATTAGGCAGAGCTGGGCTGTCCGTGCTGGGACAGCCGAGGTCCCTGCTGTCCCCAGGCCAACCTGCATAGCGGAGTCCTCCCCTGGCTGTGTCCCTCAGGCCGGGTCACAGCGTGTCTGGGATGTCCTGGCAGGGATGGAGCAGCTGTCGAGGGTTATTCAGAGTCCTCGTTGCCTCCCCTGCCCTCGGGACCTGCCTGTCTGCATTCACCGGGAGATTTATGGAGCTGTTTTCCTCCCTTTCCCGCCTGTGTTCAGGTGGCCAAGGGACTGATCCTTCGTGGGGCTGAGCACTCCCTGTTCCTGGAGCGATGGCAGTCGGAGGGACATAGCGTCTGTCTGCTTTTCTTTGGATTAGGCCAGGATTTGATTCCCTAAAAGGCTTCCTATGCAAAAGTTTTGCTGAAAGCCCGAATTCTCAGTTAACACAAGTTTCCTGTGCCTCATTTAAGTACAGCGACCCAACAAAACCACCATTGTCATTAATGATAATTGCTTTGCCCTTTTTCCCAAGCTCCTATGGGATGTCCCTGCCCCTCTCTGTGGTGCCAAGCACTGGCTCAATGTTTGGGGTGACAATACATCAAATTCAGCCGTTCAAACAGCCTTTTCTTGAACGGCCTCACTGATCTGCAATAGGGACACAATTACATCAGCTGAGTTGCATGTCCCCTGCAACTGCTCCTTCAGCCGGGCTCGTTAACAGCTGGGCTCATTAACAACAGCTGGGCTCATTAACCTGTCACCTCCCGAGCTTCACTGTCCTGGCCATTGCACACTGAACACTGTACCTGGGGGCTGAAAACAGAAAGCTGCGATGGGACTTACCTGTCCCTGGAGGATCTCCCTCTGGATGGAGGACTCAGCAAAGCAGACGACAGCTCCATCTGTCTGATGCCAACCAGGGCCTGATTCTTCAGACCCCCTACTTTGCTCCCCCGCCACTGAAATGTGCCTCTGGGAAAGGGGATCCTCAGTCTGGGAGGGGGAAAAAACACAAGATAGTGTTATTCCTTCCTCCTTGGAAGGGATCTCGCCTCTGGTGGGCCCACACTCCGGCTCAGCATGGCCAAAGTGCACAAGGAGATGGAGGCTGGAAAAGCACCAACCAGTTCCCCACCTCTAGCCCAGTGGGTAAGTGGGTAAGACAGCCTGAAAAGACTCCGGATGGCAGGAAAGTATGACTTTACCACAGCTACATGGTGGCAACGCTATGGAGCGATGGGAAATTCCCTGCATGTACAGCAGCTGTTGGGCTGAGACCCCCACATTCATCACAGTGGCTCCTCCAGCCCCAGGACACCCACACACTTCGCGACCCACGTACGGCTGGTTTCAAAGCTTATCCATAGTCACTTTTACAATATAAAGTGTCTTTGTTTAGTCAACAGAACCACTAATACATGTGATTTTGTTGTTAATAGAGCTGTAAGAATTTTAAGTACCTCTCGGGAATGTGTCATTTTTTGGTTGGCTTTTTAAGGCATCACAGGGTGCTGCGTTTGTCTTTGTAAACAAGTATTTAATAAAACATTTTGCGCACAGCCGCACTTTGTACAAGTGTCATGCAGGTTTCTAAAGTTTCAGAGAGAATAAATCAACTGCAAACTGCTGCCTGGTGGTTGACTTCGCTCCTTATAAATAGCTAATTTGGACAACTTCTCTCCGAGCGTCATATGAAATTCAAATGCCGTGCGTATCGTTAATGCGGTCACACAAATCAAAACTGCTAGAGGCTCTTTTTATAAGCCCGGGTTGCCACAGAAATGCCACAGCCAAGGGCGTATCGGCTCCAGGTTGCTCTGCTTTCTTTTGGAGGCGATTCTCAGGAAACACCCGCAGGTCACTGCGCTCTCCTGCCTTGCCCCAGGGGAGCAGCAGGAGCCCCATGGCCTGGGGCATCGCCTGCATGGTGGCCCAGTTCACTGCTGGTTATACTGGTTGGCAGCAGCCATCACTCAGAGGAGAATTAGGTCCAAAGTCAGCCATGAAAAACAACCCGGTTTAACAAACCCAAGGGAAAAACTTTACTATAATAAAGTGAGGGTTGATTGTGCTGGAATCTGTCAGGTTCGTAGTGCTCTTCCCTCCTCCCAAAGCTGCCGGTCCAGCCCTGCTGAACCCCACATGGGATGCAAACTCACCTGGTGCTGCCAGGAGGCTCCCAGCACCGGGCAGGATCCATCCCAGCCAGCCTAGAACTCAGCCCAAAGGCTCTAATCCTGGAAGGTGCTGAGCAGCTCTGAGTCCCGCTGCTGGTCTCTGGATTTTGGCACGTGTTCAGCACGAGCAGGATCAGCCCTTTGCTGTAACAAGCAGGGAACGAGGAACTCAGCTTGACTGCATTTCTCCCCTGCCCCCCCAATGCAAAAATGCTGTACATTCCTTTATGCAGGTTTCCATAGAGTTGAACTTCTACTATTTTTTTGTTGGCGCTGTTAAAGGGGTCAGCAATGCACTGTACAGCGGGAAATGTGCAGGAATTCAGGGACACTTTTAACATTTGCTGGTGGGGCTTGAGGGCAGCGTTAAACCCAATGTCCTGGAAATCTCCCCACCAAAGAAAGAAAAAAGCCTGGAGAAAGCCCAGGAGAAGTTTTGAAGCCATACTGCTTTGTCTACCCTAACTTTAAATAAATCGTTTCTTCCCTACTTCCTTTGTTAAAATATGATATTCTAGCTTTAATTGCTTCAATCCTATTACTCGTTCCTTTTAGCGAGTGATTGTGTAGCCCCTTGCCGTGGGGAAATCCCCTGACCGCGGGTGCGGGTGAGTTAGACAAGCACTCTTTCAGAAGTAAATGCCATTCTTAGCATAGGGAAGTACTTTAGGTCTAAAGGGGTTAAGAAGGCCTCCCTGCATTCAGAAACATGCAGGGGTCCCACCGTGCCAGTTCCAGCCTTTTAAACTCTTTCCAGCTTTTTTTTCTTGCAACAAATCTGTCTGACTGCCACCAGGACATAGGAAGCGTGTGCCTGTCAAAGAAATCAAGTTTACTTTTTCTGACTTGTTAACAGAGGCAGGGTATAAATAGAGCTAACTGCTCAGACTATTAGCATTTCTTTTAAAATAAGGGGGTAACTTCCTAGGACCTTTAATCCAATGAGGTCCAGACCAAACTGTGCTATCAACAGAGGCAGCAGAGGAGCTCGCTGAAGTTTTTACAGAAGTCAGGTGCATTTGGGTTCCTCAAAAATTGAAGGCTTACCAAACAAACAAACAAACAAAAAGCAACCCCCAAGCAAACAAGAACTACCTCCAGCTCGGTCCCTGCCATTGCCCAGGAGAAGTTCTGAGATGTTGTTGGTGCTGTTCACCCGGTGGATGTGGATCTTGCTGGGGAAGAGCAGTGTCCTCTTGCTCCTGGAGGTCTCTCTGCAAGGAAGAGCTCTGCCTCCCATCCGCTACTCGCACGCTGGGATCTGCCCCAACGACATGAACCCCAACCTGTGGGTAGACGCGCAGAGCACTTGCAAGAGGGAGTGCGAAGCCGATCTGGTGAGTGATGGACGTTTTTATCTCTCTGATGGGCTTTGTTGGTGGGCTTGTTTGCGCCGCAGCCTGTTTCTATACCGGATAGAAAGGTGCCGGCGCCACGCAGGACTTGGTGCAGGCAGCACACGTATTTAACTGACCCATGACCTATAGAAAATAGAAAAGATTTGATGAGTTATCAGCTAAGCGGGGAGATGTGTGGCAGCTGCCACTTATGACAATGTGGGTACAGCACTTGCTCTGTTTGATCTTTTTCCCTGCTTTCTTGTCAAAAGAAAAGTCCAAATTTGATACTCCAGAACTCAGCGTGCCTTGGGGCCAATCCACGGTATTTTAGCAGTGTCACCATGTTCTTTGTTGGTGGGGGCCATCATCAATGCTCTATATTCCTGGGAGGAATCATTTATGAAATCGTTTGATTTAACATACAAAGCATCAGCCTTTGCTGAACTTGAAACACAAAGCGTGCTTGGAGTGCAAAACAGGGGCATGGTGAAAATGGCCAGGCAGATGTTCTCTGTGATGCTCCCAGCTCAAAATGTGCTTAGTTTACAACCCTCACATTCATTTTTCAACCTGTCAGCACCGCCGGCTGAAGCCGGCAGCCGAAAATACCTGCTCGTCCTGCCTCTTACATCATGCAAAGCTCCTGCAGCCCAAACCAGGCTGACAGCAACACGTACCACGCTGAAAACACTCATTGGGTTTATGTTCTGTAGCCTGGTTGTTTCTGCAATGCTGAAAGCGGAGAGGGGGGAGGATAGAGAAAAAGGCTGGACACCAAGCAGACAAAGAGGTTTGCTCAGATGGATCCCATGTGTCATGAAAGAACGTGCTGTTTTTACTTCTGCCATTTCCACGTAAGCCCCCTTTGTTTCACCTCCCAGGTGTGCAGCAATGAATATCAAACCCGTTGCAAAACCCCAGCAGCAGAAGCAGAGGAAGCTGTTTTAATAATTTACTGGTCAAAGCTGAAAGCCAGAAGCCACTGGCTAAAAATATTCACTTTTGCCTTGTGACAGAAGGTCTTGGGACCTCGAGTGGCCTGTGCCACTGGCTTTGCTAACACTGCGGTCCTCACCCCCAGCTGAAACCGTTCCCCGTTCTGGTTTCTAACTTGGCTTCTGAAACCTCGTATTGTGCCGCGGGAAATGGGGAAAGAGTTATGTTATTAGGTCATCTTTTTCCCAATAAGGAAAGGATATTGGGCTTGGGGGAAGCGATTTAGTTTGTTAGCTTAAAAAACATTTTGTTCTCACTTAGAGAGAAAGCCGTTGGATTTCAGGGGGGTTGTGGAGGCTTAACGCAGGGTGGAAGTGTGCCCTGTCGTCTGCATGGTAGCAGTGTTCATGGTCCCTTAAAGTAATCCAGAACAACACAGCAGCTGTGACCACACATATCAAATATCTTTTCTGCACAGAAGATGAAAATTCTGCTAAAATTAACCACAATTTAGAGCTGACTGTAGCTGAGACAGAGTGTAATAAATCACTAGAAGAGCGATGCTGCATTTGAAAGTAGGACTAAAATAGGACAGAGAAGCCATAATGAGCTGTTTTGGTTTTGTTTTTCTAAATACCATAGAAAAATTATTTTTGGAGTAAGAATTTCCTTACTTTTGAGATACTCTATTATTTCCTCTACAATGTGAACAATTACAAATCCTTGGCAGTTCCACCTCCAAGAGTAGGCTGTGAGTCTCAGGGAATTCAAATAATACTTTACATACTTCTGTGGAAAATAAGAAGGATTACTGCCTACAGCCATATGATAAGACTTTCCATCCACCCTTGTTTCTCAGGGCTTGTCCTCAGGCATTTCGGAGGGCGCAGAAGGGGGGTTGTTGCTTCGGTAGTCAAGAAGTCCATGTGACTCTAGGAAAGACTTACGATGATGTTAGTGTTTAAGAGACAGAAATACAGTTTCCTTCTTGAGAGTGTCCTCTTGAAGCACTTCAGAAAGCCCGGTGTGTTTAGACACCTCTTGGGAGATGCTGGAGCGACGTTTCTACTCATTGCTGGTGGGACGCTGAGTTTCAGACCACAGGTATCTGTGGCAGACCAGGTCCCCATAGCGAACACCTTGAAATTTTCTGGGCTTTCTGGGTATCTAAAACGGACTTTACTCTGTCCCTGGTGATGATAGGGTTGTTTCTTTCTCCCCAGGAGTGTGAGACCTTTGAGAAGTGCTGCCCCAATGTCTGTGGAACGAAGAGCTGCGTGGCGGCTCGGTACATGGACGTCAAGGGGAAAAAAGGGCCGGTAGGAATGCCCAAAGAAGCAACTTGTGACCGCTTCATGTGCATCCAGCAAGGATCAGAGTGTGACATCTGGGACGGACAACCTGTCTGCAAGTGCAAGGACAGGTGTGAGAAGGAGCCAAGCTTCACCTGCGCCTCCGACGGCCTCACCTACTACAACAAGTGCTACATGGATGCAGAAGCTTGCATCAAAGGCATTACACTGAATGTGGTCACCTGTAGGTACCATCTTACCTGGCCAAACACCAGCCCTATCCCACCAGAAACAACAGCTCGCCCCACTACTGCCTATTCCGAGACAACAGTCGTCGACATCTTGCCACCTGCTCTGGTGAACAACCCCGTCCATCAGTCGGTCTACGTGGGAGAGACCGTCAGCTTCCTCTGTGATGTTACAGGGAGACCCAAGCCAGAAATCACGTGGGAGAAGCAGGTCGATGGGAAAGACAAAGTCATTATGAAGCCAAATCACGTCAGAGGGAACGTCGTGGTCACCAACATCGCCCAGCTAGTCATCTACAACACCCAGCTCCAAGACACAGGCATCTACACGTGCACTGCCAGAAACAGCGGTGGCCTTCTCAGGGCTGATTTCCCTTTGTCAGTCATCAAAGGAGAACCCACATCCAAAGAAGCTTCCCAAAACAAAACACATTTTCCAACCGACGAGTGCCTGAAGCAACCAGACAGCGAAGACTGTGGGGAAGAGCAGACCAGGTGGTACTATGATGCAAAGAAAAACAACTGCTTTACTTTCATCTATGGGAACTGTAACAGCAACCTCAACCATTTTGAGACCTACGAGAACTGTATGTTAACGTGCATGAACGGCCCAATCAACATCTGCAACCTGCCAGCCCTCCAAGGTCACTGCAAAGCCTACGAGCCCAGATGGGCCTATAACAGCTTGACCAAGCAGTGCCAGTCCTTCATTTATGGTGGGTGTGGAGGCAACGAGAACAACTTTGAGAGCCGGGAGGCCTGCGAAGAGATGTGTCCTTTCCCAAAGAACACGCACTGCAAAGCTTGCAAACCTCGCCAGAAGCTGGTGACGAGCTTCTGCAAAAGCGACTTTGTTATCCTGGGCCGTATAACGGAGCTGACCGAAGACCAAGACTCAGGACATGCCCTGGTGACAGTGGAGGAGATTCTCAAAGATGAAAAAATGGGATTAAAATTCCTGGGGAAGGAACCGCTAGAAATCACGCTTTTGAACATGGACTGGAGCTGCCCATGTCCCAACATGACCACAGTGGATGGCCAGCTCATCATCATGGGAGATGTCCACAACGGCATGGCTGTCCTACAGCCTGACAGCTTTGTGGGGACCTCCAGCATCCGGCGCGTGCGGAAGCTCCGCGAAGTCATCCACAAGAAAACCTGTGAGCTTTTGAAAGAGTTCCTGGGATTGCATTAACCTCCCAGACCCGTGTGTTAAGTAGGGCTAACAAGCAGTAGGCTAGTGCATAAACTAAACAAGCTGTTTGAAGGTACACCGTAGGAATTATGCAAAACCCTTATTTTAATCCATTAATGATGCTTAGCAACAATGTAGTATGGTCTCTGGCAAGCACGTAAAACAGCAGCAAAAGGCTATTAATCTGGCATTGCAATCAGTTCATCCATATAGGAGTGCCATTTAACTAGATGACTCACTGTAGTAATTATACAATTTTTATGTAGCTTCCATCACAAATGACGGAATTTGTAGCATTTGTTTAGCTAATTGGTACACAGCTAAGTAATATATAATGTCAACTTAATCTATCTCTTACAGTATGAAAATGCTATGGTAAGTCATTATAAGTAAGTCACATTCTTGGTTCCTTATAGCAGCACTAATATTTCAAAACAAAAGCCTGTAAATTATTGTCTATATTTACAATTGTGCACATTTAACCAATCTATGCATTATGAATTTGCTTCTTTTAATTGAAATTTTCCTAGCAGTTTTCTTTGGAATGTACCTCGTTTTTAAATGGCAACTACTACCTATCTTGCAACCCTTACTGGATAAAATACTCCCTTGATCCTATGTCCAGGGCAACAGGTCCCTATAAAAGCTCAAGGCACAGACTCACCCTGAAATGACTTTTCTGTCATCAGAACAAGGTCAGCAAACACCCTCATTCCATTGCACGTTCCTATTTTTGTTTTAATCAATATATTTCTATCACACAAAGTCCAATGCAGAAAGGCGGCAGTGTGCTGCCAGTTGTCTTGCTTTAGAAAATCCTTTACACCTGAGCATGTGCAGCAACATATTGCTGATTTTCATTAGAAATCCTGGTTTTGTAGGTGAGAGAGTAAACTAAGAGGAGTCAGAACAAAATTCAAAGTAGAAAAGTGCAATGCACACTCTACAGATCATATGGCAGAGACACAGAGCTTCTGAAACCAAAATGCACAGACCCAGACACACAAAGTGGACATTCCTTAAAGGCATTTCTCAGTTTTACCCTTTTCGAGCACTCTTTCAAACCATGGAAAACATTTTCTGCCAGGCCCCTGTATATAAGCATATGAATAAAAACTCTAAGGAAGACAGCACGGGCTGTGGGTGTGAGCACGTGCAGACACAGAGGATTGAGCATTTTATCATTTGTGTGTCCAAAATAATGTAACATTTGCCTATGTAAAAAATCCTTAAATAAAGAAAAGGCTGATCCTGGACAAATCCTGCCTCGGCTCACGCTGTCGTTGTGGGGAAGAGGGGCGAGCGTGGCACGTTGAGCCTGATCGTCACTCTTGGTGCGATGGGTTCAGTGAGATATTAATTAGTAGTAATTAATAGTAATTAATTGAAAGCCCACAGCTTTCAGAAGGCCAGTTCGAGGCTGGGTGGATGTTAAGATGCATTTGGGTGAACGGAAGGAAGGTGCAGGGAGCGTTACCCCATGGTGCCATCCCTGGACTTGCTGTGGGGCTGGGAGGCGGCTGCTCTTGCAGATGTGCGTTGGGGCTGGGAACAATAAGGGCTGGGAGGAGGAGGTTAAATAGGCAGGTGTTGGGCTTCAGCATGACTTACAAGCCTCCCAAGCTCCCAACCATGCACACATTCGGTATTTTGCAGTTGCAGGGAGGGAGAACAATGGCGAGGGTAAAGATGTTGGATGTGGGGCCGGGTGTGGGTTCAGCACCAGCCACAGGAAGAGATCACAGAACAGTGGAGAACTGGGCTCCTCTGCCAGCGATCTGGGCTTGGTCTAAATCTGAAGTGCAACAGGAGTGGATCTAAATCTCTGGTTGCTTGTATAATTTCAGAAGAAACTGTGGGGGAGGAAGAGGAGCCTGGACCAGACTTGCTGGCCAAGAAAATACCTGCTTGTTTTCTTTTGTTGCACCTTTCCTAAATGTACATTAGATAAACTCCAGTTAAAGGTCTATAACATTTCTGTATGTTCTTGTGAGGACCATTTTCTAGATCTGGGAGGTGCCGGCCCCACAGTCAGTGCTCCCGCTGGATCATCCCTGGCTCTGGCAACTGCCACTGTTCTGATGGCTCATCTGTCATTTTTCAAACAAGTCGTAGGAAGTGGCTTGTTCTTGCCATACCTTCTAACACTGAGGCATCAGAGGATGGAAGTTTAATAAAGACTGGCTTTATATGGCTCTTTTTTTCCCAAAAGCTAAAGGATTTTTCAAGTGTGGGAGTGACTCGGAAGACACGTACCTAGTTGTTCCAGAAGAGCTGGGATGCAAATGTAGCTGAGAGCAAAAAGCACACGATTCATTGCATTTCCAGCCAACTCATTACAGGGCTTAAGCCTGGGGTCTAAAATGCCATCTTCTACTCCTGGTGAAAGCCCTGTGAATGAGGCACACACTGAAAGCAAAGCGAGCACACGAGTGATCTGCAACCCAGGGTCGTGCAAGGCGTCAACGTGTCTCCTGGCTTAATCAGACATGCAGTGCTAGTGTGCAAGGACTTGCTTGCATGAGGGATCCTGGGGGTTGTTTTGGGTCAGTTTTCCAGTGCAGAGCAGTATAAGGGGACACAGAACAGGCCAGCCCAGCTCCCAGACATGGTGTGGCCATGCTGGTGTAACTCCTGCCCAAACTTATGGAGAAGGGCTGCTCCTGAGCCCCACGGTGTCTGCAGGACGGCTCTGCGGGACACACAGATGAGCATCAAACCCAGCCACTGTCCCACACCAGCCCTGCATGGGGACATGGTTCCCCCTCTGCCACGGATCAGGCTGATCTACTCAGCTCCTGCAGTGCCAGGTGGGTACGATGGCCAGGACCAGCTCGGTGCCAACAATCAGCCCTGCAGTGCCAGGTCACCCACAGAAGACAAATATTGGACGTGACCAAGCTGTGCTGCGAGCTCCCTGGGGTGCACAGGACACCCCAGCTGTCCCGAGGAGCGGTGTCACCGCTGTCCCCTCACCTGCCTGCAGGGGAAACAGTCCCTGGCCATGCTGGTTGCACTGCAGCTCCCCGTGGCACGGGACTGACCCTGCCCCCGAGCCTCTCCACCTTCTGACCCTGAAGAATTTAGCTCTCCACTCAAAGCTACTATTTGAGTTCAGCCCCTTATTAAACCCTTAAGAAGCCTAAAATTCAAGTTTTACCAGTCAGCCAGCCCAAGGAAAGCCTACACACAGGGCCAGGCACTAAAGGATGTCGTTAAAGCCTTTGCGAGGCTAATAGGTACTTGCGTGCAGCTCCTGATCAGAAAATCCCTTTTATATTCCTCATGCACTCAGTTTTCCATCCTGCTCTCTGGGGTGCATCTCTCAAGGCTGTCAGAAAGCTGGAAGGAAATGCCAGTATTTAAAGTTTGTATTAAATGTTTGAAAGGAGTGAGAGCAAGGGAAAAGCCTGCTTGATTCCCCTCATCACACAGCAGCGCGCTGGGAAGAGCACGAGCGCCTGTCTGAGGCTCCAAGGCAGAGCTGGAGGAAGGATGTCACCTCCAGAGCCATGCGGCCATGGCCACCGGCCACCATCAAAGCTCTGCTCTGCATGAGGACACCGGCAAAGTAGCATTTCCCACAGACAGTGGCCCAGGAAGCAGCAAGGGAATAGACCCACATTAGCCGAGTCTGAGATCTGCAGAACCTCCCCAGGGCTCAGGGGCAGATGTGACGGACACTTCTGTGGAGGCAGGAGGAGAGCACAGAGCCCCTGGCACCAGCACGGCGTGTCCATCTCCCAGTCCCAAGTGACGATGAAAAGTGCAACACGTGAATCTGCAAACCCCGCGGCTAGAGCTCAATGGAAACCATCCAGCAGATGGAGCTGAAAATGAGTCACCGGTTATTGTGCAAACTGTCTGCACTGCCCAGCTCTGTTCACAGGGGGACAAAACACCAGCAAAATAAATGCTGGTGTGAAGCTTCTGCACCTCCAGATTACAGGTGGGGTCTGATGCATCTCCCAGCCGGTGGTGCAGGGCACAAGGGCCCCGTGTCAGCACACATGGAGAGATGGCCGGGTGATTGCTCAGAGGTGGGATCCTGCGCCACCGCACAGCCCAGAGCAGCTGAGGTCAAAGGAAAGAGGAAACCAAGTGCGTTCTCACCGCAAGAACAACCAGCTCCAGAACTAGGAGCAAAGATGACAATGCCATTGGAATATGATTCAGATGGCAAAAGTATTCAAAGAGCTTAGGTCCCAGTTGTTTCAAAGAGAATTAGGGACCCCTGTGAGAATTACCGCCTGGCCATGGGTCTTGCTTCCTGGGGGCAGTGGCTGTGACGAGGATCACACGTGGCTTCAACCAGCACATAACGATTTCCTGCAGAAGGGAGTAATTCAGCTGGCACCGCATTAGCACCTTGCACTACAAGACACACTTCCTGCACCTGAAGCACGGTGCGCCCAGGTTTGCTGTAGTTCCTCTGGTGTGCACGTGCTGTGAAATTCTCCATGTAGCTAATTACCGGGAGAAGACCATGGCCAGGCTGGGTATCTACCCCGAGGCTGGATGGAGTCAGGTTTCTGAAGGCACGGCTGTGAAAATGTCACCCTGAGCGAGAACTTCAAGTTTAGAGCCTGTGTTTTTATACCAAATATTTAGTGTTTTCCCCTTCGCCAGCTCTGGTTACTGATTGACTACAAGTGACCTCCAACTGCCTTATTGATTTACAGCAGCTGTCAAAGGACAAAAAATTAGCTCCATGTCCAGGATCTGAGAAATACTCTGAATGGAGGTTGCACAACTGAATAAATGTTCTGCCAGCTCTTTAAATCTTGGAAAAAAAAAAAAGAAAAAGCCAACTGGAGCTCTTGATCTACAATGCAAACACCAGTGGGATATGAAGATAAAGCTGCAGCACTAGTGGACATATCTATTAGCCAAAAACGCAGCACAGCCTGTTTAATTCACAGCTATTTATGGCTGGGCAAATGACGTGACGTTCAGGCCTAAGAGTGTGGAAAGGGAACGGAAAGTCTTCCAAAGGCTGCTCTGCAATTCAGGTTTTTCAAAGTCAGGAAACTCCCTGATTTTGGTGGTTTTACGCTGTGCACATCCCTGTTACCACCTTTCCCCCCAGCCAGCCCTCCCCAGTGCCATCCAGTCACTGAGCTGTGAGCCCAGTTGGCCCAGTTTGGGGGGGTCTCCTCCAAACCTCAGGCTCGGTGGTGCACACGGACCTGCACGTGCTGCAGAAGCCCTGGCCACAGCAGCTGTGACAACGGCATCGAGAGCAAAACCCAACAGACCTGAATGCCCGTGTTTCAGGATTACGGGCAATTTGGGGTGGGGTTGAACCTCTCCAGACCCTGCTTGGGGCCCCCTTGCATGGTCCTGTGGGGCTGACAGGATGGAAAGGGCCATGGGTCTCGTTCCACCTGGTACTTCCTATCCCTTCTCATTTGTCCCAGCGATGGCTAGAGATGCAGGAGGAAAGCAGAAGCCTGGAGAAAAGAGAATGTGGAAAAGATTCATCTAAGGGAGGATGGGGAGCATTCTTTTACCTTGAACTGCCATGACAGCATGGTAGTTGGACTGGATTAACTGGTATGAACAGGAACTACCCATAAAGGGGTTTGTGCCTTCTCTTCCTCCTTTGCCCCACTCCTAATACACCCAAACGTTTTACAATGCCCATACCAAGGGGTGTTGTAACATGTGTAAAGGACATATGACTTCCTCTGCTGCTTGAAATAAGTAGAAGAAAAACAACTATAAATCTCCAGGATCGGCAGGTATTCACCCAAGGGCAAAAGTACTCACATAAGAAATTGCTTAACCATTAACTGCAGTGGATAACCTTTGCTTCAGCCTGTGGCAGGAGCAGAGGACGGAAGGTGGCAAACATGGGGCTAATTTTAGACAAGGGTTCCTGGGGGCTCAGTGTGAAACCTCAGCAAGTTTGATAGAAACTGTAAGAGAGGGCAAAACTCACAGCTGAATGATTGAATATGACATAGAGAAGAGTTTCCTCAACAGAGGGAAGTGATGCTCCGTAACACTTAGCACTCTTCGAAGCAATCATGAGGACAGAGGTGGCCCAGCCGACAGAGCTGACTTGGATCGAGGTCATAGAGCCACTTCCTCACCCAAGGCCCTTGAAGACACTTGGTTGTTCTGCAGGGAGAGGTAAGGCAGGCTCTTGAGCCAACAGGAGGCTGGGACATCAGAAAGAAAGGGTGAGACTGAGAGGTCAGTTTTCACAATGAAGAGAAGCCACCAGCAGCATGTGAGGCCCTGGGCTGCTTGATGGAGATGGTCTGGAAGAGGGATGGGAGAGGTGGGTTACAAAGGTTGGTCTTGATATCAAGTTATTGAGGGCTGCAGAAGCACAGGCTGACTGTGAGGAGCTGTAGAAGGTCATCATAATACTGAGTGACAGGATGATATAATAGCAGATGAAATGCAGTATTGATTAATGTACATGGGCCGGGAAAGTGAGTCATAGCTGTGCATTCCTATGATAACTTCAAACAAGCTGTTCCCACCTGAGAGCCGGATGATCCACACATGGACGTGACCAGGGCGGCTGGTCCAGCCTGCTTGTGGTGTGCAGGCAGCGCCCAAGTGGATCGCGCACATCGCACCACTCAAAGCAGCAGCTTCACAACTTGCAGTGCTCCCATGAACAAGCTCAAAAACCTATGGACACCTGGACAACCCAGCAGCACTTGCATGTCATGCTCAGCATGGCTTGGTTACTGCCTTGCTAAGAAAACGCTCCTTGCTGTTAAAGATTCGTTCCTAAGGTCACCAGATAAACCTCAGCCACATCCCTGCCCTGTAAAGTCAAAACTTGGTGAAATAGGAACCTTACCTCCATCTGTCCCCACAAGCACAACATGTGCAGTCACAGTCACACACCCTTGCACCGCCAAAGCCCCGTGTCTCTTTAGAAGGTGCCCCATCATCGCTGCACCTGTGGTGCTTGGGGAAGATGCTGGAAATCACAAAGCTCCATTGGGAAACGACTCCTTGGGCGAGACGCTCCATCCCTGGACAGAAAGCAAGGTGAAACCAGGACATTTTATAGCCAGCTGTGGGGGAGAGGAGGTCTCACTGTCCTCAACAGGACTCACCATATCGACAGGCAGGACCAGGTTCTCCATCCAGCAGTGTCCAACATGTATAATTTAATATTTAATTATATGAGCACCTGACTAGTCACACACACAATTATTGCACAAGGACCCCAGGTTCCTCCTCACGTGCTGACATCTTCCTATTTTTGCAATATTTGGCGTGCGAAGGAAAACAAACAAACCCAAAACAACAAAAAGCAAAACCAACCTGATCCCTCAGCACTGAAACGACGTCAGATGGCTGGAAATTGGGGCAGGAGCGTCCAGCTGCTCCCAGCGCCCGACACGAGGTGGCGGTGGCACCACGGCTTGGGGACACCGCACTTCGCATGACAGCTGTTGGGGTGATGTGCTCCCTAAAGCCAGGAGCTGTCCGGCTGTGCTCAGATTTGCTTTGCCCCAGTTAAGTGAACTGTCTCTGTGTAATTCAGATTTTCCTAAGGGAAAAGCAGCCCCTGAGCTGGATGGCTGGTTGTCGTTTGCCTGATTGCATCCTTGCCTGGTTAGTAGCATAGCAGGAGAGATTTTAGGTGTATCAAGAAAAAAAACATATAGCACAGCTAGTGATAAGGCAATCAAACCCATTTCCAGAGCTGCAGGAAAAAGCCACAATGTATAATTTATTTGAGGCTTTTTCTCTCCCTGTTTGCAGATTGCACAGTTTCTAAATATATTGGTCCAGTTATTCAAAATTATTCATGAATCTCTTCAGTGAATAATACTTGACCTGCAGATCATCTGAAAAGTGAATATTGCAATCAAATTCTTAATTTCTGCTGTAATTTATTGTAGCTACCAGATGTACACTACTCAGGTAATTAACTCAGGATGAAACTCAAATTGTATATTTGATTATATTTTCAATTCGCAATTTTTACTGTGCTAGCCAGCTCCAAAAGTCATCTAATCAAGAGATGGGGAAAAATATCTGACATAAGGAGATTGCTACTTTGATCGGTTGGTTTGGGGTTTCAGCCGCTCACAAACACGTGTGAGCGGAGCCGCGGTGCCGGATGGGCTGTACATAGACACAGCAGGTTTGCACAGCCAGTGGTGAATAAACATAAATTCAAAGGAAAAAGGTAATGGCTTTGTCAGATCTACTCATCTAACAGGTGTGATAAGCAGAGCTAACACCAAAATCTCCTTACGTGTTGTGGTCCCTCAGTGTCCCAGCCTGGCAGAGCATCCTTCATCCCGCTCATAGAGGCTGGAAGGGCTGAATCACCTTTCCGCAAGTGGTACTTGTTGGGCTTTCAGTTAGAGAAATACCTAAGCACGCTGACAGAACACTTAGCGGTCATGAGTCACATCCCCCAGTGTCACAAATTTGGCTTTAAAATGTTATTTCTTTTAAATAAACAAATTCTTGCGTGTTTTGGTCATTCTTTTGCCTTCAGATGGGAGAGCCTTTCAGCAATCACAGGTTGAAGCTTTCCTTTGCCACCACCACCATGTAACACATACTTTTTCTCACTTTTATTTGTGAATGTGACTTTAAGGTCTTGCTTAATCACATAAATCTCCAAAGCAGGAGCTTTCAGAAGTCTATCAGACTCACAGGAGGGTCGGGAGGAGCAGTGTTGCCATCTAGGGACCTTCTGGGAGCTCTAAAAGAGACTTTTCTCCGAGATGGGATGCTCGGATGCTCAAAAACACCATCGCCCAGCCCCTCTATCGTGGGCTAGGTGAATATATTTGTCCTCAGATGCACCTCTACACCTGTTACTTATCAATTCAATTTTTCATGTTTAGTTCTAGCTGTTTTTCAGCAGACAAAAATTGAAGGAGGATTTGCTGCTCCTACCCTGGCAGGAAGATTTACACACGAGCAAATGATTTGTAACAAATACGGTGTAAGATAGATGGAGCTGCTTCTCTTGTTCACAAATTATTCACAGACTATGGGCTTGAAGAGGAAGAAATTTTTTTCCTCGCTTTGTAAAATACACGCAAATGTCCTTTTTTTATTATTATTTATGACCACTTTCACTGTAAAAAACACTTCTGAGAGCATCTTTTGCAGAATTATTGCAGCGCACAGGTTGTTCAGTTGGTAATCTGGAGAAAGGACAGGTTTGGGGCTTTTTTTCCCTCTTTCTCCTTTTTTTTCAGTAATTGCCTTGACTAGTGAGACTTTTGTCACAGGTTTGAGCCTCTGGATGTTACAAGGTCATAAAATCTAAGTTCCTGGCCTCCACTTTTCTCATCATCCTGCACAAGGGAGCGTATCGCAGAAACAGCTCCTGCAATTTGCTGGGCGAGCGCAGCTCCTTAAATCAAGCTCCCGGGCAAGCGCTCACGACCGGCTGTTGGAAATTGCATTCTGCAAGTGTTCCCGAGCGTGACCAAAAAAGTGCTGGTTCCAGCAACGCTTCTGGCAAGAAGGGGGATTTCTAGAGCCCCGGTTTGTTCTGGTTTGTTTTTCTGGATGAGGCTTTCTTTTCCCTGCTTCCCTAGCTAGAATTGAAACGCGTCTCCATGTACGTGGCAACGCGGTGAGCTGGGGCAGAGCCTCCATCCAGCTGTGCGATGTTCAGATGTAATTTGGAGTTTTCCTTCTCAGCCAGGTAAGTGCAGCAGCTCCAAAGCCGCGTTCTTGGAGTAGCTGCGTCCTGCAGGATTTGCACAGCCCTGCGAAACGGGCATTGCTACCATTGCCTAATAAAACTGAACAGTTCATTTAAAAAAGAAATCTAAAAATTATATTTTTGCCCTGAAGATTCAGACCCTACAAGGTGTTAACTAGGTCACTATCCAAATCCGTGTCTTCACGGCTCATGTCTTCCAGATGTGAGCTCTTGTGTCTACGTTACCTATCGATTCGTGCAAATCACGTAACATATGCAGAACTCATTGGTCTGTGAGCTGAGCAAATACACAACTGGTCTGCAAAGCCATTATTGGTAGGAGCAGATGGGTTGCTTGCTAAAATAAATTTGCAAACTCCTCTAGGTCTGCTTTCCAAACCCCGGGTTGTTTATATAACATGGTGCAGCCAGGCTCCTGCACTCTCTGCTCGCCAAATGTTCCCTGGCCTGGAGTTCAGGTGCTTTCATTTTTGCATAAAGAAAATCTGAACAGGAATACGCTTTTGCAAACATAACTAAAAAAAAAGGAATAAAGAATCTATTTTGACTTGTACAAATAAAGCAAGAACGCATTGTTTCTGTCCGTGCACTGTTAATTGGAATCATCCATAACACATCAGTCAGAGACGGAGCAAAATAGACACAGAATAAAAATATCTACAGCGACCCGGTCACGCAAATGCTGAGTAACTTTACGCTCTGGAGCAGAAGCTGCCTGAACAAACTCGTTTTATTCATCCCTTCTGGAGCTATGTGGAGGGGATGGCATCCGCGGGCTCTCAATGGCACCTTTGTTGGCAGCACCGGGCAGGAGCCGCTGACGTGGCACCCGCTGTGTCACCTTGTCCCCCGCGCACCGGGAGGCTGGACCCAGAGGCCACAAGCAGGGGGTCACGCTACCTCCTTCCTGAATTTTATGTTCAGTTTTGCAGCTTAAAAAGACAACTAAATGAAGAAAAGAGTCTGGCAGAGGAAGGAGGAGGTGGAGGCGTTTCCCCTTCTATAGGTCCTTCCACTTTCTTAATCTCCATATTTCCCCCCTTCCAGTTTCCTCCCCTGCCTGTTGAAACAGGGTCACCACGACACAATGATGGAAAAGTGGCAATTTTCACATGTGAAGCTGCTATGATATTAAATAATTGCTTGTTGAACAAACAAACAAACAAACACCTAGAGGAAGAAATCGCCCCCCAGTGCTGCTTTGCCACCCACAGCATCCAGTGCCACCAACACCCCGGCGCTTCTCAGCAGACACGCTGCCACCCCGGCAAAACGCTGCATTTACATTTGTCACCTATATTTTTAGTTGCATCCTATACCCGGCCATGCCTCAAACCCAGCCCCGTGGGCCAATTGCCATGTTGGAAGGCACCTCCCAGCACAATGTTGCTTCATTTCTGGAAGAACCAAGGAAAGAAAAAACCCCTGAGGGAACCCTGGCGGGAGCTGCTGCAGGGTCCCCATGTCACCAGCCCTTCAGGTTCTTCCAGTTTGAAAGGACAATGCGCACAGCCAACGCATTTTCTCTGCAAGTGGCCTTTGTCTTTCAGCTTACCCAGATAAACACTGTTATGGGAAAGGCTGGAGATGGGATACAGCCCTCAAGTTCGGAGCTCTAACGGGGAGTGAAAGCAAAGGCTCTGGATGAAGATGACTGCAGAAGTTACATGACTGATCCCAACATCTACGGACATTTTCCCCTCTGCCTGGGAGAGTTATGCGATCCTAAGCACCCTTAAGAAAAACAACCCCACACTGGCTAGCAGATGACTAACTGCTTGCAAATAATACAGATATCTTTTTATAACTGACAAAAGACCAAAATATCCAAGATGACAGGGACTCAAGCTCAGCGAGCTCTTCCGAAAAGCAACTGGGAACCAGAAAACATGAGACCCAGCCACAGCACTCCCAGCCAGAGTGAGGCTTTGTTTTGGGGAAATGCAAATGTCAGGAGAGGGATGGGGCCATTGGCCACCCCACAGCAGTGGTCCCGGCGGCAGGGTCGGGCTGAACGGCCTCAGACCTCTCTGGAAAACAGGCAAATCAAAATCCGAGCTCTAACCACTCTGACTTTCAGACAGAGTCATCTCAGTCTCACAGATGATCCCCATCTCTGCTTACATGTTGCTTGTTTCCTAATTTCATCAGGCAGGCATTTAAGTACGTGGAGTCCATTTGTGCAAGCATCAAAAAGCAAAACTCACTAGAGATCTCAGACCAAAATGTATTTTAAAATGGATTATCTGCATATTACCCACAGCACACATGTAAAGAGCAAAAGTTTCAGCATCTGTAAAAAGCAAAAGCCTGTCCCGCATAAAGTTTCTCTCTCCACAGTTGTACATGAAGGGGGTTGTCAATCCTTTCCTCTTCATCCATCCTCCTCTTCATCCATCCTCCTCTTCATCATCCATCCTCCTCTTCATCCATCCTCCTCTTCATCCATCCTCCTCTCCTGGGCCTCGGTGGACACAGTGGCAGAGCTGAGCGAGCAGATCTGCAGAGGCCACAGAAATCAGCCTGGGAAGGGCTTTGGGATGCTGCAGGAAGGAAAGGGATCAAGTACGATATTACTCCAGCAGGGTTGTTTACAAGATTGCCAAGTCCCATGTTGCCATTTACAATTAACTATAGATCAGCAGAGGATCATCATTCTCTACCATAACTATGTGTGTTTTTAGATAAATATGTTCCCTGAATGTTTTGTGAAGGCAGCTTCTTCACCTAAAGTGTCTACTTCTTCTCAAGCCTCCAGCGGTACAGCATAAACCATGTTACTAATAATAATTGTTCCTGCATTTGTTTCTTGAACATAGATCATAAAATACACAGTTTATTTGGGAGTGTCTGTATACTCTTCTATTTCTGTCCTTCTTATTCAAGTCCGTAGAGTAAAAGAGGCAACTGTGAGTCCGGAGAGGGACACAGCCCTGCCCTGGAGAGATTACAGTCTCCATCAGATAATACACTGCAAATTATACATGGTGAGACACAGACCTCAGAATGGGGAGAACAGCTTGGTTTGCGAAAGAAACCAAGAAAAGCAAGTTTTAAGGAAGATCTTGAAGGAAAACAGAAAGAAAAAGCAAGAGGGGGACAGCTAGGAATTTCAAAGAATAAACAAGGTAAGAGAGAGTTTGTACAGCAAAACATTCAAAAAAAAAAGGATAGATTCATAGAGATGAGATCCAGACTGTACATTTAACACATCTTCTGATCTCTGGCTGCAGGCAAGTAAGCTGCTCCAAATACTGAATTCTTAAAACCACACAGACACTAAGAAAAAATGAAAGGCAACCTCACTGACCTCTGAAAGTTCATCACCCCCAAACACGTGCCATCCATTGAGGTGATCGTCAAGTCAGCCTTGCTTGCAGGTCTCTGGTGTCACCAGCAGCTTCACTTACCATGTGGGACGCTCAGGGCCAGTGAGGCAACCTCAGCCAAGGTGGGACCAATGGCTGAGAGACCAAGCAGCTCCTCCATGTGATGTCTACACCTCCTTTAATTAATTGGGCCAGCAGAGTACCTCCCATTGTAGCTCCTCAAGGCCCAGGCTCCATTTGTAGACTCAGCTGAGCAGGAACAAGCCCAGGAGACGCATGGTAGTGAGGACAGTGCACGATGTGAGCGAGGCAAGGGCAGGGAGAGGGGACATGGTTTGTCAGGTCGGCTGGGGTGCTTGGAAAAACTAGACGTGCTTTCAGGCGCATGAGGCTTCCTTGGCTCTGAAATAGAAGCAATAGCTTTAGACCTAAATACAGGTTGAGAATAATTGTTCCCTGTTAAACTTCATTATATTAATGAATTAAGCAATTTGAGAGAAAGGCTGATTGGTTCCTGTTGATCAAAGGGAGGGTACTAGCCAGAGGACACCTGATAATGTCATTTATGGCACAAGGAGAAGGCGAGAGAGACAGGAATAATTATTGCCTAGGGATGGCTGGCGGTAGCAAAAATTCTAATGTAATATGCAATCAATAGCTGTGTGATTTTTATATCCTAGAGTCAGGAATTTTAGTATTTGGATTGTCTGTTGAAGCAGTTTCCTTGAAGGTCAGGAGTGAGGGGTCAGAGATGTAGTGGATCTCTTACCGAGTGCGTCTGTCCTTTACCAGTTGGTACAAGTGAATTTGAGTTGGTTGTCTGCACCAGACTGTCCAATTTGTGATGCGAACTGCACAGACCGGAGGGCGGTGGAGATCTCAGTCCTTCTGTGTCACTCAGAAATCCGATTCCATTAAGCAGCTGTGGTTAATTGCCAGCACTTGCAAATTCATCACTATCCCTTAGATATTTTGTTTCCTGTGAAGTGCCAGACACAGCGAACCTGTCATTTCCTAAGGATCTAAATTTTCAGCTAAAAATTAAGCTCTTAGTGGACTTGCAGAGAAAAGCTAGAACATTCTGAAACCTATTTAAGTCTACGCCCAGAAGATAAATTAATATGGTGTGAGATTGATTATTACTTATGATTACCTCATAATTTCTAAGGTATTCTTGGAGACTTGAATCACAATTTCTTGAGTTATTTGGTTTGGCAATACTGAAATAAGTCTTAAACAGAGGCCATCATCATGCATTACTTAAAAACAAAAATCCAATTGTTCACAAGTAAAATACGATCTACGGCTCAAAGCAGCTAACCGAGATGAGATTCACAAATATCCACAAAGCAGGTAACTGCCCCAGGTATTAACATTTTTAATGGCATTAAGGAATTTTGCAGTTTTCCCACTAAATCGCCAGACAGAGGTGCTGCTCATACCTGACTAACCCCGAGAGACACAGACAGAGCGGGAACCTGTTGGCTTCAATAATACACTTCAAAATACCTGAGACTCAGCAGGGGGTTAAAGGCTCAAGTATGGGCTTAAAAACACTGAAGCTGCTCTTAAGGAGGCTGAAGCAATCTGTAGAAGACTGGGCATGCAGTCCATAGCACAGCTGGTGGCAGAGCCCAACAGCTCTGTGTCCGTGCTGGCACATAGGATGTTTAACCCTATGGTCTAATGAAAACCAAAGGGGAATTTGTTTGAGTTTGTAAAATCTGTATGCAAGTCTAATTTTGACCAGCAGCAACTTGGGTGAGTAGGCTGGTGTAAAATTTTCACATGATTTGTACTGGAGGAATATGTACATCCATATCTATAGAAACACCCACAGGAATTCTTTTAGAGAATCACAATAGTCAGTATGTGAGATCTCACTGCTCCGGAGGCCTTCTGCTCCGGTGGTGGATGAATCAGACCCTATATACCATGGACAATGAGAATCAAGTGCTTTACTTTTATATGCATGCCTTATTTCAAAATGTAAAGGTCATCTAATACACGTTAAGTGAACTTTGTAACGGAGGAGACTCTCAAAGGCCACAGAGACTAAAGGCAATAAAAGGAGGGAACGGTAGGTCAAGCTTGGATGTTCCTGTGGCATACAGAAATTGGATGAAGTTCCTTATTGACAGTAAAAAGACACCAATAGCCAGCTAATGTCTGACACTTGCTAACAGCGAATTTTGATGGAGACAGAAGGGGAAACCAACACAGAAAAGGGCAGACACTTGCCCAGGGTCAGATCTGGAACATGGGGTGCTTGAGTTGTCATCTATTATACCATGTTCTTCACTAGCCTGCCACCTCTCATTTCCATCAACATGAATAAAAACTCCCCGGCTGTTGCATTACCGGATAGGGCTGCAAATTCGCCCAGTTTCATCAGACTGTGAGCATCTAATACACTCCTTAACCATATTCTGACATTCCATAGTTCTTCACACTCTGTCTTTAGGAGTAAAGTGAAGTCAAGGAAGCCTGAGACTACAAGAGGCGGAGGGAGCAGGTACCTTGTGGTGGCTGGAGCCTCCTGTGCCGCGTCTCCCGTGACACAGGAGTTCTGGCATCGAGCACCCTCAGAGATGAGATCAGAGAGAAGCAAATCTGGGTGAAAAGAGCAGCGTGAAATCCGGTGCAGCACAGCGAGGAGCGAGAGGCAGCGACACACAGGCCGCTCCACCCGAGGATGCTGTGGGAGACGCAGAAAAGACAAAGGAAGGGGTCATGGGGGTAGCAGGGAATGAATATCTTCCCCCGAGGAAAAAAGGTGGGTTTCCAGGGCTGTTTTTAAGTGCGTTATCCAGTCCTGGTGATATTTCAAAGAAGCTCGCAGGGCACTAAACAATAATTAAGGCACTACGTTCCCAGAGTCCTGTTTTGTTTTATGCCATGGGTAATCTTGAAGCTGAGGGGAAAAGGGAACGTAGCGCAATGAGCTCCACGAGGGCCCGGAGCTGCCAGACTGCTTAAACATCATGGTGTCTCCGCTCTCGGAGGGGGAAAAGATCTCCGATTTCAGGCCTCTGAAGTGCTAAACTACCTACTAAAAACTGCAGCGAGTTCCACCAAACCTGAAGCCATCAATAACACGGATTGATTTTAACAAACAAAAGTTGACAGAATAAAGGATGGGGGTTGAGGGATGTCTGCGCCGTGTGCCAAGGTTTTTCTAAAAATATGTTACACCTGCTATTCGTTCCACACACTGATCATATTTTGTCTATGAGGTAGAGAACTCGTAGTGCCAAAGGGAATGTGGTTTTTGTTCCCAAGTCTTAATGCTTTTTCATTTCTGTAAAGCAAAAAACTCCTCACCACCACCACTAAAATAAAGCCAAGGGGACAAAAGTCACACGCGCTGCCACGGTAACAGTTTAACTGTTCCTCTTGCTGATCTTTGGAAACAATCCCTTCAGCAGGATTTTACAGCTCTGGCACTTCGATTTAGCAAACTTTTTATGCAGCTCATGAGAGGAATGCAGCCAACTCTGTACACTCAATTTAAATCAACTTGCTGATGATATAAAAAAAGAGTGCTGAACCACCGGTTTGCTTCATCTGCTCCAAACCTACCAACGGCCACCCTGAGGTATTTATTCCTGAAACGTTAATAGAACAGTCTGGGGCATCAGATCAGTAAATGGACTCTGGTTTGATCCCACGCCGGTCCAAAGAGCTGATTTAACAACTAGTTGTTTGGTTACTTGATATTTCAGCAACGCAACCAGGCTGTTTGCTACCACCAGGGTTTTGCATGTTGCAATGCAGTGGGAGCACAGGGTGCTGGAGCCGGGGCATCATCTGCCACGCTTGTCTGGAGCGAGAGATCACACAAGCCATGTTTAATAGCTTTCTGATTTTGCACGGTGAAGGAAGGATGGATCTTTCTGTGGCTTACACCTAGTCCTCAATTTGTATAAATTATGATGACTTAATTGAAGTTAATATAATTACAAGAACTTGTGCTCACCAAGGCTGCAGCGCCAGGCTGGGCTGTGCCCTCTGGGTTCCCACCTGCAGCACAGACCTGTAAGCACGACACAGAATCGAAGCATTGAAAACACCTGCGAGCTGGCTCTCCTTCGCAGAAATAATCAGAATAATGTAGTTTTGGTGACCGCTACTAGACTTCTGATGAAGAGCGAGGTCTTGTGCAGAATTGAGTCCTACAGATGGAAGCGCTTTGAACTTGAACTCAGGTGGGGACCCTGAGCGAAGGGACAGGACGCACTATGCAGCGTGGAAGGGGAAACACACACTTATGGTTTTACCCTTTTCTTCACTGTAAATTAAAGACATCTTCCGTGGTTTAACTTCCACCACCAAGTAAACTGCATGTTCACCAGAGAAAATACAAAAGACCTTGCACAACGGAGCGAATGTTTCCTTTTCCCCTTCACTCCTTTTCGGGTCCTGTCTCTCCCAGCAAATGCCCGTACCTGACAGCAGAACACAGGGTGCGTGCAAATTAAACCCCAGATTGACTTGGCAAGCGTTTAGAACAGAATGTTGCAATGTAAATGTTTGATCTAACAAATTCAGCACCAGACTTCGGCAAAAGGTAAATAAATGGGTGAAGCAGACTTAGCAGAAAGCACACGTCTTTAATTTCTATATGGAGTGAAGCGAGAACACTAAAGGTCTTCATATTGGCATTGAGGAAACTGGGAGGTCTCTCAGATTGTCCCCTTGCAAAGCACCATAACCAACCTGTGGAGGACAAAGCCTTGCTTATTAAAAGCTTTATATTAAAAGGTGCTGCAAAGAACAACCTTATTTCCAGAGATTCTTCCTTGCTACAAACCACCGCCCTTCACATGCGGAGCTGGTTCCAGTGGAAGCGAACGATTCGGGATGGGAAGAAGAGAAGCTTGATGACCTTTAAGACAAATGATCTCAGTTTAAGTCACAGGAATGGAAATATTACAGAACGCATCAAATAGTCTCCACTCTCAGAGTTGCTCGACCTCCTAGGCAGTTTAGGTATTATTCTTGAATTGTAAATACTAAAATTGTCATAAGTTTTAAAGCCTAGGCACACAAATAGAAATTATACACAGAGCTAACATTCTCAATTTTTCAGTAATCGATCCTTTTTTTCTGTCTTTTTTAAAGTAAAATTATCAACTTAAAATCAGATACCAAAATGAGGCACTTTTAAGTAGAGTTCTGTCCACTGATGAGTGGGAAGATAAACGAGATGGCAAACTCAGGAACAAGAGCCAGATAAATACATAGATGAATGCCTAAAAAAACCCCAAACAAATCAAAACCAAACGTTCGCTCCATTATTGCTTTTGAATTGGTTGTCATGGCACTAGCAACTGATACCAATGTCAGACTCACATCCCCACCCCAGCTATTTGCTGGTCCTGCAGCTCCTCACAGCTCATCCAAAGCAAAGATCTCCCGCTGGTGGTGATAAACACCCTTTTCTGTACTTATAGCATCAGGTTATTCCCACCCAAACTCCATTCACACCAAACTAGGGGTGTATACATGTGTGGATTTTGTAAAATCAAGTGCATCAAGCTGGAAAAGAATGACCCTCAACCTTAAATTCCAGTTTCAGTGTAGTTCAGATAATTTCAATGCTGTTCTACATCGTCATGAACCGAAGGACCATCCACTTCACATGTATCTTCTCTCTACAACTGGATCTGCCACGGAAAATAAGTTGATGTTTGTTAAATTTATGGCTTAAAGAAGTTTTTCTTTCCCTTGTAAACATCCACGAGGGAGGAACGCTATTTGCCGAACAGACGGAAAACAGTAAGGGATTTAACTTCAAAATAGCCCTGGAAAAGCTGAGTTGGTTTGTCAGCCTCTGAATTCTTTCTCCTCCTACTCGCATTCACATTTTGAAAATCTATTGAAGTTAAAATTGGTAAAATCCATCAAAATAAAAACCTTAGAATGTCACATTGTAGTTGCATTACATTTCTCTTGTTAATAGAGCACCCAAGTTTACAATGAGTCTAGCAAACCGTAAGTCAGCACTTCCATTCAGGCCGGTTTCTGCGCTGTTAATCCCCGGCGTGGGCACAGAACGCTGATGCGGGTCTAGGACCTCTCCAGATAACGCTTCAAATCCGTTCTGGTGACACGGAAAGGGAGTTTCATTCAATCACCTGAGTCCCTTCCAGAGATGTCACGTCGCACAATAACCCAGCGTTCACACAGCTCATACTCTTAATGCTCAAGGAAGAAAAATAACCTTACCTGCTGCCTTCAGCGAGCTGCCCTTACAGGAAACAAGTGCAAGTTTGCTCAAGTAATTGTAGGCAAGGACTTTGGGAGGCTGTGTGCTTCCTCAGGGATATTTTAGGTCAAACAACCCATTATGGTTACCCTCCCCACAGCCCCTCTGTGCCGCACCGACCCCGAGCTCATTGCACCGTCAACACAGCGAGCACCCCAAGCTCCAGCGGAACAGCAACAACACAGACCACAGCAGCCGATTAATTTTAAAGAATTTTAATACAAACTTAATATAAACTATTTCAGTCCCTCTTAACATGTAAGACACTGACTCAAAATACTTTTATACCTTTTTTCAAGTATTGCACAATGTAGGTACAAAATTAATATTTACGATTACATTTTCTTCCATAATATATAGCAAAAATCTTTAAACTTTTAACAGAAAATACAATTTGTGTTTCTTTTGAAAAAAGCAAATATTTCGTACATTTTAATTCCACCACTAAGGAATATTCTGTACACAACTTTTTTTTAGAATTGATGTCTTTAAGATGGATATCTTACAATTTCAGTAAAAAAAATACAACATGAAGCTGCTGCAGCTGTCACAGATCACTGTAGTAAAAAGATATAAATGCAATACCATGTTGTAGAAACAATATATATACTCTGATATTTTACAAACTTTGTACTAAATTAAATTATACAATTAGAAAAAGACCAATAAACCCACCTATTAGTGCCAATTTTTTTAATATATCTATACATATATGTCTGCGTACATATATATACACACACATGAAAAAAATCAGCCACATCCTTGCTATATCTTAAATACTGTAAGAGGCCATATTTTGAGAGTATATTTTTGTAATGTACAGTCAGTATAAAATAATTTTGTGCTTGGTTGGCAAATGAAAAAAATGATGCATGTTGTATTTATCTAACCAAGCTTGAACGTATTCATACTACAAGCCTTAAAAAAAAATCTCAAGAGGTGGAAAAAAAGATACACCCTTGGGTACGTGCATTTTTAAACTTGTACAATAGTATTTACTTGTATTTCACTTCCGTTTTATTTTTAGTTAGCCATAACTGGCTGGAATTGCTGGTTAGAATACTGCATGTTGTTTAAACTAAAATTCAAGCCATCCACAAAAGATTTCTCATTTAGACCTCCATAGGCTGCGAACATATCAAAGGCATTACTGTACTGGAGAGGACTGAGGTTTAGGGGGCTGTCACCAGGGAAGATGCTACTGGTGCTACCTTGACCCTGCATGTTGGGGAAAATGAACTCCTTCGCATTAGGAGACAGGGCAGAAGTCTTCTGCTGCTGCTGTTGCTGCTGCGGCTGCTGGCTGCCTAAGCCAAGCCCGTAGAGAGAGTGCATGGAGGAGGAGAGGGCTTTCTGCTTCAACAGCTCATTGACATTCAAGCCAAGGTTGGTGGGAGAAGTGCGGGCGACCTTGTTGCTACGGCCGCTATTCTTCATTTTGGTCGAGCCAAACTTGGTGGCAGCGAATGTGGCAGTGGTGAAGGTTAAAGGCTGAGTGGAGCGGGGCATGAAAGTCGGGCTGACAGCAGCAGAGTGGCCAAAGGGAGGAGAAGGAGAACTAGACACTGAAGATGCTGGGTCACTAATTGGCATGAACACCTGGGCCTCTGGGTTAAAGCTGTTCTTGATTTCCTTATCCAACTCACATCCATTTTCATTATCATCCACATAAAGCACTTTCACTGGTCCCTTTTCACAAATGGGTCGATCCAAACACTAAGATCCTGAGGCAAGTTGCCGCGAACATCATCAATGTCCAAACCACTCTCTTTGGATGCTTGTTCTATCACCGGGTCCACTTTCTCCCCTATATGTATACATCTAAACCCTGATCCTTTGTATGGCTTTTCCGGATACCAGTGCCCTTCATACTTCTTCTTAAGAAGTCTTTCAAGCTCTTCACCAAAAATGTTGACAACGTCGTCTGGGAAGCTTATTGTACAAATATGAAATAATAAAATTGAGTGCTACTTGGATTTCAAGCTGCATAGCTGCTATGCCACAAGGTTATAAGTCTGTTTCAAAACCCGAAGAAGAAAGTGTTCAAGATGCCACAGGGAAACAGAATTTCCTTCAAAGTGCTGATTCTAGTTGATTATTATCCTTCACCTTGAGTGCTCTTGTTCCTTTAAGAAAAAAACAAAAGCAAACACATCCAAATAAGGAAAGCATAAGATCAAGCTCCAAGGCCTATTCGTTCAGCTTCACCTTCTGCATAAAGTAGGTAACTTTTCAAGCAAAAAATGCACAAATTGGTTATGTTCGTGCCTGCGGAAGGTGAGGATGTCAACACCATTCAGTGTGACTTACAAACAATACTGCAGAAGATGCACCAGGCATGTGTTTACATATACAGCATGGGGCATTTCAGAAATCACATGAGCTTGCTGTTTAGTTATTCACAAAGCAGCACGGATAATTTTTAAGACATCACAGAACTGCCAGGCCTGTCAAGGGTTCAATTACCAACCCGTATTTGGATGATTTATAGTACTCAGCTGCAAAATTTAGCACCAGACTACTGGTTTAGCTTGAAAGGTCTTTGTCCAAGAGTCATTTATCATTTTAAAGTTTGCAAACATATTGGTTGCACCACAAGCTACAGAATTATAAAAATGTTAACAGTTACTTTAGAAGGTTTCACACAAATAACTGAAATTATGCAACGTTTATTTTAAGTCCAAGCAAGTCATCCGCATAAACGGTGCGCTGGCAAAATTATGCTAACTGAAGAGAAAATGTCCGCTGTACATATACAGCAATTCTTCCTCAGAATAGCTAAAATGATAATGCAGTCAATGCATACAAAATAGATGCATGTATCTTCTGTCCTAAGGTGGCAACGGCTGTGAAATTATTACAATAAAAAAGCACAATTTTTTCCCTTTCTACAAATTATTCTGTATTATCAGATGTAACGCATTAATGTCTGTAAAATTCATATCGCATTATCTATAGCCCAGATTTTTAAAAGTTTCTAAAGCCAAGAAGGCTTTTGATAGCCTCAAAACCAACAGCTTTTCTCCTTCTGCATGACTCCATTTTATATTGAATATAAAATATGGTTGCCACTCCTTCACAAAGGACAAAAGAGGAATTAGCTATCTAAAGTTAAAGAAGGGACAAAAATCAAGCATTAGCACATATACTGCTAATGAAAATCTTGCAGTTCCTCAGCACAAAGGTACTCATCCACAGGAGACACCTTTGCTCAAAAAGTTCCAGTTCAACAAAAGATAGATTTTTTTTGCTTGAGATAAACACCCAACAGAATTTAAATTAACAGTGTGCTTTCCTGCACTGCATCACTAGGAACAATATTTAGTGTAGCTGTCACTGAAGATTAGAGAAATCAAAGCCAATATCGAAATCCTTTAGCAATGTGAATACAAGGCGTTTTTATTTCTTGCTCCAAATAATCTCCTTTTAAAGTCTCGAACCCTATTTCCGAGCCACTCATGTTCTCCCCAACATGGTATGGGAATAGTTTGAAAGCCTGTACGATAAGGCGACCTTTAAAACGTTTGCTGGATCAGCACTGGGTGGGGATAAGGAAAAGATCAAGGGCAAACAGAAGATATTTACAAAAGGGACACAATCAGTACAGAAAAGCTGATTGGGTGCTTAAAATGGGCATTTAAAAATGATATATTAATCCATCTGGTTTGTTTCCCTTCCTCCATGTCCTTTAGGAATGAAATGATCCTTTCAAGGCAGACGCTATAAATTTTTCTACGCCCCACGGTACAAGCAGCTGATCAAACAAATCAGCCTGATAATTTCGAACTACTTTTTTTTTTTTTTTTTTAAATTTGAAAAGGACAATATTTTCCGGGGATCCGAGCCCACTAATCGCCCCAGCAGCAGAGCCCCGGGTTTAAAGCAGGAGCCTTAAGCGGTGTGGGAGTTACATAACCCGGCAGTCGGGTCTCATTAGATTTCTGCTCACAACCCTGGGAGCTCCGGCAACAGCAGGAGGAGGAGGAAAAAGCATTTTCTGAGCCCATAAGAAAGAAAATGAAGAGGAAAGGGAGCCGGCTGGAAGAAGGAGGTCGGCCAGGCCCCTGTCCCCAGCACACAGGCCGGCACCACCCGCCGGGCCGGGGCAGGGTGACGGGGACGGCCGCCCGGGGAGGCCCAGCGCAGGCAGCGGCGATTACTCAGCCGGCAACGCTCACCCTTCCCAACCCGACCGCGTCCAGGGAGCGCCCCGGGAGGAACCGTCTCATAGCCCGGCTCCCCGGGCCGTGCCCGCTCTCCCAACCCCCTTCTTCCCATCGGCTCCTGTGCCGCTCGCCCCGGCCCTTCCCCTCCCCGCGGGGCCGTGCCCGCCTCAGTCCCCGTCACCGTGGGGTCGTGACCGCCTCGGCTTCCCCCGGGCCGTCCGCCTCACATACCCCGCCTGAGGGGCCGGGCGGTGCCCACCGTGGGCCCCCCGTCGCGGCGGCCGCGCCCGCCTGAGAGGCCGGGCGGTGGCTGCCCCAGCCCCTGGTTCGCCTCACGGCCGGGGCCGGGCGGTGGCTGCCTCAGGCCCCGCCGAAGCGTCTGCCGTGGGCCCGGGCCCCCCCCCGCGCACACCGCCGCGCCGGGCCGGGCCGTCCCCCCGCCCTCAGCGAGCGGTACTCACCCCGGGTGGGTGTGCGGGGGGTAGTGCAAACAATCCCGGCGGGGGTGTGAGTGCGGTGGGGGGGGTGCGGCTCAGCACCCGTCCCCCATCTCCGAGAGCCGGCTCCCTCGGCGAGGATGGGAGGGGAAAGGAAAGAGAGAAGAAAAAAAAAAAAAGGGAGGGGGAAGGGTTGGAAAAAAAAAAGGGGGGGGAGGGAAAGGGGGGAGGGCTGCGCTGCTCACACCCCCACAACGGGCGCGCTCGGCCACGGCAGCTGCGCTTCTTCTGCAACTGCCGCTCCGCCCGGCGCGCCCCTATATATCGCCTCCCTCGCCCCGCCCCCTGCGCGTGCGCCCCGCCCGGCCATGCCCACAAACCCCGCCCTCCCACTGGCTAGCGTTCGGCTTGGCCACGCCCAACAGCCGCCAAGCCCCGCCCTCCCAGCGCGGTGCCCTGTGCTGCGTCCCCTTCGCCCAGCGCGGCGTGGAGGGGCCGCTCTCTGACGTCAGCTCGTTCCGCGCCTCACAACACCATTGCGTCACTGCCGACGTCAAACCCTGCCCTCGCGCCCCTCGTCTCCGCAGGGGAGCGGGGGGGCCGGGGCTGAACTACATCTCCCATGACCGCTGCTGCGGGCTGGGGGGCGGGCGGCAACGGCCCGGGGGGAACACGGGAGCGGCGATCGCAGCTCCGCACAGCTGGGGGAGCAGCGACAGACCAGGCGAGGGGCCAGGTTCCCCCGGCACTGGCGGGGCCGACGGGTGCGCCCTTCTGGCCAGCGAGGCCCCCGCGGCGGCGGCGGCACCGTCCGCCCTGAAATGAGGGGACGCAGAGCTGCACCCCCAACCCACCCTCTTCCCCCGCCGCGGCTAAAAATACTCCCCCCAGGTAGCAACGCTGACCGATTGGCTGGCTGCCCGCCCTGCCTAGCCGCCTGATTGGTCACTCGGTGTCGAGGAGGAAGACGTCAAACCCCAGTTTTTTTGGGGGGGAACAAAAGTCACCGGGGGCAGCGGGCCAGGGGTGGCGGAGCCGCCGGTTCACGGCGACCCGCAGTGGGGGGACGCGGGGCGGGGTGAGGGGGGACCCCGCCGGGCGCCTCGCCCAGAGCCGTCGGGAGGAGCCCTGGGGGCTCCGAAATATCCCCCGCGGGTATTAATTAGTGCTGGGGTTGGTGTCGTTCGCTTCAAACCGGTGACCGGGCTGCGATTTGGAGGACAAACTGCAGAGCATTTTTTTCTTTTTCTTTTTTCTTTTCCCCTCCTCCTCTTGCTCCTGTGTTTGTATAATAATAAAGCATTTTGGCATAAACGCTGCATGGGCCCCAGGAGTGATTTGGAAATGCCAGTCAGGAAAAAAAAAATGCCAGGACTTTAACCCTTTGTTAATTAGAACGTGTACGAGACTTGTGTGGGAGGCAGGAGCCTCAAAACCGAAATGCTAAAATAGCAAGGGTGGTATTGGGGATTTTCCATAGCTGAAAATTTCTGTCAGAAGGCCTAATTCATCGTAAAAAGCACAGTTTTTATTTAGATGCATCAGTGCTGATGCTACCAGGATTGTGCTATTGCGAAAAGCTTGAAAATCTTAATTCAGACTCAAAAGAGTTATGTTTTTTTTCCCCCCTATTTTTCATTCTTTTTTCTTAACGATAAAATGTTGCATAGGACTTTGCTGAAAATTAGGTCATTTGTTATCACTGTGCACCCCAAACTGAAAACTAACGCTCGAAGGTGATAACATAATAAGCATTGGCAACTGGGAGACTAGTGGGAATTGCTGTAGCCAAGCTGGAATCCAAATGAGTCTTGGGTTTTTTGTTTTGAACAAGTTGCTGTTGCTTTTCCTATGGAAGCTTAAAGAGATAATGTGAAGTCACTACTGAAACAGATAAAGCGAAAAGATAAATAAAGGGGTTTTTTTAAAAGAAAAATGGAGACTTAGGAATCTCCATAGTACAACAAACGCTGAACAAATGGGGCAGCGAACAGCCTGAGATGTTGCTGAGCTCTGTTCTGCCCTGACCGAGGGACCAGCAGCACAAGGTTTCCCTTTAAAGTGGGTAAAAACTGCACGAGTCCCTGAGATCAAGGTTTTCAGGTGGGATTTCGTAAGGAGCTTCGCAAACCGAGTAACTGCGCTGCTGAGTTGCTAAAAAATAAAAGGTTGTAAAAGCAGAGACTTTCTTTCAAATGGATTTAACGCTACATAAGGAGCATTAGGAACTGAATTAAACATACAGAGCTAATACATTTATAATCAAGGCAGCTGTGGGATCCTTTAAAGCTGTAAAACGGCGATGTACTTTTCTGTGGCTTATGTAAAGGAAGCTTCTCATGCAATCAATGCTAAAATTGCGTGCAATTGAACAAATCCGATGTTCGATGCTAAGGACAGGTGATTGCCCTTAGAATAACCTCTTCAGGTCAGTAAGAATCGAGCCGATTCTTGGTGGTCCGATGAAAGTTTCAATTTATCTTCATTTGTTTGAAAAAAAAAAGCTGATTTTCAAGCTGCAGTGATCATTATGTCATCCACATGTAACACATCAGAAGTAGGTGGCCAAACTGTAGTAATGTGAAATTATTAGCGCGTAAAACAAGAATATAATCCAGGATCGCTTGTATTCTTAAAACCTCAACATGGCTTTTTGATCCGCTAAGAGGTCAGAATAGGGCCTGCAGGATTTTTCAGTCCTTTTGATTAATACACAGCAATAACAAAATGTCTGCCTCTCCCTGCCAGAAAAATCTTTAAAAATGCAATCAATAAAAAATAACAACTCCAGCAGCAAAATTTTACTCATGTTGCCAATTCTTTCCACTGAAAGATTCATCTTAAAAGAAAAGAAAAAATATATATATTGTCATCATTCCTGACAAACCTTGACAATTTTTCTCCCCAGCAGAGCAAATCAACAGAAGCATTTCAGAGCGTGGCAGGGAGGCGGGAGGGAGATTAGAAGGAAAATGACTTTCTTAATCTATATTAAATGAGAAGGGGTTTGATCTTATCGCGTCTTCGTGACCATATCCTGCGACGGTGCCCAGCGGGGTGTGTGGTCTGATCTCCAGAGCCAACACCTCTGCCTTGTCCAAGACCTACAGCCCCACAAGAACCTGGCTCCACAAAAGAACATTCTGTTTTCTACTAAAGCAATTGAAATTTGGTCCCTAAAACAATTAAAACCAGCGCTCTTTTAAAATCTCAATCAGTATTATTTAGTGATCAATACAATATCTAAGAACAAAATATGGTCTATTCATCTTAAAAGTTGTTTAAAAGAGATTAAAAAATCTAAGAACATTTTTACCAATCTATGTGAACATGGGCAAGAATTGAAGAACAGTGGAAAGCAATGCTCAGGATTTCCACCACCCATCTCTGTTCCTTTCACCTCTGCTGAATGAACGTTGCTGTTCCTTACAGAATATATAAGGTTTATCCTGAGAGAGGACATAAAGCTTTGCAACGTACATTCCCTAATATAGTACAGTCTATTTTTTTAACATTTTCCTATTTAGGAGCACAATTCTCCTTTTAGCATGGGAGCCTAAGCTTTGATTTTGAAACAAAACAGGAGGCTTTTCCCATTGTGTTCATCCTTCTCTAGCCCAGTTTTATCCATTTGCTGATTTTAACGCGTCTTCCTTTTCCCCATCCTCAATTAGTGTGAGCAACCAAGCCTGGCTGCTCTCCAGCATAGATCTTAATGATGATTTTGAAATGTAGTGTAGGTTCTCTTACGTTTCACTCTACCAGCTTAAGCAGTGATTTTTCTATAAATTCAGATTATGGAGGGTGTATATACATGTTGCAGCTTCAGGACCTCTCTGACCACAAGGATTTTTTAGATGGGAACCACAAAATTATCTTGTATGTAATGTTGTTTTGATGGCAAAAATCACCAGCATCCAGAGCAAGACACAGAAGGCAGCTGCTGGGGAAGAAGGAAAAATACAAACAGGAGAAACCGGACACACTCTAATAAAGGTTTTGCACCAAAGCTTTGCGCTTCCCAAAGTTTCCGCCACCTTGAAAAAGGTGAAAAGGTGTTTTTTTGTCCTGAAGCTGATATGAGGCAGAATCTGTTCTTGAAGAGGAGCCTGATTAGTGACATTTTGAGAATGGGGTACAGATCCCGAGAAGGGCAGGTAAACAGAGTGAAATGAAGAGTAAGGAAGCTAAATAAAAATGCCGATAAAAATAATGGTCGCAGGTAGACAGATGCTGTAATAAGGGGGGGAGGAGGAAGAAAACGGGAAATATTTCATGAGTATCAGAATTTTCTATAGCTATGAATAAATGGGCTGAAGAAGGAGGAAGGAAGGAAGATTGATTTGATACCTTAGAGAGGTTGACCTTTGAGGAAAGTTTGATTAAAATCCAATATAATTTTTTCCTCAAGCTCACCTTTGCGCTGGGATTCTGCCAGTTTAATGTCAGTTCTGCAGTATCTGCCAATAGCTAAAATGATGAGGATTCACAAACAGTTTCAAAGAGACACAAAGCTGCTTTTTAAACCATAAGGATCGCTCACCTTAATTATTTTATGGCGATCAAAAAAAAGAATTGAAGATAAAGGTCTGATCTTTTGCCCCCTCAATTATGATAGAAAAGGTAGCTTGAAAAGTTTCATCAAGAACTTACTTAATAGTTGTGTGTACTTGGCATTTGCCAGGAAGACAGGTTAATCTGTTTCATGAGAGAGGATATCCAGGAAAACTGCTCTATCTTTTTCCTGAGAGACACTGAATGAGAACAAAGAGATACTAAATGAGAAAAAGAAAGTGAGTGTGAGGAGAGAACTTTCATTCAGTCTCTTTAAACTGAAAGAAGGAGCAATGGAAGATATTTGCTTACCAAAAATGTGCGATAAACACAGAAGTTCTGCTGATTTTTTTTGACATTCTGATTATCTTGAGTTAGGGAAAAAAAAATCATCTGAGAATGACCAGGGGGCTCCCTTTGGAATAAATTGAAACTCAACTTTATTTAGGCAAAGATCCAGCAAATACTACTACTTATTCCTGGCCATGATGCCCTCTGAACCACAGCTCTGAACCTGCACTCTTTGGCTCTCCCAGCAATGGGTTTTTTTGACTTAGGAAGGACCAGATGAACCTGTAACTGTTTTCTAGTCTTTCAGGAAAACAAGGTAGACACGTATCTTGAATGGGAAGAAGGAAGGATGTTTCCCAGATTGTCAATTTATCATAAAGAAACAACTGGAACCTGCCTCAGTTTTTGCAATAAAATGCACAACAAAACGAAATGTTGACATCCCCAGGTGATCTCGCCTGGTTCTTGGCTGAGGATTTAGAGCAGCCAACAACAATACAGCTCAGTGAGAAACCATCCATATTTTAGGCTTTGGGGTGAAAAGCAGCTGGGTTTTCTGGAGCACGTGGCCCTTGCCTGGGTTTCTGATGCCTTTTTGCAATCCTGTTCCTATTAGTAACCGTGTATTGTGCAGAGCCCAGTACTTGGTCAGGACTTTGAGAGTTTAGTTGGTGGCTACTAAATGACACACAGAATATTCCATTTGGGAAAGCCAAAGGTTGCAGGTATTGCGTCTGAGAGCATTAATTTGAGAAGCGCCAGGTTAACCTACTGTGCTCTCAAGCTGTGACAATTTGAATGATGGTGACTTCAAAGTAGAATGAGTTCAAATGTCAGTGTATTGATGAATACAAGCTGATAATAATTCTCGTGAGAGGAAGATCATTGAAAACTATCTTCATATTAATAAAAAATAATGAGGGCACTTCTTTTCAGATGAACAGAAGCCTGGTGACACTGTATTTGTGCAGACACCAAGAGCGAGTTGAGTGGAAAGATGCCAGTTTGTGACAGCTGAAGGTCTGACCCAGAATCTTTAAGGGTATTATCCACGGCAAAAATAAAAAGCCAATGGAAATTTCTCTTTGCGTTTGCTGCGCTCCAGGTCTGGCCCTTATTCAACTCTTATTAAAGTCCATTGAGTCACGGCGACAGGAATAATGGAGGGGAATGCAGATTCAAGCTGTGTGTTTGCTCCTGAGACACACAAAGTAGATTTTAACACAGTTTGTGCATCCTGGTTTTAAGCAGCTCATGTAAGGAGTAGTTCATGGAAGACTGAATCTGTCACTGGCATTGAAACCATCATTCAGTTTAAATCGTTGATTCAAAGCGTAGTAAATCACACATTTCCTCTCCACTTCTGATTTCGAAAGGTATAATTGCTCCAAAATAATATAATGTGTGCCTTACAAGATTAAGCAAAGGGTCAGATTAGTATAATATCTTCCCCGAACTGATGGCAAAAAGCTGTGTAAACCGGGGGCCACAACTTGAGCTCCCCCAGGATGGGACTCTTGGGACTTTATCTGCCAATAAAGCAGCGGCAGAGGGAGAGCACACATTCTGCTGTTTCGCCGGTCACAGGTGTTTGCCATGCGATGGCCGCACTCAGCAATCCCCACATACCTACATATATAACCCAGTACCTACATATCTTTATAACCCACTTAATTATAACCGAATGTTTTTCCTTGAATACACAAACCAGCAGGAGCTATTATCTCATACGCTATTATTAATGTGCAAGGCTCGAGACCGTATTTGCTCACAGCGGTGGATCTGTCTGCTCTCAAGAGTCGTCATAACTAACAACTTCAGAAAAAGGGATAAACCAGCCGTGTTGCACAACCACATCGGGTTTGGCAACGGGAAGGAAGGAGAGATTTTCTTGATCCCACATGGTGATTGTCTTATATGCTGGAAAATGAGCACTCAGAGTGACATACTTTTTATTGTAGCTAATGTAACTCGGTTTTGTGAAGAAGGTGATTCTGCTGCATGACCATATTATCTAAATTGCTTTGTCGCCAACGCATAGAAAACTGAATATAAAATTGCCTGAACATAATTGAGTGCTGACTCACCCTCGATTAGAGTAAATGGTGCAGCGTTCCAGGGAGTCTTGGAGCTTTCTATAGTCTCACACTCCGATGTGAAATCTTCTGATTGATTTTTCTCCCCTCCAAGCAAACTTACGGTTCGTGCTCCGATTTGAGGCTAGATGCTGCGAATCCAGCTGCTGTCACAAGACATCTTCCCCCTGCTTCGTTATCTTGATCAATTTTCTGCTGAAACCCTCATCTTTCATCCTGGCTGGTGCAGTTGCCTCCCTTGTGATTATTCCAACTCCCGGCTCTCCGGATCCGTAGCCGCTCTCCAAGCTCCATCTCAAACACTTTAGTTTCTAAGGCTACATAGCTGCGAATGCTTTCTCACCAAATGCTTTTCCATAAATTCTCACAATTTCACTTCAGTCAAATCCAAGGCTGCATCGTTTTACATACATGGCACTCTTCGTAGCAGACCCTTTTATTACAAGCACCTTCAAACACAAGCAGGCAAACACAGCCCCAAGTATTGTAAGTGGAAATGTTGTTTTGGGGTTTTTTCCCTTGAAAATGGCCTCATATCACAAAGCTCCATTTGGAGATGTAACTGGAAACAGAACAATTTTCATTTTTTTAAATGGAGTGGAAGAAGGGCAATTTGAAGAAGCGATGCCAGAGACCTGAGGTGAACTGAGCCATGGATACTGGGCAGAGAGCTCAAATTTAGCTGACCGTGGCACTAAGACAAAGCAGCACTTGTGCCTTTGGGTAATCTCAGTCCTGACTCTGTCACTCAGGTAGTAAAAAGAATCAGCGGAAGAAGGGCCATGACCTAAATAGTTGGGATAACAGCAATTATTTACCAGCAATCCCACCCACAGCGATTTGCAGAAGATGCCAAACCTGAGCTGGAGGATCTGGGAGTGGAGCCAGTCATGGAAGTGGCAGAACTTGGTTTAGTTTCCAGCTAGCTCTGAACATCCCCTTTCTTCCTGAAGCATTGAATTCGTAGCTGCTGAAAATGGGGTAGGGAAGAGGCTAAAATTTGTTTCCTTTAAACGTAGGACTGGTTTCATATTAGGTAATAACTCAGAAATGAAGAGTAACTTCGTCACGCATGTCAGGCTTCGCTCCTCCAGAAGCACTGGCCCAACTTTCTTCCTTACCAGGAATTTTAACTTTTATCGTCTAGTAACAAATCACACCTGCCTTGCCCCAAAGAGGATAAATCTCATTTATCTCCAACTAGTAAGAGATAATAATGCAACTGGTCCTTCACACCAGGAGACTGCTTGTCTGTTACCTAGAAGTTCTCTTCCAAGTTGGATCAACATCTCTTCCTTCCACAGAGCAAAGAGAAACTCGGTTGGAATGCATTTCCAGAGACAAATGAACCCCGAAGATAAAAGAAAATAAATTGCTTGTAAAAAAACGCCATGAGTTTGGTACAGAGGAGTGAATGTGAAATTCAGAGCTGATCTAGAGCCAGGTTAGAATCCGGCCAGAATGAAGGATCTGATCTCTTCTAGTTGATCTGCACAAACAATGTCCCTTTGCAAATTACAGGCACATTTAAAAGGCATAATGAAAGAAAAAGAGGAATCTTGAATGGTGAAGAAAGCAACACATTCTGAGTTTAAAAGACTGAATCCTTCAAAGGTAGCAGCAAAATGCATGAGCATACCCATGGCTTCCCCAGATGGGTTGGGGTTGTTTGTCACTCCCAGCCCAGGCTGCATTTGACTGATCTCACTTATATCACATGAAGTACGTTTTCAAAGGGGGAAGAAACAGACGTTCAAGCTCAATATTCCTATCCAGATCGCTCTTCATGTTTTGACACCAGCCAGTCCAAGTGACATCCAAACGGGGACAGCGGAAGTATTAATGTCCCTGATTCAGCTGAATCAGGGGAGCGCCTGGATGACAAGGAAGAACAAGGCTCGAGGGAGGCACCGGGGGATCTGCGACACAGAGCAATGTGCCCGACGTTGGCATTGCAAAAGTTGTGTGAGGGGCTCAAGCATTGAAACTTTTCATCTACAGTGACCAGGGGGTCGCTTGGCTGCATTTACAGTCTGGCTGCTGGGGGAAGCGTGGGCTGAGAGGGGAGGCAATCAGCCCACCCTTTAATAAATAGAAGACCATACAAGATGGTCAGGGAAGAGCATACTTCTTAAATGAACTGGAGAACCAAGGCTGAAGCATCTCTTGTTGCTGATCCGCGAGGTGATGGAGGCTTCTGAAGGAGCGGTAGCACCCGCCTGATCAAACAGGAGCAACAGCGCTGATCCTGCCCCAAGGCTTATGCTCGAACCTAGAACTAATGAATGTAAAGGCACTGACAGAAAAATGCTTCCACAGAATCCCTATTCTAAGGGCTTTGATTTTACTGGAACGTGCACAGCAGTAAAATTCACATAGCCAACGGGAAAGCCACGTCCTGGCCTGACCCAGCCACGGAAAACAGCAAAACACAGGGACAGAGATTTGGGGTCACGTTTGGGGAGGATCCGTGATTCAGCATGACAGTTTACTAAATCTCCTCTAATGTGTCATGTAATGAGGGAGCGGGGCAAATACCTACAGCTCCAGGCTGCTGCTTCATTGCAAAAAGGTACAGCCCAGACAGTGACGAGCATCTAAAGAATAAATGACTCTCAATTAGGACAGTAGGTCAGAAAGAACAAGATGATTCATATCCAGGACATACTCCAACCATCCACAACAACACTCAGCAATTCTATACAGCTTTACATCTTTGAATCACCCACAAACACCCTGTCCTTTCAATGGCACTGGCAGGTAACAGGCAGTGAGGCTTGAAATGTGTGCTCGAGACCTGCTAATTCTTGAAATAATTGGGCTAAACTGGGAAGAAACGGCTTCTACTGTTCCTCCAGCAGTAGAAAGGAATGAGACAGCTCCGTCCTGGTCACAGCTGCCACCACTGGTCTAGAAACCAGGGGACCTGGAGAGTAACACCCCAAAATTAATAAATGAGGTACCCAGAATTAACAGCCTCTTTTAGAGAACTGGCTGTACGCGGTTTTCCCAGGAGTCAGCAACAGGTCGTGCCAGATGGGGCTGAGAAGTGCTTGGCTCCCAGGTCAGCACCCTGACAATGCCGCCGCTCAGCTGTGCAAATCGTATTTTACTTGCTTGACTGTGAGTTGCTGGGCAGTGGGATGTAATTTTCCACGCTTGCAGTTGGCCATGGCTTTTACCTTGACTTGCATTTGACAGTGCGAGCTCTGTCAACATTGCTTCACCTCTTGGAAAATAATAATGAAGCAGCCTGTGCGATAGGTGTGTATTACTACCCAATAATTCAATGATCTACTTTAACCTAGTCACTCCGGTTTACTACTCTGCAACGAAATGTCTCTTCCAGGTTTACCTGAAGACTGGAACATCAGAAAAACTCAGGGATGCCAGACATACACTTGCTTGACTTTGATCTCTCTGAAGACAAATCTTTTAAAGTTTAGATCAAGGAATCTTTTAATGAAACAAAGAAATCGTGCCACTTGTATCAGTTCCAGATATAAATAAATCAGCTGGAAATAAACAGGAGCAAGGCGAACACAGAGGAGACAGCCACGCTCTGCAATGTCAGTCCAAAGTGACTGTCTGATGGATGATAATGTGCCTGGCTCGGAAAAAAAGTCAGAGTTTAGAAGTCTTGCTGCCAGCCATCTGGCAGATCTTCCAAAATATATTGCAGTGAAACTTCATCGAATTGCTACCTTTTTTGCAACTCCTGCTATCAAGACAGTCTATTTACTTTTTAAGCGTGGGGAGGATTTTGAAATCTCTACCAGGGCTCTCTCCTTAGAGACACGTTCTAGCCCTTCCCATGGCCAACTCATTGCTCCTTCCCTCCCCCAGGCAGCCATATATGCATAATCTTCCCAAAGCAAAGGTGCTCTTATACATTTAGGGGGTCACTGAAATACTGGGCACATCTAGCACCGTTCAGGCCGCTGCTGTCTGTTCCCTGTTTGCAGGTGCCGTTCCCTTGTGCTGCAAGAGAGGCAGAGACGTTCAGGGCAGCGGGATTTATGGCACATCCATCCTCGTGTTCCAGAAGCATCGTTACTTCTCTCTTGGAACTGAAGGGCAACATTTCATACTTCTCAACAGTATAGAGCTTATTTTCATAACTGAGTGATTTGGACTCTGTACCCCAGAAAGCAATAGTAAATATTACCACTAACCATTTCCTAATAATCTGTAGCAACATAGAGTGCCAAAAAATTATGGTCACTTAAAACAAAAAATCCCACAAATGTTTAAAATCCCTTTATGGAACAAGCTGCCTGCTGAATGTTAATGATTTTTTTTTTCCTGTTTCATCATCTTCTCCTACCTGATCCATAATCAGCTGTAATCGCGTCTACCACCCTCCTGAACTGTGCTTAAGCAGAATGGCTTGTTGCCACGGGACTGGGGGTGCTGGAACGCAGATAAACCCCCAACACGCCATCTGAGAGGCAGCTGGAGATCCGATCTGCTGACTCCTGGGTTGTAACATGGACTCCGTAAAAGCTATTTGCAACTGAAATGATCTTTAATACTGAAACTAGAGTTAACCTGGGTGGTGAGTGGAGGAGATCATCTGTTCCGAGAAAGAAACCAAGGGAGGGAGAAGAGTAGGAAGATAACAAAGGAGAGGGACTCTTGGGGAGGGGAATTGAACTGAAAACATGCACTGATGGAAAAAGGAACACAGGGAAAATTATGTTGTTGCATCTCCCCCTCACGACTCATCAGGTCCTTGTCCCCCCTCAACTGCCAGCCATGCTCATCATTTGTAATTCTCAGCCTTCTTAGATAGATGGGGCTAAGCAACAAAAGCTGTCTCTGAGCAGCCCTCAAGCTTGGCTCACCTTTGTCACAGCTAGTTTTAGTAAATTTTAGTCAAATCCATTTGGTCATTAATATGTGCTTGGTTTTAATTTCACCATCTACAGCGGTAACTTGTTAACAAGCTGCTGCAGGAGATCTTTGTAGGACAGTGGAAAGCAGGGAAAGGAAATAATTACAGCATTTCCACCTACGGTAGTCTGCTTCAGGGCAGGTATAAATAGATCCGTAAGTGTTTGTTCACTTAAAAGAGAGTTCAGCCTAACTGCTTTTTCAATTGCCGGCAGCAGAGTTGATGGTTTGGGTTTTTTTTCTCAAAAACGAGGGCAAGGACCATCTACTAAATATCACGCTCCGTTCCTTCACACCACAAGTAGCATTTTAGAAGCTTCAGAATTTTTACCAAATCCAGATGTCGGGTGTGTAAAAGTATGGGCGATTTTTCAAAGCCATTCTATTTGTTTGGGAAAGGAAAGCTAATTAGATCACAAAACTCAATTCAGCTTCAGAACTAAGGAAATCAATGAATCAATCACTTGGAGCATCCCAGAAAGCTCTCGACTGATTCATGCAGAGTAACTCCCTTTGGAGTCTCACCACAAAGTTTCGAGAAAGCGCTTGCTTAAACGTCTAGAAATGCCCCGTTTCTTGTCCGTTTGCAGCCAAATGGCAGTGCAGGCACAACACAACGTCCAGCAGGGAGCGGACTGGTGTCCCAGCAGGTCGGGGAGGATCGAGCTGTGAGCAGGACATCAGAACTCTTGTTTCCAGCTCAAGCATCCCAGAAATAACCTCCTGGCCCTCTCCTGGAGCATCGCTCCCGCAGCTCCATCCACCGTCCCGCAGCTCCGGAGCCCGAAGTCCTGCCGAGCTCTGCTTTTCTGTGCACGAAATTGTTTAAATAAACTTCCCCACTGTGGGCTCGCAGAAATGCAATAAACATCATTTATGTAGTCTCCTCAGTAGCTCTGCTAATGGGCCAGTTATAATGGAGTTATGAGGGTTTTCTAGGCAAATTTGCTGTACTCTGCCTCTGGCCCGGGCTGTGAAAGCCTCACCTTGGCGCTTGGTAACAGCCCACAAGCACGTACTCTGCCATTGCCTATTGTTCAAACTACAGGTACTATATTTAACTGAACAATAGCTAATAAACAAAAGACATTTTAAGTGGTTTGTGGTGTCTACTGAGCATCAGCTGCCTTTTTTGTGCTGTACTCCGTCTTCAGTCCTGATGCTTGTGTCTCTTGGGTCCTATCCAACTGCAAAAGCCCAAAGCTACAGTGAGAGGAACAAACTAATCTGATGGGGAAATAAAACAATTGATGGCCCATAAAGGCAAAATGGACAGATACTTGAAAAGGAAAAAGGCAGAACAAATTCAGATCTAATTGCGAGTTCTACCACAGGAGTGCTGTAGAAGCAGCAAGTTCCTCCACGTTCCTCCACTCATGCCTCAAGCCAGCCAACTTCACGGGTGCCAAACCTCTGATTCCAGGTGGCATTAATAAGGTTTAGACCTGAATTAAACCACTCTTCTGCATGCCTGGGGATGTGATTCAGACCTCTGGTCTTGTGGCACCTCCAGCTGCTTCAGGCTGTGCTGAAGCATCTGGATGGGCACGGTTGTGGGTCCCAGGTTGTGGGACAGGAGGTGTGTGCAAGCAAAGGTGAGGTCTGCTGGAGCCTGGACAGCCTGGGGGAGGGAAGGGGCTGCTCCCATGTTTCCCGTGGGGACCTGCCCCCAAAATCAAATGTTTTGAAAGCAACAACAGTGCAAGCCCCCGGACAGTGCTGGGATCTCTGCAGGGCTCTAGCAGAGGACAGGAGACTGAGCCCACGTACCCAAACACCCACCTTCCCCCTGGAAGGGCAGCGGGCAGGGTCAGCTGCTGCTTTTCTGGGGAAAGAGGATGCCAGGACTGGTTCAGAAACTCCTGTGACAGGGGGGTCATTCCTGGCGTGGCAGGGACCCCTCTGCATCTCAGCTGTGGGGCTGTCACCTCCCTGGTCCCTCCTTTCACCCCAAAGCAGCATAACGAGGCCAGTGGAAATCTGAAGTAGAGAGATTTACTTTACTCAAGGGTTCCTACTCAAAGCTACAACTATTGACAGATTTTTTTCCTACTCCTGCGCATGGTGGGAGGAAGCTGATAGTATTTATTAAGCTGATCATAGGCACCAAAGCTCGATCCCAACTCCAGATATGCGGGGAATCATCAGAGCCTGTTGTGTCTGTGTGAATATACTAATCCTGACTCTGCTTTCTGAATGCGTAAGGCGATGTATAGCACCATTCATTTATGATAGAGTCTTCTAGATGGCTGCAGAGGGCAAGACAGTATCTTTAATATGGAAAACTCTAAGGCAAGCTATTTTAGTGCCTTGGGATCATTAACATTTTTGAATGTCTGAGAAGCTGCTAACATTTATAAGACTTTACAACCAAGATCCGTTCTCCCAAATGGAGAAAGAGCTCGTATTTTTCACATACACTTTAGATATTGATAATTTTCTCATTTTCTGATATGACAGAGCTTGGGAATTTTTTTTCCCCGCTGAGACAAGATGACTGACAGAAGGAGATGAGAATTTCTCGTAAAGAGACGCAATACATTTTTACACAGCCGAGGCTGGAAGAAAGCAATAATTGTCCTAATATGCAGGCACGGTTCTCCAGAACGGCTGATGATTTATTTCAAGAGACACCGCTGACAAAAATACCAGGCATGTGTTCCCGAGCTGAGGTTGGTTTGAAGAACCTGTCACCCTCCTGCCTGCCATGCAGTGGCGATGGCACCAGGGCTGGTCTGGAGACCCCATCCCCAGTGGATGTAGGTCACTGGAGCTTCACCGGCACCTTTGGTGACTCTGGCCCATTGTCACAGAGGTGGCACTTGGCACACGCTTAGTTCAGTGTTCCCTCTTAGGGTCATTCCCAGCAGATACTTGGAGGTCCCAGGGAGCTTCAGGCAGAAGTTACAACAGCCCCTGCTGAGCCACCGTGGGGGACACCCGCGTCCTTCAGGCTCACAGCCACTGCTGTGCCTGAGCAGCTTTGCTTTCCGCATGGTTCCTCAAAACCATCGGGCTTTTCCCAGCGCTTGGCCAGGCCTTGCAGCAGCTGGAGCTGTGTCACTGCTGCACACAAGCCAAAATTTATTCCCCTCTACCTGCTTTCCTCCCAGCCTCCTCGTCCAGCTGTTCTCTGTCTCCTCTCACTAGCTGCATCTCATGTTCTTTGCTGCTGTACCTAATCGCTCTTATCTTTGCCAAGTCCCATCTTACTCATCTCTCATTAAACCCCAGACCTTTTGCAGAGCTTTTCTGCATTGATCTCCCAGCCAGCTTTTGTCTCTTCGATGTCTAGGTTCTCTTCGTTTGTACTTTCCTCTCTGGATCTGGGAATAAAACTGCTTCTATTGACGTTACCAGATCCAGGCCCTTATATTTTATTAAACTCTTCGGGATAAGGTTCATGGCTTTCAAGGGATAGATGTGCATCTTCTGCTTTGCAGATATGATGGTGGGTATGACTGTTCCCTTCGCCAGCAACACCTGGCACGTCGTGAGAGCCTCGAGAGCCTGATGGGTATCACGGACAGCTGGAATCTTGTGCTGTGCTAGATACTGGCTTGAGAGAGGCATTATCTCTGGCAGACACCAGCTCCAGAGAAACATTTTCCATGGCAGCCATCTCCAGGAATAGATCCTGACTTCATCTAGAAGAGGAGCAGGAGCTGGTTGTACAGGGTTGTGCCACTTGCTGGAGGACGGCATGGCCAGAGCGTAGGGCTGGGGTGGCCTCTGCTGTACCCGTGCTCTATCTGCCTCCTCCTGCTCGTTTTCTGGTGGCATGTTTTGCTCTGCTGTGGCCTCATACCAGCATCTTGGTAGAAAGCGGCTGGCACGAGCAGTCCCTCCCAACAGCGAGTGCTCCCCAGAGCATGAATATCCAGGAACACGCGCTCTAAGCAGATCTCTTATTTGGAAAACTAGGTGGTATTGACTATTTATAAACCTAAGCTTAGAGCGAGGCAAGGCCAGCTGGAAAATATGCCACCGTGAGTGAAGGTGCTTAGGAGCAGAGCATTGGGGGTTTTCAGCCCTGAGCAAGTGGCTTTGCTTTTTCCCCTCCTACTGATTTAGTTTGGAAGCATATCAGAGGGCACATTCTCCTGTTATATGGTGATAAAACCCTGGGCTCAATAACTGAGATCTGCTGCCTGGCATCAGAGCAATACAAATAACAATAAAAGAAACAAAATAGTGGTGAGTCAGGCTGGTTTCGACTTGGGAAAACATCAGTTATCCCTATTACTCACCAGCTCTGTTGTCTCCTCTGGGGACTCTGCTGGCCACCAACAAGTCTGCATGCTAAGACAGGCTCTATTTAGCTCAGGCCCTCCTAGAAATGGTTTTCCCTGGGGTTTTGGTGGGTCAGCAGTTGCGTACCCACATCACTGAGGTGGAGTGCAAGCTGCCTTTTTGCAGAGCAAGAAGCGCTTTGCAGCTGAGCCGCGAGGGACCACGGGGCTGTAGACCCAACACTAGGTGGAGGTGCCACAGCCCAAGGTGGGGTGGACAATCCGTGAGGCCTGTGCCTTCATCTGGGTGGAAGAAACAGTGGATGGAGGCCACACCTGTCCCCAGTGCTTGCCGTGGTCACCATGGGCTCTTGAGCCATGTGCAAGCTGTGGCTCTGTCGCACCCTGGAGAGCATCATCACAACAGCCCAACATGTCCAAAACATGCACAAGGGGCCAATTCTAGCTGGGAGTTGATTTTTGCTATCAACATTTGTATTTATTAATTTCCAGCCCATTCGCTTTCTTCCGGCACCATTTTTCTCTGCAAGTGAAAAATTTACCCTGAATCACAGCGTGTTATTTCCACTTGTCAAGATAAAGGTTAATGAAATACCAGCAACTGCATCACAAATCCAGCTCCGTATTTATCAGAGGTTTTATATGGCGTGTTATACTGCATAGCCTATGCTTAGAAAAGGCTGTCATTAAAACAAAACCAAACTGTCAGAGGTCAAGAAATTCACAGCTAGAGCAGCTGAGCCTCTGCCCATCACTCCTCACCTCGCACCTGCAGGACAAGGAAAAAACCCTTCTGCAACTGGCACAGACGAGTGTGGGGTGAGATTTAATCCGACACACAAGATTCTGTAGGACGGTGGCATTTAAACAGCATTTTCCTGTGCAAACATCATCTGCGTCTGGATAATGGTTACTTGGATATTTATGCACTGTGTAAATAATATATAAATTCTATATATAATAGAATATCTAGAGTTGGAAGGGACCTATTACAGAATCACAGAATCGACTGGGTTGGAAAAGACCTCAGAGATCATCCAGTCCAACCCTTGGTCCAGCTCCAGTCCATTCACTAGATCATGGCACTAAGTGCCATGTCCAATCTCAGTTTAAAAACCTCCAGGGACGGTGAGTCCAGCACCTCCCTGGGCAGCCATTCCAATGCCTGACCACTCTCTCTGTAAAGAATTGCTTTCTAATATCCAGCCTAAATTTCCCCTGGCAGAGTTGAAGCCCATGGCCCCTTGTCCTATTGCTGATGCCTGGGAGAAGAGACCAATCCCCACCTGGCTAGAACTGCCCTTCAGGTAGTTATAGAGAGTGATGAAGTGATTAGGATCATTGAGTCCTATAAATATATATAGGATTTAGAAGCAACATAAGGCTATATTTGACATGGAGTGATCTTCAAAAAGATTTGCACCAGAGGTGCAAAGAGAATTTTACAGGCTTGCTGCAAAGAGTTTCTCGAGTTGTGAATGTGAAACGGGGGCTTTGAGAAGGACGCACCGTGTGCTCCGTGTGCTGCTCCGTGCCCTGGGAGTCGACATGAATTACACAGCGAGAAACTCCCCTTGGAGACCTTCAGGCACAAGATCAGCCCCCAAATTAGACACTTGGGCACAGAGAAGATGCTCCTGCTCAGCAGCAGGTTGAGCACACGGGCTCTCAGGAAGGAAGGGAGGAGCTGATTTGTTTTCTTCCTCAGCAAGGGACGGATGGGATGAGTGTCAGAAACTGCCGCTTGGGATGAGTCAGGAGATGGGCATGGGGCGGTTTGCATTAATACCGTCTTGAACACATGCCAAAGAGGATTTCCAAAATTCACAGCCAGTTATTTCTTGTCATAAGGTTAAAAAAAAAATATCCTATAGCTTGTTCTTCCACTCCAAGGCATGCAATCAAAAGCTTGCGGGGATTATTATGAGAAGGTTTGTTTGTTCTGTAAATATGTTTTTAAAATCTTGAATACAGATGACTAAGTTTTAAACAACCAGCAACCCCAAAAACTTGTGCCGGAGTGTACCCTCTGTGTACCCTCTCACCGAGAATCTTTTTCCTCCTCCGAAGTGGATTAAAAAGCATTGTTGTGAAATCCCAGCACAGATTTTGTTATGGGCTGAATCAAAATGCTTTTTGAGTATTTGGAATTCAGATCTGAAATTCATCGTTTCAGCCCATATGCTCTGTATAAAAGTAAGATAAAGAAAGGGATGTACTTTTTCTTCCTTTTGATATGCAAAGATTTAGATGAAAAACTTACTTTCCAGTTTGCTTTTTCAGCAGTAAGTCAGTAGAAATCCTATAGAACATGAAATACCTTGTGAAGCCTGAGAAGATCCTGAAATGATGGATGCCATCGAGAGCCAAAATAATATGTACAAAGCATCTGAAGAAAGCGATCCTTAATCACTCTGGCAAGCCTGTTGATTTGTTGCCATCTACTTAACTTAAAGCTCGTGTTGTCATACAGCTAACTTTAAAATTTAATGAACCATTTGGAGAAAGGAAATCTCTGTTAAAATAAAATCAGTCCCGTCCTTTCAGCTGAAGCGTGAGCAATAAGACTCATCAGGGATTCTCAGCAAGTCCTTCATTAAAACAGTAGCACCAGATAAGACCTTACTTGCCTGATCTTTCCAAAGGAAGGAAAATATTTAAGATTTTATGTATTCCTGAAGAAAAGTTAAAAAAAGGCGGGGGGGGAGGTTGTTTGCTAGACCTCTTTCATTTACAGGTATTTTACTATTTAAATTGAATATCAATAATAATAATATGTTTATTTTTAAAAAAAACTTTTGCCCACTAGATGGCTGTAATTGTTACGGCCATGCTTAATTTTTGGTATCAATTTCCCACCTTTAACAAAGTATGTTCTTCCTTTCTGTCATTCTGGATTACCCGCTCTCGATCCGCAGCACCACATTAGAGACAACAGCCTCCTTGCTTTGGAAATTTCAGCTGTTTATAGAAAATTTAGGTGTTCAAAATGGCCACTGCAGTGGGTTTTTATCACATCCGAGGAACAGAAACCTGCCACCATTTTGAACGATAAAGTGGGATTTTGTGTCATCATTGAAAGAAATACTTTGTTTTCTGCTAATAGAAAAACTGCTCAAAGACTGAGGAGCCCTTTGGAAAGGTTTTTCTGATAGCGCACCCTTAACCCAAGCAGCTTGGGATTACTGTTGTATCCCAAACATGTTACAGATCTGATGGCCAGGAGCCCAGAAAGCAGGACTGAGCATCTCCCGCGTCCCAGATTCAGCAGAGGAGCCGATATGAGGAAGGAGCAGGATCGGCTGGCAGGAAAGCTCAGACGAGGGATCGCAGAGAACGCAATTTCCCTGCTGTTTGCACAGGCTCTCGTCCAGCAGCAGGAGCAGGGATGCTGTGGGTTTGCTGTGGGTTTGCACAGGGTTTGCTGTGGGTTTGCACAGGGTTTGCTGGCTGCACTTCCCCGTCCCTGCAGTTTGCCAGGAACTCCGCCTAAAGGGAATGACCACGTAGGCTCAGGTGCAAAGACTTTATAGATTCAGCGAGCTCACAGGATACTAATGCTTCATCTAAACATCTATAATCTGCGGGACAGCTCTATACTACAAGATACATGGAAAGGTAATTGGCTCTCTTCTCACTTATTAAGTTAAATGCAAGTTTTAAGCAGTATACAGAAACATTTGTAGCATCTCTCCACTAATTATGAACCTGTTTGGATTCACTGAGGCATCGCGGTGTGTGGTTTTGCTGGTGGTTTTACAGCCCCTGCTCGCTGCAGCTTGCAGGTAAATTTGCCCTTGATGGGAATTTTTGGTTGATAAAGAGTTTGCCTCCTGGTTCCATACTGCACCAAATGGGGTGATCAGGGTCTGTCAGGTTTCATAAGACTTAAGTGCAGCTTCTCAATTAAGTGTCTGTAAAGAGGGTTCTCTAAGCCAGGGCCTCGTAAGCAGCTTGAACGGAGCCTTTGCCAGGGTTGAAAGCACCAATAAATAGTGCAGAGCCAGCATCGCGGTTCTGCAGATAAACTGGAAGAGAAAGCACCTTTGGCATAGGAGATGCTGTCGTAAGGTCTGATTCAGAAGAAATTCAGGACCATTATAGTGCGCCAGTTTAATATTGGTCAAGTAGATCATTTCACTTACTGCTCGCTCTTGCAGAAATACCACGTCAAAGCGCTTGGAGGCTGCAACTACCATCAAGCCGGTGTGTTCCCCCATTTTAATTGTGTTTCTTCCCAAATCAGTATAACGAGGTGCTCTCTTTTTGTGTGTGTACGTTAGGTCTTGGGGCGCAGGGCAGGGTGTTGTCCTCAGCCCCACCTGCCTTATCGTGGTGGGTGTGGGGCAGGTTCATCCTCTGCCCTTCCTGCTGCACGCAAACCCAGCCTGCCTGGGGATTTAAACCGAGTTCATCGCCCTGCTAGATGAACACCTTCTAAAGTGATATTAACCGAGAAGTAATAATGAACCTTCAAAGTCACCTAAGTTGTAAGAATGAAGTGCTCAACTAAAGTGTCTCTTATTCTAAGCTGGTCCTTATTTCTAAGGCTTCTGCATCTACAAAACAGGATAAAGTATTTTCTATTCTGCAGCAAAACACTTTGATACTAATGGACGAGAAGAACTAGGTGCTGCTCAGGAACATGGAGATCTTTTTTACCCTCTCTTCCTATTCCCTTGAAAGTAATTCCTGCCATCATCCTTTGAAACAAGATGAATGAGTCCCTAAAACTCAAGACACTTATTTGAGAATCCCTGACTTGCTGATTTTTCCGTCTTTCTGTGTCTACAGCAAACCTTGCAGAACAGGTTTAACCGAAATAATCTCCACGCAAACATTCTACAGATAGATCAATTCCAAATCCCGTATCAAATGTCCTACTGGGAGCCCAATGAATAAGTGGATGTCTTTGCTATAAAACGATAAACCAGAACTTCAAGTAGCATCATAATCATGTAGATTTGAAATAACTTTCAGCATAGACTTTTCTGTATTATAGTAACAGCATCTATATAAATAGCCACATTTTCTGAGCATTGCAAAGGACAAGTGATTAAGGTCAGCACCCACACAAGAGTTGTTTGCCCTTGGTGCCTAATTGAAGACTATTTGGAGCAGACCACGAAAGGTGCAGAGTACCTGTGACGGAGTTGCGGATGCTTTGTATTTTCTGGTAATCAGCCTGGAGAGATTTTAGGCTGTGCACACAAAAAAACAGAAGTATGCAAAACTGCAAGATACTTTTGAGTAACACAAGCTGCCTTACAGATGGGACAGGGTTGGTTCAAGACCACGGCGCTCGCTCCTGCAGGAAGCAAAGCTGCCTTGGATTTCACATTGTCCTGGTAGAGCACACCCCCCACCAGCTCGCCTTCACAAAGAAAACCACATACCAGGGGGATGTGCTGGGTAAATAACAAGTCATCCCTACAATATCAGCGCTGGAGAGGAATAGAGGAAGAGCCGTACTAGGCGCTGCTCACCGTGCAACTCGCCACGGGAAGATGCTCAAGTATTTGGGAGGGTGGCACACATAAGACCCTAATTGAGATGTATCAAACTGCAGCACCATGGAGTTGTCTGAACTGTGATGGAGATATCCAGCTCGGACTCAAAGAGCTGGAGGCAGCTGTGAAGGCTGAGAGCAACCAGGTTGGGTCAGATGGCTGCTGGCTTGGGCAGGCTGAGGGATGTTGGCTCCCGCACCCGGAGCCAAAGCCCCCGCAGCCACTGGGGAGGATCCAGCTGGTGTCCCCAGGCTGGGACGGGGCCTCAGGGAGGGTCACCCGCCATCCGAGAAGGGACGTCTGTCACCTTCATTAATCTTATCTGGGGGTAGCTCCAAAACAAAGCGTTTTGTGAGCTTTAACAAAAACACTGGGGAGCGCTCGGCGGTGAATTTTTTTGCACTCTCCCTTTTTGTTTTGTACGATTTCCAACATTTCTGGCAAAAACATTTCCTCTGACTGTTTTCCTTCTAGAAACAGCCTCTTCCAGACAGGACTGCTCTGCCACTATTTAGCTGGGTAGACGCGAGGCTATTTAAAACACAGAGCTGGAACATTAGCAAAACACTTGTCTCATTCCAAGAGAAGCAGCGAAGGGGAGGGTGCGCATCGCCGGGGTGCAACCTTGCTCATCCCCGGGAGGTTTATGCCTGCGTCATGCCGATTTGTGCTGAATTTAAGGCTTCTGGGGATGGAGTCTGTGACAAAAATCCGACAAGATATTTTAGAAGCTGCTACTTCACAGCCTTGAGTATTTATGATTTTGGCTGCCGGCTCTCATGCACTCTGCAGTCAGCAGTTTAATTATTTACCAGGCTATCTACAGCGCCGTTCAAGCAGCAACCATCAAACCCGACATTTTGATAATGCGAGGGTAATTAGGTTATTTTTTTGTTGTTGTTTTTTATTTTTCCTCTCCCACCAGCTCAACCCCCCTATTCTGCTGGGAGATGCAGAGTCATTGCTCTGCTGGATTGGCTTCCCGCCACCTCGCTGCTCCTTTAAAACCCCATACCTCCCATTGAAGGAACTCGATGTCCTGCTCGCCAGGAGGACGTCAATGTTTCTATGGAAACTCTTCCCAAAGATTCTCGCTCTGCGCTGCCGCCGCTGCGTATTGTATGACCAGCTTTGTACACTGCAATTCATTATCGAGGCTGTGACGAAAAGGGAGCAGCTTTCTGCCCAAAGGGAAAAAGCATTAAAAAAATAAACAAAAAAAAACCCGCAAGAAATAAAAACCAAACAGACTGAAAAACCCGCCTTAATATTAGTAAACTAAGCCATTAAAATCAAAGGTGCTAAAGCTGTTTGGTATTTGAGTTATGAATGGAATCTGCTCGCCTGTGCTTCTTGCAATGAAAAATACCTTTTCCTGAATAATTAGCTCAGCTGAAGAAGCTTATAAATTCTATGTAAGGTGCTTTTTCTTCCGAGTAGCTAGGGGAAAATTTTCCACCTCTCAGCATTACGATCACGATGATGGATGAGTGTCACGTAGGTAACAAATGGGCCTGAACAGGAACCCTGTGCTTGAACCGCTTTGAGCACAGGTGGAGGCTCAAACCCCGGCTCAGGTTTCGCATTTGAATTAACGTCTGCGAAGGGGGCACAGAATTAATAGGCTGAAGGAAGATTCACATTGATTTCCCATTTTCCCTCAACAACAGGAAATCACTGGGACCAGCAGAGAACGTGTTGACAGCATTTACGTACACCTCCCTTACTAATTGTGTCCAAAGGTGGCCAGATCGCTCACTCTGCTGCAAACGAGCACCAGGTATTACCTACTAGGAAGGAAAAAAGTCTGGATCTTGTTCCCACTTCTATGGTAGATTTGCTGTTATTTTATATTTAGAGGTAACTTTGAAAACTGTGGAGTTTCTAGGTGCTGGTCTGGAGGAGCGTGGGACTTGATGTTCAGCGGGGTTGGGAAACCTCAGCTCCCGCTGACAGCAGCGCCCGGCTCTCAGCATCGCAGGAATTCAGACCGCAGGTGCCCCAAAGCAGATACCCCAAAACCAAGGTACTCAACACTTGCAGAAGGGCAACCCCTGTACCCAGCAGAAGTCTGAGATCTCCCAAAGCAAAACATTATGTTCATCTACTACGCTGGGAAACGGCACCAAGCAAAAACCCGAGTAAAGTAGAGGATGAGAGGAGACAAGTATGATATTTTTAAACCTTATGAATTTCTGAGTAGTTCTGCTTTGTTGCTTTCCTAGGGAGAAAGGCAGGCTTGGAAAAATAGGAATTTCAGACCCTGCTAGCTTCCTGATACTGTGCTAAAGACTTGTATTACCTTTAATTGATGTTTCTGAGTGCATCCTCATTGATTTACTCCAGCCGTGCTCTTTATGCAGAGAACATTCTATTCTCAGAGCGTAATCTAGACCCATGCAAACAATATAGATGTTTCTTGATAACATAATTTAGAAAGAGGAGATGTAATTACTGCCTATGCTGAACACACAGCACTGCGAACCCGTGACCCCTTTCGGAATTCGTACAGGGAGAAACTCCCAAATCCTTCAATGTGCTTCTCATTTTGCTGAAAGCCTTTTCCATCTTATTATATATGCTGGTCCTCATGCCTTTGATTTTTAGCTTCCTAACGATATCTCATGCTGAAATTATTTAGAAGGATCGCAAAGGTTCTTACAGATGAAATTCAGGGATCATTCCTGCAGAAATGTGTCCGTTGGTGGAAGAGGGGACAGCAGCAACGTGGGCATCTGCTGCGGGGTGACGGGAGGGGACCAGGCGAGTTCTCCCTGGGGTATCTTGTTCTTTTAAGAAGTGCAATGAAACAGGCTCTTGCTTTTAAGGCCTTCCTTTAAATACTTGAAGAGGAGGTTGGGACTCATCCGACCTGCTCCAGAAAGTCTGCTTGCCTATATGTGGTCCAATTGCTGTGATTTAAGATGAGCAGTTGGAGCACTTTGGTCTTATAAATCATCCCATAAGCACTACATTTCATTGTCTTCTTGCTGATGGAAGGGTGAGACTTTACAATCTGAATTTTCATCTCTAGGGCCAAATCTGTCTCGGTTCAGTAGTGGCTGGAAAACATTGCCCTGCAGTGGGGTTTTATGTGGAATAAGCACATGTCCCTCTACTGCATGGTCAATTGAGATCCATATAGCAGAAAAATCACCACTGTAATTGCTCCCTGTCTCAGCTGCCTCAGGAAAAAATAAAATAAAATAAAAAATAATAATAACAAAATAATCAATGACTGAATTGGCCCTGGAGACTCAATAACTCTTCTCTCATTTAGAGAGTGGTCCCTGCTGAACACTTTTCCACATTGCAAAGTCACCACATAATGGAACAATTCAGCTCAACTGACAGCCCTGGCTAAAATAGCCCCGGCGCTGCACGGGGAGATAGGCGAGGTGCTGGAGGACTGTCAGCGGGAACCCTGCCCGTGCTAAAAGAGTTTTTCAAATGACTTCAGCGAGACCAGAATTAGCTCGTAAGCCTGATGCAATGATTCAGTGCGAAGCCCTTTTGTGTTTTGAGGTTCTGCTCATCAGATATCGGCTTTTCCCCGTATTCTGTAGCAGCGGTGGCAGGTTTCCCGTTGGCACCGACAGGTAACAAACAGGGATGTGTTGGGTCTGGGACCTCCTGTCCGAGGAGAAGCCTCAGCTCTGCTTCCTTACTGGGATCTAATGGAGCCTAAATTTAATTTGCCTTATGGCCCTGGGCAGAGCCCAGCTACAGATAAAAAGTATTTACTGTTTTAAACTGTTTAAACATTGTCTTAAACAGGTCTTAAGAACCAAAAGGTGCATATTGCAATTACCCATCAGTATCTGGATTGGACACGGAGGGAGCAAAAGGGTTCAGCAACCACTGGGATTAAGAGAGAACAAGGAGACCAACTTCAGGGAAAACAGCAGCAACCAAACACGCTGTGAGCCAGCAGAAAACCCAAGAGAAGAGGAACCGGTGTACACAAATGAGGGTAAATACTACTGGCAGCATTAGTATTTTAGTCTTCATCCCACTACATATCCTCCCAAATCCCAAGTCTGGTGGAAATGAACAGCCCAGAGGGGTTAGTTTAAAGACAGTTCAGGTTAATTCTGCAGAATTAGCACGGGTGAGACTAAGCTGCAGGTCATGCCGTAACAATTTTACCCTGTTCATGATAAGAAACCAAACTGAAGTTTAATTTTTCTTTTTAAAGTAATTTTCTAACAAGACAGAAGAGCAGGTAAATAAATAACAGAGAAGAACTAGAGGTGAAAGAGAGAAATATATATATAAATATATCTATTTTAAAATGTTTTAATTTAAAGTCACAGGAAAACCATTCAACGTCTGCAGTTCCTAGGGTTTCTTGAAACAGGGAAAGAAGATTAAAATACTAATCTCCACCAATTTCCCTGTGCAGCAGCAAAAATGAGCGCAGCTAGAAGGACTGACCTAGGAGGAAAGATTAAGAAGAGCTAAATTTGTATAGCTTGGCTAAGCAACAACAGCGAATGAGGGACGTGCTGGCAGGGTGCAAAACCAGAGCAAATGGAGTATTATTTGGAAAGACAACAGAGATAGGGGATGAAAATTAAAGAAGGGCCAGTCAGAACACTAGAAAAAATGTCCTTCAAGACTCTGGCATGTATTTTAAGCAATGAAAGCCATGGCACTCTGAAAATACAGGCATAGAGCTGAAGTAAGCGCTGGTGTGAAGATGGTTGGATACAACCAGTGACTTTAAGTGCTTCTATTCTTGAGTTTCCAAAACAAATCACCTTTCGAAAAGTGACAGCTCAGCTCGTACTATAAATCATTTCTTCTCAAGCCAGGCGTCCAGCCGCCACTGATCGGTTCTTAAAATCTTCAGCAAGAGAATAAACCACAAGGAACAATCGGGCACTCTGAGGGAATAGACAAGCTAATCTAATACATCTTTGTCATCTCTGGTTTCCATGACAGTTGCATAATCAGACATTTATGTAAGTAGAGGTTTCCTCCTTAAATAGCAGCCGATGATCTCATGTGCACCTACGGTATAACCCATTTGAATGGAAATGACGTGCCAGTCGTGTGTAAAGACTAGTTTTTTAATGCTTCTGCCTTATTTTTGTTTATTTACTGTTGCAAATCGGCCTGGAGAGGACCACTCACACATGACTAACTTCTTGTTGTGGTCTTCTCGTGGTCCAAAAATAACCAGAGTCCCCAGGCCTGATGAACAGCCGGGCTCCGCGCTTGCTCAGCGTTCAGTGTAGAAAGCGACTGCGTGTTCCCAAATCCCGACCTGAGCACAGCGCCCAAACCGGCAGCCTCAGAGCAGCTCCAATCTGCAAAGGTTCCCAGCTTCGGGTTTGCCGGGAGGTCGGGATTTCCTTGCCACATCCCTCCTGCAAAGGAACAGGGTGAGGACAGCGATGGGAATGCTCCGAGGGTTTGTCCTGCCCAATTTGGGATTTCTCAGGGTGGGAGGAGAATGCCCAGGGCAGCGCTGCTCCTGCTGCAGAGACTTCCCTGAGCTCCCGCCTGTGTGCAGTATCATAGAGCAGTGCCAACAATCCAGATGTCTTCCCATATGCGATATTAATTGAAATGAAGAAAAGCAGAACCGGCCTGTGAAATCTCAGTCCTACTCCCACCTAAATTCACGTAATACGAGTGAAATGCAAGCAAAAGGAACTGCAGTTAAATCTGCTTGGGGGAGAAAAAAGAATGAATCCAACCAAACACCACACACACACAAACCAAACAAACAAAACCCCAACACAGCACAAACCAAACCAAACCAAACAAACAAACACTTTGAAAAGAATCAGCCCCTTGGAAGAAGCGGCTTTTATCTGCAAACATCAGCAGCCAAGGGAGCTGATCCCAGTAAGCAAATAGTTCTTAATATGGATATTCCAGGGTATCAGAGACTCTTCAAAACCTGTTCAGAAGCTGTGTTAGCTGATCCTGAAATGTAAGTGGCACTTTTTAGACTGTCCTCTTAGTGCTTTTTTGTATCACTCTGCATCAGCCGTCGTACGCAAAAATATCCTCCGAGCAGAGGAAAGCAGGCGAGAACAGAAATCTAATCTGTTCTGCCAGCCTCTGCAGCCTCAAATCTGTGGGGCTCTTGCCAGGCTCGGAATGTTGCAGTGCCTTCTCTCAGAGATCCTCCTCTTAGAATAACACAAAGTACATTATGGACTATTATTCCCAATGTCAAACAATCAGCAAAAAAAATCTCCGCTTGCTCCTCAGCCTAATCTCCCTTCTCTCACTGAAGCTGATTTAGTAACAAAGATAGAGAAAAATAGGGTAGATTGGGGTTTGCAAGTGCTTGTCAATTGGATTTTGTGAACCCAGCAGTATCTCGGAGCAGGCTTCAATTTTCCCTGAACCCCCTGCAGCTCCTATTAGCCTCGATAACTGGTTCTAATTTTGGCCAGGACATTTGCCCAGATTTTTGAAGGGGAGGGTGGGTTCATTTGCTTGTGCAAAGCGACTCCTGCCCCCATGCAGCAAACACAGGCTGTGTAATGGCTTAATTACAGCGAGCATTACTGCTCCGTATAGCCGGGCTCTGACGCACGTTACGTAACTGGATTGTTAATGCTTTTTATATGTTGGAGGAACTGAAATTAAAAGAGGAAATTATTCTCCTGATGCTCAACTCTAATCCCCATCTGTCTGTGTTTTTACTTTTCTGCACTTGCAAAGCTCCCTGATCAAAAGGTCTTGAATAGATTCCAGATTTCCAATTTAGTTTGCTTATGCAACCCAAAATATTATGGCAGTCTTTCCTGGGGGCGATTAAGCATATATTTTCAGTTCCTCTGATTCTCTCTGTTCCAAGAGCGCTAAAAATTGCATAAAGCTTTAGCTCATTCCATACCGTTAGCACCACAAACAACATTTTTTTTTTTTCCTTTAAAGACTTTTCAAAAATATAGGAATAGCCAAGAGCTTTGCAGAGAAGGAATATATTCTGAAACAGAGAAGTGATTTGTTAACTGTCCCCCATGCCTTGGCAAAAACCAGCAGGGAGTCTGCACTGACAGAGCCGTGCAGCCAAGGCAAACAAGAGGGGACTGGACAGGTGAGGCAGGAGCTACATCTACCAGCAACCAGGGCAGGTTCCTGAGTCCAAAAAACTTGGGAGCTCTTTGGATCTAGACTATTGCTTTGCCCCATCGTAGGGATGAGCTTCAGCCAGACAGCTCGGAATAGATCTGATCTTTCTTGTGGCACTTGGAGCATCCCCACCTGAAGATTTGCACTGATTTTTGTATCCGTTTACTCTTCTTTCCCAGTCCCCAGTCCTTTGTGTGATCAGCAGCTGCTTTTATTTGAGGAAATGAGGAGACTCCTTACACTGGAAAATGTAGCTTTTACCCAAAACGCCAGTGAAAGAACCCAAAGCACCACCGCAACAGTTGTGTTTCATCAGCCCTTTGGTTTCCAGGCACGGGACAGGAGCTGGTACCCAGGATGCTCATCCGTACCCTGTGTGACCTCAACACTGCGGCCCCGAGGGTGCTCAGTGCCTTTTGTGTTGGGTGCAGTCCTCTTCAAGAGATTGTTTTTATTTTAAATGCAGAAGGAAAGTCTTTCTTTACCCACAGTGGATGAGTGCCTGCTTACATAGGTGATGGTGCCTGATGCACTCGATGAAAATGCACAGGGTGGTTTCACCCTTTCTGGCCACCGTTACAGTGTCTGGGGCAGATATTGAATGGCTGCTTCACGGTCCAACTATGGATCAAACATTCAAATGGCACTTTTTCCAAATTTGGATTATGGAAGCTGTGATCCAAGGCTGTTGCTGAATCTCAGAAATCCCGGTTTCTGGCTCCACCAGGGCTTGGAGCCTTTCTGCTTTCCAGGATAATTTGATTTGAGAGTCTGAGTGCTGCCAATCTCACAGGTTTCAGAGAAACTCAGCACAGGAGATGCCCAAGAGCTGAAGAGGTGGTCTCAGGGGAAGCTCCACTGATCCCGACCTGCCTGGTTTTGCTGGACTGAGCTTCAGACCACCTCTGCTGACTATTCTGACAAGCTGCCAAATTCTACCCAGAACACCTCCAGTCTGAGCTTTCCCTAAGCGAGGTCTAGACTTAAACACACCAACATGCTTGAAGCCTGAAAACAGAAAAGGTTGTTGTAGAAATTACCACCACAACCGACACATCCAGCAAAGGGAATAGGGCTCAGACGTACTCAGCGAAGTGGCCTCTGGTCAGATCACATGAGCCATTTATTATCTGTATTTCAGCAACACCCACGGGCTTCAGGCAGGGACCTGCGCTCTGCATTTATGACAACATCTAAATATAGAGCAAGACAACAGTCAGGGCAACCACAAAGCTTCGTTTGCTTGAAAAGCATCCCCTCCCCTCCCTGGGAACAGTCCCTGAGCCCCACGCTGCAGAGGACGGTGTGGGACGGTCTGTGCCACCAGGGAGGAGCTGCCCTTGCTTTTACCAGCAATACGATATTTTAAGGATTTTTAAAAATATTTTCAGTGGTGCGACAGATCGAGCCGTTCTAGAAAGGCAGGAGGGTAATCATCTACCAGCGCTGCTCCAGTTCCAGGTTTGGGGAATGTTTAAGCATATACTAAAAATCCCTTGCTGCTGGTTAAAGCAAAGCACGTGTTGAAATGCTTTGCTGAGCAGAGGTGGACTTAAGGACATACATAGCTTTAGGCATGTGCTTAACTGCTTTGTAAAATTAAACTGAAGATAATCGAGTGCTTTTGCTGAATCAGGACCGAGTACTTCTGAAACCCCCATCCTCTTAAGCGAGGAGCCTTTCATTAACATTTAAGTTTTTAGCGGTATTTTCTGAGCATGTTTTCAAATTAAACAGCCAGGAGCCTTTAGAGAATGGAAATAACTACAAAAATCTGAGGAAGTCATGAAGCTGCACAGACCAGCAGCGCGCTTTAAAAAGAAACTTTGACTCGTGCTGGTTCAGCATTTGCACATGGATAAAAGATGCTTCAGCTGCAGGGACCCGATTTGCGATGGATTTTCCCCCCAACTCATGCCACAAATGCTGCCACCAGGTCGGGCAGGCTCAGCCTCACACATTTACCCTTCAGTCTGGCCCAAAACAGGTTGTTTTGCCAATGAGGATGGGAGGAAACCTGCGGTAAGCGATGTGCCCAGGGCTGCATGTTTCCCCCGGGTGTGCGGGGGCTGCGGCTGGGACAGATCCACGATCAAATGTTGCTTTTCTCAGCAGCGAGCACCCGCAGACAAATAACCCCGATCCCCTTTCCTTGTGACCTTCATTTCTCAGCCCTGCCAAACCAGCTCTCTGCAAATCAAAACTTACCCTATTCACACCTCTGTGCCAGCCAAGCACCTGCGTGTTTTCGGAGCCCTATCCCTGCACAGAGTGGGGGTGATGCCCCCCCCATGTGGGACGTGTCCTGCATGGCAGCAGGGAATTGTCCCCAGATGAGCACAGCTCAGTTAGACTCAGCTCCAGTGCCCTCGGGGTGGTTTGCTCCAAGATGGGACATGTGGAAGGGTGTTAACCAGTGTGGAAAAGGTTTGGTAAATAGGGTTTGGACATTCTCAGATGTTGTAATACACAATAGGAAAGTTTAGACAGAGTTTATATAAAACTGTGTTTCCAAACCTTTTCTTTTTGGTGTTTTTTTTTTTTTTTTTATTGGTCCTTTGAATGCTAAATTCACCGCAGATAAAATTATTGAAGCGCATATAAAACACAGATCGTGCCCTTTCCTCGTCCCCAGACTTTCATCAAGAGGAGATTTCCTGGTTAGACTTAGACTTGCAAATCTTAGGCCAGGCTGGCAGCGTTTCAAGTCAACTTGGGCCGATTTGGAGCTTGGATGCAAAAACTCAGTGACCCGAAACAGCAGCAAACGCGGCTGTTCCCGCATCGGTCTGAACGTCAAACGCGCGGCTGAGCTGTGAGTGCAGACCTGAGACACCCAGGGAAAAGGGCACCCCAAAAACATCCGCCTGGCAAAATACCCACTTGAGCACGCACCCTGCCCCGTTATCTTTTATAATCCATGCAGCGCTCCTCAGCAGCTCCAGAAGAAAATGTTATTTCTTTAGGAGACTTGCATTTCCTGTTAATTATAATTGACTGAATAAATCTCAATTTCTAGCGCAGCTGATGTGGTTTGGTTTGGTTTTTCTGTGGTTTCATTTTTCCTCACCTCGAAGTGTCTACCACCAGTTGGTTTCCTCCAAATTTGATTTCGATATTTCATCAAAACAACAATGAAAGTGAATAACATACAATTTCTTCCTGAGCAGTTTGTTGCAAATATTTAAAGGCTTCACAAAAAATAACCCAAACAAAACAAAACAAAACCAACACAACCAAAAACCAAAATCTTTTAAAAGTTGGAAGAAAAAGGGCAGAAATTCTCCTTCCTCATTTAAGCAAGGATTCCTCATTGAAGGAATAATACATCAATATCTTTTATAATTGAATGCTCTGGGCACAGCACACATGTCAGATAATGTTTCTTCACAGCCAGGGCTTTAGTGCTCTGCCTGTTTAAGAAACCAAAGCGTTCAGGCAAAGCCTGGCTTACTCTGTATTTATTTGGACCAGCAGGTTTCAAATATGGGTATTTTGCAGCTTTGCATCACCATCGGCTTGAGACTGAAGCTGTGCTGAGTTTCGGTGGTGCTGAAACATCAGCCAGGTCTGGTCAAACTCTGTGTTTTAAGCACAAACTCTTCTTCACAGGGCTCTCAGTTTCTCTATAATTGACAACCTTGTGTTGTGCTCTGCAACTCCAAAGCCATTTTAAATAGCAAGACCGCTTGTGTTATTTGGGATCTGGGAGGGAATCCCAGCTCATCCCCAAGATATTTCCACGGCTCGCTGGTCCTGACCACCCCGTGAACCCGGGAGGTCTGGCAGGTCCAGCGGGGTCTTTGTGCCGGTGCCAAAGCCGAGCTCAGCAAAGCGATACCTGCCCGGGGCTCGGGTGTCGCGCAGGGTTAGTTCGGAAAATATTTTCACTTGTTTTGTTTCCTCCCAGATAAATAATGATCTACTGAAGGGGAATCTGCGACCGTACTCACTGACCCTAGTGTGACATTTATAAAACAGCACCATAGTATTAAAAAAAAAGATATAAAAAACCGTGACAAAACCAAACCCAGAAACCAGGAACAAAACAACATCGCTATACAGTGCAACCCTCACTTTGGGGATTTTTCATTCTTATTAAAAACTGCAAAATACTGATATCCCAGGTCGCACTGTGACTGCTGGAAATACCGTGCAACTGTATTTCAGGTAATTTAAAAATGCCTCTGAAAAGCGATATATAGGATACTGAAGTGAGCTGTGAACCACATCACACCCCCCAGGGACCCGTCTGGGAAATGCTATATTAATATCTGAAACAGAGCCCTAAAGCAGTGAAACCCCCTGGATAAATATAGTTGCGTAAAGACAGTTTATTCTCCTGCAAGAGTGAGTGAGGTTGCAGCTGCCCCAGAGACTTGTTGGAGACTCAAGCTGTGGATCAGCCCATTGTACCCAGTCTGATGGGAGCAGCATTTCAGTGCTGGGGGAAAATCTGTTATTTCCCATAGAAAAAACACTGATCTCTCCGGAAGTCCAAGATCTGCTTCATAAACACCTTTAGTATCACTAGAAACCATCACAACTCGATGTGCAATATGTGTCACCATCACTGATAATATAGACCCTCTCATGTAGAAACAGTTCAAAAAAAATATCCACGCTGCCCTTTTCTGCTGCAAAATAAATATGTTCCTACACGCATCTCTTTCCTCCCCCCATCCCCATTTGCACACAAATGTTAGCAAGAATAGCTAAAGTGGAAGAACAACAACAGCTTCTTTTCTTCTGGAATTAATTTCCAATGCATTTTAAATTGCTTTATAGCAAAGCCTAATAGAAGTGAGTCTTCAGGATGGTCTGGCTGTAAGCTAACAGTACTGTAAATCTATCAAAGCCAACATGAACTGTTATTTGTATTTTTCTGTGCTCATAGGAAAAAATTATATACAAAGATAAACTGAACCATTCTCTTTGAAATTTTTCTTTGCTTGAATTAAATACTCTGGGTGGTAGTGAGTTAATCATACTGCAAAATGCAGCAGGTTTGGAAGCTTACACTTCTTTTTTTAATGGGCAAGTGTTCCTGTGATAACTTGGGGAATTATACTTTCTGAATGGTGGGAAAATACACAATTATGTGACATCCCCACAAACTAAACATCCTATTCAGGAAATACAAGTAATATATATATATATATATATATATATTTTTTTTTTTTTTTCTTTGCTTCTATACTGGAGAACTTCAGTTGGAGATTATAATTGCTTTTGAAATATTGCTCCTATTCAATGTTTACAGCATTTTCTGAAATGTTTTAGGTATTTGGATCTGATTTCTTAACTTGGAAAATGTATTTTTTCCTCTGATAGAGTAACACTATATCTTAAAACCCTTTTTGTTTTGATGTTATGAAGTAGGTACTTGACATAACTATTAATGCTCATGATGCAATTGATCACCTTGCTGCATTTCCGAGGATAACTGCTATTGTATTTCTGATACAGTAAATCACTGGTTTCCATTGACAGGCAGGTCTGGGGTTGTCTTGATCTGTGGGGAAAACCTGAGCAGTTCTGCAGAACTTCCCGCACAGCAGCCAGTGTTTTTTGGCCTTTAACATCTCAGGTTTAACTCTCCTACAACATTGATTTTGATGGGTTTTTTCTTGTTGCAACAAAAAGCTGTGCTAGCCTCGGGAGAAGCCAACCCGGTACAGTCGGGGGAGAGAAAAATAAAGCACAAATTGCAAAACATGGCAAGTTTTTCAGGATGGAACCAGCCCAGATGGATTCTCCTGTTTCCTTTGCCAGCAGGAGGAGTGAGTCAGAGCCGGTGCGTGTTCTCGGCACTCTGCCACCGCCACGGGGACAGGACGGGGACCAGAGCGCCACGGCACCGCTCACAGTCAGACGCTTCTCAACTACAAAGAGCAGTTCCCAGCACATCAAACTTGAAGGACAAGTATAGCTTTTGTTGCTCATTAAAAACCTCTGCTTTTTTTTCTCCCCCCCACCCCAAGAAATCAGCTGCTTGTTTCCTTAGTAACCCCTCTTGGTAGAATTAAGTGCACCTGAGTGTAGCTTAGCAATGGGAAATTTCTACATACGCTGCTGCATCCTTTCCCACCCACTCGCAGTGTCGCCATAAGCCCCCATGGCAGCCCTGCCATCACACGAGCTGATCGCTCCAGGAGTAGGTGCAGTTGGAGACTGAGACGCCTTGTTCGCCAAAGTCCTAGCGAGGAACAAAAATAAACCTTCCCCAGTCACCGTTGCAAACATCGCTCCCGAGGGATGGGAGGGCTCGTACGCCGAGATGTGTGTGCAGGAGCCAGCCCACGCCGCCGCGTGGGAAGGGGTTTAATGGAGAGCTCAGAAAGAGCCTGCGCGTAGGAGGAGAAAAGAGCAGATGTTAACGGCGTCTTTTTGTTGTCCTGGGTGGCACTGCGGGGAGGGCAGGGGGAGAGGAAAGCTCCCCTCCTGCAGAACTGGAAGCTGAAGACACTGGGTGCAGAGGACAGGTGAAGCGTTTGCCATTTGTCCTTGTTGCACTCAGAGGCGTTTGCAGCAGCAGCATCCATGAGATGAGGGCTTGGGCCTCACTAGCAAAACCATGCGTTGACCATCCTGGAGCACCAAGCGCAGCATAAGCCTTGTTATGAGATATCAGACTTGGAAATGGCTTCTCCCTGTGTTTATTAAGCCTGGACCAGGTCACCTTCCCCCTCCCCAGGAGCCCTGGAGTTGGAAACAGTCACCAACTGCCAGACTTGGTGTTTTAAACCAATGCTCAGGGGGCATCTCCCATCAGGAACCCGTTATCAGGTTTCTGAGTATATCGATGGTTGCAGTTCCACTACAAAAACTTTGGTGACTCTCAAGAGAATCATCTCTCTCCCCAGAATAGCCACGTGGGATGCAAGTACACGCAATTCAAAGTGTAACGCCTATAGTGGGAAAGGGCTGGATAACTCATCACATCAGACCGGCACGTTTTGTTGCAGGGCCATATTATTGCATTTAACACCTTGAATTTTATGCCAGGCTGTTTCATAGCCTACAATGCAAATTCCAGGTGGACAGCAGTGCCCGATGAGCGGCCAGGAACACAAACCCCAGCTTCTCCTGTGAGTGAAGAGGCTCCTTCTCAGGAGAAAGGACTTGCCGGTCAGACACAAAGCGCAAAATTAAGTCAGAACAGGAGTGAGATGTGTCCGTGTGGAACACACGACTGAAGTCAGGAGGGCCAGAGAATGCCTGGACCTGTGCCTGCCACAAATATCCTCTGTGATTTAGTTTGCACTCTGATCGCTTTTAGAAGCCTTGAAGTTAACCCTGAGCCGCACAGAGTCCCTGCTCAGCTTTGAGGGTCTAAGTATAATTAATACATGGAGTTTCTCTGTTCCTCACTCAGAGAAGGGGCTGGGGCTGTGCAAATACTGCAGGATGCCTGGATTCTACACACAGAGGCCATTTGGGCATCAAACTAATTGCCATAGCCATGTTTTTTCTACCTATATGTATATGCATACTGTTGTTAACTGGCAAAGGCTGAGCAGGCTGCTCACCCCAGCAGCTTTGAGAGGTAGAGATACAGGGGCCCTTTAAAACTTACATGAATGAGCCTCTCATAAATTCCATATTTGAGAAACTCTGGCTGTGTCCTTTGGTCATAAAAAGAAATTAAAACTGCATATAACATTCAGTACCCTGTAATCCCGCTGCACAGCCTTGTGCCTGCATAAATCAGAGCCTCTCATGAATATTGCACTGTACCTGCAGCTGCCTGACCCACATGTTTAAAAAAGATAAATAAAAGGAAAACAAAGCAACAGTCACATAAAGGCTTCATGAACAGCACCTGCTTTCTCAAAGCCCGAAAGGTCACCAAAAGCAACCTGAGAAGCACACAGCTTTCAGGGACCCCATCAAAGCCTTAAAAGGAGGAGAGACTGTGGGTTTTTTTGATTCCTCTCTTGCAAAAGTGAAGAAAGCCCCTGTAACACACGGTAAATCCTCTGGCAGGAGTTTTGTGGTCAGGGAGAGGGACCAGCTGCAGAACACCCCAGGAGTGCTGAGGAGCAAGGAAGAAAAGCTATTTTATAAGCCTGGGAGGGGAGCAAGACCCAAGCTTCAACAGTAAAGTGCTTTTCCACCAGAAATAACTCACAAAGTGTAGGATTTCAGATTTTGCCTTGCTTAAAGATAAGAATACGCTCCTTTTTTTTTGTTTGTTTGGTTTTAATCCCAAAATTTTACAGAATAAAAATCTAGCTTCTTGTCTAGCTCCAAAAGAGAGACCAGGGAGAGCCACCATTAGCAACTTCCCCAGAGACCAAGGAAACACATCGTGGTGTTCAGGGGTCATTTTTGTTGCAGAATCTTCAGTAAGAAGCAACAAAAATGTCAGGACATCCCCATCTGTGCTCTCCACCTTCCCCAGTTTGTTTGCTGCCCAGCAGGTCTCACTCTCAGAATTTGCACAGGGGAAGAGCACGAAGGCAGGTTAAGAGACAGTGAAAAGTAGGAGTGTATTAATAAATCCACCTTCTCTGGTCAGAGCAGAGACCACAGACTGTCACTCTCTGGCCATTTACTAGTTTTGCAGCCTTTCCCAAGTTAACATCTCCTGCCTCAGTTTCCCCACTTGTGAATAGCAAAGCTTTAACTACTTTGAACTCCTTGGTATCCACCCAGATGTCTGAGCTTTGACCTGTACAAGTTTACATGGTGGTTTGTACAGACTTGCTGCACGCTAACTTCCACCAAACAGCAGATTATTTTCTTTAACAACAGCAACTCCCTTCCAGCTCCTCACTGCTACTCACATCACAGCCTCTCCTACATCAACCAGAAACACAACACAGCACTGTGTCCCCCTTGCTGTACCGCAAAATCCTTCATCTTAAAACATTAAGCAAAGCTTTGTATTGTAGCTAATGAATACTGTTAAAAGGGTATTGAATGCTTTTTCCATTGCTGCTAATTGAGTGAAGAGAAAACAGTCTCCACTGCTGCCATATCACATCAAAATAATTAGCTCAACTATAAATAGCTCAGCTTACTCACTTTTTTCTTTTCCTCTTTTTTTAAGGTCAAGGCTGCAGCCAAAAGGAGCAGCAGCGCATCCCAGCAGAGCATCCCTCTGTTCTTGGAGTCAGACAAAACAGTGAGGCAAGGAAGTGCATCTGTAATCAACGATCCCCAGGCCACACAATTACATCATAATTAGAAAAATAATCAATCCCTTTTAGGCAAGAATAGCAGGGAAAGAGTGTTAGCAAGCCCACATTTATGCAAATTTACATTAGCTTAATTAATGAGCATTTTCCAACCTATTTTAGCTGAACTGCTTTTGTTTTTGTTGGATGGTGTTTCTGTATCAGGTTAGCTTATTCTTTAATCACTTCAACATTAAGTAGAGCTTCTACGTGAGTAATATAAGCAGAACAAGCTGTGACATCAAGGCATTTTCTTCACCTTAATTAAGGGGTTTCAGAACCCACACGGGTGGGAGTCCTGCCCTTGCATTTGCTGCAGCTGACCCTTGTGCCTCTGTCACTGGTTAGTGGTTATATCCTGAATATCCAGGTACCTCTGGATGGCACCATATCAGAATACTATAAAGAGTAATAAAAATAAGCAGTTGTAGCAACACTGAGCACAGTGCAGGCTCTTTTACTCTGCTCCTGGGCATATAAAATAGACGTAGCTGTAAAAAAGCTATTTTAGCTTGACCCAAACTGCAGCCGCACTGCATTCCCACACCTTTCCTGCTGTATTAGCTTTGCCATCGCTTCAGAATTGTCACTGTGATACAGCAATTAATATCTTCAGTAGCCAACAGATCAGATCCACAAAAGATATGTATAATTTGTAGCTGCATTAGTTGGAAGAGGTCCCTGAAGTTTCTGTGAGGGTGCTCTGGCAGAGCTGTTTGTGTGAGGTTATTTTTTCCCCTGGGGAGCCCTCATGCTTATGGCTCCTTTTGACTGATGTTTATTTTGTGCAATACAGAGTCTCAGTTCCAGTCCAAGGGTTGCACAACAGCGTATTTAGATCCATCTCTAGCCCCTGTATGAAACCTGAAATATCCCTTTTCTTCCTTCATAGCCTCCCAACTCTCCGCAACATCATAAATCACAGCAGCCTCACTGTCCTCACTCGGGGCCTTCCTGCAGCATCATGCAAGGGGGAGCTGAAGTGTCTCTCCACTGTTCAAAGCAAACAAACGTTTTCTACAATTTCTGGGTTTTCACAGGAGCCAGTTAAATATCCAGCTTGAAAAATGTATTTGCGGTCTGGCAGGTCTTCAAGTGGATCCTGACCTACTCATGAATATTTTTTCCTGCCTAGTCTCACATGCAACCATATTTTCCAGATACACTTATCTTCCTGCTGTATGCAGTGATATACAACCCTGAAGAAGGCAAAGTAGGTGATTACCTTTCCTCAGTCAAGTGCAGTAGAAAGGTCAGATTTAATGTGAAGCTGAGGGGTGATGAAATGACACAGAAAATGTACAAAAATAGAGCATAGCTGTGCTGAAGGGCAGCATGGTGTAACACCCCGCAGCACAAATGCACCATCCGTCTCCACAGAGGCAGTTGCTCCCTGGTGTTAGATTTGGGACACAGCTCCATCCCACGGGAGATACATTTTGAGGAAGAACGTGTGAATTAAGCAGGTGAACCCTCTCCTGCCAGCATCCCCCCTGCAGCACTCCCTCGCCTTTGCCCCGAAGCAGGGGACCTGGATGCCCCTTGGATTGCCCCATGCTTTTATCATGGAAAATATCTTTTTCCCCAGTCCCACCTTTCCAATGGCTGGGGAGCTGCCACATGTCATATATACAGTCTTACAGTTATATTTTTTATGTATTTGGGCATTGCTGGTCTCCTGCAAAACAGGTAGATCATTCACGTAAATGGAAATAAATGCACAATGCAACAGCTCCCTTTCCATGCCCTCAATGTAATGGGATATTTCACAGCTTCTGTATCTAAATTAGATGCTGCTATGCACATGTTCTTCTCCAAGTCCCCCCTAAAGCCCACAGCACTTTTCAAGGAGAAATTCTGACCGATTACAAGGGTTTGAGCCTGAGATCGGAAGCATTTATGTGAAAGAGTCAAGATCAGCCACGGAACATAGAAGAGCCTTTTGAAATAATGTCACAGTTGAGAACTAGCTCCTGCTTTTACTCTCCTGCCATATTTTAGAGTTCAGGATTCAAAGTGCCTTTCCAAACCTTGCTCCAGGCAGACCTGCTTGGATGGATTAAAAGCCTTGAAGGTTATGGGTAAGACGTCAGACTGGGAAGTGGTTATTCCTAGAGTTAAGAAAGGAAAGTTTCTGAAGCTGTCTATGCTGGGTTGATAAGAAACAATGGAGAATTGTTTCTTTTAAATACAAATTCAGTCATAGCGTGACTCGTGATAGAGACATTATGAAAGTTATCAGATCAAAGTCTGCACGCTGAATCTTTTTAATATTGAAGAGAAACGTAACAATTTACTGGCTGTGCTAAAGCCTTGGTTTCCTGGAAGTGAACCTTGCCTTGCTTCTGCTGCTCCAAATTCCCCATATCTGCCTCTGTCTTTAAATGAGTGCCATGAATCACAGTCTATTTTTTTTTCTGAGAATTACCTCTTTCCTAGGAAGTCGGCTTAATCCCAGTTAAAAGTGAGCTCTGTGCATGTGCCAGGTATTCAGGGAATAAATCTAAAACCCAATAGTATCTACAGATACTGGGCGTGATCCAGATACCAGCACTCCCATTGTCTCCTGTGGGCCCACGGTGTGCAGCACACCAGGGGACATTTCAAGCAACAAGAAAAATTACCTATAGAACCAAAAACTCACTCCAAAAAAACCCACTTATAGCTAATTCTGGCCATCTAGAAAATCAATATATGATCTGAACCAGTCATCTAGATCTTCCCTGTTGAAAGTCTGCTTTCCAGCAGGGCCCTCTGAGCACACCCTGAAATGTCGCACCGCTGATTTCAAGCCTCTCTCGGAGCCATATGAAGAGTCTATGCCCTGCGGCAAGTTTGGCAGTCAGCACTTAAAAAAATAAACTCATCTCCAGAACGATGATTTGCATAGTGCATGGTGACTAAAATTAGCCTGCCTCCACTCCATCTCGAGAGGAAGTCTGACTTGCTGCTACAGTTTCAGGTTTCTTGGCTTTCCGAGAAATTCGTAGCATCCGAGGAGCACAGACGTGTCTTCTGTGCAGTCCTGCTCCTCTTGGCTGGCTCTGTTCTCCAAGCCGAGGCAATGCCACATCTCAGCTTTGAGATCTCTGCAGCATCAGCAAAAGCCTCGTTCATCCTAACGAGGGAACTAGAGTTTGCTGGAACCTGTGAAAACCCCATATTCGGTATAAAAATGTTCAGAAAATGATTTATTAAGGAGACAACACATTGCTGAATCTGCTCTGAGACTTAGTCATCACACCAGACAGAGGTTTCTTAAGGTTTGAGGGAGCAGAGGTGTGGTGAGAGGCACTCTGCAGAAGACATACACAATGTAAAGTCATTTTAGGATTGGCAGGCTAATCTTCATTAGCAGCCAGATTAACGTGAGATACCTCAACTTGATTCTCAGTCATTGCCCCACGTCGTTCTTGTGTAACAGCTCCTGTTCCTGTGTCATAATTTAATATTGCGATCTGGCTGGCCAAACAGCTCACACGCTCGCTCTGTCTCATTTAATTCTGCAGATGAACGGGTGTCCATAGGAGGTTGCGCTAGTCCACCGTGGATGTATCTGACGAACTTAAATTATTCAAAAAGCCAGTCATCAGCTAAGTGCTAAGCTGTATTTTTGTTTCAGCTTCAGATGTGGCTATAGCTTCTCTCCCCACGATGCATAAATAATTCATTGAGTTATGTAGCGGGATCACTCAGGACTTGTGCTGCAGAGTGCTGCTCGCACAGATCCCTTCGCACCTCCTGCACCAGCTCAGCTCGACCATATTTCATCTGTCCTCCGATGTTTGGGGTCGGAGCCTGGGCCCCTGGTCTGGCTTTCTCAGGGTTTTGGTTCCTCTATCACCATGAGGTTCCAGGTACCTTTGAAGTTGAGCTTATAGCTACCAGAGGTTGATAGATTAATGCTTAATAGATTTGTGCAAAATAAACTTGTTGTAGCTATGATCCAGTTAAGTATTAGCTTTTATATTTTATATGAACAATATCCAGCATCTAATTTCATTTTCTGCTGTGTTGTAGAATTGAAAGGTAATGATTCACTTTCAAAAAATGTATTTTAAATGATTTAGTTACTACTTTGACTACAATCTATATTTTATGGAAGGAGTCCTGAGAAAAAGCTCACTGATGTGCAGAGTCCTGGCTGGTTGCAATTAGGAACAGAACAGCCCCATGACATGAAATCTGATGATACATTGAACTTCTGACCTATAGGAGAAATTTGATCATCACAACCCTGCTTCTTCTTCGTTTCAGCTCTATTCAGGAAAACAAAAGTCTTCATTCAACATTCAGTTGTCTCCACCCTTCACCACTGGAATTTTTATATGATCTGAATTAAACATGCCAGACTTTGAAGGTAAATGTTATAAGTGGCTAAGAGAAATCCATGGTGTCTTTCTGTTTCTTTAGCTGTTGTCATTAAGCCTTGTACTGATCTGATGAGGCCCTGCAGGAAAATGAGGTGCTGCTGCATCCAATTCACTGCAGTTTAAGCAGAATAAAGTCCTGAATCTAGCATTACTCGAGTTCATTGGTTTTTGGTTTTTGGTGTTTTGGGTTTGTTTTGACCGGAGGCAATCATTGCCTTTTGCCAACCTTAGCCACATTCTCTGCTCCTAAGTTTAAGAATTAATGCTGAAGTCCTAATTCAGGATTCCTAATATCAGAGGCAAAGTCTGAGCGTGGCATGGACTACCCCAAGTTTAATTACGGTGCAGTGGTGGCGAGTTGGGGCAGAAGCACCCAACAACCTGCGCTGTGTCACAGCCATGGAGCTGACACCTCTGTGGTGTTGTCTGAAGATAATTAGGTCTTAAAAGACATGCCACCATGCTGGATGGAGTCCAGTTCAGCAGTCCTCCTTATCTGAGTTTCTGCCCAATTTTATGCACATACACAACCAGCCTCCGTGGGAGCCAGGACTGCGTAAGAGGATGACTCTTTGCCCACCCACACTTCTGATAAGCTAAATACAGATTGAAGGTCTAAGTCAATCACACGAACGCATGTGACAAAATTCTTTGCCAAACTGGGGCCTAAGCCAGTGTTATCGTAGGGTGGAACTCAAATAAACTGCTTTTGGAGGAGGAAGAAGGCGCACAAGAATGGAGCCAAAGGTTCTCCTGGGGTCATGGGCTGGGGTGAGCGGCAAGAGCCTGAGCAAATGGCAAAATGGTGTGATTCGAGAGAAGGAGGGATTGTGTGACTGGCTGCATGGCTTCAGCTTGGGAGGAGGAATTTCCTTGTGGGAACGTCGCCAGGAAGCTGAGGAAATTGCTTGCTTTTCTAGGCAGAAGCAACTAATAAAGGAGGGGTGACAACAAAGGTTCTCGCCTGTGTTCTAGGCAGTGTCACTAAAACATAGCACTAGTGGCACTTTGAGTTGTGTTGTCTAAAATAGCATGCTTGCTTTAGACTTTAAAAAGCAGGGTAAAGTAATAGAGTTCATCCCTTGTAAGCATCTGTGTTCGCCATTTGAGGTGTTTATGGCAATGCATTGTGTAGTTCAGAATAAAAATAGCCCAGATTTGAGATATCAGTCCCAGATTTCAACTCAAGTCCTAGAGACAAAGTGTTAGTGAAATCCCTGCTGCTTGGGGATTCCTGCTCCGGCAGGGAGACTGGACTGGATGATCCTTTGAGGTCCCTTCCAATCCCTGACGTTCTGTGATTCCGTGATTCTGCTGGGCTGCCGGCTCCCCGGTCCTGCATGTACCTGCGGGCATTTGGGCCACCTCTCAGTTCTTTGTTCTAAAATAAGCTCAAACTTCTTCATTGTGAAATAAAGAAGAGTTTCTGTACCTCTGAAAGAATCTGTGGGAAAGCTGTGGAAGAAAGGTTATCAATGTTTACATGTTTTAGGCTTCTGTCCCTTTTGGAAAATAAGTAAATTGTGATCTGGCTAGAGGGGACCTTATCTTCCCTGGAGAGTGTTTTCACACATCAGGAACCAAAGGCTGAAATCCGTAGAGCTCTGTTTGCAAGAATCCAGCTTCACCACACACAGACACGTTAGATAGGGCCAAAAAGAAAATCTGTGAAAGACAGAACCAAACACTCCCCAACCCCTAAATGACACCAGCCTACCCAAGGCAGGGTTTTAGGCACTGTGATGGCTGAAAACAGGCCTGGAGCTGTGCAGAAAAGCTGTTTCTGGAGATATTCCTACTACACAGAGGGAAAGAAGGCTTCATGTCTGAAGGATCTCCATGATTACATCTCCATTCTGTAGGCGCCATCTACAACTGGTTAGAATCTAAAAATGGTACCTATTTCTGCTCAGAAGACACATCAGCCTCTTTTCTCCCCTTATACCAGAAAAAATTGTTTTGAACTGACTCTTCTAGATAAACAGCACTTTGAAGTAAGCGTAGCGCTCATGATGAGTCTAGTGTAGGGTTTCATAGTCACAAGGATCACAAATTAATTAAGAAAATCTTGTCGCTTGGAAACTCTTCTATTCACAGTCGCATCAAATCACTGTAGCAGTAACTTACACAGAAAAATAACATTAGGGATATTTTTATTTTTAGCTGTCTTAATGAAATATAGCAGATGGAAATAAAGAGGAGAAGTCCGTCCTATGTGACTAGCCATCTGTCTGGGGATCAGCAACAAGTATTTCAGGGATCACAGCTAGAAAATTAGCGGGTAATTAATGTCAGTCTTTAAGCTACGTTATCGTTCTTCACTGTCTTTATTCTGCTCTATGGAATGGCTTTCCAATACCACTCAGAACTTTCCCGGACATGACAGACTTGCTCATAGCACCATGCTCAGCTGTAGAGTACCCAACGCTGTGCTAAGCACCATCGGTTCCCTTCAGTCCCTCCCTGCTGCACAGATCTGCGAAGCTGTCAGCGATCACGTAGCCATCCACTCACCATGGGCTCAGCTACCGAGATCCAAAGGATTATTCCAGTTGATCTAAATTTGCCTTGAAGACATTCACATCCCGCCCTGGCTTCTGTCGCACATCGAGCACTGCGACCTGTACTCGGCATGGCATGGAAACCAGCTTACTAATTTGAACATGGAGTAAAGAGCTAGCATCCAGAACTAATTTTTTGTGTTGGGTTTCTTATTGACATGTAGCTTTTCCAAGTTCGTTAACTAGCTAGTCTGGAATCTAGCCCTTCAAAACCTCTCCAATTACTTCCACACACTGTTCAGTTGGAGGAAGCCGGTCTTGTTTAATGACATCCTAAACAGACACACAATCCTGAGCACTGCTAAAGGTCACACAGCCCGAGCTTTTGGAGATGAGATACTTATTCAATGTTGTCATCGTTATACCCTCTCGGTGCTCACACACGCTGCATCACGGCTGCAGTTTGTTCTCCCTTTTTGGGAAAATCAATGCCTCGTCACAAGAAAGTTTTTATGTTTCACCATTACAGAGTATTGCTTATTCTTCTCCTGTAACAGGATATTGTTATCAGGCTGTTTTAACTTTGTTTATTGCCTCCATTCTGCCAGCTCCTACAATTCACTTGATACTGGTTTGGTTATTTTTATACTTTGATTTAAGAACACCGTGCTCCAAGACGGCACTTTGAGAAATGCCCCAAGGAGCAGAGCCAAGGGAGTCATCAGTTTATTTACCGGACTGTGCTGAGCCCTCCGCGCTGCCTTAGGAAATACCTCTCTTCCTGGAGATCCACGGCTAGCCGATAAACCTCTACTGTATGGCATAAACATAATTAATCTTCACAAAGCCGCAGACACACAATATCTGAACCTGAGGTAGCAGGTGAAAATCATGTTATTCTTCATACAAGGAAAGTGGTCCCACTGACAGAGCTTAAATCTAGGAAATCCTGTTTGTAGACTTAGTAAGTTTTTGGCCATGTCTTCTGTGACTTTTGTGGCCTTTTTTTTTCCATTCTGAGTGGGTAAGAAACCTCAGTTTGCTGACAAATACCAAGCATTTGCCAACATGTTTTAGTCAGTCCTTTACAAGCTTGCAGGTACATTCACAAGTCACGGAAATGTCCCCTTGACTCCACAGCAATAACTTCACCATCCCATCCCTCCTCCTTTCAGCCCATCCGGGGTCAGCTGGAGGGTTCGGTGCCAGCTGTGCTTGGCAGCTGGTTCTGCACAGCATTGCACCCGCCGAGGGCATCGGAGCTGGGGGGGTGGGATGTCAATGAGAGGGAGGCCATCAATCAGCCCCTCCCTTCCAGCTCTCCTCTGAAAACACCTGTAAGCAAATTATTCAACGCATCCCCGCTGATCATCCCCCGGCCTCATCTCCTGAGGTGTAAATGAGCAGAGCAGATGTCTGAGGTAGGTGTGTGCTGCTTTTTCGGGTGAGCCACCGCGCCAGCTCCGCACCAGCACCGCGTCCCCGTGCCGTGGCTGGTTGCAGGGCCAGGCTCAGCCCCCACGGCTCTCGGCAGAGGGGACACGTGTGCAAGCAAGTGGTGTTTTGCTGTGATAGAGATCACTCGCCTAAAAAATGAGGATTGCATAGGTCACCCCCTTTATAAAAAAATCATTAAGATCATCAAATTCACCCTCAGAAAGGTTGCTAGAGAGCTGAGAAAGCTTACAAGACATAAAATGCTGTTTGCTTTTCCATGAAGAAAGGTTGAAGAGATAATAAAACCAAACATATGCAGTGTTATGTGCCTTCTGCATATGCTTTGCTGTAGCCCAGTTTCTGTTTTGGTTGGATGTGCACAGCTGGGTGTGCACACACCGGCTGGAGGGGAGGGATCAAGCATCTTCTGCTTTCTGCTTCCTGGAGGCTGGACAGACATAAAAGCAAATGTACAGGGATGTTTGCTGCCCGGGGAAGAGCGATCCCTGCTTTACTCCTCTGCTGCACTGTTGGCTGCACTTTGAGGGCATGTACAGCCAGAAGACTGATATTTTATTATAGATCCAAATTAAGGCAGTATGATGGCAGGACAGCTCCAGATCTCTCCTCCTAAAATTTCAAGCAACCAGAAGGTTGCACAGAGACCAAGATGAGGTGAATTTCTTCAGAAGCTTTACCTAAGCCAATTTCCCCACCAGTTAACTAGCAAGCAGTTCTTGAAGAGCTGTTGTGTGCACTAGCAATTGTGTGGTTTCTGTTTCAACCCCAGGAGCAAGGCTGAGCCTTTTGCGGTGTGAGCAGCGCCCCATTGCCCAGAGGGCTCTGATGGGGAGGTTGGTGCTGCCAGCAGGTCACAGCAAGGCAAAGCTCAGCATGGGCTGCTAACCCTGCCCGAGCACTGGGGACCCAGAGGGATGGGTAACCCACCCAGCCGCACCACAGCCAGTGGCTGAAATGGCTGGTTTGGGGCTGGTTTGGGGCTGGTTTGGGACTTTGGGCACACACTTGGGTCCCTGTGGTGGGTTTGCCTCCCAGGGACCACGAGGAGTGTTTTTGCACCCATCTCAGCCTGCTGTCCATGGCACTCGGAGCAGCAGTCAGGCAAAAATCCACCTCCGCCTTCATGGCCAAATTAGCCTCCCAGTGATCCAGGAACCAGTAACAAAACCTCTTGAGCTCGATGGACTGTTAATGACACACAACGTAATCACCCTCCCTCTCCACGCTGCCATCCCACACAGAGAAATCCAAGCCTTTTTACAGTGTATTTAACCTGGAGCTCTACCTCCCTATAGGAGTAGGGCTGGGATTTTCAAATGAGACCACTGGGAATTTTTTTGCTCAATTCCAATTGTGTTTCAGGGGATTCAGTGAATAACTCGCAGCCTCTTTTAAAAGCTCACAGAACAGCAATGAAGATAATTTGCAGGTTATTCATAGAGGCAGCCTGCTGAAGGTTCATTACAATACTAGTTAAATGTTATTTATCTCATTCATTGTCTCATTCTAGTTATTCATTTCCCCTGGACAACCAAAGAGCTGGAGACAGGAGTTGGCCGGACAAGCTTCTTCTTTCAACTGTCATTCTCTGTTTAGAAATAAAACCTAGAAATAACTTTTTCTGCAGTCTTAAGCCAGCAGCCAGGGCAAACAACTGCTTATTACAGGAGCTCAGATCCAAAGTTTACCACCATTCATGGGGAGCTGGATCCAAGGTTTTGGTTTGGCTGGTGATTAAGAGAGACCAGCAAAGCCGAGTAAACCCAGATCTGAGCTCCTCCTGGTGTCAGCGGCCAGGGACTGGTCTGTGTCCAGCTTATCTTCACAAAAGCCCATGGTCTGAGCTGCAAAATCAATTCTGAAGCAGCAGAACAGAAGCATTTGGGTAAAAATGTATTGCTGTCACTAACAGTAAATAAATATATGAAGTAAGACCTGCTGCAGTAAAGAAAACTGCACCTGAGAGGTCTAGAGAACAAATATTATGAGGAGCAGATGAGGGAACCAGAGTTGTTTAGTCTGGGGAAAAGGAGGCTGAGGAGAGACCTTATCACTTTTCACAACTACCTGATAGGAGGTTGTAGTGAGGGGGAGGTCGGTCTATTTTTCCAAGTAACAAGTGATAGAATGAGAAGAAACAGCCTCAAATTGTGCCAGGGGAGGCTTAGCTTGGATATTAGGAAATATTTCTTCACTGCAAGGGCTGTCAAAAGTTAGAACAGGCTGCCCAGGGAAGTGGTTGAGTCACCATCCCTGGAGTTATTCAGAAGACGTGTAGATGTGACACTTAGGGACATTATTTGGTGGTGGACTTGGCAGTGTCGAGCTCACGGTTGGACTCAATGATCTTAAAGGTCTTATCCAACCTAAATGATCCGATGGTTCTATGATATTTCAGGCACTGAGCTGCACCCCCAGGATTCGCACCCCGAGCCTGCTGGGGAGCTGTCATCCCAAGGAGGCAACTAGAACTCATCCCAGGCTTTCCTGAAAGCTGCTGGTGTTTCCTGGGCTGTAATCCAGCCCGAAAAGCTTCGGTTGCTGTTTCAGGTGACACATTGCACAGCTGTTTGGGGTGCCAGAGAGAGGCAAGAGAAATGCGGCCGGTGCATATGGTGCTATTTGATCCGGGGCATCAGAGCTGAGGCACGGGCGAGCCCCGACAGACGTCGTGCTGTCTGTAAAAGGGCAGGGACGGGCGCTTCGCAGGGGACAAGATGACCCGGCGCATCGGCTGGATGCTGCTCCAGGGACATCGCACCCACCTCCGTCACAGACAGATCCTCTCCCTGATCCCTCGTTTCCCTGCGCAGATACAAACATGAACTGGCCTTTGCAGCTGAAGGAAAAGGGCAACTAGGTTTCTTTTCTCCGTCAAGCCTGTTCTGACCGTTTGGGAACTATGGTGTAGAAATCCCCGGTATTTTTTGAAGCCTGGAGGCTACTGATGTGCAATCTGTTCCCTGCCACTGACCTTTTAATGTTAATGTTTGAGGACTGTTTTCATTACAGTAAGAAACTATAAAATAAAAAACCCCAAACCTCATATTTTCTTTTAGTCACATAATGCCAGTAGGCAGATTTAGAAGAAAAATGACTGCAAGCCTTAACACATATAAAATTACATCACAGAAAACTCCATCCTACTCTTCAGCATTTAAATTCCCTTTTCCAGTAAAACGTGCCTACCGAGCTGGGGTGTTTCCCAAATGAAAGCAAGTTTCTGAGCCGTGTTTTCGGATGCCATTCCAATGGGCACATGCCTGAGTGCTTTGCTGAACCTTTGTCAGCCAAAGTACCTCTCAGCTAAATACCTGGTGGCTGCTGGAGCTGATAGCATTGAGGATCCTTATGGGACAGGTCCTTCATAACCCATTTAAAAGTCAAAATATAAGCAAGCCAGTTCCTGCTGGTGTTGGTTTTACCTGCCCTTGCCAAACCATCATCTTCAGTTTCCAAAATTGCTGCTGTGTTTCTTAAAACCTGCAATGGAAAAAGTCTGTGGGGTGAGAAGAAAAGGTATCAAGCCAGGAGAAACTCGCTGCTGCTTCCAGCCACAGCTCAGGTGAGATCCAACACGAACAGAACTCTTACCAAACGCTTTCCACATCCTTATTGCTTTTTTTTTCAGCCCATGAGCAAACACTGAAATTGTGTTTCCAATCTAGACAAGCAACACTGAGTCTGTGCTCTCTGCGGCACAGCTCCAGGTTATCTCACCTGCCTGTTTGAACCTGGTTTTCTTACCCAGTTTGTATATTCAGAGGTACAGGAATATTCCTAGTAGCAATCCTCAGAGGGTCTGGTGAGCCTCCTTGTACTAAATGATACAAATATTAATAGAAAGGCCTTGCCATTGCCACCCAAATTAATGGGTGGGAATACACAACGCATGCATTAAATCACACTTAGCAGTCCAAAGGGTTAATTGCTCTCTTCACATAAAGGCTGGTGGAGAAAAAGCAGCTTTCAGAGGGTTTCAGTTTTGGCCCCATCACTTGGCCGTGCATCTGGCCCTCCCACACTGCCTGGTTTGATGTAAAGCCCTCGCACAGTGACTCTGTGTGCCCAGAGCCCTCCGCTTGCACCCGATACCCACAGATGGCCTCGTGTGTGTGTAAGTGCTATATATACATCACCAGCCTGCGCCTTCCAACAAACTAGTAGAAATACCACGGTTTTACACTTGCTGTTATCTGCCTGTCAATCAGAGGCACTCTGATGGTCCTTTCTGATATTCTTGCCAGGACTGCAGCCACACACTATTTGCTACTAAAACATGAGCCCCTGTCCATGAAGACTGATGGAAGCACCCGGCTGGGACCTCTCGCACAGAAACCCTGGGCTTGCTCTCCCCCCTGCCTGGAGCGGCTGCAACAGCAGCCAGCAGCAGGGGGGCTGGATCGTAAAAAGCACACTAAATAAACCCAATCTGAGCAGCAGAGTTGATACAAAAAGCCATAAAAAAAAACCCAGGGATAATAAAAAAGAAAAATGCATGGCAACAAAAAATCCTGGGCGCTGACATGAAAGGATTTCATTTGGAAAAGGCTGCCCAAAATTCCTTCTCCTGAAGGTGATTGGCATGTCCTGTCCTAGCAGGATTACTGCTTGCACATACATGCATCCGTCAGCTTATATTCATAGCCTTGAAATGTTCCTGTCAGTTACACACTCCACAAACACCAGCAAGATTTAAGGTTCTGCTTCCCTCCCGCCCCAACCCACCCCTGTTGTTGTTGCATCTGCTGGTTTCATCTATCATTGGTCCCGTCCTCATCTTCGCCAGAGCATATGTTGCAGGAGGAGAAATATAATTAAGTTTGGAAAACTCATTTCGAGAGAACCAGATGTCTTGCAACACCTTGAACGTATTTCCCGCACCGTAATTAGCAGGGGGAAAGTCACCGCCTGCGGCTGAGCGGCACCGAGCGCAGCGGGGGCGCGGGCAGCCCTGGCATCACCACACAGCAGATGGACACAGCAAAACATCATCCTCTCCGGGAATGCAGCCTGCAAAGGCTTCCAAAGGGCTGTCCTGGATTTGGAGAGGACTCGCTTTCTGGCGCTCATCACCTCTCCACATCCTGGTTGCCTATACACACGCTTAAGCTGTGACTTCCCTTTGTTTTGCTTAAGGGTTGCGTGTGTGATTTATTACGGTCAGATGAGCGTGGTTATGTGTTTGTACACTGAATCTGCATAGTTAATTTGCGTTGTTACTTCTGGATGCTTGCTGGGTAACTTGGTGGTGGATGGGCAGTAACACACCTGCACTGGGGCAACGCAGTCACAGGAGCTGCACGCACCAAACCAGGATTAGCTGTGCGCCTTCAGCATCCACCAATAACCCCTGAAAATGGCATTCCTACGTTGCTGTTTTACAAGAAACACCTTGTTATTCAGTAGAACGTTGCAGCAGACTCCAGCCTGCCAGTCAGGGCCAGATATTTACAGCCCAGCAGTTTGCACGGAGCAGCAGAGCTGGTTTGGCTCTCTGCAGAAAAACTTTCCCTTCCTCTGCCAAAGCCTTAAAACCCCTCTGACAGCCCTCAGACGAACTCCTGGCCTGCAGGGAGAGAGGGGCTGTGCCGAGGGGATGGAGCCATGCTGGGGATGATGGGGAGCAGAGGGGGACGCGGCACCGCTGGGGGGAAGCCTCACTGCCCGGGTCACCCTCCTGCTGTGAGGGATGCTCGCTGCAGGGGAGGGTTTTCCTATCTGTGTGCCCGCTCTCTAGGGAACTGCACACCGGCTATTTCTGTATCCCTGTCAGCAGCCAGCAGCGATGGGGTTTTCCTTTCCTGGCCCGGCTCTCGCCCCCAGGGCCAGGTTTCCTCCCCCTGTCCCGTTGTCCCTGTCAAGGGAGGGTGACGCAGCGCTGGTGGCCCTGGCTGGAGTGGGGAGGGACTCAGGGATCTTCTCCAACTTGTGCCCTTGTCACCGCCCTGCTCCCCCGTCTCTGCACACATCCGTGCTGGGGGGACCACGCTGCTGTTGTGTTTGCAGCAGGGATGCGCCTTCCCCTGCCAAGAGCACCCGGGTGTTTTCCAGGCTTGCACCTCAGCTGTGAGATACCCCCAAACCAACACCCCCAAACCGACACAACACCCCATTTCTGTGTCCTCAGCTGCATTTGGAAACAGCTTAGATGGACCCACCGTGTCTCGGTCTCCAGCAGGAGTGGCTGTGCCGGTCCCTGGGCCGTGCTGGGGCAGCCGGAGGGTGCTGCCCTGGGACAGGGCTCTGCTTTTTGGGCTCAGCTGCTGCACCGTGTCTGTGACTCTGGTGGGGTTTTGGCTGCCGGCCGAGCGGAGCGATGCCCGTCCCCCCGCGCCCTCCGAGCCATCTCCTTGCGCCGCACGGAGACAAAAATAGTTCCCCAGCTGCTGCCCACCTGGTGCCTGAGATGGGTTCAGGAAACAGCAATAAGAAACTGAAAAATAAAAGGCCGAAAAGAGGTAGATACAGGACTCACAGCAGAAGTGAGAGGGCTGAAAATAGTGGCGATATGATCCATCAGAGCTATAGGTCATAATTAACCGCTCAAGTGTCTTTGGGCATCGAGCAAGTGCCTCTCCAGCAATAGGAAACTCACACGGGTTTAACAGCCGAGACGACGTGTTCTGGGCTCCCGGCGTGTCCCGGGCTCCCGGCGTGCCGCTGCCCAAATTAGGAGATGCACGGACAGTCCCTTGGTCGGCTGATGCCGGGCACTGGTGGGCTGTTACCCCCCGGCCTTGCTGCTGTGCCCACCCCAAAAGCCGGTGGGTCCAGAGTTCGGCTGACTGTCCCGTACCCAGTGACATGTTGTGATGGTCACAGGACAGACCTGGCAAATCAGAATATCATGGTCGATTAAAAGGTGACTCTCAAGTCATTTCAAGCCTGATATTTAGTTTCTGTAAATATAGGATATTGTGCATGAGATCAAGTGGAAAGTTTCTTCTTTTATTCATCCGGAAACAGAATTATTTAACTGAGCTGCTATTCCCAGAAACATTTGACTCAAACATTATGACATTGCGCTAGAGGAGAAATCCAACACCACAACAGCAGCCCTCAGCAAACCCATTTTCTCTTCTGGGACCAGGAGAGCTCAGACTGAGAGGAGGATATTTAAAATGGATTCAGTTCAAAGAATGAGTGGTAGTTCAAACCAGAATGAAATAGGTAAGGATTTAAAACACAAATACATGACTTAATCAATCGTGATCTTAAGTGAAGTTAAAGCAGCTACAAACCATGAAGAGTGTGGTGGGGTTTGGTTCTCCCTATCACACGCAAAGACGCCTGATGTAAGTGATGTGCTGGAACAGCCCCTGCACGGCACAGCCGGAGCTGAGCTGTATGGAAACAGCCGATATCCAGTGGTACCACAGCCACCTGTCACCACTGAGACCAGCGGGAAAGGCAAGCGGTGACATCTTTGCAAAAGCACACCTCGGTTCATACGGGTACCACTCAGATGCTGGTTCTCAGCCTGCATACCCCCTGCATATCTGCTTTAAATCCTGCAGAACCTCCCACCTCTGGTGTGGCCAGCTCCAGGGGGTCACACCTGGCCCAGCAGATGCACATTTCCCATACGTTCCCCAGGGTAACATTAGATGGTAGAGACCCATGGTGAGAAGGGCCAGCTGTGGGGATGAGTCGTGCACCCCGAGGAGGAGGGCAAACAGCTGGGCTTGGGCAGCTGGATCTACACAGGGGACACAACAGATTTACCCCAAGTGTGAACAACTCAACACTTTCTAACCAATAAGTGCACATCTGGCTGTCATGAGTCCTCCTCTCTGCCTCCAGATGCTGCTTCTGCACACTGTACAGAGGGTGTATAAGGAGACTGACGGGCATTGCAGTCATCTGAGATTTAGGAGAACTTTGTTGTTTTGGTTTTTTTTTTTCCTCCGGTGTATTAGAAGGGGGTGGTCAGTAGGTCAGAGAGGTTCTCCTGCCCCTCTGCTCTGCCCTGGGGAGACCACACCTGGAATATTGTGTCCAGCTGTGGCCCCTCAGTTCCAGCAGGACAGGGAACTGCTGGAGAGAGTCCAGCACAGCCACCAAGATGCTGAAGGGAGTGGAGCATCTCCCGTGTGAGGAAAGGCTGAGGGAGCTGGGGCTCTGGAGCTGGACAAGAGGACACTGAGGGGTAACCTCATTCATGTTTACAGATATCTAAAGGGTGAGTGTCAGGAGGATGGAGCCAGGCTCTTCTCGGTGACAACCAATGGTAAGACAAGAGGTAAAGGGTTCAAACTGGAACACAAGACATTCCACTTAAATTTGAGAAGAAACTTCATGGTGAGGGTGGCAGAGCCTGGCCCAGGCTGCCCAGGGGGGTTGTGGAGTCTCCTTCTGTGCAGACATTCCAACCCGCCTGGACACCTTCCTGTGTAACCTCATCTGGGTGTTCCTGCTCCATGGGGGGATTGCACTGGATGAGCTTTCCAGGTCCCTTCAACCCCTGACACTCTGTGATTCTGTGGGTGTGATGGCACAGCCAGTGCAGTCCCGGCCAGCACGAGCAAAGCGCTGGGGCTGGGAAGAGGGGACCGATGGCTGCATGGTCACCGCTGAGGGTGCATCCCGCCAGGTGCCCTGGAGACCCGGTGTGACTGCGGAGTGAGACTGGTGTGAGTCAGAAGAGCTCCAAAGTCATAACTTTATTTTCTCTCATTCTCCCTATTTTTGGCTTCAGATTCTTCGATGTCTCCTGCCTACTCCCGAAATATGTGACAAGGAGTAGGTTTGAGATAGTAACAATATTAAAATGAGTCAAAGTGCAGCGTGAGCTGCAAGTTAGCACAAATGCAGAATACAGCCTCTCCGCAAAAATAACAGCCAAGGAGCAGTCAGGTAGGCAGGAGATCCTCAGGAAAAGACCAGGGAGCAAGGGAAGGTCACAGGGCCCACAGTGAAAAATGGCTTAGAAACCTTGTGGACCACCTTAGTCTTGGCCAAGAGGTGCATCATGCTGGGTAATGTCCCCTCACTCCGGGACAGGGACCCAGCCCAGCGTGCTCACGCACAGTGAGAAAGAGCAAATCGAATGTTCATCTGCTGGCAAACAAGAAACACTGCCTTGTGAGTAAATAATTTCATTGAGGAAGAAGACAGACAATGTTTTTCCCCCATTTGTAAAAGTTCCCGAAGTCTGGAGTCATCATTGCTGCCCTTGTCCTTCATCTGTGGTAGTAAAGGAACTCATGGTATTTTTGGGGTAAACCTTATTTCTCTCCTCCCTTCTCATGCCCTCGATTTAAGGCTTGCAGCATTCTTAATCCTGCAAGAAGCGATGTGGACACTTCTCATGGAGACATGAATAGCCCTATTGAAGTCACACGCTGCGACTTTGGGTGCGTGCTCAGACATTTGCAGGACTGAGGGTGTCGAGCCCAGGGCTCGTTTTGGGGAGGAGGGTCCCTGACACCCCAACCACCCACAGATAACAAACGTACCCAGATTATGGTTTCAGAGCCACGCATCTAGCGTGTATATTGAATTTGAAGCCTGTTCCAGGAGGCTCAATGCACGGCACAGGCCAGGTGCCCATCTTCAGGCCACCAGCTCAGCTCTCAGCATTTTGCTTGTCCCCAGTGCTGTCACAGCCCCGAACAGATCAGGACAGAACTGCGTGTTGCCAATAGAAAATGTTTAACATTCCCCAAGTGGGTGTGTTTGATAAAAACATTTAATTACTACACTTCCTAAAGCGTCCCAGAAAGCCCAATGCTGTCGGGCAAATAAAATCTCTAAATAACTCCAAGCTATTAAAAGCCAATAGATTCTTGCACCCTCCACAGCCATAAAACCCGCAGAAATAAAGACACCAGATACCGACGCTATTGAAAGAGAAGGCACAACATCGTGTCAGCGGGTGGTGATGTGGCGCTGGCCAAGTCCCTCAGTTATCAGCATATAAATACATGGCAGGGGCTCATTTTCTGCTCACATCCAGCTTTTCTGGGGGAGCAGAGAACACTCCCCTGCTCGTGGGCCGAGGAGCTTTTCCCAACACAGTATTGGTGTTAAGAGACGATCAACGGGCTTATTCCAATCACATAGTATTTTTTATATTTTTAACCAGAAGCTATAAAATCCAGGAAATGTGGATTTATGGCCTATAAAAGGCTTAGTTAGAGCTATGACCTACCGGCTTTTGTAACTTTTTTGGTTTTTAGTGCTAGCCTTGGATGGGGCTCCTATTCCAGCCCCCACCAAGCTCATTTTGTAGCGTTTCTTAATTTGGGCTCTGTTGAAGATCTGGCTGGGCACAGGGAGGCTGCAGCATCCGTCCTTCCCAGGAGGAAAGAGATACAGGCACATCTGCAAAGGGCAGAAGAGCTTTTTTTTGCTAGCGAGCACTCACACAGTCTTTATTTGCAAGTGAGTCAACCGGACTCCAATGCTTTGTGGATGCCACACAATTCACCTCTCTTATCTCAGGGATTTTCATTACCTTTTGGGCAATTTTGACAAGAATTCAATTTTCCCTGCCCACGCGCAGATCCTGCTGTTCTCTCATTGAACGCATCAATTAGCAGCCAAAAAAGTCTTCAGCGTCTTTTCTCTCCTGGATTCATCCTCTTTCATCAGCCCTAAACACCATTTCCCTCCGCAATCACCCAACCCAAACCACTGCCAGGTTTGGCCTGAGAGACTGGAAGTCTTCACACGTTGTCCATGTGCTTCTCATCCCCACAGACGTGTCTCTGTCATCCAGAGAGCAGAAACCAAGCGGTCCACGCAAACAAGGACAGAGCCACACGTGACACCCACATCCCCACAACAGCATCTGCCAGGAGCGCCCGTGTGGCAGCTGAAGTGATGGAAGAAGTGCAAAGCTTGATCTCATTCTCAGTATTTACCCCATCCAGAGGTATTCCAACTGCCTTTGCAAACCAACGAGCTGATTTCCTGCTGGGATACAGACAGCTGCACTGTTTTCCCTCAATCCAGTTGTTTCCATGAGGCAGAAGCTGAGTCTTCAATCCTGAAGGTGCAGCGGGGTGACCTGCGGGTCTGTCCCGTTCTTGCTCTCTCCTCCAGGCATTTGCTTTCAGCCTCCATCGGACAGGACACCAGGACGTGCAATCTGACCCAGTGCAGCTTTATTTTCCTTAATCTCAAAGCAAGCATCAGCCTAATTTTGTTTTAAAGGGAGGCCATGAGGACCATGTCTGCAAACCAGGCCATGAAACAGCGTAACAATGACACCAAAGCGCTGCCACTGCCACCAGGCTGGCGGCAGCTCCAGGGCAGGACCCCGGACACAGTGCTCCCCATCTCGGCCCCACGTACCGAAAGGTGGAAGTGACAAGCAGACGTGAAGCCTGGGAAGGTATCCAACACGCTTGGTGTTGTCATTGCTTTCTTCCTTTTCTCCTGCATTTAAGCTCCAGACCTTAGGCAGCCTCCAAAGCAGGAGCCCCCGGGCCGTGACACTTTGTGCGGAGGTGGTGGCAGCAGCGGGTGATGGCAGAAACCTCCCCTTTCCCCACAGAAACCTCCTGCACGTCCCGGAGCCCTCAGCCCCTGTGCTGCAGGAGGGCAGGGGAACATACAGGGCGGGATGTGAGGAGCATCAGCCCCTCACTGCTGCAGCCAGAGCTGCTTGCGGCTTTCAAACCACGATCCTGCAGGTAGGGTGTGAATTAAGGGGGTCATTAACATCCCACCTGCAAACTGGAACAGAACTTTCCCGGGGGCTGGAGGAGCGGCAGGCAGGGGATGCTGCAAAGCAGCTTCTTGGTGCTTGTGGTGCCATGAAACACTCATCTCCCCCAGCTTCCCAGCTCCTTCCCACTGCCCAGCAGGACCAGTTTCTAACAAAGGAAAACCTTTTCCTTTCCCAGTCATGAGGTGCAATGGGCTGAAGAGGTCCCAGCTCTGGAGCAGCCACCTCCAGCCTCTGGGGCCGTACCAGGGACAGACAAATCCCCACAACCTGACTTCACCCACCGCAGAGAGGCCAAGACAAGGGAGAGCCAACTGCTGAACCCACCGGGATCAAACACTCGCATCCTCCTTCCCTTTCTCTGCCGCTGACAGCTTCACCTTGCAGAGCGGCCAGAGGGAACCTGAAACTTGGATGCTGAGAGAGAGGGGCAGGGAGAAAACTCCAGCTTTCCCTCTAGGTCTCCACATTGTCTCCAAATTGTAAGAGCACCATCTTGTGTCTGAACGCACCCCACTGCGCCCAGCCCTGAGGTTTCCATCCTGTCTAGAAGTACAAGCAGATAGTAAGTGATAATCACTTCTCATCAGTTCCGTTCCAACCATCACTTTACAGAGTGTTTTGAAAAGCAGGCAGACAATTTGCACGCTTGGCTTTGTCCTCTCCAAGTAGCTTTTTAAGGAGTTGAGCACAACCATGCAAAATCACACCAAGTCCTGATGGCCACACCATGAACTGGAGGGTGGTCCAGGGCCAAAAGTCCCCTCAGTGCTTGTTTGGCAGTAGAATCAAAGGGCACTTGTGCAGAGACCATCATGATGTTAAAAAGCATTTACAGGCTGCATTGCTCGGACAACTTTCAAAGAGGTTACAGGATGCTGAAAAAAAGGGGGTGATGGCAAAGGGAATCCCTCATTTTGCTTTGCTATTACATTCAATCTCAGTAAGTTTGAGGTTTAGTTTCCCACAAAAAAAAAGTATTTTCCAACAAGGAGCATTCACATTGAAACATTTTCACATCCTGGATGATTATTAATATATTCTGTATTCTGGTGTGAACACCTCTTTTTATAGGAGACTGATACAACTGAGATAACGTTTTAAAAATGTGCTACAAGAACTGTGAGTGCTTCTCTAATTATCACCACATTCATTGTAGAAGCGCTTGGGTATTTATAATGGCTTAAAACTTTAGTCTCTAAGTATCACGTGTAACACCTTAACCTAGTTCACAATTCTATTAGTGCTTCTGTCCCAGCACAGGATCTGAAGAATGAAATTACTCACCCACAGACCTGAGGGGCTCTCGGGGCTGCCAGAGGAGCTTCAGCATTTCCAGGGTGAAGATTTATGATGCTTCTCCCCATTGAACACACACACACACACACACACACACACAGAGCACAGGGCCAGGGTGTGACGCGCATGTGAATGGACATGTCCTGGGAATAAACACTGTGGGGAAGGTGAAATCTGGCAGCACATGGGTTCTGGAGAGACAAAAATCTTGCAAGAAAACTCCAGTAAATGAGCAAAAAAAATTTGTGTTTTTTAAGTACTAAGATGATATAATTCCTAATTGGTAACAGGACACTTTGTGTTTTCTGAACTGTGGATGGATTGCATGTGCAAATATGAAGTATTTGCATCCTAGAGGTATTGAAAAGCAAGGACTTTCCGTAGGCCCTTCACTATGCTGGAGAGATGCACGAGTACCGAATGTTTGCACATTGCACAGACAGGGCATCACGGCCCTGGCATATGAGGGACGGTGTTCCAGTTAACCAAGCATTCCAGTGGCATGGCCACTAGTTACATACTAATAAAGATAAATTGCTGGGACAAATGTGGTTAGAAAGTGTCGGATGAGCCAGGAAAAGATTAAACCCCGGCTGTAGCTAAGTGTCCTGTTTCTGCAGGAGAAGAGCTCCTGCCACCGCGTCTGCATTCTTCTGCCTTATAAATGTTGTGTGGTGAGTAACGTGTGTCTGAGCTTAGACGAACCTTTGGTAAGGTGCTAAGAGAACTTGAAACATCAATTGCAGTGCGTATTTCACATGACTGCAGGGAAGTGGATCTCCGGATTCCTCCCCCGTGGATCACGGTGCGTGGGCCACGTACCAGGGCCCCCCAGCACAGACCATTTGGGATCCAGCCAGTGAACCCGGTTTTGTCTTCAGAGTTCTTGCTCAGGCCCAGTATGAGATACCAGGACTACAGTAGTTGTGGGCTGATCCAAATATATCACCACCTGTATTTATGATGGCAATATTTGGATGTTAGTGTGAAATACTCATTCACAATGCCCTTCTGGTAGCATCAAAAACCTTTGAACTTCACATGAGACTACAAAGAAAACACCAACCCAATGCATGTTTCATATACATATTTATATATATTTCATGTACAAAGTTACATTCTGAACCCCATGGATTCAATAATAGAAATAAATACTGAAATAACTACACTGCTATATGAGCTTTTCCGCTCACAGAAAAGAAGCCTCAAGTTTTAACAGACAGCAAGTTTAACGCTGTAGTATCCATCTCGGATTACAGAGGCAAGTAAAATTCAGCGTAAAGTGTCCAACAGACAAAACTTCCAAAAATTACAGACCATAAAATGTTTAAAATATATGTTTAAAAGATTGAGAAATGTGCATCAACAAAATTAATAAAGGAAACTTAATCTTGTTAGAGGGCAGGAGAGACATTTAGTGTATAGAAAAATGCTTTGAGGTGCAACATAGGTTGTTACAATATGGCATAACCCTGTAAGAAAAAACATTTAATCTTCCTAAAGAACCGTATTTGAGTTTACCACGTCTTGTTTTATAGAGCAGGGCCTTCACAAGGCTCTGTCTCAACAGGGCCACTTACAAGAGTGCTAAGTCAGGTTTAATCCTTTGGTAACTTTTATAATACTCACATGGAAATAAATATTCAGTTACACAGCATTTTAAAAGACACACGTTCTTTAGAACAGTTAGTATAATAAAACAGATTTAACATTTGTTTGTTACTAAGGCAGCCTATGATAAAGTGTCTACGCTCTGCCAGCTCTACCTGACCCAAGGCGGGCAGACCTTGCCGGGAACGGGCGACGCAGCAGCTCGGACAACGCGCTTCACCTCCACCACGCAAACACCCTCACCCGGGCAAGGCGTGCGCTGCACATTTTGTGCTCGAAATGTTTCCGAACTATGGACAAGCCGTAGCGATCGAGATGAGCTCCTATTGATACGGTGCTTGAAGCACACGGGTGCATGCGGTAACACGTCGATGAGGGCTGGCGGGAGGGCAGCGGCAGCTCAGCGCCCGGGCTTTCACCGGCTTTATTCACCGTTCAGAGCGACCTTAAGTAGAGTTTACAAATCCCACTGCACTGTGGTGACAGTAGGGACCCATTTCATCTACTATACCTTAGGACAGGGGATAAAGTTTTCAAATGAGAAATACAGAGAAGTGCACATGCCTTTTATCTACACCCACAGTGATACACAGTTAGCTTGCTGTTTTCTTTAAAACCCTTCCACTTTTTGGACAGAAACAATCACTCTCTGAAAAATTTGCAAGAGTTGGCCCACTGAGGTGACTAAAATGGCACGGTGGACCAGCTACAATTGGCAAAAGACCAGGTACACACTCGCCAGATGGAACTGCTCTGTTCCAGAGCAGTGGAGCCATTCAGAGAAAACTGCTCATCGCTAAATTACAAATCAAACCCTATACGAGAACCAAGGAACGGAATTGTGCGTTTTTCTTCCGAGAACATGAGAATGTGACAACCAACCAGTGAGTAAAAGCTTTGGAGATTGTGTTTTACAAAGTGTAAGGGCAAAAAAAGAAAAGAAAGAAGAAAGAAAATGGCAGGAGAAGCAATGAAACTGCACCACTCACAGTGAAGGTTCTGCACAACAGTAAAAGTTTAGACATCCAATTCCATAAGTTAATTCAGATGTGCTTCAGGTTCAGCATTCATGTCTATGTCAGTTTTAAACAGGTCTAAGAGTGTTTAGCCAGTTTGCTTTCTGTATTTGTATAATTTTTAAAAAGCTCCCAGGCTTTGCATTTAAGCCAAAGTGCTTTAAGAGGGACTTTAAAGATGAATTTGGAAAGCAAATTATGAACAACATGCTCTCATTGCTTTTGGCATTCTGAAGAGAAAAATACTACCAAGATATTAGATATCTTTAATAAGGACTTTTACTACATAATACATGTCCTAAATACATATTTACGAGAGGAACAGCTGTGTACAAAATATGTCGCTTAAAAAGTATTTATACATATAAATCTAACCAATAGACCTGAATGGAGTTTTTTTCTGGTTTATCAGCTATGATATGCATTTGAAAAAGCTGCCTAAATATATATTTACACAATAGACCTCAGCTAAATGTGTTCATTTAGAAAATTAAGAAAATATATAAACACATGTTTGCCTGATATACCAGAACTGCTCCTATTGCATAAAAATGTTTAGGCAGTTTTAAAAAAGTGTTTCTATATTTACTTCTCTGAAACTGTTCAGTTCTCTCCCATGATCAGGTTACTAAATTTCTCTGCTAACTCAAACAGAACAGTCCCAGCCTTTTTGGGGGGTAAATGCTGGATGTTTTCTAAAACCCCTCAAAACTTTTCCTTTCCAGAGACTAAATGAAAGAACAAATCTGGGTTTTAAAATGTTCCGAAGTACAGAAATCATGAAGTGTTTAACTTAGGTCTGATACTAATGTAGGAAATTCAATGTAAAAGGAAGACAGTCTTCAACTCACGCTTATGGTTAAAAAAATAGATGGTGAGTAGACAGAATGTCAGCCTAATATTAGAGCCTCCTGACTTTCATCCATTTGCTCAATATCTTAGTGTTACCTGCTAACAGTGTTGCTAAACTATTTTTTTACTAAATTGGGGTATGCAACTACAAAAAATATAACATTTTGTACCTAATTATCTGGCACTAAAGTTCCTCTACAATCTCACTTGGGCAGAACGCAGATTTCCTGTACACTCTCAGTCTTTTCTCGTGCTCTAATCCAGGTCTCCAACCTTCACACATGTAGTGCCTCATGAGTTTGACCAGCTAGGCAGAGAAGATCATTCTAGTGCTTGGGACATAAGGAGTTAAGACAAGAAAAAACAAACCAAAACGTATCCCCTGTTCAAGAATTTTACAGTTGTTTTCAAATTTAAATAATCCTAAGAATAACCTTTGGAAACCAAATTGTTCCACATCAGGGAAATGGGAAAAGACCATGCTGAAAATTGCTCATTATTGAGGGCAGCAGTTCGCAAACTTTAAGGTTCAATAGTGAAAACATGTAATTTTATTTAAATATTGCCATCTTAATTCCTATACAATCCTCTCTTCCCCCCATAAATTCTGACGAATGTAACAAATTAAACCATATACACTACGGAAGCAAGACTTTCCAGGTTTGAAAACAAAAGCTGAAATTTACAGTTTGCTTTAGCCCTCACGGAATATTTCGGTGAGTCTTAATTATCCATCTTAGAATGTGTCAATTTTTTAATACTGTGGGAATAACTTTGCTGTTTTACTCAATACGTTATACAGTGAAATGAAGCTCAGTTGTAATAAAGCTGGACTCAAGTGAGACTACCAAAGAAGTGAACTACATCAGATTGCCGTGGTACAGTAAAAGTAATGTCTCTGTTGCTTACTATGGTGTGGACACCATTCTTGAGAAAGATCCGATTTCATTATACTGTTCCATGTAACACGGGTGCAGTAAAACAGCACAAGCTAATTCCTGTATAGTTAAAGGTATGACAGATTTGCAATATAAAGTTAAACAGCAAAGAAATGCTTCAACATCATGTAGTGAAACAGGTTTCACAAAATAAAAAAAAATAACATGCAGAAGCTTTTATTTATTTTTTTCTTTTTCTTTTTTCTTTTTTTTTTTCTTTTTTTTTTTTTTTTAGTTTTTTTAAGGTCTCCAGCTGCGTCCTACCGGCTCACTCACTGCCACACATTACTTGCCACACTATCAAGTGACTTCTCTCAGCTTTGGCTACGGAAGGTTCAAGTTGTAGAGCTTCTCCAAGGAGTTCAGATTCTCCACCTTCATCACCTGAAAAACAACAGGTTCGATTCAGGCAGACAAGAAGAAACAGTATTAGCAGCAGAAGCAGCAAGGCAAACAACATCGAGCTTTATAAGAGAAACACCGAAAGACAGCAGTCACCCTGTGCTCATATAAAAGCATATTCAAGATTGTGAATATATACATTACAAACTGAAAGACTGCCACGTAATTATTTCGGAGGCCAGTATTCTGATGGTCACATTCTTCGGTTTCAGACCCCCCCAAATTAACTGTAGTTTTAGCATCCATGTTCTACATGTTGCATTACTTATAGCTCTTGAGGAAGGGAAGCAACAATCTAATTTGCAAACCTGCAGTCCCTCCCAGGCAGGAATGGAGATGGTTACAGTAGAACATGTGCTGGCATAAACACACCAACTATATGAAGTGCTCTGGAAATAAGAGCAGTAATTGAGCACAAATAAGACAATGCAACTCATGTATATGATGAACCTTTTTCCCCTGTCTTTCCTCTCGTTCCAGTTATTCGAGCTTGTTCCAACTCTGCAAACACAGGACAGCCTTGAGCCTGTTCTCCACTATTGCTCTTCAAAAGAGAAGAGCAGTTTCATAACCACATCTAAGCTCCTGGTGACGTGAGTTGACTTGGATCAAAGGTGACAGAGCAACCGCTGAAGAAAACTGCACACAGACAGCAACCAACACCAACACAGAGGCAGTCTCGTGGTACAGAAGAACATCGGTTTAATCAGATGAAACGGGAACTGACCCACAACTTCAGGCAGGTTTCAAGACACACTCTGGCTGGTTTTCTGGTCAGACTACTTGGGAGGAATCTAAACACAGAATGGCCTGAACTTGCTCTTGAGCTGGTTTGCTGCACAATGTGGTAAGAGCTGAGCTAATACAGCTGTAGTGCTGATGCCGACGTTCATGGCTTTGAATTGCACCACGAGGAGAGCAAAATGCACATTTGGTACGTGGCTATGCCAGCTTGCTTGGAACAAGCACAAAATTTTTGATACTACAGCGCAGCACTGAAGTGCCTCCAGTCCTGTCCCCTGTGTGACTCCACCAGGGTCACCAGCAGGAACCCGGTTTTTATTGACTGATGAGATGACAGAATTTGGGCTGGGCTTCATGGCTCCCTCTTTGTAGTGCTGTTTTGGAAGTTGTTGTTGTTGGGGTTTGGTTTTGTTTTTAAATACTACACACAGATTGAGGCAAAAGGTCGAAACCAGGTCTAGAAGCCAAGACTGCTTTTTACGAACCTTTTGTCAAGGTCTCCAGCTGCGGATTCTGAGCATATAACAAAAGGGAGTGGTTATGGTTCCATTCCTCCAAAAGCTTCAATTAAATAAAAGTATGCTTACACAAAAAATCTTTCATGGGCTAGATCATACAAAAGTGCTGTCCAAAAAAAGCAGCGATCAAAACAAGAAGGGCATGAAAAAAACAGTGAACTGCATTTTCCCTTTTTCACTCAAAAATGAGTACATTTTAGTCTGAGTGTTCTTCATGTAATACATGACTTTTTTTATAGTCAGTCTGCACATTTAAGTAACTAAGGACATGTTTTCCAGCAGTTTGAGATAGAAGACTAATGTTCCAAAGCAGGACTGAAGGCATAAATGATAAGGTGGTACATGACTCCAAAGCAGAGCTTCAAATAAACCTTTTAACAGAGTCATCTCAGAGGTTGTAATTTACTCTGAGACGACGAAGCTGAAGGTGTGGAGGGAGCACAAAGATACTTTTATCCTCACGCTCCCTTAACACCCACATACCGACTGACCACACAACGCACTCTGCATTCACAGTGGAAGTTATAATATGGTTAATGAGCTTTTGGTGTGAAAAAGCCACAACTGATTAAGATCGGTATTTCTTACCCATTCTGAAGTCAATATATCCCTCTCCACCGCTTATCACCAACATCGATTTTAAGGGACTCTGGTTGAAGGACTCTTGGGCTGGTTTATCAGCCGTCAGCTCTGTTCCACCGCTGCTCTGTGGGCAAACAACCTGACCTGGATCAAAAACAGAACACATCTTTATGCCACATCTCACAGAGTAAGACCACCTGTATTTGGTCATTGGATCACTTTTGGTCACTTAATGCCAAACGATACACTTAACCAGTGCCTCTTCAGTGAGGGACAGAACGCCAGCTTCGCTCTGATTTCACCCCTCTAAAGAGATGATGAATCTGTTCAGGTCAGTTCAATGAAAATCAGAGAATTAAATGCTCCTCGACAGATTTCACAACACACATGCAGCTCTAGAGAGTGACATTGAAACAGACACAGACTTTCAGACATGCAAATGAACTGATTCAGCTCGCTAAGCAAACAGACTTCTGCCATTCACCTCCAGCACATGAGGTGCACACGAGCACTGAGAGCGTATCCAGCGAGCACTGCAGCTCCCAGGAAACTCAGCTTTTCCAACCGGGATTCTTTCCTTTGAGGGCTTTTCCCTCAGTAGCTCATCCTTCCCCACACTCTTAAATTGGGCCTTAGCAGCTGACTGCCTTCTTAATAAACAAGCACTCACAACAGTATCTTTTTCCCAGATAAAACACCTCTTTCTTTGCGACCAAACCCTTCTGCTCCCACTGAACAATACTGCACTTGGGAATCAGACAAGTCTTGTACATAAAATACAATCGATCGTTTCTGAATGTACAATTTCAAACACTCGCTATCTTTGCCTAAACACTATGTTTAAGCAAATGAGGGTGAAAACGTCATTTGAAGAATGGTAATAAAACCTCACCAGGTACTGCGACAAAGAATTTGACAGCATCACGGTGCCCGTGGAAGCAAAGCTGCGCGTGTGCCATTGAACAATATGGTATGAATGTCCCTGGAGTCACTTTGTCACTGTTTTCATCACCATATACACGTATTACACTCCCCGGACGGTTTCCAGAGCCTGCTGCTGCTTTATTAGCTGTAAAAGAAGACAAGTGTTTTCTACTTGAAAATACAAATTACAGAAATGGTTATTTGTTAAGAAACCTTATGGTACCGTCTAAAAGCTAAAGCCAACTTAGATAAAAATGAAACAGGAGGGCAGCAATGCCAATTCAAGACAGAGCTGGAAAGAAAAAAGATTGCATGCTCGTTATTTTAAGTACATCAGAAAATGGAGCAGGATTCTTATTAGTCTAGCATAAACACCAGATTTTAATATCCTACTTTTGGAAAAAAATAATTTGCAAAAGGACTGTATCTTTCATAGAAAATAAGTGCCTCTAATGTGTTTCAGTATCAGCAAATTCAGTGTACTTAAACATATAATTAAAGACAGTTTCATTCCAACTAATTGCAGGGTATCCCCTTGCCAGCAAAAATTGCCTAAAAATTGCCACCTGTGGGCATGAAGGAGCTACCCTATTATAATTCTGCATCTAGTTTTCAACTGAGAAGTTTTAAAATCCATTAGAACAGAGAAGTACTCATGCTAGACATACAAGCCATCTCCATTCCAGAGACTATCAAAGGAGTGAAAGAAACGGTGATTTGTAACAAGACAGTAAATGATGTGGATTAATGACAAAGTTATAAGATATGGTATCACATTGGCTGGAAGAAAAACAAAGTCTGTATGAAAGTTCAGTTGCAACACAGGATGATATGCTAAACTGCTGAGCAGATTGGTGGCCATGTAGCAAACATAAAACTGCTGCAATGCAGTAACTGCAAGTGGAAGAACATGTAGGAACATACAGAGGGTAAATCTATAAGGAGTGGGAAACAGCCTCGAAGTGGCTATTAGAAGCCTGAAAATAGATTTTTGTTCAGGATCTGCACTTACCCCTCAGCCCCAGTAAACGTCCCTGGTGGAGGATTACAGCTAAAGTGAGAAAGGAGGAAAGGGGAAATGGAGAGGTACGACAGCAGAGGAGAAGGATTAATGAGAACCCACCACTCTCATCATTTGGTTTTTGATTAGGCAGAGCTTAAAAATTTAGCTCCTAAACCCAGTATCGAATTACAGAAGATTCAAGTAAAAAGTCACAAAGAACAACACCGTGTTATTGAAGTTTCAGCACCAAATGGACAACGAAAGCAGTGCCACTTTCACGTGCTTTATTGCTATAAAGTCTGTTATTGATTAGCGACGTTTCCCCTTTCTCTCTTTCCTTGGGAGGAGGCTACCCAAATGATATATAACAACTCATGTTCTCAAGTGTCCTTTTGAAATATCATCCTGCAGACCTGAAAGATGTCCTGCTCTTGAGACTGGGGAAGTGAGAGATGCAACTGCTTATGCAAGGATGCGATTGTTTTTGAAAGCCATGAATATTTGTAACAAGGGTTCTCAAAACCACTATCAGGCTACCCACAACCTGTTCTGATTCACAAACAACTAACAAAACTGAAATTAAATGGAAGAGCTTTAATAGGGATCTCTTCATGTTCGCTACTGTTTTAAGACAAACCTCTCTAGAAACGTCAAATAAAGCTTGACGCAAACTAGGAGCTATAATTTTTGAAAGCATGACAAACTATTTCAATTTCATGATAGGAAGTCTGTCCTCCCCTAGTACGCTCATGCAATGCAAAAAAAGACATTTACTGAATGGATGGACAATGTAATGGAACAGTATGAGAAACAACGCATGTATGTGCTGTTCAACAAAGCAGAAACAACATGAAGAGTTTTTACTACTAAATTACCCTAAAAATTTCACCTGTCAGACTGTACTACTTTCTATATAACAACACTACAATTGGGACCAAAAGTTCTGTATTTTATTTGCTGAAGCTTCTGTCCATGTGTTTTAACATTAGTCTCAGGCACGAGTGTTTGGGTTTTTTGTTGTTGTTTTCAATGCCATCACTTTACACACAGATTCTCCCCAGGCTTTACCATTTTAAGACTTCTTTTGCCCCTGAACTGGGCTGTTCCTTCTGCCGAGGTTCAGCTGCCCACGTCTGAATGTTTTCCCTCCCACCCCCAAGGAGCTTCATCCTACGACAACAGTTTGGGGCCTGTTATTAAGCAGATACCTGGATTTGTGTTCTTGGAATTCTACCTAGAAGTTAGTGCCCTATTTGTAGAACATATTTACAACTCCTTTAGCTTTGAATGTGTGGGTACCACTGCTGTTCCAGTCCAGCTTTGGGATGAATTCTCAAGCATGAGGATTATATGGCAATCAAAAATAACATTAATTATAAAAGTAAAGCCGTCTCTTACAAGCAATAAACATCTATAAATGCTGCTAATGCTCATAACACATCTAAGACTTCAAAGAGCCTCTCTCATTCAAGCCACAGCAACTCTGCTCAAATTGAAGTACAGGAGATTTGAGATTTACTTTTTTGCTCAGAGTAATTGTAACCACGTACACAGATTAGATGCTAAACATCGCACAGGCCTAAATCTGTCACAAACCTGAAAGATTCAGACCTGGCAGTAACACTTTCTATCCATTAGCAAGCATCTGAATGATATTTAGTATTCTCTTTTTGTGCCTACAACGTATTGCACAGTGCTACTCATTTATATTTTACTTACTTTCTGTTAATGGAATGGAGATGATGACACCATTTCCTGTTCCTACCCATAAACGATTACAAGACACCATAAGAGCTGTGATTCTCACAAATGAGAATCCCAGTTTACCAGTACCTAAAAACAAAAAATGCTTTTCATCAAAAATTATGAGCAAGAATACTTTTAGTTCCATAACAGAGAATCTTAACTCCAACTCCCAAACCACACAGACAAGTCACTCCCTCCCACTTCCAACAGAAACAAGGTAGAGTACATTTAATTTGTAAAGATAATTAACAGTGTTCTAGCATTTTAGGTTAAGTTGGGAACCTATCCAGAAAGTCTAACATGAACTGTGAGGAAGCACAGAAAGTATAATAGCTCCATAATGCTGCACAATAAAATCTTTTGGGGCTTAGAGCACCAAGGCAGCTTTTCAAACAAACAAACAAACAAAGGTGAGTTTACAGATGTAAGAAAATGGTTTCTCATCCATTAAAATTAATTTCTCATCCATTAGCACTATGATGGGAGCAGAAGGTGGCTGACTAGTTAAGCACAATGGCACAAGAGTTATTTGTGAAGTATTTCCCATGGCCCAATTACCTGTACTTGTTGTGTTATATAGGTGGTCAAACTGCTCTTATATAAATATTCATAAAAAATCAGCTTACTAGCTTCAATAGCAATAAAAAATTGCTATTGGATTTTCTTGAGAAAGAGGCAATGCTTCCACACAAGTAATGGATTCTTCCCACTCTTAGATTTTTAAAAAGGCATCAGTACAATAAAAAGAGATTTTAGTGTCTCTATTGATGCCCAACCTAATCACCAATTTCCTCATTAGTCCTGAGTCTTTAGGGACACTTTAGACACCAGGTAGGGGCATCAGACTGTCTCAGAAGACCTATCACCCTCATCATGCTTTACAGACTGACTTCAGCTTCTACTTCCAGATTCAAGTTTTCACAAAAAGGATTTGACTGCCCTTCCACCCACCCTTCCGCTGGTCTGCAGCAAGAACTGCCCGATCCGCAACAGGAAAAGAACGCTCCAGACAGCAAGAGGTGGAAGAACACAAGAGTTTTTCTTATCGACTTACCTAGCATTTTGCTTACATAAGGCTCAATGTCCACATCTTGTAGATGCTGATACGTGTGCGCGTGATAGAGACGCAGGGTGGAGTCCAAGCGGATGGACACCCACACCCCATCACCCACCCACGCCAGCTGCCTCACTTGGCTTTCTCTTCTTGGGTGCGCATCAAATGACTTCTACGGAAGATTGGATTTTAAATTAGAAGATGAAACAAAGGAAAGAATAAGAATGACTTATCTGTTAGTCTTACACTGGCGATTTTCTTCAGTCATCTACAACCCTCTGAGTTGCAGGGTCACTAGCAGATAGAGCATTTAGCTTAGTTACAATCACCATATGACACTGGTAAGGTAGTAGTAAAAGTGTCAATTCCCTTCCCTGGAGTGCGATCTCAAAGTCGTCTCTTACTGTGTCTTCATTTACATATCTTATCCCAGCCTGCTCTGGCTTCCATCTCCGTTTAACCCAAAGCCTGGTTGGTGTGAGGCCCTCCTGTCACAGCACAAGATACATCTGCCAAAAAGCAGTTTTCTTCCTAGTTCTGTCAAGCCTTGCTCTTGCATGCAAACTCACTCATGCAAAATACACATTATTCATCAGCAAAACAATTCACTTCTCTGTTGTACAAACTCCTTAATTTCTATTTTCCAACATATATATAGACTCCTGCAGAAAAACAGATGATTAATTGGGTGCTTGGTATTTTCAGAAGAGCTGAACGGTCACCTTCAAAAGGTCTGGTCCATGTCTCAGACCAATTAGCAGATGCTGAAGTACTAATACTGCTAATGGCTTTCAGAAACCTTAACCACTTTCTGTTCTTGAGATGTCAGGTACACACACAACAGTGCAGAAACAGCAGCTTACACACCTTAAACAAACAAACCATTCTATGGAGAGAGAACATGTTCAATATTAACACTTACAAACTTCTAAAGTATTCAAAGACAGATTATAGAGCAGGTCGGAGGTGGATGGAGAACATAGAGAGGCACACACACAGGGAATGAGCAGGGAGCTACCCTCACAAGCTCTGCACAAGGACACTTTCCAGTTCCTGGTCAGCTAGAAATGGAGAACTAAATCCTCAAGAAATTGGTTCCAATACACGAGAACTGTCTCATCACGGCTCCAAAATCTCCCAAAAAGTGAAAACATCTTAAAAAAAAAAAGTAATAGTACTTCCCAAGATAAATTTGGTTACTTGATTCTGTACTGATGACCAAATAACTGTTCTCTGGAGTTACTCTGGAGTTTGAGCTGTAGCATGAGATGGCATTAAAATGTAACAATTATTTCAAACACCATTTTGACTTGCCTCTATTTTCATGGCCTTTGGTTGAACAACATAGATTTTGTTCCTGTAGCCACACCAGACTTTGTCATGTACCACTGTCATGCATCTTATCGAATGATGCGGCCGGCCCAGGTCTAAGAGGTGATAGTTCGTCAGATCCCATTGACCATCTTTAAAAACAGAAGGAAAAGAAAAAAACAAAACATAGGCTCCTATGAGTTTTAAAATCTTTTAGAAGTAGAGGGAAATATCTTAACAGTCTAATCTTTTTAAAAGCACTATAATAATCTGGATAAGTCAATACAAGTTTATGACTAGGCTCCTCGTTAAAAAAAAAAAGAGCAACTGGTTATAGAAACTACCAACATCCCAAATCCTACTATGCTTTTAATATTATAAGGTTGTACAGTGACTCATGTTCAAAACACATCAAAACATTTTTAAAAACAGCAAGCTATCTAGTGCTAAATGCTTTACTTGGATGGGCATCAGTATATGTTACAAGAAACTAACCACACAGCACTGGGCACTTACTGCTTGACCAGAGAAGTGTTGGCCAGAGCATCCAGATCTTCTTAAAATATGCTGCAAAATCTCAAAAAAGGCACCTGAACTCTACTGAAAGCATACTGTATTTGGTCATTGAACACAAAGTAAATTCTTCTGCAGACTGAGGCCACAGATCATCACTGACATTTACTCCAGATCCTTGAGGATTGTAAGCTACTAGAGTTTGAGTTTCAGAACAAATGAATGGTAAAAACATAACAACTTGATGCAAATATTGGGGAAGATGCATCTGCCATTAGTGCTGTGCAACCTCTTTAATTCTAAATGCTGAGCACAAGGATTTAAACTCCACAAGAACAAATGAATCGGGAGTCTGTGGAAACAAGCCAACAGGTAAGTTCCAGTTACTCATAGCAAAAGCTTCCCCTCCAGGTCCTTATGCTGGAGGCTGAGGAATGGAACTTGTTCAATAACAGTTTGGGCAGAAATTCAGAAGGGAGTCTTACAAAACTCCCATTGAAGGACTCGGCCACAGATAATTATTAACTCTATTAACAAAACAGAAGACATGACTATTGAGCATAATGAAAAAAACCAGAAGAGATTATGATCAAAGTGGACTTGAGCAACTGGCTTTTTGCTCTTTAGCTCAGATGTATCCCTTTCTCCTTCTCAGAGTAAGAAAAACATTCCAGGAGGCACCAAGACAGCGCAAAAATGGGACTTAAAACTGCAATTGAAATACTAGAATGATTTCTCAAGACAACCTGTAAAGAGGCCACTGAGGAGCATATTTTCGGAATGCTATTTATAAATGGCACATTCCTAAATACTGTTATAACTCCACTGGTTTCAAGATCTAATACTTACCCACTCCTCGGTGAAATATTGCTAGTGTTCCATCGGCTAGTGCAACTAATACTATTCCTTTTACATGTCTGTTAAAAAAAAGAAGCCACAAGAACATACACCATTAGACTGAATTTATCAGACAGCAAGCTTAATTTATAAACATTTAATATATCAATATACCTTTTCTATTCACATTAGCCTTAGTGATTTCTACAATACAGCTCAAGAGAGAGTAACAAGGTGTCAAAATCCAGCTCAAAAAGCTTAATACATCTAGCTACAACACCTGAAGAAAACATCAAGGATAAAAACTTAACTGTTTCAAGCATACAGATACCAAGAATATCAAGTATACAGCTACAGCTCATCATCTGAGCTACAGGATTTCCAACAGATACAAGATTCCATTCTTTTTCCTTACTCCTCATTTTCCACCGCCCCTCAAAGAATACGCATGCATTTATGGCTACTGGCATTCCCAATATGTGAGGAGGAAATATAAAGGTATTTTGCGAGTATTTTAACAAAAGTTAATTATGATTGACATGACATTCTTTCAGGACTTACACAATACTGAGAATAGAATCTTTAAGTTTAATGGCATGAACACATTTCCTCCACTGGGCCACTGATGAATGAACATACAGGCTGCAAAGACAAATCAGGAGGCATTAAAAGCACTAGGAAAGGTCTGCCAGACAGCATTAAAAAAACCAAGAAAAACCCCTATAACTGAAATCTACAATCAAAGGGAAAATAAGTTTACATCTTCCCCTAAAAAAAAAAAACCATACATGAGCAACAGAATGTTTTTTTCAGAGGCCTAAAGCAACTCCTTTGCATGTACATCTGCAGTAAAAAGGGCAATTTATTTTTCTAGCATAATAAAATATTGAAAGTTATGGAATTATCAGACTATAACAATTTCTTTGACTACAAAAAACCACCAGATTTTTTATGCAGATAAGCGTTATCCACCAAAAAGAGCTTGTTAATCACCTACAATACTTCCTTTGAATTCTGTAATACCTAAGTGTAGCAAAGTGCACAAGTTTAGGATCTCTTGAGGCCATCTTGCACTTTATCTTGACTCAAGTCAGTTATCAGGCCTGTAGGCACAAAATGCAAGTTTAAAATAATATTTCCAAATGCATTTAGCAATTTTAGCATTTTCTTACCAGCCATTCTGTGCTCCAAGCCACATTGTCGGCAAAAGGCTACTCATTTTCTGTGCTTCTTCTCTCACTAGATCTTGCTCATTTGGCAAAACTGCAATGTCTTTATATAACTCTGACTCAGTACTAAAAATAAAACAAAAACCCCAGAACCCAACAGTTAAAACACATCGAATGAAGTGCACAGATTACTCAGATTATAACCTAGGTATTTCCTTCATTGCTGCTAGTGTTTACATTGGATTTTGCAGTACATAAGGTATCTAAGAATCAACAACTGTGCATAACAGTACAGTGATACAGATGAAAACCTCAATAACAATTTCTTCAAGTGGAAATTTACTTATACAAGGAAATTTAGGTTCCATTCAAGGCTGTCAGTATTGCTGCTATCTCTGGGGAATGGCAGGAGAGTCACTACATCAGAGGCAAATGTTAAGAGAAACACTTTAAAAGGTGTATGATACTTTTGTGCCTATATGTGGAGAGTGAAGATTCCTGAAGATATTAAATACTGATTCCTTTCAAGCTTCTTCTCCACTCCTGTAACTACTCACAGATGCATTATTCTGAGAAAGTAAATATATGTTTGAGCAACCAGTTGATTGGAAGAAGGGAGTGTAATTCTTATTTATTTTGACATCAAAACAGGGAATTTAAATGGGCACAACTAGATCAGCACCATTCACAATAAGTCTGCGAGAGGACTGGGTGACAAACACTCTATTCCATTCTGGAGGTGTCTGTACTCAAGGGATACGAGTTCACAGACAAAAGACTCTTTGTGCATAGGTGACCCTTTCATGCCAGCAAACCATAGAGTGGCTTGTACCAAGACTATGTATATAAACCTCAACAACACTTAAAAATAAGTAGTCATTTCATCCCCATGTTGTTTTCCTACAAATATCTTTTTCTTTTTAAATGCATTTTAAGAGGTATGAGGCTTGAGACTGCGTACCTAGGCTGGTATACTGGAGACGCCTCTGTTGTGTTCTGCACTCCCAGCGGATCCGTGAAGACGTGCTCTGTGTAAACTCCAGTTTGTGCGATATCAGCTGTGTCTTCTCCTGCCCCTGCACTGACTTCTGTTGCTTCCGTTGCCTCCTCTGCTGTTGGAATGTTCTCATCTACTGAATTACTTTCAGTTGCAATATCTACGGAATAAAAAAATTTGAAAAAAAATAATTGTGGAAGAAGGCTCAATTATTTCGGACAGCCAGAGCTTGCTTAACACTTAAGTGAATAGCTGTAATAACCAGGCAGACACAACACAGATTTGGTATTTAATCTAAACAAACAAAAAAATCGGATCAGAAAGACTCAAACTTTAGTGGGTTGCACTGCATCAACAGGTGTCAAATGCACTAAGAATCAACCCGGTGACTGATGGCACGGATTGTCCTTTGAGTGATTAACCAGAATAGCAGTGAACAAGTCCAGCCACCACACATCCATTAACAGCTCTGGAGGGCATATGACAGAAAATATTACAAATGCGTATAAAGTGAGCAGCTTCACTTAAATTCACTTAGATCTCTATTAAGACTTTACAAGATTTAAGGCATATATTCACATTCTCTCTAGTCATCTGTCAGCAAGATCTGCATTTCAAATACTGAATACCTTAAAAGCTCTCTTTAGATCACAGTTCTCTCAAAAGTATTTGAAAGAAGCAATTGTCTGGACTCATTTACTATCATCTCCACAAAGTTTTCAGCTACAATTACACAGTGCAAGTATATCAGAATCACAGAATGCCAGGGACTAGAAGGGACCTTGAAAGCTCATCCAGTGCAATCCCCCCATGGAGCAGGAACACCCAGATGAGGTTACACAGGAAGGTGTCCAGGCGGGTTGGAATGTCTGCAGAGAAGGAGACTCCACAACCCCCCTGGGCAGCCTGGGCCAGGCTCTGGCACCCTCACCATGAAGAAGTTTCTTCTCATATTTAAGTGGAAGCTCCTGTGTTCCAGTTTGTACCCATTGCTCCTTGTCCTATCATTGGCTGTCACCGAGAAGAGCCTGGCTCCATCCTCCTGACACTCACCCTTTACATATTGATAACCATGAATGAGGTCACTCCTCAGTCTCCTCTTCTCCAAGCTCCAGAGCCCCAGCTCCCTCAGCCTTTCCTCACAGGAGAGATGCTCCACTCCTTTCAGCATCTTGGTTGCCCTGCACTGGACTCTCTCCAGCAGTTCCCTGTCCTTCTGGAACTGAAGGGCCCATAACTGGACACAAAAGACTCATAGGCCACTTCCCAGAGTACTTGTTTTATGTCATCACAACTTAGGGACAAGATGCTACATTCAATACCTACACCATTCATTTTCCAGTGAGGCCTAATGGTATTTGGCCATTCCTGGCATACTTGTAAGATTTTCATACCTGGCTGTTTCTCTGCCATCGGCGAGCTGCCGTTTGCATCCTGCGCTGGGGGTGCCGCTGTGACCCCCTCCGCGGTGCAGCCGACCACCGTGATTCCTCCCAGTAAGCTGTCGGTGTCGGCAGAGCTGTTACTGGTCATACTCCCACACAGAGACGACTTGTCCACTTGACTGGGATCTGCCTCTTGAGACCCTTCTTCTCCCGCTGGATAGTCTGTTTCCCGTGCCCCTGAAAGAGATTAAACTCTCATTTCTTGTGGACATAAAGGTGAATGATTTTTCCATCTAATAAACTAAGCTTCAAGCGGAATGAACTCTCCAGCAGCTGAGATTTAGCATGCAGATACCCATCTACAAGCTCAAAAAGCAAAAGCAGTACCTATACATGCTGCACATCTGAATGTCATACACCATATTTTAACCTAAAGACTTTTTTCCTATCGGTTTATTTATATTTCAAATAAATTTTCCATTAAAATTAGATTGTATAACAGTGTATATATGCAGGAATGCCTATCTTGGCCTTTATGAAGAATTTAACTGCAGCAGACCCTTTTTCTGGAAGGAAAGCTGATTTTCTCTCATACAACGCTCTCAAATACTTTTAAGACTTAAAATTTTATTATGGGTTTCTTGAAATTTTTATCGTATTTTAATATATTTTATGCTGCTTTGATTTTACAAGTTATATGTAGTTTCAGTGCAGCAAAACCTCAATCTTCACTCGAAAGAGATTTCTTCTGAGCTTATTAAACAAAACATCCACTGGAACTAGTGCTACAAATTTCTATAAACGTAAGCCAAGAAACAAGAAAACCAAAAGCACACAATTAGTTCTTCTCCAGAATCACAATATCCTCCTATTAAACTTCCCTCAGCACACGCTGCCCATACACTCTCCATGTAACAAGGATTCCCTCTACAGGAAGCTCCAAGACTTGCGACTTGACTTCAAGAGGATGAAGAGGTCTAAAAAGCCAACGTTTTTCTTTTGTGACGTTCACAGTGCCATGAAGCATTGGCACTATTGCACAAGTTATAATACAGCAGACAAAATACTTAGTCTTGGTTGCCAACATCTCTCTACCATTGAGTTAATTTAAGTCAAGAGCCAACTGAAGAGTAGAACCGTGGAGTAGGAATCCAATAGTCTTCCCTACAACTGAACACTTACTGTGTTACAGTAACATTTTCTCACACTGTTGGGTTTTTTTGCATAAGAAAATCTGAATAAGATACAATTAATAAACAGGAGCTACAACATCTCAAGTCTTTACCTGGTACACTAGCAATACAAAGCACATGAGAATTACAAACAATGAAACTGTCCAGAATATTTCCTGGTTGATTAGCATCAATGATGATAACTTTTGTAGCAGAATGTGTGCTAGTACAGATCCAAACTAGACTGGATAATTCTTCCTGATGTTTCAGCTCCTTCTGCTGGTCCTGAAGGAGAATAAAGGCAGAACAGAAGTGAATAACAACTGGAAGGGGGACAAGAATAAAACTATTACCTTTGATCTTACACGTTCTTACATTATTAACTACAGAAAGACACACACAAATATGTGATAAGTTAAATATCTTTAATGTCATCGTAAAATTCTATGTAATTACTTGTTCTATATATATTTAGAATATAAAACCCCCTCATATTTCATACCTATGTAGAAAGCTACAGAAAATTACACTGCACAACTATACAGTTAGATAAGTGTAAAGCTACTTAAGAACACTATTTACATGCCAGTCACCATACCCGATATTGCCACAGATTAATGTAATGTCCCAAGGCACTTGAAAATTAAGTCTCTGTTTTTATACTCTTAATATCAACTTCATTCATTGCATCTTCATGAAAACATGAAGACTACGACATGTTTAAACAATGACACAGGCACCTTTAAAAAACATTTGTGACAGAATTGTTCATGTCTGATGGTAGTCAGAACATGAACAATTCTGTCACAAACTTTCTTTAAAGCAGGCAGTGCTGGCATAAGCAGTGCATCGTTTTGATGTAAAATTTATTCTTTCCTCAGACTTGCCAACAAGCTGGCACACAGAAAAGAATTGCAGCATTTTTGTAGTTGGATTCAATAACCCAAGTATCTTGGGTTGATGACTACACAAGAAAAATCTATTCATTACCAATAAACCTGATTACAAAATATTTTCTCAATCTACAGATAGACAGTAAATATATTTAACTATATGAACTGCTGAACATGCCTTACAGTGACCTTACCTTGAGCTCTTGGTCGAGTCTATCTAAGCTACTTTGAGATCCTGTTTGCTGCTTGTTGCCATCTGCGTCCGTACCGGTCACATCGTTGTAGAACACACTAGCACCAACCACAGACCCGCCATCCCGTGTTTTCCCTCCTGAAAGGTTCACCCCGACAGCACACCACAGCTTGGAAGAAAAAGAAATACTCCACTTCAATATTAAACTAAAATAAATGAGACATACCTATTGTTAAATATGCTAAGTCACATCAAAACGATTATATATCTGCAGTCCGTTATAGGGAATTCATTGAGATTAAAGTCAGGTACATTTCTACCGAAGCTTAAATTCTGATTCATCTATGCTTCAAAAAGAAGCAACTTTATTTAAAAAAGAAAATAAGAGTCTAAATTAAAAATATTCAAGCTACAGGTTGTCCAGGTCTCTAGATCATCACTGTCAATATCCTACCTTCATCGAGGTATCCTTCTCATCTAAGGGTCTCAGGTAAACAGGTACAGGCAAGTTCTTCATCTTATTGTCACCCTGGCCACCATTTGCCACCTAAAAAAAAAATAAAATAGAAAATAACAACAAAAAACACAAACAGAAAAGCTTTCACCTTTAGTCTTTGGAATCAGTTGACCAGACTACTAAACTTGCTACTAGACTTGCATTATGGTTTTCCTTCAAAAGACACTCAACTGCAAGAGTTCAACACAAAAAAAAAAATGCTGCAATCACTCAAACACAAGCTGTGAAATGATGCTCTGTTCAAATGTCACAAATCATGAGGTTGTTCTTACCACATCTGAAGACATAAGTGTAATACCTGTTTGTACTTCTGAGGTAGACTCCAGCCAAACGCTTGCACTCTCCCATCCTCTTTCTGAACATGAGCCTTCACCTGGCGATACTGCTCCCTCTTCTGCTCTCTGCGCGAGGCTAAACTGGCTTCAGTTCTAGGGAAGAAGCATTAATAAAGAACCCGTTAGTTATGCTCCTTTGAATTCTTTGTGTAATCGGAGTTGCTACTGGACTCAGTAGACCAGATCTCCATGGAAGCACCAGGTTACCAAAGAGATCACTAGTTTTTCCACACATCACTTCTAGAGCAGCAGGTTCCCTGTGGGCTGTTTCTAAGGGACCTGTGAAAGACAGGTAAAACCACAGAGTCTCTTATCAGTATCTTCTACTAAAAGCGCTAGAAGTTGTAAAGCAAAAGGATATATTGCCAACAAGCAACACAGGGGGAAGAAAAACAAATAATAACAGATACTTGTTAGCCTGACTCATGTACTATTTTTCCATTGAACTTAAAATGAAACTACGTGTATAGTTATTGCTTAGCTACAACATCTGCATATAGAAGTGTACCAAGCCCTGCCTCCTGTGCCTAAATGTGCTTTTATGAAAGAAAGTGATGTTTATCAAGGAGAATACTACTGCCAGGTACCCAGAGTATTCACCTACCGCTGAGCGTTTCAGTCTGTGCTACATTGACTTCTTATGTATCAAGATACACTTCAGGAGAACATTGTACTTCACTTAGCAACATGCTGTTTATCTCCGAGGATTAGAAGAGTAAATACTTGATAGAGCATATCTACTATTATAAAACCAAAATGTCTTACTCTTCACTGAGGAATTCAAAGGCTTTCGATTTGTCACTTGGTAATTGAGATAAGGTGCTGCTTCTTTTCTTAACTGATGGAGTAATATGCGAGGTTGGAGCATTATATTTAACGTTGACAGGAGGTTCTGGTTTCTTAGCTGTATTGCTAGATGAACTGAAGAGCCTGCTAAAACTAGAGGAAGGAGGAAAAAGAAATCAAAATGAGAGCCAACATTTGTAAGATAAATCCAAATTTGACTATGCAGGCAAAACATGGCATATGTTACCCTGCTCAAGCCAGTTAGACTAAGAAACTGGAACACAACGTAGCAGCAGCCACCACACACTCAGCAACACCCTCAAGGCACAGAAACTCACGTCAGTAAGGCAAATTCTTAGAGTTATTATCCCATTTATCAAATTTTATGGGATCTTCATCTTGAATGATCATCTACAGGGAACCAACAACATTAGGATGTGAACATCACACTCAGAAGAGAGTTTTATGAAGCATATTAGTTCATGCACAGATCACTTTTAAAATCCCACCATTTTCTAGGCTAAAAGAACAGTTATCAGCAAACCATAACAGCGGGATTATTTGACAAATATCTCATTGCAAATAACACTGTTTTAAAAAACTTGAAGTTAGAAAGGAAAATGGAACAATCAGTAAGCCACGCTTCCTAGAGGAAAAGGCAGCTGAAATAAATGCAAACCACACAAGCTATTCAGGTTTCTATCTTTCATCATAAAAAAGAACCCAGAAAAATGTTCAGAACAAGAGCCCTGGTGCATATTCAGCTAGAAAAAAAAAAAATGACAGCACTTTGGCATTTAACTTCACAAAGTGCACAGCCATTCACTGGGTGATGCAGCTTACGATACATTTTGTCTTCAAGAACAGCCTTACCGAGCTGGCATGCTAGGTAACAAGAGGAGAACAGTTAAGCCATCTTCGTCTGCCAAAAGATAATTAGCTAACATACAAAGATATGCCAGCTAATTGGTTAGGGTCTTTTATTTATTTTTGCCAGTGAGCTGTGTTTCAATACTTACAACTGCCAAATGCTTGATCTCTTCTTTTCTTGCATGGCTGGATTTTCTCTTGATGCTCTACAAGAAATGAATTCCAAGTTGACTGAGTAAGCATTGATTAAAAAAAAAAGGAACAGGACAGTGTGTAACTCTTACTTAAAAAAACAGGATAACATATCAAAAGTATCAAAGCCTGTTTCTCCATATTGCCACTTTTCTGATCCGAGTGCAACATTAAAGTTCTCACCAGATGAACTGAAGTTACATAAACACCATCCACATTTATTTGCATCACAAACACAACTGGTGAGTGCTGCTCACACAGAAGAGACAAACCCATGTAACACTTTGCAGTGAAAACAACTAGAAGCAAGCAGGAAACCATTTTAAATTCTTCTGCCTCCTGTTTTTTAATATGTTAACCATTGCTTTTTATTTCAAAACATCTTATTCTTCAACACATCAGTAAATAAATGAAGTGATTGCTCCTGAAGCCACAGATGCATTAAATGGAGATGTGAGAGGATTTCTACAGGAGACAATAGCTACAGAAAAGCAAACCACGTCTGCTTGGGAGCCAAAACAGCTCCCAGTTATTGAGGACAATAGAAAAAATTAAAAGCCTTTGTTATACATGATGGGCAGGCAGCACCCAATGACACTGTCACCTCTGGCCATGGCTTGGGCAGATGTGGCAGGAATGAGCTGGGTCAAGGTCTGAAGTAGAAGCCTTCTGTTTTTAAAATCACCCCTTCCAGACAACTCAATATTCATGACGCAAATTAGGCCAAATCACCATCTTTATTGCTTATATTTAACAAACCTTGAACAGTTCTAAAATTGTGTTTTCTCCTGAAGAACCCGAGTCCTTACAAATGGATTACAGTCCATCTGAAGACTGTATGTTATTCCTGATTTGACATCTCAGCTGACAACTGGGCCCACTGCTCTAAGGTATGTGCACACATACACACACAGTCATTTTTCCTGCCCACCAAATTAATTAATTATGGTTACCAAGTTTTGTAACTGTTCTAAAATACAAACATTTCTTCATGGGATGCTTATTTCACATCATATGAAGTAATATATTTTCACCAAGGTCTCACCAAGAACCCATTTTGACAAGATAAGTTATATGCTGATAATTTAAAAAACAAAGTTATTCATAGGCATGAATAACTACATGGGAGTTGAATAACTACATGAATAACTACTTGCATGGGAGGCAAGAGGAAGGGCCTCATAACCCAACCTACTGACCAGATCACCGCAGCTGAAAATCAAAAGCTTGTAAAATCCAAGGAGCTCCATGAAATATTTTAAAAGAGCCTTTTACCTTATCATCTCAGTCCATCGGACAGCTTCCTGAAGCTCCATCAACCTCTCTTTATACTGATTTCTTTCCATCAGAACACGGGCCATTTCAACACGAGTAAAGCGCTTCCGCTGAGCAGTGGGGACATCGCTCTGAACACACAAAACAAGCAAACATAGGACAAACAAAGGAGCACAGTAGGGCCTTGCAGAGTCAGCCTCTTCCTTCTGAGAAGAGCCAGTTTAGGGCACAATTCCAGATGGCAAATCATTTGGGGCTTTGTAAAACAAACTCATTTTACCTGCCTCTCCCTCTGTCTTTTGTATTTAGTATAATCTGAAGAAAAGCAGTTCTTCAAAACGTATGTGACACACAACAATGGGCAGAAAGAAACTAGATATGGTCATTTTAAGTTTACTTGTGCTCTTTAGATCTATCCTTTCTATACATGAAGTTCACCACTACTTATCACGCAGGAAAGTTTAAGAGCATTCACTAAATGCATGTGAACTTCTAATGCCCCATTGTGAATTATACACAGAAAAATACACATACACACATACACCTACATCATCATCCTCTTTAGCTTTCTGTTTTGCTTCCTCTGCTTCTGCACGAGCTCTAAATATAAAATAAAAAAACAGCTGCATTAGATAACACGGTGGGTTTTCTTTTTTCTTCCTTTTTCACAACCACAGAATTAAACTTACTTCCTCAGCTCTTCTTCCAGTTCCTTATTCTTCTCTTCAAGCTTTTGTTTTGCTTGTTTTACAGCCTCTAATTCACCTTGTAGTACATCCTTCTCACAGGTCAATTCATCCACCTTTGCTATCAAGTCATTCTTCACTACATTCAGTGCATTTCTACACAAACATTTAAAACACACCGTTACAAGGACGACTCAGAGCTGAGCTTCAGTCTGATTTTATTCTTGTAGACATGCACATTTCTTACATGGAGCAGCTGTAAAGAGATACAGCTTTCTAAAGCAGGTCAAACCCTCTCTCCCAGACTTCAAATGCTCAAACACATTCACACCTCTGTATTAAAGTACTGATAAATCAGAACTGCTTGCTTAGAGGTTGAATTCCTCTGGGTTTCTAACAGAAAGGCAAGGAGCTGATCTCATTAGGACACAGCACTGCAAGGATAAAAGCAGCTTTATATTTAGGTAAATTCACCTACAAATTCAAAATACTTATATCACCACTACTCTTAGAACAGAAAGAACATTTGTATAATTTCAGGTCTGTATGAAGATATTGAAGACATAACAAAAAAGGTCAGTATTGTTACATACACGTTCTCACTTACTTTGTCTCCAACAGCTGAGTGTTTTCCAAAATAAGGTTTTCAACTTCACGACCCATTCCTTTCCAAAGGAAACAAACACATGAAATCAGCAGATAGAAACGGATGTTTTTACACAATGTATGTTTTGCCGTTGCTGAATTTTAGGTACGACAAACTTGTCATAAAAACTATGAGCTATGTGAAGTTCCAGGACCAACCTACCTTCTACTATTAGCTTTCCCCTCCACCTTCTTCCCAATCTGACTTCAATTAAAGCCTAAAGGCAACCCTACCTCCACCTAGTCTATGTGTTTTGAAGGTTACAGTACTACTAAGTTGAAGTTTAAAATGTTCATCTGTCCTTTATACCACGTTAGATACAAAAGTATCTAAGATCTAACCACAAGACATGCTGAATTACAAAGCTCAGATTGCAAAAGCCCTGCAGACTTCCCCAGAGCAAATGATACCTTACCAAAGAAATTATGGTCTTTAAAGCCCATGCATTCCATGTAGAGCAAAAACAAGAACAAGAAACATTTCATGTAAGGTGTAGAATGAGAGAAGAGCAATAAAAGATTGAGACTTATGACATAAGAGTGAACTAAAACAAAGCCACCACCAAAAATCTGAAGTGGAATGGGATGTGATTAGCAGCAGGATTTATACGAAAGACAGATGTTAAAGTTAAGTTTCTCACAACCATTTCTATTGGTTAAACCTCTTATAAAAATCAGTAACTCAACAGAAGTCTCTGATTTGCTGTGAAATAATTTAGAAGCACAGTACTCGGAAGAAATGCTAAGCCATTCAGTAAAGGTTTCAAGTTAATATGTTACTATGGAAAAAAGTGAACGTAACTACTTCAATGTTATTTAAATGTTTGGAAATTCATTTCTCACCCTGTGGTTTGCATGCCTAAAATAATATAATTTGCAGGATTTTGAAAAGATAAATGGTGGGGGCCTTTTAAAATACTCTGCAAACAATCTTCTAAAGCAACTTTGGTAAGAGTTAAAAAGATACTTGGATAACAAAGAAAATGATCTAAAAACAGACATGCAAGTCAAAGTTCCCTCTTTTGGAATGTGTCTCTCTGGGTTTTAGATTAAATAACATTTAATACTGAAGGAATTTAGATCAGCTATGGTTGCTTTATCAATACCTGGAGAAATCCCCTACACTCCAGTCATCCAGAGGTTCTCTTTAAGTGCCTATTGCTTTTTAAATGTATTCAGTATTCACAGATAAAATCCATAGGATCACTTCCAACAAGTTTCAGGATCCTTTATAATGCAAGAACAAAAACTACAAAGCCAGAGTGCAAAGGCAAAGAAAAAAAGTGTTACCAAGCAGGGAAAAAAACGCAGAGAATGTATTTTATGAAAGCAGCAGCCAAGAACGCCCAACGGGAAAAGCAACAGATTCCAAAGAGTTTTGTTTTAAAAAAAGAAGCATACACACCAGAATATTCCCCTGGGTATGCAGCCCAAGAGAAAAGATTAGAGAATCCCAATTAACCACTTTGACAGAACTTTGGACTAAAGTTTAATGCGCGCTTAGGACAGATCCAAATGCTTGAAACACACCAGCTACCCTGGATGCAGATGGGGCTTTTAAATAACAGAGTAATTTTGACTATGGTTGTGCTCAAGGTGAAATGGCGATTATATAGTAAAAACTTCAGATCAACACATTCTGCATAACCAACAGTTATAACCATGCGTTCATTTTGCACACGCCAGTGTTTCTAGCAATAGTTTTACAGAAAATAGTAATGAAGTCAGTGACAAACTTTTGATACGTTACACTAAAAAGTATATTATTTTTGCCCATAGAAAACAAAGTATCTATTATCAGGAAGTCCTGACAGTAATTTGATTTCTTTCTACAATTTATCGTGTAGATAAGGGATAGAAGTTGCTATATATTAATATTTCTCCTCAACTATCCATACTTTTGCATGCAGAATGTGTCATTAGTTGTCCCTGTGACAGAGTGCAGGAGTTTTGGATGAAACACGATCCAGCAAGGATGTGGTGGCCCTTGCTGCTCAGGGGTCAACACAGCAGACGGTGGCACAGAAAAGCCATCTCGGACTGGAGATGGGCCCCTTACTCCCAGGGAGTAACGTGGCAGAAATGTCACCTACTTGATGTAAAACAAAGTTTCTGGTGGAACACTGAACAACCAGAAATCCAGATGGCATGTGTAACAGTTCTACATAGAACTGCTAACAATCTGTATTTCTGCCAGGTCAGACAACACAAGCAAAGTGCTGATTTTCTATATACAACACGTTCCTACAACACATAGGAGTTGCATCAGCATTTTATACATTCCATAGTACCAGCTTTCATTATTTCAAAGTGAGGCCTGAACACTGATGTGTCCAAAAATAACTTCCTATAAGACATTCATTGTTTATAGAATGATCCTTCTTTTAATGTCCTTTCTGTTCCTGATCAACTCATACTCTCAAAACTTTTATTTTGTTCAGTTGGCACACAAGCAGCAGCAAACTGCTTAGGGAGAGATGCCAGTTCCTCCTCTTTCAATTGATTCTTAAATTACCACCATTGTGTTCTGCTGCAATTCTCTCTTACACATTAAATTCCACAGAGGTGATAAAGCCAGGCCATTACACATGGGGCACAATCCAAATTAAACTACCTAAAACTAGTTGAAGATAAAAATCCTTACTGGAGGTAAAAATCTTCCTGACAGAGAACATACAGGAAAAACTGAAACACAGCACAGTGTTAAGAAGTGCTCCAAAATATTAAGGCTGATATCATTATATTGAAAGAAAGAACAAAAACTTTTCTCCCGGTTTGTTTCTGGTTTTTTTTTTTTTGCATTCCAATAACCACCTTAAGACGACGCTAAAAACACTTTAATGCAAATGAATCCTAACAGTACATCCAGCAAGGGTAATTAAGCACTTCACTAACAAGGAAAATTCCTCTTTAAATAACCTTTCTTACCCAGTAAATCTGCACCTTCATCCACATCTCCAATTAGGCCAGAACCAGCAGATGACAGCTCTTCAAAGAGTGACTCTGTATTACGGTCAAACGCTTTGTTCTCTATGCCTTTGGTAGGAGTGCTATTCAAAGAATTAAAACAAGACATGAAAAAGCAGAAAGAAAACGCTCCCACACTGCAGAAAGTTCTCTCTGTGTTTTGACCACTAGTTCATTTGTCACCTCCCAAAAAAAAGAAGTAAAATTTTCAGAAGCTTTCGATTGGCTTAGAATCCTAAATTCTATTCTCAAATTCTACTTTGGCATCACGATCCCAAACTTGAGACAGCTGCTGATACTGAGCCAGTCAGGATTTTAATAAATTAAAGCATACCAAGTTTTGGCATGTAGCAATTCAGCCCCGTCAGGACTTAGCCCAAACGCTTGAAGAGTGGACAGCTCAGCCAAGCTGGAAGTCATTTACGATAACAAGAATGCAAGAGAACCAAAAAGAAATCACAACATTCCTCTGGCCAGAAAGGGGTCTTTTGTCACACCAAGATCTTGCACTATTAACATTCACTATACAAGGTAATTTCTTCCATGTCATCACAAGAATAAAACAGACACATATTGGAAGGACTCTAAATCACTCAGGGCTTGCTCAGAAGCTGAGGTACCTCCCCTGCTACTAAATCAGCACTTGTTTATTTTTTATGGGGCTTTTAGAGCTTTAGAAAGTAATGTTATTCTTCACAAGAAACAGCCTGCAAATAAGGAGACTCAGGCAAAAGCATTCTGCCAACACCACGATCTCACCATCAGATTCTGATAAATAAATGCTGTAACACTTGCAAAGCCAATCATCAAGCCAGATTCTAGAGATACAGGTGAAAACGTAAGGGCCCAGCTTGGAACCTTGATGTAGGGAGAAAAGGCCTCTTGTCACAGATCCTTTGCTTGAAACATGGAAAGAATATTTAAATATTATTAATTCAGAGTACTTCATATTACATCTGAATGTTCATCAGGTGTAGCAACAGAATAAAGAGTTGCTGTTACATTTAAACTCCTGAGGAACTTGGGAAAGTCACAGAAGTAGGAGATTCATTATATGATGCATGATCTCAGTCTGGTAAAATTTCTGAACAAGTCACAAGTTGAAAACCAAAGTCTAGCACCTTCTAGAATTGGTTTTCCCACCCTAATCGCAACACAAAACTTACCTGGAACCTTTATACCCACTGAGATCTTTATCCATATCCAACTCTGGAGTTGATTCAATGATTGCCTGAACTTCAGATTTTTCTTCATTTTCATTTCCACCTAGGGAGAAGTGGTATGTGTCCATAAGCCAAAACATCCCTGGGACATCTGACATTATCTACATGCAGTTGTTATTAACTGATCGTCAAATTAGTAGGTCATTAAATGAGAAGACCTATGAATTTCAATACTCTAGTGCAGACACTGGAATTTCTAAGTCCCCCCAAGTTTAACTTAAGTCATCCAACGGTCACTATTTCCCACTGTTTCTGCAACAGAAGCCAAGAAAATGTCTAACATCTCATGGACTTTTGTGTCTAGATGAGTGCCACTTCTGCTGTTTAAAAAGAAATGCCATAAATAATTCTGATTCTAGAAAAACAATTACTAAACCCACCAATAAACAACAGACTCGTATCTCTTACCAATATCCTTACTCCTAAAAATAATGAGAAAAAAACATTTCTCATTTGTGGCACAACAATTAAGATATTTCATAACATATTAGACATGAGGTCCATAGTAACCATACACTAAGAAGTTAACGCAGCTCACCCGTGGACACATTCCTTGTCTCTTGAGCTACCTGTACTTCAATATTCTTGCTTGCATCCAGCTTTTCATCTGGCATTTCTGTGTCCTTTGCAAGCCCTTCAACATCTTCCTTCTGAGGAGTTTCAGCAGGCAGCACAGGCGCATCGGAAGCAGCTGTGGACGCTGGAGTAGTAGATTTTGAGGCTGCTTGGCTGACATCGGAGAGCTCATCCTACAATTGAACAATTGCCATTAAAACACTGAAGAAGAGTTAGGCATATAAACTAAAGAACAAACAAAAATTACTGTATTTTACTGAAGAATCTGCAAACGCAAAGAACTTCAATATTCTGACAAGTTTATTCAGAAATCTAGTAAATTAACACATGACTCTAAAGGAATAAAACCTGTAAACCTGTACACTTACCCACAGTTACAGAAGGCAACAAAACCAACATGTGAAAATAGTATGAGACACATTGCATCCACTTAAAAATAAAAGACCAGCTACACAATTTAGCCAATTGTCTTTTGAATTGGTGAAGTTCAACTGCCGGATAACGATTCATAGTTCAGTAAACAGACACAGAAGGGAGGAAACGGGTCCCCTCACACAACCAGGGAATAAAACCTCCCAGTTGCTGGCTCCAGTCAAACATTTCTACGTGTTTGTATTCCAAGAGCATCCGCTAACTGATGCAGCACCGGCTGATCACTGACTTTTCACACACAAAGCGCAAGAAAAACAGCTTGATAGTACAAGAGAAAACTGAACAGCCCTTTCCTTTAAGGAATTGCAAATAATCCCATCTGGTTTACATTCCTGACTTGATTATCTGCTGTATTTTTTTAGCTAACTCCTGGAAACAATATTGATTAAGCTATCACGAATGTTTGTTCTAGAACTAATGAAAGTGAAATGCAATTCCATTAAGTGACAATGAATGAATCACAATATCTCAAACCCTGAGTATTTGAAAGTCCTTGCTGGGTTGACTTAGCAAATTTGACTTTTTTGGCAATGTTGCCAAAAGACTATTCTCCGTCCCACCAAAAAAAAAGGTTTAGAAGTTAGATAATTAAATCTGAACTAGTAGCTCATCTGCAATGCTTTGCAGAAATAAGCAGAAGAGAATGAATGGTACATAATTGTGTGTTATCACAATGATATCCAGCAATGTCACTACTGCACAAGCTCCAGTTCCCCTGACGCCTGCTCTGCGACACTTCCAGAGGAAACACTGACCATTAATGAAATGCTCATGCATGAATGGAAAACAGAAGCCTGAAAGCAGCAGAAACTTGCCTGTGCCTTGTATTTGATGTTAAAAATATTTACAGGAAATGGAAGTGTTAGAGAAAGTTTCAAATTTTGCTTATGACTTACATATGTGATGTTATTCAATATGTTCGCTTCAGAGGTACTGTAAAGGCACAGCTAAAAAGCAAAGAAGCTACTTTGGACCTAAGGAACTTATTCTGACTAACCAGGTTCGAAAAACTACAGTCTGTGCTGTTTTGTAAATTCTCTTTTAGCAGTGCATTATTTTTAGAAGAATTATACCTAGAAGCCTTTTTTGACAAAATATATTAACCAATATAGTTTCCTGAGGGGACAGGATGGGATCAGAACTTTCCCTTTATAGCACATCTCCACTTAGACTCTTAACCACAACTTTTAAGTTGTATTTCAGTCAGCTCTCCTGAAGTCTGTCAGTGTATTGATGTTAATCGACATGGGACACAGGGAACAGGACAAATTTAACACTCAAAAATGGTCCTAGACAAGAGTTTAGGTGACAGTTTTTTAGATCTAAACTCCTGTTCTCACTCTGATATGTTTACAATGAATCATTACTTACACTTCCCATTATCCCCATATGATCACTAGGCAAAAAAAAAACCACCAAAAAATTTGGGTTCCAATTATGTCTTGAATACTTATCAGTTTAAATTCCCCTGCTAAGTATTCAATTCACTTTGGAGGAAATTCCCCTCAGCTGTTTGCCTTTTCAGAAACAACAGTGCATCCACAGCCTTCCAAAAAAACCTCATGTACATAAAGATATAGGGCAGCTCTGCACATTCTGGGGTTCTCCACCTCCCTCTGGGCTGTTTGTGAGCCCCAGTCCCAACAGCCCGATCCCATCACATTCCAGCATCACTCCCCCATTTTTCCATTTCTGCAGCTTGTTCTGTGCCACCCTCTCACTGTTGGAACACAGAACAATTGCAGGAATTGTAGCCAAGCTACACGTAAGAGAAATCAAAATCACAGGCTAATTTAGGCAAGTTAGGTCACTCTCACCCTGCAGCGTATCTTTGCTATACACCTGATAGTAGGCAGAGGTTACATTAAGAGTACTGTCCGTGTAGTAACCAAAGCTTTCCTTCTAAAAGGACTTTAAACCAGCAGACCTGTTTACACTATCTAGTTACACACCTAATGTGGAAAGAACAAGCAACCGACCTTTGTAAAGGGTCCCTTGAAAGAAAAAAAACATTCCCATGAGCAAGAGGAGAACCCACCTGTTATCACTTGTTTGGAAAATGCAACCCAAACTCTGCTCCTTCCAGCAAACAAGTTCCCTCAAAGGAAGCAACACACTTGGTTCACACAAAGATGACTTGGGGTTTTCCCTCCTCCCTCCTTCAGGGAACTGCTGGAGAGAGTCCAGCGCAGAGCCATGGAGTGAAGCATCTCCCATGTGAGGAAAGGCTGAGGGAGCTGGGGCTTTGGAGCTTGGAGGAGACCGAGAGGTGACCACATTCATGGTTATAAAGACATAAAGGGCGAGTGTCAGGAGGATGGAGCCAGGCTCTTCTCGGTGACAACCAATGACAAGACAAGGGGCAATGGGTTCAAACTGGAACACAGGAGGTTCCACTTAAATTTGAGAAGAAACTTCTTCATGGTGAGGGTGGCAGAGCCTGGCCCAGGCTGCCCATGGGGGTGGTGGAGTCTCCTTCTCTGCAGACATTCCAACCTGCCTGGACACCTTCCTGTGTAACCTCATCTGGGTGTTCCTGCTCCATGGGGTGATTGCACTGGATGAGCTTTCCAGGTCCCTTCCAATCCCTGACATTCTGGGATTCTGTGTGATTCTTTCAACGTGCTTTTTTCCCCGCTAAGGATCTACAACCTGTAGAGTCCTCACCTTGAGGCTGGTGTGGGAGCGGGGCTGGCTCAGCTCAGGGAACTTCCAGTGCTCCGAGCCCGGCGTCTCCCCCGCTTCTCGCTGCGCTTCGGGCGTGAGGATCGCATCTCCTGGAGGCAGCGGGAAGATGCCCAGGGAGATCGGACGCTCCTTTCTGTTTGGGAGATAACTTTCATCAGCCATTTCAGACCCACACGCTTTATTTTCCTGTACACCTCTGAAATCAGCAGGGAAGCAGTGAAAAAGTTCAAACATCCATACACTGGTCTCTACTAAATACACAACACAGCGCACACATTTTGTATTATCGCACGTAACTCCTCATTTCACGTTATTTAATTGCAAATAGTCTATTCCGTGGCTGCAGGCAGCAGTTATTGATCGAGCCAGAGCTAATCTATAGTAAACAAGTTTTACAGAAATGGAACACAAACAGGAGCACAAGATGAACATATTTCCTTATTTCAGACTAAATTACAGTTTTCAGCAACTACTCTCGAAAATATAATTTTGCAAGATACAGGATGACAATTTCTACAGGATTGAACAGCTAAATCATTAACTGAAGTATTTGAGAAAATCCTAAACAGCCTAAAGTCCAACTCTTTGCAAAAATGATGGTATTTTTCTGCTGAAGATGACAGGAATTACACGGATTTGTACAATTGAAAACAACTGGGTCAAGGAATTACCAATGTTAAAACCAGCCCAGCGAAAATGGCACAGCTTTGAACAAAATCAGTTCACTCTCCTTCACCCAAAAGCTGCACAAAAGCTTGTGCCAGTAAGGCAAATTATTTCATCCCAACTCTTCACCATCTCTATCTTTATCACCTACTCATGACGAGAAAAAATGTTCGGAAATTTGTGTATTGACCCTGCAAAAAACCGAATAATTAAAATACAATAAAAATCCCCAAGTCAACGTTGTTGTCAGGAGTGTGATCAGCGAACAAAACGATTAATTCTTCCTGCTAGTAAGAGACAAAAACATTGTGTAGAACACAATTGATAGGATGCTACAGCCAGCCCTGAAAAAGGAAAATATCAGCCAGGCATAGAATTGAGATAAAGCAAACTACTTGTTCTATCCGAACAATGAAATACAGAAAAAAGGACCGTAATCAACTAGCACAGTACACTAAAGACAGGAGACAAAAGTGTGCAGGGTGATGGCAGAAAATGACGCTTCTTGAGAGAAAGCGCTGCCTGCAAGTACCACTGCAGGGACAACCCAGACCAGTATTAACATCTGAGAATCTCATATTTCAGCATTACAAAAAGTCAAATCACAACCATATATACTTTCCTTTGCAAGGACTTCCACAAATTAAACATAAGCTATGCAGAATTCTATGCAGAATTACTACCTGTATATAAATTAAAGGCAAAAATATGAAAGGGAGTGTTAAAAAGGAAGAAGAAAAGCTCAGCTTTTATAGATGTATGTTGGTTTGGTTTTGTTAGTTTGGTGCGTGGTTTCTGCTTTGTTTTTATTTTTACTTTGACGAAAAGGTATAATAGTCAAGAAGGGATTGTATTTAACACTTAAGCAGTAAATGCCTTTTGTTAACTTTTACATCACCAAAAAATAATGTTCAAAGAGTAAACTATTTTAATTGGCATAAACCTTTCCAGCACAGGTATACAAGAGATTTCACAAAAATCTTTGTAACTAATTCTCACATTGCACATATCTTAGTCTTTCATAAATATTATTCCAAGTTAAGTAGTTAATTCAGTAGTTTAGCAGAGCAAAGCAGGCAGCAAATAAACTAAAGCAAAATCAGTCAGGGTTACAAAATAAAAAGCATCAGATACTGATCCAGTATCTGCAAACTGTGCTGAGAAGTCTTTGTGACAAACAGCCACACAACTGAGCAGAATTTTATTGCAACGATTCCCACTCTTGTAACAGGTCCTGCTTTTCTTCAGGTTTCCCACAACTCCAATGGGTGTGGGTAACAAAAGACACAGCACATAAGCTGAGCTGAGGGTAACAGACAGACTGAAACCATTTCATTGGTTAAGTCCAGCAACAACAACAACAAAAAGAAAAGAAGGGAAAAAAGCGGCGGTTGAGTGCCCAGCGGGGCGGTGAGAAAGGAGCATTGTGGAGGGGCCCCGGCTTCGGAACTGCCTCCCGGAGCCATGGGTCAGAGCCCATTTACTACTTACTTACTCGCAGGATACACCACTAAGCTTATTTCTCTTCTTTGCAGTCCAGAGGGGAGAGAATGTAAACAAAATGGGTACCAACAAAAAGTTCAGACTGAGATTTGCTTTTAGTTGAGGATGAACCTGTTTCAATGTGCTAAAACCCAGGTCAGATGCATCGTGAGACTGCACGGGAATGAAGGGTGAAAAGAGGCTTATTTTGGAAATGAAGGTTATTATATACATGTCTGCATGAGAAGAAATTATTTGATTAGACTGAAGCAATTTCAATTGATTGCAGTGGTTGTTGGCTGGAAAGCAAAGCAGCTCCCCCAGGGTCCAAGAAATATCTGCAAATACAACAGTGGGCAGAAGGCGGGCACGGGTTTTAAAAGCCTAAACTAATATTCTGAAGTGACGGACTGAAGCATTTACAGGAACCTTTAGGATAAGCAACCAGATGCTCTGTTCTAAAATCCGACTAGTGTTAGAAAAATAGAAACAATTCTTCTACAATTAGACTCCCTCATCCTATATTTCATCTTTATTAAAAATGAATAAAAGATTAAGGAATTGAGTTCCAATTCCTATAATACCTAAAGCAACAAATTACTAGGGGCTGGAAAGGCACAAACCCCCTCAAATCCAGTAAATATTCTCCAGGGAAGCAAAAGCATATTCCAAAGAAACCCTATTTGTAAAACCACCTGCTTGCTTACATGTAAAAAGTTTAATGTAAGTTACTCAACATGAAGTTCAATATCTTGCTTTGTTTGTTTAAAGTTGGGGATTATCTGTTTTGCTGTTTATTTTTTGTATGTTTTTAAACAAGGGTAGCCTCACTAACTAGATCGGTCTATAGAGAGTTACATTTTATTTATTTCTATTTAAATATTCATCCACATTTATTATCATTGTTATTCATAACTGCTATTCATTTTATACATTGATTGGCTTTAAACCTTTGGAACAATGCTGCTGTGCTCAGAGACAACTCAAAAGCATATTACCACACAACGTCTACATGCACAATGTGTCGAGGAGGAAAAGCATCACATGCATCATTCAGAGAACACTATTTCCAGCATTTTTCCCAACTTTACTATTGCATTTACAACCACAGATCTGCTACGTCAAGTTTTTGGAACAGAAAGCTACATTAAAACTTTTCCAGCTGTTTTCTATTTGTAATTACAGCACTAAAACCTGTCGAGATGACATTTGGTCACAGTATTCTAATGCATTTCTGCTACCGCTCCAGGCAACTAGGACACACAGAACAGAACTTGAGGGGGTCGGACAGCTGGCAGCTTGCCATACAAGTACAGAAAAAAGGAGAGGATAACATTTGGCTGAACAATAGTGAATAGGCGTTAAGAGCTCTAATACTTAAATAAAGATTTATTTTTTTCCCCCAAATCTTTTTTAAAAACAACGTGATCAACTAATTCCTGTGGTTTCGAGCAGATCGATTAGCTGATCTTATAGAATTATTTTGATTGTAAAAGGAGAAATTTAGTAGCACAAAGCCTCAGACTGCATACGCTTGTGGCTACACAAGATCAGCCACGTACCTGACAATACAGCGAACGTGAGCTTCACCACGACATTACCACGGGTTTTTGTGCAGGTTACAATAAACCAACAGTAATAGCTTTCTAAAAAAGAGATACACAAACTGACCTTGCACTTGCTTAAACAAAAGACAATGAAATTTAAGTGTATAAAAAAAATATATCGCAATATCCCAGTCCATACATGTGTAGACATCCTCTCCATCTCTAATTTATCCTTGTTCATCTGTTTGAAAGGAAAATGGAGAGCAGTGAATAAGAAAGAGCGCGGGAAGCTGAGGTTCAGAAGGTCAGAGTACCTGAGTATCCTTGGGAGGTTCTGCGTCAGAGCCGGCACGCCAGTCGAAATAGAAAAGTGCACGAGCAGCAAAACCGAGAGAGACACCAAGATCGCCGAGTTAATGACCACCGCCCCGCCAACGAAGCCAAATACAAACAGCAGCATGCAGCCGGGATTCATGGCGCTGCGCTGGCATGGTGACACGCCGGGATCGAGAAGGCTACGCAGGGGCCGAGGGGGTCTCTTTGTAGGCACAGTGTGTCATTCAGCCGCTGCCACACAAACAATGCCATCGGCGGCAGCTCGCCCCGCTTCTGCAGCAGCTCCCCGGCAATGACATCAGCCTCTCCTCCCCCTCGCCGGGCTCCTCGCAGCATCTCCGCAGCACCGCAGAGACACGGCCAGCCCGGAGTTATCCTCCCCGCCTTCCACGCAGAGTTCATAGGCTAGAAAGCTGCCAAATCTGCATAATATATTCCCATGGAGCCCTCGGAACGAACACGTAGGGCGATGCGCACCTTCGACAACCCGCACACAAAGCTGGGGTGAGAGATCAGTGATTTTGGGACAGCTGCTGACATTTTCCCTGCCTACCTAAATGCAAAGACTCAGAAAAGCTGAAATTGGTTAAGGTTAATGCACAAAGTATATCTCAACATTTAGCAGCACAACAGCAAAAGCCTCATTCTACTGATTTCTACACTGTTCTCTTACCGCATTCCAATCATACAACAAATCTTTCCAATTCAGCCAAACCATTGTTGTAGGATTAAAGAACAAAGTCTTTCAAACACAAATGAATGGGTTTTTTTTTCTTTCATTTCAGGGTGAGACTAATAAACAGCTTACCTAATTCTACTGTGCGTTGTGGATTCCAGCTGATCACCCCCTGTTAGCTGATGAAGTTTGGTTCTTTCCAAGTGCTCCATATAATTGTGAATCATCTGTTTAAAAGGACAGAGAAACGGCAAGTAATATTTAATAACATTTACTTTTACTACAAGTGCATAGTTATTGGCCAATACAATATAATCTTTCCCTGCAATGCTAAAAAACAGTAAAAGCAGTCAGAAACATTAAAGAAATAGATAAAGAAGCAAAATTATACAGTGTATAAAACCACAAACCAGAAGAGAAAGCCATAATAAATAAAAAATTGGAGACTTACTTGTGCATTCATGCACAGGAAACATTCTAAGGGCACACAAAGTGCATGTGGTATTACAAACAAGATTTTGAACAGAAGTATCATGTTCAAACCCATTTTGGAGGCTGCTCAAGACCCCTACGTCCAGCAGATACTAAAATTTATTATGTGACACAGTACATTTCACTATAGCTAACTGCAAAGTACTGTGAAGGTCAGACAATTTGCATCTCAGATATTAAACATAAAGAATCCACAAACTAAGAATCATATTATTTCCTTCAGCAGAAACATCAAGTCAGCATCTCTTCTCTTTTTCCTTCTACCATTCAAATAAATTTAACCTTTCTGTATCTTCTGGAAGTGCAGTTTGGTTTTATTATTATCATCCAGACTGCCATCTCATAAAAAGGACCAAGTGTCTGTGGATTTTTAGCACTCAGGAAGAGCTTTACTTTCTTCCTTTTAAGAGACAGCCAAAGGCCAACTATGCTGATGTGGGCGGTCATGACTTATTTACTGAACCCCGATTCCAATCAGCTAAAGGATGAGGTTACTCGGTGTGTAACTGATCCAGGACACGCTCAGGGAGAAGGAACCGGGATCGCTCCATCGCTCCAAGAGGTTCACTTGGCCATGGGTCTGAAATGAAAACTGGGGAAGCCTAAAGAGAAGCCCATGTGACATTTGGTATTTTCAAGCATTCCTGCACTCGCATTCAAAGATGAACAGGGCACTCGGAACAGAAGGAAGAAAGAAAGAAATCACAGGTGTGCTGCAGAAGAACTGAGTGCACTGCTCCCCCAAGACAAATTCAGGTCACGACTCAAAGGCTTCCTCTAGAAAAAAAAACACCTGTTCTGTTACAAGTGCAATTTTTTTACTGTTCTGGAAAGGGTATACACACACTTTTCTAACGGTGTTACTAACAGGCTTTTGTACAACCAGTGTTACACAACCTTTTATTTTGGGGTCATTTGCATACATTGAGACTGAGTTCAGCAGGACCTGGAAACCTCCATCTACGTGTTATTTTCCCTCTGAGGTTGATGTGTTATCCAAGGCTGGTACTATTGACCTTCAGATGTTCCTTCATCTAATAGCAGCAGCCCCACAAATGCTCCTTGACAACATCAGCTACATATGAACATATATTCTGAGATATTCTTTTTTGGTAGAGTGAATTGGCTTAAGACATCCTGACTGATGGAGATTCTAGAAACGAATAACTTTTATGGTAAATAGTGGTTACATACAGATCCGGGTTTTCTCAGCATTCACCTGAACTAATTAATATAATTAAGACCAGAAAAAAAAAGTCTTGCTATTTTTAGAGAAACATTATATAATATACTTTAACTGCTATCAAAACTTACAAGATTGATCCAACAAAATGCTATAAATGAAGTGTTTCACTAAGACCATCTCATTTGCTTTCTGAATTTTGTAATGCTTGCTCATACACAAGCAATCAAAAGAACTGAAAGCTCAACCTTCAACTATCCACATTTCCCGGTGGTTTAGTTTCTGTTTCTACCAAGCAATCAAAATCAGGAGTTCCAATGGCTCCTGTGCACAGTTTTGCTGATGAATCCCCTCAGCCTGGGAGGGATTTCACCGCACAGAGGCTGAGCTACCTGCAAACTTTGCCGTTTGCAGCACACCCATTGGGAACGTCTTCAACAGAACACGTGCTGCTTTTTAGCTACTGAACAGAGGAACCAGAACCTTTCCAGGGAACAACTAACACATGGGGAAAAAAGGGTAGGGTCAGTAAAACCCGCACAACTTGTATGATTTGCAAAATACACGGTTTAACCTACTTTATTCCCTCCCCTCAGTCTATTATTTTGTTTACTGAAATGTCTCATCAGATCTACTACCCACAGACAGAGGTCAGAGGGCAGGTCAGTTTAAAGGACTATGTAGGATTGTTCTGCAGATGAAAATACTGCTGATGGTAAAATAAACAAATCTGAATGTCACGTACTTCAGCATAAAGGACACAAGCTATAGGAACACAAAAATAAGATGGAAAAAAATCAAATGTGTGCATCATGTGCAGCGCAGACACGGCATGGGGATTCTCAGCTTCTAGAATCCATTCATGAAAAGGTTGACATAAAAAATATATAAATACTGCAACTTATTGGGAAGTCAGCTCACTAACTGCTCATCTACAACACAATTTGAAGACTCCTTCCAAAAACATTGGGGTTTGAACCACATGAGCCCCAGGGGCTCTTTTCAATCTAAATTACTCCATGTCTCTGCATATTCTTGAAGTGCCAGGCTGATCCAAAAAAGAGAGTAATGAATTAGCACACCAGAAATCTCAAGTGCTCAAAATTTGATCAAAAGTTTTGCTATGTTTTGAGATTACTCAGCTATCCAAAGGAAAAAGAAATACTATTACTGACAATTTAAAAATAGATATAAGTGGAACAATTGCTCTCCACTCAGCACAATTCTTACTGAAGTTATACTACATGATAGATGATAAATAAAAGACTATATCTACAACTCTTCCCTAAGACTTGCAGTCAATAATTAACCATCCGTAAGCTTTTACTTGCTACCCCCTGAAGTTCCACATCTATTTTGAACATGACCAGTTGTTCCAAGGAAGACATCACAAACACTGACCACTCTTCATTGGTGTAATTAAATACATCACTCCATTACCATTAGTTGAGGGGATTAAAGATAAACTCAGAACTTGGAAGAATTACCTTATGTCATTAACAGCATTTCATAATTTGTGTGTTGGCTCATTTAGCGCACAATATGTAAACACTAATGAACTTTTAAGGACATTACAACATGAATATGGAAGTCATTTTCTTTGACTACAAGTGACAGCAATGCAGTGTCTTTCCATCTCAAAAAAACCACTCAAATTGGTTTCCTCATACAGCACGTGACAAGTTCTGGAACTGCAGAAAGTGTTCCAGGTTTTTCCACATCTTAAACTTGACAATTCAGTGAAAGACAAAGCCCGGCCTGTCACTCGTGTCTATTCCTATGCTTGAAAATCCAACCGCTCCCAACATACACACACCTGATATTTTCTTTGCCACCAACAAATGTGTATATACCATGTTGTGGTTATTGTTACCTGCGCCTTTTCCTTAACCAGGTTGAGAACATCTCCTTTATCCCTTCCTTTCTCTGCCACTCCTTTCTGTGTCAATGCTTTAACTCCCCCAGGACAGGTTTTAGCAATTCTCTCTGTGCGCCAGCCCTCGCTGTTCTGCTCATCCTGCAGATCCAATCAGGTCTGGCACAAGCGGCTCCTCCCTTTGGGAACGTGCAACCAACTGCGTATATACAGATCTTTCTGTGTCCCACATAATCTAGATTTATTAAGGTAATCAACATTTCTAGAAATTCCTTGATTCAGTACAAAAGTCCTAAACATATTTCCATGTAACTACCTTTTTACCTTTAAGGATTCATGGTCAGCTTGTCACTTAAGTAAAAACATCATTCCCACTGGTGAGCTCGATGCATCTTTACCCACATATAAGATGTTGGTTTTGGCAGACACAATAGTACATGAAGATGTTAAATCCAGGCTTTATCCATCAAGCTGTTAATGCTTAGCATAAGGCTTTAGAAAAACTATTTGCCTGAACCAATAGCTAACATCTGATCTCAAAACCACTGCGACTGGTGCCCATGCTTAGCCACAATTGTAATTAGACATCTCTTAGCCTTCTGCTCCTCCCTCCCTACACAGGACTTGCTGGGATCTCTGTTTATCCAAACCAGTCTGACAAAGTACATTCCCAATGCCAGAGACAGCCTCGCTGTTCTGTCACATTGTATCAGCGCAGACACTGAGAAAATTCCATGGCCCAATTATGCTTCATTAAACTAAGCCCATATTCTGTGTGTCAGGGAAAGAGAGATCGAACCATCTTAAAAAAAGAATAACTTCCTTAAACAGAGAAAGTTTTATTTTGGAAAGCTGTGCAGAGAAGTGCCACAGGCACAGGCAGCTCCCGAGCAACTGCTGAAGTACTTACTGCTCCGCCTCAGTTTCTCAACTGAGTAAGCCAGCAGCCAAGCCTTTAACAGGTCAGTGCCAAAGTTATGAAGTGTGCCCCATTAACTATGCAAAGAAAACCCAGAAGATAAGACCTATTACATCCTACACATGAGGTTTGCTCTGAAGAGTCACTCACAGCCATGCATCGTAACAGGATTTGAGATAAAAGCTACAACCAAGTAACAAAATTCCTTTATAAGTCCATAACGAAAAGGTTGAAAGATTTTTGGATCAGACCACCATTAACCCTTCAGTGTTCCAGCACACTGTCCTTACGGCTGTATGATCATTTTTTGCAGCTAGTCCTTTATAGCCAGAGAAAGATGGAAATGAGGCTGTGCATGGTTATAATTGCAGAAGTTCAAACTCAGCAACTCCAGCACCCTGCTTTATTGCTCATCTGCTCTGAGCAGTAGAACAGAGCAAGATCAATGTGATAAATACGCTGCAAGCAGAGGAAAGATGTGGGACCAGAGCAGGTTAACTCAGCAGGGAACCACGACATGGATGTGAGAACATGGTCAGGCTGCATTCACACATAATGATCTGACCAAACACCTCAACCTGCTGCCAATGCCCTGCTCCACTGTACCTTCCAACCTGCCGCCTCCGTTACCATACCCTAATCCGGTTAAAAATCAAGCCAGTAAGCTCAAGCACAGACTTAGCAGGGAAGGAAGCTCAAGGTGAGATATTCCACACTCATTAGCTCATTTGACTGTTTAGGTGAAACTCCCGTGAGTTTGCTGGGCAGGGATTTCCAGCAAAGAGGCAGCGCAGGCTGGGGGTAATGCTGGAAAAGGGCACGGTTACAGAGCTCAGTGCAGTCCAGAGCTGGAACAGAAAGCCGTCCCAGTCTGAAATACTAAGGTGTGAACTGAAGAAAAAAGTGAGAATGGAGGGAAGCAAACACCAGGCAGAACTGAGAAAAATTGCTAGAAATTAAAATGGCAGAAAAAGCAGTCAAGTCACATCTTCAACATGACATCTGTCAAAGTAATCACTGCCAACACTTTAGAGCTAAAAAAATATAATCTTTCTAATGCTCTGTTATTATTTGGTCAACTGAGAGAAAAACAGTTGCCATTTCAGTAAGTACCAAAAATAGATCATTGCAAAGACAGTGGTGAAGCTGATTCAGAAGGAAAAGAATATTCCTTCCTAGAAAAACATGAAGGTAAGAAAGGTTTCAGAAACGAATTCTTGTGGTAGAAATATTTAAGCCCATAAACTTGATGACTTATGCTTAAAGTAGGTTGGGTATCTGTCAAAGTATCTTGCATTGAAACAAAAAAGTTACTACACAGACCTAAACCAGCAGAATTTGTTGGGAGAAAGGGAAGCAGAAAGTCACAAGGGAGATGGGGGACAATGGGCACTATTATCAACAGCCCTTTCCAGTCCTTGAGTCTTGAACACACCCCAGATATGAGCGTTAATAAAGTGCCCTGGGACAGTCTACGACTAAAGCACATCAGGAAGTTCATACTTTGCAAGATCGACAATGGTCTCTCCCATTGTGCTCAAAAAAGTCTTTACAAATGAAGATAAGGAGTATCTCGTTAGCTTCCTGAGGTTAGTCACGCAGTTGCTAAAGGCTCCCAACCTTTTATAAACAGCCACACTCCTGGTAGCTATTCCTTGCCCTTAGGTCACCCCATCAACTCTCCCTGTCCTGTCGTGAATATACTGCTGTATTTCAGTGGCTGCCAGCTGGTGGCCTGAGAATTTTATGTAGCTCTAGTAATGTCTACACACACTTGTCACCTAAAGACAGAGATGAAAATCTTCACGGACAAAACCAGAAATAACCTAAGGGAAAGGTTTTTGGGTTTAGCAGCGATGTAACATACAGGGGAGAGGGGTGAAACATTCAAAGGGAAAAAATAAAAACGCTGAAAATGGGAAACAAAGAAAGAAGGAAGTGAACATGCTGGAAGGAAGGGGCACAGAAAACATGAGACCTGATTGTAGGAGCACATAGGTACGAACATACCGTGTTGCATTACAACTTATTTCTTTATGAAGAAAGGACACAGTCACCTCAGTAATAATAAAGCCCAAGGAAACACCTCTCCCTACACCAAAGAAAGTGCATTTAAGATATAAAAGCATTTAATAAATTGGAATCAAACCAGCAGAGGTTGTTGTCCATTTTGGAGCAAAACCTACGTAAAAAGATATTCACAACATTTCATTAGCATTTCATGGAATTAATAGTGCCCAAGACATTTAGTTATGTTTAACTCAATAAAAACCTGTGTCGTTCTATTCTGATAGCACCCCTATGTTCCAATTAAAATAAACCCAAACTCTGCAAGCACACAGTACTCTGAAGTATTATTTCCAGTTCAAAAGGATGTAAAACTTAAGTGGGAGCATTAAGCTTTGTCACTTCCCATTTTACTTAAATTTCCAGTTTTTGACAGATGCAGCATTCTAAAGCAACTATTTAGCAACAAATATGATCTTAAATACATTAGGATTTCAGTAAATACATGAATATCTTTAAGAGCCGCAGAAATTTTGTCAAGCACGACTTGAGAGCTGGTTGTGGTTCTGAGCCATGTTCAGCTGTTGTCAGTGTTAACACTCCCATCTTCAGATTGCTCTGGAAATATTAAAGGTAACCAAATCTGGCATCTGTTTTTGCCTTTCCTTTCCCCACATGTGGTCTTTTGAACCGGGAACAGTCAATATTGCATTCCCCACTGTTAGCGAAGATCTAACAAAAACAGCAATCTGACCCTTCAAAGGCAAAGCAATTGGAGTAAGGAGAAGAACTGTGCTCAATATTGAGGCTTCAGATTAATCAGAATTAATCAGTGGTTTCCCCACTGAAGTGCACTAGTTAGGCAGTGCGCATTGGAAAGACAACCTGCAGCTACAAATCAAAGCACGCTCTAGAACCAACTTCAAATGTGCGGCTCTTATTTAACAAAGTCAAACTTGTCCCATCTTCATTAGCAAATCCTGTTTTCAATAGCTATCAATAAGTATGGCAGGGACTTCTTTTAATCGCTAATCTCAGTAGGAGGCCAGTTTTGGAAGGTATTTGTTCCTTCAATAGTAGACATAAAACCAATGCAGGAAACAGCTGGAAAGAGTACCAAGATTGTAATTTCATTCCTGTTTCTTTCAAATTTGTTAGTGTGCTTTGAAGAATTGTCTTTGAAATATGAAAAAGCAAATTCCAATTCCTATTTTTTTTAAAGCTTCTGAATATCTGAGAAGGCTATAAAATTGACAATCATGCAATCAAACTAACATGGCGAAATAGATACTTGAATGTCCATCAGAAAAATTACCTACCAAATGAAGCCTGGTTACAACATTACCAATACGAACATCTAAGCATCAGTGAATAAACAAAACATCCAACAATTTTCCTAGTTGCTCACAACATGAAGTTTTCCACAGATTTACATTTCTACAGATATCCTGAATTCATCTTGGCGTAATGACCTACCTCTGTATGTCTTGAATGAAGTGCATTGTATTCTTTCTTGAGCTCTGCCTCCCTCTCCTCCAGTCTGCTAACTGCAAGAAGAAATATTTAAAAAGGAATTAAAATTCAATTCAGAGTTCTAGTAAATGAGACTGTGACTTGCCTAGGACCAGGCAACCAGATCAGAGATGACAGAGATTTGTAGTAACACACAGCAGAATAAAAGTATGTTGGTTCTTATATTTTGAAGTCATGTGTTGTGGTATAGAAATTAAGACTTCTGCTGGCATTCACTTATATTCCACTGAGTATTAAGGCAATAGATTCAGGGGAAGAAAGCATTTAAATATTTCTGTAGGTATTCTGAGAAATTAAAAATACACCTAGCAGATTTAGCATAACTTTAGACAATAAGTTCCTATAAGAGGAGATGAGCTGGAAGAAAGCATGCAATTAATCTGCAGAAAAACAAAGAGAATTCAGAACTTTCTTCACACAACTAACTCCTTCCATTGCTGCTTAGACGTGAATTTCATCTTTTTGTTTAGGTATTTCTGAGCCCAATATTTATGTAATATAAGCATGTGTTTCAAGTTCTATAACTGAGCTTCCTGTATTCTACTTGCCATGTTTGAATACCCCTGAGAAACTCCAAATTTACAGTTACTGGTCCCTAGAGACTCATTGCCAAGCACACGTTATATGAAGATGAACGCCAGCATCTTCTCCACCACTTCACACTCTCATATTGCCAACTAGGTCTTCTGAAAATTAATTCTCAATATACCATTTCTTTTGGCTCCATGTATCTGTATTTTGGCACAGCATTTTATCATAAGTATATTTCAATTACAAAAACCCCACAACTATGCCAGAGTCAAATGCTAGAACCGAAATCCATAATTGTCTGCTCACTCAAATTGATGTAAACATTCTTAGCTCCTAATCTAATCTTGCTCTTATAAGAACGTTAACTTCCTTGACACCACCTTTTGCACTCCACCTATAAATATCTGACCAAAAGTATTAAATCAAATTTTATTTATACTAATGCAAGATTGGACATTGTCATTTCTGCACAGTTATCAGACTGAACAAGAGCTCTCTGGGTCAAGCCGCAGTAAGTGGTGTACAAGTGTTTAATAAATGCATATAAAAATATATTTTACAGCACAATATATACATAAATACATATTTTTGAGAGGCAATGAGCATCACAATATCTAATGAATGGAAGATTTGTTTATTATTTTTAGGCGACAGATGTTTTAAGCCTCTTTATACATTAAAGGTAGGTTCCAGGGAAGCCTGCAGTAAGCGCCTACAGAAACAAGTGTCCGAATTTATCGTTACAAAGCACGACATGACAAACCAAATTTTATCTGCTGTCTTGGACTAAGCAGTATTCTCGTCAGAAGTAATTACATTTTACAGCAGAGACATCCCAGCAGTGACCAGCTCCGGCAGTTTTGGCCGCTCACACCCGCTCCAGCAACGGCTGCACTGGCTCATGAACCCACATCTCGGGGCTCTGGTTATGGTTCCAGCATCTCTCCTTTCCCCACAGACCAACCTCTCCGCTGCGTCAGACCTGCTCCGAGACAGGCAGAGAGCCAGGGAAGCAGAAAGCGCAAACTGCGTGACTAATTGGCTTCGTGTTTTGTGAAACCGGCTCCTCTCCTAGAAACGGTGTCCAAGCGCCGGGCCAGAGCCGGGCAGCCCGTGGGAATCACCAGGGTCACGGTTTGATGCAGCCTCACCAGGAACGGGCAAAGAAACCATGGCGATGCAGCCCAGAATTGCCCGGTATGCTCATGGCCAGGCAGCGCACCCATCTCCAGGTCCTAGAGATTAATTTTATCTGGTGGTTTCTGGGAAAAATTCTTGACACAGCGCAGTTAATGAAAGTGAATGGCACGTTAGGGGTTACAAACGCCCTTCTTTACAGCTGCCCAATAACCCACCTTCATGAAAGCCACATCAGCATTTCCCACTGTCATGGTTACAACAAACTGTTCCACAACGGCTGAGGTTCCGTTCCACAGTGAAGCACACACCATTTTCTCCCATGGCCCAATTTCAAATAGTTCCGTAACACAGCAGACAAATATACATAGATACAGGTTCTGCATAGTCAAGGACGATACCTTCATTAACTCTGATAATTATTTTTGTTACACACAGAAGTTTAAAAAATGAAGGCCCTAGAAGATGATGTAATGAACATTCAGCATTTTCTTGTGCAAGTTGTTTCCAGCTGCGTAACACATTACAGGCCTACAGCTGGTAGTTCCAGCCATAAGAGGATGTACATTAAGTTTATAAACCCCCGACATACACCACATCAACAGTCCTCAGAACAGGCTTTTCCAATTCCAGCGGGATGATACACAGCACCGGAAACCTGTTCTACCCAAACATGCCTCCCATCAAAGGTAAGATCTTGACAAAACAACAAAGCAACAGAACATGCTTCCTTTTTCTGATTTAACACTGTGGAAGAGACCAGCCATTCCCTGAGGACCACCACAAACTTGAACATAGAGGATACTTGAAGCTAGTAAAGAACAGACAGAAGAATTTTGAGGAAGATCACCAGATTCCGGGCTCGAAACCTTGGAGAAATTTATTAACTATTAAAGGTATATTCCCTTCAGCAGTAACAGGAAACTAATTAGGAGACAGGAAAAAATTCCTTCCACTGGTACCCAGAGCACATTTAAAACTGAGTTGTCCTCAGTTCCGTTTTACTCCACCAGCGCACAAAAGAGTGTAAGTCGAACCACCCAGGTAAGATCCCCCCAGCCAAGGACGGAGCTGGGCTGGCATTGCCTGAGACACTCTTCCCATCAATCTGACTTTTACTAACAATAAAAAAGCTCCTCAGACTTTTTTCCACTAAGATGTTAAATTGCTGATACGCAGATCATAAAAATCAGTTTGAACAATATACATCCTAAAAGCAAAGTGCCCATTGTCTCTGTCATAATGTCTTTATAAAGCCATTATATCCTTGTTGCATCATGGAAGGTATCACATTGCAAGATTACATTGTGTAAGTTATTACATGTGCAAAATATAATATACATCAAAAAGGTTTTACCTATTCCTGTTTGCGAGTCTACATGGAAAAGTTTTCAAGGTCTTCCAGCATCATAAATAAGAGCATAAAAAGCAAACATTCTAGTATTTTTAGGCTGATGAGAAAGCATCCCAGTAGAACACCACCACAAACTCATGCCCAAAGTCTGCCTGCAACCTCCTCCAGCACTGTCAATATCCTTACACACTCAATGTCTTGAAGTACCAGTCCTAACCAATGTTCTCTCAAATCAAACCAATCAAGCCTAAAGATGGAAGTTTAGATATCATAGTAAACTAGAGAGAAGCCTTTGGAGTCTCTCCCTCCTGAGAGCATTACGAAGAATTAGGCAGCAAAGCTGCCCACCCTGCCTGTTCAAAAATCAGGGCTTACCTCCCAAGTCTGATGGCTTTTACCAAGTTTGGAACACCCTCCATCTGTATGTTGTCCTCTGCCTCAAACTGCTGATAAGCCTGAGGGGGAGAAAGAGAAACAGACCTGCTAGAACGCCAAATCCAACCAGTACGATGCCTTCAAGAGGAGTTACAAGTTCCTGCTATGCAAACCAGGATGGAGATCCAGCTCATTAGGAAGCCTTTCCTAGCCTAAGACTATCTGAAGGCTCTCCTTTCATCCAGCTCCATTCTTAGAAGCTGGTCCTATACCAAAGTTAAGACAGAGATCAAGCATAATCAATCCAATCATCCAGGAGGACCTTATGACCTATTAAGTAGTTGCTGAAGAGCACATACATCAACCATGGACTGAAACAGGGACTGAAGCTACCAAACAAGTCGTGGTTTAACCCCAGCCGGCAACTAAACCCCACACATCTACTCGCTCACTCCCCCGCAGTGGGACGGGGAAGGAAACGGAAAAGTGAAAAAACTCATGGGTTGAGATAAGGACAGTTTAATACATAAAGCAAAAGCCGCATGTGCAAGCAAAGCAAACCAAGGAATTCATTCACCACGTCCCACTGGCAGGTGAGGTGCTCAGCCATCTCCAGGACAGCAAGGCTCCACCACATGGAACGGTTACTTGGGAAGACAGATGCGCTCACTCTGAACATGCCCCCTCTCCCTTCTTCCCCCAAGGTTATATACTGAGCACAATGTCATATGGTGTGGAACGTCCCTTTGGTCAGCTGGGGCCAGCTGGCCCTGCTGTGTCCCCTCCCAACGCTCTGTGCACTTCTCACCTTCTCATTGGGGGGTCAGTATGAGAAACTAATTCCTTGATTAAGAGAATAAGAGTATGAGAAGCTGAAAAGTCCTTAATTGCTCAGCAACAACTCAAACGTCAGTGTGTCACCAACACTGTTGTCATCCTAAGTCTGAAACACAGCGCTATACCAGCTACTAGGAAGAAAATTAAGTCCATCTCAGCTGAAACCAGAACACAAGTATTTAACCTGGAAGTGCTAAGACCTGGAGATAAGCAGCAAACAAAACTGACTTGTAAAATAAGTGATAAATTCTCGGCAAGACTGACGTCTCCAAGTAGCTCTTAGCAATTGAGAACTATAGACCTCAGTTTAAGGAATAGGGCACTAAAAATTGTGAAGATAATTTAGCTGCCAAGAACACTCTGTCAATAACAAATATCAACATGTAACAGCTACATGGTCTTGTCCCCAACACATACAGGTAGTTCAAGTATCCACTATGTCTCAGACCCACAAAAATCACTGTAATTTATCACCAAAAACCTGACATAAAGCTTTTAAAATAAAAAAATAATCTTAAACATTCTGCTATAATCATTTAATATATAGACAACCATATGCCAGGAGGTCTCTAACAACGGTTGAAATTCAAGTGAACAAGGATATAAGCAAGCCAACTTCTACCCAAAATCAAATTAAAAAACATTTGGATCTGGTACCAGCTTCTCGCCTCATCTGTGGCCAAAACTTGGTTTCGCTGACAAAACTTTTGATTGACTGTTTTGAAAACACTGAGATGCTTTGTTGATACATTTGGCTATTGCAGCAAGTAACTTTTTGACAATACTGAACATGACATTTGAAGTCAGCATGAACACAGAAGCTACAGCAGACTGGATTTGTTTCTAAAGTCAGGTAACAGGTGACAGTTCAGGAATGGAAGAATCTAAAGGACATTTAAAGCCTTTTTCTTCATTGCTGTAAAATTTACAGCAATAGAATTATTATAACAAACTCCACCACCTAAACCACTAGTGCAATACTCCCTTATTTTAAAAAAGTACATGAGCAGTTAATGATATACCAGTGGATTTCAACCTCCTCTCACCACTTTTGTTCAGGTGTATTAGTAGACGAGTTTAAAGCAGGCCAGTCACTGCTCCATTTTATTTCAGCCTCCGCTCTGGCAGCCTGACTTGGTGCAAGGTCCTGAGCTGGTAACTGTGCCCTCCGCTCCATCTAGTGGAACGTGGGTTCCCAGGACACAGGTACACCCGTCACTTTACAAGGCAGCCAGGAAAGTAATGGAGAAATGCATTGCTCGGAAACCAAACCTTCCTTTCCAGCGCACTTCGATGCTCACACTCCCTATAGGAAGATCAAGTTTAGTAAATGATGCCTTGAGGGACAGCGTAGGGAAGGGCAGGGGGGAATCTGCCTTGTAAACGAACCAACGCAGAGGAGAAATGGCTGCACTGAGGAAAACACGGCAAACAGCAAACTCCACATTCATTAATCATGAAATACAAGATGCCAAGCTGTTCTGTTCCTTTGTTGGAAATAAGATTAGTTCTGCTGTTTCCAGTCTTTGAATAACATGTAGGAACAATCCAAACCCCCACTGACCAAACCTTCGCTTTTAAACTTCTTTCAATGATCTATTGAAAACCTTTATTGTATTCCTCAGAATCCGACACTACAGCTGAGCCATACTTAGAAATAGCATTACTGACAGATATATTTTATACCCATTTAGTTACTCACATCATCACGTGCGTAGATACGCAACTCACAAGTCAAATCTCAAACAATGTTAAGCTTCACAGTTGAAAGTTCCTATTAAAGTCTCCTTGTTAACTAGACCAGTCTGTGTTAAACTGCTGCTGCAGCTCTGCACAGGTTATCCAGAGTATTAGATGCCTTCAGACTTCAGGTTTTCTACCCGAGTGTACATTAGAATAATGCTGGGATCTGAAGAGCTCAGATAAAAGTAAAATACCAAACAGCCCAATGTCTGCAGAAGAATCACAAGAACCAAGAACCTGGTCTTGCATTTTCTCTTTTAGCCAGTGAAAGCCATAGTCCTGTTTAGCTTCCAAGGAAAACAAATCCGCATGTTTTCAGGTCAGCTGCCAAAACGTGTGTCTCATATGCCAAATAAAACCTGCAGCAAGCAGTATCAGTTGCTGCACAATGTCACCTGACGTGGGAAATACAATCACCCCAAAAAGTTGTGTCACATTTGCAGCTCTGAACATCAAGAGCTGTTGTCTTGGTTTGTTGGGGTTTTGTGGGGTTTCTGTTTGTTTGGGTTTTGTGGGGTTTCTGTTTGTTTGGGTTTTGTGGGGTTTCTGTTTGTTTGGGTTTTGTGGGGTTTCTGTTTGTTTGGGTTTTGTGGGGTTTCTGTTTGTTTGGGTTTTGTGGGGTTTCTGTTTGTTTGGGTTTTGTGGGGTTTCTGTTTGTTTGGGTTTTGTGGGGTTTCTGTTTGTTTGGGTTTTGTGGGGTTTCTGTTTGTTTGGGTTTTGTGGGGTTTCTGTTTGTTTGGGTTTTGTGGGGTTTCTGTTTGTTTGGGTTTTGTTTTTTTAAACATGTAGTTTTCCCCAAACAATCTATCTTGAGTATAAATAACAAAGTTAAGGTTTAATAAACTTATGAGGTATGGAAATATATCTGTGCCTTGGTTGTCCTGTCAGATGCAGCGTGATACCTCAGTTGTAATTTAGCACTAGGCAGATCCAGAAAAGGAACCAAATCTTTCCACTCCCCCAGCCTACCACCTCCATCAGAAAGCACTTCAACCATGTAGACATCACGTTTTTCAGATTCTCTTGTAAATACATTATTCTGAGAATGATTCCCCCAGAAAGCACACTCAAAAGCTGTTGCATTCCTGAGGGAAGTCAAAATCCACTACAGTCATCTTTTACTCTAAAAAAGCTTCACTAACCTACAGCCTGTAGCACATAGAAAACGCAGTTTCCCAAAAAGGGACGCAAGGAAGGGAAATAAATTAAACCTCCAGAGCCCCCACAAGATTCAGTGGCACATCACGTGAGGACGGACAGGCACTTACCCTTTATTATGCTATAACAGTCCCCAAAGCAGCACATTTTCCCTCACGGAGTGTTGCTGGACAAGTGAGCTGCGTGGTCCTATTGCAAGTTTTTTTAACAGTTCAAAGTACCTAGTTTTCCATATTCAAGGTTGAAATTTGAAATATTCTGATGCTGAAAACTGGCTACAAGCAGAGCTAGGGGTCTCATCGCAAAGACTTGAAATAATGTGCAAGATAGATACATTTAAGCTCTTTTAAGAAATGTTTAAGGTTACACCCAAGACTGGTGTCTGCCTCAGACACATCACTGAAGTGGAAGGGAAGGAGGAGAACATCATTTAAACAGTAAACCTTTTTGAAAACCTGCTACTTCCATGCTTGGTGCACCTACACAATATTCAGAGGTGCCCTCTGCTGTTGAGAAAAGAAATAGTCCATGAAAGTATAGTCAAGTCATAAAACCAAAAAAACCCCAAGTAAACAAAAAAAACACGACAAAAAAACCCAACCACCACCACCACCATTTGCTCACACCCAGTAAAAGTCTGCTAAAGACTGGCAGTAAGAGCTCTGAAAACTCTGCTTGTCCCAACATTGTCCCTAGACCCTGCAGAGGTAATGTTGCCAGCAACAGAGGCGAGGGCAGAGGGAAAGCATGGGAGTCACAAAGAGCAGCACTGCAAGGTGACATGAGGAGATGGGGCGCAGGCCAAAGGACCCCACCACTGCAGCACACCCCTGCACGCCAGCAGAAGTCGCAAATCCTTACCCCTCTGCTCTTAAGCAGTTGTAAAGTTTGCCAAAATATCCCAGGATGCAACGTTGCACCATTTTTTGGCAGCAAACTTAACTTATGCAACCACCACAACCCACACGATACCAGGACCGAGCTCTGTATATCATACAGGAGTGGTGACTCCCTGCGCATCTGCCTGCGTATTCGGGATTTCACCACCTATGGTTGTTCACAATCCTCCCAGCAGTGCCACCCGGTCACGTTGTCACCTCTCCCATTTCCATTCCCTCCTATGAAAGAGCAAATCATAGCAGTTCACTCATCTAGGACACAGCTGACAGCAACTGCTTAAATTCATAATTCAGGGGAAAAACAAGTCAGTGAACCACAGGAACTTGGTATAATGGTTGACGCAGAATAAGCTTATTTAACTTCTTTAATTTCAAACACCAGATTTATGTCAACCCAGCCGGTTGAATATGCAGCTATGATTGTAATCCCACATGATAAATTAAAGTGCAAAGAAATATTTCTCTTTTTTTTTTAGTGTTGTGATCACTAAGACAGCAAAACTCCAAGAATTATCATTTAAGTCATGACACAACCACAGTTTCTGGAGCAATTTTAACTGCCGTGTGTGTTTAAGCACATAGACTCATGCTGAACGCTACTGTGTAACTGAGGAGCTGCGCTCTCCCAGGGTTAATTAGTCTTCGCTAAATGTTCAGGATGGACAGTTCTCAAGGGAACAGCCGAAACCTTTTAATGGGCAAAACTTGTTCTCACACACCTCGTTTGAGGAAAAAACACATACAGCACTATAAGTTCTCTACAAGAACCAAAAGTCTTGTAGTTAAAGCATTATACGGGACCGCGTCTTAGCTGTTTTCTATTCTAAACTATTAATTATATCAAATTGATGTTCCTATCTCAAATTTTGTACTCCAACACAAAAAAGCAAAGCCAGCTTTCATTTACTTGCTTGCTCTGTGCAAGGTATTTGCAATTATCATCAATGATAACACTACCACTATGTTGAATGTTGATGCGGTACCAGTCAGCAATACCACAGACTGGTATAGATGCACAGGCAATAGTATGGGAAGTATAAGAAAAAAGGAATTCTAGCTAGAAAACTTGTAGCCACATCCAGTGAATTAACTCGACACTTCAGTATCTTTGGTATCGCAGGGCATGCAAATCACCTTGCCTATAAAACAGAAAACAAGACAATGCAGTAGAGTTGGACTACTTCAGGAATATGTACAAGAGGATGGTTTTCACCCCCTAGAAATTTAGATCACTAAAACCAGTTCACTTGCATAATATTCTTTAAGTGTTCAACAACTGTGTTTGTCTCCTTTGATCTTGCTCGGCATCAGCAGCGTCTCAAATCTCGTCAGAGTCTTTCGTGTTGTCCCAGACAAGTTACCAACCCAAATCATAAGCAAAACTCAATGCTCAACACGGCTCTATGGTTTATCCAAAGTTACATCTTTGCTCTCACAGAAGGTTTTCCCCAAATAAAAAGATTTTTGAATTGTTTAAAGTCAATGTTTTATCACCAGAACTTTATGCTGTTATGATAGGTGTCTCAACAACAGTATTTCTTACCAAAAAAAAAAGTTCTAGCCAACATCCAGTGGTTCTCATGCGAATACTTCCATTAATATGATATACACACAATGTAATCATACATTTATTTGACGGCTTAATATTCAAGGCAAAAAAAGAACGTCACACAAATTCACAGAACAATATAAAATAATGTTGTGTACATTAGTATAAAGTCCATCTTCTACGATAGAAACTCCAGGTATAATGCCACATACATTGCCAGAATCCAAATTCTTTCTTGTTTGTGCAAGTAATTTGTACTTTTTATTGTATTAACAGAAAAACTAATGGCATATGGTGCAATCTTGATGTCATAATCCTGTTGTCAGAGTACAGGATTTCCCATTAACAGGTTGGTTGGGCTGTGGGCTTAGAGCACAGACATTCTGCAAACGGTGTCCTTTGCACCAAAACAGACCACTCAACCCATTCCAATGTTTTCTTTTCTCCTCTTCTGCTGCTTTTTTACACACACACGCCTCAGTTCACAAGAATTAGAGTGTTTCTGATACAAGTCTCTACAATACGCTTCACAATTATCCATTTAAGCTTGACTTCATCTATAAAGATACACTCCTGGAAATCAAACATCCTGGTTTTCACTAGCAAGGACTGCTTGAAGTGTTCCTGCATCACTGCCTGTATAGAATCCAAGAACATTTTAACTGCAACGGACCTGAAAATGTACATCCCTTGAAGATTTGTCAACAGCATTCTAAACCATTCAAATCTCAGAAAGATTCAGCTCTGAGTACCACCTACGTTAATCTTAACACTAGTGCACACTCATTTCTACCCTGCTGTAGGTTCACTCATGCTGTTGAAAATTAAACTTCACAGAAAGATTATTATACCTTAGGTTGAAAAGGAGAACTATAATTCCTTGTGTTATGGGCAGGAAAGGTGACTGAATATAAATAAAGGAAGAAAGAATAGTGAAAAGAAGCTACTTTAACAACAGGGACTCTGTTTTTAGAGACTGATCTCATCTCAACCTTATCAAGCTTGATACAGTCTTACTTTACATTTCTGCATGGCCCAGCAATAAAAGCTGTATATTAATTAACAGACTAGCCTTGTGTCAATAGAAGCCAGATTAGAAGCTGGACAAAATGTTCACATTAATTCACATTGATCAATATTTCTAACCTGTGCTAAAATGTTAAATAAAAAACCCAAACATTGTAACCTTTGTTGTATGTTTAACAGACTCACAGGAAAAAAAATAGTTCATCATTAGCAGCATAGGTCTTTCATCTTCAATGTAAGACTGTGAGGTGAGGGAGATGAAATAAGATTTCTGTGGGTTTGAGTATTTTTTTCCTCTACCCTTTACTCAACTATAAATAGACAAACTGGTGACCATGTTTCAGTCAATGACTGTGTAACCGGTAAGAAGCAGTCCAGCAGAATGTCTAAAATACAATATATTCACATGGTAACTTTCAGTATTTCACGACAACAGGCCATTGTTACCTTTTTGCAAAACGTACACACCCTTTTGTAACTCACACAGAGCAGCTCTAAAAGCAGAGGTGTTCTTCCTTAACTTTCTCTGTTAAAACTAAATGCCTCATAGAAATAAATAATTCCCTAAAAATCATACAAAAGCTAATGAGAATCAGCATCAATGGCATTCTCATTCCAGTAGTGACATTGATTTTCAGCACAGACAACAGTTTAATGGGAAGATAATTAGCTTATTTTATAATCACTAACAAGGGAATAAGTTCTAAATATCTTCTGAAAAAGTTGCTAAACATGAAAATAGCGTGGTCAAAAAGGAAAGCAAAACAACTAAGAGACCAGAAGAATCAGATTACAAGTCACAAGTTGATTTGTTTGCCTTAATTCTAAGGAAAACAAACTTGCACAAGTGTTAAACCTAGTTATCTGCCAAAATACAGGAATTAGCATAGATACTCAGCATATGTGTTATCATTTTGCAGAATGAAATCTAAAATGTACTAACATCACTTTAAGAGGAGCACAATATACTTTACTTACTTTGATCAGCATAATTTTTTGCTTTTAGCTCAAGCTGTCGAGTTTGTGATTCCAGCGCTTCCACTCTGGTTTGCAAGTCCTTTTTCTCTTGTTCTTGGGAATCTTCAAACTCGATGAATTTCTAAATAAAATAAAAAAGTGAAGTTAGCTTCAACAATGAAAGGAAAACTTTTTTAAAGGCATGAATAAAATTCCTTCTCCAATGAGAAAGAACAGATACAGTCATTTCCAGATTGGTTTTTAAGCAGAACAACTTTTGCTTCAAGCAGCAGGTAGGAGACAAAACAGCAACGCAGGGTACAAGCAGGATTAACGTCAATATTAATTATTTCACTCTTTCCTCACTCCACACACTCGCCTGCCAACACTGCATGTGAAAAAGTCTTGGCACCCTCAGGATTGACTGAGCACCAGCGAAGGTCCTTTCACCTGTACGCAATGGTAGAGGCACAGCCAGCAACAGCACCAACCAAAACTACAGGTTATTTTTGATTCCCACCCAATTTCTGTTATCATTTGATAAATTACAAAATGCTCGAAGTCTTAATGGAATGTTATACCTCACAACCAGCTCCTGCAATCTGTCAACTGCTTAAAAAAACTATTTACAGACCCTCTATAGTTGCGTTGATCACAATCATCTACCCTGGTTTAACCAAGTGTCTCACTTAATCTTACCGAGTTCACTGGTGCATATACCAGTGTTTACATTTTATAACATTAAAGTTACCAGTTCATCCTTATGGAAGTTCTAAAAAGCATATTTTTTTACTGTTTATCTTAACAAGAAATTCAGTGTGTACTTGCAGCACAAAGAACACCTCTGATAGCTGTAAATGTCTGAGGTCACGTAGTGCTCCCCATTCTGTGCTGCGGAGAAAAGGCAAGGCCACAAACACAAGTTATGCACAAGGCTTAAGTACAGGGAGGAAAAGCACAGCAGAGCCCTTGCAGAAAAAACATCTAAATACACATGCAAGCCAGCTCAAGGGTCAGAAAGCAAACTGCAGCTGGGTACCGCACAGGAACAAAGAGGCAGAGGAGGCAGCAACTTAAAAATAGTAATGCTATAGGTGATTTGAATATATTTTTTTCCTTATGTATTGCTAGGAAAACTCAGTGGGAAAAATACTTCAAAAGCTCACACATCAACTTTTAATGGGCTACTACTAAGTTTTAGACAATGTGGTTTATAGTTTTTACCAAAGCAGAAACTTGTAACCCTATGAAAGAGCTTCAGTTTAGCAGGGTCAGCACAAGAAGTTTTGCTTGAAGTTTACTTCAGATGTAGAAATGCATCAAAACCCAAGGGGAACAAGAGTTCCTTTCAGACAAGCTCTCCACAGCTATCACAGGACCAGACGCGGGGTTCATATGACTGTGCTTGAAGTCAAACTGGGAAACAACTGAGGAAGAGCTGATCCCAGCCCAGGTAGCGCCGCTTCGGGTTCCACCATTTCAAATGAGTTCTTCCCCTGCTTCAGAAAGATGTGCCAAAGTCCTCCTACCCTCCAGAGTTTGGGAATATGAGTTTGTTGACTTAACACTAAAAAACTCAAACTTTAAAATTCTTTAATCACTCCTTTGTAGTAAAGTGATACAAGTGTTTTGCCCCTTTTATATTAAAGGCTCAAGTCATGCCTGGCTTATTCTTAGTGGACTCCTTTTTTAAAAAAGGCTTCAAAGTTTGATGCAAATTTGGCGCTGGGGCTTAAGACCAACATAGTTTGTTAAATTAAACATGGGAAAACATGAAAGAAGAATTATAAAACTGTAACATCTTTGTTTAGTTGCTTTTCTGATGATTTCCAAAAGTCAGATGGGTTTCATTACTTGCAAAAGGCCAGTGACAATTCTACTTCTGACCAAACAGCCGTTCAAAGTCGTCAATGTCATTGTTACTCATGAACTAAAGATAGATATAATTTTGTGTTTCCTCTACGTTCTTCAACTGCAACTACTGAAAGTGGGTTTGTATTAAATGGTTTGGTTATTTTCCACTAGTTTACCATAATTTTGTTGAAGTTAGATTTTAAATTACAACTCTTCAAAGTACTTTTATAATTAGAGCTGAGTAACTTTTTTTTCCTCTGCTAAAAACTACACCGGATCAAATCACAGATTGAGTACTTTAGACTTTGAATGTTTCTATTTGATTTCGCCTCTCCTTCCAGTGATAGTATTAACACAGGCAGAGCCCCAGGAGATGGATCAGCTCATCCTGACTAAGCCTGTATGACTATGATGGAAGGACTAGTCAGATGAACCACCAGCTGAACACCCATATTAAAATACTTTTTTTTTTTTTTCATTTACATTGACAATACACTCAAATACTGCACCATCATCTGCATCATTTAAAGTACATGCAGCAGCACAGGTAGGAACATGTGAGCCACTCAGTGTATGGATACTAGACATTATTTCAACCCAAGCTACTGGCTACACAAAACACCAAAGCAGACATTAAGAAAAAATTTAAAAATCTAGCCTTCCACATTATAAGTGACATACCGCCTAAGCCACAGAACCATATCTTACAACTCTAACAAGAAGAGAGGTTTATTTGGCTTTTTTTTTGTTTGTTTAGAACAAGCTAAAGAACACCAACCTGTCTTTAAAACAATCACACCAAACACCACAAGATTACAGAAGATATGGCTGGAAGAGCCCTTAAAAGGTCATCTTGTTTCAAAGCTCTGATGCTCAGCACTGATGCCTGGATCCCAATTTTGATTAGAACACAATGAGGAGCAAGCACGGGATATGATGCACGTCCCCACTGCTGAAATCCAGGCCTGTGATACGTTCACAAAGTATGTTTGGTGACTCCCATTTAATCATTCCCATTTTCTCCAGGCAGTATCAACTGTGTCATTTCAGACAGTCATTTGTCCAACCTGTTCTTAAAGGCCTTCAATAAAAAGCATGGAAAATGCACTTCACAAATAAGATTCTGAAATATTTATGTAATTATTTTTTAACTTAAAGTTTACAGCAATAGTCATTGCAATAAATATTAATTCAGACAACACAATGACACGGCCCAGCCTATGCATTTGGAGTACTGTCTCATGTATAAAACTATTTAATCACCTTGCTATACAGCAGTAGTCAAATGAAATGTTTCTCCCTACACTTATGTCATCTTCTGTTTCCTGATATGTTAACTTGTTTTCCTGTCACACGATCCAGGTGCAATACTGAGCAGATCTGATGTCAGGTTCCACCTCCTTGGCAGCCTCTCTTACCCTATGACACGGCCTTTTATTGCAGCGATGGCAACTTTTCAGGCAATGGTTTGTTCTTCCCGGAGCAGGTAGAGAAGATGAGCGATGAAGCCAACTCAGCTGGACTTCAGGTAGAGAAAAATATATGTAACTCAAAACAACCTAGTAACTTCTACACTGTGTTAACAAGCCTTCTGTAAAATGGATCTCAATTTTGTTCTCTCAAATTAAGAATAAACTCTTCCTGCAGGGTATTTACTTAACATATAATCCTAAGGAAGAAAGCTAATTTTGGGAACAGTAAGAAAAGGCAGTCATCAAGTTCACATTACTACTTAAACTCATTTTTATGATTGCAAAAGTAGCAACCATGTATTGAACACCTGATTTCAAGAACAGCTTAATCCCACCAACAGCAGAAAAGCTCATATATATATACTCATATATATATATATATTAGACAGCTTGACAGGGCTAAAAGGAGTAGATTTTATCCTGTGCCCAAGTCCACACAAAGCACCTTCTGCTAAGACACACAACTCTAGGTACGGAGCAGTAAACTTCTACAGAAGTAAAACTTCTTATGTATTAAATAGCAGAACCCCAAGTCCTTCTTCCTCTCCCTGTTCTTTGTGGCAGGACACGCTGCCTAACGCTCGCTTGGTGGGAAGAGAAGTTACGCAGAACTGTAAGCAAGACAGCAGAATAGCTGGTTCCTCTATTTCGTTAGCTATAGCACAAAACATACCACGTCAAAAAAAAAATCAGACTACTGAATTTATGGCAACTTAAAAGATCATTGCTGTTACCTGAAGGGCTGAAATGCGGGCCCAGGACTTCTGAAATAAGTCACTATAAGAAAAGTCCACAAGCAACAACTTTCAAGATGTTTCTTTAGCAACACTTTTTAAGTACAGCGAATAAAGGAGGCAAATTAGGACAATGGTATAAGGAGGTTCCTATTTAAATAGTAAACCGTTAATATTGCTCAAGATACTACTGTAAATAAAAATTTCTAAAACAGCAAGCAGAAAGTAAAAGAAGATATGTTAATTCTTCAGGACAATTAGATGATACAGAATATTAAGCTTAGTAACTCAAAATTCTCCATTTTGCCATCAGATTATACAAGCAACCTGCACAATGAAAGGAACACACTAAGCCAACAACTTGTTGTCCAAGTGCAATATTCACATTCCCTTCTTTTGTTTCAACCATACTGCACCCATCAGATTACCTCAACATCCAAAAAAATAACAGTTTGGGACAACCAAGTCTGAATAAAACATGTACCCCTCATACACACCACGCTCTATCTATCCCAGACATTTTCACACATGTACAGCAGAACTGACCCCAGCACGTACCAAAAAGATCACCTTCGCGCTTACAATTGAAAACACGGCCTTTGGTCCAACTGCACCTTGGAAAGCGTCAGTAAAGCTGGTTTGCAGCGTGAGTATTAGTTTCTAGACTGCATAATCCTTGGCCCCTCGACTTAATTTATCATGACACAAAGAAATGGAGATTGCACTGAAGTGAGTTACCAACAGAAGTACATACAGCTCCCAAAGAGGGACAGCAACACAATTAACAGTGTATTCTATTTCATCATATCACTACGGTTTCTGTTCTGCTGCCCAAGGCCTGCTTTCTTCAATCTGGCAAATGCTGCTTATGTTTTGAGCCTGATTTATTTTCTCACGAATAAGGTCAGAAACTATTTATCAGTTTCGTACTCTCTTAATAAAAATAAAATGTTTCCTAAAAGAAGTCTGTTACATGCAGCTTGTGTCAGAACTAGGGATTACATAGTTGCCAGACTGAAGTCCATAAGGTCCTGTAAAACAAGTACAGGTTTGACAAAGAAGATTAATGGTTTGGTGGTCCAAGAGTTTGGGGAACACTGTTCACACCACATTACTTCATAGAAAACTACTGAAGTCCTGGAACAATTTGCAGACATTTTTCACTTATTTAAAAATACTAGGCATACAAATATTTGTACAGGGCTCACATTTTCTAAAGTAAGTTTTTGTTGTCAATATAGTCTTCACCCATAGTATTGCTGTTCTTCTGATTTTTGGAAAATTTCTCCGGTAAGAACAACTGCAGAGATAAGGACAGGACACCACGCCTGGAGACAGACACAAGATGGCTTGTTCTATTACAGATAATGCTGTCAATCCAATTTCCTACAGGAGTTTGGCAAGACAATGAGCTGGAGGAATTTAACCTGCACAGCTGCTTTCTACTGTATTGCGTTATCATCTTGCAAGCTTCGCATTCTTATTTATGCTGAAGTAACTCTTAGATACTCATATCTCAATTTTTATAGTAATATCTTAAGTCAGAGTTTTTGCCATTGAACAGTCCACACCACCTGTTGCTGGCTGCAGCTTTTATGTACCAACTTTGAAGAACTACAGTCTAGACAGCCTGTATTGCTGTATTTTTTTGCACTGCCTTCTCACTCTGTTTTATAAACACCCTCTGCAACTGGGGTGAAATGGACAAGCCACCTCCTACCACCGGGAAAATCCCGAGGGAAAGCGAAAGCGCAGAGCTGTCAGTGCAGGGTTCCATGTTCGCGCTGCTTTTCTCCCAGGGACCTGGTGCCTGGCAGGGCAGCAGCGCTTCAGAAGAGCTATTTAAGAGTCTTCCAGGAAGGGCCACGCTGAGAGAGGGCCCCTGGACAGACAGACAGCGCGGACAGAGCTCTGCCACAGCCGCCTCCACAGCCTGCACCGGCTCCGCCGAGGCACCGGAGCAGCCAGGGCCGGGGCTCTCCCCGCACACGGCGCGACCTCAACTCCCTCCCCGGCGGCTCCCGGCCCCTCACACCGCAGCCGTCTCGCGGGGTCGTGCGAGCCGGCAGCAGTCACCGCGGGGCAGCCCGGGTGCCGCCAGCACCCCGCCCACGGCGGCCTCGAGGGCAGGAAGTCCCCCCCGCCTCCACGGAGGAAACGCGGAGCCGCCGCCCCGCTCGGGAACGGGCTCCCGCCCTCCACCGGCTCCGCTCCCGCCTCGGCCGCTGGGCCCGGCGCCCGCCCTCACCTCCTCGGCCTGTTTGCGCAGCGCCTTCTCCCGCTCGTACTGCGTGAGCAGCTGCTCGTTGTCGTCCCGCAGCAGCTCCAGCTCCACGCTGGTCTCCTGGCTGTGCGCGCACACCGAGTCCAGGTTCTCCAGGACGGCCACCACCAGCGGCATCAGCTCGGCCACCACCTCCTCGTCGTAGCGCCCGATGAGCCGCTCGAACTCGCGGTAGATGGAGCCCGCCAGCCCGGACACCCGCTCCGACATCATGGCGGGGCCGGGGCCGCCGGGGTCCTCCTGGTACACCACGCCGTCCGCCAGCTCCATGGCTGCCGGCGAGCGCCTTCCCTCGGGGGGCCCGGCGGGGCGGCGGCGGCTCAGCGCTCCCGGCGCCTCCTCCTCCCTCTGCGGCGAGGCCTCGCCTGCAGCCCGGGCGAGCGGCGGGGGGGCGGAGCAGAGCGCGGCTGCGGCGCACGGCACTGACCTCACCCGCCGCGCCGGGGCGGGGCCGCGCGTCACGCGGGAGAGGCGGGGCGACCAATCGCCCGCAGCGGCGCGGGGGGCGTGGCCGAGCGAGGACGTGGGCGTGACCTGATGGGAGGTGGGCGTGGCCGTGCGGCGGTGGCGGTTGGCCAGTGCGGCCGTGCGGCCCCTCAGGAAGGCGCGTCCCGCAGCAGCGAGGCGGTCGGCGCGGAGGGCCCGGGCGGCTGCGGCACGCTGCGGGTCACCCGAGCAACAGCGGAGGCGCCTCTGTGTTGGGAGTGGGAGGTGCCGGACCCTCAGGCGGAGTGTTCGCCTCAGGGAGAGGTTTAGTATTGGGCTGTGGGGCTGGAGAAGAGGCGCTGAGGCCCCGCGGGGAGGGGAGAGACGAGCACAAGAGGTTGCACGATTAATCTTCATCTCTTTGAGTGGAGGATGTGAGGAAATGCTGCCCGACAGCTGACACGGAAGCGTTATTATTTATTTATTGCACGCACAGAGGCATAAATAGATCAAGTGATTCATTTAGGGGTGACTGACGGAGCTAAAACGAGATTTGAGGACTTGGCAGCTCCCGAACGCTGCTTGGGTTGCTGCGTTGGCTCATCTCCAACAGCCAAAAGACCTTTTCTTTCTAATAAGGTCTCTAGATAAATGAAAATCAGAAATCCTGTTCTCTTAGCAATAATCCAACTTTAAAAGCATCTTGCACTTGCCAAGAGAAATTGGTTTTCCTGGGATTTGGAAAACTGAAGTCCATTCCAGATTATGTGCTTAGTCATAGGAACAATGTGAGCTGATCTAGACATTTACTATAAATTTGAAAACATCTAGTGACATTCGAAAGTTTTGGAGTTGTTTCACTTCCCTCATTTTTATCATACAATTAATATTTGAGGAAATCATGATCATTAAGTAGAAGTATTTCACATACAAGGGAGCTGAGGAACTGAGTGGCCTAGTGACAGTGCAGGAACAAAGAAATGAGTGTTTTAAAACATGCAGAAGCCTGAGAACTGGTGGAAGTTTAACTGTGGTTATTGCTTTAATTTCCACTGGAGAGCAGTAGAGGTTTGCACAGTATTTTCTCTCAATTGGACTAATCCTAAGACAGTAACTGTGCTTTACATGCATGTGATGCATTGTCTTTATGTGCTAAGCTAGTGGGTCTGCACAGGAATGATGAGAGAAAAGACTTCATCTTTACTTGCTCCTGTCAGAATTGCTCTCTCCCTTCGGGTCACACATAGTTTCCCATTTCCCTCACTGTCTGAGTTGCAGAGGCACCAAGAGCCTTTGGGCTGGAGGTTATTGACTTGTGGGTTTTTTAGTGAGCCTGAATAAACTTTGTAGGAAGACAACAACCAGTTGGAGATGAGAGGTGGCTCCACTCTGCTCTTGGGATGAGGTTGCCTGGCCATGTCTCTTAATAATTGCAGTGGACTTTTCAACCCAGACCACACCACGTTATTCATGTGTAATACTGCATAGTGTGACGACAGTTCTAAACAACTGCAGATTATTGGGAGGTTAAAAATACACAGCATCTTGAATTGTAGCAGAGATCATTTTCCCTGTAGTGTTTTATAGTCATCGCCATCACACTCAGCAAATTGCACAAATACATCAGCTCAAAAGATGTACTTTCTGACAGACAGCAAAAATGGGTCAAGGTGTCTGCTGACAGCCTTTAAGGGAAGGGTCTCTGAGGATGTGCTATTTTTATCCTGTTTCTATTAGCAAAATTACAGATGTGGTTTCTTTCACAGCTGGAGCGAGTCCATCACTGAACAGGCAGGCGGTTGCCGTTAGAGCTGCAGCCAGACAGGCGAGCACAGGTAGAACAGAGCCATTTGTGCTCCTGTTTTATTTCTAGTTACCTGAGGGTTTTCCACCATGGATAAGTGAAGTATTTTAAAAGAGGAACATTAGAAAAATTACCTGGGAGCCAACTTTCAAGTGGTGTGAAAATATATCTTATTGAAAGTCACCGTGATCATATTTGGTGATGTGAACCTTGCAGTCGGTGTGACATTGCAAAGTCAGGGATGGATTAAAATAGAAGTTATGGAATTATATCCTACTTGCTTGCCAGGACATTAAGAGACCTGATGACCTGTCAATTTAGTGAACTAATCAAGCATGTGAAACATAATAAAGAAACCTGATAGTACTGTCTTTGTAGCTTTGAAAGCAGTGGCTGTCTGTGGTAACTACTACAGTAAAATGCAATTCACACTCGTAGGAAAATAACTTCCTGAAAAATAAATCAGTTTTCTGGATCATAAGAAAAAATATATATTCCCTATCCCTAGAAATAGCAGTTTATTTGAAAGTAAATTGATTTATAATTTATCAGGGAAGAATATTAGCCCTTGAATCAGTATGGGGTGAGAAGAGCTTAACTGGAACTTGTCAGGCTTGCAAGTCTGGGTTTAAGGAGCAAGAGGTGCCCAGCACAAAACATGAGTCCCGTGAGAACTCTCTGAATGTTCTGAGGGGTACAAATACAGGCTGTTAGCTGAGATCTTTATAAAGCTGGGGCCAAAAGAATTGTGTGTTTGAATTTTCCTGAAGTCTGGAGACTCATAGTCAGCCTTTTGCCTTAGGCATGTTCTAAAAATCTGTACTGGTTTGAAATAATGTGTAAATGGCCTGAGCTCAGTAATTATACTTAGTTCACTCACTGAGGACTTTGTATGTCTTTGCTTTCTCTTCCCATGATCCATCTGAATTCTTTGATGCTGTTGAAGCTGCTCTCGATAGACAGGATAAAATGGAAGAACAGTCCCAAAGTGAAAAGGTCAGATTACACTGGCCAACATCCTTACCTTCTGGAGATTCGTATTCTGCTGTGGGGACTCATCGATTTGTCCAAAAGCCCTATAGTTGCTCTTCCTCCATGTCTTCCATTGATCTAGTCAGTGCCTCTGATGATGTTCACAGATTCAGCGCCCAGGTGGAAGAGATGGTACAAAACCATATGACATATTCCTTGCAAGATGTAGGAAGAGATGCCAATTGGCAGCTAGTGGTAGAAGAGGGAGAAATGAAGGTATACAGAAGAGAGGTGGAAGAGAATGGAATAGTTTTAGATCCTTTGAAAGTAACTCATGCCCTTAAAGGCGTAACAGGGCATGAAGTTTGCCACTACTTCTGGAATGTTGATGTTCGTAATGACTGGGAAACAACAATTGAAAATTTCCATGTTGTGGAAAACTTAGCTGATAATGCAATCATCGTTTACCAGACACATAAGAGGGTGTGGCCAGTTTCTCAAAGGGATGTGCTGTATTTATCTGCCATCAGAAAGATACCAGCCTTCAGTGAAAATGATCCTGAAACGTGGATTGTGTGCAATTTCTCTGTGGAACATGACAGTGCTCCTCTAAACAATCGCTGTGTCCGTGCCAAAATAAATATTGCTATGATTTGTCAGACATTAGTAAGCCCACCAGAGGGGAACAAGGAAATAAGCAGGGACAACATCCTATGCAAGATTACATATGTAGCTAATGTGAACCCAGGAGGATGGGTGCCGGCATCAGTGTTACGGGCAGTGGCAAAACGAGAATATCCAAAATTCTTGAAGCGTTTTACATCATATGTGCAAGAGAAAACAGCAGGAAAGCCCATTTTATTCTAGTACTAGCAGCAATTAGAACAAGACTGGGTGAGCATTCCATGTTGGAGAAGTGATCACGCATAGAACACTCCATGCTGGAACGAAGGATCTGTGATTCTGTGATCTGTTTTTAGGAAATTATTTGCCTAGACTGACTACTTCTTTGCATTTTAGGTAAACATGTAATTTCCAATGTTAGTAGTTTTGGTAGAATTTTCAACAAGTAGGAAAGCTGTTCATTTACACATTAAAAATAACAAGGAAGCATGATTCTGATAATGCTCTGCTCATCGTGGATTAGTCTCAAAATGAGGTTAAAAGACTTGGCAAAGCTCACCCAGCAGACTGTGGTAAAGCTGCAAATAGCGCTTGTCCACCTTATGGCACGTCTGAGCTTTGATCGCTAAATGACATGGTTTTAACCAGGCTGGAAATAAATGTCCTGTTGCTGCTTTTGAGGAAATGTTATTCTAAACATCCTGTTTCTAGAGGCCTTTTTTCTATTATTAAATATTTTTTTGCCTTAGTGAGGATTACAGTATTAGAGCTTGTTTTAGTAGCATGAAACATCTTAAATAAATGTGTATACAGAATGTAGTGGATTGACAGTATCAGGAGAATTCTCAGACATTCTAAGTCCAACATAACTTTAAGGGAGACTTGCTAGAATGTACAATGCTGTGGCTTTTAAAACACCTTTCATTAAATCAGAGACCTTGGAAAAATGAGTAATCGGAGTCTGATCATACATGGAAAAAAAGACCCCCGAATACTGGTAAACAGGTTGGTTGAATAGATACTTATGTGAGATCTAGATTCTCCCACCAGAACCAAAAGACATGGATACATGGTGGATTGTAGGGAAGGGATCCCAAGTAAGGAAATCCGTGCTCTCAAAAAGCTGAGCTCAAACCCCTGTTAAGCAGCAGCTAAATCCTGCTCAGAAGGACATGAAATCCACGTTATTTTGCTTTCAGGAAGAGCCAGGGAGGAGAGCCTGGGAAGTTCATCCTTGTTTAAGAAACAAAACCAGGACAGGCAGGGATTTCCTCTCAGCAGGACACACTGAGAATGCAAGAACTCACGTGTCCAGATGTTTTATCCGCAGATCTCTCGAAGGGAATGGGATGCTCGAGGCACAAGAGTGAAGGGGTAAATTGTTGAAGGGTATTTTGACTCGGAGATCTAATATAGTGTAACCAGGGGAAAAACAATTGCCTTCCTTAAAGAGGGAACTTAGTGTGACAGTGCTAGGTTAATAGTTGGACTTGATCATCTTAAAGGTCTTTTCCAACCAAAACGATTCTACGATTTGATAATGTGATCTTTATTTAAATAATTTGTTGTGCCTTTGTTAAATAAAAATTAGATTCGGCGGCTAAGACTGAAATGCTGGAAAAGGGCGTTTCCCTTGCATCCTCACTTTAAACACCCCGCAAAACAGAGAATGAGCCGCCGATGGTGTAAAGCGCCAGCAGGCACCGTGCGCTCGGAGCTGCGGCCGCTGCGAGTGTCACAGCCGGTGACAGGTCAGACGGACGCGCTGAGAGGTCAAAAGGGAGCAGCGACCCAAATCCCATTAGCGGATGAGAAGGGGAGGTGCGGGCTGACACCCGTGGGGCGGTCCCGGGGGGGTCTCCCGGGGGTGTCCCCGGGGGCCGGGCCGGCGGCATGGCGGGGCCCGCGGCAGCGCCCCCTGCAGGCGGGAGGCCGCGCCGTCGCCATGGCAACCGGCCGGCCCGAGGTGGCGGCCCCGGCGGGGGCGGCTCCGGGTTAAGCCGTGGCTTGACCGGCCCCGGCTGCCGCACCGGGCCCGCCAGAGCCAGCCGGGCCCGCCAGAGCCAAGCGGGGCCGCCAGCAGGTGAGCGGGGCGGCGGCAGGGGGGCGGCGGTGGGGAGCGGGAGGCAGGACACCCCCGGTTCGGCAGAAGGGTCTCCCCTCCGCGCCCGGCGGGGGCTGCACCGCGGCCCGTTTCAGCGCCTTACTGAAACGGCACGAATCATTAATACCGGGTCCAGTGCCACCCTCCCCTGCAGCCCCCCGGGCCTGCATTCATATGTTACCTGTGTCCATATGTTGTCTGCGTGCAGACACACACTTGCAGCAAAACGAAACAAAAAAACTCCAGTAACATTGGTTTACAGATTAAAATGATGCATATGGATTTATCCAGCCTACTTCGCCCTAAATTGCAGCCTCCCACACCGCACTTGGAGCTGTGTCTATGACAATCTTTACCTTCCATTCCATTTAGTTTTTCTAATTTTAATATTTGCTAAGTACTTGTTTCTATATTTGGCATGCTGTTATTCTTTTAAACTTTTGTAGCACTTGTGAAAACCCATGTACAATGACTGATTTATCAAATCAGTGCAGATCGTGGGTTAGTGACCTTGAGCTGTGGCTGATTTAATTATAATAGCAGCTGATATTACACGTGATACAGGACTGTGATTGCACTTGCCTGCTGGTCCTGGAATGGTGACTTTTATTCCCTTTCTCCTTAGGACAATGGCTTCTATTGCCGAGCGCACGTTCATCGCTATCAAACCTGACGGAGTCCAGCGGGGACTGGTGGGAGAAATCATCAAGCGGTTTGAACAGAAAGGTTTCAAACTGGTGGCCATGAAATTAATACACGTGAGCCTTCCTTAATTTGTATGTCTCCTTTTTCATACAAACTGCAGCCTTAAAATAGAGCAGCGTGCCATACTGACAAACGCAGTCTTCAGAACAATTAAACCTGAAACTTCAAGGAGTCTTTTTGGATATTTTGGAAAAGTTCCAATTCCCAGCTCTGGCTAAATGCTTTAGACATGCTAAGCACGCTAATTTTAGTAACTTGATGTCCTTAGTCTGAAGAGAGTGTTCCTTTAGGTGCATCCCATACGTAACAAGTACCAGCTCACATAAACGGTCTGTATTGTAAAGATTCTTTCCAAGTCCAGGTGTGGTTAAAGCAAACAGTTCATATTTGTATCGACCAGAAGTACTAGGAACATGCCAGAAATGCTGCATTTTCAAGTGCGTGCAAGTTTTAGGATTAATATTGCTCTGTGGTTAATCTATGTGATTTCAGTGCGCTCCTAAGCTCTTACAGTAAGCTTTTGGTGGTTGGTTGGTTGGTTTTTAATGCAGGCCTCTGAAGACCTTCTGAGAGAACACTACATTGACCTGAAGGACCGGCCGTTCTACGATGGTCTGGTGCAGTATATGCACTCTGGGCCTGTGGTCGCTATGGTGAGTTCTTAAAAATGAAGCTCAACTAAGAAACGTTTACTGTTTATTTGTCTTACCTGCAATGAGATTGTGTTACCTATTGAATTCTAGTTTAAAGGACTTAAAAACCTGGATCCAAACACTGTAATTAGGAAGGTGTACTCTTAACTCCTTTTCCCTTAGTCTTTTTTCATGATCTTTCTCTCCTGTGAGTCCGTATGTTGAGGAATTGTTCAGGTCTGAAGGGTCAACCAACGCTCAGACCTTGAGAAACTGTAAACCTGCACAAAAAACCCGCTGTGAAATGCCATGCATTAAGCAAGATGAAAAATGGTGAAATATTTTTGCTATACTACTAAGCTATATTAACTTTGAAAATATTTTTCAGTCTTAACTTCATTAGAAGGGATTTTCTCCTTTGTTTTTTTTTCCCCTTGATAGTACATTTGTAAAACAGTTGAACTGGAGGTCCTGAGCAGCCAGTTTGTAAGGCTGTTCACAATACTGAGATTTCAAATTGTCCTCTTCCCATCCTTGCTGGGAGAGTATTTTGTGGAAGGGGAGAACTTCAGCAAACACTTCGAGAATCAGACAGACAAATTGGCGATAAATTATGTCTTGCTATTAGGAAATTCAGTTGGTGATTTGTGCCGTGATGGGCAGCATTGTGTAATTCTGTAAGGGGTGATTAACTCTTTCTCCTTTAACTACTGCTAAAATTTAATCATCTCAATGGATTTTTTTTTTGAGGTGTGGGAAGGTCTTAACGTGGTTAAGACTGGAAGAGTGATGCTGGGGGAAACTAATCCATTCGATTCAAAGCCTGGCACTATTCGCGGTGACCTCTGCGTTCAAGTTGGAAGGTACATTTTCAAACTGTTGGTATAATCTAACACTAAATGTCCGGTGGTATGTCATGGTATATGTCATGATATAGGCAGGAACTGCGCTCCATCCTTCTCTATCTTGCGCACGGAGCTGCTGTTCCCTGTGCCCATGTAAGGCCATGATCTAAAGATGAAAGTCCATTTGTGGTCTCCCCCGTTGACAAAAGTGATGAGCAAAGCTGGGCCTGCACACTCTGTGCCAGCTGCCGCTTCACAATTACACACAACTTCTCTCTAGCATGGAGACTGCTTTAAAAAACAAAGCTTGCTTTGAGTTCAAGGATTCTATTACTTTTATATCCACCTTTGCTTTTCCTAGGAACATCATTCACGGAAGTGATTCTGTAGAAAGTGCTGAGACAGAGATCAACTTGTGGTTCGCTCCTGAAGAACTGGTGGATTACAGAAGCTGTGCTCATGAATGGATCTATGAGTAAAGTGGAGCCTACACCTTCGGGTATGCTTACTGACAGCCTCTAGCTTCATATTAACTGCTAGAAACCCGTCCCAGAAATCCGTGAAGTTGCTCTGTAGTAAATATTAAATACAGTCTGTGTTTGCTGCTGCTTTGGTTAAAAAGCTGCCAAGCTATAGGTGGAATTGTACTTTTAAAAAGCTGCTTCTGGGGGTGAGAGATAAGAGACTGAAACACAGAGAAGTAAAACTTTCATTGTTAATGACACGTAACACATAGATTTTCCTGAAACACTCTGTACTCAAAGAGGGTATTTTGATAAACAGAAAAAAAAGTGGTAAGGGTTTTTTAATAAATAAATAGGCAAATGGTTCAGTTAATTTCGTCAAAACGTTAGAGGACGACTGGTGTTATGTAAGTATATTGATAGTGTGGCTGAACGTTGAGGATTGAACTTGATATCAAGCGAATCCCCATGCCCAAAACAGCTGCAGAAAAAAGCTTATTTGTGACACAGAGCGCGGCTGGGATTAAAATGACAACTTTCCTCTAGATTGACACTGTTTCAACTTGCCTTTTTTTTTTTCCCCATGTGGGATTTATCTAGCTTTTAAAGGAAGGATTAATACACCAGGCTTTCCAAAATGCCCTTTTATATGAAAAGGAGATTAATGTGAGGATGAGTGAGGGAGATCCACCTTCAGCCCCTTCACTGTAGCACTCCCGACCTTGACAGAGCAACAAGAGCGAGGTTTGTTTTACCAACTGAACAGCCAGTAATTAAGCTGCATCCTCATTAGTGTTCTTTCCCTAACAGCTGGAACTCCAGAGCAAGCTGTTCTTGGATAAGGTATTTCAGGAGTGACTGTAGCATTATTTTTTATCTATTTATTTAATCATGTAAAGAAATAGAGTCATCATACTGCTAAATGTGCTTCAGTAGAGGTGTGTGCACCTATCAGAGAAACCTATTGGCCTCCTGCAGGAATTTTAACAAATACTCACTAGCTGTGCTGGATGAGGAAAAAGAAATGTGTTGGGGTCAATATTATGTATTTATTTGTCTGCAGCATTGTATTCATTAAAGGCAAGAGTTTAATGAAGTTATTGTTCAAACTCCTAGATTTTTTCCTACAGCAAGTTTTTGTTTCAAATGTTAAACTGTGCAATGAATGTTGAATTCAATGCTTTGTGAAGATGTCAGACTCCTAAAAAGGGATGGCACAAAATAAAACATTTGCTGTTTAAGTGAAATAAAAGGTAATTTTCATTATATTGTCTAAAAGCTAATTAATGACTATTAGGAGAGGGAACAAACTCCCTGGGCAGCCTGTTCCGGGCTCTGTCACGCTCACTGGGAAGAAGTTTCTTCTCAAATTTAAGTGGAACCTCCTGTGTTCCAGTTTGAACCCATTACCCCTTGTCCTACCATTGGTTGTCACCGAGAAGAGCCTGGCTCCATCCTCCTGACACTCACCCTTTACGTATCTGTAAACATGAATGAGGTCACCCCTCAGTGTCCTCTTGTCCAGCTCCAGAGCCCCAGCTCCCTCAGCCTTTCCTCACACGGGAGATGCTCCGCTCCACCATCTTTCTTGCCCTGCGCTGGGCGGTTCGGTGCAGTTAAACACCCTTATATTTCTAGAGGAAAAGGCTCGCTCCCCCGCTGATGCAACTGGGAGCCAATAACCCCAGTGCGGGGGCGGGGAAGGCGACAGGTGCCGCTGGGCACAGTGCGGCCAGCACCTCCGGCGGCTCGGGGCAGCGCGGAGCAGCGTCCGCCGGCCGAACGGGCCCGGGCCCGGCAGCGCGGGCTGGCGGGTGTGGGCGGGCGGGCTCCCAGCCGAGCCCCCAGCCCCGCCGCGCCCGCCCCCAAGCGCCGCAAGCCGGGCGGCTCCTCCTCTCCGCAGGGCGGGGGATCCGGGGCCCGCCCGCCGCCTCCACCTCCTCTTTCTTCGGCGGCTGCGGTGCGGGCGGCAGCGGCTGCGGGAGCTGCGGAGAGGTGAGCGCGGCGCGGCGGGCCCGGGGAGGGGACAGCGCCTGGCCGCGGCGGAGCGGAGCGGAGGGCGGGGGAGGGCAGGGCCGGGAGCGGGGCCCCGCGGGCCCGGGGAAGCGCCAGCGCCAGCCGGTGCCACGTGGGCCCGGAGCCGCCATGGCGGGGCGGGCGGCGGCTCCTTCCGACCTTGGGCCCGGGCCTGAGCCGAGCGCATCGCTGTGCCCGCAGCGCCATGGCCGCCAACTGCGAGAGGACCTTCATCGCCATCAAACCCGACGGCGTCCAGCGGGGGCTGGTGGGGGAGATCATCAAGCGGTTCGAGCAGAAGGGGTTCCGGCTGGTGGGCATGAAGTTCGTGCACGTAAGTCCCTGCCCGGGAATCGCTCCGCCCGAGCGCTGCCCCTCACCTGCCACAGCAGGTACTTCAGTATGTGCTTGTACATCTTCCTGTGCGGCTCTTCCCGCGTCAGGACGGGAATCTGATGCTGTGTTCGCCGAGAGCTGGACGGGCCGCGTCACACGTCAGGCCACGTTTTCTATCTCTGCCCTTTCCTAAGGAAACTCAGTTTGCTGGGGTGGCTCAACGCGGCCTGATTGAGCGAGCTGAAGTGACCTTGGCTGAGAGGCTGCGCCAGGGAGCGCAGCCCAGACATGGTGTCCTCGCCTCATCGCTGAGGATTAATCTAAAACAAACTAATAATTTTGACAACTCGCAACAATGACGCCACTACCAAAAAAATGGCGTTTCACACGCTCCTTAATGTTACATCGGGGCTTTCATTGAAGCCCATAAAAGCATCACAGCTACTGTCGATAATATTAATGACTGGTGAGTCCGGTCTTTATTGCTGTAGTCTCACAGCTTTTCTGGGATGAGATTTTGAAGTGATATTCAATGTTTCATCTGTCCTTTTAAAGGCCTCTGAAGAACTTCTCAAGCAACATTACATTGACCTCAAGGACCGACCATTCTACCCTGGGCTGGTCAAATACATGAACTCCGGCCCCATTGTGGCCATGGTAAGCAGCTTGATTTTAACTTTAAAGAGGACATGGTTAAATATGTTTGTCTCACTCTGTAAATTACTTAAAAATATTCAGATACACTGTTAAGGAAACACTCTTTCAAGCTACCCAGTTCTGATAGTGGCACAATAAAAGCAAAATTAAAATGGAGACAATCAAGTAAGAAGTTACTACTTAAGAAGGAAAGTGTGCACGTATAAATTGCATATTAAAAGACTTAGCATAGATTAAGCAGAATTCCTGAAAGACAGTCTTGTACACAAAAGAATCTTCTGTTTGGGGGGAAAAGGGTTGGGCTCTGGGATCGTCCTCTCACAGAAACCCATCTTCTGTGCCATTCATGTTTGCACTGCCCCAAAAACCAACAAAACTGTCCTCATAGCATCTCCCTTGGTTCAGACTACATCCCAAACTAGGAGGGTCTGTGCGTCATCAGGCTGTTCTTATCCCACCGCTGCAGGGAGGGTGTTTCTTTAGTAAGTGTACGTTATTAGCAAAGAAAAGCTTTGGTATTTTGTTTCAGCACGGATTAATAGGCTTTGTCTTTTTTCCTTAAGGTATGGGAAGGACTCAACGTGGTTAAAACTGGGAGAGTAATGCTGGGCGAAACAAACCCTGCTGACTCCAAGCCTGGTACCATCCGTGGTGACTTCTGCATTCAAGTAGGAAGGTTTGTGCTCAGTTTGTTACCAGTAGATGTTAAAGCCTCAGTAGTGGTAGTATTTTATTCTAGAAATTCAAAATTGTTGGCAGAGATCCTAGTCTGATGGTATTTTATTTGCAGGTCACAGTCCATAACTGCCACTTAAGAAAATGGCTTGGTACAAAACTGACTTTTATTTGAAACACAGCCCCTCATCAGAGCTCCATGTAAGATCAGCTGGTATTAGGCTGGTATTAGGGAGTAGCCGTAGTCCCCCTGTCCGGCTGAATTAGCTCCTCTAGTAGATATTTGAATATCATACCTGCAGGCATAGTCTCAGAGCTCTAGCTGCTTCATCTCAGTTTTTCCTTATGGAGAAATACAGGTTGCTGAAAGTGTATTTTTATATGAAACAATACGTTTATCTCCTTCCCCAGAAACATCATTCACGGCAGTGACTCCGTGGAAAGCGCCCAGAAGGAGATCAACCTGTGGTTCAAGCCTGCAGAGCTTGTCGACTTCAAATCTTGTGCCCATGATTGGATCTATGAGTGAAAGAGTTGCTGCCATGAACTGTGCCTTGTGAATGCATCATCTCACTCCAGGCAGGGACCCGGGAGCAACCACCACCACGGTTAGCTTAGTCATTTCAGTGCTGTCAAATAAATGGATATGAACTAATTTGTTGTGTTGCATTCACTCTAAAACATAATATGGTGCTCAAATATTCACAGATGTCATTTTATCAGTCATTCAGTATTTTCCTCCTATAGAAGGAATCATTAACACAAACTTCATGGACAGGCATAATGCTTATCCAGTGCCACCTTCTCACATTGAAAACCTCACCTTGTGCTCAGAGCCTCTCAGGGTTTATTGGTGCTCAGACCAACACACCCAGTTCCTTAAAACATTCGTTTTCTTTACAAATGGGGGGTCTTTTCATCTGCAGTGTCTTAAAAGAGAAATAAACTGGAATGCATTAATGTCTGTGCCCAGGAAAGCTTTTAGAACAAAATCACTATTCACAAAAAAGACTTTTTATCATTTTTATTTTGTGTAAAAAAAGGCAAATTTAGTGAATTATTTTCATCTTGTACACAAAGTTATAATTTTAATGCTTTTCACATCCATGCTGAAAATCTGCAGTCTCGTAAAAATGAAAGTAACATTAATTTCTCCAAAAGCGGTTTTCTTTTCACGTACTTATGTACATTGCATGAGAAAGCTTTAAATAACTCTCTCATTGACCACACAAATTACCAAGAAAATAAAAGATTAAATTTGTACAGATATTGATCTATATATCAAATATATACAGAAATGATGTAAAAACCCCATTTGTTTTAATCTGGATTCCCGCCCCAACATTTTCCCAGGGGCCAAAGCAGATGCCTTTTTTTTTTGTAAAAATGGCTGTGGCTTTTTGTTTTAAATATGAAAATTAAAAGGAAGAAAAATTCAGTTTAAGTCACAGTTTTTTCAAATCCCTTCCCAATAAAGGATTGTTACCAAATATATTAGCACCATCGTACAAATATTGACGGGAGAGGGTATTCACATCACATAAAACAACAATTAAAAAAACCAACAAACAAACACTGAAACCCGTGTTAGTATCCGTAGAACAAGGAATCCGTAACTGCTTTGCTTTCCTCAGACGCAACAAGGGAAAGGTTAACGAGTTGTATTTAAAACAACATAAACATCAAAGATCGGCAGAGAGATTTGGAGCAGTAAAAGAAGCTGCAGAGTCAGGTACGCAACCTGCGCCACCTTACGGTTATAAAAACCTGTTTTGCCAAATCCTGGAGTGAGTTTGACCCCGCTGAAGACTCCAGGTGTCCAACATTTGCTGCTCGTTTAGCCAAGGAATGCGGCTCAGGAATGTGCGGTGCCGGTGCCTCGAGCTGTGTCACCAACACAGCGAAGCCCATACAGACACCCCGGCCCGGAGGTGCCCACTCTGCAAAGAGACCCCTCCAAATACACCTGGTAGAATTTTGCTCAGGTTTTCCTTAAACCTCTCCTAAGCACACGGTTTGCTTAGGATGGATTTCGCTGTGCTAGACAATTATACAATTTAGGTATAGCTTGAATTCAGAAACACAAGAGAAATTTCACACAAGTCAGGTGTGTGTCTGAGAATGCAAGTTGACTCACAGACTTTAGTGTTTAAGGAATAAAATACCTGTTTTCTTAAGAACATTATAAAGACTGACAGACTTTAAATCTGATTCTTACATTTCTCCAACACAGCAAGCGTGTTCAACTTGAGTGCTAATTTTGCCTCTTGACTGTAACTCGGAAATCAGGTACGACTGAAAAACAAAGTTCTGAGTCTGGGCAAAGCACAGGAGCCTGAGGTTTCACAGCTTGGCAACACACCTTGCCCATCACTACCCCAGATTTTCACATTATGAAACACGAACACAACAGTTTTTTCTAATGAATTCAGGAACTATCGATGAGAGAAGAAATTACGACTGTGCCCACCTTGTTTCGGTTCACTGGGACAATCTGCAAGTTGTTGCATTAAAGAAAAAAATCCAATAGTGATGTACTTACCAAACCAAATCAATGCTCGCAGAGCTGGATTTTACAGCAAGTTAAATGGAAAACACAGGAAAAAAATAATCAAGGCTCAAAGTGTCGTTATAATAGTCTCTAATGCTACTTCTCCAACCCATGCTGTTCAAAAGAAACATCATGGGTGGGTCAGAATCCAAGAGAATGTATTTGAAGTCTACCAAGCCTGACAAAGTCCTTTTTATGGCTATTTTAGAGAGCTAAAATGTCTTTACCACCTGAAGTTACAGATACTTATAACCTGATAACCAGATTCCGTCAATAGAAGAAGTTGTTGTTAAGAAGGGGTCATTATTTAAGAAATTTTACCAGTAAGGGAGAAAAGAATTCCAGACATTCCTACACTATACAGGACATTTGTTACTTCCAGTAGTAAATACAAAACTTTAGATATTTAACCCCTCTTGCATAGAATGAGGTAAACCTGTGCATATCACCAATGCTATGTACCCAAAGTTAGAGCAAGATTTTAGAAAATAATCAAATTGCTGGTTTTCAACTTTCTATGCATTTCTTTTTTAAGCTCAAACAACAATATACAAAAATGGTCTCCTGGGGCTCTGTGGGTTTATATCCTTAAAGCATTTCTTAGGCTGTAGGAACACAGACATTAATCAGTTTAACTTTTTTTTAAGCCCTAATTTATGGTCAAGAGTCAGATGATCACTGTACTGCTCTGAAGGGACCTGCTAAGACCCAGCAGCACTTACAGAACATACGCAGTTAATTCCTGAGAGTTTAGTTAATGAACCTTACTGGTAAAAGCTAAAGCTCTTGGTGCACGTTGTTCCAGTCACAGCTCTGCAGGGCTGATTGACTCTTCTATTCATCAGCTCCATGAACTACATCGTTTACAAAGAAGCACAAAGTTTAAAAATATGGAAAGATAAAATCCAAATTATTAAGAGTTCCTGCTAAAATACTTTGTGCTTTACTGGTAGTCATTTTCACTCTTTTACATTACTTTTGCCTTTAAAAAATCTGGACAGTTAAGCAAATGGGGCTAATAATGGGATGCTTGAAGTGAGACACAAGGATTGCAGACAATAAACAAATCCAGTTTGAGTTATACACTAGACAGTATATGATGTATATACTGTTCTCAAGTCTCAACTTCCATTTCACACTATTGCAGCAAGAAAAGAATATTGCAGGCTGTGCAGAACCGAACCGTTATTTTTAATCCACCATGTATGGCTCCTTTTAGCTCACCTGAAACCACGTGGAACATCAGTTTTGAATGTTTGGAATATTTAAGATGGTAAGGAAACACCCAGGTCTTTCTGAACAGCAAAAAATAGAAGAAGGCTCAGAAATACCTTCCCATGACCAAGGGAAGTCTGAGCTACTGTTGGTAGCTACAATGACTCTTCCAAAGAGGGGAGTTTTCTGAAGTTCCAGTTTGGCGCAGGGCTCTGTAAACGTTTGCTGGAGCCTCCCAAGAGCACAGAGAGTCACAGATAGACAAGAGCTTTTCAGTCCCAATCCAATGCCCACTGCAGTCAATGCAGACAAGGCGGCTGATGTTAATGGGCACTGAATCAGACCCTAAGGAACTTTAAAAAAGAAAAAAATATATATATAAAAAAAGTATTTTAAACTAAATAAAAACATCTTGAAAAGTTAAAATCTTCCTCAGGTGATGGCTCCGTTGCAATTGGGGCTACTCACTGAGTAGAGCTTTACAGGACTATCTTCCACATACCATTTATGCCTCTAAATTAGGGCTTAAATGCCTTATTTTCACAATAAAAAAAAAACAGAGGCGTGACCAGCGCAGTTCACAAGAGTCTAAAAGTCTCCCAACTTGTACCAAAAAGGTTCATTTGTTATGACAGTTCATTTGTATTTGCAACTATATCTTCCTCCAACCGCTTCCCACAATCATGCTAATTAAACTTTAATCTTACCAAAAAATTAGAATTTCAGTTCTTGTTAACAATGCACAATAAATCTGAACTTGAAAATATTACAAAATTCTTTCAAAAGCTTCAAATACAACACAAAAGTGTCCATTTGTTTTTTTTTTTTAATAAATTGAAAAAATCTTTTTCACTAAAATAGTTTCCCCGCCCTTCCAAAAAATTCTGAACTGAGTCTAACTCATCTACAGTCAAAGTGCCCCGGGTACAGTCACCTGAACTGTACCAGCCAAGTGGGAACAGAAGTCAGTCGGTGTTGGAGAAAAGGCTCTTCTGCCATCACCAGCACAGAATCCCAGAATCGCTCTCCCCCAAACTGCGGAGCTGCCTCACGGTTCCTGTCTGATGTAGTAACCGGCAGATCCGTTGCTCTCCTGGTCAGACGCTCCTTGGAGGAACCCGTACTCTTCTCCATCCAGCAGCTCCTCCTTCAGCTGCAATGAAGACACTACAAAGAGAAGATGAACAGTAAAGATCCATAAAATTCAAAGCAAATACAACTTTTCCTTAAGTTTACTTAGTATTATTTAAATTGGGAACAGAGCCCTGATTTCCCTTTTTCTTATCTTCTGCATTTGAGTGATTCTGCTCGTAACACTCGGTGTCCCACAGAAAGCAGATTCTTTCTGGTCATTAATTGACCCTTAAGTTATGCTCTAATATTAATATATTTTAACAAATTGCTTACAGTAATATATTCTCTACAGGGTTCTCTCAAGGATTTTGTATTTTAAAATGCTGGTTTAAGGTAACTGAATGTGTTAATAGGAATAACGACTGTCACTCAGAATAACACTTGTTTTACTCTTTTGTTTACTTCCCATTTAGTCTTTATGTAGGTAAAACTAAGATTGACTGTTGGCCATTTACAATCTACAAATCACATTACTTAGCCTAATTACTATAAACGGTCTATGTGAGACAAGAAAAAAAGACATCAATAAAGATTCCTTGATGCATCCTTAAAATGTTAAGATGTCAGAAGATAAGTTTCATTCAAGCAAAACAGCTTTTTTGGGGTAGTTTCAATCTTTTCTCTTCTTTCTTTTGTAAAAAGAAAATAGAAATGAGATCTAAGACATAAGAAGTTATGCATAACAATGTCACAATTACTTGTTTATATGCATTATCAATGTATCTTGAAATGCATAAAAACAGAGTGAAACCTTTTATAAAAAGGTTAGTCTCAATAAAAAAAGGTTCCTTTCATGGCATACTGCACCTTTAAGCGTAACACCTGTTTACATGCAAGTATTTCCAAATAGAAGAGGGATCTAGGGAGAGATTACAAACTTTAAAAACAACAGGATAAGCTCAAACACAATTTGGTCACCCACTTTTCTTATGTCCTTTGTACTGTTGCGATTTAGCTTTTTTCTTCTGTTTTGACGAACTCGACTGGCTATCTCTTGACGCTGCAAAAAATTAAGAATCCAAAATTTAAGTTTAGTATTTTGGAAAAAGACTTCGGAACGTGTCAAAACCGCTACACAGTTACAAAATTTCTCCTTAGTGACTGAATGAAGGCAGAATGCCTTTGTTGTTGAAAAAGCCTTCAATTCAACTACTAACAGTAACTACTATTATCTTCCCATTAAACAACACTTCAAATTACTTATCAATTATTATTGTATAATTTGACCTGACAGGACGAGTCTTGATGCACTAAAAATACAGCATTCTCACAGAAATACTTGTGCACATGAACAGCTATGCACACACCAAGTTCCATCAAATTCAGTATGGAAAGCATAAATATATATTTGCAATCTTTAAGCAATATAAATTCCCAGCAATACTATCCATAACTGATAAGTAACAGGCTTTTCCATAATAATAATAAGCATCTTATGGCATTAAAAATAGTAAGTAGCCACAGAAACACTGAGTTCTTCAAATTCAAAGTGGAATACATTTGAACTGCTACCTCTAGACATCAGCAAGAATCTGTTCTATTTTTGTTATGCCTGGTGACCTGACTGGAAAAGGATGAAGTGAGGAAAACCATCACCCACAAACAGGGAGCAGTAAGTGACTGTGATCTTATATATAAAATGGGAACTCACATTGTGGCGCTGGAGGCTGCAGCTGGTACCCAGTGAGCTGACACCATCCCACTGGATACAGGTCTGGGGACTCGCAATCCACCCACTGATCATATTCATCCTCCCACCCATCGAAGTGTATCCTCAAAAGCCGATGGATGATGCGAGTCACTGTGGCCACACAGACCAGGCGAGGTTCCATCAGATCAACCGCCTCTAGTTTCATTCCTACGTGAAACCCGTGGTTTGGAACTTCCTAGAAAAGCGAACACAAGCAAGGCCAACATCAGTAACCAAACATGGTAATTAAGATGGGTTAAGCACAGCGTTGAAGTAAGTATTTTGGCCAGCCTAAGGTAGGAATATACCAAGTACCATTTATAAAGTTTCATGTACCCCATGTTTAATATTTCAGAAATATTCAAGCTTAATAGATTCATATGGTTCTTATTTCTAAAAGCCTCTGTTCTCTTAGATTTTCAAAACTGTATTTAATGAAATGGTTTATCCCATGCAGCCAAAAACTTAAAGATAATCCTAACTACAGTGTAGACATGTATGATGTTTATTACCTTATTGAAGAGCTTTACAGGTGCTGCTATTGAGTCTGTTTCCCTGAGGTAGTCAAACCATTTAAAAGGGAGTTTTGCATAACCTGTGAATTTTAAACAACAGTTTCATACACGAACTGCAAACTTCATGTGTAAGAACAACAACAAAAATGGTATGTTAGCACTGTGCTATGGCTAAAAAGACAACAAAGAAGCAAAACATTAACATCAGAAACTTCCACTCTCTGAGCTTTGGTCTATGGGACAAGAGTCAGCTGGACACGGCTAATTTGCAACAAACACGATGAATGAACCTCTGGATAATATAGAAAGTGTCATTTCACATTAGGATTAATCATTTGTAATTGAAGCTTTCTGTCCACGTAGATCCTTGATCTCTACAATGCCCCACACAAAATGACCCAGGACAGATCACATCTAGTGTGTTTCCTGTGGGGAAAGAGGCTCCACTACCCAAACACGAATTGTTAGGAACAAAGGGGTAAGTTTTAAAATATCCATGCTTGTTCTTAAGTAAGGCTAAAAATAGCAATAATATGAAAAAATACAAGATTCTCCCCCCAACCTTAAAGCTTTTATATAATGGGAAAAAAAAAATCCCTCAAATATGTTCAGCTTTCGTTCATCTACTGAACAAGTATAAAAGACAGAGGACTATCTCACACTTTGGGCAACTTCTACAAGTGCTTAAACCAACAATACTCAAATTCCAGCTGGAGCAACAACAGCTTGAAAGATTTCTTTGTGGTAGCATGCAGTGCTGGGCACTCTGAAAAAACAGCAGCATAGCGGGCATGGCATGGGGTGCTACGGGAGGCAGTTGGATCTTATTGAAGCGGGGACAGCGTGCCCCCCAAATCAGTCAGCACTGCAGAACTAACGTTCACAGCCCAAACTGCAACCCCTTCTTGAATGTGCCTGAGCATCTTCATCTTCCTCTGATCTCAGCAAGAGATGAAGATGCTTGGAAGGAATGAGCTTGTAAGTGTAAAGTCCAATGATTTCACGGCAACTTAAGTCATCCACACTGCAATCTGTATTTGGAAGAGTGCTCACTATGGATACATAGTATCTGCACGAACAGATGTAGCTGGATGGATAACAATTAATAAGGGTACTAAGGTATCAATTTTGCATATTAATGCTTTTTTTCTTAATGTATCGTTCCTTTGGCTAGATAAATATATTTGTATGCAAGTCCTCCAATCAGCTTCTCAACACCACACACAGGAGACATGAGCACGTGGTCCTTATAGTCAGAATTAAGAAACTGTCCATTTTAAAGCCCATAATTTGGAAAGCAAAACACACCCTTCGTAAGAGCTAAGCAGCTTTGATCACTTTGATCCTATTTAATATGTTAATGTGCATTATGTTCTATATTTTACTCTTGTTAAGTCCTCTTTCAAATGACTTCCAGATTATTGCACGTGTGATTTGTAATTGCCTCTCAGTGGATGATACAGGACTGTTACAGAAAACTGCAGTAAGAGGAAAACACACATGAAGATAAAGAATAAAGCTGCCATGATACAAGCAGCACAGAAGTCTCAAATGCATCAACAACAAAATTCACATGCTCTTGTGTAGTGTTTGACGAGAAAAGGGCAAAGGTTTCAACACAGAAGGGAGGGTTTTTCCTCTTCTGTTTAATCCATTTAATGTATTTATTTCTAGACTGATTGATGTGCGCGATTTTCCCTCCCACAAAAACTTCTCCTATTGCAAGCGGCTTCTGCATCACATTTTTTGAGGGGTGATTATTCCCACTAATTTCTAGTCAATAAAGTCAGTAAACGAGCTGACTGAAAAATAACAGTAAATCTGTCCAGCTGCACTTTCCACATCCTCAAAGATGACAGATGTATTATTGTGCAATAACGAAAATAAGAAATTATGTTAATTACGTTGCATTTCACTGTCTTTGTAGTTATTACCTAGAAAAACAATTCAATAAATACAAGTAGAAGCATGCGAGAATGAGAATGGAGGAAAAAAAAATCCATATAAATCCGATGTCTGCTGTTACACAGCTGGTTACAACCCCTGTTATAAATTGCCAGATCAAGGCAATAAGATGGAAAACCGATGGCAATATAGTGTCCTGTAGGCACACGTGCCAGCGGACAGACAGATTTCTCTCCCAGATGGGATTATGCAGCATCCAGCTCCAGTGACAACTTCCTCAGCGCTCAAGGTTGCGCATGTTCCTCAAAAAATTAACTGGTATTGTTGTGAATTAGCCCAAGATTCTTTAAAATGTCTGTTAATCCTTTTGCTGGCCAGGACTTCCCAAGCAATGACATATTCTGGACTGTCCTTTTAGTGATGAGTGTACTTCCCGTTCACTCAATGGGTATCCTATGCAACTAGTGGCTATCCTCAATTTCTGACAGCAAAAGCAAATTATGTTAGCCAGAGAATCAGATGTTCAGTTTGACTTTTTCTAAATGAAAAGTTTGTTATCTCTCTTTCAGATTACTTGGAAGTTGTCCTGTTGTATTTGTTTCAGACTTGAGCAAGTCCTGAAAAGTGACATGAATTTTGTCGACTGAGTTAAGAAACAAAGCACACGGCACATACAATATGACTGAGAAAAATATTCAAAATACAATGTGGTCAGAATTCCATATGTACCTCTGGGTGGAGTTAGTTCAATCATGTTAATTTCACAGAAACCAACAGGGAAAATAGAAGGGCAAGTGGCATGGTAACAAAACCAATCAGAGCCATCTGCTGCTTCTGAGCCATCAATCCCAATCATAAGATAGCCATCTGCTAAAACCTTGGTAAAGAAAAACAAAATTGGACATTAAATACCTTTAACTGGGTGATATAGCTAGAAAGAAAGCATGCCATGTTTCAAAAGAGTGAAAAGCAACTCAACAGTAACGGAAGAACACTTAGAAGGACATTCAACTATAACAAAACACATAACCCCAAATCGTACCTGTCGCCAGGATTGTGTGGACTCTTGGCAAATGTACCTTTCTTGACGACAAAGAGATTACAGATGAACATTTCCTTATTCTGATCTCTAGTTCATTTTTCTTGTGAACATTGGTTCTACTGCTAAAGCTTTATCATTCACTCTACTCTTTGGCTTGCAAGGATATGCTGCACACCATTAATAAGAAGTCTTGAGATTATAACCACACTCCTCAATGGTGAGGTTATGCAATTCTGCTAAGCTACTTTTTACATTTTCTTCCTCTTTAAAACAGATTTCACATGTATGGGATGCCTTTCAATCAAGCTATGAAAAAAGCACATTCTTAAAACGTCTTCATAGATTTCTGCAAATATGCAAGATGAGGTTTCTTTTTGAACAGTAGCAAAACATTTGGTATAATCAGCAGACGACTGTTGTGCAAATTAATCTCACAAACATACTATATTCTAATTAAAGGTAAGGCTGAGTTTCCAGAGATTAAAGTAGAAAAAAAAAAAGTCACAAGTTTATTCTTCTTCCTAGCAGTTGTATATAAACAATTAATGGACCTATTCCATATATGTTCATTTTGTTAATGAACTGTATTTATTTTGTATTTGAGCTGTATGAATCCTGAATAGGAGTGGTAAAAGGATTCTTATCTACCTTCCCAAAATCCACATTTGTTTTCTTACCTTTCTAATAGTTGCCACACATATTGCTGAAAGGTTTAAGGGGTCTATAGCTTCCAATTTCATTCCTTCTTTAAACCATTCTCCAGCCGCGTCAACCTCTTTTACCTAAAGAATCACATAACAGCACCAGAATCTAATAAGCCCGAAACAAAAATATAACCCCACACTGTCAAAGAAACAGATTGAAATACCTGTTGTATCATCTCTGTTCATGTCAAGGAGGCCAAATTAGTAAGTGTTTTAATAAAAAAAGTAATGTTTGTGCTGGGCCTATTTCCAAGAGTTATAGAGTTTCAGGTCTGTTTTATACACATCAGAAACTAAAGGTCCTCAACCAGCTCTGAGAAAACTGCTCTGGCTAGTGAACTCACCTTCATAAATAAATGTGGGGGTGCATCAAAATGTCCATCCTGTTTCTTTGTAATATCTACAAGGAATAGAAGTGCAGAATTACTCAAAGGCTTTGTTAACGGACCGGACAGTACGTTTTTCTGAAGACGTTAACTAGTACAATGCAATCATTGGTGTGCGAGGCCCACGGTTTATAATAAGGCTGCCACGAAAATCTGGAGGACATAATCCATCTAATTCCCTTATTGACTTCTACCCAAAATACCTCTATAACACAATCATTTATGATTTATTAATTGTATAAAGTGACAGTACTGCTTAAGTCAGACTTCTCCAAGCTAATACTGCCCACAAAGACAACCCCAAACCACAAAAATCTTACCAGATCTTTTAAATCTGTGTCCTATACTTCGAGACCAACCGATATGATGAATGAGCGGACTGTACATATGGCACCAGAAGTCGTCAGTTTTGTCTTCACTCTCTTCATACACCAACCGTAACCGTCCCCCAATGACACTTTCCACAACCGCTACCCTTGTTCGACAAAGGTGCGTTTTGTCAACCACTTCTACTCGCATGGAAGTTTTGAACGGGTACTGCATGCTCTCTGACACCTTAAAGTAACAGGGGAAAAAATAATCTGTAACAATATACTCTTTTTCCTTTGTCATGACTTCTGCTACTAAACCACAGTATCAAAGCACTTTTCATTTAATTCAAGTACTTGTTAATCAACCTGTGAAAAAGACGTAAATTATTTCTCTTATATTTCATCGTACAAGGAGAAAAATGAAATGTTTCAGAAAAATAAGTAGAACAGAGCCTACAATACTTAAATTGTATCAAGTACAACACAATTCTCATAGGTTAAAGGAATTTTCCATTGACTTGATGAAAATTTGTGCCATTGTTAACAATGGATAAAGTTACCTTGAGAAACAATTCTACAAAAAAATAACGCCCAGCTGGCCCCTCATAAACACTTTCCTTCACAATATACCAAAAAGAAAGCAATAGAATGGAAATAGACATTAATCTGCCTGTGACAACACATTCTATTTAAAAAAAATCATTATCTGTCACTTGTCATTTCCATTTTGAACTCCCCCAAAGTGTTGAGACCTCGCCAATTTAATTTGGCTGCCAACTGCACCAGTTTTTAAATAGCAATGAACAACTGCAGAAAGGTGGGGGTTGTTTGGGTGTTTGTTTTTTAACGTTGGATGCAGTGTAAGACAACAATACAATAGTCTCATATTCCTGCTAAAAGCTGTGTACCATCTCACAATGTAAGTAAACTTACAGCACACTATAGAGGCAGCTGCCACACTTAAAGACGTGACTTAAAGACAGCAAAAAAAATCTAGCCCAGAGCAGATGAAAAATATTAACATTCAAAGTACATACTTTATTGCATCTAGATACGTGCTATATTAACAAATTTTGTTCAGTTTCTTGAAATAGTACATGATAAAAACCACTCCTGAATTACAAAAAACAGTTTTAGTTTTTCTTACATATCACAGGGTAGCTTCTTAGAAAGTTTTTTTTTAATTGTGGCATTTTAAAATTAAAATAGACTAACTAGATTTTAAAGAAACTCTCCGCTAGAGGAAACGGTTTTCCAAATACGTACTGACAAGCACGGACATAAATGGAGAAGAGAGATTCCAAGGAAAACTGTATTTAGAGGGAGAAACTACTGTATCATCTTCACTACAAAAGGAGCTATTGTGCCATTGTAAAATACTTCAGTTCTTCACATTGTGCTGCAATTTTGTTTATAGTATATCATTGATATTGCATCAGCCTTACCTTCTGAGAAAAGTCAGGAGGAAGTGTTTTGGCACCAGTAAGTCGTTTCACTAGAAAAGCTTTCCAGTTTGTGTATTTGTGTTGGATGGCTGTTGCAAATGAAGGGGAAAAAATAAGCCACTGATTTTTAATTGTGTCCGTTAGAGACAATATTAGAGTCTGGAATATGTAAAGAAGAAATCCCAGATGACTGTTAAAAAGCCTGGATTACAATAATGACAAAAACTTATTTAGAAAATGAATGCTACCCAAGAGTCAGTTTATGGGTATGCCAGGGCAAAGAATCCAATACCAAAATATAAATGAAATCAGTGCACGTTCACACCACTGATTAGCTAACCGCTTCCACTTCCATCTTAAAAACTTTAAGTCACATGAGCTGGGCTACTCCAAGAAACAGTTTCAGCATCAGTCAAGTCCTTATTTTCCCAAAAGTTAAAACGCTTTATTTCATGACTATTGAAAGAGTTGATATGGTAAAAATATACTTTGATATCCGAACCATGAGCCAATTTAGTTTAATAAAGACAGACATTTATATAAATCAGTAAGGTCACTATTTACGTACTTCGAGGAGGGACTAACGGCTTCCCACTGGTTGCACACCAACCAACTGGGTGGATGTCAGATCCACAAACATTGCACCAGAAGTCAAGACTTGAGTCATTTTCAAAGCCTTCATATCTTAGCAGAGCATTGTAGCCTGAAAGAAAGTAGCCCCGTTTAAAAAACCAAAAATTAAACAATTATCTAGACTAGAACTTTTTATAGAACATTATTCTTACGGCATATTTCTGCACATTGTTAATGCACAGAATTGATTACTTTGATAAACATGTGTATGCGCTATCAATAAGTCAAATTTTAATTAAAATTCAAATTCTTGAACTATAAACCTTTAGACGTTTTATGTAGGAGGACAAAATTAATTACCCAGAGTATCTGCTTTTTCATATCTTAGCTATGTGACCTTGAATATTTAACTTTTAACCAAGTGATTTGTATAACGAGGCTGGCTTACTAGCTATTAGACCATTTCCTATCTCCTCACTTTGCCCTGTTCTTAGGTACTCTTAGACAATTTTAAGAAAAAAACAGGCATCCTCGAGCTTCCCTGAAGCCTCTTTAGTGGAACATAGCGACAGTGCTAACACATACAGAGCCAGTACCAGTGTTCTACCAACCAGGTGGCCACTGACTAAATTGTTACTATAGCTCCCTTCACATCGTTATTTTGATTATTTTAATAACTTCAACTAAAATATAGTCACCTGCTAATTTTACAATTCCAGCTATCCAGAAGACTTTGGTAGGTAGGCTGCAGTCAGTGTTTGGAACCTCCACTCGCACTCCTTCTGAGATGTCACCCCAGCATGTCCCCATAGGTGCCTGTCATTCAAGGTAGGGGGAAAAAGTCACCAGCCCACCATAGGAAAATACCGTTTTTTTTGTTATATTAGTGTTTTACAAGCAACTTTAAGACAAAACAATTAATACGCATGATAAGACACAAGCATATGCTTAGAAAACAGTCTGTGAAAACCTAGTTTGGTTTTGATTTGAAGCTCATGTGTAGTGCTGTAATTGTACACAGTTGTTACTGTGTATTTCCTGCAAAAGCTACAGGATTCTATGTTTAAAAATCTGTAAAGCACAAGCACAAATTGCAAATACTCACAGGTCAGCTTTATTCTACTATGTTTCAACTAGGTGCAAGCTACCGATTTTCATTGAGGGTGCTGTAACTGCTCTGCAATTCTACTTGCAAAAAATCTTTACATTCTGTAGATCAGAAACATTCCTGAAAAAATGCCTAACAGTTACTTCTTGAATCTATTCTGACAATTTATTATGGTGGGAGGGTTCATCATCCACCAGTTCACATCCTCTCAGAGGAACAGGCTTTCATATGACCCGCAAGTGACCACTTAATCAAGCAAGCAAAAAGAATAGACAGCAGAGTGACACCTTTGTAACAAATGCCAAAGGAAACGCACAGCCAGGTTCCCCACACGCAGGTCTGACGGCTTAGACTAATGTGTTAGTAGCAATATGAAACACAAGCTTGATGAACTATTAAGGATTTGAGGAAACAAACAGTTCACTGTCTCAAGAAGAACACTGTGTTGAACAGAGCACCATGAAAAGACAGGCAGAGATGGTATTGTTGAGATATCAGAAATGCACAGTGCCAAAGAATCTCAAACCTTAGACAACTGAAATTACATCAGCAACAACACAAAAAATGACTGAGTCTACATTAAACTAGAAACCACCAAGAAAATTTGGATTTGAGGTATTTTAGAACAACGGTCACATCGATTTTAATGTTTTCTGAGAAAAATAAATTCTAAGCAGTTCAGAGAACATCCAGGTATCACAGGAGCAATCGAAGAGTCCTCTGGTCAGAGCACAGCGGGTGGTTTGTGCTCTAAGGCTGTGTCTCATTGACAAAGCTCTTTGCAAGCATGGGGAACCTGGCATCTCAGGGGCAACAGCCTCCAGCTTCACAGAATTTTGGCTCGGAGCTGCCAGCGAAGCAAGTTGGGTTCATGCTGAATGACTGGAAATAACGATACTGGGATTCTGCTGCCAATCGGCAATCGCCAGACAGCAGCACTAAACGCAAAAATGTATCTTAATGAGGGACACCCCTCACTAATAGAAATATTTGAGTCTAGGCATGCAAAACTTAAAACTAGTTTTAACTATTGAAGGAAAAATAAGTTACTGCAAGTATGCCAGTTTCTTATTCTTGAAGCCTGGTCTCTTCATGTTCTGCTATGTCCCATCTACACCAGCCTAGACTGCAGAGCTCTTTTCTGCCATCTCATAGACAGAGAGAAAAAAGCAACTTGAAAGATGACGGCTTATTTTCACACACAAAATATGCAGAAACAGCTTCTTAATCAAGTCTTATTACATATTCGCTCTCATCTCTAAATTGCTATGTGTAGCTTTTTGAATTGAACTGGGGAAATAAACTTCTCAAAGTGCTTATTTTAGTAAATCTTGTTGCCTTGTATAGAGATATAGATGAGGCCAACCAATAAAAAAATAGCAGTGCTGAATAATTTCATAATCCAGCGGCACTTAATTGAAATATATTTTACTGCCTGCTCATCTATTCCGTTGATTCAGACAGAAAAGTATATTGAAACACTTCATTTCACATGGACTGGTAATGGAAATGTCACACTTATTTCTAGAGCGTGGATTGGTATAGAGGAAAATAGCAGAAAGTTAAATTTGTCCTTGTCTGTGAAAATATTGGTTCTGCTAGTTCTCCTACACCAATCCATATGGCTCACCCTTTAGAAGAAGGAAGCCATCCTGTGTAGCATCACTATTGAAATGCCAGATAACATGACTGTCCTGAAGTGATGGTTTACAGTATACCTGCTATACTGCACCAGCTTTTTGTTTTGGTTTGTTTTTTTCTCTCCACTCATTATGAACATTCTTAAGTAAGGAAGACTGGATAAACCAGGGCTATAACAGCCATCTTCCTTCATGTCTCCTCTGTCTTCATCCGATTAATCAATCAACATTTGCACAGCGCTTTGTCAAACACAAAGCGCTATGTAAGAGTCAAATCTTATTAATCTGCTGGCTGGAAGGGTAACTCTGAAGTCTGGATTGGCATAGTGCGAACTAGCAGAACCATAATTTACAGGTAAGAACAAATTTACCTTTCAGACTCTTGACGAAGAGATCCACTTCGTGTCACTCCCAAACAAGATCTGGTTCATCGCTTCCTGCTCCAGGAGATGACCTGGGAGGGTTTGTCTGCAAGGGAAGGTGCCATCAGGAAGGTCCCATTTGAGACGAGCACCTCAAGGCTCAGCATCCCCACGACTCGCTGAACGAAGATTTCGTGGGTTAAATAACTGGCTTCTAAAGGTTTTGGATGGCACTGACATTACCGTTAAAAGCCTGGTTCAAGTTTCAAGTCTGAAATCATGGCAGAGTCATGCTACCGATTCCCAAAGTGTAAAGATGCTGTGCTGAGACCTTGCGTGTGAATGGTACCCCCACAGAAGGTGATGCCAGAGAAGACAATGTGCAAAGGGGCTCGAAATGACAAGTTTGAAACAAAGCACTGCCACCTGGTGTAAAATCCTGGAAATGCTCCTTTAGAGCAAATTATTTATTTAAATAACAGAAGAAAACAGGAGAATATTTCTGCTCAGAATAAAATTAAACTGGAAGAAAGACTGAAAAACTTAACTTCAGAAAAATGTGCATCTCACTAGCACCAGAGTGGAAAAGAATAATTACTATTAATTGTGCATTAAGTTGCACGTTAAGTAGTACTGACAAATGACTCAAAGTACCGTATTTGCTTTCACTTCTAGGAACGGTTTGAGCTACTAAAAGCAAACACAGAAAAAATTGAAAACCATCTAGAAGAAAATGAAATTGGAATGCAGGTTAGCAATGAGCATCTTACATGTCATTAGGCTATAACACAATATTAAAAACATTAAATTAAGAGTTTTCCTCCCTGCATCAGCTACTGCTGTGTATCTGATTAATGCAATTCAACAAAAAGAAAAAGCTGCAAGGGGCACAAATTGTAATACTAGCTTTGCCACAGAATTCCTGCATGACAAAAAGCAAAGCAGCTTCTCTATCTCATCTTCTGAGCTGAAAACAGACATAGTTCCTCTATTGCTACTGAATATCATCAGTGTTACTCAACACTGAAGTCTGGAATGAAAGTAACAGGGAAGTACAAAAGCCACATTAAGGGCATCAAAAGACTTTGAAATTAATCCTTCTCATACACAGAAAGACATAAGAGAGAACTTCAAGATGTAAATGTTTTAATTCTAAAATGTTACTCTTTTAAATTGAAGAGGAAATAACTCCCCAGACAAAAAAACCAAACAACCAACCCTGATCTGGGAAAACTACATTAGACCTGAAATACTCAAGTATGCCAGGTTATTAAAAAAGTTAATCACTAAGCCAAATCCCACAACTTATAATTCCCTTGAATTTACTTTATATTGATCCCAATGCTCCCTATCAAATATCCATCCACATACACCCAGTATAACCAGATAGACATCTAGAAACAAATTTAAGGGTAGATGTATCACGATTTTACTGCCAATTCAAAACTTGTGTTTTGAATAAAAGAAGCTTTATATATTCAGTCTCACAGACACACACAACATGCATGGAATCCATAATATGGATGGTAAACAAACATTAAATAATGCAAAGTTTTATGAATCAAAGCAATATAGTACACAGAAAAAAATAGCAATAATCTCTCCAGACAGACAAAAAGAGTTTCTTGTAATTATCAAAGGAGAGTGGGAGAGAGAGATAAGGATCTAACAAGAAAGTACTAATGCATTTTCAGATTTCAGATTCTGACTGGTTTAAATAATACAATTTTCAAAGAAATAATTACAGTCAAACCAAATGCAAATCGTGTCCTTGTAATACTAATGTCCACCAAACCAGTAGAAAGCTCCAAAGCAGATTGCAGGAGTTGCCCTTAAAATCAGGCTTAGCAGCACTGCTGCCATGTAGCTTGTGAACATTTTCAAGGTAAAATATGAACGCAGTACTGTATCTGTTCACTTCACGAATGAAGCAGCGAGAAAGGGAGACATAACTCCTTTCAGAGAATGCTGTAGCATAATTTACAGGTGACCGAACTATTGTAGCTGTACCCTAATTCAAGATGCTGTACATCATGAAGCATTTCTTGTTGTAGCAGCACAGCCCACATTATCAAACAGAACCTTTTGATATGGACTTATGAAATTACTTACTACAGCATGGACATAAGCGTGAAAGGAAACTGCAAACATGCTCGCTTAAGCACGTGGAATTTGATACAAATTCACCAAACTATGTGATGGAAGGCTGGGTTCTGGGCAGCCCCCGAGCATAAAGGGGCTATTCACAAAGTGCCAACTGCCCAGAGCCCTCAGCTCCGATGGATTTATGAATCAACAGGGCTCAGCATGAACTCCTGAAGCGGACAGAAAAATACGTCTCTCTTCTCCCTTATGGACAACTTCCATAAAACAAAATGTTTTGACAGCAATTTTCATCAGATTATTTTGAGCAAAATAAAACTTTCATGGGGTGGAACACTTTGAATTCCTAAATGAAAAAAAAAATGCTGCAAAAAACACTTCCTGTCAGAAAGTTTTTACTTAAGAAATTACTCATAATACTTTAAACAAGATCAGGTAATTGGAATTTAACACATACATTAAAGACAGATGCTGCTAAATATCTTCTCATCTCCTAATTACATTCTGTAATGACTGAGGACTTTGTTTGGAATTTTTGTAACTCTAATACAAAGAAAACCAACCTCTTCAGTTTCAAATTTATAAAAAGCCATCATTTTTCTCCATTTCAACACCATCTGGCAGCATGACTGATAGAGAACCTGACTAAAAACTAAGAAAAAACATCCCAGATCCAAATATGTAACCTAAAGATCAGTTTGACATAACAGAGCAAGCCTGACTCAATCTAAAAAGCCTTTTGAAACTTTTTCTAATGCTGCATGACCTGGTTGGCTTGGTCCTTTGCAGCACATTCGATGGATTTTGTGCCTTTAATTTGAGAAAAAATACTTCAGAAACGTTTAAGAGTCTTCCTTTTACTTTTTAGTTTGCTTATGAGGGCACGTATGATGACAGCAACTGGTAGCGTTCAGGATGGTTTTAAAGGACAGATGAAAACAAACATATATGTCTAAAAACAAGTCATATTAACACAGTTTACAATATAAGTCTCACAATCCAAGGTTACAAAACAAACTTGCATAGGAATGTTTTGCAAAAATGAATTGAAGAATCACCATGGACTCTCACACACACACCAAGGGACAGCACTTTATTAAAAAATACGTACGTGTTTAAAGCAGGTAACAGGAGCTGCTGTAAAGCTATTGCTATTGATGTAGTTACCCCAGCTGAAGCCTTCCACAGGGACAGCTGCAAAGAGGAAGGTATTTTGTTTAGGAAGCTGCTAATGAGCCACAAATCTTGTATTACCAAGGATTTGTTTCAGCTGTTTACATGGCATTACCTGCTTTAGTCTTTGCCTGGTTTTGTAAAGTTGCTTGGTACTGAGCGTATGCTGCTAATTTAGCCACTAAGGGTTGTTTTTGTAGAACTTTAGCCTTCTTTGTTGGAGGTTTACCCTAAACCAAAGAAAAGCTAAGTAAATAAAGCCTTTCCAAACACCCACTGGGAAATTTCCATAGGTGTAGCATATTTCTGATACATTTAACTAAAATTAGAACACCACAGAATAGAAGTTGACTAAGTATCACAAAACTACATGTAATATTAAATAAAGTTAAAAACCAGTAGCAAAGAATGTCCAAAAGATGGCTTTTGTACTAGTATTCCAACTTGAACAGCATTATAGATTCATTGTTGTTTACCTGAAAAATAGATATCTTTTAAAAGCAGGTCAAAAGGAAGAACTTTTCATCTCATTTATACCAATGCAATTTCTTGGCATTTGTTGCAGTGAATTTGAGATAGGACGTAATATTTCCTGACATTTCTATCTCTTTTCTTGAATGTTACAAATATAACTTCATGATTGTTTGATTAATATTTTAAGTGAACAGAAAAAAACTCTTTTTGGAAATCTGTACAGTTCAGAAAACCCTCAAAACCAAAGCACAACAATGCTACATAAACCTTTACACCCTCTAAAGCCAGAAAGTATCTTGGGTATGAGATGCATAGAATTTCGAGTCACTGCATATGTAGACTGTACTTTTTCTTGCAGCAGAAACGAAATAAGGAGTCACTATTGTCTCTAATTTGCTCTGCTGAACAAAGTAATTTGTTCAAGACTGATACAGTTTTGAGTTTTGGCTTACACAAATCACTCATGAAAATTTTAATATGTTAAGAAACTTGACTTATCTTAAAACATCATGCAAGTTTTACAAAGGTACACATTTTACACATGCTATAGTAAGTATAGAAAGAAAACGGTGTCTGTACCGCTACCTGAAGTCTGGCCAGAATGCTGGCCTTCTTGGAGTTCGATGAGTAGCTTCTAGAGCACGACACACTGCAAAAGCGTTTTGTTTTAGAGTAAAAAGCGTCGCGGACACCAACCATTCCACACATCTCGCATGTAGCTAGACAGAAGAGAGAAAACATCAAGTGTCAAGAGTGTAATCAAGATCTCAGTAAAAATCCAGAATAAAGACGACCAAAGGAAGGTCCTGTAGGTGGCACCACCAAACAGTTGCTTAGAGTTTGAAGAGACTTGCACAGAAAAATAAAGTAACACCACAAGTGTCAGTGAAACACTAAGAACCTCAAGTTCACTGGTGAAAAAGTGCCTTTTTCTACTCTCTATTAATTTTACTGCTGGTAGAAGTGAATGACCCAGCTAAATCAGTTTAAGCTGATTTTTGTGGTTCTCAAGGAAACGTCTGCTTTGAATTGGGGTCTGCCAACCTTGATATCCTCTAAATATTTAATACTTCCAAGCTGAAATAAAATCAGAACTCTTCTTTGATTCATAAATTAGTATCCTCAAAGTACCCTAGGCCACCACTATTCTCTTCTAGCTGGAATCATATGCTTCGGAGGCTATAGCGTCACCCACAGAGTTGTTTCGTGATGAATATGAGTTTGTGACCAACTTATGCCAATGAGACAACATCAAGATTCTACCCAGAGAGAGCTCTACTAATCACTAATGATTTTGGCTAAAATATTTTTCCCCGATGATAAAAACACTCTTCCTTTTGTTTTGTCAATTTTTTTCCCAGTATTCTCCAGCTCAGAGCTGGTGGGTGGTGAACAGGTACACACTAACAGGCTTTATACAGTAGCAGCAATGAACTTTTCTAGTACAGGAAGAAATGTATCTGAATATATTGTATATATAGCATAAAGGGTAGAGAGAATACATGCCCAAGCATAGAGAGAACACATTGACATTTTCCTCAAATAATAAAGGCAATGTACATGAAAACATACACATACATGTGCATATAAAAACACCACACAACTGATGGGAGGGCAGATGTTCCCATGCTATTTCTTTCCTTAGAGAAGGATTCAAAATTTACCTTATTTCAGTTTAGCAAAAACCAAACAATTTTCCTGCCCAAAACCAAACCAACCCAAACCCTTCAGCTGTTCTGGTCCATTTTCGATCAGGACCAACATGTGGGATTGGACCCTCACAACTCACAGCACGGGCTGAAAAACAAACATCAAGCTCTTTGTACCCATGCACCACACACTTACCCATGCCAGACTTGCCATCTGGATAAGTATAGACCTGTCCATTATTCTTTATGATAGGGAGACTGGATGGCAAAGGAGAAACCTCCTCTTCACTCTCTTCTGAACTGGAGCTGCTGCTCGTGTCCTCACTACAACTATCATAACCGTCAAACATCCCGAATGAATCGCGTCTTTTCCTTTCTGCTCGTGAAGTATGTTCTGTCTAAAAATTAAAGAAAACAACCAACCAACAAAAACCCCAAAGAACAGCAGAGCATTCTGAATGCAAATATTTCAAAGTCAAGTTTCAAAAGCTTCAAAAGTCAAAGTCAGCCTTCAAAAGATGTATTAACCAACTGCTCTATCAGGACAGAGATATGAGCCATATATTGCCAATTAACTTAATATCAGTAGAGTCAAAATGAGCCAATTTTTGGTATTGTGATATACAGGAATAAAAATCTCTCTCACGATCCACTGTGAATACACAGTAGCAGTCCATACATTTCCTTTTCTTGGTATCTTCAGAGTTCATTAATCCTGACATGCTGAATAACGACAGGCACACAGATCTTACATGCAAATGAGCACATTCCAGATGGCTGCAGCCAATTTCACTAAAATTCATTCATTTGAGAAAGCTGGGCAGAGAAAAGGCAGTTCAATCAAGAGGACACTGTTCCCCAGGACCAGAAACCAGAGCGGATCTCTGCTCTCACTGCCCTGTGGGGTTAGCGATAAATCAGCTTCCCTGTGATTCACTTTCTCACGTGTGGCACAGGAACACCTCTCTACCTCACCGGGATATTCTGAGGATTAATACATTAACAATTATGAAGAGCTCAGTTACTATGGCAATAGGGTCTGTATAAATGCTAAAAGATAGAAAGGTGACTAATTTGCCACTGTCATATACAAAAACTTGTTATATAATAGAGTTTTTCCTGTAACCAGAAAATCCAGAGGTCAAAAAACCCCATACAATTTTGAACAACATATAACAGGTCATTTCCAAACACATTAAAGAAGTATAAACAATAGATTAACTGATGTCTTTTTTCTGCTGCACATCCAATACATGCATTTTAATACAGTGACAGTTTTCACTTTATAAATATCTTACACAGCTCTACTGAAACAAGGCTCTGCTATGTGAGCTGACCTCATTAAGCTAAAAATACAATAAATTTCAAAGTATTTTCATTATACTTAACAGTATCCACTAAGTTTGAGGGGAAGTAACAGATGAAGAGAAGACAAAGAAAAATTCTACAATGGAAGCACAAGTTTGGAGAACGAAGTACAGCCAAGAAAAAAAGAATACTAAGAAAAGCTTTACCTCTACCTCCTCTTCCAAGAGATAATTTTATTTTTTTAATTTGCAATGACTTTAAAATAACAGCATGTGATCAGACTTTGCCTTCTTAAATTGCATTTGGATTCATAGCTTTAAGATTTCACAGTAATTCCCCAAATCCCTTTCCTAGAGAGTATATGCCTGAACATCTTTATTGTTGGATCTCATCCGAGCCTTTTTCTGCACTGCTATCCCTTTATTATAATATCCTCTATTCTCCTCTGCAATCTGACTAAATCCTATTATGGAAGGATATCCTTATAGTTAAAAGGGAAAACTGACTTCCACGCTGACCCAATCCTAGAACTCAATAAGAAAATAATAATTAAAAAAACCCACAACACAACTCGCACAAAACCCAGTAAGCACAAAAGGTTGTGCAATAAGGTGAACAAATTTAAAGCACTAAAAGCAGCTTTGAAACAAAAAGTCAGTGTAATGTTAATTACGCACATGTTCCTCAGTGAACAATTCAAAACGATGTTAAAACCAACCAAAGCCTAGGATGGGGCATAACTTGACATCTCCTTGGAGGAACCAGCATCTGCCAGAAGTAGCTGGGGTAACAGTCACAGTCATTAACCACTGAGTGATGGCAGAACCAAAGCTCGTCCTGACCTGCACTGGGAACACCTCTCACCTGGACACTACTACTGATGCTACTGGCCAACAAGAGGCAAGATCAGTTATTTGTGTGTGCACGTGTGTGTAGGTGAAGGCAGAAGTTGAGCACAACGTTGCCATGGATACGGTGTTCTGCGAACAGCGGCAGTAATTTACAGCTCAGAACATGAAGACTCATCATCTTCTTAGAGATTTCACAAACTTCTCAATGCCTCACAATATTTAACTTTCCCTGACCACAGCTTCAGGTAAGGAATCAAAAGCCACACCATATTTCCCAATGGTAATGCCAGAACACCTTGACACCTTTTATTGTTATGGGTGGATATTAGTGGTGTCTCGGAGTACGTGGGCAGGATCTTCCTCATTCACTCACCCTCCATCAATCAGCTGAGCTGGTTTCACTGAGAGATTAGGGCCTCATCCCACAAAAAGGAGAACTTGAACCCTTTAGCTGCAGCACAAGCCAGTCTCAGAACATCTTTTCTCCATTCCAGCCTGGAGGCCTTGGGCCCCACAGGGTAGTTCTGCTCTGCCCAGCACTGTGCTGGCTGAGATGTGAAATGCTGGAGGGGCTCAGAAGGACGAGAAGCACAGGCCGGTCCCAGTGCCTCCAGGAGAGCAGCTCTCCAGCCAGCTCTGCCTCACAGCAAAGAGGGGACAGAAGAATCGGGGGATGAAGGACCAGCCGCATCGAGGGAAGTCAGAGCACTGCGTGCAATTGCGACCTTGGTTACCGCAACAGCGCGGCTGGCTCGTTTGGTTGGTGGTTCTTTTACATCACATATGTTTAAAACCTCAATATTACTGCCAAGCCCTCTTTGACAAAATATCCACAGGTGAGAAAGAAAACGTTTTCACTTTATGGAAAGTTGGGCCCTCCACTAAGAAAATCATCCTTCAGCATCACACAGGTTCCCAAATAGCAAGGACCAAGTTTGTGGAGTTTAACCACGCTGTTGAAACAAGTCTCATGTATCACCTTTCCATTTACTTTATATTGGGCCAAACTGTCCCAGTTCAAGTTATGAGCAATTCAAAACAGCAGCTTTGCTTGTTATTTTAAAATAATACCATAGTTTTTTTATAAAACATTTTAATCCAACTTCTTGCCAGAAGATAACCATGTCTGCCAGATAATTTATGTAGGACATTCTTAATGTTAATTTTTAGTTGTTATCTGGATTATAATTCTGAGCAAATTACTCAAAACATCTTTTGTGAGACTCAGAAAAGATACAGTTTTGCAACAACAAAAAAAAAAAAGATTATGTACTTAGTGTGCAGAAGGAGGTGGAAGTTAGGGAAGAAGACGTGCCAGTACCTATGCTGGAATTTTGCTAGAGCAGATCAAGACATTTCTATTTTGATAATAAACACCCCTAAGGTTCTTTTTAACCCACGCTGAGACACAGCACTTATAGAAACAAGCGAACAACATGTGGAATCTCCAACAAGCCTTCCTGCAGAAGTCAGGGGTCCTATTTTTTGCAAATCCTAACATCCGAAACAGAAAGCTGAGGTAGAACTCTGAACTCAAAGGTCAAAAATGGCACCCTGCCAAAAAGGACAACTCCATCACTAATAGTGTCTGCTTGTACATTAAACAGAAGCAATGCACACACAAAAGAACAAGACAAACTTTCAGGCATACTGGCTAAGGCTTATTTTCCTAATGAGATTACTGGTTCCTCAACAGGAAAGATTTTTAGAGCCACACAAAATCTAGCATAAGCGAGACTGGCGAATAAGCCTGTATGACTATTTGCTTGGGGGTTTTCTCGCATACTTTTCTTTATTGAAGGGATGGGTGGAGAACGGAACTCTCAAGAACTCCTTTCTTATTCTGCCCAACTTCCCATTTTCCTGTTCTTCCTCTCCTCCCTGTGAATACTTGGCAACAACGTGTTTTTGAGAAATACTCTTAATTAACTATTGCACAGGGCAAATGGTACAGTAAAAGAATATAGTTAAAGAAACTGCTTTCCCTAAAAGGAGGATGGCAAATCTATACAAATATGAAAAATAACTAGTTTCTCTCTCAATTAACGTATAGTCATATACATATACAGTTGAATTTGGTCACCACATTACAGCATACATTCTCTGAGCATAATTACTCTTTCTGCATAAAAAATTGGTCACAAAGGGCAAACAATGCATGGCCAAAATACAACATAAAACAACTTAGTATCAATTAGACATCAAATACTTAGGAAATTGCTTTAGTGTCTTGACTAGGCTCAATTATTGGCAAAATTTACATGAAAGTGCTTTGAAGGTGAAAACTTGCTACAAAAAATACCCCATTATTAAGTAACCAAACTACTTCCTCCCAGGTGCATCCAAGTCAAAGGTGGATGACCCACAACAGTCACAGAAAGGTTTCAAACCACTCAAAATTGTTGTTGTTACTACCGATGAATTTGGTGTTCAGAAAAGTAGCAATTTGGAGCTTTGAGTACAGGAGCTATAGCTTAACAAAGGCACCTATACAAGAGGCATCACTTTCTATATTCAGATCCAAACCCCAGAAATGTGACAGAAGTTCAGACAGATGGTATCTGAGGCCAAGGTCAACAATGAGGTCACCACAACCTTCGAGTGTGATAAGATACATTCACTTTAACCACATATCCTTAACAGATCATACACTTCCCATAGTACATTTCCACGGTGGTATTACATTTGATGCACAGCTTTTGTTTTGAAAATTTCATTAATGTTTCATGCTACAAGCTTAGTTTTAGCTCTGGATGTTGGTATTAAAGAAATAAGATGATGGAACTAATTTATTACAACTCTTCTGAATGTAAGCTGGCCAAAATAATTTAGTGTAGTAATATGAGCTTGCCCCCTGTGGAACTGAAGTCTAATTGTGCCTCACAGCATGACAAAAAAAGAAAATTCAAACATGGTATCAATTTAAAGAAAACATACTTTCAGCTTTCAGTAAAAACAAACAAACAAAAAAAACCCCAAAGTTAAACACCTTGGGATTCCTGGAAATCATAACCAACCAAACTTACTTTTTTATATAAGCAACTCACCTCTATCTGGAAATGTGCCTTCCACTCTTATTATAAGTAAAATCTCTGCTGGAAAATTACAGAAATGTTTTTTCCTGTCTCTTCATTTGCTATGTATGACAGCATTTTGTCTGAAGCCAGTTTCTGCTGTGTGCCAATGGTTTTGTCCATAGCCTCTTCCCCAGGGGTTTTCACACAAGAGGGGAGACTCTTTCATAAAAAAATATATCAAATTAGCAGGCAATTTTGGAGGGGGGTTGTGATGATTAATATGTGAAATATCTGAGTTTCAAGAAAACTGAAAATCTGTTACAAACTCCTTTATGTTTCTACAAAGCCCTTCTAGGAGTATCTGGAAGAGGCAAATACTTCACTTTAAATACTGTGTTAACATTAAAAAAAAAAAATCAATTTAAATGTAAAAAACATCCCCAAAACCACCACCAACCCCAAACCAAAGTCTTCAACAGCTGAATTCATTCCATGTGCTCAGAGCCAGATGCAGCAAAATATCACACATGCCCCGATTGTACTGACTTACCTGAGAAATGAAGGTATGCAGTAGCAGTTTGCAGAAGGTATCAAAAGCCTTGCAAAATTAAATCAAATTTTAGATGGTAAGAGAAATGAAAGCCAATCAGAGGGAACTTTTGTACACGCTATCTTTACTGCCACAGTCACCTCACTCTTTAGGGAACAGCAATGACGAGAATTCTTACTTCCAGTCTACAATCCTTTTGCACATGCACAAGGCTACACACTCTAGAACAACACTAAACTGCTCTTGTGGCATAAACAAAAACTTCCATATAGGAGAGTGGAAACAATGAGTAAAGACTACCAAGTTTGATTGCTTTTTTAAAGGAACATATTGGTTTAGTTCACATGTTATGTTCCAGATTAGACTCTCACAGCCTTCCTGTCCCACTCCCTACAAGTCAAAATCAGACTTATAAATGGATATGGCAAACAAGTAAATGCAGGTCCTTAAGCCTGCAAAATAATCTTAATTTAAAATACAGAAAACCGCCCTACAGCTGTTGGTTTTATCTGGTTTTAGATGTGAAAAATCACAATGGCTGCCACACCCACATCTTAAATCCTTATTTTAAAATTAATTACTTTTCCACATGCAGCAGTTTTTACCATGATCAGCATATGCTTTGTATCCTTTTAGTAGGATTTTTTTTTTTAAGTCACACTGGACAGAAATCACTACAGTTTAAACATTTCCAGCAACAACCTGAAAGCGAAACTAGTTTCACAGGTTTACTGCTCCTCACATTAAGAACAAAGTCAAAATATGAACAGCCATAAAAATTATACAGAGGGAACAACTGGATGCAAAGAATCCTGAACTTTTGAAGTGTTACTATTAAAGAACACTCTATAGCGCTTGAAATGAGCACGACTGGAAAAGTAAACCTTAAAGGCTTTAACTACAAGAGGAAGTTGCTGAAAAAACAGCACTTGTGTGGACCACCAAGAGAAGTGTGTCCGAGTGCGACTGGATTGCTAAATACGAGATAATCTAAAACTTTTTACTACCTGTCCTGGTTTAGAGTTGGGAGTTAATTTTCTTCTTAGTAGCTGGTATAGTGCTTTGTTTTGGATTTAGTCTGAGTGCTGATAACACACTGATGTTTTAGCCGTTGCTCAGCAGTACCGCAGCTAAATCAAGGACTTTTCAGCTTCCCATGCTCTGGCAGCAAGGAGCTTCACAAGGAGCCGGGAGGGGACTTGGCCAGGACAGCGGACCCAAGCTGGCCAAAGGGATTTTCCATTCCATGTGCCATCACGCTCAGTATAGAAACTGGGGGGAGTTGGCTGAGGGGGCGATGGCTGCTGGGCACCCATCAGCAGGTGGTGAGCAACAGCACTGTGCATCACTTGTTTTGTATATGCTTCATTCATCATTACTACTATTGCTACCTTCTCTTTCTGTGCTATTCAACTGACTTTATCTCAACCCACGAGTTTCACTTTTTTTTTTTTCCCTTTCTTTTTTCGCCCGATTCTCTCCTTTATCCCGCTGCGGGGTGGGAGGGGGGCGAGCGGCTGTGTGGCCTTTGGCTGCCTGCCGAGTGAAACCACAACACTCCCCATCCCGGCAGGAAGAAGAAGAGGAGGAAGGAACTCCCCCCATCCTCCCCCGATCCATCCCAGCCCCAGCGGGCCGGGGGGGAGCGCAGCGCCCGGCCGGGATCACAACAAAGGGGGAACCGCCGCTCCACGTGCCCGCAGCTCCCGCGGGGGTGACAGGGGATCATCCACCCACCCCCGGCTCCCCCCGCACCTCCCAGCCCCAGGGGGGCTCCTCCGCTCCCCTCGATAAACTTTCCGCGCAGAACGGCAGCCCCGCTCCGCAGCCCGCGGGGCCCGCCCGGCGCAGCCCCCGCACCCCGGGCTAGCAGCCCCTTCCCTCCCGTAGAGCCGCCCCCGCTCCCCGAAAAAAGCCGGAGGGTGCCGGAGCTGCTCCCCTCCCACACAGCCCCGGCCGCCCCCAGCACACGCACCGAGGGGGATCGCTCAGCCCCCCAGCCCCGCCGCCCCCCTCAGGCGCTCGCCCCCTCAGCGGGGCAGCCCCCAGCGCGGTTACCGCCTCACCCCGGCTGCGGTACTCACCAGGTCCTTTGTGTTTTCCATCAGGCCCTCATGGGCAGGAGACGCCCGCTTGCCTCTGCCCCCTCCCCTCGGCTCGGCCCCCTCCGCCTGCCGCCTCCCCCTGCGAGGGGCCGGGCCCGGCGGGGCAGGAGGCGGCCTGGAAAGTTCAGCCTCTCACTCAGCCGGAGAAAGAAACCCAACTCCCTGCGCCGGAACATCAACAACATTAACGTACCGCCCGTGCGCAGGCGCGGCGCCCGGCCCACCGCGCGCCCTCATTGGGCTCCCAGCTGTTTGGGGCTTCCTCGCTCGCCGTACCCCCTCTGGGAGAAACCATTCGGAAAAGAGGGGGTTCAGCGGCAGAGCGGAGGCTGGGGAATAAAAACAGCCCCGCTGCGGGTTGCCTTGCCTTTCGCTGGATGGCGACAAGGGAGGAGCGGCTGCTGGGCCGCCGAGGAGGGGTGGTTGTTGTCATCCGGGGTGAGGGTCCCCCCCTGAGAGCATAATGGAGCGGCCCGACCGTGGGACGCGTCACGTGGAAAGCGGGGTGGGGGAGCGGGAGGAAGGCAAAGAAAGGAGGGCACGTGACAGCGTCTTGAGGGCGGGGACGTGGCCGGGTCACGTGGGCTGAGGAGGGGCAGCGGCGTGAGCCTATCACGCCCGGGGGCGGGGTAAAGGAGGGGATCACATGGCCAGCGCGCACGTGTTCCGGTTCCGGCGACTGCGGCTCCTTGGATAGCGATGGGGATCGTAGCGGAGGCGCCTCGGGCGGGCCCGGCAGCGGCCGGAGCGGCGCCGAGGAAGAAAACGAAGAAAGCAACGAAGCAAATAACGAAGAAAATAACGAATAAAATAACGAAGAAACCAACGAAGAAAATAAAGAAGAAAACTATGAAGCAGTTCCAGCCACGGGCGGACGCGGCGGCAGCCGAGCGGGAGGCCGCTCAGCAGGCGGCAGAGGAGGCGGCCCGGCGCGCCCGGCACCTCAGCGCCCTGTCCCGCCCGTCGGGCCCGGAGCGGGAGCTGGAGGAGCTGGTGTTCGGGGACAGCCTCAACGTGGAGGAGGACGAGCTGCTGCAGCGCCTGGCCGGCCCCCAGCGGGTAGGGCTGGGCCCCGCGGCCGGTCCTGGGCCCGGGGAGCGCGGGGGGGGGCGGGTCCTGCGGCCCTGGGCAGGGACTGGGGAGGGATTCGGCTCCCGGTCCCCGTCGCCGTGTCTGTCATCTCCCCGTGACTGGGCTAAACGGGCGGTTTGGTTGTTTTCAGCGTGAGGCTGCAGAGAAAAGTGCGTGGAGAGACTCCAGCGATTCGGAAATAGAAAATGAAGCAAAAGGTCAATTGCTACCTAAAAAACCAGCCTGGGTGGATGAAGATGATGAAGCTGAGGAAAAGTAAGTTCAAGTTTGCCCATGGGAATGACATGTCACACTCAAGAGTGACTGTAAGTGGCTTCGGTTAGAATGATCCTCATGTTCTGTGTGTTTTTTTCTCCTCTAGTGTTGATATGACTCATAAGTATAGGAAAGATTTCATGAAAAGTGATGCTGAGAAGGTACTTACTAAGAAAAAGCTAAAAAGACGACTTGAAGAACAGTGAGTTTCATTAATGTTTTTGTGGCTAACTTTATTAAGATACATTTATGTGACATTCAAAGTAACTTTTTACCTACTGCATTGATTTGTCTTGTTTAAATCTATTGCTTCTTGCAATACAGTATTTTTAAATCCAAGATAATATCAAGAATAGTAAATAAAATAGACATTAGCATTGCATAGACTAATTTGTTTAATACTTGGTTTAGTAAATGTGTGCAAATTTCTATCCTAGGGTGTTATGCCAGAAAATTTTTATAGTGATATCTTGCTTTGTAAATAGGATGATAAGAAGATAGTAGCTAAGTATGGTATATAAGAATGAACTGAAATATGAATGTAGTTAGATAGTAAAGCAGAACTTCAGATGTTTTTGTGTTGCCTCGGCTTTAGCAGGTATTGCTCCTAAGAACAGGGCTTTGATGTTTGGTATCAATGTTGCTTTAGATTTACATTCAGGAGATAGACAAAACATGGAAAGCACAGTAAAACTTTTGGGTTTTTTTCTCCTCTTCCTCCCTTCCTCTTCTCTCACCAGGTTTCAGCGAGCTATGGGAGGAGTTCCTGCCTGGGCTGATTTAGAAAACAGGAAGAAATCCAAAAGGACTGCAAGTGATGGTAAATGATCTCATTACTATTCAAATAAATGTTTGTATGTTTCCCTCTTCATCTCCTTATAATTATTTTTTATGTTTTCTCATTTCAGTACTGTGATAACATGCTGGATGAGTTGCTTTATTCCTTCTTTCAGTGTGCTTTGTTTCCATAAATTTGTGGGGTGTGATATGTGAGTGTTTGCGTAATTAGTGTTTTCAATGTGCTTTGTTTTAATTAGGTGAGAGTGATGAAGAGAATGATTTGCTGTGCAGGACTGGCAACTTTATATCAAACTCGGAGTCCCTGCCAAGAGGTATTCTGAAGGTAAAGGCAAACCTTATCTTTCCACCTCAGTTTGACCTGTATGCATGCTGTGACCTCTTTGCTATTTGGGCAGTAAGATCATACGAATTTCTTCTTTGTTTCTGTAAATGGAAACTCTAGAGAGTAAACAGTTGGACAAATTGGATAGTTCACCTCTTGAAAGCATGAAACAATAAATTGAGATGTATGGTTTGACATAAGAAGTGTATTCTCTGAAGTAGTGTCTTGTAGGATTTTAATTTCTGGGAAGGGTGAAATTATCCCATAACTTTGAGGCTGCTGAAATGGTCTTTGAGAAGTGACAGCCTTAAAAGAGTGTTTTTACACTGTCTCTTCTACAGGTATTTCAGATGAGTCAGAATACAACTGTTTTTACACGGACTGTTAATTTTGAAGTCAGTAGCAAGGCTGGCTGGTTTATCTTACGTGTACGCTGCTGCATTGAAGCAACTGACTGTGTATATGTTCTGTTTATGTCATGCTGTCTGGAAGTTCATTAGAGGGTTTGAGATCTTGGTCTTGTTGAATAAAGAGCAATTAAATTGGTTGTTTGATCAGTATAAGCAAAAATGTGCCAGTTGTGTTGTTTTTAATCTGCTTGATCTGTGTTCTAGATGAGCACCTGCTTACCTGCCAATCAGGAACGTTTTGCTAATGGAAAGCTGGTGACTGTGCAGTTTCATCCGTCTGCTCAAGTAGTGATGACTGCTGGGCATGATCGATCTGTGTCCCTCTTTCAGGTGAAGAATTTCAGTCTATGCTATGTAAATGGCCACTAATACGGAATCTTTTTTTGGATAAGTATACCTGAAATATACACCTGGAATGACAGGCTTTCCTCTCTTCCTGTGCACGTGGGGTTGTAACATCTGTGGTTACAGCAGAACTTGCTTGCTTAAAGGCATCTTGTTGGAAGAAATTTCCATCTGACTTCATACCAGCCCCTTCCAGAGTGTAGGCAAACTTAGTTGTATTAGAGTTTTGAGTTGAAGTTTTGTTTTTAAAAATATATGGTTTTAAGCTTTGCAGTGATGAGGGCTAATGAGGTATTTTTTTCCTTAAGTTCTTTGTAAAGCCTGTAGTGTGAGAAGCTGTCCCCTTTCATTTAAAACTGTAATGTTGCTGAGAAATAATTTTGAGAGTGGAGAGACTGTACTGCAGCAGGAGCTGCTCATCCTGGGACACTCCTGCCCTGCTTCTCTGAAAACTAAAGATCATAACTGTATTTAGGAGCTTTCAGCATGGCCCAGCACCAGTGAAATGATCAAAGACAGAAGTCGGATTTGCAGTTCGCACGGGGGTGCAGGAAAGAAGAATGCAAAGCCAATGTTTCTGTTCAGAAAAGCACAATAGAGTGATTATTTGAACAGAGCTTGGACGAGACAGGGAAGGGAAAGAGTGTGAAGTAGATCTGGGAGGTCTGGGAGTGTCTGATATATGGGGTGAGGAGGGTTGTTTGTGGACTGGGAAGAGAGGAAGAGATTAATGCTTCAAACTAGTGTTCCTCTTAAAGTCTCTTGTACTGGCTGGTTGATATGACTATCTAAAGGTATTTGGCATGTTCCTTAATATATTTTTGTTTGTTTGAAGGTTGATGGTATAAGGAATCCAAAAATACAGAGCATCTATTTGGAGAGTTTTCCAATCTATAAGGCTTGTTTCAGTGTTGATGGAGAACAAGTTATAGCCACTGGTACCCACCATAAAATGTTCTTTGTGTATGACATGATGAGTGGAAGTATCATTCCTATAGAGAAAATAAGAGGTACGTTTTATAGTGCTTTAAGTGTCTGGGCATAGTTGAAGCTGTCCCCAGTAAGGGTAGCATATGAATTTGCTTTAAAAAATTGGTGGTGGGAGTATTTTTAACTTCAGGGGTCTTTACTCAAGTACCTTTAACTTTATTCTGTCTAAACTATTGAAAGTTAATTGTCACACATAAATAAGGTTGAGTTGTAGTTTACTGTGACTGAGTATTGCAGAAATGAAAAGCTGAAGTGGAGTCAGGTCTTATTCATTGTACCTCTGAGTGTTAAGGAAAATAATAAATTATACCTATTTGAAGTTCTTAATCTCTCTTATTTAAAGGTGTGGAGGAAAGATTTCTCAAAAACTTCGAAGTCTCTCCGGATGGATCATTTATGCTTCTAACTGGAACTTCAGGTTACCTCCACTTGTTGTCAATGAAGGTAGTTTCTCTTCATGCTTCATGTAGCTTCAGTTTCTTGGTATCTTTTTTCCTTTTGAATCTGCTTGCTTATATTCAATCTGAAAAAAAATCATCTAGCTTTCAGCTGAAATAAAGTATGAGGCATACTGTGACAGCGTTCAAAATGACCTGCTGAATCATCTAACTGGAGCTTTAGGAAATTTTGGGGTGTCAAAGAATTTTTTTCTTGACTATACAGTTCTCTTTGGAACTAGTGGAGTTAAGGCCGGAGTTTCATGGGGTTTTTAATCTGCCACTGGAAAAAGTTATATCTCAATGTTGTATTTCAGCTGATTGCACGAACACACTGCACTGGCAGAAGGAATGGCCTCAGAGTGGAAATGGGCATCGAGGGCAGGAGAATTACATGGCTGCTTTTTTGGGAATAGCACCACTGCATGCTGGTGTATTGTGTTCGTGAATCGTGCCATCTACTGTGATTCATAATGCATACAGAATTTTTTCAGTTAAATTTTTAAATGCCATATGATGGCAGCTGGATCTGTTTTATACTTTAAACTTTTAAAGGAAGTTCAGTTCTATTATATAATAAAGACCCTTTGGTGAGGGAGCGAATAAGTGTTTACTGAACTACCTGTAGTTGTACAATAATAAATTGGTCGTGGAGTTGTGCTCTGGTCTGTAGGCACTGAAAATGTTGATGCTGTTCTTTTAATGTCGGTGTAGCTAACTTTGAATTTTTGTGGGACAGGAGAATGGAAACAAATTTCCTACAGATTTTTTGGCAGAATCATTGTCACCATTGTTGTTCTTCATCCTATAGACAAAGGAACTGATTAGCACTATGAAGGTAAACGGAAGATGCACTGCATCTGCTTTCACTCCAGACAGCAGTAAAATATATAGCTATTCAAGTAAGTATTCTCTCTAACAGCACTAATGGTAATTCTGTTTAAATTATGTAAGTTTTTATAAATCTTTTATAGTATTACAAAGATAATTAACTATATTTTATAGTTGTAAATGAGCTAATGGTTGTCATCTAATGGGATTTATTTTACCAAAATACGCAATATGTTCCGTATATATGGTTTCTGTAATCTTCTACTTTATTCTGCAACCAGAGGAAGGTGAAGTTTTCATCTGGGATGTGAGAAGCAGAAAGTGTCTACACAAATTTGAAGATGAGGGTTCTTTGGAAGGAAAGTGCATTGCTGTTTCAAAAAACAATCAGTACGTGGCGTGTGGGTAAGTGACTTGGATTTGACAACTTCTTCCTATCTCATTTTGGAGCTTTTTAGTAAACTTATTGGTGGCTGGTGAGAGTGTAGGAACATGGAATAAGCTTAGTTTAATAAGGTTAGAGTGGAGGTGAATAGATTAATAGACTGTTTTGTGATGTGTACATCTGAAATAGTATAACACACTTAATATTGGTATCACTTCTAATATATTACTGTTGCCATATATGGGTTTAGCAGTTAATTTTGAGATCACACTGACTGAAATCAGAAGCTCTGCAGGACAAATATCAATTCAGGGTCTTCCCCCTTTTCTAGTTATCTTTACAACACTCCTGCGAGATAGCAGGTTAGCGTTGGAAAAGGTGCCTCAGCTTAAAGCCACAAGCTTGGAAGTGTGTCTTAAGTGTACTTACCAAGATGCAATTTCAGCTTGCGTATCAATTCCTTAAAGAGAGACTAGCAAGCACTGAAGTGCAGTATGCATTTTCTTAGCCCACTATAGAAGAGGATTTTCAAGTGGATTTACTCAGTATAAAAAAATGAAAAAGAACTTGCAATTATTTTAGAATAAATAGTTTTCATGCTATGTAAGAGATGGGCTTATCCAGGCTCTTCACAGTTAAATGTCTCTCTATATATAATAATAATAATAAGCCCTCCACTGTTATAAACTCCAAAGCAAAATCAACCTCCAAACAAAGTTTTGCTACAAACTCCAGTAAGTAACTGGAAATCATATTGAATGATGGGTGTAGATAAAAAGGTAATATGTATGTAAATGCTACTGCTTGGTATAATCTTTGTTAATTTCTTCTTTAGTTCAGCTTCTGGAGTTGTAAATTTGTATACTACTGATGTCTGTCTCAAAGAAAACCATCCTAAACCAGTTAAAGCCATAATGAACCTTGTTACGTCTGCTACATGTGTGACCTTCAATCCCACCACGGAAATTTTGGCGGTGGCTTCCCGTGAAGCTGATGAGGCTGTCAAACTGGTATGTTCAGGTTCTTTAGTGCAAGGGGTTTTTGTATCTTGATCAAAACTGTTCCTGGTGATATAATATAACTGGTTTCGAGCAGGTATGTGGGCTCAGAATTTGCTAGACTAAGCAGATCAGGACATGTACAAGATACTGTACATTTATAAGGAAATAATATTTTTTTCTTCAGGGAAATTGTTCTGAAAACAACATCTTACGCTCTAGTTTTTTTTGTTTTTCACCTTTTAAAAATGCCCTTATTTCAGTGCCGTTAATATACATCAGCAACACATCTGAATTTTCAGCTGGTGACTGTAGTGGTCTTACTATGTGGTGTTTTTCCCAGCTCATTAAAAATTTCACCAGCCTTGTCAGAATTCTGCCCAACAGCAGAACTGTTGAATTAATAGGAGGATATGGAAGCCTGTTTTTACTGACTTACATGTAATTGCTTAAAAGTTAATGAGTTGCAATAACTGGCTTCATAGTGTGTTCCCTGTACCTTGTTTCTCCAGTAGAACTACATGTAGTAGAGTGGTGTAGGATACGAATATAACTGAATGTTTAAACTTAACATAGACCTTCAATTTTAAATTTGTACTGTAAATTGAATTTTAGCGGCTTCTTCCTAACGGTTAGAACTAATGACCCATTTTTCAACAGGTACACATTCCTTCATATACTGTATTCTCAAACTTCCCAGTGTTCAGAAGAAAGCAGATTTATCTTGCTCAATCTATGGACTTTTCTCCCAGAAGTGGTTTTTTCTCTGTAGCAAATAACAAAGGCAAAGCTTTGTTATTTAGGTACGTACCAAGAAAGGTTCATTAATCCCAGATAACCTATTTAGATTCTGTAAGATGGGGCAGATTTTTTTTCCTCTAGTGTGGCAAGGGCAAGAAGTGGTAATAACTCAGACAGGAGTGTTTCTTTTTTTAAACTAAGTAACTTTATGTGATACTTGAAAAGCTTTGTATTTTTAATGAAAGATTTTAATGATTTATGAAGTCCAACAGGGAGAATTTATAAAAAGACTCACAAGCAAGTCTGTAAAAAAGTGAATAAATCTTGTGATTTGGCCTTTATTTGAACTTGAACTGCATATTATAATGGCACATGAAGTACATCTGGCACGTGGCTGATTGCTATCTATGCCACACCTGTGTTTCAGATGAGCCAAGAATACTCAAAGTGACGCTGCTGAATCATTGTTACTTCTTTGCATTGTTCACTCAACAGGTTACTGAAAAGTTTTTAATTTGTTTCAACTTTTTAAAAATTTTCTTTAGGCTGAAACATTATTCAGATTTTTAAAAGACACGGGAGAAGATGGACCAGTTACTGAGGTAAAAGTTGCACCAGAACTGTTGACAATGTTGTCTTGTAGGAAGTTACTTTCCTTTTGCTACCTCCACCACTTTATAGATGGCAACAGGAAGTTCCTAATACTGTGTTACCTGAAACCGTTCTGCCTGGATCACTCCTGCAGTCGGCTCTACGTGATGGTGATGGGCGAGAGTCAGGATTGTCTTGCCAGTCTCAGCTTTTCTATCAATACTCTTACAGGGAGTTGGTAGGAGAACTAAATTCTGCTCAGTCCTGTTGAAAGCAGTTTTAGAAATCTAAATATATTTAAATCAGACTCGTAGGCAGTGTAGTTAGAAAGAGCTGTAGGTTGGCAGATACTTGGCATGATCGTGGTCATGTAAGTGAGCCCACATGAGCCTGCACCATTTCAAATTTAGATTACAGAAATTACTGAAGTTTGAAGTGTAGCCTGTGCGCAGATTCAGTTTTATTGTGCACTTCAACCTCTTACTGGGAAGCTGGAAAGACCTGTAGCCTTGACAGTAATACAGTACTTCTGTTTGACCCAAAATGTGTGAATGATTGGAAGCTAAACTCATTCCAAATGGGAGCAGGTACATCCTCTGCGTGTTAAGCTTGCCTAAAATTTTGTGATGGCTAAATGTTTGCAAAATACTAACACCAATTTCTGTACTGATCTCTCCCCAGGTGTTGTAACCTACAAGTATGCTGATGAAATCAAACAAGTATTTTTATTTTATATGCAAGTTCAAAAATACTAATATCTGTATTTTTTAAATGTTGTTCCTTAATAAATGTACCTGATAAGTTTCCAGACAAGTTGTTTCAACTTTTTCCAATGTTTTGTGTAAGCACATGACTAACTAGACTTTAATGGTTGCCATTCAAGATGATGTCTTCCAGAAATGCTTAAATGTCTTTATTAGAAGCGTAGGACGCAGTGCTGAAACAGATAACATTCCTTTTGTGTAAACTGTAAGCTCTGCTCTGTGTGTTTAGCTTGAGCTTTTCTGTCAGTCAGATTAATTTGAGGCTGGCTTGGAAACAGCATTTTGCTGACTGGAGGAGCAAAGTGACCTGAAACCCTGGTGATGTGGGTGGTGCAGTTGAGCCCAGCTTAACAGTCCGGATGCAGCTTAAAGAGCCTGAACTGAAAAGTGAGAAATGCCACCTGCAGTTGTGCTTCCTGCGTCCTGCGTGTCACAAAGAACTGTGTAATGTGGTTTTAATTCTTAAAGGAAGGCCCCATTGTTGTCTTTCTGTGAAAGTGAAGTATCCTGAGTGTGACTTCATACTTTATTTTAAAAGAAACTGTGCAATTCTCATACCATTAGGGTCACCGAGCAAGGACCGTGTTACAGCTGTTGTTGCTGGTTCTTCATCTGTTGCCAAATATCACACCTCTGATCTCTCAAGTGACCACCTCTTTCTAAATGAACAAAAAGCCGACTAGGAATCTCCTACAATAAAACCCCTGCTTTGAGAATGAGTTGTGGCCAATATCTCTGTCCACGTGAGGGAGCTTTTTGGCCAGGAATATCAAGAGCCAAGGTGCTCCAGTAACCAGTGGTGAAGTCATTAAGCCTTCAGTGAAAGTGGCATTACAAAAGAGGTGCTCTGAGCATGAGAAAAAGCTAATTCTAGAACCCTGTCGAAAATTTTGAATATACAAGCCTGTTAAATTTTTATAATATTGGTTTTAAAAAATGGAATAATGTATTTTCTGATGCAATGGGTTTTAAAATGGCTTTGACAGTTTTTCACTGTAAAATGAGAACTTGATTTCACAAATTAGAGGAAAAAGCAGAATATGCTCTGGAGGCGTTAAATTGACTTCAGTGTTTAACCTTATTGCAGTGCTAAACCTAAAATAGAGGCTCTACAATGGAAGAGTAAAATTAAATCATAAGCACACTTTATTAAGGTGCTTGCTGCAGGATTCTTCGCTAATGAACAAATCTGGCTGGGACCAAGGTTTTTGTTGAATTTCACACATCTAGGTGCTGAAACTGGTTCATGACTTCACTAGAGGGCAGCACTTAATCACCTATTATATTTGGAGGCTGGAGCACTTCATGCTCCTCAACAGTTTATGCTGTGACTGCTGCTGATGGGTGAGACTTTGTGGTTGCGGACACAATTTGGATTATGTGAAGTATCACAAGAAGCTGAAACATCCTGGTGTGTCTGGGCATATTTATTTGCAATGGGATGGTTACATTAAGTGTCCATTTCACTGCACTCATTCTGAAAAACTCAGCTCTGTCAGTTTGCCATGTGTGGAGAGTACTTAAGCTTCTGACCTATTTAAAACCTCTTTGTGTTTAATTCCATTTTTCCAAGCATGGCTTTTTCTTCTGGCATCGCAAAGCTGAAGTTCTTTTAATGAATTATTTCTCTGCTTTTCCTCTCCTTCCATTCTCCTTGGCAAAATAAATTTTATTGATGTAGCCCATTAAATATTTATCACCGCAGCCTTTCCCCTTCAGGCTGTGATCTTGTCCAATTTTGCAAGCTAAAGAGAATGAGTCTGGTTAGTGCTTAGAAAGGAAAGCTCCAAGAAAAAAAACGTGGCTAGATGTTAAAGTAACACTGGTAATTTAGGAGATTACTGGGTTTGCTGCTAAGTCTGCCTTGAATCTGCTGTTTGACCCCGCTCCTGTTTGAGAGCTGTTTGTGGTTCCATGTGGAACTGTTTCAGCCACTGCACCATTTTTCCAAGCGCTGATCAGATGTAGCGCACCTTGGAAAGAAGCTGCTTTCTCACCTAAAGATGTTTCTCGAAGTATTTGAAGGCTTCTAGTGATCCTCTAAATGTTTTTTGCTCTGATTTGTAAGATCTAGAGGGAAGATACAGAGCTTTTCTGGAGGGTGTCTGAAATGAGTCTGTCCAAGACAAAAATCCTCAATTCCTGCTGTCCGTACCCCCAGGAGTCCAGCTGGGATCCCTCACTCCTGCGCTGAATTCTGCTGCATTTGTGTTGCATTTCCTTTGGGACAGCCAGCAGCAGCGATGTGCTGGGCACCAAATGGCACATAACTGTCACTGTTTGAATTTATTATCTTAAAAACTATAGACCAATGATTGCTTGTTCTGGAACAAAACATCTCTTGGGTGCTCTGTTTTTGTCCTATGTTTGTGTCACAGTGGGATGGCAATACAGTCCAACCTGGTTTGGGACACTTCTGTTGAGGCAGTCTGCGGCTGTGGATTTTCTTCCAATGATTAAAACTGTTCAAGTTATACATCTTATTAAATTACTTTGAGACTCCTTAGCCTGAATGAAATCTTATAACCTGATCAGACACTTTGGAATGGCTGAAATATGATTTGGTTTTCATAATAGTGCAAAATGTGCCTGAGATCTCAGTCTTCATAGTGTTATATTTTGCACAGAAGATTGCCTGCTGAATGAGACTTCCATTTTGTATGTGCAATATTGAATGTTTTATTATACTTAAACAGATGGGAGGAAGAGCTAAAGCCGAGGGGAGTTTGGAAACACGATGCAGGAGCCTTAACTCATCATTGCTACCCATTGCAGTTCTGCCTTGTCAGAAGATCAGGGATCTTTATTTATCATGGGTTTAGCACGTATTCTATTGTGTTTTCAGTCAGTTTTTACTGAATCGAGAGTGACTTAGGAAATTAAAGCCTAGCAAGATGTTTTTAATAGATACACGTGGCTGGGAACTGGGGGGAGTTAAACTTCAATTTAGGATCTTCGAAGACCCATCCATTTTATGAAGACTGAGTAACTTCTGCTGCAGTGCAGTGGTTAGCTAAGGGTCTGTATCACATGCCAAAATAAACACGTTTAAACCTGAAGGTTCTTTATTCCTCTTTAATCTTTGTTTTAAGCTTTGGATGCAGATTTCGAAGTTGCTGGAAGAGAAAATGTGGCTTGAATTCTTACAATTCAAACATAATTATTCAAAAACTCGTGTAGTCACTCAGAAGCTCAGCATCCTGCTGTTCATGAAATTGTTTCAGCTACCTGGTGAAGAACTATTAGGGTTGATTTACTGTGAGAAGCTGCATTAAGAATGAAATAATTAAGCCGTGGGTGTTGTGGTGTGCTCTGGTGGGTGGTTGGTTGGGGTTTTTTTAATTGGCTATGGTCAGGGCCATATACAAGTAACTACCTTTACTACAAACTTAATAGCTAATAATGCTCGAACTGCTTTTCTATGGTGAATTTTGTCTAAGATCCTAAACGCTTTGTGTGACCATCTGTTTTTGCTCTGTATATGAGATGTTAAATGAAGCCTTTAAGGGAGATGCAATAAACTCACCCTCTCCAATCTCTAAGAAGTAAATTTTTTACACAAAGCATGAAAGAAACTGCCTTTCCTATTAGCTGTCTGGTTTGTTGTCAGTAAAGTAAATTCCAGTGATGTTAGGTCTGATATTTAGGGGCTGTGACATACTCAACAGTAGAAAGATGACCCAGCGGTTAGCAAAAGTCTAGAAGAAACCATTTTATGGGAGTTTTAATCTGCTGATTTCCACAGACTGAAATGACAAATTGAAACAAGTGTTCAGTACTGTGGAGTCAGCATCGTATCTATTGCTAAAACAATTACTAAGTGCTATTTTGCTTATCTGAACTCAGAGCATCTTGGTAAGTTAATATCTCATTACAATACATCCAGAATTGTGCGGTACCTTCAGTGTGTTCCCACCTCTTGCCAGAAAGAAGCTGGGAGACACCTCTGGAAACTGCATTTTTGAAATTAATACAACCACAGTAACTCGCTGATTTGTTTGAATATATCCTCCAGCAAATAGCGTCTTCACCTCAGAGCAATTAAAACAGTGGAACAGAACTTCACTTGAATGCGTTTAATGCTTTACTCCTGCTTTTGCCATATGCTGATTTCTCCCACAGGGAGAAAATCTCAGTACCATGTAAGATTTTTCCAAATAGAATAATAAACGAGTGGGTGTTTGAGCTTTGAAAGGATATGAATCTCTGAAGCCGGCTTAGCTGATCTAGTATTTTAGTTGCATAGAGTAAACCAAACATTTTCAGGAGTGTTTTCAGCTCAGAAACCTGTTTGTGCTTATGCAAAACATCACCAAGAACAGATGAAGGTGAAGCACATACAGTAAATTAATGAACAGGGCAGGTTTCTGGTATCCTGCTTTCCCAGCTCGGGAACATTTTCCTAACTTTTACCTACAGTAATTAAGATATTTCTGCCACTGTGGGGCTGCCCAGACAAGTACCAGCTGCCTTTGTTCTTGCTGTGGAAGAACTTCTGTTGTCCTGCTCGGATGCAACAGGACGTTGTTTGGATGGTTTTCTATGCAAGGAGGCTCCAGAAGGGCTGGTGAAGGACTGATGAGACCAGGAGGAGGTTAATGCTCTGCCACCGATGTGGTGTATCCCAAGGTAGAAGTTCAGTGTGGGGAAGATGCTCAAGATGAGATGAAACTTCATTTCTTCTTCTGCTTAGAGGTCACAAGATTTCCAGTAATGTCTCAATAATCAGGATTTCATCAGTCTGGCTTCTGGTAAATAAGTGACAAAAGCTCGCAGCACAAGTCTGGTGTGGTTCTGGGTACGGGTCCAGCTTAGTACAGTAAAAACATTAAGGCCTATGGCTGCTCTAGTCTGATAGTTTAGGGACTCCCACAATTCACAGATGATTGCTCTTTTTCTTCTGAGCTTTTCTGCCTTTTCCCCAGTCTGTCCTCTGGGTCCCTCTGCCTTGCCGTCATGCAGGCTCAGACAAGACCCTCGGAATAAGATTGCAGTGAGTCTTGAGCCCAGCCAGCACTCTTAATCGAAAAATATGAGGCACATAATTGCCGTTAACACTCATAACGGTTTTAAGTCTGTGCAAAGTTAGCCAGTATTTTTAATGGGGCTACTTCACAGTTAGATTATACTCCTGATGAGGGTGTCGTTGCTTCATTAGTTTTCTCCCCTCATAGTTTCCCTTCGTTTTGATCGCAAGATGGTTCTTTGCTCTGAAGGACGCAGCCAGAGCACGTTTCTGTGAAGCACATGGCAATATCCCTTACAGATACATTTTCCTACATAAGTGCCTGTGCCGCTTTCAGAGATCAACATCATAAGAGGGGTTAGAGAGGAAAACTTACAAAAATTGAGTTCAGTAAATTTTTATGGTAATGATTTTATATACATCCATATATTGTAGTAATAAAGGTGACGAGATTTATATACTCCAGCCACTAATGTATACTTCATTAACTTTATTAGGCAAAATTACTTAAGACTTCATAAATACCAAATGCTAGTCCCTGCACAGAGTGGTATCATAGCATTTATAAGCATCATTAACTGCTGGATCATACGCCTGCACACGTGTGTTGTAGCAGGAGCAAGATCACTCTAAAGAACTCAGATATATATATTTATTTTCTATTGGACAATTTAATGAATGCTCGGAAGTTTTAAAAGTACTTCAAGGAATTTTGTTTTGCATTAAACATTTGTACTTATGTCTTATTCTGAAGTTTTTACCCAGCAAGGCATCAGCTGGGATCATCAGGTGTTTGTGGCTGGATGCAGGGTGATGGGTCATGGTCTTAGACTGCAGAAACCCTTGATTTTTGGGGTGCTGACCACCTATGTTCTTGTTCCCACAGAATTCAGAAGGAGCAGGTACATATTTCTCCCTTTTAGACTATTTATTTTTTTAAGTTACAGTGCCAGATTTTTCACCATACCAGGCAAAACCTCTTCACTTGTGCTAAGAACTATGATCACCTGAGGTGTTTTAGAAGTGGCTGCACAAAAGTCTTTGTGCCCGGAGGCAGGACAGGTGGAGCTCGTTACAGGTGATGAGGGGAAGGGCCCAGCCTGGGGGTGCTGGAGCCAGAAGCTTCTACCTGGCCAAGCTCACATGAGAGCATGGCAGAGCTGCACTGAGGGAGGCAGGTAAGAGCTTCCCTACAATATAATGCTTCTCCTCAATCTTTGCTCTAGAGGTCACAACTTTGCCTGCTGGTTCACTTGTGTGATGCTGGTAACTTGCTTTGGTGCAGCTCAGAGCTGAAGTTCCAGATAACGGCTCTGAGCGGTGGTTTCTCTAGATGTTTTAGTTTTGTTAGTTTGATAATGACTGAGTTCTGAATAAGAGTGTTCCCCAAGGGAATTTAAAGGGATAGATCAGTTAATCTAAGCATGCTGAGCTATCCGGTGTGCAATATTATTACTATCATTGCAGAAACTGTGCTTAGGGATGAATTGAGGTGGGATCCTGAGAGTTCTGTTTGTGTTCACGGATTTATAACTTGCCTTGCTTGTTTGCATGTATGTGTAAATAATTTCCAGCTTTTCCCAAGTAAGGCCTGAATTAATTTCTCTTTTATATTTTTGCTGTGTACTAAGGTGGCATCTGCAAGTCCAGCCATAGGGCAGAGTCCCTCTGCTGTAGGCAGCAGGGAAGCACAAAGCAGGACCGAGTTATCTGCCTTGAAAAAGGTTTGCAAGGTTATATTTTCACAAAAGTAAATCCAGTTTCTCCAACTTCAATTTTTGTTCTGAGGTGGTTAAGTTAATCTATCTTACTGTTGAGCCGTAAGAGTCTAAGGAAGAGTATAGAAGAGGGTTAAAATATGTAACAATCTTCTGAAAATTCAAAATGAGCAGGTTTCATGACCCAGCAGATTAATTCAGAGAGAATCAAGTGACACATGGCAGAGGTAAGACATCTGATGAACAGCTCCAGCACAGGAGGGCAGATGATGTCAGCTTCATTTGAAAGTAATTGTTTTTGTACATGGCTCGCATATAAACCACAGTAACCTGACATTACAAGAATCTGATGCTGCAACGTGCTCCATGGTACAAATGGGCAGTGAAAGCTGATTTTAATATTCAACTAGCAGCACTTCAATGGCACCTAATTAATTTATATATAGATATATCTATTAAAGAGAGAAAACTGCTGTAAAGCTGGAATGTTTCTACAAGTATTGGTCTGCACCTCTTCCTGACTTGCAAAATGTGAGTTTATTACTGGACTAGACAGGCTGAGCTCCAAAACTGGCTCACAGGGTAAGGTATGGACTCCAAATACTTTCAGTTCTCTAACACAGTTTCTAGTTGATAGACAGAAAATAATCACCACCTGATGGCTGCTCATTCTGGTCTGCAAAATAAGCTGTTGGTGTCATTCTGTTCTTTAGCAGACAGGTATACTTATCATTCAAAAAATGCCCACCAGATTTAACACTAATTAGCAGCCTTGCTGGCAGTCTTTGCCCAGAGACACGAATGTCAGAGAAAGACAGATGTTAAAGTATCCATTTATCCTCGGAGTTTGCTCCTTTTCTGTCTTTCTTGTACTTCGTTATACTTTCTTTTGTATTCTGTTGTCATGTCCGTGCGCTGTGAAGGTTAAAGCATGTGGCCTGTTGTCTTTCAGTAAAGTGATTTTTGTTTTTTGCAAACATTTGGTATTTTTATGAAGCTTTGAGAACAGCTAGCGAGCCAAAATGCCATCAGCTTAATCGCTTGCAGGTGAGGCATCGTCAGTGGGGTGAAGCCACAGGTGTGGATGATTCCTGCAAGTTCTATTGAAGAGACTGTTATGCAGAAGAACTTGGTGAAAAGGGGAAAATTCAATGTATGCCTTCACAGGCTTGTTTGTAATCCTGCTGCCATGTAAGAACACCTGGCGTAGAAGGAACCTGGTGTTAGCAAATACCTGAGATTGTTGGAATCCATCCTTGGGATTCAACAACAGACCCATATGCAGGTGAATCTCTAGTTCTACGTGATCCTTATAAATCTGTAAGTGTCACAATCTGTTTTTTCCAAGTCTCACTTTCCCTGTGGTGTGTCAGGAGTCTCCATGCAGATACGGGTTCTCCAGACAAGTGTGATGGGGACATGTGGGGCTCTGTGGGCTTCAGGAGTTGTACTGAGCCCCTGCGATGCAGAACAGGATTTAGGGGTGGGTGTGTTGGTACCATGACTGCATTATATAGTTGTGATGTTTTGTTGAATTAGTACGTTTTTGAAAGCAAGCTATTTTTGTAAAGATTTAAAATCTGCTGACTATTTGACTGGCTGAATGAAAGCCTTAAGAGTTCAGACCTCTTTGTCTCTCTTTACGTTTTCTTCGCTAAATTATTTTTATTGTATTTCATTTTATGTGATAACCTTATCACATAAGGTGCACATAAGGAGCAAAATGAATTTATCCCTTGATTTCCTTCCTCAGACAGAAATTGATGAAGTCTCTGTTTTCCAAATGGGCTTCATTTACAGTCGCAGAAACCTCTGAAAACTGAGACTGTTTTATTTTCCCATTTCCAGTTCCAGAGAGCACACAGCGTGCAGTGGTGTGTGGAACACAAACCAGAGCTTTTCAATTAGAAGTCCCTATTTCCAGAGCTGAGGAGAAGTCCTTTGTCTGTCGATGGAACAAGTGCAGGGATAAGCCATGGCTTTTCATTTTCTTTGATCCAATAATTTACGGGAGGTACAGTCCCAAGGAGCACCCTTGTATTGCTTGTATCGTGGTTCAGCATTGCACCAGCTCCTTCCTACCTGCAGGAAGCTGGAGCTAATAATACAAAATAGGAAAAAGCAAATTTTTGGTCACTGTAGTGCATACATCCTACTTCATATAGCTCCTTTAAAAATTAAGAACTTGCTTGTTGAGTTTTAATTAGCCATTTTTTTGGCATAACATGGACTTGCTCTGTGTTTTGTAGTGGATTCTGTGGCTGTGATTGTGTATCCATATGTTTCTCTGCTGCTATTTGCAGACAGTCATATTTTTACAGCAATATAACCCATTTTCCGTTTATTGTAATTGCTTTGGAATAAGACGTAATCATCCAGGACTGACCAACTTGCTCTACCAAACGTTCTGTTCTCAATTCTAGTAAATTGCTTTGAGAATTGAACAAAGCTCTGCTCAATCATGCAAGATATCCATTCTGAGGAACACCAGGAAAGTAAACCTACATTAGCCTGCTGCAATGATCTTTTTTGCTTCTTAAAGATAAAACGGTAAGAAGATGATTCCAAATACACAGAACTTGCAAATCTTATCTGTTGAATAAAGAAGTTGGTTTGATAAAATAACTTCACGTTCCTCATCTAATTCTGCAGACCTGTCAAGTGTTTAACTTCTAATTTATTACTAGTAGAGTAATATTATTTTGATAAGACGTTCCATCTGTGGCTATCGGTGTTTTGCAGTTATAGATGAAGGTACTGGGCTCATTTCAGTAATACTAAACCAACACTGAACATTCAGTGATCAAGTGTCATGTTATCTGGTAGATAAGTGATTCACCACTTCAAATCTGGCTGTCAGATATTACTGTGAGTTTTTTGTTTGTGTCCCGATCAACATTTATTGTTCAGGTAGAGAATTCCTAGAGCTTGTATTAAGCTCAACACAGAGAAGCCGCTGGTTCAACTAAGGATTTTGGTAGACTGGTATCGTCAGCAGGTCAGATATACACTTGGGAACACATCAGTGTATTGAAAAGCGAATTCTGCTGGAGTACGGTACTTAAATTCAGCAAAGCTCAGTGTGGCACCTGTTGGGGGAAAAGTTTAAGAAGTCCAAAGGAACAAATTACGTAAATGGTCTCACTTTGGCAACCCACGCAACTGTGCCAGAGGATTTTGTTTTGCATTTCAAACTAGCATTGATAGGTACTTCCAGAAAGGTAGATCATGAATGTAATTTACTTGACTGCATCATAACCTCCACCTGCAGTCCTGTACTGGCAGGTGCTAATAGACTGGAGAGTGGAGAGAGGGTTTCTAAACTACTAAAAAGAATAAATCATTAACCTATACAGTCAGTAAAAGTACAAAGTATAATCTGGCTAAGGTCAGGGAAAAGTGATTAAAGACTTGTGTTTCTGGACCTCTTGAAATTGAATGAAAAATTATGTTTATATTTGTGTATTTGGGATTTCTTTTACTGTTCCTGCTGCTCACATTACTTTTGGAACACAATGCATGTCAAAGCACTGGACGTTGCTAATCCTATTTTAGTGTTTATCTTTCTTTGATAGAAGTTTTATTATTGCATTTTGAATGTCCTTGAGAAAGGCAGCTTATGATTTGTGTGGACCCCTAGAGAGAAACCTTAATGTTATCTTGTTTAAACAATGCTCATTGCTTCAATTGTTAATGTGTTCATCACTTATACAGGGTAAATCCTCCAGACGCAGTATTGTGGCTGTTGTAATAGGGGCTGGGGATTCACCAAACTGCGTCTCTCTTGCATTGCTCTGTTTCTGGCCCCTTGATGCTCTGTTGCTAGAAGACTGAGATATAATTGCAAGATCTCTGTTCCTTGGGGATAAAGCAAATGTGAGGCCAGAGGGTGGTGTTTGCTCTGATTCCAGCCGTCTGCAGCCTCCAAAGCTTGATGTTTACATTTTAATTATGACTTGCTACTCAGAGCCCTCAGTTTTCTCGAACTGAGGGGACTTTTCTGAACGGGTCTGTGATGGAAGGCACCTGCGCTATTTGCTTTGCGGTTGGTGTGTTTGTTTTCCTCCAGGAAGGCAGTGACTGGGTGGCAGAGAGGAAGATTGTGTTTGCTTTCCCCTGGTTGTGCCAGAGGGAACAGGGGCTCTGGGGTGCTGCTCGTCCTCTCTGCGGCCTGAAAGAGGCTTTTTCTGAAGGACCACTTGGAAGTGGCCACTTCCAAGGCTGAAGGAAAAAGCTGCTCTGCAAGGATGCAAGAGTGTGTGTGTATGGGGCTGTCTATAGCTCCCTTGAATTTCATTCTCTTGGCCAGTGGATCTGGGTTCAGACTACTAGAAATTCTTTTTTTTTTTTTAGTTATAGATAATTTTAAAGAAGGCTTTAAAGATTAAACCAGCACCTCACATTGTTTTTCAAGGAATTACTGCAGCAGAGATAGTGGCTGGGTGGCCCCTGCCCTTTGCTGCTTTACCTCAGTATTTCTGAGGCAAAGCTGCAGACAGACTAAGTGTAGAATTGTGAGTGGCTTTTTCGGTTACATCTATTACTAGTTGCCTTTCTTAATGCAGCTTTTCTTCACTTTTCTCTCTAATGTACTGCAAAGCTGCCTTTTTTTTTTTTCCCCACAATGAGCCTCATTAGCATCTAATGTCCTGCTGCCTCTTGTCTGCAAATTCAGTCTGGTTGAAAGTTATGGAGAAGTTGTGCTGTAGGAAAGAGATGTCCTAGATGGGTGGGTTTGGCTGGGCATTGGAGCTGCAAACATCATAAGGGAGATGAACACAGAGCAGCTTGCACTGCAAACCAGGATTCCACTCCTCAATCCGTTTGCAATTTGCTTAACTGTAGATTTTGCTCCTTCCTGTGAGAAAATCTAACGCCCTTCTGGTTTGTGCATGGTGGATTAGTGCTGATCTCAAGAGCACAAGCTCTGCCTAATGTGTGGGGTGTGTTTTGGGGTTGGTTGGTTGGTTTGTTTGTTTTAAATGACTGTTCTCCCACAAAATAATTAAACCAATGAGTCTGTTCTTTGTGTTTGAGCCTTTGATGGAATAAGTAGGTTTTTTTTAATTTGGAGAGTACTTGCATATCGATCCGTGCTGTGAGACTGCAAACGCCATTCCCCGGCTTTGGGTTTGGTACCACTGGAAGATGTTTCTGTTTCCAGTCACCTGTTTGGAAAGGGAGAGGCTGAAAGGATGAGTGGAAGCAACCTGGGTGAGAATGAAATAGGGAAAGTGTCTTGTGGGATTTTGCTGTAGCCACAGTGGTACATGTACCTAGATGGGGTAAGACATGTAGGTCCTGTGATTTATTACAAGGACTGGCGAAATAAAGCTAAATCAGAGAAGCTCTAGAGGACACGTGCAAAGAAGAGTTAAGAAAGATAAAACGCGTTATCTGCATGTGGCCCTTTTCATACAATGAGTCATTAGGAAATGTGTGGTGTTGGTTTTTAACTATTCTTTCTGTTTAGCACCTGTCAGCACAGACTAAAATAGGAATTCTTAAAATAAAGCTCTCTGCAGGTGTGTAAGGTGGGCGCTTTCAGAAGAGCCCAGAGCATCGTAGGAGGGATCAGCAAACTCTGGTATCTAAAAGGGTGTTCAATCCAGAGGGCAATTCCAAGGGAGACGTTGTTGTGGGGGTTTGTTTAGCCTTTCAACTCTTACATTGGAAGCCTTAAGGCTGCCTTTCTGTTGAAACCTGTTAGTGAAATTTAAGACTAAATTACTTTTGTCCCTTTAATGAGCATTACAGAGTTTTGGTGATTTTTCTCCCTCACAGTTCTTACTGGGAACCCTTCCAAGCTTCTGCCTCTGGGTTTTGTGGCTGTCAGAATTACAATGTATTTGTATTTCATGCTGGAGATGTGCTAAACTACACAATGAGTCTGAGAGCAAGTATCAAATTACTGAGTTGGTGGCATGGATAAAATGGTGTTTTGCATGATAAATTTTATAACCACAGCAGAAAAGTCTTATTTGCTTTCAGATTTGTGGTGTCACACTGTATGAAATACCTTAAACTCATGACAAGACATTCTATGGGTGGTAATTTTAATAAAATGGATTTTTGGTGTGTGTGGTTATGCTGTGTAGCAGTGTGTGAATCACAGCCAATGTACTCTGAAATGTATATATTTTTAAACAGAATCTATATGTTCATCAAACATAATGAGCATTTAGTATTTTTTCAATCAATGGATGTGAAATGTCACTCAAAACAACACATGAATGTTTTCCCAGGTGGGGTGGAATGAAGTTGAAGGGTCCCACTGTCAGAACTGCTAAATCTATTTTTTGTAGTGACCTGTTATGTGGCCTCACCTGTACTTTGTGTGTCATCAGGTGTTGACTTCCATGGTACCATCAGTGATAACGATGAGAGGCCGTTCCAGTGTCCTTGGGAAAGCGCAGTCAGCTCCTGCCCTGCTGCACATGTGCTGAAGCCACAGAGCAGGCGCTTGGGAGCAGCTCACCTTAATCCTTTTCCATCAAAATTTAGGGGCACAGGGCTGGTGGGTTTGGTTGTGCTGTTTACTAGAACACCACAACCTGTCTCTTTGGCAACCAGAGCCCTAAATAGTCCCTTGAAGCCCAAGAAATAGCAAAAAGGTTGCCTTATCCAGGATGGGTTTGGTTTGGAGCAGGTAACACCAAGGACAGGTTTCTGTGGCCACAAGGTGGCAATCACAGTGCAAACTTCAGCTGACACTCTTCTCTGCAGGAGGCATGACATAGATTATCACTGTGCTCCTTGAACTGCAGAGACACCTATAAAATAAAAATGGTATAGCAGGTAGAGAAAGGCACTGGGTAGTATCTATGTGAAATGTACATGTGCTTGTTTAAATGATATTTCTTCACTAAGCCCCACAAATGCGTGGTACAGTATGTAAATATACTGTTTGATGATTCAAGCAATTGCTGGGGTGACTTCTCCCAGTTTATCTTCATCACTTTAGGAGTGAGGCAAGCGGAAGGCAGCAGTATTATGCTAATATGCATATGATGATTCCAGCGTACTGTAGTAACTATAAAGCTGTGTAATAGTGGCCATTTTATTTCAGCGCTCTCACCAGAAGCTGCACAAATTGCCTGGTTACTTTCATATGTCAGTCCTGAGGGGGGAAAAAAATCACTGTAAAAATTGGCTTGGAATGTTCCCTGTTAAACTATTTTCACGGGTCAGAGGCATGACGTGAAATATTTCTACAGAGAAAATAACAAGTTCTGCAGTACGTCACTGCTATAGGTTCCACTTTTACATCCTGTAAAATAGCTCCTCTGCTTTCTCTCGATTTTTCTTGCTGTGTGAATGGATATGGAAGTGTTATCAACGTTGGCTGTGGTGCTGCGTGCTGATTTTGATGAAACTATTACAGAAAAAACAGTTAGTGTTGGTCTCTCCAGTCGGGATTTGAGCAGAGAGCCCACACAGTGCGAACACTGCATCAAAACACCTCTCTGGGCTTCGATCTGCAAAGGTCAGGCACCACTTCACGTGGCCTCAGAAATTATTGGAAGTTAAGATACGTTGCAGAGGACAATATCCTCGGAAGCAGAGGCGGGTGGCTTCTGAGCAGGCAGCACTTCCACTGAGCTCAGCTGGAAATCCTGCTTGCAGCCCCCAGACCTCACGCATGTCCCAATGTCCTCGTACCCATCTCTTTGGGTGTTGCTGTGCCTGCCCACAGCATTGTTGCCCCTCTAGATCTGGTCTTTCATAAGTGCCTTCTCATGTAACTCTGTTCCACTTGCAGCAGAAGATGCTTGTGTCCCCAAAATAGGGGTGAACAGGGTATCTGGCACTCAGGGGTTGCTTTGTGCTGTAAGCTACTAGAAAAATGGTTGCAAAACGAGTTTGAGAAAGTACAGGAACATGGGGAGGACGGAAATGAAGCACTTAGGAACCCTGAGGAGAAACTGAATCTAACAATAAATAAGTAATGTACAACAAACATCAGCAGGCCAAATAAGTAACAGTTCTAAATACTGTTGTGGTTGGTTTGTTTGTGGTGTGTGGTGTTGTTGTTTTTCCTTCCACCCCCAGAAAATGAATTCTGAACTCTGCAAAGCCTAAAAATGGGCAGTAATAGTGCTGGTGTCTCCATCCTATTTTATATATGTCTCAAGTTTAGCTAGTCTTGTAGAATATGAGTCAAGGTGTAGCAGACATGAAGGTCTTGAAAGAAATACCTTTCTCTTTGTTGGAATATGGCAGATACGAAAATATTAGGTTTTAAAGAACCAGTCTTTAGTTTCATTGCTTTGATTAAAAAGAGTTACAGGAATAAGGTCTTGCATTAAATTCTCTCAGTTTTGTGGGATCCAAATTGTGACCAAGCAAGGCAAAGAGAAAAGCTTGTATTAGAGCTGAACACAGAACACTCTGTGTCTGTCACCATAGCTGCTACCCAGAGCACATCTCTGTTTTGTTTCTTTTTTGACATTGAATCTAATATGGCTTATGTTCCCTAATAGAGTTGGCACAATTTCAGGCTGATATGGCTGCCCTGGTAGTGTCAAGTCTATCTTGAGCTATCAAGGCCCAGTGGCTTGTTACACACTGAATTTTATCATCTTCTACTCTATTCCGTTGGAAGCTTACAGCAGAGGTTAAAAACGTCGTCTGCACTGGGACTTCCCTCCAGCTGTGAAGGGCTCATTTTATCCTTGACCCGTTAAAATACTAAAGCCAACCTGCTTCATCTGTCACTGGCTTGCGAGGAAGCCTGGTCCCTAAATATACTGCATCATTTATTCCTGTTTCTCATTCTGATTATGTGGACTTGAAATCCATTCAATCTCCCATTAATAAGAGTTCTACCACATGCACAGAAAGGGTAGGGATTTGTTGACACCAGCAGAACATGCGACTTCTGGGATACCAGATTTTTTTTTCCCACAATGTGACATCAATGTTTTGTAAACAATCTGCAGCTTTGTAAACAAGAAATATACTGTCAAGTGTTTTAAATAACTAAGGCAGTTGCTTATTAGCTTTGTTAGGTTGGCTTTTTGAAGGGCTATATTGTGAGTGTTTTGTATTTACAGCTGCTTGCTGTTAGCAGTATTCTGTGTGTACTTTTTTGGGCCAAAGCCATGCTTACTTCTGTAATAAATTCCCTGTTTGAAGTTGATGGGAAGAGAGGCCTGAGGCTCATGCAGCAGAGCAAGCTCAGACATTGCAATAAGAATGGCAATCAACATAGCCATAAAAGGGATTTTAAATCAGCAGTCACAGTTGTGGGTTGTATGTTTGGTTGTGGTTTTGTTTTGTGTGTGTTGTTCGTGGGTTTTTTTTTTCTGCCCTGAAAACATTATAAGTGTTTCCTCTGTCTTCTGCCAGTACTGCTGTTTAGATGCAGTTAAAGACTTTACCTATTTTGCAGTTTGTCCATCTAAAATGCTCAACTCTGTCAGAGCTTTACCATAAGGACTTATATTTGCAATAGCAATTAGAGTTCTCTTGAGGATCCTTAAAGCTTTTTTCAAGTAGGAAAACTGGCCCAAATCATTTGACATTAGCTCAGAAACTGTACCTGTTTTTCTACGCTAGCTTAGGTATCTTCTCTCATTGTCCATCATGCAATCCAGTTTTCTGCAAGGATAAGCTGAGCACAGCTTCCCGAATTTCATGTGCCTTGTACTAGCCAGAGCCAGCAGTGTACAGCTGTGCACCAGTTTGAGAAATGCAGGTATGTTTTGAAGTATTATTTCATGTTAAGGATAGAGTTTTTGTCTGAAGCTAAATAAGATACAAAAGTCCACTGAAACACAATCACATTGAATTTCCATAGTGGATAGCTTTGGAGAAGAGCTGGTCTATTACCAAGGTGTTACCCTGCAGAAGAAACGGTCCCCAGCAGTGGATCGACCTCCCTTGTGTCCCATGATCTGGACCAAACTCTTGCCATGTGGTTTTTATTTGTACACAGAGTAAAGCTGAGGAAAAATGGGGCTCTCTGCAGAACACATTACCCTTCCATGTGTGAAGCTGATCCCCAGAAGACTGCAAAATTGAGCTTTTCAACTAATTTGCTGAAATCTGGCAACTGGCGATATTGCCTGTGCCCGCCTCTTCCCTCGTGGGCTTGCAATGGCTTCATCGGTGAAAAAGCTTCACCTTCAGCAGCTGCAGGAGTGATTTCTGATTTTTTTCCGAAATAATCTTTCTCAGAATGTGTATAGCAAATGTAGTATCCCTTAAGCCATAAGTGTTAAAAGTCCAAAAGAGAAAGCTATTGTATTAGCTTCCAGTGCTTGGACTCCTTCCACGAGCATCCAGGAGGGATGCATAATCACTTGGCTATGAATACTGAAGCTCATGTTCTAAAGGTATGGAACCTGTTCAGAAGGTGATATGCCAGCTTTGCTGCGGGACAAATGCAAACCAGGGATGGGTTAAGCTGTGTTGGCAACCTGTTCACAGCTGGAAAAACTTGCTTGTTGGCAGAACTGCAGCCCTTCACCATGGGAATACTGTCGACGTGCATCAGCTGCCATCTTGCTCGATATTGGTTTTTTTTCCTACAAATGCTATTTGATGTTTGGACACTTAAGGAAGAGTTTGTTGTGTTGCCTGCCACATGTTTCTTTCTCATCATAATGTGATGGGGGGGTGGGAAAGGCAGGGATGTTTTACTGTCTCGACATAAATTATAGCTAGAACTTGAGTTCAGAGGAGAGTTTTCTAATTGTTTTCAGTTCACGTAAAAATTCCGATGTCTCATACTTTAAAATAAAAGTTTGTGGGCTGATTGGATGGTGTTTTTGTTCTCAGAGTAAAATCTTTTCCAGTGGACTCAGCAATCCAAACTGAGTTAATGCATCAGGCTGTATCGTCCCTGGGATGTCAACATGCATAGGTATGGCTGGGAAGTGAGCTGTTGTGATTGCGGCATATTTATGACTCCTTTCAGTGAAGACTGGGTTCAGTTTGGGAAGCCCAGTCTCCTTGGGTGTTATCTACCATACAGTAAATAGAGATGATGTGATTATCTTTGTCTTGAATGCTGGATACACAAAACTGTCAAACTTGCCCAGTGACCATGAATGGAAGTAAATGAGCATTGAGTTATTTTTTTCATTTAGACTTTACTATGATATTTTAAATTCAGAGTCTTCCTGTTGGTTTCTCAGAGGAAAATCTAACTCTTTTATATAATATCTCAACAACTGTGACTGAAAGCTTAATATTAGTTATCACCCCTTCTTCCTCTGCAGTTATGCTGTGATAATGAAACTAAGTGCTCTGCATTGTTGTAGCAATGTTAAATAATGCATGTGGAGTGTAGGTGATGCTTTAGAGATTAGTGGCATAATGTGTACAGAAAGATATGGGAAAGGAACGAAAGGTCATACTTAATATAATGAATGGAATTAGTTTACAGGGAATGCAGCCTCCAGTGCAGCTCTCACAAAATGTGAAAACTTGTGAAGTTTCAGCAGATTCTGTTTTAAAATTTCAGTAATGTTATTTGACAATTACCTTGTTGTAGGCAATTTAGTACTGGTCACCCCTGCTACACCGGTGCCTGTCCAACCCTTTTCTATTACACATGCATAACAGTCAGGGTTACACATCTTCATAATATTTCCTCCTGTCACCAGTGACCTTATTTGAAGCAGTGCTTGATTTAGGATTTGAACCTTTTGCAGTAATTCCTTCTAGTAGCAGCATATACCACAATTCAAACAAAATTAATATCACTTTAGCCTAGAGTAATAAAATAAATCTGTGGGGGTTTTTCCTGTGTAAGGAACCAGCCTTGTTGTAATTGTTTTTATTTCTTTTTTTCCCCTCCTCCCTTTTAACAAACGTGGTTAAATTGGATCATGCCAAGGCTGAAGAATGTTCTTAGATAGCTTTGCCTGTTCCTGTACTACCTGAAAGAACCATCTCAGTGGTATTAAAAGGATTATTGTTTTATTTAAAGGGTCATGGTTGAAGCAGCAAATCTCCATCTCCAACAGCTATATATCAACTCTGAAACTGATGGACTCTGCTAGTGAAAAGGATTTTAAATGACAACCAGCGATGATGAATATTACGTGGGATCTGGTGGGATCCCCACTGTAGTAAAATGGAAATTGATGCTTCTGCTCAAAAGCAATAAATTTTAATGCTGCATCTTTTCTTAGTTTGGATTTTTTATAACTATTATTTTGAAATACAGATAACTAGTTGAAATAATAAAGACTAAACAACTGAAGTGATCAACGTTCTAATTAAGACATCAGTGTCAGCGGATCAGAGATTTCATCTCACAGAAGCACTGGGCTGGGGAGACCCAAACTCTGATTTATAATTTATTTTCTTTTCTGTGACCTTGAACACGTCATTTAAACTAGTGATGCATTACGTGGACTTCTGCAGGATGGGGGTAACACTTTCTTTTCTTGAAGAAATGAGTGTTAGGTTGCATCTGTCAGTACGTATGAAACACTATTGCTATTTGTACACCGATAGCAGGTAGCCGGCTCAGGACTTGGTGCAATAACTTAACTTTAATAAAAGGCAGCAGGCAGTGACAAAAATGAATGTACCCAAGCAGAGGGGAAGGAGCCTGGCACTGGGTTGCTTTATGTTCCTTGGTGGTGAAGCCAATTGCAGAGGTGGGAATCTGACAGCACGTGCTGTTTTTACCGAAATCCAAGCTCCTGGAACCACGGGAATCTCAGTTTTAAATAAAAAGGGAAAAAAAATAAGTAATCTTTATAGCTTCACTCATGGTTTATGAATGCGTGGAGTTGGCTATATTGAATTGGGTGTAGCAATGTGTTCTGCTCTTGTGAAAAGGTATTAAAAATTTGCTTATCTCTTGCTAACTCTCCGGTGTTGTCAGAGCATTGGGATTATTTTTTTTAATGTGCATGGGATTAAAGTTATTTTGGGACCCTAAACTGTGAATTCTGTCTTAAAAACCACCAGAAAAATGTGGGCAGCCTTTCTTTCTGTGCTGCCAGCTGAGAAGAACTGTGGGTTTTTAATAGTTTTGATATTTTCATGGAAAACAGCCACTTCCTGTCATGATGATATTGATTGGCTTCTCTTAGAGGTAATAAAACCCCAAACAAACAAACAACAATAAAAACCAACCACCTACAACAAGCCCAAAAAGCGTTAGACAGAAGAGGTTTTTTCCCCAACTAAAAATATAACATTTAGGTCTTTGTGTCTTCATATAAGAATTGTTTTCTGAGACGATACCACACAGAAAGTGATAGTGTAAGAAACACAACGGTCAGCTACCTTTTCAGATTTAATAGTGGCTGAGTTTATCCATCTGGCATTCTCCAGCTGACACCATGTATTTTTTTGAGACTGTTTCTACAGGAGGTACATCAAACTTACTGAATGTTTTCTTTGTGACAGTGACTGACAAAGCTGAAGTAGAGCCTGCGGTTTAACCGGGTGATATCACTCCAAAAGGGTCATGGTATTCCTATTCTACCAGCTTCTCAATCAAGATCAAAACTGTATCATTATGTACTGGGAGAAACTATTGTTTTCATACTTGGCTTTCTTTTGCCAGTTAAACAGTATTTTCAAAGCTAAATGGAAGGTCTTTTAGGCTTTTATTTTTTTAGGTACCTATCACAGAGGAATTGCAAACAACTTTTTTTTTTCATAATCTATGACTTTTTTCTATAAGGCTTATAAAATTTTGAAGTGCAGTTTGATTTAAAACTTAGAAATGGAATTGGATAGGTGAGTGCGTTGTGCAAGGCTTTGTCCAAGTCACATTAAGTTACGTTGTCCCCAGGAAAGCAGCAGAACTCTGCCCATTTGTGACACCTGTGGGATGTTCTCAGCTGGGGAATTAGACACAAATCCCACACAGTGGGGCCTGTGACAGTGACCTGTGACTCATTTCTGTTGCTCTGCACCAAAAGTTTACTACTTTATTGCTGCGGTCCGGCTACGAAGCCTGTTACAGTGTCCGAGTGGCATTAGAGCTCTAAAAACCTAAACCCGTGGGGTCACATTCCTAATGTCTAACAGACATGGGTAAGGACAGTAAATGCTGCGGACTGCAATGCCATTAGGCAAGTAATCATAGAGGCTGCATTTCCTATGAGTGCCTTACTGTGGGCATCTTAAAGTCCCTTAATTATGCTTTACTCCCATTTTAGTAAAGGTTATGGAATGTTGTCAACCCCATTATACAAGTAAGTGAGGCCCAAAGTGGTTAAGAGATTTGACCAGTGGTGCACGGCAAATCCACCGAGCCATGAAAATGACTCTTCCGTTCTTGATCCCATTTCTGTCCTCTAATCCAAAGACCACATTTGAGTTCAGGTTGCAAAAATAACTTCAGAAACATGTAAGCGTAGAGATCTGCAGCTCCTTTTACACTTGTTTCAGTGTTGCTGCTCAGTTCCATAGATAAGCGGCTGCAAAATATTTTTCTTAACTGTATTAAAGGTGCATTTTATTAATGGAGTTAATGCAGCTGCTTATTGTGACTGTCTGTTCAAAAGGTGTAAAGGGAGAATGGTACGTGAAATCCGAGCCTGTTAAGCTTTTAATTGGGAGTGGGGGGTAACTTTCCCTGTATTAATTCATGTGCTGGGGAAGCAGTGAAACTTTCCTCTCTCTCACCACATCTCAGAATCTTTCTCCTTGTGGGTGTGTTTGTTCTACTTAATGAATTGTGTATGAGGCTGGCCAGATAATTTCTCTGTGAGCAAGTTCTTTTGCAGTGAAGGTTTCTGATGAGCTTCAGGAGCATGGTTCCCCACCTTCCTTTTTGTATCCTGTGGCATCCTCAAGTCTCCTTGCTCTTCTTCCACCCTCATCCCTGTTCTTTAACCAATAAGGATTGTCCAAAGCCACATTTTTATTTTTATATATATTCTATATGTGTTATATATTATTTATATATGTGTGTATATATACATATGAGCTGCAAACAGTTTTTTAAAGCAGTTAGACACTATTAGTAGTAGGGTTCTCAGTTCTTTTTCCATCATTGCATGCTGTGCTGCTAACGTCCCCTGAGCACAACAAATATCAAGATGACAGACGAAAACTACCCAGCTGAGAATTGTCTGCCTGACTTCACTCATGAGAGGGATTTATCATTCACAGTTTGGAAGAGTTTTAATGGGTCTGATTTTGCCAGTTCTGGGCTAATAGTAAAGAAAAACTCCGTAAGAGCCTGAACCTTCTGTGTTTGTAATTCATTTACTTAATTGATTGGTTCTGATGGATATGGCAATAATTATAAACCACCTTATTAGGCATAGATTTGAGCCTCTCTTAAGGGGCTGTTTCAGTGATTACAGTTGTTTTGCTAAGCTCTTATAAAAGGCATCATCACATAATAAAAATTGAACATTTCATAAGCTTTTATAATACAGGGAAAATGAGTTGGCTGGATTTTACCTGATGGTCTTTCATTAGAAGTCTGGAATAGAAACACAGATTTATTTCAAGGATTCATATACCTTGGTAAGCTTCTGGAAAGGTGAGTGATGTTACCACTTGAGCATTATGGTTATCTAATGCTATGGTCTTTGGGAAGTCCTTAATTAAACAGGTCTTTGCATGCCTTTGCAAAGTGAAGGAAATTGTGTCCCTTTGAATTAGGGAAGGTAACTGATAATGGAGCTATGTGTATCCCAAAACCCAGTTATTTTTTCTGTTCCAAATTTAGAGGCACTGACGCAAAATCCATCCATTTCATGTTTGCAAGTACTTCATTTTTACTGTAACACAGACACACAAGAACAGGAGGAATCCGCACAGGCTTAGCTGAGCTCTGGGCAATCCCCTCTATTAACAAGGCAGAAATATGGATATTGTAACACACACATCTTGGTATCCTAACTCTTCCTGACAGAGTTCTGAAGGGCTCACAAATAAACATATTGAAGTATCTCTCCATGGAGTGGGTATATAACATCTTGAATAGACTTTTTTCTTCTGCATGATCAGCCCTTTCCACCTACCCCATCCTGCTCTGTGCAGGTGTGTGTACCATGGGGACAGTGTTTGTTGTGCTTTTTGTTGTCTCTGATTTGAAATCACAATCCTTTTACTATTTGGTTTGTTTTAAATCCTACTTACAAGCTTTTAGCTAACAATTCTTGCTATGGAGAAGATAAATCCAAAGTATCTTATCACCCTCTGCACCCCTCCCTTTATGGTTCACATCAATGGCCAAGACACACCTGATCTTCTGAGAATGCTGCCTCTTACGTGGCTTTTTGAAACTTTAATTCTTTTGGTTCTTGTCATACTGTCTGTTGTGGACTAGACATTACTGTGTATTGACATGTGAGACGCGTTAATGTAGAGAGTTGATTCATAGGAGGGTAAAGGTTTCTGTTTCGCTGGTCATTGGGTTTTGATCAAGAGCTTGATTTCAAATGAAACTGGAAAGGGCTTTTATACTTAAACCGAAGGGCAGGAAATAAATGATGCTTAAATGAGAATATAGCTCTAGAAATGTGTGCGCAGAGCTTGTGTATTCATAACCTGCCATTGCCCTGAAGGGATTTGTTAAAATTCTAAGCATGCTGATCCCAGGCTGTTTGATTTCAAACATTAAATTGGGAACTGACTTTGATTTTATTTGTATATAAAAAAATATATAAAATACATACATATATATGTGCATGTATACATACAAATACAAAACCCAAGCATCAAAATGCACATTGGTCTATGAAGATGCATTCATTTACACTGCACCCAGTAGAATAGCAGACTTGCATTGATACAGGATCATAAATCTGGAGAATAAAAGAGGATCAACCAATATTTTAATTTTGATTGTCTTTATAGTTTTGATGTTATGAAAAATACACAGTTTATTTTCAGTAGGTAGAGTTGATTAGGAGTAGTTGAGCCCTCTTCCTCCTGGTAGCTGCAAATGTGTCATGAATTGATGGAGCATAAAAAGTTATCCCATTTCAGGTGAAAACAGGCTCAGGAGATATGTTGGCTAGAAATCCAGACTTCCAGAACTCAGCATTTGTCAGCGGTGCTGATAAAGTAATGCTGATAAAATAATGCTGCAACCCATCTGTAAATCCAAGAGCCAGACTAGCTTCAAACCATGAACATAGGCTTCTATTACCTTTCAATACAAAAAAAAAGTGTCTAAAAGACCCCCACGTAGTGACCAAATTGGAGAATATGAAATACCATTGATGATACTATTCTATTTTTGTACTGCTGCAAAAGTTACCGTGCTTGTTTAATAAAACCTGATCACGTACTGAACATTCTAAAAATTGTGGTTCCCATCTCACTGGAAATGTAGTTGAAGAGAATTGACAGTTAATTTCATTCATTTATATTTGAGCTTTAATGCATTTTAGTTTCTCTCTTTTTGTTTTCCGTTTGAAACACACTGTGTTCAAAGACAGGGATATTGTAGGAAAAAAAAAAGGCTTTAATGGAATTTTACATTTAAAGAGGTGCTGCTAATAAAAAGTAAGGAAGACAAGTAGTTTTTCATAAATTCATGAGGGCTTATCTAGCAAAGTTGTGTTCACTCTTATTTATCACATATATCTTCCTGAGTGGGTTGGCCAGAACTGGAGGATCTGTGGTATTTAAACATTTCAGCGCATGGGAAGAGTTTATACTATGTCTCTTGTGTCAGGGGTGTGTAAAACTCGGAGCAAACCAAGAACTTCTCCATGTTCAGGCTAATGGCGTTTCATGCTATAGATATTTTCACCTGTTGTTAAAAATTTTAGCCAACTCTGAAGTCCTGGATCTGAACAAGAAACTGTGAAATGGAATACAGTTTTCCAACTCTAGATACAAAGTACCTGTAGGCAGAAAATAGGAGGGTAAAAATTTAGGTGGCCTGGGTTGTGTGTGTGTATTTTTGGGTATATTATTTACTCCCATTAAACATCACAGTTGCTAAAAATATTTGGAAGGCATTCAGTTCTTCTGGCCCTAATCTAGCATCTGGTTTTGTTTTCCACTCTTTTCAAATTAAACTTGTGAAGAATCTTTTTGAGGTGGGGTTATGCAGCCCGCTTTTATGATAATGCCAAAATAGGAGTGCAAAGTACTCTGTGCCAGAGGGATCTGCTCTTTGCAATAGGCTGTATGGATCAAACAAGTTGTTATTAAAACCAGATTCCTGACTGATAATATCCACCATCTGGGAGCAGTGATTGCAGATACAAAATTGGATGCACCAGGGGAGGTGTTTGTGCTGCTTGATGTTGAAATAGCTGCTGACAGAATAGGAGGAAGAGCTGTTTACTGCAGATGGATTTCCATGAATTTCTTGCGTGAAACCCTTAAACCTCCCCATTACATCCTGGGGGCAGAGGGTGATAACTGAGCATTTTCCAATGTAATTTCACATAGTAAATGGGGGACGGAGTTTAGATAAACATGTATATTTCTTTTTCTCATGACATTTCTTTGTTTATTATTATCAAGTCCTGGCAGAGTGGGTTAGAACAACCACCAGATTAATGACACTTAAACAGATCTATCTTTGTAGACAGAATGTTTTTTTCTTTGAAGTGCTGAGTGCTTAAAGCCATCAGCAGATGCCGAGCAAATCTTTGTGTGACTTATCCGTATTTACTAAGGTCACAGGAAGATTTTGTAGACAAGGATGAGAACTGAGGATTTTAGCATTCCTGTGTTCACCCTCCTGGCCCTGAAACCATTATAATTTTCCACTAGGGACTATGCTGAACTGCCCTTATGTGTTTGCTTTGCATTTGAATGACAAACCTCATGGCTGGAATAACTGAATATGTTGGTTTGTGTTTCTTATGCTGTGTTTTTGTAATTTGTGCAGTTTTGGTGAAGTCAAACTTTACCAGAGACAAGAGGTTAATAAAGCTTCCCATGGGAGGGGCTTAAATAGTGTCATCAATTGTTCCCCAGCACAAAAAAGAAAATATACTGTTTAATGATGATTCAGATTCCTTAAGAGTTCAGAACTCTTATCTAGGACTTCTGCATGAGATATATAACTCAGAAACATCAAAGTATTTGCTACACGTCAATGAGGAAGAAATTATATATAATCATCATTTAATCTGCAGATGGGATGAGAGTTGTCATCTCACATAGACTAGTGTGTTTTCTCACAATCAGACCTGTTCAGGAATTAAGTTTTCTTTATAAAGAGATCTATAAAGAAATCGCAATTTCCAGTGAGCGATTGTTGTTGTGATTTTTATTTCTTTCTTTCATGACTATATCTATAAACATGCATATCCCTTTCTTTTCATAACTGTCATAGTATTAAAGGAAAGAGAGCCTGCTGTGTGAGACACACTAATATGGGATTTGAATTACCCAGATTTGACTTTTGCTGGGCCACAGATCTCTTGAATTTCCTTAAGCAAATCACCAGGATTAGGTCCCAGCGAAGAGAGATGTTCCGCAGGAATATCCAGTGTTTAGGAATCCTTCTCCCTCTGCCTGGGCTCTGCCTCCCTGGATCTCTCGTGCAATGCACGGAGTGTTAACTGCTTTAGGATGAGACACCATCCTCTACTGCTTTACGTTTCATGATGGCTGCTTTACATTTCATTGAAAGGCTGAGGGAGCTGGGGCTCTTGAGCTTGGAGAAGAGGAGACTGAGGGGTGACCTCATTCATGTTTACAAATATATGAAGGGTGAGTGTCAGGAGGATGGAGCCAGGCTCTTCTCAGTGACAACCAATGATAGGGCAAGGGGTAATGGGTTCAAACTGGAACACAGGAGGTTCCACTTAAATTTGAGAAGAAACTGTGAGGGTGTCAGAGCCTGGCCCAGGCTGCCCAGGGGGGTTGTGGAGTCTCCTTCTCTGCAGACATTCCAACCCGCCTGGACACCTTCCTGTGTAACCTCATCTGAGTGTTCCTGCTCCATGGGGGGATTGCACTGGATGAGCTTTCGAGGTCCCTTCCAACCCCTGACATTCTGGGATTCTGTGATGGCAAATAAAATCTGTAACTACAGACATAGTGGGCAAAAAAGCACAGTGGGGACAGTGCCCTACTTGAGGACTGAAGTAAAAGTGAGGTTTACTGTAAAAACTAGTACAGACACTTCTATTAAAGACACGATCATTTAAGGAGGATGTTTTTGTTAATTGAATAATTAATAGCATATCTGCAGTGCACCAGACTTTCTATTCCATGTTAGTTTGATGAGAAATTACTGTGTAGCTCTTCATTCCATTAAAAGCAGCCTTTGAGCTCTTATCATGATGGTGATTTGAAGCTATGTGGGGAAAACAAATCAATCACAGTTTACTATTCATAAGTTTCAACTTGCCATATCCCTAACTACCATGTAATGTTCTAGAGCAAAATGTGCTGTGATAATAATTCACGTTTTATTGCAGCTTCCTGCTAGCAAGGTGCCCACGTCTCCCTTCAACATACATACCTTTGTTCTTGTGGAAATGAAGTTCATTTGTTTTGCCTCCCACTGCAGAAGAAATCCACCAGAGGCTCCCTGCCCAAGCTCGGGTTAACTGTGCACAGCACATCTGAGAGGGAGGCAGGTTTAAGATAAAATACCAGGGTGAGGTGGTCTCTGGTCTGGGTCCAGCTGCTTTGTGACATTTTAATGTCACTTACAGGTGATTCTGGGGACCTAACATGCAAAAAGACAGCTGAAATGTTTGTAGAAATATGTTATTTTCTAAAGACCTGAATATTCTGCATGCAGGACCAGCGTTTAGCTCAAAAAGAACGTGACACAGGATCTAGGCACCCCTTGAACATTTACTCTTCCAAAATTATTAGATAGGTACGAAGTCAAAAGCAGTTTCACCTTTAATTTCTTGCTGTGGTGCCATCCAAGAGCATAAGATTTTCTTCTTAACAGGGGAAAAAATACCTAAACAAGACACATTTTTTAAACACTTAAATATCAGTTCAAACAATTGCTGAAAATTAAAGACTGGTCTAGAAAATGTAAAAAGAAACCCCAGAAAATGCTTACACACAAAAAACCTCCACAATTCGCAATGGTTAAGGCTAACACTCCAGATATTCACCTGGGAAGGCCACTGGTAAAAGAGTTGAATGTATAGTCAGCTGTTAACATTGAAGTGGTGACAAGAACCTCTGCGGATGGTTCACTAATGGTAACTGTGTTCAGACAGGAAAATAAATGTTGATAACTAAGTAAAACTAAGTCCTATCCTCTGTTGAAAGACCTTGAAGGGATTTGCAAGGGAAGAACAGGGTCGTAAATGAAATGGAGTCATCCATTATTTCATTAAACCTATGGGAACTTAATATCTTTGGGACTGCTACCCTTTTGCTGACTTTATTAAGGCCAGCCAACAGGCTAAGTCATTATTACAAGGCCTGATAGACACACAGGTACAGTAATTGCTTGAGCCTCATTTCGTTAGTAAATTAGGCCAAAAATAGAATGGAGAAACCTCTGAGTGGCAGGACTTGCAGAGCTGTAGTTTTAATTTTCCACAACAAGGCCCATTAGAAACAAATTGCGTGCATCAGTGACTGTCCTTTCCTCAGCACATAATGGTAAAATGCACGTGTTTCTAACCCTGTTATCTTGGTATTTCCTAGCTCTAATAAATACAGAGAATTTATGAGCAACAGAGGATGTAATATTCTGAGCCGGAGCCATTCTGCTATCTTTCTCATTAAAAGCAATATTGAGGCAGGATCACTGGAACTTCCCACAGATGTTCAGACCTTCACTGTACCTGCTCCTTTGTAGGAAGGTTTCACATAGTAATATGATAAATCTCCAAAGGGAAAAATATTTAGCATCTGCCTGCAATTAATTGTTTTCATAGATCAGCGTCTGCTTCTCCTTCTCCACCTCTGTTATCATTAAAAATGGTAATAGTCCAGGATTGTGCCTGTCAAAACATATCCAAAAAGATAAAGTTACAGAAATACAGATGTTGTGGGGGTTTAGAGCATTTCTCATTCAAACTTTACATATGACTGAAGGTAAAAAATGTCTCGTGATTGCTTTGCATCTTTACTTTCTTTTGGGATGACTTGTCAAAGCCGTAAAGCTCCACTTAACATGAAGGTTTTTGCTTAAAATTCTAGACTAAGTTTGAATGAAGTAACTGAAATTAACAGCATGCTACTATGCAGACTAAACTATCTGTTGTTGCACTGGAAAGGTAATTGATGGTATTCTAATCAGCATTATTATGTAAATGCTGGAAACGGCAGCTCAAGTTGGAATAATGTATTGTTTTAAAGAAACTTGACAAGTTTAGAAACCCTTTTTATGTGAAGTTTCCATTTTCTGCAGCTGGTTTGTTGAAATCTGTCCTCCTCTAAATCTTATGAGGGAGTGGAGTGACAGAGAAGCAGCTTCAGTCAGAATTTTGCTTCTGAAACAGCTATGATAAATAAGCTGAAAGATTTGCAGTCCATCTTTCAGAAATTTCTAGTAATCGTTCCTATTGAATGAGCTGGAAACACCATGAAAACATTTCAGTATTCCTGCTTCTGGTTTGTTTGAGGCTAAAGTGGTACAGACATGTCTGAACAAGGTGGAAGAGATGGGAAATTCTTTAACAACAGTGGTATCAATTTACAGATTTCTTTTGTGTCCAGGATGGGGCTTTTTTGTCATTCATGGTCTCCTATTGCAAGAAAATAACAGCTTACATTCGTAAAATAATGTAAGGGAAGTATGTCTTGGTAGATGGTGATACATCATATTGGAAGAGGTTGCAAGCACCCAGATTTTGAGTACAGAGTTATTGTAGCACCTCACATTTACCAAATATTGCCTGTGATTTGGAGGGAAAAGGTTTTTTGCATCCCACAATACTTGCGGTGTTTCTAAGCTTCCCACATAAGGAAATCAGTAGGATGACAGATCTGTGTTCCAGTCCTAATGCTGTGTAGAACAAGCTGCAGACACGTCTTCAGTATCAGACTATAAACACCACATGATCAGATCTTTCACATTAAATCCTCTCTTGGTCTATTGCATTGATTTCATGAAATCATAAGTCTGCCTGTTCAGTACAGTATCTATTTGATTATGCGTTTTGATGTTGCAGCATATGGTTGTATCAAATATCCAGGCTTTTCATCAAAAGACAATGTCTATCCTTGTCTGCTGTTTGACAGGAGTCATTGAAGTATGTGAATTATAATTGAATAAAATATGCAGTACGATTGCTTTACCTGAAGATGTATCATAAGTCATGAGTAGCCAGTAAGTTATTTCCTTTTGTTCTTTGATGAAATACTCAAATAAATTACTATCTGAGGGACTGATTTAGAAGTAGCAAGCAGACAAGAGAGAGCATATATTTGCCTCTTAAAGTTTAAGGAGAATTGGTGGTAAATAAATAAGTTGGGGAGGTCTCTCAGAGTATGTTACACTGGTGGGATTCAGACACACAGAGGATTGTGCATTGAGCAGAAGGAAGGCTGTATGTTCATTATATGAGAAATGTACTGCAGTACAAAGCACAAATTTTGGCTATAATGTGGTTCTTACTCTTGATTACACTGGATAAATATTGTGGCCAATGGTCCTCTTGATTTCAGTGGGAGCAGAACTTGACACATGAACTGCTTTTTCAGCTTTGAGGAACTAATTCTTCGAAGAGTTTAAAAAGTGAGGTGAGAGCAGGCATACTCATTACAAAGGTCTATTTTTGTGGAGTCCATTAACACAGTTGGAAGACAATGGTAATGCTATTAAATAAGTACACTTGAAAAATGCTTGGGAAAATTGTCTTGTTAACAGGAACCAATGAGCTGGTAACCTGAAATTAGACCAGTGGGACTTATTACACTTTAGAGATACTTGGAGCTAGAGGCAGGATTATCAAGATTTTAAGCATAGAAGAATATGTATTTTTAAGTTCCAAGTTAGATGGAGAAAGTGTGGTTACATGTCTTTAATATATCCTGTTCTGTGGTGTGATCTCTAAAGGGCTACAACGTGCCTATTGTTTTAGATACTATCTAATTAATTGCAATTTGATTATCTTTCCAGTGGCCAGCATGTTGTGGGACCTTGCTTTGGGTTGTATCGTTTTACAGTTTGCAACTAAATTGGCCCAGGTGCAAAGCTATGATGTGTGATTGTGCCTTCTAGACTGGTGACCTCTTCTTTCAGATTTGAAGAACTGAGACCCTGATGTAGTCACAGCTTGCTCTACAAAGGCACATTTACGCACTTCAAGTCTTTCTGCATCAGATATCCTCACTGTTCAATCAAAAGCTTCCTTGTGACTGTGTGTTCTGACACCGCATCTACTTGTGTGTCTCTCTTGTGCGTGTCCATGACCAGAAACGTTTTTATTCTGCAATTTTTGACACCTATTCAGTCCGATTTACCAAACTGTGGAGGGCTCAGTTTTGTGTGAAGTTACAAAGAAGAGTTAAGCTGATCTTTGCTGTACATAAAGCAATTTATAAGTGAAAAGAATCCCTCTGGAGTGCTGCTCTACCTGCTTTGTTCTTGAAGAAAGTGTAACTATTTAGGGATTCTATAAGCTTCTGATTCAATTCCTGGATTTTCATTGTGAGGGACGACAAAAATAAAAAATAGGTCAAACTTTGGGGAAATTCAAACCTGGATTTGCAGAAGAAAATTCGGTTTTGTTATGTGCTTAATTTCTGCTGATCTGGCACAGAAAGTGTGGCCATGTGATGAGTGGGGCAGAATTGAAGCTCTGAAGCTTTTGGGGTTTCTCTTTACTTCAATAAAGATGCTCAGCTCACCTTAGAATCAGGCCTTAAATGTCAGGTTTTTTTGATCACATTTAAAAAGGTGACTCCTCATCTGAATGAATAAATGTCTGTTTTAATTCACTGCCTTTTTTTGGAAAGTATTAGTTGCAATTAAGGATGCTCCAAACAACTTTGAATTAAGTCATCCTGCTACAACTTTGGAGGCAATTGCACCAGTATTCATTATTTTTCAAGCTTTCTTCATCAATTTCTGAAGAAAATGGCTCAGACTTCTTCAATTGAATAAACATGAATTTTGGAAGACTTATGAATAGGGAAAGGTTAATATTTTAAACTCTGTGGGTGTTTTTCATGTTGCTTGCTGACCAAAACTTCAATTAGAGTGAGTGAGAATTTATTCTTGAGCTTAAAAATCTAAAATTTTAGCAAAATCTGGATACAGAAAGATGTTTTTTTCTACAACTCTATTATAATTTAAGTCCCTATTATAATTAGTGTCACTTGATTTTAAGAATGTTAAGCCATTAGAAATGCTCTAACAGCTTAGGAGATTATGTAGCGTACAAGCCAGCTGGCAAAACTGAAAGTGGAATATCTGTTGTGATGGTCTTGGGAGCAGCAGAGTTCCTCTCCTGTACTTGGGTGGTTTATTAGGCTTCCAATTCCTTCACAATAAAGTGCATAAGCCTTTTTAATAAAAATATTTTTATATTGGGAAATGTTACTTTCCATCTTGACATTTTGAATATTTGAGATAAGAAAACTTTCAACAAATTGACTGCATTCCCCTTGTACATAGGTATTTTTTACTAAGATACCTTTGCATATACTACACTGAGTTGTTCAGTGCTTTTATCTCGACAGGTTTTTCTGTTGGGCAGACCTGGCAGAGCCAGCATGAATGAGACTCACTTGAATTTGTGAATGAAAGGAAATCTTAAATGACAAAAATGAAGCCAAGCCGGGTAGTCTTATTCGGCTCAGCGGAGGCACTTGGCAAGTAGAGTTTGCTTGGTGGTTCAGATTGTTCAGGTTTTATTCGCGTCCCTGGCTCCTTATTCACAGAAGCAATTCCTCTGAAGTCGGTAACATTACTAGTGTGAGCATTTCCTTATTTTGTGAAGAGGTGAATTCTCAGTTCATTCCACTGCAAGAATAAAACCTTTGCTTATTTATTTGAATATGTGGGAGGACTGGCATTATTGCTGCTGTCTATTTCTTTTATCCACTTGAATTCCCCTGTAAATTATACGTGTGAGTTTGGTTATTTGTCAGTTGTAATCCAGGCAGGCCATGAGCTGCTTTGTCTTATGGTCATGCACAATCAATAACAGAGGAAGCAACTCCTGGCAATTATTAAATGGATTTTGGCTTCCTTCTGTTGATAAATGGCTTGTGAACAGATGGCAAAATTTTAAGATTTAGTTAAACATCAAAGTTTTTCCTATTCTGCCACCTGAAAGAATCAGATCTGAAGCCAGTTGGGCAAGTGTAAATTTACTGTCAATGTCTGGTGAAATAATTTATGCCTTTTTTTTTTAATTAGTGAAGAGAGTAGAGAACTTCCGAGGAAAAAAAAGTGCTGTTGTGTATAGTCAAGGGAGAAATGGAATTTAGAAAACAAACAGCTTTTTGTACATTGCGTGCATTTTTGCATTTATACGGAATTTTATCAATGATCGTCTCTTTCTGATTTATCATTGAGGATTAAGCCATCTATTAGATAATCATAAGCTATGTGTAGTCATTGAGGCAAAAGTAATGCAGGTGGATTTAGATGAGCCTGGGCTTGAAATTAGAGACTCTATTGGTAACCGAGACCAGTGCCCAAAGGAAAATTGACATGGAGATGTGAGGTGAAAATTATACGAAGCAATTAATGATTTCTGTTTCCATTCTCTCTTTTTCTTCTGTGGAATTTGAAGAATCTCAGTCTTTTAAAATTCTAAGTTGCATCTCTGACCACATGATAAATTTGTGATTATCTAATCCAATTTATATGGTAAGAGGGTAATTTCTTTATTCTCTGTATTACTATTCTTGTCCGTGATTTGGTAATTCCCTGTGGAGGACAGGTTCTTTTATATGGTGCTTAAATCTGATTCTAATCAAATGTAAAATCTGAAAGAACTAGGAAGCATATAAAATAATGCTTGAACACTGGCAATAACCATATGGGTTATTTTAAAGCAAGTTGTAAACAAATTTTCTGCAACACCATACTATAATAAACATAGCACTAATGATCTTGATATTGTAATTTATCACTGTATTTCAGATGGTCCGCACTGCGCACAGGGAAGTTGTGAGCAAGGGGATTAACTGAGTGAATGGTCTGCAGGACCCAGAAACAGCCCTGGGGGCTGATTTCCCAAGGAGGATTGTGAAACTGGGGGGCTGAGGAAATGGAGACATGACCTGGCCTTGTGGATTATCCAAGGGTGGGGGAACCTGGGCTTGGGCAGAGAAAGGGGCAATAAGGAGGAGTAAGACGGGATTAACATGATTATAGCATGTAATATTTTACACAATATCATGTTTTCAAGCATTTAGAAGCTCGTTCTGGAAGAGTGGTGGGGTAGGAAGGCAGCTGGAGTCCAATAATGTTGTAGATCTTTCTGTACCTATAACGGTAACATTTTTCCTGGATTGCTGTAACTCCTCATGCCTTTCTGCTCTTTAGCTGTGCATCCAGTATATGCACAGCTGTCTGGCTGTTAAAATCGGCTGAATATAGTGGCCAGGTAAGCTAAACATCAGCACAGAGTACTCTGTGATCACTCTATCACTAGGTGTATGCTGTAGGTGAATGAAACAATGGAAAGAGAGCTTAAACACAAAGCTATTTGAATTGCAAAAAGAAATTTGTAATTGGGTGGAAAGACCTTTAACTTGCACAGCAGGGACTAAACTTTTGCTGGAAAAGATGTGCTTAGGTGCTGCTTTGAGCGGCTACAAAAGGTTGTGATTTCTTGTATTAAGACAACTTTCTGCCTATAAGTGATTTGGCACTTACATGAAGCCTTTGATTTGAGAAGCTCAGAGCACCTGACAGATGTGAATACAATCTCATGACCCTGCTGTGATCCAGCTGTTTGGCATTCTCCCCATCTAAAAGATGGATGTTCCCCAGTGGAACAAACACAAGTGCTTGATGCAGTTGGCTTTCTGAGCACAGCAACATTGAGAAACTTGCAAAATGGGAAGTTCTTCAGAAGTTTAGACATTTTTCCAAGAAGCATCTTGGTTTTTGCTTGCACTTATTTTTATTTTACACCCCCTCCACCCTCACCCAGTATGTTCTAGATGTAGTCCGGTTTGTCAGTGATCTTTGGTTAGCGTGGGAAGGGGGCAGGGAGAAACCGTGTAATATTTAAAATAAGCTATCACTTCAATTTGTCCCAGCACTGATACCAGGGTGCCAAGAAGAACCAAACTGTCCCTGAAATGGCCCTTGAAGCAACTTTAGCATTTGCTGAAGGAAATGTAATGACACTTTGAAGGAGGTAATAGTACATTAGGATTTAAAATATTTTTTTTGCCTTTTCTTAGCATAAAAGATACTATCACTGGGGGTTCCTTACAGGTGTTAAGCATCTTATATTTTATTTAGGTCACATTGCTCAGCCTTCCTTATTTTGTCTTCTAATGCAAACTGCTGTTATTTCAGTCTGAACACCTGAGGAAGAACTAAATGCTCAGCAGTAGTCCAAAATGAGTACTCCATTTAATCCCATCACACAGCCATCATAATTGAACAAATGAGTGTATGTGCTATTTCCATCAAATTACTAAAGCTGTCATTTTATTAATGCTTTGACGTACTAAAGGTGGCACTTCTGCTATTTGCTTCTGTGCTCATTTTGCCCCATCCTTTGTGCCAGCAGAGGCGTTTCCTTAGGGAGCCAGGTTAAAAATGAATATATATATATATATATATATTTACACATATTTTAATTTGGTTTTGTGATCTAACTCACGTGTCTCACAAATGGCTCTTCAGGTACAAGGTTCTGAGGCAAGACTGAATGGTTTGGGGAGGGATAACTGGAAAAAGGCTGTGATCCAAGTTAAAAGCTGCTTCTAACTTCGGTGTTGGCTTATGCAGCTTAAGGTGTTTCCAAAACCATTGCCTTGAAACCAGAGGAGCTGAAATGGCCCAGGTCTGTCCTGTAGCCACAGCGATACTTGCATACAGGAGAAGAGTGAAAAAGATTTTAGTGATAAAATGGGAGAGGAAAAAAAGAAGTCAAAGGTTCTCCATGCATAGAGCTCTAAAGGGCTCTAAAACGATACCTTGTGACTGACTGATCAGTTCCTCCTTAGAGCGTTTTTTGCTGGGGTAAGAAAACTTCAATTTCTCGAACTACCAAATCAAATCAATGCCTACACATATTGACTTGAAATCTAATCTACATGTTCTTTGTAAATCAACACGTCTGAAAAGTCTCCTTGCATACAGTAGAAAACTAGACCTTGAATTATTACTAAACATTTAAATTCCCCTTTGCGTCAATATATTTTTACTTGCCTTGTTGCATAGACTACTTTATAAATTAATTGCCTTATTAAAGTATGCAGATTTATGTAAGTTTATTGTCCTGTTGTACCTGGTTTTGCTCATAAACAACTCTAAGTGCAGTGATTTAGAAACGCTGCAGATAACTTATCAAGTCGGAATGCAGCTGTGTGTTTTTCTGGGCCCTCTTTGGATCATGGCAGTGCAGTAGCTCATTTGAATACATTGCTGCAGTGCTATTGAATTCATGCAGTGTTTGTGGGTTTTCTTGCAGCTCATGTCTCTTTCTTTTTCTCCCCTCTCTATGTGCTAAATGTAACTGCTGGCTGTTGAGGATGCACTGTAAACAAGCCTGGAAATGTATAAGCATATGCTCTTGAAATGATGATTACAGACAATAGTTTGGCAATTAGTTTTCTGTATCAATGTGCTTGTTTCGAAGCCAGATGGCTATCAAAAATCCTAGCACACCATAACACTTATTGCTTCACAAGATTTATTTTCTAGAAAACGATCATACTGCGTATTTAAAAGCAGAAAAATGTTGTAGAAAATATGTATGTTTATTTAGTTTGAGACACGTCATATGTTTCCATATGGAGACTCTAACGTGGCACTGTTGAGATAGATGTAGTACAGTTACACATTTACCTTGGCGTGGTAGTTTACACATAGCGCTGTGTTGCCCTGCTTGGTGTTCTCCAGTAATTTCGGGCACACCAAAGGCTCTAGAATCCCCCGCTGCATGAAGGATGGATTTGTGCTGGAAAATAAGCTTTATGTAGGGCTTGGCTTTTCATTCTTCTGTTCACCTGAGATTCTAGGTACAATCACATTTGTATAAATTACCATGGATAACAGAGATGGTACAAAAGTTAGTACAAAAGGTACTTTATTTGCTTTTGGAACAGCTGAATGTCAAATGAATGTGTACTAAGCCATTATTGCCTTGTAGCAAACCAGAGAAAACAACAGTCAATTGCTATAGTTACCGCATGGGGTTTTCTGTTTGGTTAATAAAATGTGTTGATATATTCATGTACATTTTGTATATGCTGAAGCCATATCAAACCCCATCTTAGTTAAAGAATATATCTTAAGGATGCTGGAGAATATTGAGACTTAACTCACCAATATCTTGGTGTTTGAGAACCCTGTATGACACATTCTGTGAGCGCGAAGAGAAACAGAATTACAATGCTGACATGAAGCCGGGTTCAAAAGTAAAATTTATTGTGGCAGTGTCTGGATGTGTCTGAAATTTAAGTCCCTAACATACTGGACACAATTATAGCTACTATTGACTCTTACAAAATTCAGAATTGTTGAAGCCCTCACCAAGTAATATTTAGTTTTTACTGCAGTAGGAAAAATATTTGTATTTATTGTTTACGCAATAGGTATTGTTTATGCAGATCTCCAAACAACAGCCACCTTCTGGCTCTTTTAGGTCACTACTCACCTAAACACTATGTGAAAGTAGCGGATTTTTTCATAGAGTTTGAAGTATTTGGAAGAACTGCAGTGTATTATTTCCCTTGCATTCTTCTTTAAGTAACTGAGAAACATTTACACTCTAGTTACAACAAAACGAAGAATTTTAGCTTCAATGGCAACTTTGTGGGCGTGAGCTCCCCTATTTTGATTCAAAGAAATGAAGACTGCAAGTTTTCGGTATTGCGTAAGCTCTGAGCCCTTAAAAATAGTAATAATAATAATAATAAAGGATATTTCTGTGCTCATGAAAGAAATCTGATGTGTTATGCTGGGCAGAGTAAAGGTGCTCAGCTCTAGCATTGCAGCAGGATGTTTGATGTTTTCATGTCTGTGTACAAGGACGTAAAGCAGCTGCTGGGGGTGGTTTGGTGCTTTCAGCTTTACTGGGGGTTTTCTGGCTAATCCAAAGGAAGTGATAAAACATGTTGAGCAAGTGATTTATAGCAGGCTGGAGTCCAGCTGGGTGATTATATCCAGCACTTGAGGGAAGCAGAGGGTATGGAAATAAATGTGTCAGAAATATAATGAAATGTTTTGTGCTGCTGTCAATGGATGTATAATTACAAACACCGCCAGCATCACCTACCTACAGGGAGGGAACAATGAACCAGGCTACATTTGTGAACTTACTTCTTGCTCTATAGGAATTTCCCAGCTTTTCTCTTACCTTGCAACCCTGTTGTTTTTCTTTTTAATTGAAAGGGAATAATAAAAGACTTTCTCTACCTCAAATACAAAGTAGATTCATTCAAACCTGTATGATTTTTTTTCATAAAACAGTAAACAACTAATGTAAACACCACCAACTCGAAAACAGCTGTGGTGAAGTTGTAACTTAATGTCTGTTATTTGCTTTGGGATTATTTGTCAGGGCTTTTTTAACCTAAGCAGTGAATTTGGATACTAAACTTAAGAAGCTACCCTTGCTGAATGCAAATCAGAAGGGATGCTGCCTTTTTGAATACTGAATTAGACGACAAGCTAAACAGTGACTTGAAAGTAAAGTATACCTGCAAGCCCAGTCCTTTACTCACAAACACTTGAATAAACTTATTCTAAAGTCTTTGCTATGCTATGAATAAGAGGTGGGTTTTTTTGTTTTTTTTTTTTGTTTGTTTTTTTGTCATTTAGTGGTTGAAATGTAGATGTATAGATTCTATATGTTAAGTGGTTTAATGCCATATAAGTAGAGGGTTTAAACTGCCCACATTGTTCTGTTTGGAAAGATAGGATGGGTGGGATAAGGAAGGTGTTCTAGCTTAGTAGTACATTGGTCATGATATTTATAGTTTGTCTGCTGGCTTGCCTCTTAGGACACATTATTACTTGGCTTCTTAAAGAGTGATTCTAAAAGGTTGTATAGACACTCTAAACTTTTCTCTTTCATCATCTTCCTTTTGAAGAGAAGAACTAGATCCTTGCAAACTGTGTTTTATGTTTTCCAGTAATCATTTTTAGCAGTACTTAGTGCTTTCTAAAAGACACTTCTAAGGTGTCAGTTTTATACAACACCTTTTGATTCACTTTGCAGCTGAATTTACTAAATCCTTCGGCGACCAAGAAATGTTGGCTTCAGACTGTGTATTGAGTATTACCCTGTGAACTTACTGGCATCTCAAGCATAACTTCAGTGCATCATTCAGTTGGATAGACCTATTGTACTAATTAAAAATCCATCAAAGTTATGGCATGCTTCAGATCCTTTAGTCAAAAGAGACATTGCATTCAGAATGTGAAATTTAATATCCAATTCTTATACTTGATAACCTATGTTTATGTGTGTTTAAAGGGGGTAACAGAAGTCTCTCTTCCACCCCCCAATTTACTCTCCAGGTGCCTTTTATGCTTTTCTGGTGGTTGTATTTGTTCTTATAATGAGTGCAGTTCAGTAATATGAAATTACTTGGTAGACTCTGCCCCTCAAAAAATTATATGACCTGCTCTTTAAAAAAACCAAACACAAACCCCAAACCAACTGACCAAAACAGACCACAAAACTGAGTAAATGTTTACCTTGAAACAAATTGAGGAAACCTATTTTTGATTCTTCTTTTTTGCTGGTTAATCAAGGTTATGAGCATCAAATCTGTGGGGGAAATTGAGGATGTGAACTATTTGGAAAGGGAGTATATACAGAAACACAAGGAGAAAAAGCAGTTAAGTGCGGAAAGCAAAGAAGATTGAAGGCCAGACTGATCATGCTTTCAGACTATGTAAAGAAAAAGAGTATTAGTGGCAGAGATTTGAACTTTTTTCTGGAGACATAAGATTTAAAAGCCTTAATTGAAACATCAGTTCTTTCTTCTACACTGAGAGCATGGAAATCCCTCTCACAGATACACATAATATCATCAAGAAAGGAGAGATTCAGACAGCAACATCTGTAACTTTAAAGGAACATTTTAGCTTTTTAAAGATGCATTGGGGTTAGTTTAAAGTACAGGGATTTTTAATCGAAGATATTCAGGCAGATGTTGATCCTACCCAACTTCCCAGCCTGAACTCTCTTCTCTTCCATAATGGGATCAACTGCTGCTACTTTAATGCAGCCCACAGCATCCTCCCATGTGTGTCACAGCTGGCGTGGCTGTGCCACCATCCAGCGAGACCTGGACAGGCTGGACAGTTGGGCAGGGAAAAATTTAATGAAATATAACAAGGGCAAGTGCAGAGTCTTGCATCTGGGTAGGAACAAGCCCAGGTTCTAGTATAAGTTGGGGAATGACCTATTAGAGAGCAGTGTAGGGGAAAGGGAACTGGGGGTCCTGGGGACAGCAGGATGACCATGAGCCAGCACTGGGCCCTTGTGGCCAGGAAGGCCAATGGTACCTGGGGTGGATTAGAAGGGGGGTGGTCAGTAGGTTAGAGAGGTTCTCCTGCTCCTCTACTCTGCCCTGGGTAGAGGTACATTGTGTCCAGTTCACTTAAGCTGTCTAGGTTATTCATAGCAATATAGTCAACCTGCCGTCCTTTTTCAGGTGATGCTGGCATGAAAAACCTTATTTTTCAGCTTGAGAAATGCCTTTATGGAGGGTATTCCAGAGATGACATGTCCATGTTGGGCTGGAACAGTGTGTGAACAGACTAATTCCCATTTAATTTATTGCACGTACTCTAAATAAACAGGGCTCTTCTAAAAAGAAAAAAAAAACCCAACTAACTATTGTCAGTGTGAGGGTACCAGGGATTGGATGTTTCTCCATAAATAGCAGCAGCTGTTTATTACAAACAGAGCCATCTGTGGTGCAGTCTGCCTGGCGAACGTGCACGAGCCTATGGCTTGTACAGGTGGTTAAATGGTCCAAAATGATCCACACTAACGCTACAGATTTCCCTTTTAATAGAGAACCATGGTGACTACTGAGGTTACCAGGCAGCAGTAAGTGTTCTCTAGAGCTGGTGTTTTTTCATATGGTCACTGAAAATACAAGTAAAATTTCAAGAAAAGCTCTTAGTTGTTTTATTCTCACATTGAGAAAAGCTGGTCTGTGGAAACTGAACAAACCCTACCCCATCCCTTTGTAAATATACGAATGTAAAACGGGAAGATTTGATTACATGTCAAGGGTCATCTTGAACGATTTTTAATATTGTTAAATAATATCTTGACTATAAATTAAGATTATTAACAAATTATGAGTGCTTTGTGGTTTTCATGGCCAGTTTGGTTTCAGCTAAAAAGCAACTTTGTTATAAAAAGATTGCTGTTATTCTTGAGGACTAACCTGCCTCCTTCTCAACTGATCGTCCTACACCTTCCCTCCTGCTACCTGAGTGTCCTACTGCCACATGGTTTTCAGTTCTGGTAAATCTGATATTTCGACTCTGCTTATGAGTAGCAGTGATTTTTAATGGAAAGGGTTGTTTTAGGGAAATATCACGTTTCTGTTTGTTGGCTGTTGAAAAGGAAGGAAGAATGCATATTTTTTTTTCTAGACATTCACCTGAAGTATTTTTCATTATGGTGATATCTTTGATGAGGAATAGTAAACTAAGAGTGTAAAGGTACAATGTTAATAATACATAATTATTTTGCTACATAATTATAATTTTGCTACAGCATGGAACTGCATAGAAAGTTATCCAATAAAATAATCCATTGAGTTATCATCTTTCAAAGCCCTGGACCAAAAAGCTGCACGTTAGTTGAATGCCAATGGGCTATTTAAAAATAACGTTTCATTGGAAAGGAACAGCTAATTGTACTATAACAAAAATAAATGTAAATGCATTTTCTCAACTGCATTTATTTACACCTTAAAGGATAAATCATCTTTCTCATAAGTCAAAAAGCTTTGAATTAACCGAGGGAGAGAAAATAAATGCACAGTAGGCGACTTCTTGACAGTCTTGTCAATATACATGTTTGGTACTGACAACATGAAAAATTATGGTATCAACCTAAAAAATGAAAATCCTCAGGGCTCTGAAAACATGAGATGAAGATGATAGCATCTGTATGCCAGAGTTGTGATATATGAATCCCCCTAACCATTATAGAATAATCAGGGAGTGCCATGTGTATGGCACTGTGTGTGTATAAAAATAGAAATGAAAGTTACAGTGTTCCGAGCTGTAGGGGAGAGAAGAACTGGTGTCTCTTTATTAACACTGGTTAAACAAACGAGCACATAGGTGAATATCAAAGAAATCTCACAGGTTTAAGAGAAATCTGTAGTAAATTTTAACTCGCATAATACTACAAAGCACAAGGTGGTAACTTAATGGGCTTTTTACAAACATGTTCATCTTGTCCTTTAGAATAGTATGCAGATTGTGGAAAGGAACTTGCTTTGATTTGGTAAAATTAAGAAACAAATTGGAATACACAAGGAAAATTTTGCTATTAAATGAATAAATATAAGTCTGCTTACAGTGCTCAAATGAACTTCAAATGTGCTGGCTACAGGGATGTAAGCGAGGACACAACGCTGGGCTGACTCTGCTGTTTGTTTTTAAAATTGGACTGTTGTCGAGTTTATGTACTACTGTATAGGCTTACTGTATGGGTTCATATGGGTTCATATGGGAACAGTGTGTTTCACCTGGTCTCTAAGTCTTCATACAGATCCTGCAATGTTTGCCTGCGGTTTGCTATCTGGGAGAGGTTCTTGAAATAAGTTCTGACTGACTCAGAAAAAGGGTTCTTCTCAAGTCTGGGTGATGCAACCTGAACTCAGACTGTGTCTCTATCTGATCTCTATTCGTTTTTCTTTTCTGCCTTTAGGACTTGAACTTCTGCTCATTTGCTTTGAATGACAAAGTTTTGGAAAACTGAAGAGATTCTGCTTCATGTCCAAGAAATTCAGAGTGGAGGATACAATCATGTTTCACCTCCCTGCAGGTAACATCCCTTCTTTCAGCAGTTTTGGAGTTGGGATTCATGAGACTCTGTGGTCAAATCAGGATTATTGGGATTTGGTGGGAACTGGAGAGTGCTCTATGACAGGTCATGATTAGGTTACATCTTTGCTCTTTGGTAAAGGACCGACTGTCTTAGACAGATGAGATCACAGATATCTTATGAAAAATCTGAGAGAAGAAAGTGCCATCAGGTTTGAAGCATTCTTGTCTATTGCCCCTTCACTGTGAACACTGGCCAGTCCTAGCTCGATGTGCTCTTTGTATTTTCCTCTTAGACTCAGCAAGCTCCTTCATGAATCTGTCCATCCGTGATGCCTTACAAATGAATACAAGCAATGTGCTGGCTTTGGCTCTAGTTGTGAGTGTCAAATGAATGAACTTGAATGAAGACTACAAGCCTGTGTAGTCTCCCTTGTGTTTGATGTTGGTAGAGAAGATGAGTGCAGTGCTTGTGTCCTTTGCCAGCCTATGGATCTATCAGCGTGTGAGGGAAGGGGTGGGACGATGGCCCCAGGTAGCACCTGGTGAGGTTTCAGCGACAGAGGATGTGTCACTATGTCACTGCCAGGGATAAGGTCCTGGATTATTTTTCAGTTGTCAACAAGCATTATAGTGGTGTATGTGATGAGATACGTTAATTTTTTAGCTTGCTGTTTCTCATGCATTTGTACGTACACAGTATGCTTGTGTGCAGTGTCGGGGTCTTAGTGCCAGCTTTTCCTGCTACTGTAACCAAGTGGGCTGTGCGTGTTCTCTCACAGCCTCCACATCTTGCATTTCTGTATCACTGTCCGTTTTTAAGAAGCACAAAAGGTTTACCAGTTAGGGGAGGGTTTTTCACAGTGGAATCAAATGCAGATATTTATTGGGTACTGAAATGCATCAGAATGCACCCTAGAATGTCACCAGAGAAAGGAGCGCTTCACCTACTGCTATAAGAAGGGAGAACAAAATTCTAGGACGAGAATTTTAGCCTTGAACAGCAACAGTCATTGTGCAGTGCTGACAGAAAATAAAGCAAAAGCAATTATGATAGTTCATGAGAGAAGGCTCCTCAGTCTCGTCTAGGTAAAGGATGCAATAAATAACAAAATAAAATAACACTTAGGGATTTGGGGTTTGGGGTGTTTACTATCTACAGTAGGATAACTCAGTTTAAGAATTAAATAATGTATGCACTCTAGAGGATAAATGAAGCAATTGTTCACAGCATGGCATTTTAATGAGTATGGTACTTCATGCTTTTCATTTTGAAAGGACAGTATTCATCTTGAGTTATTCTGAACATGACACAACAATATTTACTACTGGTTTTGTTTTACAATTATTTCATTTTACTCTCACCTCTCTTTCATTCTTAGCCTTACATTTTTGCTTTTAAAGTGACATTTTCCTCTTCTCACAATGTTTTGTTTATCTTGCTGTTTGTGGATTTTATGAAAACCTCTTTCTGAGCTTTGATGAAACAGACTTTGGTATGCTTTGATTGATCATTATTTTTTTCCCCACTATCTGATGTTGCTCAGTAAGCTTTGCGGTGTGCTTATCTTTGTGCTCGCTATGGGCAGCGAGTAGATGCAGGGAAAAATACACAAGCAGTTAAATGGGCTGCAGATGGAAAAGAACTATTTGACGGTGCGATCTGGGCACAGAACTTGGTGTTTGGGTAGAGTTACTTTTTTGAGTAGCCCTGTACTGAAATCTGCCTCGGTTACCTCACCTAGAAAGGGTGGTATGTAATTTTCAAGGCATCTAGAATATCAATATCATTATCTAAATGCTAGAAACTGTTACCTAAACAGTGCTGGTGGTAGTTTTACAGCTCAATTCTTGCTGGTCAGGCAGATCTAATAATTTCTCATGGCATTGGATGGGGATTAGGTTTCTCTTTCCGTATCCCTGGAGGCATTAAAAAAACAGTGATGGGAAATATTGCCCTGTTCTGGCTGTGTCTGTGCTGTGGATCTATCTAAAACTTTATAAGGGCTTCCATTACTGCAGTATCTGAATTGTTTATGTGGTTGTTCCTATATCAACCCTACCCTATTGTGCCAAGGTTTTATTGCATTTTTTTGGGTGTGAGCAGAGATATAAGAGGGGACAGTGATTTGTCACAGATTGCAAGTACAGTCTCTGGTGGAACAAACATCTCCCGAGCCCCGGGCTGTGGGGAAGTCCCAGAAAGCTGATTACTTCTGCTCTTGAATGACCATATTTTCTATTGCAGTGCTGTCAGCTTCTCATTCTGCTCTGTTCACATTATAAATAACTCTATAAATGTGGAATATTTTAAAAGATGGCCTCTCTTGTTGAGCTCTATTCCTATGAATTATACTGATTGCTACTGAGACAAGCCAGGCCTTTCAGTTCATTTTTATGCATGGTATATACCCTGGGTTCTCTTTTTTCCCTGTTTTTTTCTTTCATCAAGATTTCTTTTTCTAAAATATTAATCGTATTTGATCTTTCCATAGTTTGTAGGTTACTTTAAAGTTAAGAGGGAAATTATGAATATTTTCATGAGTGAATGTCTTGAATTAATGTTCTCCTCACCATTAAAAAGGGTAACAGAGGTTTATGTTACTGTATTTATCTGTGTTAAAACAGCTCCAGCACTTACTTTGTCTGCTGGTGTTTCTAAATATCAATTAGAAAATATATTCAAAGTGAAATTGATTTCCAGTGGCTGTGCATAATAAATGGATGTATGCTAAACATAATTACATATTTGAATGCATTAAAGTGCAAGAATGGTTGAGGAAATTTAAGCAAAACTCAACAAAGAACTACAGTAACCATCTACACTAATTGCTCTGGATTTAATTGTACTGTTAAAGACATGGGTGTTTATATTGTAACAGTATAAACTGTTTTAGGAAGAGCTTGCAAAAAGATGGCAAAGTGGTGAAGTTCCAATATGATATCATTTCTATTTATAAATAAGAACTAATTTTCTGGAGGCGTGACGTGTTTGACATAGAATGGGTCAGATTTTTAGTTCTTCACATAAGCAAAATACCCTTACAGCTTTTGTTAAAATAATGTAGAGGAAGCTGTTCACAGATGAAAAGCTCTATCTGGTGAACAAGTATTGACAAATAATCCTTGTGTGAGGTTAGTGCTTTCAAAACGTAAAATATAGAGGAAAGGGCTTCTTTTGTTTCCTGATTTAGGTGTAGGGCTGAAATAATAGCCCTAGAAAGACACCCTTCTAAATTTTTCTCTCCTCTTTTGCATGGGTTGAACTGGAAAGGCTGATGTTCAGAAATGATAGGAAGCAGGCAGCTGAAATGAGGAAAACCTGGTCATTGTGAGCCTTTCGTACATCTGGGTTATGAGGTTATCAGGATGTGGAGAGGACTTTTGAGCTTCAGGCTATGTAGGATATAGGGAACTTCTGAGTAGAGAGACTTTAAATCAAATCCAGCCAATGGCTGGTTAAAGTATTTCAAAATGTCCTTTTTTATGTCCATGAGGCATTTAATGTGCAAATAGACTTAAGAAGCAGATGTTGCCACCACTACCTCTTCTTAAAATAAGCTTCCATAACTTTTTTAAATTTGGAGAAAAAAAAAGAAAGCAAAACAAATAATAAGTCAATTTGACATAATTCTGAATTTCAGTAGTATGCCACTGAGCCATAAAATAAGCAAGGGAGCTCTGTTTCCATGTTCTTTCTTATTTTAAAAACCTGCTCAAGGTCATGGTTTGAATAGAAAAGTAATTGGATTTGAGACACCATATGTTGTGGGATGCTTGTGACATCCCTAATGAATGTTACAGGGTGCTACTTCTTCCAAAAAAATGTTGACATTAGCATCGAAATGACTGTGACATGAAAACTTTCATTAAGAGAAACATCTCAAAGTCAATCTTGTCTGATTTTTTTATTTGTTCCTTCTTCTCCCCATCATAAGATGCCCACTCCTGAAATGCAAAGGCTTTGCTTTCCTTGCTAAGCTCCAGCCTGTCACAATCACTCACCAGACTTTACTACCCTTTCACAATACCTTCTGATTCAGTGACAAATCCTAGACTATAAAAGCAACTAGATTCCATTGCTGCATGTCTCTTGTTAGTCATTTCACAATATTTATGGAGCTGCTTGCAGAGAACATTATTTCTGTGCTCTGTTTTGTAAATCAAATAAGGGTAAATTCTATTAAAAGAAAATATATTTTCAGTTTGTAAAGTTTGAAGAAGTTTCTTTGTCTTGTGTTTGTCTTTTTCAGTGTTTTTGGCTTTGGGAGGCATGAAGATGATATCAAATATGTCACCTTCTTCCTCTAGAGTCTGTCTTTGAATAGTACTTCATGTAAGGAGCCTCAATATAATTTTCATAGAATATATTCTTCCCTTAAATGGCTCAGACAAGCAACTTTCTCATTAAGGTGTGAAAATATATTATAAAGCTGCAAACAACAAATATGAGGAAAAAGAACTTGGTACTATTACTCTGAGATATTAACACTGAAGAGGTAGAAACAGCCAAAAATTGACACTAACCGCGCAAATATCCTAAAAAAGCAAACTGCTATAATCTAAACAAGCTAAACTCATTTCTGCCTTTAAGATGGTGGTTTCTTTTCTCATCCACTTTCTGTGGGCAGCAAGATCACAGTCCTTCCTGAATCACAGTGCAGCATCAAATAGAGCTACATACAGCACCAACATTTTTGTTACTACTGAGTGCAGTTGCTCTAAGCTTGAACTAGGCTTGGTTTTCCCATGTCTTTTGTTCACGTGGTTGTGTGCGCTGCTTGCAAATGAAAAACCTGTGTCAAAATAGAATATGTGGTTTGTACTTGTGCAGAAACACTTCTGTGTTGGAAACCAAAACTGATAGGTGAACATAAATACTACAATAGCGGTAAGGAAGGCCAGACCAATTTGTTTGTTCCCACTACCTGCTTTGCTTGTCACTAATAACTATTTCAGGTGTGGGCAAGCAGGATGGGCTGGTATCATAGTAACCAGCTTCTGTATTTGCTCTCTGCTCTGGCTGGTATTGAAATTTGTGTGATGAAAACTAGCACGGCCGTATCGAGGCAGGGAACCAAAAGGCATGCTGTGTGTTCCTACTGTTGTGCCCTGGTAATAGCGGTCGGTGTGATCTCTGTTGCTTTGCTTGATTTGTAGTGCAGTAACACGGTGAATCACAACAGCACACCCGTACGTCGGCTTTTTGCCGCGTTCCTGCGGGCCCTGCGGCCGGGCTGCTGCAGCCCTGAGCGCTTCCGGGCTTGTGTGGCCTCAGGGCTGTGCAGAGGAGCCCCCTGTGAAATGGAGCTGGTACCAAGGCTGAGTGCCAATCCTGAGTGCCAGTCGAAAGGGTCGGCTGGTAGCTTACCATGCAACAATGAGAGTCCTCGCTCACAGAACTGAGCGTGCAGTTTCACAGAATCACAGAATGTCAGGGGTTGGAAGGGACCTGGAAAGCTCACCCACTGCAATCCCCCCATGGAGCAGGAACACCCAGATGAGGTTACACAGGAAGGTGTCCAGGCGGGTTGGAATGTCTGCAGAGAAGGAGACTCCACAACCCCCCTGGGCAGCCTGGGCCAGGCTCTGACACCCTCACTGGGAAGAAGTTTCTTCTCAAATTTAAGTGGAACCTCTTGTGTTCCCGTTTGAACCCATTACCCCTTGTCCTACCGTTGGTTGTCACGAGAAGAGCCTGGCTCCATCCTCCTGACACTCACTCTTTAGATATCTGTAAACATTAATAAGGTCACCCCTCAGTGTCCTCTTGTCCAGCTCCAGAGCCCCAGCTCCCTCAGCCTTTCCTCACAGGGAGATGCTCCACTCCCTGCAGCATCTTGGTGGCTGCGCTGGACTCTCTCCAGCAGTTCCCTGTCCTGCTGGAACTGAGGGGCCACAACTGGACACAATATTCCAGTTTGCCCTTAGCTTGGAGGCAGCCACTGTTTGCATGTGCAGTGGAAATCCAGACAGTGCTATAATGACTTCATGAGCCAATCTCCTCTATCTAGTTTAGATTTTTTTTTTTTTAATTTTTAAAAGATAGGGCTAATTACTCTTCAAACAGAGGATGAGAAAACATGGCTTTAAATGACTGGTAGGAAAACACATCCCTGCCCTGGGAATAATTATCTTGCTGTGTATGGAAAGTACATGGGAATAGAAGAGTCTGAAAGACAGATGAACAAACTGAAGAGCTGCCTGAGCCAGGACAATACAGGGAGGAGGGAGACAGGCGCTCCAAGCTGAAAACCAACACCAGGGCTGTACATCCACAGTGAGCCTGTATCCCAAATGCCGTGGAAACCTTCAGGCATGGACCCCCTGTCACAGGGTGGTGGAAAAACAGAGTTCAGCGGTTGATCTGGCAGTTCCCTTACAGGGTGGGTGCATCTACCTAAATTAATAAACTGTTTATTCTCCACACACACCAAACTTCTAAGGATTTTCTGCTCTATTTAAATACTGAGGGTTATTTTCCCATCCTTGGAAGATTTACTATCCTGTTTTTCATTTTCTACTCTGAGTATGTGTTTGACACATCTTTAGTTATTAGAATAGAAGCCTGACACTGTAGGAAACAGAAAATGTTTGCCTGCATTATGTTTCACATTATAAATGATTCTTATTCTTCACCGTGCAAACTGGCTCCTTGAATAATTTTACAGCACACTGTTGAGAACTGCAGTAAGCCATTTGCTAGTAAATCAGCATTTCTCACAGCAAACTCTCTATGCTTTGTCAACCATTACATCTAGGGAATAAAATCTAATAAAAAAATCAAAACATAGAGCAGTTGTGGCTGATCTCTGAAAAAATACTGTTTTAAGTATAGGAACCAAACATCTGGGATTTTTTGGGCGGTGTCCATTACTGAAGCTTTGAGATGTACAGCAGAACATGTAAAACATTTGCATTTTTGCTGTATTTCTGGTATTTGCAGTAAAATATACTGATCAGTTGCAGTTCTTGGCTTTTGGAGAAGGTTCAGCTTCTGAAAGCAGCAGCTAAGGAAAGTTTCAGCTTTATTTTCAGATTTCGATGGAATTTTAGTATTGTTTACCATGAGAGCTTTAAAAAATAAAAGAAAAAATGAAACACCTAATATTAAAGATTATGAGGAATACTTAAAATAGTGGAGAGATTTTATTTGATTTCTGTTCGTAGTCTTTGGGGTTCAACCATCCTGCTTTCCAGCTTGTCTTCACCAATTAATAGATGTAGCAGCTCTTTTTATATTATTAAGTTTTTAATTGCAGCTATAATATGTCGATGCCAGCAACAGTTAATAGCAAGAGACTGGTGAACACTTGTATTTTTCTGGCCGTACTGTGATTCTGTGGGGTAAGTCTTCATTGCACTGCTCAGAAAAGTTTGAAAGGGAAGGTTGGGGTTGGAAGTAGCAAGGCGTGAAACCCCCAGAAAATCAAAATGGGGAGAGTAAAGGCAGAGTCTGGCAGAGGCAGGAAGGATTCTGAAGTATTAGCCCAAGGGGTTTTTTTCTTGGTTTTGTAACAAATGTTTTGAAAATTCCTATGGGTGAAACACCGTTGGATGCAAAGTACTTAAAATGATGCTGGCAGCCCGGTGTCTCAGGTACCTGACAAATTAATGGCGCATAAGCAGCAGTTAGTGTTGACATTTCATAAGGCCAAGATGTGGACCAGTGTATGGATGCTCAGAGCAAGCAGTGCTATCCATAAAAACATGAATGTTGGTGATGCTTAAGTTCTTCTGACCTTTTGCTGGCCAACTCACCTTTTTAATTGAGTTGTTTGTTTGATTTTTGGCTCAGTACAGCCCTGCACACCTGCAGTGCAATTGTTCCCAGCCTTGCTCGAGGCCACTAGTGCCTCCAACTCAGCACCATTTCCATTGTGCTCTCTTATTTTAGAGTATACACTTTATAGAGAAATGAGAGGTTTTAAATGGTGAGAAAGGATATTTTTTTGATGCATAGGAGTTTGTTTTATAATAAAAGATCCAAGCTTCCAGGCATTGTTGGAAGCTTGTTGGTTCAGCTTTCAAAGCTGGAACAGAATGGTGGAAGGGCAGAAGTGTGTGGTATCTAGAGGCACAATTATGCTGGAAGTCTTTGCTTTCTGTCTTCATCCCACAGATCCTAATTAGTCCTTATTTTCTGTTTGACCTTTTGATTAAATTATAGGGAAAACAAAGTTTATAATATTTACATTTTTTGAATGCTGCTTGAAACTGAGGCTTTTACGGTGCCGTAAATTTGAATTTTCTTGTGCTTTTTATCATTGGATGAGCTTGATAAGTTTGGTGCCTAGTTTGATATCATATTCTTAACCATGACAGCAGAAGATCAAATCTGAGCATTTCTTACCAGCATTACTTTCTTAATGTCTGTTATCATGGCATGGCAACCTGGTCCTGCCCGGGGTGCTGATGGCTCATCAGGGGCTGCTGCCAGGTTTGCATTCCCTGCTGGCTGGCTTGTGCCTGTACTGTGCTTTATCACAAGCAAACAATCTCGCTCATAATCTGAACAGTTTGCGAAGGGATGGTATCAAGGTAACAAATTCGCATCTCACTACAAAGTACCCGGGCTCTGTGTGCAGCCAGATTTCAGGTGAGCATCGTGGGCAGAAAGCACTCGAGTCGGAGGGATTAGTATGTGCACATGTTGCTGTGCTGAGTAGAAACTGAACACGAGAAAGAAGGTTGTGTCTGTGCCAGCAGTTTCATACTGAAACTTTATCTTTTTGCTTAAAGGCTTTGTGATAAAGTATTGCTTTCTTTGGATGCTGAGCGTCTCTGGACACACAGAAACATATCCGATCTAAAAAACTGGAGCTAGATGTCTAGATTGGAGCACTACCGAAATATGAGAAATATGTAAGATATTTAATTTCAAGCTTTTGTTTGGTCTTTTCTTCTACTGCAATCTATTATTAAAACAAAAACCTAAACAAATCACGGCAAAATGGAGCTCAGCAGTTCACAAAATGGTGCTGGAAATGTTGACAAATATATTTGTGGTTTCCCAGTATGATCACCCCATTTCTCTATTTGCAGGGCTTCTATATCGCAGCCTCGCCTAATCCAAAGCCCTTTCATCGTATCTCTCCCTCCTCTTAAATTCCCTCAATCAGCTTTCAGTAAAATAAAAAATGGGTTTTATTATTTATTAAAAGTTTTATAACGGAGGCCTGGCTTATCTTCCCTACCTTCTGTCACTGACAAACTCGGATGAACAACTGCCAGATATTTGTCCAAAAATATAGATTGAAGCATTGTGGACTTTGTCGTCTCAGTAACTTTACAATCCCTAACAACCCTGGGAGAAGCTTAAAAAACCCCAAACCACCCAAATAACTAGTGGAAGTTATCCCAACACCACATATGTAGAAGTTACAGATCGCTATGGCAACTCAAAAATACAAGGGCTCAGGAGGCTTCTGTCTGATGTGATCTGCACTGTTCTCTTCAGCTAAACATGAAATAATGTTCGTCATTTTAAAGCCACTTGGACTGCAACATCTATATGTTCTTTACAGTGGTTCAGTTGCCTCACACTTCTTGTAGTACCTGTTTTTTCTATTTGATATAAACAATTCATTGGTCAGGTGTGGTAATTTCTAGCTTCATCTTCTATGAACTTGAACATGTTATGGGTTATATAGTGAGTGTTAGAAACAGAATAACATGAGCTCTGCCCCCTCTCCAGATTAATAATAAAAATTAAAACATCCCTTAATGTGCAAGAAGGGGAAACATGCGCTATGTGAACTTTTTAAACACATTTATTGAGTTCTTGACAGTAACCAAACACAGTGAATGACCATTATAAACAAGAAAAAAGGCATTCGCTTTGCTTTTACTTGGTCAGCTTCTGCTTTATCTGTAAAGAAAAGATATCCCTTTCCACCACCAGCTCACAGGATTGAATTTACTTGTCCCAATAATGGATTCAACAGGGAAAATGGCAATTTTAAATTGCAATATGTTTCAAATGCTTTCTGTTTCTGAGCCCAACTCCTATTAATGATGGACCATAAAGTGGAGTTAAAGTTATACCAGCTTTAAGTGCGTTCCCACTTGCCATAAACTCACTTAAATTGGCTGCAAACAAATAAATGAAACAAAAAAAAGAATGGGGGAGAAAAAAAAAGAAAACCACAAATAATGCAGCCACAAATAGTAGAGGCTTATTATTTCAGAAAGGAAAAAATAAATCAAAGCAAGTTTACTAAATTAATTTGTTAAGCACATTTATTGAGTTGTTAATAGTAACCAACACAATATATGACCTGTTGTAAAACAAGAAACAGAAAATGGATCAATTCTGATTTTGGCAAATCCTACTACAGATATGTGACAAAGAGGGAAATATTTCAATTTCCTTTATATTCCGCAGTGATATATTTACAATACTTATCTCTCAAAGTCTGTCCCTTGTTTAATTAAATGAACAGAAGGCTCATAACCTGGAAATAAGTTTCCTCTACAGTCTTCTTGTTCTGTATCCATTAATGATAGTGAAATAATGAGAGCTTTCCAAGGATTACTTGGCACACAGAACACAACTCCACTTTGATGCTGTACCGAGCCACCTTTTTTCTTTTTTCTTTTTTTTTTTTTTTTTTTTTTTTTTAATTTGAGGGAGGGGGAAGAGAGGAAGAATTTCATATGTACAAAGGCTGAAAAGTCTTTATTTTTTTGTGTGAAGCTAAATTAGTTCAGGAAAACCGTATCAAAATTGTAATCACGTTTACTATAATACTGTCTTTTTACTTTTTCTTTTTTTTTTTTTAATTATTTTTTATTACCACCGATCATATGAATGAATTTAGAGTTGAGTTTCCAACATGGCAGCTCTTTTCCTACAGCACGTTGGCACGTGCTGCCATGAATCCAGAGCGAGGGAGGTTGAGTGCATTCGAGACTATGTCAATTCACAGTAGTAGCATTCCACTGAGGTTGGGGGTTCTGCCTGCTCTGCCGTACTTACTTGAGGAGCCATTCATTTACTGAAAGGAAAAAGAAACAAAACAAAACCAATTATGCTTTAATAAACTCCAAATACGAAACTGGCTGGGTTTAATGCTGTATTAGCCACTTAAACGAAATGTCTTGAAAAAGCTCAGTTTCCTCCTCTTTCTGGAAAAGAATTAAGGCTCAATGACTGATTCTTTTGAAGCATTGCAACTCAGTTATCAGCCTGGTTGCTGAAAATGAGCTTGCTTTTCCACCCTTCAGCAGTACTCTTTCATTACCACAATATTATTGGTAAGAAGGCATTTTTACACCATTATTGCAGGTAATATAACCATGTGTGCATGGGCTAAAAGACGCATAAGATGCGGCACAGCTCAGCTGTGAGCCCCCGGCTCTGGCAGCATAAGACGCTACCAGTGGGTGATGGGGTTGGTTCAATTGTTTAATATCCATTGTGTAATACAGCACTTTGCGTTTGGGTTTTTGATATCCATTGTGGAATACAGCACTTTCCAAACTGGGTTTTTGTTATGGTGGTGCGCCTCCAACGTGAAACTCATTCTTTTGTTTGAGATCAGCTGTCATCAAGACTAGCTCATCCCTTTGCTTTCCAAAGTGGGTAAAACAGAGCAAAATGCACTTTGTAAAGTGAGAAGACTTTAAAATGAGGCTAGAAAACTGCAGGCCTGTCCTATCTGCTCTTAAAAGACAATATTACATGTCACAGACTGTTTTTTGTCATGTTTCTCCTGCATGTTCCTGGGCAAACTTCCTTATCCATTTCAAATATGTGATGTTCAACTCATACTGTTAGTTCCCAGATCTGGAGTTTCATCTGTTTTTATTTGTATGCTTTGTTATGCACTTGGGTTTCTCAAAGAAAAGAGCTCAGTGTAAGCATAGAAAGGATTATTCTGGAGGTAGGACGTACCTCTATACTGTAGTTTCTGTGCTCTATTGTTTGGACAATCTTTTCCCTGTAAACTAAAGTTGATATTAGTTCGGATACATCGATTGTTGAGAGGCTGGACTGGTCTGAAATTGTCGCTCATGCTCAGAAATATCTGTGATGGCTGATTCTGGCTTAGCAGTCGTAACGAATGCATCTATACAAAATACAAAACAAGGATTTTTAGTACTGGTCTTTCCTGTAAGTAAACAACATACAACACTATTAAATAGACTATTTAATAAATGAAAGTTAAACTCAGTGATTTGTAGTCAGAGGTGGGTCAAAAGAGTTAACTTGATGTAAAACTGTTTCTTCTGTGGTCCTCTGTTTCTCAGCCCCATTTTTAAACAAAAGTAACTAGTTCTGTGTGGAGCAAATGAAAATGGTATGAGGTGTCCTTGGCTGCTCAGGAAACAAATGGAATCCAGAGTACTGGATGGCAGCAGCTGGCACAGAGAAAATGAACTTGATGAATGATGAGAGCTAATTTCCCAAGTTTTGTAGCTATCAGTGTAGCTTCTAGTTGAGAAGACACAGTTTTGGATGCTGGTGCCCAAGAACCTGGTGTGGCCAGTCAGGATGGAGAGGACAACTGACAGAGTCATGCTAAAGTCATGAAATTAATGATGTTAAAAAGTGAAATCCTCTCTCTGTTGACAGGTCTGTCTTGATACTGTCTGTGCTGTGTCTATAGTGTTCTTATGGTAGAGTCCGACCTTCTTTTGAGATGGTTTTATGGATCAGCAGAGAGGGAATCTAGGATTTTCAGCACACCCTGCAGTGGTTGGATGCAAACTACAAGCAGAGAGCAATGTCTTTAACGATGACTGTGCAACCGTGCTAAAAGCACATTAATCGTTCCATGTCAACCAAAACCTTTCAAACTTTGTAGAGGAAAACGGAGAGAAAACAAAACAAAACACCCTGCAATTAAAAAATCAGAAATCCTCAAAATATTTTGGTTTAAAAATAGGAAAAGAAAATATTTTCTGTGTCAGTGTACAGTTTAAGAAGTTTGGTTGTGGCATTTAATGCTTCAGTGAGGAAATCCAATAGCTGCACTTTACATACTGAAAATCTTTACAGCTGCCAGGGAAACTCGAGCTGTGCATTACTTTTTCAGTCTGAGTACACAACGTAATTAGTAAGCATTCCATGAAATCAATTTGCAGCTCTAATGATGGAGGATGGAACTAACCAGTAAAGCATGACAAGGAGTAACTATCATGAGATTATAACCCATAGGTACTAGCATAGACTCCAGAAAAATTCTAATCCTTGTTTTGTACTTAATGTTATAACTAAAAATGTTGCTTGTACGAAAATGTTCAGGTCTCCTGCTTGAAAGGTTCAGCATGTCTGCCTGTGCTCAGCTGCCAAATTACCCATTTAGATAAGAAACAAAGTGCTTTGTCTGCAGCTAGACAAAACTGGACAGAAGGAACATCACAAAGATAAAACATCTCTCGGGCTTTAAAAAGTCATCTTATTTACAATGTTAACATGATTTTTAAATCCTAAAGTAATATTTAGTGTTGTTTTATCATTCCTCATTTCATTTCTCAGCCCAGGTTGCTTTTGCTGCGTGCTTGGGACAGGCAGATGGTGGTTCAGTGTTCCTTTGGGATTCTGATATAGAGAGAATACCAAGAGAATAGGCTATAGCTCAGCTCACAGCTCGGTAGGCAACTTGCTGATGGAAGCTCTGGAGAAGAATGCAATTGGTGTTATATTTGTTGTTTTCTGATGTCAGGCCTTGGATAGTAAGAGAGTTGTAGAGAAATGCAGTTTTTATGGCTTTTTCACTGGTATGTTTCCTCAACGGCATAATTTTGACTATTGTGTTTTCTTTTGCACGATTTATCCTGCATCTTTCTATATATGGTCTTCAATTGGTGAATCTGATTTTTTTCTGGAGATATTTGCAATATCTCTTCTATAATCTTATTCTCTACCAGAAAGCACTGGATGATTTTTTTTTTTCAAGAAGGCCTCAGATATTGGATCTCTGTCACACTATTGTGCTATCAACACGTATTTAAATGGCCACAAGTGTCACTCACAATTTGACTGTTTGCTTCTGACATGAGGAAGTAATTGAAGTTATTAAGTGCTATATTTGTTTTAGAATCCCTGTAAATCTATTCACAGCATAACAGAATAATTGAGTTTGGAAGAGACTGCTAGAAACCATTTGGTTCAAACCCTCACTGGAAGTAGGACTCTCCTCAAAGTACATATGTCTGTGATAGATACTTAGGGAGCTCTAAACAGGTAATGTTTTTATTTTGGAAAATAAAGTTATTCGATGCTTTTGCAAACTGTATAAACTGCAGGCAGAGATCCCTACAGCAAAAGGCTGAATCTGATTTTGTATATAAAGCTACAAAGTTATAGATTTAAAATATTCCTTTGTACCTATACTAGATTGAGTAATTTTTGTTTTGCTTTTACCTGCATCCTTGTTATGTAGACAGGTTTGTTCATTATTATCCAGCTTGCTGTTTCATAGCAGGGTGGAATTGTCATTGACCCATCATACGTAATGAAACTAGAGGTCTCTGGATAAAGTTCCTCAATATTAAGCCCCTGTAGTAAGTATGCATCATCTGCAGAATAAAGAAGGAAAAAATGTTGAGGTAAAACAATAGTTACGCAAAAAATAATCCCAGCCTTTTTATGTACAATCTTCATATCTGATCATCATCAGTTTTACTGAAATATGAAGTGTAATGAATGTACATTTCTGAATGCTGTAACATGAATTCACGAATCCTGCTTGGGCTGAGTTCTGCTCGTCGATACCCGTGCACACCTTCCGCGAGTTTAGCACAAGCATTCACAGCGAATCTCTGAATCTCGTGTAAGAATTGGAGCTTAAAGCTTCTTGAAGTTGCATTTATTGGCCTAGATGTAGCAGTCTTTGGAGAATGTTGACTTCCCATATTTTGGAACGATTAACAATTTTTGCTCAACAAAGCCTTGAGAAGACCTAAAGTGTTAAAACATAATCGTCCTTCTACCACGGGAAGAAGGTGAGGTTAATGCATGATAATAAAGCTGCTCGATGGAGCCTGGTGGCCTTTCATGTGCGCAGCAGGGGAGATGCAGTGCAAGCTCAGGATGCTAAAATCAGGGTGGAAAAGGCTGCTGGAGAAGCAGCTTATGGGGGTCCCTGCTTTTATCATAAGTCTCCCTGGAAATTAATGAGGCATTCCTCTGCAACAGAACTCACTCTGTGGACATGTACCAACATATAATGAGATACGGTTATATCTTTTAAAATTCAGCAAAGTTCCTCAGCCTTTTCTGTACCACGTGTGTTTTTTCCCTTGTGTAATGATGGCCCTACAATATTTTTTTGCAGTGCTGTCAGAACTAGAGCTCAGATTTTCCTGCCAAATCTTAGGCTATAGGAGTTCCTTAATAGGAAATACTCAGGGATATACACATTTTATTTGTGATTCACTCCTGCATTCATGTATCTCAGAGAAAGCTGGGCTGGTTATGAGCCACAGCGTTGTGAAATCTCTTTGCGTGCTTTCACTTGCATGTAGTGTGTTCTATATGGTTCATCTGCAGACTGAGTGCTAAAATGTGGGCAAGGAAAGCTGCATATTTAGGTGTGTTTCCCCCTCAATACACAAGAGGAACTAGCACTGACTTTAATGGAAGGCAAGGAAAAAAGTATACATACAATAGAAGATACTGCTCAGACCAAAGAAAAATGTTAAGTGCATCTTTCAAGTCAATGTCAATAATTTAGGCATTTCTGCTGAATTCCCTGTTTTCCATGTAACATTCACTGTAAGTTTAAGCAGTTTTTGGTTCTGTGGGTTTGTGCGTGTGTGGTGTTTTTTTTTCTTTACCTGATAAACAGTTACTTGGCCACTGCAATAAGACTGAAAACAGAATCAAGGAAAGAAATATGAACATTCAAGGTAGCATATAAGAAGTAACAAAAGAAAAGAGTAATTTCACTTGAATTGAACGTATTATAGCTGAAGGACAAATTTAGAGGAGCAAAGTGTTTGTCTCATACTATCTAATGGAAAAAGGGACTGTGGCCTACTGTCTCAGGCAACAGAAAATCAAAGAACACAAGCAAAGCAAATATTATATTTTGACATAGTGCAGTCAACAAGCTATAAGCTTCTGGGGTAGCAACATCAGTGCCTATGGCATCAGTGTCAAGGTGAGAGTGTAACGTTTATGCCACATTGCCCAGTGCTTCACAGCTATTTCATATTTTTAATGTGGTTGTTAGTTTACAAAATATAATCTCGGCATGGCCTTCCCAGTTGGTCAGGAATACGGCCTTCTGCCCCGTTCCTGCACTTTGAGGCAGAGGAATTGTCATGCCATATAGCTGGATCTTCAACTAGAGGGGAAAGTACTATTAGTGTCTTGGCTGTGGCTTTCACATTTTTAACATGTTGAGCCTTCACTGGCCTATGGTCTGGGATACAGAGTCTGTCTAACCCAGAATTTTCCAGATAAAAGTGCAAAACCATTGCTATAGTATTACAGTCAAAATGTTAATTATAACAGCTATACATTACTTGAATACACCTATGTCCTATTTATTAAAAACATTATTTGCAGTGCAGTGGTAATTTTGCTAGAATTATATGAGAAGAGAATGAATGTGTTTTTTTCAAGGCAGTGCCTGTTTTCAATGAGTCATCGTACATTTTTTTGCTTTCCCACATGAACATCCTGTTCATTATTTATGAACCATGGAGTGGTGCGTTAGCTCCAAATGGCACAGACTCGATCGGAATAGTTAGTTTCAAACTCTAAGGACCAAATATGCTTTGTCACATCCATATTGACTTCAGCTGGGCTAAAACGGTTTATACAAGGTAGAATTTGTTCCTCAACTGTTTACTAAGAAATGGAAAGCGAACTAAAGATTAATGCAGATGAGGGATGTGGAGCGGCTCCAAACCCAGTTCATTGCCTTTGCCTTCACTTGGAATGTGTTTAAGGACAGACAGCAAATTACACAAAGTGTCAAAATCCATCAGTTGTGATTAATGGGAAACTGGAGGAACATACAACTTTAGGAAAATGAGAAGATAGAGGTGAACAAAATAATGAAATAAGAGTTCAGCCAAGTAAAAGCAGTATTTATTCATGCTGGTATGTGGGTTATATTCCCGTGAGAAGTCAGATGGTTGCATGAGAATGGCCTGAGAAAAGAGTGCAGAGTAAGCATTTGGTTATCTGCATTTTTCCCATGAACGGCTCTGCTGTTTCCTCTTCCCCACATCTTGATAAAGTTCCCATTCTGGAACTGAAACAGAACTGGTGGGTTTGCATTCATACTGGACTTCAACACTTTAATGTTTTCTCTTATATTTATTGCAAGTATGTAGTTCAAAATGGTTGAAATCGCCATGTGTGATCTCTTGCCAGCAATAAACTTCCTTTAATAAACCCACTCAGCCTTTACAAGATTCTCAGCACCATTCCTATCTACAGCCCACATTCTGTTTATCTGCTTGTGCCTCAGGGAGATTTCTGAACTCGTGAACTCTTCTCTATACAAATTAGATTTCATATTCATTTACACAAAGGCCTTGACTCTGACAATTTTCTTAGCAAATGATGTAAATCCCTGGATTTGTAGTAGGTGTGTGTGGTCTGCTTTCACAGCAATTTCTATGTATGTTCTCTTTAAAACAGTAGTATTTATAGGGAATAAATTATTTACTGAATGAGAGAAGGTCCATTTGATTTTTGAAGTTCACATGGTGGTAACTCACAAAGGGAAAGTACAGATCTAAATTAGATTTACAGGGTAAGGAATGTAGAAATGGTCCGGTTTTTAAACCTGAACCAGAGTTTTTCCATTTACCAGCCTTCACACGGCACCCAGAGCCAGGCTGGTAGACACTCATTTTAAATACCTGAGGTTAGTCCCTCAGGACCTGGTTTGAGATTCCTGAGCTTTTACTGCTTGTGACAGAGCTGCGAGAGCTCAGTCCTTCAGAGAACTGTTTCCAGATATCTGAATCTTGAGCTTTTTCAGGATAATCTCTTGGAATTGGAATACTTTGTTGCACGTTATTTATAAAATAGCTAAAGATCAAATTTGAGGAAATTCAGAATTGTACAGCTCTTCTGCCTAGCTGAACGTGTGGCAGTATTTTGGTAGAGAAAGATAAGCCAAAATTTTGATATGGAGTTTTGGGAATCTAAAACGTTATGTCTTTCCGGTGTTAAGGAAATAGGTAATGTAGCGTAACTGTTCTAAAAGAAAGCTAACTTATCCCCTTAAAGGCCATACTTAAAGAGGAATATTAAAGTAGTTTTTCTTCAGAGATATTCACACATAGCTTCTGACCAAAGGCAGTTTGAAAGAATACTTGTTTCAACTAGTTCACAGTAGATCATCTGGGCTGTGATAACAGAATAAAACATGCATTTAAAATCTGCTTAAAAATTCCTTGGGGTCCACTTTACTTCACTGTAGCCATTAATATCTAAGAGCAGAAATTCCCCTCTTAATGCATTTTGCCCATGGAAATTTCATGCAGCAGTGTAGATAACTCTTAATTTTGTCGCTGTTCTTTAAAAGAAGTACTTTATACTTCAGTTATGTTACTAACTATCCTGACTCTGAACCTATGCTCCATTTATCATTCGCTCCACACTGTTATTGAGCATGGTGGGACCAGTCATTTTGTCAGCAGCCTGCTGAGTATCGACTTCAGGAGTGGACCCCGAAAGCACAAGCTAAAAAACTCCAGCTGCTAAAGGCAGAATAGAAATCCTTGCAATGCAAGAGGTAAAATTAGTTTTCAGCAATGATGCTATAATCCATCACATAGGACAACTGCAAAATTACTTTCAATAACACTTTCACGTTCCCAATTTACACTAAAAAATTCCCAGTCAATACTTGTTACTACAGTAAGCAACCCAATGCCCTGCAGAATATTATGTGCATTGTATCTACCAAGGATTTCATTTTAACGTGTAAACTCGTTAGTGATAGCGGTGGTTAAAAATTAAAACTGTTCTGTTAATTGATTTTGCAGCCCGTATCATATGTTCCTCCTCATGCAAAGTTTCATTTAGTAAACCCAAATTAAGTGTGATTAGAATTGCATTTTCCTTGTAAAGAGGTAAAACAACCAAAGAAAGGTTGTAGGATGCTGTTACCTTCAGAGAGGAAAAGTGTCCATTTATAAGTGCAGTGTACAAATGAAATATTTTCTATTGGGAAGGTACATTTGCAAGACTCAATGTTTCTAATAGTCTCTTGTTCAGGAATGAGTGGGTAAAATCCTGTGTTTTCAAGTGAATATTTGACAAAAGGAATAAGGTTTTTAGGAGAAGAGGCTTAATTTGTTCCATTGAGATATATGTACTTTCCGTGACTTCCTCTAAACTAGACTAATTTTCACTTGACATTCAATCTCCAGTTTTCCACAAATTCAATATATTAACAAGGAATTATTGCATTCTGAGTTAAAGGCTTTCCAAATGTGAATACAACAACTATACACACTATGTTAATGTCCTCTTTATATATCCATTAAATGCAGCAATAGTTGAATAGAAATATCATAACTTTTCTGTACAAAAATAAAGCATTAACGAATACTGAATCCAGCATCTTGACATAACTTGATTTGATATAATCCAGGCTGCTCTGCACGTTACTGTTATTACTAACAGTAAGCAGCTTCTCTTGAGTATTCTCTATGAATACAGTATATGTATTTGTTAAGTATAATTTCATTAATTTATTGCTTGTTCAAACATAAAATAGACTTTGAAGTTCAAAATTCATTTGATGAACTGATGACCTCACTAGATTTTTCAGGTTCCCAAGTCTATCGTGCAGAGCTCCTGGCCATGCAAACTTTGCCCATAATGAAGTGCCTCTTGCTTCAGTGGATTGCTAAATACATTATTTGATACTAAAAGCACACATCTGTTAGCCATAGTAAAAGAAACTTACTTTTATACGTTATTCTCGTTATGGTGTCTCTGTTAAGCATACGATTTAGAAATGGATTTGATGATTCAGATACCTAGAGAAGAGAAGAGAAAAAGTACAATGTCAGAACCTTTCAGAAACGTTTCCTTTCTGGAATGGAGCTGTTTGGTGTGTGTATGCACACGTGCATTCATTCTCACCCTCCTGCCACTCCAAATTGTTTCTGCCTCTTTTCTAACAAAACTTGTTAGAAAGTTAATATTTTAAAATAAATCTAACAAAACAGGAAAAGGGAGAACAAGATGAATAGAAACCAATGCTCGGTTTACAAATCTTAGTTCAGATTAGAGTTAGTACACTCTAATTCCTAGATTTACAGTTCACAGGAAAAGAAGTCCATTGTCTATATATGAGGTATTGATAATATTCAGTACTTACTTTCATAAATATCGATACTACCACCAACCCATTAGGACTCTTTGCAGCTTCTGTGACATTTGTGTACAGCTCATGGTTATAGTGGATTAGTTGAACCTAGAAAACGGGAAAGGAAAAGATTTCAATTGAACAGTGGCAAATCATACCATGCAGTGTTTGCAAACGCTCTCTATACACCAATTAGTTTGTATTAGGATCCCATCTATGCTTAGGATATTTTGTAACAGTGCAATTTTTCAGACGTTTGCAGCACGCATGATTTTAATAATTTCAGTCACCATCTGGCTCCAACTGGCACAGCACCAGCATGTTTTCTTCTAAATTGCCAGTAAGTGAATTTACTCACATCAGGTTATGAATTGCACTGCAGGGGTTGACATCATTTCCCTGTTGCAGCAGCACTTGCCACGGGCATCAAGTCATCTGTACTTTTCAGCCTCAAGCCAAACACAGAGGAGTCAGGGGTTGAAATATTTGAAGAAACATATGGGATACGGGTTTGGAACTGTTTAAACCAGCACTTGCAGAATTCAAAATACGGATATTCGTTGGCCTCAGATTTTACAAACTCGGTTGCAAAAGCTCCTGCAGTTAGGCACTTAGTGTATTATTGTTAACCAGGTTCTCCTTAAGTCCTACAGCTTTCCTTCTGCTTTTCAGTTCTGTGATTTGCTCTAATTTTTAAATTTAGAAGGCATAGTTCATCTCTCTTGCTGCACATGTAAATGTTTTACCCGGGACAATGGTATTTAATTTGTCTGGGATCACTGGACACTGTTACCACTTATATTGCAATCTGTAGCTTCCCTTTTTTGTAGACGATGAACAACTTCAATGAACTCATGAGACAGTTGAGTGTTTCTAAGTATTTGAAAGGCTAGTTGGCTTTATTTAGCCTAAAGATATCTTTCTTACTTTTCAGATGTCAATTAGAAAAGCAAAGTCATTGTTCTGGCATTTTCAGAATTGCAGAAGCCTGATGTTTGCATTTAAAAATCAGGTGTGTCTTCCATGTGCCGGCACAAATCTAAAGGCTGTCCACTGAAATTTCTCAACTTAAATACTGTGAACAAGACCAGTATTGACTTGGCCCATGTCTCTTAAACTATACAAATTATGAAAGACTAATACTGCCAGTAAAGAAATTTCATCATAGTGTGCTTTCCATGTTTATAATAAAGAGGAAAAAAACCAGCCCCCCTCCGTCAAAACCCACTTGAAATAGGGTTTAGTGCCGCCCGCATTGGTGACTTTGTGTTTTGGATGAATACAATGTCTTCAGCAGTGAAATACAATCGCAAGGATTTCTCTGCAAGAATGACCTCCCTATACAATCTGCAGTCCACAATCAAGTGCTCTGCCATGCAAAGATGTATATTCAGCAACACGCGTACTAGTAGTGATTTGAATTACAACAGCATCCCAGTTTCTGTGTAACCTGCGCCAGTAGGATTTCAATCTATGGTAAGCTGAGAAATTATGTGTTCTAACTCGGAGAGTGTTCAGACAGTTCTATTTCCTACACTCTGCTCTGCCTGAAAAATGTATGCTTCATGTAAGTCAATTACTCAGAATCAGATTTTGTGAGTTTTACTAATAAAAAAATCCATTACACATTGTCCTCCCACTACCACCCAAATATCTCAGTGATGCTGTTTTAATGCTTGCACATTGATGCAAAAAGGGTTACTGGAAATTCTGAAAGAGAATATTTGCATTAGTAAGATTAGAAGATTTTTGGCACATAGCTTTACTATTTACAGCTGGTTGTTCACAGACCAAAAAAATAAGGTAAGGGTCAAAATTACTCCTCTAATGTGTTAATTTCAGTTACTTTTGTCCTGTCTGGGTTGGGAACTATTGGTTGAGCTTTTTGCAATTCACACAGTTGGCATTTTTAAAGGCAAGCTAACAAACCAAACTGGAACTAAAAAGTAAAAATGTCAAAGTAGCCAATGAAGTCATCTAGTAAATTCTGACAGCCAGAAGCAGGATGAATGCAGTATGTTTTCTAAAAGTCTTGTAAAGAATTAATGGGAGCATTTACTCTACAGCACATAGAGGTTATAGGCTCATTAGTCATCACTTTGTGGTACTACTGAACTTTGATAACATCATGTTTCTGGGGACTTAGTAACATATTTTTCTTTTTATGTGCAACTATTCACTCTGGCAGCCAAAATAACTTGTGAATGATCAAGGAAATAAGTGACAAAATCTGCTTTAGACTAGAATTCCTTCTGTACAACATCCCTGAATAACAATGAATTAGATTAATTTAGTTCATCTAACAACCCAAAATGTCTGGCACAGGAATGGATGAAAGTAAGGACCAATTTCTCCTTCCTACCCATGGCAGCCCTGAATCAATGTCAAACTTTCATTTTTGTCCATTTATTTTAAAAAGATTCACCACATAAGGAGACATAATTTTCAAAGTTTTTCATATGGAATAGATTAACTTAGAAAGGTACAAATGAATAAAGATGTCTTAGATGTAGAATATTACATGCAGGATAAAAAATTATAATTCCTTATTCAATTCCTTCTTTTGAGAATAATAAGAACAGTCTGTATTTAAGTATTACTAGAGTCTTCCATGAAGGTGAAGTCACAGATAACTAAAATTGCTCATATGTGAAAAACTCACTTTTCCAAATGATGCCATTGTATTAAAAACAAAGCACAACAAGAGCAAACTTGCAATGCTGAACGTCCCCTTTGGTTCTGGTTTGAGTTTCAGGGCTCCAACATGATACAGAATCTTGTTATAAGCTATTGATTTTCTTTGGAAGTATCCCCCTTTAAGATTAATTTGCCACAGAACAACTGATAGCTCTTTGTTTTCCTCAAGCAATAGAAGTTCTATTTTTCAGGGAGAAGAGGAGAATTAAGATTAATTACTCTCATTCTAGTCAATGAAAATCCAGAATGTGCCCTTGTTCCATCACCCAAGAGTGTGCACTGGACCAGGAGCAGATACAACACCTGAGGTTGGCTGTGTCGGGAATGTCAGTAGAAGCTGATGTCAAATGTTGGGGGTAACCCACTGAGCACGTTCTCAGCTGGGCAGGCTGTGTCTTTGAGGCAAAATAGTATAGATAGGGTGAAATTGTGGGTCGTGTTCTGGCCACTGTGGGGAAAATTGCCTTTCCCAGCACAGGTGCATGTGTGTTTATAGCGGTAATAACCTGTTCTTTGCCTGTGCTTTGAAGTTCAACCCTGTACTCATAGCACTCAGATTGCTTGGACAGTTTTTTCTCCGCAATGCATTTTGCTGTTTTCTTGGTGAAAGGTGCATCGTGGGGCCGAGCGAGCAGCAGGAGCTCTTCTGGGTGCCATTTGACGTGGGGTCTTTGGCTGAGCAAAAGGAGGCAGTTTGCTGTGTATGGTTGTGTATGGCCCCTTCCAGGGACTCTCTTCAGCAACCTTTAGCAATTTATTGACTCGGACCAAGGCTCTCTGTGAGTTACAGAGCTCTGAACTAGTGTGCGTGCATAACCCTGTTATAAATGTTAGATCACTGTGAGATGTTCTGCTGCACTCAGACGTGGAGAAATATGAAACAGCGAATTTAGAGTATCACGGTACTTTACGCAGTCCTCTTGGGAGTAATGGAATAGCCTTTATTTTTCTCTTGGAAGTGTTATAATTGAATGCATAAACATTTTGATTTGTATATGACAAGGGATCTAAACCATGAAGTGAACGGCAGCAGGGAACAGCTAATCCATAACTATAATATTTGTATTATGCTGTGCTACCTGAGAAACTGTTGGGATACCTGATTGAGAGCAAGAGCAAAGCAGGTTTCCCGCACAGCAGGGAACAAAAGCAAATGAAATTGGTCGAGAAGACAAGTTTCATGTTTGTTTTGATTTAGAGTTCTTGTAAAAAATGGCTAAGATCTCATTAAGGAAAAAAAGTTTCTACATTTCTGTTTATCTGAAGTTTAATAAAAACAGCAAAAGAAATATAATTTTTGCATGGTAGGTGTCCAGTGAGGAAAATAATTTTGACTAGTTAAAACTTATTAATAACAACAGTTGATATTATCATATTAAAACACATTTGCTCTTACAGATCTTGCAAAACCCTTTGGAAAGCACAGTAGTGTCGTACCACCCAAGAACTGTTCATGGTATTAATTTTGTGGATCAGAACAAGTGTGAAATAAATGTGCTTTTTTAAAATGTCCCCTTGTTCTAGGATGTAAAATCTTTGTGGTTGACATAAACATTTTAAGATTTGTCTTAATGAAATTAAACACATCTCCTGCTTCCTGGAAAGGTTTAGCACCACCTGTGAGGACATGCACCAGGCTTCTCAGAACCTGTGGTCCTGATTTATTGTTGGACCAATACCTGGCAGTGATGCAGTGGAAATTTTCCTATCTTTGGCAAGAGATGAAGTATTTTTATGATATGTTATTTAATAGCAGGCCTAAATGTCACATGGACTATTCAAGAAAGAAAAAAAAAATTGCATTGTTTCATTATTGATTAGAATTTGGAGCTGGATGTTAATGTTGTCTTTTCCTGAATTCTTATAATGATTGAAACTCATTTATCCACACACACTTACATGCGAGGAGAATGCAGTAAGTTTGCACATATTTAATTATTGCATCCTGGTGGATACTCTTGGCCTGCTCAAGGTACAAGGCACTACAATTCAGGCAGGACAAGACCTTTAACTCTCTGGTCCTGTTCTCAGTCCCTTTTTTTGCATTCAGCGAGTCTCTTTATAGTACCAGCTGTAGAACTTGCCTGTTGGTGGGCTCAGACGAACGCTGTTGGAGAAGATGGAAATTATGATTCATAGTAATTGTCTTTGAAAAACAAAACTATTTTTCTCATCCACAGGGTACTCTACAATGAAATGTCAGGATCTGCCAAGGTGGTATTACCAACATACTTATTAATTAACCCATAGATTTACCTGTCTGTTATTTTCTATGTAGAAGCTTAGAGCAGTGAGGTACTCTTATGTTGTTGATAAACTGGTTACATAAATTTTACATGACCACCTATACTTCCAGCTGTTTACTTAGCATTTTAACAAACTGCTGTGGTTTTAAGACTAAAATCAGTTACAAAGATTAGCTTAGTTCAATATAGCAAATGACAAATGCAAAACCCATTTGTTTGAAATAATTTTATCTCTCTGACTCTCTTTGTTCTTTCTACTAAAACGTGTTCTTGAAGCTGCTGCAGAGAAATGTGGCTTGTAGTTTTTTACTGCTTTTGACAGTTATTTAGTGATCTAAAATAAATGTTTATAGAATACTGGTATAATAGACAGTCTTGTCATCCACATTTATAGTAATACGCCAGCAATGGTGTCCTAGATAAATAAAATTGATTATAATTATTTTTTACTTGAAAGAATATGACTAAAAATGCAATGAAGGAACAAGTTTTCTCCTGCTTCGGAGCAGACAGCTCTACAAAAACACGTGCAGAGAAATACAATAATGCATCATGCAGGAAAGTGGAAATGCAGTCAAGGGTTAATTATAGTGGGCTGCAAAATCTACTTGACTAGAAATAACACTAGAAATACTAGAAATATGCTAGAAGTTAGCACTTAAACTGCAAATGGTGTCTAACACTTCATTAGGTTAGCTGGCAAGAAGATCCAACTTGCAGTACTTACTCCTTGCTCATACGCAACCATTGCTATGAAAAATATGACCTGAATGAAGTGCAGAAGATTTTAAAGTATTTCTCTTTAATATTCTTATATGCTCTTATTTCTTTAGTAAGTCTTACTTTAATACATTTGCAAGTAAGAAAAAAGGCTATTTTAGGCAATACTTAGAATTTGATGTTGCTCTTAAGCATCCACAGGACTACAGTAAAAAGTACAAGTTGGTAGCTTAAGAGGTCAGGTTGGCTGTGCGTGTCTCAGAATTTGCTATTAGGACTTTTCACTTTTGTGCTAACACCAAAAAATTTAAGTAAATGATGGGCTAAAGAAATAAACGTGAAAGGTGATGGCTTCCTGCCATCCAAATGCTGCTGAAGCTGTTGCAAGTGTCACAATCATTTGTACTCTCCTAGACAGTAGGAAACACAATGAAGGAAATATCCAGATTAAGCCCCAGAGGTACAGAGATGCGTCTGTGATGGTGTTTGCTCTGTGGCTTCAGGAGAATTTTTGACAGGACAGTCATTGCTGAAGCTTCCACTGCCCATTCCTCTAAACATGGGGTATTTTTGGCTGACCTGCCAGTCAACCACTCTTGTCATTCACTGTTAGCAGATGAGCAAGAGCTGGCTAAACATAAATAAATGACACTGTTCTGCAATTCACTTTGTGTGAGGATCAAAATGAAGTCTTAGACTCAAATGTTTAATGTTGATTATGTCTTGGCTGACGCTAAATTTCATTGCAAGCTGCAATTTGGCACTGACCCAATCTATCATCTACAAAAGTTACATCTTAAAAGAGAATAGGGGTAATGTAGAAAAAAAAAGGCTATTAGAGGAGCCTATCATCATTTCTGGATTCGTGCAGGATTTTCTGACTGAACACTACATTTAAATTGTTTTCTTGTTTTAAATACAACAGATGCTCAGACACTGTGATGATGAATTCAGATAAATGCTCCATTTGGGAGATTCAGTTATATAATGGTGCTCTGAATTTCTGGGGGAATTCTATATTTCTTTAGCAATCAGTCCAGAAACCAGCAGAAAATGGTTCATGTAAGTCAAAAATATGCTGAAGTAGTGACTGACAATATTTTTCTTGGTCACTGTGTTACCCTGAGACATTGAGTCAAAATGACACACGTGTAAGGTCACCGAATGGTGCACCAGGGATGCATTAATAGTTCAAGCCCTGCGTAACAACGTGTGATGCCACTACAGCTCTTGGTCTACCTTGCCAAAGTACCTCTGTAGCTACAGTCCTGTTCAAAGGATGGGCATGATGGGCTAGAGCAGACGGAGAAACATCACAGACCGATGAATAAAAGGATGAGTAAAAAAGAATTAATAGAATTTGGACTAGTGAAAATCTGGTTGTTGATCTAGGCCTTATCCCATTTGTCCTCATTCTATATACTAGTAAGAAAAAAATGGTCAAGCTTAATATACCCGATGTTAACTAGCAAGCAAAGAAGTAGAAACAAGGCAATTATCAGTTTTATCTGATCTCTTGAGTATATTGTTAAATTAAGAATATCATTTTTCCATAGTGAACTTGAAGCATGGGATTTTATATTCTTAAAATGACAATAATGTGTTTATATGAGGAAAGCACAGAGTAACATTGAGGATAACATTCGGGAAGGGAAAGCAGCACATAAGCATGGAGGATGGACATATGCACTTGGAAGATGAGACTTTCTGGTTTTTTTACTAATAGAATTGCAAAATATTGGTAGTATACCCACTGAAAGTTAAATGTGAAAACACACACGGGGTCTCATGGGATCTTTCTGAATGATTTATTGACACTTCATTTTCTCTCAAGAGTCTCATTCCCCTTTAGTGATTGGGTTGCTCACCTATGACTTAAGAAAATTACGTTTGATTCCATCTCTGCCCTTAAGCAAATCTTCCTACTGTTTCTGCCCAGCTTGCTGTCTATGACATGGGAATAGCTGCACTTCTCCGGTAACAATGTTGTGAAATGCTCAAATGAAACATTAATGGTGTTGGGAAAAGCATCTAGATAATGAATGTCATGTTATGAAGCTCAATTTGTGCTATTGATCCATGACAATTTGCGACACATCACCCATAAAAGGTGCAAAAGGAAGCTCAGAATACAAATAGTTTTGGCAGGGGACTGTGGGACACTTGGATTTCCAGCACCTTAGAGAGTGATAACAGGGAAACATTTAAAGCCTGATAAAAGAGGAAAATAATTAGAAATGGATATATTTGCTAGTGATGGTAGCATTAAATCTTTGAATGTAAGTTGAGGGCTCAAACACAGAGAAGTTTGAGGAAGCCCAGCTTGACTCAAAATAGCCAAAAGCATTTCTGGAATGAAAGTTTTATTGAATTATTGAAGGTCCTTTAGGATATTAATGCTGTGGTAGAAGACATGATATATTACAGAGCCAAATTGTTAGAAACCATTTGAAGAAATTTCACACCAGGATTTCCTGTTTCAGGTGCATTGTCAGAGACTGAAAGAAGGTACAGATCTGCCCTGCAGGCAATTTTATTTATTTATTTATATTTATTTCCCAAGAATATACTGGAATTTTGTCTTTAAGCTAAGAGAAGTACAACTCCTTTTTGTTGCTTATGTAAATTGCATAAGAGACAGTTTCACATTTGTAGTTTAAAAGGTAAGTTTGAAGTTGAGAAATAACAGGCACAGACAAAACGAGAGGACATGCATTATCTAAGCATGAGATACTACAGCTTAAGGCGAACAACTATAAAATTATCTTGTTTCTAAATGAATTGAGTAGCATTATACTCAGTAGGAAAGATAACTGACACTTAGAAGTCATAACTAAGCCAGTTATCTTTTATAAAGTAAGCCCTTTAGCTCTATCTGAAGATTTGTTGAAAGAAAATAGGATATTGGCAAACACTACTCGACAAATGCAGTGCAGCATAAATTAAAAAGGCATGAAAATGTATCAGCAGGCTTTCTATGTCACACAACTGCAAAGATTTCTTTTTTTCATTAGAAAACAGAGTCTGTATTTATTTGCAGGTTAATTTACATAGATGATACACTGAAAATCTGAGCCTGGAAATACCTGCAATGCCAAACAGATATTTTCACTTAACGAAAGAAAACAACAGAATGCACCAAAATGCTGAACTCCTGAAGAAATCTTTTGTCTGTTGGACTTTCTGGAACTAGAAAAGGAAAATCCAGTTACAAAAATCCTTGAAATTAATTTTGTCTGTGTAGTAAAGTACTAGAGAGAGTGCAGAGGAGGTGATGAAGCTGGTGAGGGACCTGGAGCATAAGTCTGATAAGGAGCAGTTGAGGGAGATCAGGCTGTTTAGCCTGGAGAACCAGAGGCTAAGGGGAGACCTTATCACTGTCTGCAATTGCCTGAAAGGAGGTTGGAGCATGGAGGATGCTGGCCTCTTCTCCCAAGTAGCAAGTGATCGGACAAGAGGAAATGGCCTCAAGTTGCATCAGGGGAGGTTTAGATTGGATATTAGGAAAGAAGTCTTCCCAGAAAGGGTTGTCAGGCATTGGAACAGGCTGCCCAGGGCAGTGGTGGAGTCACCATCCCTGGAGGGGCTTAAAGGTGTTTAGACAAGGTTCTTAGGGACATGGTTTAGTGCCAGAGTTAGCTTAGGTTATGGTTGGACTCGATGATCCTGAGGGTCTCTTCTAACTGAAATGACTCTATGATTCCATTTTCTGCTGGCAAAAAGCCTGGCCTCAGTCAGGCTCTGAAAGCAGCTCCTTATTCTTGCTGGCAAAGGGCCTCGCCTTCAGAATCATAGAATCACAGCATCATATTTCTCTGGAGGAGCTCCAGCCCCTGCAGCACTGACTGAATGGGAACCTGCAGCGTCACCTCCACGGGGGTCTGACTGAAATGAGGGATTGTGAGAGGTACAGCCGCTGCTCTGCAACAACCGGCACAGTGCTACTGCCTTTTGTGGCTGATGGGAGGGGAGGTGGAGAGCAGGAGATGGTGGCTGGTCCTCTCCCATCCCCACAGCAGCCACCTCCACCTGCCCGAGTGCCCGTGGGAGGATGGTGGTTTGAGGGTGACCCGTGGGTCCTGCTTTCCCCGTGCCGGCAGCGTGACTGTAGTGCTGTGGTTGGCTTTGAATTCAAGACAGGCTCATGAAATCATGCAAATATTTACAAATATTGGTGCACAGTAAGTGGAATAGTGCAGGTCTTTCTTAGATGTGCAAGAAATGGTTGTTTAATACATGCCACGTCTCCTGCGGGTTTTGTCTTTTTTCCCTATGAGATGCACAAGTTTGACCAGCTGTAGTGTTTTCAGTTAGTCTGACTGTTATGCCTCTTCCTCTCTTTAATGTCTTTGTTATGTACGTTATCCTGTGGTATGGCTCTTGCACAGCAAAAGAGAACCTTTCTCTTACCTTTCTCTTAGTGAACAGATGAAATGGAGCTGAAAATTACAGCAGATAAAAATCCAGCTCTTTGAACTGTATTGTTAAGAACTCTTTGACCAAAATAGACACCTAATTGAAGATAAGGTTGGCTCTACATATTACTTCATTTCTTTGTCAAGCTTACATCATTAAGCATGTATTTTATTTCATTACCCTGCAGTAAACAATTTGTTGTTGGTTTTGTTGTTAAATATGCTGGTTTGTAATATTTGTAGGTGAAGTTGCCTTATAGTGCTGCCTTTAGATTTGTAGTTATGGAGCAACAGTGTAATTGTCCTATTACCTTCCTAAACATCTAATTATTTGTCAATGATGTGAAAACCTGAGAACTTAAAGATGAGAAATTATAATATGAATATAGCTGTTTATTTTTCTCATTGGCACTTTAAAAATATCAGTTTGCTAGGCTGTTGTGAGGAAAGGATCCCATATAAAATTATGGCAATGGGGACTGCATATCACTAGAATGATATCTAATAAAAGATTGGCTTCTGATTTTAATAAGTGCAGTATATATGCAAAGTATGCATTTAACTTTATAATTCCTTTACATAGATATGATTAAGTTTTACTGCATAAGAAATTATGTGTTGCTATTACTCCAGCCTCTGCAACGCACATTATTACAAGTTTAAAGGAAGACACATTGAGAGGAAAAAAAGGTAAAGGAAAAAGCTGGTTCTTCCATATAAAAATGTCACTGAACTGTGAACCCAGTTACAGTCAGAATTCTCTCTCCAGTGTTCCCTGATCTCCTCAAGAAAATAAGTTCTCGAATTCTATTAAAAGTTGCTGGTTTCTCGGCAAGCAGCATGAAGAGTTTTTCCTGGGAGAAAGGTTTTAATAATTAAAATTAGTCAATACTAAAGCGCAGGAGATTATTTGATCTTGTTCAGAAACTGACACTTTCCAGAAGGTAAAAAAAATGCAATGTCTGTAACAAATCACTTTGTGCAGAACTGGGAGTCAAGTAGAAGAATTTTGCTGCAGAAGAAAAGGGGGCAACTCACCAGGGAAATAGGTTTGCTCAAAATAATTGTAAGTTTGAACATCAATGTTGAGATTTTTAGGACATTTCCAGTAAAAAAAATCTGTAAGGCTCTCAGGATGAGATGTAAAAATGCATTTATTAGTACTTCAGGGCATTATATCTTTCAAAAACATTATCTAAAGTTGCTGTTGGCTCTTGTGCTCCAGTCCAAATTTCAATTTGTCTACCTTTTTTTTCCTTCCCTGTAATTTCAACTAACCCCTTTTGTTTTATCAAATCAGTCTATATTTCTCTGCAGAACTGAGGATGCTCACCTTGGTTTAATAGACTTAAATTTTGCTTCAATAAGTCCTGTCAACTTTGGTTACAGATGAAAGGACAAAATCAAAACCGTGCTGGTGGATGAATGTCCCAGCAAGGACTGGAGCCCTTCTGAGCTACGCTCTGTTTCAGTCTTCGCTATAACGATGGCTGTGCCAGCTCAGTCCATGACGTGTTCCTTGCCCATGTTCAGACCCATATATTCCTCTGCTTTCATCAACAATGAAGCTCTCCCCTGCCCTTTTCTGTCCTGCTTCTTCCTGCCACTTATATCTTCCTATCCCTTAAAATCTGTCATTCTTCTAATGTCAGTGCTGCTACCCAGCTGTGCCATTCCTCACTGTGCATTTCCCAGAGAAGCAAAATGGTCCTTAAATATACCCTAGGTGCCTTTCGCAGTGGTGTTCAGAGGCGAGTGAATATACGTCTGAAACCAGAGTGCTGATTTTTCAAGGGGCCATCACAGTGGGAAAGGGCAGCGCTGCTGCTCCGCTGGCCACGTCACTCTGAGGATGTCACAGGTTGATCTTGTAAGTGGCTCTGAAAGCACACAAAAATTAGTTTAGGTGCTCTGGTGGGTTACACTATCGTGGCTCTTCTTTGTACTGCCAAAGGGCATCTTTGCATTCTGTTTTTCAGCTCTGCTGCATAATTAGAATCACTAAATTTCTGAAATGCAGAAGGTCTTATATGTCACATTAACTCGTGTTTTTAAAATATTATTCTATAGCTTTTTATCTTATAAGGAGGGGCAATGTTAATGTACAACTTAGATGTACAAAGTGATGCTGCAATTCAACAGAATTGATGTCGTGTCTGAAAAAAACCTCCAACCTCCTGAATTTTTCTTTGTCTGATTCATCCCGTTTGACGTCTCTTTGTGGCAGATCAGGTGAGAAAGTGGTGAGGGAAAAAAAGACTGTGTGGACAAACTAACTAGTGGATGCACAACCGGCTTTTCTCTTCCCATTTCCCAACTTTGGTGCACTAAACTTTTACATTCCATAATTTTTTAGCAAAGCTTACTCTGTGTTATCTGAAGCACTACGAAGTGCATATGCTGTTTGTATAAGAAAGATGACACAAGAACTGTCTTTCACATAGAACATAGCTGGGAGAAAAGATGCAGGCTAAATCTGCTCCTGCTCTGAGTAGTGACATGGAAGTACCGTATTTGTACTTCTGATTAATGAGTTGATGTCCTTAGTATCTTTGCTAGAACTTGTAAGTTTTTAGCAAGAAACAACAGAACTGAACTTATTTTTTTTGTGTCTTTCGTGCTTCTGCTGTACTTTACAAGTGATGTATTCAACACCCAGTAGTAGAGGAACACCTTGGAGTTGGGGCTGGCATCACAAATGCTCCTGATATCAAGGGGAGTTTAACGGGCGGAACGGGGACAAGTCATTATGTAGACCTAGAAGATCAGCAACAGTTTGTTCACAGTTCTGTGCGGTTTTATTCACTCATGACACTTACATGGTTCTCAGCCAGCAGAAAGTCTGGTTAATAAACAATTTCATAATAGAGAAAAATAGATCTACTTTGACAATGTAATTCTCACTACTTAAAAAGACCCAGAAAAAAATATTGTGGTCCCTTTGGCTGAGGTTCAGTTACAGGTCACTGTTGCAGAGTAGATGAGACAATATTATGTGAGTGATGCTGTTGAATTGCTCAGTTGCCAATGACTTCTGCAGTAGCTGCTTGCATTTTCCAGGAACTGTTTTAACAAAGTACTTTTGACCATACAGGTCCATCTATATTACAAAACCAAGCTCTAATCTCAGTACAGACAAAACTTTAGGGCAAGCAAAAGTAAAAATGAGGATGCTGCTGCCATGACAAACTCATCTGCAGTCATTAAGATGGGGGCAACCAGCAGCTGGGCTTCTGTCAGCTCCTCAGACACTCGTTTCCTTCTGGTTCCTCCACTGTTAATAACAAACGGGGACAGGGGTAAAACTGCTAGCAGCAATAAAAGCAAGAGAGACTTTAGCAATTCCACAGGATAATCTACCTAAAGCAGGAGCTGCTCACGTTGCTTCAGAATAGGTGGAGGAGGAAAATTTTCTATGAATCAAAATGCCCAACACAGCTTCTTAAGCAACAAATGAAAATATTTTCACCTAGCTAACTATTGATAGTGAATAATTAATTCAAAATAGCTCAGCATTCAATTGCTGCTTTTAAAATCTCATCCATCTATCTATCTAATCTATCTATCTATCTATCTATCTATCTATCTATCTATCTATCTATCTAAGCTCTTGCTGGAATAAGCACTCTAGAAGAGTTGGCCCAAAAAATTGAAAGCTGATGCATCCCAGCAGGTCACAGACTTCAGATACACAGGCTATGCTGCTCTTTCTCAAGTAATTGGCAATAGCTTTACTGGTTTAGTTGGAGGTGTTCACACAATCATGCATGACTTTTCTATTTTTACACATAGTGCCACTGCTGTAAATTAGACTGTCAGTACGAATCAAAATTACAGGGGAAACCTATTGTTATGTTGCTGTTGTTACCATAGTGCAGTTTGTTTTGTAGAAACTAGTAATGTATACAAAGGAAATGTGTGCATGTTAAGGATAAATTGTTTTATTTGCTACATTAACAGCAATTTGATAAACAGTTATCCAGTTACAGATCTACTGATTAGAATCAATCAGCATTGCAAAGTTTGAAGACTGTGAAAATAATTAAATGCTTCAATAAATCTGAGACTATACATCCAAAGAAAAATTACTATATATTTAGAGACATTGTAAAGATATTTACCATATCAGCATTCCATGAACTTTGAGGATACATCTTGTAAATTATTTTCACTGCTTCATTGACTTTTAATATTGTCAATGCTTACAGCCCTACTGCAATTCAGAAGGAAGTATTTTGACATTTACTTAGCTTGGTGTATTTATTATACTACAGCCTTCTCTATTTGGCACTTTTTCTATCTGTGTCTTTTACTATATTTACATTGCAAGTTTGGTACTTTGAAAAGTAGCTGGTAAGAGACAGGTTCATGTACAGGTGATAAAATATTTTCTCAGTGGTAGAATATTGTGCATATATGATGGGAAATTCATGATTGCCCTTTAATATAGTTGGATGTTCTAGCCTGCACAGTGTAATGTGTGTTGGGGTAATTAACTTTCGCTATAGAAACAGCAATGACAAGACTTGCTTATTTAAGATATCCATCCACAATTGCGAATGAATTTTGAGAAATCAGGTGCCCAAAATTTTGGGGACTTTGAAACACCATGAAATCTCATGTTCTGGTCATCACGCCACTATGGTCTGTTGTCATGACTGCAGTTGACTCAGTCTCTGTCTCAGTCCACCCATTTGTAAAATCGGCAAAGTAATTGTACTGCAAGGTAATTGATAGTTAATGAGGAACGTGTTAATGACCATAAAGCACTTGACAAAGAGCATTAGGAGGGCTATCATTAGTGTCTGTTGTGAGCAGCTATCAGCAGTTCTGAATATCCAAGGGGACCACGGCGTGACCGCTTCCAAACACTGGACATGTCTGAAAGACGCTTCTGGTTCAGGTCCAACTCTAAACAAAACCACCAACCAAAAGGAGACAGATGGTCTCTTCCAGATCTTCATTGCACTTTTATTTTCCTCTTCATAAACATTAAAGGACAGATTTTCAGCTGATATAAGATGACACAGCTCAGTAATTCCATTGGTTTTCTGGGTTTTTTTTTTCTTTTAATTTTAAACAAGGTATGCCTTTAGATTTAATAATGGTCATTCACTTTGAGTTATTAGCTGCCACTTTCAGAGCACAAAATGAAGAATACCATTCAACAGTACCCAGGTAAAATCAATCGACTTCAAGCTGCCCAAAGACTGTTTGATGATCACAACCAAAATACTGACGAGTTTACAAGATCACTTGAAAGAGGGATGGCATCACAAAACTGATGTGTTCTTCTCTGTTAGTGAAGAAGTCTGTCCTTTTAAAAATTCTATTTTCACTCTCATCACTTGGCAATTTCTACAGCATTAGTCATTTCCAGATGCTTTATTATTTGGTAATACCTTATGCACATCAAATAAGAAAAAATGAATGTGAAGTACATATGTAAGATCAGAGTGGAGCCAAATCAAAAATTTAGATGTGTTTAAATATTTCAAATCCTAGGAACTGCATCCTGCTTTCCTTGTATCATGACCCACTGTACTGTGCTCCTGACAGTAACCACTGCATTGTAAACACACACCTGACCTTACTTTACATTTGTTGTAATGTATACAAAGATTTGTGGGGATAGACCCCAAACGTGCTGCCTGAAAGCTCAGAGTTCTAACAAAAGATTTCCAACTTTCTTTGAAGTATTCATCTCCAGGCCAGAGTATATTTAAAAAGTTGGTAGGTATTTTCAAATAGGCCACAGGAAAAAGGCTTGTGGAACTTCAGATACTGATTTTTACCCTGCCATATTTCCTTTCATCACTTTCCTGGATTTCTAAAAGAAAATCCTATGAGAACGAAACAGACAGACATTCATTAGAATCTGGAATAATAAGGGTATTTTTTTCCCCCCCTAATTAACTGCCCCAGGGAATAGCTCTACCAGTTAGGAGGAAGAACAGCTCCTTTATTGTGCCTTTTGTGACTTAGGAACAGTAGTCGGGGAGGCTCTAAGCTACAAATCAAACAGTGAAAATCCTCTTAACTGAGCACACCCTTGGGCTCCACACCGAATCAGGCCTTACGCTCATCATAAGCAGAACTAGTTGGGATTTTTTCTGCTGAAACAGGGTTTTGCTGGAAAATGCGTACGTGTCAAAACCGAATGTACCTCGTGGAGGGAACTTGATTTCAAAGACATTTTGCTGAAACACAAGCAGAGGCCAACAGAAATCTCCCTGATTTCCTGCGAGTTTGTCTTAAACCAACACTCCCAGGGTTAGACTGTAATTCCCAGCCTTGGATATCCATGGAAATATTCCTGTCCAATGCCTCTTTTATGGCACTGATCATTCCTAAACCAGGAATGGTCATGGATGGGTTCTACTGCTTCAAATCACTGCAGCACCATTCTCCTGAGCTTGTCCATTAGCGACCTCACTGGAAATATCTCACTGCAACCACTGCTCTGAAGGTAAAGACGGAGCAAAACGTGCTAAAACCCAGCTTAACTGCAGCACTCTCAGTGTAGAAACCTGTATTTCAGGTAAAAGCGCCTCCACAGGTCAATGCCACGTTGCTCTTTAGAAACAATCCACAGTCCGCAAAGCCACAACATAATTTCACAATACGCAGAATTTATATGTATTTATATTTGTCTCTTTGATCATTCGTTTTTGTGCAGTATCAGCATGTCCTGCTAGAGGAAAGTGTGGTATAGAGGGTTTTTTGTTTCACCCATGATGGGCTGTTCTGCAAACACTTTCTGTATTTCTAATGATGCTTGGAGATAGCTGTATAGCATTGAAAGCCCAGTCCTCCATCACTTTGTGCTTAGATTGTCAGAGGGAATCAGAAAATAATTGCTAAAGGTGAGAAGAGCAAAAATTTGCATATTGAAATATGACAAATGTATACTTTCCACATTGACTATGTCTTGAAAAGTTTTTTTATAAAAATCTATTTTTTATTCATAGGAACTATGCATTTGAGGGAATGTGACAGCTGTTTCTGACCAGTCCTATACTGAAGGTTAAAGCAGATTAAGACTGTTACCAACTGATTGTGTTATTAGCAGAATTTCCAGGGACTAGATGGCAGTAGCATGTTCATATTTTGATAAGAAAGAGTAAATAAAATTCAAGATGATGGGAAGAGATAGATAGTAATGGACTTGCCCTTTCTAGCTAAAATCCAGAACTCTCTTTGCCTTTGATAGAACTTTCAGAGTAATAACCTGTATATGGTGCTTTTCTAATGTGCCTATGGCAAATTGTCACTTAGAAAATGCTTTAATGGCAGTTAGATTAAAAAAAAAAAACCACCACCAAACTACTGAAAAGTAACTGAATAGAATGAATTAATTTCTACTGAGTTTTAATCCAGCAAATCTTGGCAGGTGTGTGCGGTAATGTCCAGTTAGTTTATACAGAGATAAAAGAGCAGGTGGATGAAGGTGAGATATTAAAAGATAAATGGAAAGAAAATGGACTTTAAAGAAATGTGGTTTAGCCTTGTCAATTCTGATTTTCCATAGTGTTAACACTGGTGCTGTTGTTGCTACCACTCACATGCTATTTTAAAAGCAGGTGTGCCTGAGAAACTGATCTAATTGTAATAATTTTGAAAGACATGCTCATGAAATGATAATGAAAACTTTGCTTCCCTTTATTGTTTGTAAAATATCCCAATCCATTATCTATCACAATTTTGTCTAAAGGAAACAAGATTTAGAAGTCTTCCCTTCTCAGTCTTTGTTGAAAGGGTCAATTACCCTGGATGGCTAAAATAAAATACCTCTAAATGTAAAGTATTTGGACTGGCTGGGAGGCAGTGTATGCCTGTGTGCTTTTAATTAAGGAAAGGTCTGCAATGATGGTGGAAGGTCAAGTCAGTATGCTAAATGAAAACTGTAACTCTGCAACCTCACAGCCTTCCCTGAAAATGCAATAAAAAGGCAGCTAGAATTGACATGATTTAGCTGGCTTTTTACTAAGATACTAAAATGCCTCATAAGAAACTATTAACTATAAGGCAAGGGACAAAGACCTAACAAAGGAGTAGCTGAAGCTGCAGAAATAAACTGAAGGTCAGAGGGGTGAAGGGGAAGGGTTTGCAGCTGCCGCTGTGTGTTAGAAGCCAGTGATTGTTATCAGGGAGGATGGAAACTCCTGGGCTGGAGCTCCTGGGCTCATTTGGTGCCACAATGATGTGGTGCACCCATTTCAGCCCCAAGTCACAGCGAACAGAGCATCCACATAGGGCGTGAAAGACCTTTGATGTCTCAGCTGCCTCCTTTGTCCCATTTGCAAATGGTATGAGCTAGGAACTCTTGCCTAACTGAAAGGTTTAGGCTCTTGAAAATCAGCGTCACATTCACTGTCTGAAGCTCTTCCATTTGTACAGAGTAACATAAAAATGACTGAAGGAGACAGCATACATAGTGAACCCCCACTCTCTGGGCTGTAAGGGCCGTGCTTGCTCTCAACCAGTTGGGTTTGACTCAGGCATTAAACATCAAGACGTGGCTATGTGAGTGCTCAGCACCAGCCAGGTGCCTGAGGAGCTTCACTGTTTGCTGGTGATGGATCAGCATCTTCAAAGTGTTGTGTCTCATCTGTTATCAGCTTTGGGTTCTCCTGCTATGATCCGATTGCCAGTGTTCATCCTCCGGTGCACAGGCAGTTTCAGTTAAGAGACACTGGCCTAAAAGGGTATTACGGGTTATTTTGCAGTCTCATGTCCATGGTTAGTACATAAATAACAGTTTTGCCTCAGACAAAAGTCCATTGCTTTCATGAGAGCTTTGTCCAGGGTGATGTTTACAGTAATTGCTCACTGTTTCTTTTGTTTTGGTAAATTGCAAAGACAATGAAAATTCATATATGCTTGGTTTTTAGTTTCTTTTTTTTAGTTGTCCATAATAGCTACAAGAGCTTCAGTATAAGAAGTTAGTCTGATCCTTCCATTCTCTACCATGTTAATATATTTGGGGGATAAGTTTAAATTTACAAGAAGCGTAATGGAAAAAACCATTACTTAGTAACGTAAAACCCATGTCAAAATGAGTGTATTTTTTTTACTACAGAGGTAAATTACTCTTTAATTTAAAAAGAATCATCCTGTAGCAAGTAAAGTCACCCCAAGCAAATGATAATCATTTGGAATAAGGCAAAATGAATACTTCGTAAGTGACACTGGAGGTTTAGAGTGCTGAATGTTTTAATGTCCCAGTAGTTTAAAAGAGCAAATCCTACAGCTGCTACGCTAAGCAGAAAAAACTCCACCTTATTGCTTTATGATGCTGGATTTTAAAACTGAGGCACTGAAGGGATTTAGATTATGGTCTGTGACAGACTGTGCTCTCAGTACATGGATACTCTCTTCTGCTTCTCCCTCCCCAAAAAAAGAGAACAGTTGGTGACTGAGAAGTAAACATGTGCAAAAATATATTTATTACAAAAGGGATCTGTTTCACTCAGTATCTAAGAAATTCAGTATTTATTATTCCATGCAGCAGATATTTTGCTGTGTCCTGTGCTATACTGATATAAGCTGATATTGTCATGGAGCTCCCAATTTGTTTGGACAGCTCCTACAATTCTGCTGGTGGATGGACAGTCAGTAAGATTCAGAAAAGCAGTTTCCAAAGAAGGAAAGTTTTCTGGCAAGGAACACCCGCATTTGTGTAGAGAATGAAAATGGAGAGAGGGGGGAAAAGGAAAAGAAACCCGAACAAAAACACCCACAACAAAACCAACCAACCGAAAACCACCCCCAAAATAAACCACACCACACAAAAACCTACACACACATCAGTAATCTGATAAAATGAGAAAGTGTGTGCCTATAAGCAAGATCCAAATCCTGCCTGGGTACCTGAAATTTAGTCTCAAACTTTGTAAGTGGTTTAGCACTTGTTCTAAAGCATCGTTCAATCTCCAGATGGCATCTAATGATTCTTTGGGATTATGCAATTAAATGACTGTTCCTTTCAATTATGCGCTATTGTTAATCTTTCTGCTAAAAGAAGCAAATACATAATTCTCCCCCTGTATCTTTTTCTTAGTTTGTATTCTCTGAAGAGCTATAGTTGTTTCTGTGTCCAGCCCTGATTCCCTGATGGTGCAATAACTGAACTTCTGTGGTTTATACACCAAGAGAAACATCCTGTTACAGTTTGTTTCAAATAAAACTATTGAATTTTCCAGTTTTACCTGTGCTATCATAAAATGTGTGTTTAGACCTCTACGGTGTGAGCTGTAATTTCATCCTCTTGAAAAAAAACCCAAACAAAACTCAAAAATCTCATTTGTATTTCCACTGCTAATCAAGTTTTAGAAAGGTGGAAAAAAATCACATGGATGGTATTTATGGTATGAGCAGCTGATTATACATGAAGTAAAATTCTTTATAGCTGATATAAAGTTTGAACATTATATGACTTTATTTGTGTAATTAAGGTTTTTTCCTAAGGGAAGGATAAACCAGGCTATTTCTAGAATCTCATTTTCCTTAAAAAATGGTAGTATAATTACAACAGCTCTAAATGCAAGACTGACTACAAGGGTACACTGACACTGCCTGGCAATGCAGCCATTCATAGAAAAATGAGTCTTTCTTGCTGTGTATTTTTTCTATTTATATATTTATGATCAATCATTTATAGTTGCTACACCTTCACTTGATTCTACAACTTCTCCTGGCTATTGAGTTTTGGGAATTATTATTTAATAATCATATATTACTCATGACTTCAAGATGACTGTCTAGCCAGAAAACACCCACCCAAACAGGAAGGACCATAAGTTAAAAGACAACTATTCCACTTCAAAAGTGTTAAAGATGAAACTGCTCTTGAAGGTCACTAAGGATTAAGATGCATTTTTAGCACGTAGCCAGTGTAGGAACTTTACTGCATTTTGATGTAAAATATAGCACAAAAATTTCTGTTCCGTATTCCTGGAAAGTCATCTTTCTCCTGGTTTCCAACAGAGTAGTTCGAACAGAGACGCTTCCTCAATAAGAAACGCTGACTGCATTTTAAATATCACCAATTTGCTGCTTACAAAATATCTGGATGCCAACACATTATTCTGACTGGTACTTTAAAATTGATATCACTACCATGTAGCCATAGATATTTTGACGCTTCAGTTACTGCCTGGCTTTCAAACCCTTTTCAGCTTTTGGTTTCAAGGAATCATTCTCTGTCATCTCTTCTCCCCACAGTGCTGTCCATAATTCATGTAAATGTATATAATGCTGAAAATCTCCCATGGAAAAAAACCCCACTCTTCTAATGGAGCATGAAATCAAGTCAATGGAATTGGGCACAGCAATTAGTTTTCATGTTTATCTGCAGATGTGTTCCTTATCTATCCACAAAATAGCAGTTAAATGTGTGTAACTCAGATGCTCCGAATTGTTTATGAAATGTAAGTGCGTAAGGGTCAGAACAAAACAATATGAAAAATCTGGGAAATTAAATCTAATATTCCAATGTTCAGTATTAGATTTTAGGAAATTATTCACAGTATCTCATGAAACTTGCAGATATTTTGTAGATTGTCCCTTTATATATTCCTATGTAGCCACTGGGGGATAAGTTTACTTGTTCAATTGCTTCATGTCCCCAGCTTTTCTATCCTCACTTTGATTGCTGGTGCTGGGCTGGTCATAGTCGGACAGTTTAACAGGCTGAGCAATCTAAATTATGTGTTTGTACAAACAAACTATGGCTAGTTACTGTGTGCTACTTCATGCAGTAGTTCTGGAACAATATGAACCATATCTGAGAGAAAAATACACCGTAAGTTAAAGCATTACTTTTATCTTCCTATTCCATTTATATTGTCCTACTGTCACCTACTATTTTATGGCTGGTTTCAGGTCCTGTGAGCGCATTAGCACCTTAATGACTCTTTAGTCAACTAAAGTTTTGTTTAGCATATTGAGTTATCACTTCATTTTTCTTCGGAAAGTATTTTGGGAACATTTTAAAATGTTTTGCTAAGTTCCACTTCGTAAAAGAACAGGTTTCTAGTGTGCCTCCCTGCAAGCTTTGCTGTCTACGTTATCTCAGCAGCATACTTCCCAGGACCATAGTTTGTTTGCTTGTTGGTTTGTTTTTCCTGTGGATCATGCTTTTAAATCTGAAGGGCCCTGCTGTGCAGAGGGAGAGGCAGCCAGTTCATCTCCACGTAGTGTTAGAGCTGAGACAGCTCAGGCAACCTACTACTACAACACAACTCTGCTAAAAAGCCCAATTTCCTTATAGTCAATAGGGGGAGGAAAGGAATTTCCAGATTCAGAGCTCTTAAATTAACAGACCACACTCAGGTGTGAACATCCCTCTATTTGTGCTAATATATTGTTCAGTCCTGCTTTCTGTTACATTTAAGTGCCAATAACAACCAATTTAACTTAAAATATAAAATTGATTTTGGTTTAGAAAAACACAATAAGCATGTGTTGGACTTTAACTCTGCTTTTTATGGATATGAATATTTTATAAAATTTCAGATGAAGCCACTTGTAATCTTTAGGGTGGACAGGGTTGCATTCCCGCAACTAACGCACATGTTCATCTCCCACTGGTTTTGAATTACTCATATGAATAGTCTCCTTATAGTGTAGTGATGACAATACCACCACCTCTTCCTGATTTATATTCTGTTCCTATAGCAATTTAATTCATTATCTTATTGACTTTCTCCTCTGAAGCTGAACATTAATCTGAAGGTTACAGAGATTTTACTAAACCACCCTTCCATTACACATGTGTTCCCTCATCTGGTACTTTCCTCAGAGGCTTATTTTTCAACATTAATAAGCACTGGAGTACAGTAAACTTATCTTCTGGCTGAAATGCTTAAAAATGACCTGCATCATTTCCAATAAAGTCTCCAAAATGTAATACAGATGGCCTGTGGCAACAGACAGATCTGGATTTCAACCTTCATTCTGCAAACTGTTGGCAGGTGTAGTAGGGGCTGGCTCACATCTCTGCCTTGGTGTTGTGACCACCTGTAGGAACGTGGTGATGGAGAGGCAGGAGATTCCTGTCCTCTCTGCTCAGGGACATCCCGAGCTGACTTAATGCTCCTTTCCTGAGGAAGGACTGTGTGATAGAGCCACAAATCCTCACACCCGTGAGGCTTCCTGTAGAGAACAAAATAGCAAAACAGACCTGCGAGAGGAATCGAAATGTTGGGTAAGTGTAGGGAACACCTGCATGGAGAAAACAGGGGTGTTTGTGCAGAAGTGCCGCACGATTTAGAGGAGGAGGCAGAGCCAACAGCTGGCCGGCTGCTCTCCCAGGCTGGCTGTCTCACAGTCCTGCTTCTAAAAATATCAGGAGCTGGATTTGCAACACTGATCTCTCCGATAAGTAATCCTTTACTATCACTAGCAGTTGCCCACTCAGCTAGAATATGCCTGCAGTTAAAGAAATTGCAGTAGTAGGAGAAGGCTGTTATTTCAGAATTTCCAACCATCCCCTTTTGATTCTCATTTCCTTGTATTTTGTTGGGTTTTCTTAGTGGCTTTTAGCAGCAGTAAATCTCTGTTCCAAACTGTGTGTGTAGCTTGCAGTATGTATTCACTTATCTAGATACTATTCTGGCTGTCATTTTACTTCTTATGTAGCAGATGAAATCCTTGTGTGTTTACAGTCTCTGTCAATAGGTTTTCGAATAGTGACTTGGTGGGCAGAGAAGAAATCTGTTTTTTTCACAGATTGTGGACTATGGTCTCGTTTGAAAATCTCTGGCTATAGAGTTTGTGAAAAGTACATAACCCCAAATAATCAAGCTCCTTGACTTTCTGGCTTTACATTGATATGGCTACTACAATGCACAGCCATAAACTGTCTCCTGCAGCACAGTTTTCATTTTTCTGCTTAAGGAAAAGAATTGGTATGGGTTTTTACGACTTTACCACATGGTAAAGCTAAAGGGTCTCATTTTCTCATTTTCACCATGAACCTTTTGGAGATTGTTGCCTTTGTATTTTAACAAGGTAGACGGTCTTATTAAATGATACGGACTCCAAAGCAATGTCCTGACTTTCAGTTGCTTTGGAGATCTCGATGAGAAGGAGGGGGCAGCGGAGGGAAGGAGGGAGCAGGAATGAGTTGGTTGGGATCCACTGGGACAGATCTCACTTCTTGGGTAACTTCATCCTTGGGAATTGTTTCCACAGCAAACCCCATAGACAAATCAGAACAGCAGTAATAAGGCAATGTCATGGGAGCCTCGTGCAATTAGCTGTCATACAGTATAATTCTGCAATGGTTTTTCTCTGGTTGCCTACGCTGGCTAAAGCCTAAGCCAGCAAATATTCATTGCTATTCTTACCTGCACTAGATAAATTAAACTAATTCACCCATGCAGTTATTTTTCTTTATCTTGTCTCCTCTGACAGTGTTGTCCAATGCAGAAGTGACAGCAGTTAGAATCAGCAGTCTTGAAAGCATACATTACATTATTAAGATAGGTACTTGATCATAAAGTCAACTCACTTGTCTATAGTTTTCTTATTGAGTTGTTGGGAACTGTAGACATCACATCGTGCAGTGCTGAGAGGTTATTGAAAATCAGTAATCCAGACAGCACTTGTATGGGTGGATGTATATTCTAAGAACACCGTCAGCTGCCATCCTTTGCTGCAAATTTTGCCTGTGCTATTCAGCATGATTGATTTGAATCTGTCCTTGTATTTTGGAAACTGCATGCATTCTATAAATAAGACTGAACTGTGGAGATGCAGGTTCAAATTAGTAGATAATATTTGATTTTATTGGAACTTTCCTGTCCAGCTGCCCAAACTGGCTACCTGAAACTCTGAAAAACGCGTCCTCAAAGGCCAGAATTCATCTCACCACCTGAAATGGAGGTGTCTAGTCTGAGCTCCTTGGCCTGTTGTTTGTCTCTGCTCTGTTGCCAAGGGAGATGCATCTTCACAGGGTGACCTGTCCTGTCTCAGGCGATGTGTCTCTGGCCATCAGGAATGATCACCCTCTGGAGATGCAAATCCCTGCCTGTTCACTGCAGCAGAATCCAGAGAACGAGATGAATCCTGCACATACTGCAGATCCAGTTGTGCATGACAGCCTGACAGTGGTTTCCACTTAGCGAGGTTTTCTGCTTTTATTAAGAAAAACTTGAGGTCTCTGTTAGCAAACAATACCAAATGTTAATAGTACTTCAGAATTCCTACTTTCAAAACCAAGGAGAGCCTAGTTAAGTATTAAGTCTTGCAAACAATCCTCTACATTTTTACCTTTTGTTATAGCCTTACTGATGAATTTATAACTTAAAAACTCTTTAAAAGAATCTGAAATTACGATGATACATCCAATCAAGTGCAATAGTATGTTTCAACCAGATTTTTGCTTTCTTGTTCAGACAACTGGCTTTCTTTTGAATACTGCTCTTCTGTAAATCTGATTAGCAAAGCAAAGACCTTATTTGCCACAGCATACCTAACTTCCAGCTCTTAAAGGTGTAATACATTATTTGTTCACTTATCATAGAATTTTAAAAAGGCAACCAGAAGTCAGTTGTGTAAGACATGAATAATTTCATGAAAAAGCTGCCACTGGCTATATTATAGATCTATGTATCTCATAAAACAAAGCAAATGATTACCATCAATTATAATACCATCATTTGACAACTCTGTAATTAATTTCCCACTCTTAAATGACTGTTGATGCACAGTGCCAAAGAAAAAGCCATGCACTGACTGACTCATCACCAGAATCTGTGATAGATAGTGCAGATGGTAACCTGCTTATTCATCTCCAAGAAAATAAGTGCTTTATTCTGAAAAACTATTCGTTTTGGTCTTCTGAAAGAATGGTAACAGGGATACCTACAGTATCTTTTAAAAATTAATCCCTGCGGTAATATACAGTTATTCTGAAGCATTACTGTGTTGATAGTTGTGGAGCAGAGTTGTGTGCTGATGAATATAAGCTGATGAAGGATGGGGTGCTACAAACCCAGGCATCTCTTTTGGGTAAAAGTGCTCCTACATAGGACAAATGGAAAGATTCTGCTTTGTCTACTAGTAAGTCTGCAAACTTTACAATACATCTTGAAAAAGTACTTCATGTACAAGACTAGCATATTTATCCAGCAAGAGTAATGGGCTATTCTGCAATAGTTATCAGGATCATTACATTTTCTGGGACAATTACAGGTGTGTATTTAAAATACAAAGCAAGTACTGATTCTGCCAGGTTTGACTTGTGTGGTTAACTTGAATTTTTGAGCTGACCAGAAGATTTCTGTGGAACCATCTCTAAGATTAAGTATCACCTTATTATTGTATGAATCACAGGCAGAATGATACTCAGTGTAAAGTGTTACACACCAGCAAGTAGCAAAAGTAGCACTTTCATAAGAAGCATTTCAGCATTACTTTGTGATTAATCTCGTACTTGCGCTTGCTAGGAATGTAAAGGACCCATCAAAAGATACTTGATTACTTTGTAAGTAGCGCATATGAGAATATAGGCTGTCTATGCATACAATAAATACAACGGATTCATTTTTATGCGAGTCACATCGTTTGCAGCGGGTGAAAAGTAATCCCCCGATTTTCAGAACGGCTGAAAGGAAAGGGTTTTTATGAGTACAAATTGGTTTGCAAACACCTTGGGGCAGAAATGGAAAGTGAGTAATTACTAGTGGTTGGCTGGTGAGGGCCGGTGTGTTGACGTACCTCCCCAGAGAAGGCCTGGCCGTTGAGCAGGTGCTCTGAGCCCTGGCTGTCTTCACTTCCAAAGTGTAACCGGATTTCTTCTAAGCGGTGACTATAAGTCATCGGCCCTCCGGAGATGTTGACCAAATGCTCTTTGTCTAACCGTAGAGATACGTGTCTCCCTGTGTTATACATCGTCCCGCTGACCTAAACAAAACAGGGTGGGGGGGGGGAGGTGGAAAAAGATTTTTTTCAAAATAATTAGTAAGTCTTAGAAACTCATTCTACATACTTCAAGATTTTGCTCTTTACGCACCTTCATTTAAATGTAGCAATACATCTTTTGTTGTGAGATGAAATACACAACCTGAGGTTATATTTCCACTTCTGCTTTGAATCTTATACTGTATATTCAAATATTTTGCTAAATCCATATGTAAATATTTTAGCCAGTGGCACAGGGTTAACACAGTGAATAGGATTATTATACTTCTAAATAAGTAGGCTTTTAGAATATTTTTATGCAAGGTCTCAGTAATGGCTTCATTACAAAATTTCTGCACTGAAAATGGGAACATTTCAGCTGACATAAATTATTTAAGTGTGCTTGAACAAATCTGAAATTTAACTCACTTTTTTCTTCTTTGAATATTTATAACAAAGTTATCCAAAAGTAAAGGTGCTACAAAATGCAGGGTTATAATTATTCAGAAATAAAGAGCCCTACTCCTACTGGGGCTGCAGGGAGAAACTTTCATTGTCCTCCTGTTTTGTTATGAGTATTTTATGTTTACAGTTGCCAGATATTTCACCCATAGCAGTACAGTATTAATTACAATTTGATCAAGTATCTCTAGTTCCTAGTATACCAAAAATAGCTGTATTGCTCTTCAAGATTCATCTCTATTTTTAAAAAGTCTGAACGTTGTGCCTCATTTGCAAAGTGATTTACAGCTGCTGCACTGAAAAAGAAAATGATTGTGGAAATTTTTCACGTATAATATAACTCTGTCATAATTTCTACTGCCATAGGAAAAGTTCCTATAGCAAGAGGTTCCTTAATTTATGCCATTAGAAAGTGAAATATGCCAGTCTGAGTTAAAGTACAACTGTGATTTGTTTAAAAACATCCTGCATGGATTCAAATAGTACACTTGCATAACATCCATTTACTTTAAGAAGAGGAAGTGTAGCAATAATATGCTTTGTTGCACTTCAATTTGAAATTAAAGACATGACTTATTATGTATTATATCCTATACTACATCAGTACTATAGTAATTAACATTGCCGCAGTGTCATTTTATCTGTAATACTAATTACTGAGTTTAAATAACCTGTTTTCTTGCACACGATGTTGTAAAAAGTTACACTGAACAGACTGTGCAATAGAACTAAATGGATGAGATTAAACAGTTTTGGGGGTTTGTGGGTTTTAAACTTTGATACAGATATTGTATTTTTTATGTTTATTCCAATTCAAAATAAACAGTAACAAATTTCTTAGGAAAAGTAGTAGACACAAATATACCAATTCATTGCGAATAAACCACAATGATCTTATTTATAAATGCTCCTTAGTTTTTCTGCTTGACTTTGCATGCATAATAAAGAAATACCAAGTTTAATAGGTGGAAGAAGGTCAGTTAACTGACTTCAGTTTCTGTACACTTCATATGAATGGCACAAAATTGCTAATCATAAGTAACAAATGTAGTTAAAAAACAAATAGGGGAAATGGTTTAAAGCGTCTTGTTCACCATTGGAAACTCATGCTTCACCAAACACTCAGGTAAATTTAGCAGCTATGCAAAACATCCAGAATCCATGTTCTTTCTTAAATTAGGCTACTATTATTTTCTCTCTCAAGGTAAAGAGACCCAAATAACCCTTAATACGAATCGAATAGCTCTCTGTAGAGCAGAGAGGGGAAACAAGAGGCAAATCCACGAACAGGAAAAACATTTGTCTTTCTCATTTCCCCCCTCATAAAAATGCAGTGCTTGTAATGAGATTGTATTGACTGTTTTAAAACAGAATTTCCCTACGTAACTGCAGATAAAGAACACTAGTAAGGCAATGAAGTGTCTGACGTGCCTCATTTCTGACCGGCGGGGAGGCTGGAACACTTGAAGTGAGACTATAGAACTCTCCCCACGGGCACACAGACTGCTCAGCAGCAAGGACAAACTCCAGGGTCTTGGATAGAAACAACGCAGCATCCTGCCCTTTCATCTGCCTCCTCAGGCTTAAGGGAAGCACTGGTTTTCTTCTTGTGTGTGCCCAAGGACAGAGCAGCCACATAGACCAGTCCAGATTCAGGACCTGCACCTTCAGGACATTCCCATTTCTCCTATTTCTTTTCTTGAGAGTGTCAACACTCACCACCGTTACCAGCAAATTTTAATGGGCACTTCCTCATACTTTAAGAAATGTTTCCAAAATAGGTAATTTTCATGTGGCAAAATCCCCAAGTAGAACACAGCACGTTGATGGGCTTCAACCTTAATTATGGAATAGTTCAACTTTGGTAGACTTTAATTAAATTATTAACATATTCCTGATGTAGTTATTTTCTATTTAATCTCATTCATTTTAATTCTTGCTTCACAGAGCTTTGTGCACACAATTCCCCAGCAGCATTATTCTCTCTCTTTATCTTGATGTAAGAAAGGCACACACTGCTAATATATTCTATATTACGTTTGTAAGTAAGATCTGAATACTCTTGTGGTATCTGTGTATAACTTGCTGGTCCTGTGATCACAGAAAACAAGTCCAAATTCTGCTCTTTGAAAGGTAGAACACAAGCAAAATGCAGCCCTAATAATCACAAACTCTGACACATGTTTATCTTGAAACTCTATACACTTTTATGACCATTAGGAAAAAAAAAAATCCTGAAACTTTTTTTCCTAATGATGTTCCTTAGCCCTCCATTTGTGGAAGCATTTGTGTTGTGGCCTAGTTAACTGTATATCTTGTTCACTTTCTTCCACAACTAGCTCTGAACTAAGTATTTTTCACAGCTTCAAGGTGGCCTACATCTTTACATTACAGTCTGTGTTAAAATAGCCTTCAAAAAGAAGTGATAGAAAAAGCAGCCTGTTTCAGGGCAAAGCCGTGCTGGAAACATAAGTAGGGAATGCAAGAGGAAAGGAGAAGGAGCTGAGATGGATTCTCTGCCTTTCAATCCCATGTCACGTTAGCAGTTTGGTGTCACCTCTCCAAGGGGCAGCTCTCTGCTTCCCAGGACCCTTTAGCCAACAGTGAAAGGGTGCAGTTTGGATTTATTCAGGTAGGACTGGTCTGAAGATTAGTTGCAAGCCCATTTTTAAACTTGTATCAGTACCTGCCAGTGGAGCAGCACTGAATGCAAGGAAGCAAGAAAATCAATTGTGTATGGCTGCCTGCTGTGGTGTCCTTGGATCTTATCTGCAATATTAGATGTTCCTTTCTTTAGGATGAAAATAGATACAGTCCAAAGAAAGCCTAGTACGGTGTAGGGAAACAAATCACCAAGGATTGAAGAGTGTTTTGAAGGTGTCATAGTGTCCCAGTTTTATATCCTGCAATAACCAAGTTTCTATCATCTGCCACCTGGTCTCCACACTTTCCTCTTGGAGTCCTACATTATATTCTGGTGGAACAGGAGAGCAGCTCCGCAAGCTCAGAGAGGGGTGGCCTTTCCTCCCCCTTCACCAGCACCTGAACTAATGCCAATACTTTGTCATTACCTTTGGTTTCTGAGTATCCAGGTGGTGAGGCACAAACTTTCCATGGAAACATGAAAACATTAACATTAATGCTAATCTGTTCCTCGCATCTGCTATCTATGGGGCTCAAAGTGCTTAAAAATGCAAAGATAAATCTATAATTGCCTTTCATCTCTCTGGGTAAGGCAACATTAATGCCAAGTTGTTTTCTTCCTGGATCTTCTAGCATCATCCTATGCAAAATCTCACTCTGTAGTTCAGGTCACCCAAACTTGAGTTTCTAAGTGCAACAATGAACTGAATCATGTTTATCTGAGTCCCTCCTTTGTTTTAATGTTTTCTGATTGCTGTTCATAGTATCTTGACCAGACTATACTCTGTGATACAAAGTGCTGTCCTCATTGATTTAAACTGATTGCACTGTAGTAAGTACCTTCTGCCTCTGCTGTGCAAAGCAGACACTGCTCCAGGGTTTGAAAACAGAGTTTACATAGACTTTATGGCAAGTCTGTGATTTGAAATGTGACTTTAGGGATAGTGACGAAGCATTGAACCAAACTAGAATTTAAAATGTAACCTACTAAGGCAGACTGCTTAGCTCTCTGCAGCAGAACTACATTCCCCTACTTCAAAGCAATGGGTATACTAGAACATTTATTAATATTGTGCTTATGGTATCCAGATAGTTTTAGATATAGTTTTATCCTGCTATCTTGATTTTCTGGCTGTTGCTAGAAGAGACCCAAGCTGGAAAATAAAATGATTTTACAGAGTTATCTGAGTTATTTACCAGTTGTTTAAAAAGAGTATTCTTGTTTTTCAAAGTCTTCTCTTAAAGAGGAGATTGATATAATAAATAGGAGACAATATAGATTTTTCTAGACTTCTGAGAGCCCTATCCTTGTCCTGCCATCCCCTCTGTGCTCATACATACAGAGACACGTGCACGCACGTGAAGTTTTTAATTGCTTTAAACAATTGTTTTCTACAGAGCATTCAGCTTTGTGTATTTGACTAATATTTGTACATTTGAATAGTTATTTTTCATAATACTTTTTCCCAGTATTCATCCTTATGCTTAATCATTGTATGCAACTGCATGTAAAGAAATGGTGGAAAGTGCTAGTATAACATAATTTCCAAAATCATGTTTGCAATATACGGCAGGCTTCTTGACGTTGTAAATAATGATCTTCTATAGATTTGCCTATGAATGCCTCGGGGCCTTATACATAGATACATATTCAAAGTATTTTTAAGGTAAATTCCAGCCACGTTTCCTGCAAGCTGTCCTTGCTGCCAGCAGAGAGCATTGTTGACCCATCCCATACAGCTCTCACCTATAGAACAGGGGACTTCCACAGCCAGGAAGAACATTAAAACTCATCTTTTTGTGTGTGTGGCACGACTGGAATCTGTGGCTTTAGTTTCAGAAGTGGTGGTTTCAGCCGGGGGACAGAACTGTGGGGTCTGTTGCATCAGTGAAGCAGGTGCCTGGAAGGATGTTGGCTCAGCAGGCGGCTCGAAGAGCAGCAGAGAAGCCCAATATCCAGAGTGCCTTTTCTGGCAAGAATCCAATAGATCTTAAGTTGTGTTTAAAAAAAAGAAGTATGTGGGGGAATTAAAGATAAGGAAATACCAGAGTCTGATACAGTGCCAGTTACTGGGAGGGAGCTGCAATGTAATTGCTGAGCTTTGAAGAACAACAGGCATCATCATCAATATTTGATTAAAAAAGGCCCATGTGAAAAATGTAAAATGCAAGAGAGAAGTGTAAAGATTAAAATAAGCTTTTCATCTTCTTAGTGGAAAAGTTTTTAAAAGGAAATGATGTTAATGAGTCCAATTAACCCATTTACCTGCCTAATGTAATGTGTCAGGTATCAGCATATGGCGTGACACACTTTGTTTTGCCTTTTAAAGCACCATTTTCAGTAGGAATCCTTCCCATTCACTGCTCTGCAGTTTTGCCTGTTTACTTCTCTTAAGTGACTGATCTGTAAAAAACTTGGAGCAAACCTCATAAATTAAATATTCAGGCTTACTGGCTAATGAGCACAATATGTCAATTTTCAGTGATCAAAATAATGTGCTTCAATAATGTATGCACCATTCTGTAACAAAAATATAATTTTAATAGAGGACCTGCAGGGTCATGGTTAGTCTGCGATAATTATATGCCACAGGATGTGAATGAATGAAGCTGCTCATAGGTAATACCCCCCAGAGTCTATATGCTACATGCTGCTTTTTAGGGATAATAAAGTACTTTATTGTATTTCCACTCCTCCATTAATGAAATGATCTTTCCTTGTTAGTAACTATGAAGCCTAAAGCAGATACAGCCAAATTGATGGTGTGTAGCATTAGTAACTGTGTGCGTGTGGATGCTTTACAGTGAAATTGTCCTTCCCTTAATCTAAAACATTCCAACTATATTTAAACCATATGTAGTAGGTGAATTTCATACCTACAGAAATAAAAGATTTTCTTTTTTACTGACTTCTGTGAATAGAAAAAGGAAGACAATGTGTCCTCACACGCGGGGCTGGGTTAATCATTTGGCACAGGCTTTTTGCTGTGGTGCAGCCCGAGCGTTCGATTGCTGTTGGAATGACTGAGCAGCATCCAGTGTTCAGAGCTGGGTAAAGGATGCTCAGTCAGTTCATCTCTTCTACACCGCAATCAAAACACATCATTATTAAGGTTAATGATACAATTTTACGAGAGCCAGAAAACCCCATTTGTTGTAGTTATTTCTGTAATTCTTTTGCTGCCAGGAAGCTCTAAATTTCTACGCCTATTAAGTTTTCATAAGCCTTCCACAAGAATTAAATGACTTTGTTGAAATCTTCTGACCACTCAAGCCTTGAAGTTCCAAGAACATGCCATGTACTGAGCCCTGTTTAAGGGAAATCAGTGTCTGAGTGGTGGTGGAGCCAGGGAAGCATGGGAATGCTTTATTGAAATTATAAGTCAGTGGAAATGAATAGAAGAATCTATGAAACTCAGCTTTTTAGCCATGAAAGGGACAAAAGTTTTATCAGCTTTTCAGCAGAACTGGAACAAGTTTTTGAAAGCAGTATATTTCACAATATCAAGCTGCTTCCCAAATTACTGCCAAGGAAAAAAATGCATAGATATCGCAAAATAATTTCCTGAGCCCCATATCTCTGGAGGTAAACTAGTATTTAGGTAACTTGAAATTCGACCTCAATAAAATTCATTATACGTCAAGGCAAATCCTTTGTGGCATGCAGAAATCACAAGTTATTCTGCCTAGTAGCATATTTCACTGTGGGTTGTTGGAGCAGCAGTTCTGGCCCGCTTTTTCTAGTTCTGTAGAGAAGGTGAATAAATTAGCCTTTCCAGTTACAAATATTCCTGTTCCTGTTGACCAGAGGACTGTTTCACTTCTCCTATTTTATTTGCTTCAAAAGCATTTGTGTACCTTTTCATGTTGAGAAAACAGTGGAACTGCGTAGGGGCAGAAATAAAAGAAAGACAAACAAACATCCTATCCTGAACTGATCTTTGCTTTTCCTGACATTTCACTCTATTCCAAAACACTTCATTTTCTTTTTTTTTCCTGACAATTCACTTAAAAAACCCCCTAGAGCTCCCTAAAGAATTATCAATTCTAGCTTAAACAGAAGAATCTTCTGTGTTCCAATATGCCTCTAATTCAGACACGTCTGAGTCATTGTGTGAGCTGGCTGGAAGACTGGGAAATCTGGGCTAAAGCCTGAGCTCCAGACTAAGCGACAGCCAGAGGCTGAGCTCGGCTCCTCCCATGTGCCCAGACTTGGTGTCACGTGCGGACACTGTCATTCCAGCAGATGTACATGCAAAACCCTCCCTATCAGGAATCTTCCTGAGGCTTCGCCTATGAGAACTCTTCTGCTAAAGCTTGGTCAGGAGATTTTGATTCTATTCTATTCTATTCTATTCTATTCTATTCTATTCTATTCTATTCTATTCTATTCTATTCTATTCTATTCTATTCTATTCTATTCTATTCTATTCTATTCTATTCTATTCTATTCTACTCTATTCTACTCTATTCTATTCTATTCTACTCTATTCTATTCTATTCTATTAATTTTATTTTTTTCTTCCCCATTGGGCATTACCTGCTGTGTTCATAGATTGCATGGTTATGGGGGAAGAGCTGTTTCTTTGTTTGGTATTCTAAACATCTGTACAGCTCCATGTACACCAGAGTTGTGTAAATTACTATTTTTACAAGTAATCAAAACGACACAAAGCTCAGAATACCAAAAAGCAATTTTTCCCTCTCGCATCATTCCCAAGCATGTTTTATTCCACGCAGAGTGAAAGACGCTTTTCCGCTAGCTCAAATCGGAAAGAAATGGTGAGAAACTATTCTGAAAAAGGCTATTAGAAGAACAATTTTCGTATCATGCCAATTCACCATCAGTTTCCCTCTGTTTTTCTCGGGCACTGTGCTTACCAAAATACAGATTTCTCTGGCTTTACAGAATAGTTCATAAGGAAAAGAGAAAGAGGTTATGGGATAAAGGTGGCTGGGAATCAGCACGTGACTGAATGCTTTTCCAACAGGGAGACCATTTAGACCAGACGGGATCTTATCTTTCCCAACATAAAAACAAGTTGCTTTTTAAGTAGTGTTTTATCATAAACATTACAAAGAGTTTCAAGAATATTTAATCCGTTGAAACAATAATGTTGACAAGTTCATCTTTATTATCTTCCCAAGAAGAACCTTTTGAAACAATAGTTCCTATTCAGTTATGGATCAGCATTCCTTTATTAGTAATTGCTTTTCCTCCTATTTTTATATGTTTTTCCTTCTGTGTCGCATGCAAACCAGAGGCTGAACGCTCCCAAATGCCCGTGAGGTGGGATCGTTCCCAACTCCGGGTGTTTGCACACACACTTGTGTGTTCACATTCCTGTTTGGGATGTGAATTATAGCTGGGAAGTCGCAAGGTTCTGAACACCTTATTTACAGCACAAAGCCAGTCTCGCTCTCATTATCCCAGATGAAAACGAGTTGAGAGTTCATTCTCACCTGCAGTAGAGGAAAATAGTTCAAATGTGCTTATGTTCTTACTAACCAGGTAGGACTTAGACAGAAGTTGAACTGGAGCTTTCAAAAATTAATTCTTGCAGATCATTTCTTACAAGATGTTAATGGAAATTTCAGCACACTTTTGATTTTTAACAATTCTAAATGCACAGGTTTTGAATAATGGGTCTGAGCTACTGAAATCTGTGAGCAGTATCAGTTTTTAACATGTAATTGGCGACTGATATAGTCTAAAGTAAAGATAGGAAATGCTTCCAGGCCTTCCCTTACAGCAAAATACCCATTCCCTGGTGTAACTGAAAGATTTGTAAGTCTATTGTGGCTTCTATATTATTATTTTTATATCAACTATTTCTAAAGTCTAGATGATCCCTAATAAACAAGCCCTTTAATCATCTTTAAAATGATAAACCTGTTGATAAATTGAATTTTCTCCAACAAGATATTGCTATATTGATTTTCGTATTCTGTTTTTAATAAGCAGGGACTGTTCAGAACTGCTTGTTCTGAGAGTCTGGAAAGTGGGCCATCAACTGACTTGGCAAACAGCTGAATTTATATGGGAAGTTTTTGCTAGAACTCTAATCCATTATCCTTCTATTGTTGACATTCATTTGCACTGGGCCAAACCTGCTGCATATAAAAACCAAGTAGGCATGGTTGCCTACAAGCTTCTGTGGTAGATTTCCTCATTTCAGAGGTGATTTCAGTCACCACATTGAACTATGCATAGAGTTTTAATGGCAATTTCCACCCAGGAATGTCACCGAGCAAGGGGCCAAAGGTTTATACAATGACAATGTATCTGTTACCAAAGCAAGCAAATAAAATGGAAACAATACAAAATTCTTGGACATTACATAATAATGAAATGCATGTAGAGGCAAACATCCTAAAATGTTTCACTTTCAAACAGGTAAATGTTTTTGATATTCTGACTTCCATCTCAAGAGCGAGTGTAACGTGTATTAAAACTGTGGGTTTGTATACACACAAATCCATTATGGGACTAAAAGCATACACATAATTATGCAAATGCATAGGTGCCTATTTGCATGTCTTGTCAGGGATATGGATTCAGGGTGTAATGTCAGCTCTTTTACAAAAGCATTCTTTTTTTTTCTTCTTTTTTTTTCCTACCAGCTTATGCTTTCCTAACACACACACACACACACAAAAGACTTGCAACATAAATTTACAGAGGATAAAGCATAACAAAACCACTAAGGGATTACTGAACAAAATGTGATATATACAAGCTGACAATTGACAACGTAGTAATAGTTATTGAGCAAAAACCTGAGTAAAAATGTTATGGCCAGATCACCTTTAAGGGATTTCAGGTTTATGGTTTAAATACTGTTGCTTGTTGTCTTTTTCATTCGTATATTAAAAAAAGGAAGAATTAATACTCCTAAATCCTTGCCTTTCATTCCTTGTATATCCCGTCACACAAAAGCAAAATCAAACCAACAGCTTCTCAGATAAAAATTCTGCACTCTGGGCCAAACTGTTCCTCAAACTCTGGCCCCTGATGCCACCACAACGAAACAAGGAGGCACAAAGTGACAAATGTCACTTAATTCCCCCAGATGTGGGGCTGCTGGCGGTGGGGACATTGCAGGGACCTGCAGATGCATGAAGCCCCGTGCACCAGCAGTGGTTCACATATGCTGAAAGTCTGAGCAATACTGATGTAGGTCAACTTTTTCCACATCCAGGCACCTTTGGAGACATGACTTGGTTCTCAGAAGTGCTGAGTAAACAGAATTCTCTAAGTGATAACGTTTCAATGGAGAGGGCTGCTTTTAATAATCTAGGAAACTCCTAAATATGTCCCTTAGGATATTAGGAAAATGTTAATCCTAATGTTTTCATCTGCAATTGTGTAAAGTGATTTTTTTTTCCCTTAATCCTTCAGTGATTTGATTAGTTTGGACTCTTTTTTACTGTTGTATATATATGTGTAGTCAGCACGGTTATAATTGTAAGTCCGCTTTTTCTATAGTACCTGTACCTCTGCAGCAAGTTAAACACATGTCGGAAGGTCTCTGGGGTCTTTGCTCCTCTGGGCAAAAGCACCATCTGCTCTGTGTCTCTGTTCTTTGTGATGTTTGGAGGAGAATTTCTGAGTGCTTTCTGTAATTTGCTGTTGGAAAAATACCTGAATCCTGACAAAAGCACGTAGCACAGGAACGTGTGTGTTCTACTCAACTCAGAATGCTCAGGAAATGTTCAACCTTTCATTTCCATAGTGCACTGCTTCATCCAGGCTGCTCAGCCCATGTTTTGTCCTAAGTCTGTGGGACAGATTATAAATCATAATTATATATTATTGTAATTATAAATTATCTGAATGTGGATCTGAGGGTGCCATAAGAGCATATGACACAGCAACAATTCAAAACACATCGTCAGCACTGACCCACCTTCATTTCTGAGGTTGAAAGGATGAACATGTTGTTCTCTATCTACTGTAGTTACAGCCTGATATTCTCTTATTGGGATCAGCAGCAGCGAGATCAGGTGATAGTTGTCCAGATAGTTGTAAGTTTGACTAACTCCTTATTAAAAAACCTCCTTATCTTTATGGAAAATTCCTATTTAACTGTAGGGAAATCTAGAGGCTTCTCTAAAAAGCACTGAAAAAAAAAGGCAAATATTATTATTCAATAGGATCCTGAAACTATTTTGCTACAGAATTTTATAGGGACAGTCAAACATCCCAAACTGGCAGACTTCAGATTGTGCTGCAGGGTATCTGTGGAACAGGCTATGAAAAAGTTCAGTGTTGTTAAGGTTATGGAGCTTCACCATTCAGCATGCGCTGCTCTTGCACCTATATTTATTATGTTAGTAGAAGAGGCCTATCCATTTATTTTCTCTATTCACATAATAAATTAGAAGATATTACAGCATTAACTAGTAAGGCAAAAAACCCAACACCTTTTGATTATAATTGGATGACCAATATGTACTCAAAATATCTATCTGCAGTATTTCTGTTCTCATTTCTGAAATGTGCTGCCTAGCCTGGCCACGAGGTACTCGAAGGCCTCCTGCCCCCCACCCCAGCACTGCTACATGCAAAGTCTAATTCTGGAATAAATGTACAAATAAAACAGCACCAGCTATGGCAAAGAGATTGAACAAACCCTCGCAAAGCACAAAACAAAGCCACAGATTAAAATCCTGGATGACAGGACCAACTTCACATACTTTTAATTAATATTTAGCTGAATATATCAGCCCAGACAGCGTAATCCTGCGGCATTCTGTTAGGAGGCTGCAGTAAGAGCTAACCTATCGACATGCTGTTTCTAGCAAATCACAGACCTAAAACTTAATCTACATCATCTAGAAAGCATGTGTGCAGAAAATGTGTAATGCCAGATCTTACCGTGAAAGAGAAGATTAAGGCTGAAAAAGGATTAGAAATTAATTAAGGAGCTTCTTCATGTTTCCTGATATCCCTCTGATCTGTGACCAGCCTATCTTCAGGGTCTCTGCTACTGATGCAGTCGTTAGCGATTGCTCAAACCACAGAGGCTACAAGAGATTATCGTTGTGCTTTAGGAAATGCTGTAGCTTGGGGTTTACTTTCCAGTTCCACAGGTCCAGATGTGTTGCAGGGATCAGTGGGAGATCTGCAGGCTACAGCAGCTCAACTTTGAGGGTGCACGTTGCTCCCAGCAAGTCCCTGGGCAGTGGGCAGGGATGGGGGCTGCCGAGCTCTGAAACAGCCCCGCCGGTCAGAACCATCGACTGACTCACGAAACAAGGGGCAGACACGAGCTCCTCTCGGAGCAAACGCTTCCAAAGTCAAGCAAAATTAATCCTGGGCTCCGTTTTGTGAGCATGATGCCTGTGGGATGGTTTAGCAGATACACCACCCACCAAGGACTTAGACACTAACATGGAAAACACGACCATCTTAGGAGGTTTCATTCAAGCTTTGCAGTGAAAAGTTCTAAACCATATGTGCTCGGCTTACAGGTTAAGAGTATGCAGCAGAGAAGAATCAATTCTGCTTGATATTAATTAATTCTATTTAGTAGTAATCATTTTAAAATTAATTATGGTATTTACTATGCAGAGAGTTTCTCATTTATGACATGGGGTATTTCAATTTACCGGAACTTGATTATACTCTAAAATTCAACCTTCACCCCAGTGAGGGAGAACAATTAATTATTATTTTGTTTGGAATTCACAGCTTAACTTGCACACAAATGGAATTAGTGCTGCATGGCTGTATGAGATATGCTATCAACAGGGCCCTCAAGCTTGTTTCAGTGAAAATCACCTTTGTGACCGTACAGCTATGAGTAGGTTCTGAATTAGAGAGGGTATCATATGCACTGACATTTATGAAAGCAAGTGGTGATAAAAGAGCAGTAAATATTTGGGGGGAAAGATTAGCCAGTTTGGTTTCAAATGAAAACTCTAGAAATGAGCAGGGAAAAGCTGACTTGTCAAGCAGAAAGATTTTTACTGATTGTGCGTATTCAACACCACCCCAAAACCCCCTAAAACCATGACATTGATTAATTAGACAAAAAAGAATCCCTGAATAATTAAATAGTTGCTTTAAAAAATGTTATTGGTGCCTGAAAATTGCTATTGATTATTATTATGGGATGCAACATGATTCAAGATGAATTGAGACAAAATCAAAGCATTCATCTCTTCTTACAAAAAATTCCATGAGTAATTCCATACAGCTGTTGTGCTCAGCTCTGTGCTATTTAGTACGTTGCCTTTTCCAGCACAAATCCGCAAGAGGAGCCTGCTCTCTCTTGCATACATCTTGAGAGTTGCTGAGATTTCCACTTTCGGCTGCAGGTTACCACATTTCCATATTTCTATGGGCTGCTCTAGCAGACGTGAAAATTTCTTCTCTTCTGCCTTCTCTGCCGCAGTGTTTGGGGAATAAAGCAGGACACTTTGCATCCACACTGACACGTTCATCACACCCCACAAGGCTTCGTTCTCTCTTCCCTCTGCATAACCCCTTGTCAGCAGCACCTGCAGAGCAGTGTCTCTGGCTCCGAAACCCAGGCTGGGTCTGCACGAGGTATCAGTACTGGACTTGCTCTGCTCCCATGTAAACAGCAGCATTTCAGTGAAACAAAATGAGATCAGTGCTGAGCGTGTCCAGGCTCCTGACGTTCTCAAACAGAGAACACGGAGCTGCTGCTGGCGGCGGCAGCCCCAGAGCCACAAACAAAACGATCCCACTGGCAGCTAATTGGCCTCAGGGAGCTCATACTAGGACGTTGTTTAAAAACTGTCTCAGCTGAAACCTGTGCAGCCGCGGATTCACGCTCTCTCTGACATGCAAGAGGTCTCTTCTCCAGCTACTGTCAAATTGTGTTATTTTTTTGCTGAGAGACCTAATATATAAGGTATTTGCAATCTGTGCAATACACTGGATTGGCAACTAGCTAGTTTCATCTTATTTGTTTTAAAGCAAAATGTTAATTACAGCAAAACCTGCCATTTCATAGAATCCACATACTATTAAAAAGAAAAACTTTTCCTTACTACTAAAAATGTATATGGAAAGATAACTTCAGGGAATAATTAACAATACCTGCAAAATACAGGAAGGGATTCAAATCAGTACCACATTTAAGTTCCTATGAACTTTTTTATTATAGAAAATACAGTTAGCAGCTGTTCCACTTTGTCTTCTAACATTAAATTAGTAATTAATGTGTAGCATGTGTGTGCAAACATTTATCATTAGCTTTATGATTCTCTTTTTCTTTTTTTTTTTAACCACTTCAGCTATTCAGTTTCTCTAAGTCTTATAGTAATTATGTAACAATATCATTCAGGACCCCTAAATTGTACTTCTTCTCCATATGTGGCACACCCAACCTCCTGTTCTCGCATATACACATAGATGACTGCACCAAAGCATCTTATATTTCATGCGGTAAACCGGTTTCTAAGAATTACCATATAAACAGGAGGTGAAATATAACACACCTTAAAAGGCTCTCATTAAAATATATTTATCAAATCCCTTTTGCCAACCAGAATGGACTCAAGGAAGCTTCTTGCCAGGTGGGGTAAGGGATTCATGGGCAGCAACTCGGTCAGGTGTCTTTTAATCAAAACTCTTGGCACAGAAATTGTATTCACAGTTTGACTTCTCTTTGCCTAACACTCCTCTGCCTTCTGTGCCTTGCCAAATTTAGAGCTCTTCAAAACCCTTTCCTCTTTCCATTTTGTTTCTTGTGGGCTCCCACTATTTTTGCCTTCCTAATATATAGTATACAAATATATGTGTGTGGGTATGTGTGTATATATATGTGAAAGACTTGGTTACTTTTAGATCAGTTTCATTAAATTGCTTCAAGCCTTTATCTGGAAACTATGCAATAATTTACATGGATTTATTTTTAAGTGATACTAAGTACAAGGCAGATAGATCACGGTTTAAGAGGGGCTGTATCTACGTAATGAAACAGATTTACTGTTAAATGGGCAGGAACTGCAGTACAGGCAGGACAGTTGGAGCTGGAGTTCTGCTGGCACCAGTGGGAGCTGGGGAAGCTTCAAGCCAGGTCTTTTTCATTCAAATAATGACAGCAGAGGCACATATCATTTATTTTATTTATCAAGGGAGATTTTAAGAGGCCTGATCCCTCAGAAAGCGCAGGCCCTTGTTCTCAGCTGCGCTGAATAAAATGAGCCTCCGCTGCACTCCCGGAGCATCGTAGTGTAGATGGCTGCAGATTCCCCCCAAATGACCACGAAGCTTTCAAAAGCTGGCAGCTAACAACACGCTGCTCTCTAAGGCGCAACGTTTGTGTTTGGATTCCCACAAGGTCCTTTCCTACCCGTTCTCTTATTCAGCGTAGATTTTGAACTGCTAGCGACTTAAATGCCAGCAATATTCACAAGACAGCTATCTGTACATCAATAGAGAGAGTGCTACTGGGCTATCTTTTCAAGTCCTGGGAGACATCATAACAGCATCTCTGTCTTGCCTTGTTCCAGGCAGCTGAACAGAGGAATACAGCTAAAAAAAAGTCAAAGAACCAGAATTTTACTAGGAAGTGAATGGCATTAGTCAACCAGCATAGCGCAGAATGAATTCTCAGAGACCTTACGGACACTACGTCTGCTCCTAAACACCCAGATGATGTCAGTAACCTGAATATGAAACAAGCAACTGTATCTTCAAGCATATTAATAAGTTTGAGGTGACACACTTTGTATTTGAAAGAGTCCCCTCCAGCTAATGCGGGAAAAGGAATTACTAACAACTTGAACAGTTGCCATTCCATGATTTTAACACTGTTCATATGGCTCAAAACTTAAATAAACATACGCTTAAAACAGCCAAGTAGGAATGCATGTAATAGTAGAATGAAAGGATTTTAGGCAAACACACTGCTTTTTCACACAGTGCAGAGGTGGAGCCTGTAAAATCACCCTGTGCACCAACACGTCACTGGAGCCTCAGCTGTTGAAGTTCAGCAACCTGCAGGGAAAAGAGGCATTTCTGGAGGAAAACCTCTCTGTAGAGCATCCTGCTGACGTGTGCTGGGCTGACACTGACAGATAAGACCATCAGTCACAACCATTATTTGGATTAATTTCTTCTCCAAGTGTAAAATAATATTGTAGAACAAAAGGTATTGGGTAGATTATTAGTAATCAAAATGAAGCTAATGCCTTTTAGCATACAGAACTTGTACAGAATAGTCAGGTACATCTGACAATTTATAAAGATATCATTTTTTGCTTACGCGCTCCCTAGGCAACAAATTATAATAATCTAGAAAATACTCTAGAAGTGTCTAAGCAACAGAAGAGATCTGACAACTTTTACTATATGACTAACTGCATTAAAGTAATTGAATTTCCCTAAATCAAGAGGAGGAATTAAATTAATGGAGCAATAGTTTGACAAGTTTGGCTTCAGTTAGTAGACATAAGCAAAATCATTACTTAAGCATATTGTTAATTATGTTTAAATCAAGAATAAATTGAGTGATAGCTGTTAATTAAGCTCATGTGCACAGGAAAGTAAAACAAGCAATAGCATTACAGCAGGCTATAAATACGTGTGTTTGCACAATACTGTTATACACGTGATATGTGGGTGCACATGGGTGCGCACACGGAGACTTTCAGGTCAAAGTTGTTTTATTGTTTAATATAGATGAATGAAGGCTCCAATTCTGCTATCAGTTCACTCTGGGTCTCTGATTTACCCATTTTTCACTTAGGTGTGTCCGTGAGGATGCACTGATTCGTGATCTTTATGAAGCACAGACCTCATGCTCATGGTTCTCACCAGAGTCAAGGATCTTGGTTCCATAGGAGCTGATGGCTTGGAAGGAGGGCTGGGTCATGCGGGGGTAGAGTCTGCTAAATATGTTGCACTTTAAATATGTTGCATCCTGCAGACTGTAATAAAAGGTCATGTAGGTGTCCAGATGGCATTAAAATTCTTGTTAAGGGAAAAATATTTTGGCCTGAAGAAATATAAATGAACTCATATGAAGCACCTTTGTATCCCTGGTTGATTTTCTAACCTCTAAGTCAGCCCCACAGGCACTCATGTCCACATGCATACATGTTCATAGACAGTCTAGGAAATGAAAGATGGACTCGTAATAACTGATTGGTTCTGTGAGCCAAGTTGAATCATAATGCTATTTATGTATACAGACTGAATTCAGCACTTTAGCTAAAAGGACGGGACGGTACATGTGAGCTCGGTGTGCTGTGAGAGCTTGAGCAGCACATCAGCAGAATCAGGTCGACATCAGATGACCTAAATCTGCATGTCAGCATCATCGTACTCACCACAACGAGAACTCTGCAGCTGACATCAGCTGGGAAAAAGGTCTTCAGAGTTTTGCATCGGAATTGTTAAAATTTCAGTCTGAGCTGGCTTGTAGTCCGTTTGATTTTAACAAAACTAAGGAAAGAAATTTTAGAAATTTCTTAATTGTGGGGGGTGAGTTGCTTCCCATTGCATTATAAAGGTAGAAGAAAATTAGAGGTTATCATTAAATTGCCTGAGTTACAATTTAAAGAAAATGCCAGGCAGTATTTAAGCAGTTTAAAAACTGAATAGACATCAATAACTAAACTATTATATGGAAACAGTGTATCTGTGGATAAAAGAGTTTTGTCCTCTCTGGTGTTATTAAGCACATGCTCTGTGTTATTTGTGGCTTCTTTCCTCAGTCTCACTCCTGATCTCTGTGAGGTGCTCACTGCAGGTGGGGTTTGCATTTATCCCCCTGCACATGCTCAGACCCAGACATCCTTCTGCTCACGAGCCTGACGGGCACGCTCGGCTTTTGCACGTGCTCTGGTCTTTATTACAGTGGCAGCCCGTAACTCTTTAATAAGCCGGGAAAAGTGAGCAGATTTGAGACGTATCGCTCAAACTACTTCACGTGATTGAGTTCAGATGCTGGAACTGGAACTTTGCCTCATCGTCTGCTGGCAGCAGAGCAGGTTCCCGTCAATGCTCACGGCTTTTCCTGTGTGTGAATGTTACCTGTGGTCTGGCTGGTTCTGAGAGACATCCAACAAGGGCTGTATTTTCAGAAGAGTTTTACACTCCAGAACTCAAACTGGGAACAACAGAAGTTGCTGGGGGTTCAAAAAGAGTGATGGTTCCTGTATTTGTTAACTGGGAACTGAGCTACCTTGAAAATAATAACTCCTAGTATTCAAAGCACAACTTCAATAACAGTAAAGTGAGGCAAAAGCATTTAAACCCAAGCTTAGCTCTCTCTTTTTCCTGTAAGGAACCAAGTTCAACAAAACTAAATTAACTACACATGAGAAAATAAAGTAATACAAAGATTGAAGGAAAATGTAGTAATAAACTGTGACAGACATTTAAAGGCAAACACAAGGAAACAGAATTTTTTACTGAAAGTATTCAGTGTAAACGCAAATATCTTTTACAAAAATCAGAAGTAAAATCTTGATTAAATGGTGTTAATTAATGACAATATGTAGCTCTCTTCAGGAGGAAAACAGCCTGCAGTTAAACAATGAGGTTCAATTAGTAGTTACTATCCAAGGTTTAAAAATCTCACGTGCTCTTGGGAATGCAGATTCATGGATTCCGCTTTACCCCCAGGTAAATACACAGTAACTGCAGCAAAATTATGTGGACTCAGACAGCTCTAACTGAAAGTAGAATTTGGCTGTAATCTATTATTGGTAATTCCCACTGAGTTGATTATGCTATTTCAAGTTGAATCAATGATGCGCTAAAAGGAAAGTCCCTATAAAAATGTCAGTGCAAACAAAAGGAAAGATGAGGATGATTTCCCTGATGCTGATGCAGTTCCTGATGCTCCAGGTGTTACTCTGCTAAGCAGCTAAAGACTTTCCTCTGCTACTTATAAAGGGATTTCTAAAGAACAAATATTTTGCTACAAAATTCACTAAATTGCACAAGATAACAACTATTTCGAAGGCACTTCCCAGGGTGGTCTCTCAGCCTAGAAAATCACAGTTTTCCACCTATTTGTTTCAAACCGCACACTGCCCAAGTATAGTAATAGTATTTGGAGGACTGTTTCCAACAGTCCTGGGCATCCAGGGGTGTATTAGAAGGGGGGTCGTTAGTAGGTTGAGAGAGGTTCTCCTTCCTCTCTACTCTGCCCTGGGGAGACCACACCTGGAATATTGTGTCCAGTTGTGGCCCCTCAGTTCCAGCAGGACAGGGAACTGCTGGAGAGAGTCCAGCGCAGCCACCAAGATGCTGAAGGGAGTGGAGCATCTCCCGTGTGAGGAAAGGCTGAGGGAGCTGGGGCTCTTTAGTTTGGAGGAGACTGAGGGGTGACCTTATTAATGCTTATAAATATACAAAGGGTGAGTGTCAAGAGGATGGAGCCAGGCTCTTCTCAGTGACAACCAATGGTAGGACAAGGGGTAATGGGTTTAAGCTGGAACATAAGAGGTTCCACTTAAACTTGAGAACAAACTTCTTCTCAGTGAGGGTGGCAGAGCCTGGCCCAGGCTGCCCGGAGGGGTTGTGGAGTCTCCTTCTGTGCAGACATTCCAACCCGCCTGGACACCTTCCTGTGTAACCTCATCTGGGTGTTCCTGCTCCATGGGGGAATTGCACTGGATGAGCTTTCGAGGTCCCTTCCAATCTCTGACATTCTGGGATTCTACGGTTCTGTGATAACAGCCGTGCTGACTGCACCCCGTCTCTCTGTGCTGCCTGCAGCAGAGCTCACCTCGGCCTCCAAAGAAAAGTGGTTGAAATAACAGGAGATCGAAACTGAGGGTGCATCTGTACTGCAAACTCCAGGTCCGTGCTCAGACGTCGCTGAGGGTGGCTGGTGAAAACTGGCCAGCCATGTAGCAACGATTGCCATGTGAAGGTTATTTTAAAATTTAGTTTCAGTTTGTATTTTATCCATAAGATAAAGTTAAAATCCAGGGCAAGGCACCAGCATAAGCAACCCAAATAAAATTACAGCAATAGATTTATGATGGCTACAAGTGAGAAATCCAAATACTTAAAAAACTCTTCCAGTCTCTTTCTCAGTATGCCTTGTAAACTTATCTCTATTTATCTACCATTCCCTAGCTGTGAGAACCTGGGTGAGAAGATGCGCTGTCCCAAACATGAGAAGGTCTGGATTGCTGGAGGGAGGAGCTTGCTGTGGGAATTCTGTTTGCAGATGTCTTTGAAATCCCCTGCATCCCCCGCGCATCCTCATCCAAGCTGCTGCCCACACACAGTGATGTCATATCTTTTTATTTCTGCTATCATGTTACGTGCTTCCCCAGATGTGAACTAAATCTCAGTAAGCAGAGATGAGGAGATTTGCTTTGAAAGCACATTTCTGAGCTAAACTAAAACTCTGACGGAGATGCACATTTTAAATACTGCAGATGACTTTTATAGGACTGGGCTGCTAAAACAGATACATGTTTTTGCTGAAAGTATTGACCTCCTGCTTACACCTATTAGAAAGTCTACCCAATGCTAGCATGGCACCTACAGGTGGTTATACAGTTACCGATGGGTTATTAAATCTTCTCCAAATCAATGCCTCATCTCCCAGAAATGGCTTTTAAAAGCTGGGGAGGTGCAGAAACACCCAAGGGAATTATACAGAAACCATCCTATATTTTTTAAAAATCTAATTAACTGTAAAGTAATTTCACTCCACTGAGACCATAATAGCAGAGATGTAAGAGAAGGAGCAGTAATTTGCTTTACTGGCTATTGATTTCTGGAAGGTAACTGGAAGAGGCAGGTATTTTTAGTCAAAATAGTGTATAAGTAAAGATTTTTCAGCGCTCAGGGAGAAAATCTAAACAACATTTAAATGTCTTGTTTTGCTGCAAGCTCTACTCACACTTTGGAGTTTTGTCAGTAAGTAGGAATAGATCGTTAATAGCTGTAAAAATGGGCTGGTCTGTGCTTTGGAGTTTTCTGATCTATTGGAAATATTGACTTTACACGCCCCCCCTTGCTGCCTTCCCAATGTTATATGGACGGAAAGTAGCTCTGCAGACCCATCGGGTCACCTACCAAGGTGTTCAAGAGCGCGTTTTGCTGCTAATGTCGCCGTCTTTTCTTTTCAGTTAAACTGTCACTGTTTTGCAAGGAACACTGAAAACATCTGCCAGCGTCGGTACCGCTGGGAAGGTCCTTCCCCCCTGAGCAGCCGCCTGTCTGTTTGACAAGGGTGTCCCAGCACCCACCCAGCATCCTTGGAGGAGGAAATTCGGGGGGCACTGAGGCACATCTGGCACCGGCCAGCACGGCTGCTGCTGGGGCTGACACGTCCGTTCTTGCAGGGAATGGCTGCCAAGGGGTAGCAGCCTGTACTGAATTTTACATGAACCTGTCAATACAGTACGTAACATTACAATTTGGGTGCTCCTCAAGAGACTCAAATCAGCAAAACATCACCTCATCATTCTCTGCAACAAGGATATTTTGTCTAATATTAACTAAATTCTGCTCTTATTTATGCCCTGTTGGTTTTGTTTTCAGAACGTTTCATACACATACAACAGGAATGATGTTGCTGTTTAGATTGGATATTAGAAAAACACTCTTCACGGAGGGGGCTGTCAGGCATTGAAACAGGCTGCCCAGGGCAGTGGTGGAGTCACCAGCCCTGGAGGGGTTTCAAAGGCATTTAGACAAGGTTCTTAGGGACATGGTTTAGTGCTAGAATTAGGTTAGGCTATGGTTGGACTTGACGATCCTGAGGGTCTCTTCCAACCAAAATGTTTCTATGATTCTGCCCTGGGTAACATTGATTCAAACAATGGTCTTCTGGCTTTCTCCATGTCTAAGGAGATTTGTAAAGGCAGAAAATTCAAAAAAATGAAATTCTAGTCTCAAAATAAATAAAAAGTCCCTATCTATTTGGTTCTGGGCTTTTAAAGCCAGAAAGAAGATGTGATGATGAAGCGTAAAACAAAAAAGGGCTTAATTTTGGCCAGTGTATCTTTTTCAAGACTTGAATCAGAAACCTGTTGTAGTTTAGGCTTCTTTGTGAAGACAATGAAAGAACAGGACCAGGTGCTGATCTACTTAAACGTCAGAGATGGCTCGACTGGGCTGGCAGGTCAGTGCTCAGACAAAGCCTCTAATGTTGTGGCATTTCTGAAACATCGTGTAATGATCCTTCTAAGCAGATATTTCATTGAAAATAGATTTTGCAGAAACTGGGAAAGTTACTGCTGATCTCATCTGAATGAGTATCACAAACACAATTAAATGAAAAGACTACACCAAATTTTAACCATTGTTCTTTTGGCTTGACCACATCTAGTAACATATCAGGTGAGCATTTTCTCTTTAAACAAAATGAGTTTTCCAACTCAGTGTCACAGTATCCTTGGTTGTGCTGTAGCCATAATTCCAGAAGACAAATTCTGGTTCAGTATTTTAAAAGTCACCTTCTTTACGTTACATCAATCTGCCAAAGTCCAACCGCTGCAGTTCAACTCACTCCCACAATTTATCACACACACACAAACACACACAGAGTCTCTCACACACAACTCCAGCTGGCTTATTTCTGGCTTTTCTTTCACACTTAAATCTGTGTTTTAATTTTAGTTCACTCTCTTTCAAAACCAGAAGCCTACAGTCTCCCTAACACTAATTTTTGTTCCATCTGCATCTAAACTATAGGCTAGATATTCAGTGTTATGACAAAGTGAAGCACTTAAGGAAGATTTCCTATCAAAAGTCTTGTTTCTCAGAAGTAAAAGCCAATACGCAGTTTTGGGAGAAACATTACAGTTGCAAGCCTGTGCACATAATGCAACTATTTATCATTGTTGGGCACTTTTGACTGGATGATTCAAGATTTACTTCATGGTTTCAAGACATTTACAAGAAAATAAAGGAGAAAACATTTGGTAAAAGATGATCCCATACATTATAAATAACTATTTCTGTGGTGTCACCATAAAATATCTTCTAATAATGAACCAAGGTGAGTAATTCACACCATCTTCTATTGACTTGAGAAATTAGATTATTTTTTAGGAGCTAAGTGAACAATAAATTTCAGTTCCAAATGAGCAGCGCTGCAGACAGCCTCCAACCCTTATGCAAATACCTACATGAGCAAGGGAACTAATGGCCAGGCCAAGCGAACATTGCTGTGTCAAAGCAATATGATCACGTAAGTCACCAATAGCGCATGCTCCACCAGTTTAATACTTTTCAAAGGCTTTTAAAACAATTTTCAAATACCACTAAAGTGGTCTGTCAGTTCTGTCAAAGTTATAATTACTATTCAGATAACAACTAAAGTTGCTGACATGTTCTAAACTTGGGCTTTATTTTTCCACAGAGGGTTATTTTCCTCAGAAAGTGGTGGCTGCTCTAAGTGGTTCAATAAATTTAAAGATTTGTTACTGCATTCAGTAGCAAATACATTCTTGTAAAACACACTGTAGATGCAACTAAATAAAGGTAAAGGCTGAAACTCTCCCTTTTTATTGTCAGCAAGAATAACACGGTATATGGAAAGATCAGAGGTTAATACACTAATAAAAATAGAGTCAACCCCAGTGATTTGGTCTGATACAATTTCTACTAGGTCTGTTTGACTCTATCCAGAAAAAAATACTCTGTTTGCTGGAATAATGAGTTTTTGTATCAGTGTCCTTGTTGTGAATTGTTACGTACAGACACGAAATGGCATATGAATGACAAACTAGGAAAACCTAAAGAAAGAAAATTCCTGCCTGTTCCACTAAGACATATAAAAGGGGCTTTTCCAGCAGGGAAAAAAGATATTCAGTGCCAAATTATTTCAAAGGGTCCTTAGGAATGTGATTCCTCCCTGTGGCTTTGGACCTTCACTGCTGCATCTGCTTGGGGCTGCAGCTGCTCCCAGTGCCGAGGGAGCCGGGTGCAAGGCTTCCAGCTGTACCGTGATTCTGTTTTCTATGTAGCTGCAAAATATAGCTACCTGCCTCTCTGTGTTTGAGATCCTGCTTATCTTTGCCGTGCAGATTGGCTGGAGGAGGGATAGAGACAACCAGAATTTTACTTGTGCAGCCCAGACACTCATCTCAGTGTGTGTAAACACACGGCAGAAGCTGAGCTGAGCATGCACCAAGAGGTCTGATCCCACAGCCAGGCTCTTTAATGATCGGCACGTAAAGCTGCACACTATGAGCCCTCAAATTCTAATGTTCATCAAGAATGGGCTGCTAAGAATATGGGGTAACTGATCACTGACTTCTGCGAGCTTTGGATGCAGACCCTTTCCATAGGGCCTGCCTATAGCTCAGCATACAGCTTTATAAAGTCTCCCACTTCTGAAGCCCTCATTGCTAATGTATTTTGACTTATAATATTGTATCCAAGTTTAGTTTTTCTGCTAAACAAGAAATATCATTTCCTTGGCACTAGGCAAGAAAAGTTTCCAAGTTTCCTTTCAAAATTCAAACTAGGGTTTGCTTGAGATAAATTCTCTAGATCTTGGCTCAGCTACAGAAATAATTCCAAGAGAAACAGCCCCCTCGCCCCAAATCTAACAACACTTGACAGCAGGAAAACAATTCAGTACAAACAGAAGCTTTGCAACTGCCAGGAGTGAAATCCTGGCTTCACTGAAGAAAAAGAGACTTCTGCCATCGATTTCAGTGAAGCCAAATTTTCTTTCCAGGTCATTTGAATCCATGTCTCACAGCTGGTTGCCCAGGTCTAGAAGCACCACGGAATGGCTTTTGGCAGTCGGATGCTACTGGAATACTCAGCGTCTGCCTAATACTTTGGGTAGCGAATTCCATCAAGTCAGAGCTGGTATGACGCAGGACCAGGCTGCAGGCTGCCAAGGCACCATTTCCCAAAAAGGGCTTTTTCAGGCTTATGTGTGTTACCAATCTGGAGTCAGGGCTGGTTGTGTCTGGAGTGCAGCGGCAGCTCATTCTGCTGATGAACACAGCACCGGTGGGATGCTCAGCTTCTCTAAGGAACCACCCGTTTCCCTTATTTAAATAATAGTAAACACAACTGCTCGCAACTCTTATTATTTGCTTACCCTAGGCATAAAAGAAAGAATGTCCTCTGTGAACATGGTAGGAGATTATGGCAGGCTTTATGTTGAATATTTCTATAATAAGTAAGCAAGTTTTCATTAGTTTTTCAGGAGGAGAAGTGGTGAGCATTAAACCAATAAAGTCAGTAAGTCTTCTGTTGCTTTTAGCATTTTATGGTATTAGAACTAATAACTAGTATACAGATATTAAAACTGAGATTTAAAGAGGAAATAATTTCATGTTTATTGTAGTTGGATTCAGTGCTCCTCTGGTACTTTCCTTTCTCATTCACTCTTTTGCTTACAATTTCTCTTTGCACCTGTTTTGACCTGAATTAATGTGCATAAAGAAAACAGGAAAGCATCTTGTCCAAATCTGAAGTTACAGCTTACAGCCTAGCTTGGGCTGCCAAAAACATGAGGTGCTGCTGGGAGTTCTTGAAATTCATTGGGATATCAGCAACTGTTACTGAGTTTAGACAGTTTAGATGAGTTTAGACACTAGAGTGATAGGTGGCTGCAGAGCTACAAATAGAGTACTGCTCTGTGAGAATAGTTTCTCTTCATTTAGCCATCATTGACTCACGATTTGGACATTAAGGGGAGCAAACTACCCAGCTGCCATGGAATTTCAATTAGAAAACGGTACCCAGCTCACCTAGGGACTTTCGACCTAACTCAGCTTAAATTGTTAGGACCAAAGCCAGTAAGTGTTAACTGCGTATCAGCTGCTCTGGATGCTCAAAATCCCGCATCTCTGAATCCTCGGGTACATTTTAATGTACTCTTTAACATGGACCCGGAATCATTTGACTTTATTTACTGAGCACCCTGAAGGAATTTGTGAATGAACTGCATTAAGAAGCTGCTGATGCCTTGTGGGAAATCTCTGAAACACATTTTATTTGGAATCGATTCTTTATGTGCCCTGTAGCATATTTTCTCCATCTCTTTTCTTTTGCACTGGAATCCTTATGAGAAAACCCTTTTTGGGGGTAAGATTTCCATTACTGTCTCATTTCAGACTGAATTTCCATGTTTAAGTATATGCTGTTTGAAGCAGCAATTAATGCAAACTCTATTCCCCAGAAAGAAGAGGTTGGGATTTTATTCTTGGGGAAGATGAACTGAAAATAAGGGAGAGCTTTGCTCAAAAATTCTGTTAGCTTGCCTGATGAGGGTGCAAGAGAGACATAAGAGAATGAGGAGAAACCTATTCCCTTCCTTGTAGGTCCTAGCTAGGAATCTTCTCAACTGGTCTTTTGGTACTACTCAGGATGACCTGAGAGCGTTTGAAAGTAAGGCTGTATACTGCAGTGTTGAAGCATGGCAATAAAAGTGGCATGGTTTAATTTATTTTAGTTTCTTACAACACAACATAGCTCAGTAAGTGCATTAGATATCTTGGGATTCTGCCATCTCACATTTCACTGCTGTCATCTCAGTTTGTCAGCAAAACAATATTTTAATGAGTCAAGAAAACTGAGTGGGATCCGGACACTAACTGGATTTTTCTTCTTTCGTGTGACTACAGATGTTACAGAAATGGGCAGATAAGCTATGTCTTCAAGTACACATAAGCAGGAGTATCTTCCTTAGATTGTATTTTGGATTAGTGCCAGAAAATCTTAGTCCTCCTCAGTGTAAGGTGGCAGAGGAACCAAGTTTATGCATCGTCATAATGCAGAAGAAGTTGGGGCTCTGGTTTGCCTTGCCTGGCCTGGCCTGGCCAGCTCTCCAGACATACACATATTTCTGAAAATGAAATCTGAAAGCTTCCCTCACACAAAATACACAAAAGAATAATCGATAAGTTTTTTAAGATGGAAATAATATTTTAGGATTAAATTCCACTCTTAAATACAGGTAGATGCCAGTGGCTTGGGACTGTGTACAAGGAAAAATATCTTCACCTTCACTGATGGTTATTAGAGCAAATCCCAAGAGGCAGCAAGAGTAACAGCATTTGGCTCTTTGTAACTGAGAAGACTAATAAAGAACTGCTTTATTCTGTATTTACGACAGAGTTTCTTAGGGCTGAACTGAAATCTCTACTAGCTTTATGTTTGTTCAAAAATACCACATGATTTTTAAAGGTGTGTTGTATAATACTAGGACTAAGCCACTCTTGTTGCCTAATACTGTACAATAGCTCCCATTGGAACTACTATTGAAATAAGACCATTTTCTAAAATAAATGAAGAAAATATGCATTAAAAAATCAAAGCATATGAAGCTAAACAGGTCCTATTGTTGGATTATTACCTGTGTAGGTGCTTGCCCAAGCAGTGAAAGATTTATGCCTTCATTTTGAAGCTCCTCAGTGCCTTAAGTGTTAGTTTGTGTTTAATAATGGATGCCTAAAGCCACTGGGGGACCTATTTGCACAGCTCCTGCAGTGATTTTTACCCTATCCTGGTTTTACAAGGAACTTCAGTGTTGGAAGCACATGCTGTTCAGATAGACTGAGTACAGCGATGCCAAGTTCAGAAAACTCTTATTTTCCAAAAGGTACATATAATCCTTTTTTAGTCCGTTATTTCCGTTTTCACTAAGCAATTATGCTGAAAATATTTACCGTTTTCAAACCATTATGTTGCAGAAGTGTAAACAGCAATTTTGAATGATTCACTTGCAATTAATTCAAGCTTTTAATTTAATTTTTTTAAAAGGTTAATAGGCTCCAGTGATCATAAATATTAGTTTTATTTATACATATCTGTCAGAGCCTTTCCAGGCAAGTGCGAGGACCTTATCACCTATAATCAACACTGAAGAATAAAAACAAGCACTCCACTGGTGCTGAGAATGTCCTAATAATTTAAACTTTGAGTTTCTTTTTCCACTCATAGAAAGGCAGATTGCAGAAATGGAAACATGGATGCGAAATGAGTGGAACATATTCAAGATCAGCATAAGTGCACTAAACTGAGACAAAATACCCCAATGATTATTTTTGTCCTTTCAGTCTGCTTTTTTACTACCTTTTGATGTGACTCGTGCTTTTATTTTGGTTTTACATCTTGAGGTATGTTCTTTTTCATGACTGATTTAGTCTTCCATTTTAGAAGAACATAATGGAAGCGTGGTTTGTAAGGTTATACAAAACTACGCACAGCGAGAAGCCAGAAACATGAGGCCACAAAGAAAATATCTTGAATTACTGTCTTACTTGAATATTAACTTCAGTCAGAAGCACTAAGGCAAGAAACTACTGGCTTATATTTTTTAAATAAGCATCTTGGAGTAGGTCTTCACAGACTAATAGTTTACAGTTTTTTTTACTGATTATTTATGATAAATGTTTAGCGACTATTATCTCAGCAGGAAACTCACTTTAACAGTTACTGTGGCACAATGTAAAATAATATTACAGCTTGCTGACATTAATTTATCTTGATTATTCTAATGATTTTATATTTTTATCGGTGCACTGGGTTGCAAAAAATGCAGTATAATTTAATTTTTACCATCATATGTGGAGAAATCACTGGAGGCACTAAAATGATGAAAGAAGAGTTATGCTAATACCATAAAAAAGGATGCAAAAATGATTTATGTTACTTTCTTCTCCTATTTGCAGTTCATTAAGTCACTGTCTTCTTGTAATGACCAACTGAAAATTAAAGTACTTCAGAGAAGAACTTTAGGTTCAAGCATCATTAGAGGAAGAGAAATGGGTTCTTTGATGAACTTGACTGCAGAAATCTATAGAGCACAACTTAATCAGACTGCACATTGATCTTTGATGCTAGAAGGCAGACCTAAGATTGAACAAATCTTTTTAATGCATATTTTTCCTTTAAAAAGTAGAATATGATGCATGAGAATGATTTATATCTGATATACTTCAGGTTTATAAGGTATAATGGTACACTGCACTTTCTTTTTTACTCGTTACAAACTGAAATCTGGAAAAAATAGACACCTATCAGGTTACATATCTCCTTATACATTCTGTATTACATGGGATCTGTGACTCTGGGAAATTCCATATTGTTTAACTAATGAATTCTCAATTCACTCAAAATGCATAATTTGCATTCCTTTGAAACATGAACCATGAGTTACAGATAGTAGATAACTGTAGAGGGTTAAAATATCTATTTGTTTTCTCTCCTCCAAGAAGATACTTAAGTTGACAGTGGATTGAGTTCAACTCACAGGTTTAAATATGCTTTCTCCCAAAAGGATCCCATCGTACTACTCATACCTAAAGAAGTGGTATTTGTTCCACTTACAAAAATCAGATGTGCTAAACCAGCAGAAATTGATGTTAACATGTTTACATTTATTTTGGAGTTCAGAGGTTAACCCACTTTGAAAATCTTGTCGTTACTCCAGTTTACTTATTTTTTTTTAATTGAGAGTCAGTGTAGATATGGAAGGTGGAGCCAAATGCATGGCTCTTATACATCATTGTAGAACAGCCGCACCAGGACAGGACGAAGCTTTTGGAGCCTCCAGCAGTTTGTTCCAGTTACATGTCATGCTCAAGAATCTTCCTCGAGTTGTCATCTCGGTGGAAAAACCCTCCTGTACTTCAAGTAATTTCTAAAGGATATTCTTGCTTTCCTTCTACAAACCTGTTCTTGCTGGCCAGATAAACGTATGAGAAGTTAAATAACTGCTTCTAAAATTACCGACTCCTTTTTCACTTTCAACTTCTCCAATTCCTCCTGTTTTATTTGCTGCTGAATGTGCCCATTTGACAGAGCAATCCCTTCTTAGCATAAACCAACGCTGTCCTGGCAACAAAACTGCTCGTATGAAACACAGGATGATGGAGATAAATTTTAATCAGGTTAATGTGCTTTAATTACTATAAAATAGATTTTATTTCCCTAAGTAAGCAAATGACATTATTTGGGCTATTTAAAATACAAGCTCTTTAAACAGTCCAAGCCATTTAGAAATAGACACATATTTTCAACAGAAGTACACTGTTGTTCTGGATGTGCCAGTAACTTTGTGCGTTGAGTAGCATTCTTGTGAGAAAATAAGTCTTGCACACCCCATGAAACTGAATTTAATGCTCATTGATACCAGGCCTCCTAAAATGGCAAAAGTGACTAACTCACATCCGTCTTGTGTGTTTTCCATGGATTCAGTACTGTGAGCAGCACAAGCCCCACAGCTTGATTCCCTTGGCTGGATCTTTGCATCAGTTCAACCTCTTTAATTTTATTTGGGTTCAGAAAATGCGCTCCACGGGACCAATTTTTGTGCTAGTGAAGCCACATTGAATGAGCAAAGTGGTTGTATCTAGAATCATCTTAACAGCTGCAGTTTCAGACATCATGAAAACACTTTGCAAATGGCATTACTGATCTGCCGGTGACACATTTTTTCCCTGAAATATCCTACACTTACGACTTTTTGGTCCAAATTAGATGTTGAAAATTGATTATTTTTCTTTCTCAAATGGGTATCCAGACCTTCCCTAAACAGAAAACTAACTAAGCCTGCCCTTAATTTCAAGCTAGGGGGCACATAATAGACACAAAAACAAATCCCATGTGTGATGGGTTTGTGTGACAGATGGCACAACAAACACCTTATCACAGTTTAACAGAGAAATCAAATGGAAAGGTTTCACATCTAGATAATGTGAAATCTTGATCTGTGGCAAGCAAGATTTTGTTTTCTAGCTAAAGTAACAATAAGCTTAGGTTTCATGTGCTCTGTCTAATTTTATATATGAAAACAAGAGATGAGCACTCTGAAGATACAGAAAAAAGGAAACCTCAGCCACTTTCCTAACTGTTCGGGACTGTTCCAGACTCACATTTATTTGGCACGGTGCATTGTTAACCGAACCTTAGGGATACAAACAGCACAGGAGAATAATTTAAAAACCAAATGTGTGTAAAATAGAAGTGCAGAAATGACTCTTAAGTTGCTTAATTTTTGCCTAGATTCTGATCTCAGTAGCGTTGTCCTTGATTCCCATCTTCTCTCCACCTCCCCTCTTGGCTGGTGGAAATAAAGTAAAAGACTATCTGAAAACCCTTCCATGTCCAGTAAGTCTGAGGATGTGAAAACTTGGGAAAACTTTTCCTACTTGCTGCGTACACCTCCTCACATTAAGTGGTTTTCCAAGATGCAAAAATGGTGAGCAGAGATGCCGAAGTCCAGAAGGTTTAGGAGCTCTGCTATTAGGAGGTTGTATGGACAGTCTTTGCCTTTGGTGGATGTTGGTAGTGTTGGTACTATTGAGAGCTACACTAGAGAAACTGAGCTGGAGTCACACAGTTACTGAGGTGAATGCAGGAAGCAAATACTCGAGGGGCCCAACAAAAAAATGTGGCAAGCTGAACATTTTTATTTTTACTTTGGCAATGATGCATGGAGGGGCCTCTGCAGGATTTAATGTCCAGGCAGAAGAGCATGTGAAATCAATAGATAGATCGTAAGAGTGTACCATGGACGTCTTGTATGTTCTCTGTCAAGTATGTTTAAATATTAAACCCCTCACTATCTTGTGAGAAGTATATCTCTGCCTTATAAGCCCTCTCTGTGATTCTTTAACTCTATTTCACTGCTGTGAGTGACAATGACAAAGCTTTCCACTATCCTTCTGCCTCCTTCCACCACGTCTGTTTGCATCCCTTTCTAACATTTCAGACTACTGTTTTGTTAACAGAATTTCTGAATATTATTCATGATCAACTGAATTTGAAAGAATACAATATTTGTATTGCATAATAAAAGAGAGGATAATTTTTATAGGTTTGATATGTTAGGTAATCAGCTTCACAGATGATCAAAGATTAACTTTAAATGGATGCTGCTAAGAAAGATCTTCAGTCTTAAATCAGCTTTTCTGCTTTAAACCTTTCTCTTTAATCCTCAGCTTCAAGTAATTTTATAAATAGATAAAATTGGAAAATCTTTTAAACTACAGAAGTATAATATAATCAGATGAGCCTCAATGCTATCTTTTCTTTACTCGAGATAACTGTAAGAAAACATAAATTGTTTGTTGTCTTATAAGCTGCACTGTACCTCAGCAATGATATAAAATCATTAATAAGCAAAACCTGGATCATTTTAAAAAAGAAACTAAATCAACATAACTCCTTTCTCTCCATGACATAGTATTTCAGAGTTGTTTCTATGTCAGGATTTATAGCCGAGCTGTATAGTGACCAGCACCCACAGCACCCGAGCGCAGCTCAGGGGGTCCCTGCAGCTGGAATAGCCCCGTCCCGGGCTGGGGCCCAAAGGCTGGAATGTGGTTTGGGAAAGAGAACCAGCTCATAAACAGTGTAAATGCTTCTGCAGTTACATAAATATCAGCCAAATGAAGGTGCTTTTTTAAAATAGTTTATTCAGACGTTAGGGCCCAGAGTGCTCCTGCCTTATATTTGCTATTTAATAGTTAAACCCTGTTTGAAACTAATAGTCTTGTCTACCACTATACTTAGGGGAGAGTGAGGGGTGCCTCCAATTTGCTCACCTGTCTTTTATGACTACGTTAGAGTAGGATGAATTATTTCTGAAATGTGCATCTCTGCATTGATGTAGCCTACGTGAATTCAATGGTTACAGTTACAGAAGATGAATCCCACTGTAGGAATCACATCACCAACTCAGTTGCACTAGTATAAATCTACTTTAACTGCCTTGCTCAATTTATGCTGTGTGACCCAAGCCAATCCAAACCTTAGGACGCCTCAATCAAGTTGAAATATACAGCTTAATAAGAAAAGTTTTAAACCAGCTTTGATATGAAAACATTTCCTGAGATCCTTGCCAATTTGTGCAGTTTCATATTCACAATAATGAATGGTAAAAGCAATAATAGTAAAATGCTAGCACTACTGCAAAAAAAAAATCTACATCAAATGAAACTGATTGTAAGAAGTGATGTTAAATGAAAAAAAGTAACCAGGATTTGGAAAATATTTTATGCAAGTTTTAATTACTTTTAACTTTGCTGACAGCAAGGTAAGTAAAAGGTAAACAGTTTTTACAATAAAATACGATCTTTAAAACTACACTATTATTGTACATTGAATTTGTAGACCTGATTTTACTGATATTTAAATGGAGTTTGCAGTGATATCGGGCCACTAGTTTCAATGCAGTTACTCCTGATTTGTATGAGTTTAAGTGAGAATACAATCCTACGCTGTTCTTTGTTTTGACAGTATGCATATTTTTCCATGCAATTTAAATAATCAAATCCCCTTTCCTCTTTATGCATTGGCCACATCTCATGAAGGCACTGAATACTTCACAAATCCAGTAAACAGTAGAAAAGGCATTGAGAAGAAAAACTACACATAATCATTAAAAAGACAGAGCATAAAAAACTACCAGAGCTGCAGGGCAGCGTAATATTCACAGACAAACTCTACATTTGTATTCAGCAATAAAAATAAAACCAGATAGGAACTGTCACATCCTGTGCTATGTAACCTAGGCCTGCAAAAAACAGACTTGAAAGAAATGCATATAGATGGTTATAAACTGGTTTTGGAATGTCATTAATAAAAACAAAAATTGCTTTGAAAAACTCTATAGAGCCCACTTATATGTTTCAGGTTAAAACATTCATGATGAATGTTACAAGACCTATGTGACTAGGAAGAACGAGTAAAGTAAGGTTGAGAGCAATTTCTGATTGAAAAATAAATGCATTCTGTTGTGTATAATGGACACCAACATGTACCAGCACGTTTAGAAGTCTTTTCCTCTTGCAGCAACCATTGATAGGTATAGTGAGAGCAACTAAATATTTTAACTGAATATTTTTGACCTCATGTAATAACAAAGTCAATGAGCATCACTAACAAGGGCAGCAAAGGAACAGGGGCTTCCCGTCAAGGCCATAGTGAGATTCATATTCTCTCCGAGTGGTTTGGGTACATTAGTAAAACAAACCAATTTGCAAGGCTTCTTCAGGATGGATCCTCATAGAACACTTTGTCCAGCTCAGTTTTGAGACTCTAAAGCAAGAAGAGCATCTACTGTTACATGTGGGAGGCTCTTTCATGGTCTAGTATTGCTCACTGTTCAAAGTTTTTCCTGATATTCAGCTTCAATTTTCTATTAATTTCTTCCCATAAGTCTAGTTATATGGTACTTATGGCTCAGCAGTGTAATCCAGGATCACAGTTTTGGTCTTTTCTTTTACAATTTTACTGCCTTTTTATAATTAACAATCTGCAAAATTCTCTAAGGGATACTCAAGTTGACTACAGGAAAACAAAAGACGTTTTGATGCCTTGGGATTATCACCTGAGGCAAGATAAGCTGTTATATATCACTCCTCTGAGTAAGGATATACTGATAGGCACAGGATCTGCTATCCTACCTCTATAACTCTGCCCATGGGGAGCATTAATTTTTTGTTATAATACACATCCAGGGCTAAATTGGACTCTGGTTCCTCTTTTCAGAGCTGTGGGTTAACATCATAGAAACAAAGCCACTGAGCAGTAGTACTTGGAGCTGTTGGGATGGTTCAGAGCAGACAAGTAACATTTAATTTGACTTAAACCTGAATCAGCATTTGAATCAAACTCAGGTGCTCAGAAAATTTTGAATCTCCCCTTGTGGCTTTTAACATGGGCATTTTTCTTTATCTTGTACCATTCATCTAGTGTCAACAGATGCAGTTCAGAGGAACAATGAAGGTGCCGTAGCAGCTCATTTAATTTATTACTGGTCTCATCTTGATGCTGCAGAATAAGTTGGACTACATGGAAATACAAACAAAAGCAGAATGGTAGTAACTATTCATTCTGCTGGCAAGGTATGCAAGTCAGGCATTAAAAATGAACAAAGAACTGTAAAGATTCTTTTGCAAAACTAACAAGTTTTTCTGAAGTTCTGAATTATCAGGAATAAAGTTACGCTAGGCTGGTTTCTCTGGTGACCAAACAAGTCTATGCCATGTCGCACTTGTCTTACTGACTTGTATACACTGCTCCCATTTTTATCCTTTCCTTGAACAACAAATATTCCTTAATAGAATCCTAGATTAATTATTAATGTCAGTGTTTATACTAGTAAATAAAAATGGAAATCCAGTCTCCTCTTTTCAGACCTAACATTTTAGCCTAACACTAAGCCTGTGGTACTCCAGCACTTTATTCATTAAAGTTTAATATAGTTCTAGTGCATGTTTCAAGCATTCTTTACTCAGCCATACTAAAAAGCAAATAAGACAACTAAGTTAAACAGAGTCCCATAAAAATCCAGTTCTTGTTAAACTAAAAGCAAAGGAAAATGCCAGTGAAGACGGGCTACGCTTTTTGTTTGTTAAAGCTAGAAAGAGTTTGATTTTAACCCATTTAAACTTTGGCCTGTCTGGATGATTTGGTTTGGGGCCAATTTCCAACTCACGGTAGAAGCCTGAAAGAGAAAAAAAAAATCTACAGATTCGTCCAGACAAAATATCGTCGACCTGCTTTCCAAACTCCTAACCCATGTGCTTCATCAGCAGTTTATTTCCTACTGAATCTTCTCAACACCACAGTTATTCTCCAGTGAAGAGCTTTATTGCCGGGTTAGAGGCTGCCAGCCCAGCTGACGCCCCGGGCAGAGCTCCTCCCGCCGCCTGCCGCATCTTCCTCCCTCTCCCATTCCCCACCCAGAGAAGCACCGGCACCAATGCTCTCCAGGGCAATAAAGGGTATTATTGCTTTGATGCTTATATTTTACAACTCAGTGGAGCAGGTGCAACCTGGAAACAACGCTGCTTTATTTCGGGAAGTTATGGCGCTTGCTGTTTTTCAGTTTTGTTATCTCAACTAATTTGCTTCAAAGATGCAGGATGGAACAGAAGGAGCAGGCAGAGCTGAGAAATATTGGACTCTATTTTAACTCCTGTGAGAAGGCAGATTAGCCCAGTTTAGGAATTTCTGAGACGGATGTAAGATGAGTATCTCAAAAGGTCCTCTTATAAAAATCCCCAATAATTCATAAATTTCAGATCCAAAAGAGACTTAAAGATAGGCCTTGTGTTTATTACTTGTAAGAGGGAATTGGGAAAAATTATGTGAAAATAGTTTTGGATGTCTTTTTCTCATGTATTTCCCTCTTTTAGCCATAACTCCAATAAGACAACGTGACACTTAGATTTTATTCAGTCTTCCCAGGACATGTTTGGGTTGTTTTCAGGTGAGAATCATCCCAGAATATCAAGCCGAAACTTCTAGGTGTTCTTTTGTTTTGTGTTAAGAGAAGTTATGGGAATCAAGTTAGGACAAGAAGAACCATGTCTAAGGAGCCTGACTGCACAAGTGTTTGTGAAACTGCCCAAATATTGCTGTACTTCTGTAAATCTCCTTTAAACAATCTTCAAACCATTTTTTAAATTTTTGATGATGTGTTTGTGGTCTCCACAAAGCAGCTGCTCACTGTTTGTCTTTCTGTTGTGTCTAGGGACTGCTAACATAGATTGGGCATCACCGCTATTGAGCCAGGTGCTATGAAATATGTAAAGCTATTTCCCAAAGAGACTGCTTCCATTAGGTGTTGTTTTTTTTTTTTAAAACAACTGTTAAAATCCTCCCTGTAGCTGTCTGCCATCGCAGCTCACTCTGGAAACGCGTTTCTCAAGCTGATGCTTGAGGCTGCTTTGAGGAATGCTAGTGGTGTACAGATGAACACAAAGAACAGTGCACAAAGGCCACAGAACTGAAAATTTTCATGTTACTTTTAGTAGTATAAATCTGGAGTAATCTTAATGTCTTTACTGGATGCACTGATATATATATATATATGATTTGACCCTCTAGTGCTTTTGGTGGTGAGCATTACTCCTCTTTCCTTCTTGAATACATATCCCAGATTATCCTGCCAAAGAGACTATAGTGACTTTACAGCACTGCAAAAACTGAGACCATGATTAAGTTCAGCTTTTTTAAAATGTGTTTTTGTTTTGGATACTGTGTGAATAAAACCAGAAGTTAAAACTATACAAATGCATGGGAGAGCATCCCAGTGTAAGTGTATACTGAATAATAACCTTGATAAGAACAGACTAGATTTGTGAGGAAGTGTTGATAAAGAAAATACATATAAATGATGCTATAGGCAAACACATGGCTAAGAACATGTGGCTTTTCAAACCACTTATTAGAAAAGTGGGCTTCCTTTGTAAACACCTGCTTGGATATTTGAATAACATATCATAGAGTCTGATATGAGTTTAGATGAAACTGGAAGGGCTACGAGGGAATGAGAGTTCACAAAGGCAACATGAATCCAGCTCCTCTGAGAAAAAATTATCTGTATAGCAGGCCAATGGATGAATCAGACTGTTGACATTTTCATGTGCAGAATTCCAATTAATTCTGCTCTTCATGGAGGAAATACTTGTTTTTAACATGGATAAAAATAAGAATATTCAGCTGATGGCTATCTGTCATGAGCATGGCAAAAGCAAGGATGGTTTATATACAATATATATGATAGATATTTTTTTTCTTTCCTGCCATCATCACTTGTTACATGGCAGCTGTGTAGTGTGTAAAGTCATGGGTTTACTTCTCTTAATTTTTGTACAGGGCTGTCAGGATAAATCTGCTCAAGAAGGCAGTGATTTTCCACTCATGTCTCAGTGACGTGCCCTTGGCTTTTGAGATATTACAGTGGTGTCTCCCTTTGCCCGTATAAATGTGTAGAAACTGTATTGGCTCGGTTGGATTATAAGAGGCTGACCACGCAGGTAAAAAGGGATGCTTTCAACAGGATGGTTCTTATAGTTGATTACGATGGGTTCAGCTGCTATGTCAAGATGTCTGAAGAAGTACTTGAGGAGATAGTGGTAGGTGAAAAATGCATCTTCAATGTCCATCTCTTCAGGTGGGAAACATGCTATTAGCGCTAGACTCTTTTGTGTTACATTCTCATTCCTGGTTATTTCCTATGTGGATACAGCGACTGAGAACTGGATGTAACAAGTGGGTTACACTCACTACTTATCTACCAGTACCTGTGGTGGTCTGTTCTGGCAGTAAGAAGTTATATTCCCCATAGGTGGTTGAATGTGATTCCAGTTCTTGAAGGGAATGGAGATAAGAGTAAGCCTCTTACTTGTAAACTGTTGGTGGAGGGTCTGTGAGCTTCACTGAAAATGGATGAAATGCAGGAAAAAAAGGACAATTGATCTGCAGATGGGTTTTCCCTTGAGCTTCTCCTGATGTTTCTTCACAGAGCAGATAAAGATGCAGCCCCAATGAAGCCTGAATGATGGGTAAAGGGTGGATAACTTTCCCCTTTTTCCAAATCTATCCGATATCTGCTGCTGCTTTTCCATAATTCCCCCTCATAAGACCTCCTTTATATTTTCCTGCTTTCAAGGCCAGAATTCTGAAAACTGAATTGCTGATTAGGGAATAGTTTGCCTTTTGCAGATTTGTATTGTGTCTTTAACCTTGATCCAAGATGAAGACAGCAGAAACAGCCCCCGCAGTGCACGTTTCAAGTGTGTTTCACTGCACCTGGCAGAGGCGCTGCACTTCTAAGTGCTGAAGTGGTTTGGATTATATAACGACAACTTTCTGCAGAGGCTGCACACAAGCGCAGGTGGAACAGGATGCACATATGAGAGTTGTAGAAGAGAAAACTCTGCTAGTAAAGCTTCTGCTTTGAGAGACTGTTGCAAATGCTCAGAGTAGAGATCTCCACACAACCAGCAAAACACTCGTTTTGCTCGAGCAAAACGAGGCGCTCGTTCTTTTGTCAGCACGCGTGGTCACTTAAAATAGCTTTCTCTGTAGTTATCTGAAAACCTGTTGTGTCTTTTCTGTTCATCCGTATTTCCCTGCACCATTTTATTTATAAACTTCTCATGTGAAATACAACCACTCCCTTGACATTCTTCTCTTTCTTTTATGGTTCCACTTTCTCTAGGCTGGCCGATGTCTCTTCTTGAATACCATCTTTACTACTGACATAGCTTTTTCTGGTTTTAATACAGAGAACACCAACTCTGTCTTGTGATGAGACCACACTAACAGCATGGCTATTTTTAAATGGGATAAAGTGGATTTGCAGGAATGTGCATCAGGTTCACCAATTTCAGACTGGGATATTAGGGAAAAGCATATAAAGGACAGAATGTGCTTTTCTAGAACTGCCTGCAGTTGCAAGAAGGCAAGACTGTGACTATCTCCCTGATTAGCTAATCAGTCAGTTGTCTCCCAAAAAGAAGCTGAGCATAAAACAATCTAGTCAGTGGTGGGACGATCAGAGAATTGAAACAGCTTCTTATGGGAATACTCTAAAAACACAGATTTCTGGCATTCAGCTGTGAGAAAACAGGTTTGGTTTGTGAATGTTCAACAGAGCTGAAGTCCTTTGGCTCAGTAACATGACGTGCTCAGCCCAAGCGTTTCTAAATGTATCTGCACTGGGGATTTTTTAGCATTGTATTAATTCAATGAACAATGTAAACTAACAGCGTCAGAGTAAAACTGTAGCTATATGTTCCTGGATTTACATCAGTAAATTTCTGCACTTTAGGGATTTCCAATAAGCCTAACTTGTGTTACAGGTGTTTTTCTAATTAGTCATGTATGGTCTGTATTTTAAACTGATTTTTTTCCCTGAATTTTAGAGATGTGAAAAGATTCCAGCTCATTATTAACCTGAAGTATAGTCAGCATACTTTTAATTTCTGAACAGAAATATCCTATAGTACCTTTTGAAATGTTTACACTCCCTTGACAGTACAACTATTGATTTCTTAATCCTGTTAGAAAGAGTGTAGTGGAACAAAAGGCACGATATGTGGAAACATCTTGTTTCACAAGTCAGCAAAGATGCTTAGTTTGTGTCAAATTATCTGTGGATATATTGCAGGAAAATGAAAGTTCTACTGAAAGTCTGTAATACTGAGCAAAGCATTTGACTGATTTCTGTTCATAGCTAACTATAAGATGTTTATGGATCATATCCTGATATTTCATTGTTCATTTGAAAAATTAATTAAAATGAATGCAATAATTTGTATAAGGAAGGAAAAGGTGGTTTGGGCCTTATATCCTTCTATTAATCTTCTGCAAATCAAAATATGCTAGAGTTAATTGAGTTTATATTGATGTTGGACGCACCCTTTCACAATTTACCCAGGGGAGTAATTCTAACGCATATTACCAGTGATCCCAAGTGTGTGTGTGAGAACTGTAAGCAAACTAAAATAGAACCTGCATGTATTTTCCAGAAATTTCAAGAGCACAGAGGAATCGTTGCTCTGATTATCAAAAGCTGCTCCATTGTCCAACTAATTAATTTTCATAGCATGAAACAAGCACATTTTGATAGATGCAAATGTCCACCTCAGCCAGGTGGGAGTGGAAGATGAGGCCCACTAGAGAAAATCTACCTTACAGGTAACATATAATAACCATACTTGAAACTAATGCATCTCTCTCCTGATAGAATAAGGAGTGACAAGATTTCCTTGCAAAACTGCCAACAGTCAGTTCTAATGCAGTAACATCAGAAATAGTTTCCGCCATTTACCTTGTGCAGGATGCAAATTAATTCAAAATCCACTGCAGGTATTTAGACTGTGAAATGAAGAAAGGAGGGAAGATGAAACAAAAGAGAAGAGCAGCCTTGAGTCCCGCAGTGAAGCGCAAACACTCCTCCAATTAAGCTACACATTCTGAGTTTTTGTAAGAATCCATGAGCTGCTCTGGGCTTCAGAAAAACTCCTCTTCATTCTCTCAAAACCCAGGCTGCATGCTTCATAGGCACCTTTCAGTCCCTAGCACTTAGAGAAGGCTATGCATATGTATGTTCAAAAAATCAAATAACGACAGTATTTTCTATAAAGTATGACAACCCCATCCATCTGAAACTCTTACTGTGGGATGCTGGGTTGTGTGTATAAGCCCCTTCTTACCTATGGCTCCATTTGTGTTGCAGGTTTGATCCCTCTGCTGACACACCCCAGCGCGGTGACGTTTCGGCACGGATAACCCTACAGCTACATCTCTTTTAGTTAAGTCCCCAGCTCGGATGCAGGGAAGCTGCCTGCGCTGTCAGCTGTCACACTGGCATTTGGAAACATTCTGACGGTGACAATTGTTCTGCTAAGACGGGGTCTGACATTTATCCCTCAAGGAGGCTTCACGGGAAAGCTGTAAAGCCCTCTGGTGAGTTTTAAAATCTATTCACCTACACTGCAAGCAATTAATTCTTAATCATCATAATCTGCATGTAAAATAGGTAAATACTGTCATTCGCACCTCCTGTAATCCAGCCTAAACCACTTCCAGTGCTTTTAGACACCAACTAAGCAGCTGATAAAGCTGTGCTGAGACTGGGAGAGAGTTCCCTCCCAGGTAAGCAGGAAGGTGTCTTTTCACCTTCAAGTTGCTGGCTGCAAAACACTTCAAAACTTATGCTCCCAGGTCAGGGGAGGTACCCAATGCAGACTTTGATGTCTGCTGTGCTTGTTCCCTCTATTTTCCAAGTACGGTGTAAGAAAATCTGGGTCAAACTAGATGTAAAATACACTTTTCCAAATTATATACCACATAAACAAGCGAAACTCTCACTTGCATCAAAAGAAGCCACTCTTACCTAAGCAAAGCTGTAATTTGGTTCCTTCATTCCCAAATATTCATCTCTTAAGCAGCTTCTTTTTAGAGAAAAACACCCGTTTGGCAAGCTGACAAAATAATAAAAATGTGTGCGGAACTTGCGGTCAATATCAAACATATTTGAAAATATTAATTTTTCTGTAGTCCATGATCAGGAATCTTATTTATATAAAAAGTGTAAAATGAGCAACAGACAAATACAGGTTAAATAAAAGCAGAATAAAACCCAGTTTAAACCATCTAGCATATTCCTAACCACTTCAAAATCATATAAAGCAGAACTGCATGATGGATCACTACAGAATTCCCATTTAAAAGAATGGATTTTTCCCTATCTTCCCGTGAAACTCTTGACTTCATTCCTCTGACAGTGCTTTAATGAACTCTCTAAGCTATTTGCTTGGCAGAAAACTATATAAAAATGAATCATCAAAGATACAGAAAGTGGAACAGAAAATTGCAATGTGCAAAACACCCAAATGAGCAGACTTGCTGCTGCTCAGGAAGAATATACACAACCGGGATGAGGGTTGCTGGTGCCACTCGAGCCCTGAGAGTGCGGTGGTTCTGAGAAGCTTTACAAATACATTCCTATGGTGTCACAAATCTGTCTTAGAGAAGGACACAGCTTTGGTGACACAGCAATACACTTCTGAGAAGAATCACTTGAACAATGAGCTATTGGGGATATCGTTCATTACAATCAACACAGAAGAGCACAAGAGCCCCAAGAAGCAGAGTGAATGGAAATAAAACAAATAAAAAAAACCCTCCGAGTGCTACACTGACCAAAATATGTTGTTTTAAAGGAATTTATTCTAAGATACAAGTTTCAGAGAAAGTAGAAAATATCCATGGGAAAAAGGCTTGCTTTTCCTTGATGACCTTGAATGTCACTGCTGGTTACCCCTGGCAACAGCCAAAGACCAGCTGGGTTTCAATAAAAGGAAAATGCAAGGGAGAGCAAGGACCAATGTTGCCAGTGAGTTTAATTATCCACTTTCATGTTTGTATTAGTAATTGGTTTCTGGGGTGTTGGTTTTTTGTAATGTTTAATCCATGTAGATGGCAATACGCTGTGCTACTGCTGTTCCTCACGCATGGCCGAGTGTCTTTTTTAAGACCAAACCTGAAGCTCCGCAGGCACCATGAGAGGCTTTGGCAATGCCGGGCTCTGTACCAGGCAGCTGTCCCCTCCCTGTCCTGCTGTGTCACCTCTGTGGGGGCTGCCGAGCCCGCCACGCTGCGGTCTCACACACCAGTGTCTGTTTACGGACAGAACCAAGCAAAACATCTAATACTTCAGGGTAGACAAGTCTGTACACCAGGATAACCAACCAGGCACTGAACACCAGGCTTGGTAAACATGGTGCATGTTCCAAGGTCACCCTAATTGCCTATTGTGCTTTTCTTTCTTGCCCTCGAGAAATAATCAAGTTAATGATCCCATTTCCTGGCAAACCTAGAAACTCTATTAATTTTACTGATTCATCCTAATACAGTGATCACTGCCAAGATTTTATTTTGGTGTTTGGTGTGCAGTGAAGCTAATGTAATTTGAAAATTATAACATTGGAAGATAAGTAGTGACATAGGATTGATTAAAAACGCAATTTCAATGAATCACATGCTTGCTCCTATGGAAAGATTAGTTATGGCCAGTTGCAAAGAAAGAAATGAGACTGGAAACAACAGGGGCGTGGGCTTGAAGCAACTGAGCTTCCCCTTCTTGGTTTGTCACTGCAAATCCAGCCTGTAGCACACAGTGTGATTCCTTTAAATCACTGTGCATGTTTGGGTAGAGATGTTTTACTTGGATATGAGCAGAATAACATCTAAAGAAGGTGTTCAGCCAATTTGTAATAAAATCTACCTCTTCCCATCACTAATTCTATATAGTCACAAGCCTGCAAACATCTTGGTGATTTGCAATCTTAAAATTAATCAGCTTTAAGGAAAGCTGGAATTGTTTGTCCTAAACAATTCAGTCATGTGATTAAAAGGAAACAGGTGTAAGATGCAAGAGTCAGGGAAGAGATTCTACTTTGGGTTTTTGTTTGATCTGAAAAGCCAGCCATCTCATCTGTTGCATTCATTCTCCTTTAGGAAACATTAATCTGCACAGATGGTGAAACCCAGTAATCTCTGCTGCCAGCTGCAGAGTGGAATTTTTAATGAAATGGGAATTTGAAGGTTTTCACAGAAAGCACTAGAATCGCTCCTATTATTTCCCGTGATGCCCAAATTACTTTGACTGTTATTTGACATCTACTGTACTGTAAATATAACAGCCGCACAGCTTCGGTCACAGCCCAGACACAATCATTTTGAACGGCCTTTGTTGTTTGCAAAAGCCAGATGCTGAAAGCATCTCAGTTAAAGAGAAAGAAATAAGTCATCCACCCTCAGCACATCTACTACAAAAAGGCTGAGAACTTATAACCTGTTATTTGGAAACTTCATTTTACCTTTTTTGTGAGATTTAAAATAGTTCTAGTATGTTTGTAAATGAAAGTGAAGCCAGATTTGTAAAAAAAGACGCCTAGAGAACACACAGTTACCATCAGTTTTTCATCCTTGTGATTTAAAGACTTTGGCTGAAGAATGTGCTCCAGCATTTAGGTGGGTTTTGTTTGTTTGCTTGGGTTTTTTTAAAGAGAATTAGAAATTATAAACTAACAGCTTTCTGTGCCACAGTATGGGCAAATTCAGACACGGGTGAGAGCCGATATTACCCATTTGACTTTGGTGGTGATTTAACCATTTATGCCAGACCTGATTTGTTTCCAGCAGCCCAGACACACACCAAGAGGTGCTTTGGAAATTAGGCAAATTCAGGTGTAAACTCGGAAGTCTTTGCTGCATTGGTATGAATACAATCCTACTGGATAGTACTGTAAATGTGATGATGTAAGTTAGTGAATAAGGCATTTACCCCTGGACTAGGGACTTGTGTTTTACCTGCATTTGCCTGGTTAATTTGATCAGAACCAAAAGGCCAGAAATTCACAAAATAACCCAAGGTTAATAGTTTTGAAATGAATCAGGTAAATGATTTGTGTTCTATGCGTGCAGCCTGCATGGCAAAGGTGCCATCAAAGTGTTGGGTCAAATCAAATAAATCAGTTAAAGTGCTATAAAATATGAATGCAGAGGGAATAGATGAGATCTTGATGTGAATAATAAAATAGTCTATAAGCTACCTGAAGTAAATCAATCTTCCTTTCATGCAGCAAATACAAAATGCAGTATATTTCATATTAACTGTGGCTGAAGTGAAAATATATTCAGATGAAGATACAATATTAGAAGTCTATTTAATCTAGTGGAGGAAAACACTGTCGTAAGTGATCGTTAACTTCACAGAGGTCTAGGGGTCAGAGTGTTGAAAATAATTCAGTCCTTAAGATGCAAACAGACACTTGAAGTGATTTTGAAAGACACAGACTCATTCTGGTACTAAGTTCCATTGATGAAAACAGGGTTCAGAACATTTGTAAATCTTCATTAGGTATGTAATGATGTTAAAAATATGGTCCCAGAATTCTTACGAAGTTTCCTCTGAAAATTGTGTAATGAAAATGGCTTTATGTTTCAGAAAAAAACGTTTTAATGGAATGGCTTTATTTCTCTTGAAACATTATTTACTGCGATATTCATCCCTATTATGCAGAAAATAATAGAATTAATGTTTTTAATTAAAATGAGCAACAAGCATTTTGATGGAAAGTGCAATAGGGAAAAAAAGCTCTCCAAATCTATTTCAACCAAAAAAACTCCCACTGAAAGGATCTGGCTTTTCTGACTGCTCTTTGAGAATGAATTCTTTTAGTTCTATATAATCCACTAGTCAAATTCATGCACGAAAAATGTTACATCTTTGGCAAAAGAAAAAAAAAGGTACAGCCATTTACAAAACCAGTCTTGGTTAACTCTAAATGATTTCAAAATTACAAGAGACAAGCATCCTATTCTATTTCCTTCAAATCAGTTCTCCATGTTATTCTGTGAATATTTGAAAGTATATTAATACAATTAATATTAAAAGCTACCTGAACATGTTTACTTTATGTTCATTATAGAGACTGACGAGAAAACAATAAATGGAGAACAGTATTTGTGGATTAACCTTTGTGAGAAACAATCCAAACCAGGCTGTGAGAGCTTCTTTCCTAACCTGAAATGGGAACAAACAAGCCATGTTCCTTTTAGAGGGAAATGAGATTTTTCAAACAGAGTCAGGCAATATGTTTACTACCATTAGTCTTAATTCCTGTTCCAAACGCGACGGTTGAAGTCCTCAGCACATCTTCAAATGACACGTGTCTTCCCAGAACATCCACACAAATACTACCTGTTATATTGCTTCCCAGCCAGGGGTCGACATCTCTTTCTGCCCTTCAGCCTCTGCCGGGCGCAGCCTCGTGCCTGTCTGCCCCAAATGGTTCGGCACAGATAAGCAGTTCCCTTGGAACGTATTCCAGTGCCTAGAGACGAGACACATCTTTCCTACGTGCATCCTTCCTCGGGATACCAGTGTCTGCTCAGAATTTGCCTTCTCAATAAGTCAGAATACACCAAACTATATTTGTCTCCATGCAGTCCTTGCAAATTCCTGCTCTTGCTGCCTCTCGTTGAGGCTCAGGGACGTCACCTCTCCCTGTCTAGCCATAATTTTAGCGATTTGGGATTTGGCCTAGATAAACTCAACAGGGCACAACGGATAAAGATATTCAAGGACAGGTTTGTGTTTCAGTCATACTGGTGCAAATCCAGAATTATACTGGATTTATATTTATCTGAGACAAGAACGTAATGTACACAGGGTTTTTTTTTTACAACACTAGTGGAATGTTTTTGTGCATACATGAGTAAATATTAGTTCCCCTAAAACATGTTGCTCTTGTAGAAATGATTAAAGAACAAGATGAAAGAAAAAAAAAACTCAGTTAACTAACTACTACTTGGAATTGCTAACCAGATTTTTTTCCTGCCTATTGCATTATCTGATCAATCCTGGTTTACAGCATATGGCTTCAACCCGAGGTAGTTACCCAGCTCCTATTAGTCCTTTCATATTTTCCTTTTGTAGAAGATACTGCCTTAAGGACTAATCTATAAGTGAGAAAGACTACGCTGTCATTCTCAGCAATAAACAGCAAAAATGTTGTCTTTGTGAACCACTGCAAAACATTAAATATTTCCTTAAAGTGTAAGTTTTCTTCCACTAATATTAATACAAAATGAAAGTCTTCCGTGAGGGTTATTGGCCTGTGATTTATTTTTCTGTCATACAGTTTGTGCCAGCAGTTTATTAAGGTATCACCTAAGTGCCTGACTTGCACAAACAGCCATGGTGATGTCCAGCTACTAGTACATGTGCCAGTAACTTGAGGCTGTACAACTGCAAGTGGGGTTTTATTCACTGATAAGGAAGCCTCCACAGAAATCCACAGGAGTTTATCAAATGGCTCTCTCTTGGAATTAAAAAACCAAAAGAGACTCATCACATTTTAAAGAAAATACTCTTGGTGATAAGGTGGTTTAGTAGATCGTCATTGCTAAAATAGGCTGTCCAGTTTTAGGTAACTCATCATTACCGAAGCAATACTATCTGTGCAACAGAGATTCCCTAGCATTAAAAATGTTGTGACTCACAATGCTCCTGCCTCTAACCTCTTCCTTCAAGTGGCAAAATGTTTCAGCTTCCAGCATTCATATTAGGAAAACTTTGAAGTGTTGGGGTAGGTAGAGGTGAGGATACCACCGAAAAAGAAACAACGACAAAAAATCCCAACCAACCAACCAGCAAAATAACCCACACACCACAGAAAACAACAAACAAAAAGCCAAATCATGAAACTTAGACAAAGGAAGTAGTAGCAAGAGCAAAAAAAGGAGTTGGGATTAAAGTGGCCGCTTGTGCGGGGGAGAGGAGGAAAGGACTATCCTGAAGAACTTCCATAGTGATTCAAAGACATACAATTTGCTGCTTTTATCCCAAGCAATTACACTGGAACTATCTCCTGTTACACCACATGTGACACAATGAAAGCCACCCACACTATTAAACATGAGAAGGAAAGATCCGTTTGGGGAAATGAAAGCAGCATTACAAAACTTCCCAGTCATTGCAAGGCAAGGCAAAGAAAAGCTTTTATTGAATGTTGTGGCTTGTTGAGCATGGTTTCTCTTTGTGACGTGTTGCCATGCTTACAATAAACAGCTTTTGGGGTTTTCAAATGCCTCAGCTTTGCTTCAGTGTGTTTAATCACCTGCAAAAGCTGTTTATTGCCTTGTATACTTCCCCCATCATGAGCATTATCCTTTAAGTATAAGGCTTTACGGTGAGTCTAAGCAGGCCAAATGATGCAAGGGCACCAGGAACGATCAAAGCTGCGTGCGAGCACAGATGAAATAAATCCATAGCAGGACCACAGACCATGAAAGTGGAAAGATAAGCTATAGCAATGCAGTGCAATGATTTCACAGGCACTCTGCTTATCCTTTAAAACGCACCCTTGTTTGTTGAGAGCCACACCGTGCAACTATCAGAGAAAGATGTATGAATTTCGAGAAAATTATGAGGGATCCTGATAGACAAAACCAGAAAGGCTAATAAAGGGGTTTTTTGTCTCCTTTGCTTCTGAAGGCTTCAGCTAAGGTGCATTAAAACAGCTGCAAACATAATAAAAAAAGCAGAACACTGAGAAAGTATTTAAATGAGAAAATGTGATATTACTTAGAGTACTTCATTTATCAGTATAGAAGGACTACACGCACTTGTAAAGGGCCTTTTCTAAAAGGATATCAAGACCAGGAACAATTAATCAAAGGCTTTTTAATATAAAAGAGTAGCTTTTCCTCCTGCAGCAGCAGAGATAGAAAGATGGCTGAATTCAATTCAGATATCTTTAAAGCTTTTTTGCAGGTATTTTTTACTTTGGTTAAGAACATAATAATATCAAGACATGCAGCAACTGTGTTGCTACTGAGTTTGATAACAAAGATATGAATAGTGGTCAGCATAACATCAAAGCAATGATGGTGATGCACCTATTTCAAAAAAAGTCCAGTGCCACTAGAATTTCCAATTTCTGTGTGGCCATTTTTTATGGAGGAGATGGAAAAAAGCCAGCATGACAAACAATGGAATGATAAAACTGACATAAATTGTATATCGGAGGTAAAAGCATTGGGCCAAATACCTTTTTTTTGTCTTTAATGTCCTGAAATATTTCCAGACAGAAGGCATTTTATAGCTATTGACAATAAGGCTGCCAATTCTTGCCCAGTAGAAATTATAATTTTACTACTCCCCTGTGTGGTTTTTAAAAAATTTATATTCCTTTTATTTAGAAATTTGGCTGTTCAGTGACATTTCCATGCCAGGAAAATTCTAACTTCAGTCTTATTTTCTTTTACCAGGCTTTTGATACATTTTGTGTATTTATCTTTAATTTTTGCTAAATTTTCAGTTGTGATTAATGAAATCCTGTAAGCAGCACAAGTCCTTTGCCTAGTCCATGACTCATCTGTGTCCTGAAGCCACCGAAAAGTGGGACCAGTGGCAATTCCCTTTTACCAACTAACTGGGATTGCATTGTGTACCGACAAGACTCAAATTGTATATTACAGCTAAGTGAAAAATTTCAGTCACAACTGACTTACTTTAGATTGAAAATCTTTTTCCTGCACTTTTAAATCCATCAGAAAAGCCACCCAATGAGTGCTTAGCTGATATGTATGTGCTGGCCAGCTATACCCAACTTGCTCTCCATTCTTAGAAGTAATACTGGGAATGTCATATTTGTTACCGTATCTTGCTAGCAAATGAATTAAATTTGCCACTTAACCGAGCATGAAATTATGTTTTCAATAATAATTCAATAAAAGCTGCATAAGCTGGGAACAATTACATATCTCATTGAAGAATCCAGTATCACCAAAGGTGTCCATTTTAGTCATTAAATGAGGTGTGATTGCCCATCCATAGTGCATCAAGACAGAGAGCTGATAGCCCAGTTAGCTACAATGAGCCAATAGAGGATGCAGGTAGTAAAGTTTATTGATTGGCCTCAAAATACCATAAAAAGCTAATGACATGTAGCTTTCATTTCACAAAAAATTGCAAAATATATCTCTTTAATGCTTTGTGGACTCTTGCTAACATGGCAGATCTTGAGATGAGAACTATCCTTTCATTCGGGAATTACTGTGCCAGTTTCCTTCTTGTTCGCAGCCAGTTTCTGTCTGTTCTAATTGGGTGCTACTCCTCATGCTCTCTACAGCAGTATTATTCATTTTCATAATATTTGATGTGCAGAACTCTCTGTCTTCTCACGGTATTAAAAACGGTTGCAGTCAGGCTAACAGTAATATTTATAAAGTTTGTTGTAATAATGTGACATACTCAATATTTCATGCAGCACAGCTGTTTTGTTCTCCCATTCCATATACCAGATGCTGTAATATTGTTCCTAATGTATGTGTGGTGACAGGCTGCTGCAAAGTTCCACCCCATGCAGCTCAACAGCACAGCTCTCTCCTCAGTAATCTCTTCTAGGGTGCTCACAGGTCGTCCCAAACCTTCTAAAGATGACAGATGGTATCTGGCAGAGGCAGGAAGAAAAGTCCAAGTGCTGACACACATTTTGCTCCTCCTAATAGTTCCTCTTTTTAGGAACCTCTTTAATAAATAGTTCACTGTACATCCCTTTCCTCATACGATTAGTGATGCAGGGCACAATGGTGCACTGGAAAAGGACAGACGTTACTAGACAAAGGATTTTAGATGTTGAAACGGATATGTGGTTTTACAGCTAAAGGGCTTTCAGGAAAAGACAAGTCTAAGTGGAAGAGAGGATATGAGCAAAACCTATTGGCCAAATAACACTTAATCCTTTCAGTGAGATAATCAGAGAGCCCAGAACGAGCTGAGGAAAGAGACTGAATTGAGAATACCTCATTATTAACAGCATTATCAGAGATCTGGAAACGAAACAGGCTTTTATCCAAAGAATGGTGGAGATGCAACTGAAATACTCCCTGACTTGCGATGATTTCTGGGTTCTCATCTAGTGCCTTGTAGAGGTTTTCATTAGCAAAGCCTTCAGTGACTGAACGTATTTTGGAGTTCACGGTCAAGAATCTATTCACAACAGTGTTTCTGAGTTTATATTTTTCACTTGGTTTGAAGGTGGTGATTGTTTGCAGTCCAGGCAGCAACACATACAACATGACAGTCACGGAGAATAAAGGATTGGTCCTTCCATGAGGATATTAAGCCTTCACTTGCAGAGGTGAGCATTCATCATGAAACTGGTCTAAGGCTTCTTATCAATAATTTCTCCTCTTCCCTTGCACTGTTTTGGGAGAGTAGGAACAGGAGGTGATAAAGCAGCTGGACACTTATAAACATCTTGGTGATATTTGCAGTGATATTCTAAGGGGAACTGAGTAAAGCTTCAACTTCAAACAGCACTTAAAGAACATGACATTTGGAAAAATATCAGTCCATTCAAACATCCTGAGCTGTTTAGGCGGAAGTTTTCCCCAAACCATGGAGATGAATGCAGAGAAACCCACCTTGGCTGTCTGAGCTCCAGACCAGCCGTGACTGCCAAGTCAGATTTCCTGTTTCCACAATTTGAGCTGATACCTCTGCCTGTTGTTCTGTGAGGCAGCTCTGGTACTTCTGAGCAGATCTCTTGTAGTGCACCATTGGCCTGTGGGACTGACGACACAGCTGGGAGAGGATTTTAACTGTGACCTTGCTCAGTGTACATACAGTGGTCCTTACACGTGTCGTTGCACTGCGCTTTGCAATGGTTCTCAGAAGGCTTAGCAATGTTTAGCTCCCTAACTAGAATTTATCACAATAGTAAGAAAACAGCAGACCACTTATATTCAAATGCTGCTGCATCTTCTAAACCATGTTTTTCTAGAAGAATGAAAACTCCTTGAGTGAGACACTTCTTGGGTACATTAAGTTTTTTATCCATGTGATGTCACATCCTTATTAGTTTATTGTTTTGCTTACAATGTCGAGTTCTTAGTGCTGTACTCCTTGAAAGGTATTGAAAATGATGCATTTTCACTGGAGAAAATAGCAGACAAACACCGACGTGCAAAATGGTGATGTTAACAGCAGCAATCTACAGGACATGCAATTGCTTTCTTTAATGTACATCTACCTGTGAAATTCCCTGTTACTTAAGTCCTTAGCTTTGATAGCTCCTGCCTTCACAGAGACGCACTGCTTGCAATAAGATGCCTATGACAAAAAGCTATTGGAAATAATTCAGCATAATAGTAACAAACTGGTTGTTGACTTGTTTCCCACTTTCCCTGCACTAATCCCAGTATCTGCTGGCCACTTTCATCTAACTTTACTTTGACAAAGAAGAAGAAATCTCAGTGTTTTGTGAAAATGGCGTAGAAGAAAGGACCAAACAATTTTGTACTGAGGGACAGGCAGGTAAAACTCAGGTATTACAGACTGCTGTTAGCAGCAGGCAGCTGGGCAATCAGCAGGTGCATTTGCAGCCTGGCTGGCACAAAGGAACTTGGAAATAACCACAGCATTTTCTGCCTTTTCCTTCTAATGGAGGAGATCTGGAGTAGTGGAGAAGCGATAATGGGGGACAGAGGGTATAAAGAAGCTAAAATGAGATTCTGTAGGAAACCAGGCTGTGTTATTTTTTCTGTTTGTGGAACACTTTGTGTTAACAGAAGATTTGTCAAAAAGAGGCCTCCCAAAAGGTCAAAGATACAAAAATCATTTATGGCCAACATGTAGCTGCCTCAAGGACTGAGGACATTTGAGTGATGACAAATGGGTAAGTAGATGGCACAAAACTTTGCATGATAATAGAGGCCTATTCCATTTGAAATTTGATCGCAGATGCTGGCATGCATCCCTGTGCTTCCAAGCAATATCCTTCTGTAACTATATATACATAAAAGGAGTGTGGTGTAAGTACTATAACAGGTCTGGATACAACATCCATCTAGTCATGGGTAGACAGTGGCTTACTTTCATTGAGAAGATTTCAAACAGACAAGATAAAGTGCCAAAGTTTTAAGCCTGAAGTTGAGATTTAGAGGCATGGATTTACTGTTGGGTGGCTAATGAATCCGAGAATCTGTCCAGTATCACTGCCTTCCATCCATGCCAAATCCAGCTTGGTAGTGAGGTTCTGGGTGCAGAGTTTCTCTCGCTAGTGTTCAAATCTGCCCCTGGGCAACATCAAATGAGGAGACCTGTTTAACAGTGTTTCTGTGCTTTAATTGAGCAATACCTAGTAAATAGCCTCACATGTGTCAAACAGGGAGTTACATCCCAATCCATTTTCAGGCTATTGAAACCCTGGCAGCCCGTCATTTTTAGTAACACACTGAAAGAAGATCATGAACGTATATTTGCATCAAAATCTTAAGTCACTCAAAAGTAGCTATTAATGTCCATCATATAAATAATATGCTTTACAAAACTAAACACAGAAATACATTTATTTGGGAGGGCTGTGATGCCAGCAAAAGTACATTTGTGTGACTAAAAATCATTCACATTTTAATATTTTTTTTTCAAAGGCTTCTTTGCACAGTACATTTGAATACTATTTTGAGTAGAGGTCTTAAACAGTCCTAGATGAAATAGGACTAGACGAAATACTTAGTTAAGGCTGAATACTTAGTTAAGGCAAAGTATCTTCAAAGGAGCTTTTAAGTGACAGCTCAGCACAGCTGAGCTGCCATTGGCATAGCCCTGGAAGATGCTGTGATTTAAAGTCATATCTGTGATATATTTCTTTGCACTGTTTGTGTGGTAGGGAACAGAGGAGCAAAGAGTGTGAGTAGAGGGATTTAATACTATCAGGAGCAAATTATGATGTTGATACGCTGCCTCCAGCTGCTGGCTGGGGCACAGGATATGGGAGTTAAGGGTACACCCATTCGTTTTTACTGCACATCCAAAGACAGTAAAGAATCACAATTTGTCCTTATTAACCCTTGCCTGCTCTTCTCCTTCTCCTTCTCCTTCTCCTTCCTCCTTCCTCCTTTTCTCCTTCTCTTTTTCTCCTTCTCCTCTCTTTCCTCCTCATCCTCTCTCTCTCTCTCTCTCTATATATATATATATACATACCTCAAATGTATCTGTGTGGCAACATGCCATATAAGTCAGTGTATTCTATGCAACATCCTCTTCTGCTGAATAGAGACAGGCGGCACTGAGTTGTTAAAATAAATAAAAGTGCAGTATGCAGTACATTTTTTTTTCTGAGCAGTATGCCACAGGTTAGAGATTAGCACTACTTATATTTATATGATCTATGTTTTCACCTTGATCGCAAAAGCGGCTTCAAGAAAGTCAGACCTTGTAAATTCATAATGTGGAAATAAAGAGTCATCTTTTTTTTTTTAAACACAGAATTATCTTTTAATAGTCACTTCAGATGCTTCAACTGCTTTTGTGAAACAACCCCCTCAGGCTATATGAGCACCTATATGAGTTCCTTTCAGATGGTTTTAAGCTGTGATGGAAGTTATACAGATTTAAGTTCAAGACTACTTTACTGAAGTCATCTCTTTGCCTATTTAGAGCATTATTCAGAGCTGGAGGTGATGCAATGGAGACAAAACATAAATTCAAAAAGTCAACAGTTTATTGACTTTCTTTATAAATGATGCTCTTTTTTTCAGACTGATGGTTTAATCAAATGTCTTAAAGTGAGTTTTTGGATTCTGAAAAATTCCAGAAAATAGATGGCAGAAGAAAGCTTATGTGTTCCTTCGCTTTTATCTGACCACTGAAATGATGAGTAATAGGATACAGCTTTAGGAAAAGGAGATAAGCTAAGAGTCTCATTACATACGCACAGAGGTGTACACACAAAGACACTTATTTTTCCTATAAGACAAAGGTTCTAAATTGAGACAGAAAAGATGAACTGGATCCTAGAGAAGGCTCATGAAAAAGGGACCGTTATGTATTTGGTATTTTCTACTAATGTAAAAAGTTTCTACCTTTTTTTTTCTCGTTCTTCTGTGCGAGTTTACAAAAGGAAATGTTTTTGTTTATTTTAATCATCCTCTTCACATTTGCCAGTTGGAACAGACTCCCCAGTAATTTTTGGTATTCAAGTTCCTTCTCCTTCTCTTGGTTTAAAAGCTACAATTACCATTGTCAGGCCTACATCGATAGTTTGGGACTGTTTCTTGTTCAGGGACACAAGCAATAACCTGATAAAGAAGTGGAGACAAAACTATTCCATTATAATTGCTTTCATTTTAAAATTACCTCAAACGAACCATAGTTACAGGTTCAAATACTCACCCAGGTGCCACAGAGGGCAACCACACAGCTGAGCAATCCTACTATGCGCTCTGATTTACTGTCTCTTTCTGTGCAGGAACAACATAACCCAAATAAAAATGGGGTACATGCAAAAGGATTATTTTCTCTTTCCATTTTTTTTGCTAGGCCTGCAACCCCCTGTAATATACACTGTCCCTTACATTAAGAACAGTTTCTTACACCCAGTTTTTGTGCATTTTCCTCCTCTGCTCCAAAATAAAGTACCAATAGTTCTCCTTAGCCTGTTGAGTGACGTGGAGCTGAAATACCTGCACTGCTTTACCATCCAGATCTCAGTTTGATGAGGAGCTGCTGATCCACAGATTTGTTTTTGATTATTAGATACAGTTCATTGACCACTGCTTCAGTTTTTTCCCTTAAGCTCCTTTCTAGCATCTAATCCTAAAATATATAGATTAATTCTCCTATCTATAAGCAAACTGTGCCTGCTTCAACCTTCAACAATCAACGACTAACAGTAACAGGAGCAAATCAAATGAACTTGCACTTCTCCCCAACACCAAACTGCTACTCAAAATTCTGCATGGCACTATCGACTGCCACAGCAATTTGTATCTCACCCCAGCAGCAGTGTTATTTATCCCTGCCTTTTCTCGCTTACAGCAGAACCGACATGTGTCTATTAGAAAGTAGCTACTCCAGCTGCAAGACGGGCAGAAATCTCTGTCAAATATATGGTGATTTCTTGATTACATTCAGTGTAAAAGGGACATGTGACTAAGAGAAGGGTTATCTGTCATGCTGGAGACACAAAACCAAAGAAAAAAGTTTCACAAGCATCAGACCTGCAATTATTTTGTGCTCCAGCCATAAAGTAGGTTTACTTAACTTTTGCATGAATGAACTGATGATAAGTCAATGTGGATCTTGGTTTATTTCCTGATTGCTTTCACTTATTTGGGGTTGCTGCAACCCAACAAGTGTCCAGTCCATCACTTTAGACATTTTAGATGAAAGTCCGAGTTAGTTAACAAAAGGAAGAGAACCTTTTCCCAGGTTGCTTGATGGCTGCGTCCAGCTAAAGCTCATCAGGATCTGGGGCTTTCCCAGCTCACACTTCCGAGCTGCCAAGTTACTTTAAGCTGTTGGTTTCACCTCATGTCACTTACTAACACAATGGAGAACATGCAATACCATAGAAGTATTAGAAATGTTAAACAATTATTTAAGCAGGAATATTATATTTCATTTTTTATTCATTAAACTTTTTGATGTTTGCATGAGACTTTTGACTTTCTAAAGCCACTCTAAATCAAAACATCATATTATTAAGCCCTCTAAAAATTCATCACAAATCAGTTTACAGATGACATTGATGTCTTATTGCTATCCATTCCTCCTGGACCATTTCTAACAATTCATTTTTTATATTCCTGCGGTGCTGAAATATGGTTCATACCAGTATCTGTCCTTTTAGTAATCACCAAGGCAAAGCTTGGGAGTTGTCATATACAGCACTCTTGAGAAAAATGCTAGTAATACTCTGAATTGATTGAACAGCATGGAATCAGAGCTAGCTGGCAAAGAAACCATTTAACTGATTCCAATTCATAAATCTCTTTTCTTCTACCCTATTTTAGTTTAGAAACTGCTAAATATCGCCATTATCTCATGATGCATAGAATGAATCAATTATTTATAAAGATATTAATTTAAATAATATGCGATTGCATTCACTAATGTCACATATGAGAAAGCAGACTTATGGATCTTACTGAGTAACTTTCATTTATGCACACTGAGCTAGAGAATGTATATAACAGTCTTTGGCCAGCAGATATTGATTTATTTATTTCCCCAGAGGTCAACATCAGGTACAATGGCCTTCCTTGTCTTAAAAATAAGGGGATTTTAAACAGAACTTCACCTACTTTAAGTCACAATTTAAGTCCTTGAGCACGACCTAAGATGATTAGTAAGACACAGTATCATGTGACAAGGTTTAATTAACTGGAGGGATGCACTTAAGAGTCTAAAGCAAATACTGTTACTTAACACACTTTTAGGGGGAAAAAAAATAAGGATGACCATGGCCAAGAACTGTAGTTCAGTCTTAAAGAATCTTGGAAATAAGGCTTTGGAATTGAACTCCACAGATAATCAGGAGATCAAAGGCAGATGGGCTACAGGTCAGTCAGACAAATTTTGGGGGACCAAAGGCAGAACTCTTGGTGAAGAGGGACTGTCGGCACTGGGAATGGAGGAGGAAAGCCCAGCAGAGGAGAACTGCAGTGAGGGGTGAGGTGGTTTGTTTGTCCACTACTAGTAGTAGCACATGCCCAACAGTCCAGAAATCTGGGCTCCGGAGGTTCAAACTCATGGTGCTTGCTGCCTAAATGTCACTAGACTGCAACGGCTCATCAGTAAATTATTTCTGTTATCCTGTTGCTGATTGCCTTGATGCTTATGTGAACCAAAGGAAAAAAAAGCGGAGGAAATAAAATGGTGTTTTTCTTTGTGGTAGAGTGGAAGAGTGTGATTTGCATATTAATAAAGGTTTGTATTGTTTATTAAAAAGTGCCATTTATCTGAAATGAGCTGAATGTTAAACTGACTAAAATGGATAATCAAGAGACAAAGCTGGGCCTGGGAGAGAACTGAAACTTAGGGAGTTTCCTCAAAATCAGCTTTTCTTCTGGGGAATTTATCTGCATGTAAACTCATTAAATATCTTGTGCTGAGATTCTGGATCTTAAAATCCAATTATCTGTATCAATGATATTCAGCCTTCAGGACCTGAAAAGCCACTTTCTGAGGAAACAGAGGAGCATAAACATAGAAAATAACACAGCATAATTCAGAATAACATCTGATGATGCTCGAATTGTAAATGGCATGACCTGATATTGCGCTGCATTGTTGGACTATGTCATACTGTAATTTATAAATAATCTGAAACATGTCAGACTTTACATAAATAGTAGAATCATCAAAAGTCTTTTCTGTATCAAAATGAAAAACCTCAATGCATTTCTGTTTCAAAAGCAATAATGATACCCCAATTTTAATAATTTCTGTGCTGAAGCTTACATGGACTCTGATGTGTGTGCCCATGTACCATCAGAACCTCCACAGGAAGTACAGAGCACATTCCTGACATCTCGAGCTGTTTCCAGCAGAAATCTCATTTGTCAAAACAGGACAAGATAAATCATTTTGAAATAACCTTTTGTTAGAATCTCTGCTTGTTCGGATATTGTGAGTCACAATGCCTTTTCATCTGCATTGTTCTGTATTACAGATTGCATAAAAGAGAACTGCCTGCATGGAATAAGCAACAAAATCTGTAAAATATATGTACACATCTCTCAGACAACAATCTTCACCCATTTGCAGAGCATCATTTTGTTAAGATTGTTTCCTGCCTCTGCCTTTAATCTACGTGGACTGGCCTGGGAGTCACGGTGCCTGAGCCACAGGTATGCACATTATTTATCCCAGAATGGCTCTGGTTTCATACCTCAGTGTGTTAAGATATACTCTCCAAATCTGGGTCAACAAGATTCGGTTTGGTCAGAAATAGAGGTTAATAAGCTGTGGCAGTCACTTTGCAACAAGAAATCAAAAGCTGGTTTTAGATGAGTAAACCAGTCTTCCCTAACCTATCATTTCCAACTGATCCAATATCCTCAGAGATTTACTTATGATCTATTAAAATAAATGTTGCCATTTTGTTTTCTAGTTAAAATATGTGAGAAGTCCATTAAAAAATCTCACGAGTGCCAAAATGCTCTAGATAACATAGAAACTAGATTACTTTTTGAACACATCCATCTGCCTGTCCCATGCTGAGATATGTATCTCATAGTTCCTTTTATTTCATAACATAAAGAGGCTCATTCAGCCCTTCCTGCCCCTTAACATGGTGGCACTGGAATGATATCCTCATTTAGATGAATAAAAGAAGGTCCTGACCATCTCAAACAACACTTTTAGAATAGCACCTTTAAAATGCCACTCAGGAAGAGCAGCAAATTGAATTATAAATGTAGAGTTTCTAAGTGAGATGTTATTCTTCCAGACAGCAGAGTTTCAAGTAACAGTTAATAGGAAAATATAAATATGTGCTACAGACACCTAAAAAATTATGGTGTCTATCTCTCCAGCAGTGATGAAATTGTGTGATTTGCACTGTGTTGTTACTCTGCCTCCGAGCTGACTGAGATAAAAGTGTAAATGCTTTAGAAATATACAATATAGCAAATGTTTTTAAGTCTACTAACTTTTTATTTTGATGCCAGAACATGATAGAACACCTACCTTTCTTCCCCCTGTGTTTATGCGAAGTGGAGTTAAGAAGGGATCAAAAATCATATGGCTGGTTTCAATATTGACAGGTGACTGCCTTTTCCCAACAGAGCAAAGATTCCAAGCTGAGTTCACCAAACCCCAAAAGGAGGGAACTGCAAAATATAAAAAAGTGCAAGTTTAAGAAAAGTCTGGAAAGCCTACAGGAACACATGCAAGGCAGACAGCCAGATCATTAAACTTGTCATATTGTCTTGCACACAGACACTGAAACCGAGAACAGGCAAATTCATCTAGGACTTCAAATTTAAAACTTCATACACAAAGACCAAAACATATTGTTTCAGGTATTTTTGTATCAGACAAGAAGGTCATTTTTCTTTCGTCTTTTGAAGGTACCTGCATATAATCTCAGATTCAATAATAAAAAGCTTCTCTGCTGTATATTTTTAAGTCTTTGCATTTAGAATTCATTAACAACCACAGAATTATTATAAGACAAACAAACACACTGTGGCCCCAGAGGACAGGCTTGCTCTTTAGTCAGGTTCTACTAATTTCTGTTCTATTCACCCAAACCTTTCTTTAGTCAAAGTTTTGATATTAAAAAACAGCTGTTGGAAAAGCCAAACTCTGGTGGTAAAGAGGGCCAGTTCCTCCCTGCATGTACAATGCTTTGGAACATGGAGGAATCCCTGATTTTTACAAGCTGAGTTACTTTCCATACCCCTAATTAGAGCAAAATGTGTTGTAACCATCAATTGCATCTCATCAGGTAATTGCAGGCTGAAGGTTCATACCGCATCTAATCTGCAATTTATAGACAAGATCAACATGAACTTCTTGGCGCTGAAAAAATTTCTGAGTAAAGAGCAAGTAACAAGATACATAAAGGACGCGTTTGTGTCTGCAGACTTTGTGTCTCTCTGAAGTATCTAAGGGAACTTTGACTTTATCAGAATTATTCTACAGTTTTGTATAGCAGGTGAAAATTTCACAGGTGCAAATGCTGGTGCCTTTTTTTTTGGCTTTATTTTTTTCTTTTTTACATTTTGTTTAAAGTTTTCATAACCTTTGAGCCTCGAAGCACTTTTCTAACCTACAAATCGTGTGTGCCAATGGGGCCGAGTCTATGGGGAGCAGCGCAGGTGTTTTGCCCAGAGGGTGGAGCTGAAAACCCACCAGCTGCTCATAAAAAGCTTTTTGGTAGCAGTAGTTAGTTGTGTGGGGGGTATTTTGCAGTCTGTGTGCTTGCTTCTGCTTGCAGTGTTTGGCTACTCTGGTGGGAGTTCTGTAGAGTGTTGTCTGGATTTGAACCTCACCTTTGTAGTAGACTTGACTCATTGGGAAGACATTCCTTGGAGGGGAGACAGGTGGAAAATACCTTCTGAGTAGTGTAGCCTCAGGAAAATGGTTGGTCTTGGTGAGTGTTTGCTTATCGTGTTTTATAGAACAGCTCAGTTCCTTTTGCCCTCAGGGTCTGGGGTACTTAGGTGTAAAACTTTGGCTGGGTTAATATGTAGCTTTACTGAACTTTTCTACAAGATATACTTCATGGTTCTTTTGGGGCTACTGTTTGCACAGCAAAACTTCAGCAGATGCCCACATCAAATTATGTCAGTAATCTCTTATTTGAATAATAAACCCTGTGTGCAACCACCCTGTAGAAGGTCAGATGCAAGGCCTCTAAAATAAGTTTTGTGTGATCAGCAAAATGTTCTTAAAAATTTATTTGGCTCCTCTGTTTAACTTTCTAGGCAATTCCCACTTCCACTGGAGACTCCCAGGACTGTAGAAGTTCCCAGAGTGTGCTAATGCTTTGACAATGAATAAACATGGTGCAATTACAAATAAAGCAGAGCTCAATTATTTGTGTTTTTTCTTAAGAGGAACACCATAGGACCTCACTTCACTTCTTGTCAGAGAGAAAATCTCTCTTTATGAAGAGGCCCAAGACAAAAGTTGAAGTTAACCGAGATACCTGGTTTCCCTTGATAAATCCCTTTGCGTTGTTATTTAAAAAAGGATGAAAGTGTAGAACTGTAGGTTCAAGATGGAAAACATTAAAAGGGAAATCTGTTGCTTGAATGTTTTCTAGTATTACTAAAACAATATTTTGAGCAGAAATAATTTTGTTATTTGTAAAAAAGAATTATCTAGCAAGCTTTTAAAAAAATAACTAAACAAACTAGGTATGGTAAGTACAACAAAATGGCAAGCCAGCCAGGGAAGTCCATTACCTTCAAGTTTGTATTACTTCAAGAATTTATGATGTAACTGGGATTGTCCCAGAAAAGCTGCACTGCAAAACAGCTGCTATGAGCTGATGTTTTATAATGTTATTTCTGTTTTTGACAGGGAACCCTTGTATTCTGTGCTATGCGTGTCCCACCAGCCTGTCGCCTGGAAGTCAAGAAGGGGGAGATCTGTACTGCAGGGCTTGGACTTGTCACCCAGACACGTAAGTCTGTGTTACGGTGTTTGATTTCTTTCTAAATGCTCAGGATGCTTATGCTGAAGAATATCTCCAGAACGTGGCTGTTGCTACTAGCTCAGTATTTACAGTTAGACAAAAAGAAAGTGTGGCAATGCTAAAGTTACCTCAGTGATCAGAACGACTTTGCTTATGCTTCAACTGAAGGTTGATTAAGGATGACTGACCTAAGACTGCACATCTAAGTTGACCAGTGGATGGGGATATTAGGCAATATTAATGTCTGATTACATTTAATTAAAGTAATTAGTGCTGCTGCTTAGATGCTAAAAGTAATAGAAAGGTAGTCAGAGCCATAATGGAAAAATCCGAGGAGGCTTCATGTAGGAAACCAAGGCTTAAATTAAACACAAGTACTGAATTAACTGTTTAGTCTGAAGAAACTGGTGTATGAATTTAGGAAAACATATCACAATATTTGTTATTTTATTATTCCAGCTTAGCTAACAGACAAGGTTCTCCTAGGGGTTAAGTCATTAATGAAACAGCATCTCCTTCCCCATCATTATGTTGCATTTCCATAAAACTCTAGTTGTGATGAGTGAGGATGTGCTGCGCTTTGTGCGGGCAGCTCTGGAGCCTGCAGGCAGCAGCCTGGCTCCTGCGCTGGGCGGCAGCGACTCCTCAGAGCCAGTTTGCATGCAGCCCACATACCAGCTCACAATCTCATTTAACAAGGTTTTCTGGCTACTGGTTATTCTACCAAAAGTTTCTGTATACTGATCATGTCATCTCTGCCTTCGCCTATAAATCCTCCTAAATTTAAGCGGATTGAGAGCTGAATTGTTGAAAACATGTTACATAGACATAAGGTGATAAGTTTTTGTCTGATCAATGTCATGGCTTTCACCTTCTCATAACAGAAAGAAAATTGGATAAATTCAAAGATTATTTCCTCTGTATGTTGGTGCACTATGGGCAACAGATCTTGTGTGTATGTGTTATGTGGGGAGGAGGTGAGGAGGATTATTTATATTTTATACCTCTGCAAAAATCTCTGACATCCTTATGCAGTCAGTATCCTGTTGCAGCTGCTCTTTTTTTTCAATTTACTGGGAACAATTTATATTGAGATATACGAAGATGCTCTGCTATCAGCATGACACAATAGAATGAGGGATTCTGATGGCTTTTACCAAACCTATGCATAACAGTGAAATAATAGTGGCTAGAACAATAAAGCAAGGATTGAATCCTATTCTCCTCATGATGAGTATTGAGGATTTCCCTAAATAAATACAAGCCTCCCCTTTCCAGAGAAAAGCAATGAGGGAACAGTGTCCCATAAGGATGCCCTTCTGTAGGCAAGGCAAACTTGCAGATAAGCATAATGGCCCTGTGTGCCATGGGTGGTGATGGAGAGGTAACCGTCTGCATCCACTGCTCTGAGAGGATGGGACCAGAGGTGCATGCTGTGTACCACATCTTAAATAGCTGATCTTAGAAAAGAAATGATGCTGGACTCAAAGGTTTAGGTCATGATAGGGTTGTGGATTGTTAAGCAGTGTCTCCTACTTGCTTGTCTGGCTGTCGAGGGCTTATTTATAAAAAAGCTTCTCAGCGTTCTACCCCATGCTCTGTTTCTGCGTCTTGCTCTTAGCAAAGCCATGGGGAGTTTGTAGCTACAATCTCTCCGAGGCTCTTTCTGAAGGGTCCTTGTGATGCTCTGACTGCAATAGTCTGGATTGGCTCAGAGGAGAGCAGAATCATCACTGGGGGTGGGTGAGATGAGTCTGTGCTCCCAGCACACCTGGCTCTGGGGACCGAGCGCTCCTGGGGCTCATCCTGCCGCAGAGCTGCCCTGGCCGTGTCTGTGGCTCCGCTCGGGTCCTGGCCACGTTCTCCAGTCTGAAATGACTGAGAAGGACAAGAAGGCCATGACCAACCTGGTGAAGTGTTACCCCATTAGCTCTCAACTACACAATCTAAGGTTTCCTTACAGATACTTGTGTTTAGCAGGAACGTGCTGGCAACTGCAGAGTTGCTCTGCAAGATTTCTACCCCAAAATAAAAATATTTGTTTCTAAGCCATAAAACATGAGAATTTATATAAGATGAAATCCTGACTCTGTCTCCCTACTTTTCTCCTGATGTAATGCTCTGATCTCTGTTTTGTGCCATGATGAATCACTGGCAGGAGCCACTTTCAGTTGTCCAAAGAATCCGAAGTTTCCCCCTCTCCCTGCTCCACCCTCCTGCTCATACATTTGTGCTGCCTTCCCAGATTCTCTTATGCTCACAGCTTATTTTTGCTAAGCTAACTTTTGTTAAAAGTGCTCAAACTTGGCAATGCACGATTTATTACTGCTTTGGGAACAAAAGCAAAGAGCAGGCAGGTTTCATGCACAGTAGGCAAATAATTTCTATCATTGCCAGGTTTTGTAATATCCAGTAAATATCCCCATATTTCTCAGTATGGCTTCCCAGTTCAGGGCAGAACACAGTAAGCAGACTTTCTACTGTGCTCCTTCTGTTGCCTCAGATAAGTAGATGAGATAGTAAAGCAGCAAATCAAATAGAGAGTAAGATATCTAGAAGAAAAGCATGTTTTAAAAAGCTGCCACCCTCAGAACTAGATACAAGTGGAGGCTGTCGTGCCACCAACCTCCTATCTACATTGTGCATCTCACTGATCTGATGATCATGATTTGGGAACTTGGAATAAGTAGCATATTAAAATAGAGTTTGTGCAAACCTTTTGCTGAGGAAACAACCTCTGGTTTAGGTCTGAGCAATGCAGGGACATTGGTTTAGGAGTAACTACAGAAGCAACACTTTGTATAATAGATATTGTACTACATTGAACTCAGCTTCTTTATAGGAATGAAAACCCTTATGTAGTTGATTTTATGTAACCAATAACGAACTACATAAAAATAAAGAATCTTGTTTAAAAAGAACACCTGAATGGTGAAATGGACACTGGAACTGCCAGAATATAAGCTAAATTTGAAGACTTTATGTTTTTATTCTGAACCTTTGTTTAAATAGGACCAAGAAGCCAGGAAGCTTGAAGGAGGTGGCTAGAAGTAAGAGAGCATCCTTTTAAAAAATGGTGTCTAAATAGGAAAAATGGAAAAGATTATGTACTCTGACAAGTGAAATATAAAACTAAAATAAGACAAGTGAAAAGATACTGAAGAACAATTTTCTAAAGGCATAAAAGCTACTAATAACTTTTTTCAAGTCTATGAGAGGCAAGGATCCTGACTGAGTCTGTAGCTGATGATCAGGTTGTAAAAGGACCACATGAAAGATTATGGAGCAACAAAGCTCTATCAGTTATTTTCCTGATTGCTTACAGAAGTGCCAATTTTTCTGGGGGTTATTTTTCCCCAAGGGATTTGCTGCTGGTCACTGTCAGTAATAGGAGATGCAAGACAGTAAAGTTATTTCTGTGTTGCACAGCACTAAGACTGTAACTTTCTCTTTGAAGTTTGCTCAACTTTCAAGAGCACAGATCTTCTGAACTGAAGTCACTCTAGAGTTCAAGAGTTTAAAAGGAGTCAATTTATTCATGCAGCAGATCCTTGTTTATACATTTAAGCTTTAACATCAGCCCTGGCAATAGCGTAAAACACAATCAGATTGTATTTGTGCAGCAATTATTCTTGCCCTGTGTAATTACTGGTCCTGCAGATAAAATCTGAAACTACTTTATTGAAGCTGGGAATTGAAACCACAGAGAGAATCAGCTATCTATGTAAATCAATAAAGCAGTCCATTAATTATTTCCACCTACTCAACTTGAAAAAAATTACCATACTAATGGCTCTGGATAACCACATGACCTGCTCTGCTTCTACATAAAAGCCAAATGTAAAGCCATAAAGGCTTTGAGAGATAAATCGGGGACACCAAAGAAATGCCAGAGTATAGAATGGCATTCATGTAAGTAATTGGTCGCAAAAATCTCCAGACTGCAGTAATATTAGACGCTATCGCGATGGTTTCAAATTTGAGAACTGAAAGTGTTCTGATTTCTTTTGAAGAAGCAAAAGGTTGACAGCTGAAATATATCCTGGAGAGTAAGGCAGCATTACCATTATTCAAAAGATGGTTAAAAATATTAAAATTTTTCACTAATAAACCTTGAAACAGATGAAAAAAATGAAAACTGTGAAGAACTCTAACAGCATCATATTACATACTGCTAATTCCATACTGATCTGTTCAAATGTCACTATCCCTCTGTAGGAAGGATTCTCAATGACAGGAAAGGTTCAACAACTGCACTGGCTGAATGAGAAAGAACAGAAAACTTGGAGGACGGAAGGAGGAGTTAAGACTCTGGAAAGATACTTTCTTTAAAAAAGTGTTATTTTTCTGCTATGTCTTTAATAGAGACATTCTCCAATACCCACTTCAATTTACCTTTAAAATTATAGCTACTTACTTCTGCCTAATTAAATATTTCCTTCAATTAAGGGTATTATCTGGAAAAAAAGTATTTAGCAATCACAGTTAGTGACCTCTAACCTCGCAAAGCTTTTGCTTATTTTCATCTACACATTTGGCATACCAGCATAGAAAAGAGAACCACTTCTTTCATTACACCAATTAAACCAGAATAAATCACTTTAAATACTAAATAAATACTTTTAATAAATTACGTTAATCTTAGGGTAAAGAGCGGTTATACAACGGCATGTAGTAAGATTTTTCTCTGCCACGTTGTGGTGAATTAACACATACACTAAAACTATACCATCAAATACTACTTTAATGTTTTGCAAAAATATGTCAGCTGCTTAAAAGGTACTTATAGATGGTTTTCATATCCTTACTTCTTTTTGCATTATCAATACAGCAAGAGTAGGAAGGGGTGTATCTATAGGCAGAGATATATAGAGGGCAAAACTAAGCATCTTGAGTAACAATCTTGTAGAGCCATTGTTACTACGATTCTGAAAACATAATGTACTCTTTTCATTCCAATCAAAAGGATGTATAGTCTTGGGGAAAACGGTCTGCGCTGGAAGATTTAGCATAACTATGTCAAGAAATGGAAATGGAAATAGGTTAAGGAGAGGTTGGTTTAAAGGTTAAAAAGCAAGTGGGATGTTTGGATTTGGCACAGGTTGCTCATTGGAATGTCAGTCTTGGGTAAAGGAAATCCTTGGTAAAAGAGCTGGAAATGAAAAAGGGGAGGGGAAGAAGGTGCCCTAATCAGGTCTGGTCAGTCCCTCAGTCATGAATCACTGCCAGGGTTCAACAGATTCCCTTTGCAGCAAACGAAGAACAAGTCTGCAACCACAACTGAGTTTGCCTGATACTCGTTGTAATTTGGGGGGTGGAAAAGAGGGAGAATTTGCCCTGGATTCAAATGAAGAGTGAAAAGGAAAAAGATGAAATGCAAAAAAGCTGTGATGGTCATTCTGCCCTTTAAAGAAGGGCCTCACAGTGAAATACAGGCAACCCAGGTTTTGAGCTGTCAGGTGATCTCTGGCAGTAACCTTTCCTTTCCTCTTCACGCTTCTTTATCTTTTGTTTTTCTGTTTGTGCTGTGGTTCATGCTGTAAAACTGGGGACTTTGGCTGTTACTAGTAAAATGAATGACTGTTCTGAGGCAGAGTGAGTGAGATCTAAGGTTTTAAAGAAGATCCAGAAGAAAAGCTTCACAGAGATGAAATTGGAACACAGGAGAAAGTTCTTCAGAGAAAAGTAATTTGGAACTTATTCTTTTAAGGAAAGGGTGAAAGACTGCTTATCCAGCAGATAACTTGAGCTCTGTTCTGTAGATTCAGCTTTATTTTAATGTCTTTGGGATACTATCGATCCTTTTCCTGAAAAATATAAATGAAAGAAGGAGCATAAAAAAATCACAGAAGACAGCATCTTTATTCTATCAAAAGTGCTCTTTCTGGATATCCCAGTGCTTCACAGCATGCTGTTACTAAAACAAACATAACTCTTGGGTAATAAGTTGGAATTTAACTGTTTGTTGTCAGATTCTCTCTGTCTGCATCTATTAGCACCTGCTTTGTTAGGATGAATATAATGAGCATCACATGCTGAAACTGTAGGGCAATAAGGGATTCAGTTTGGAGAAGGCAGGCACTGTGGCATAAGGGTCATGTGTAAGGAGCATCCAGTAAGGGTTAACCAGTCCCATTCTCCAAAACATTTGTGTGTGTGACAGTGGCCTCTGGAGAATTCCTCGTGGCCACATACTGCTTTGGTTTCCCAGAAGACTCTTACAGCTAACGACAGCAAGTGACGCAGAAATGTCCTCGCTCTGCTGACTCGCAAAGACCAGTGAGGAGCGAGCACAGAGTTCACCACTGAGCGCTGCAGTTCGTATCTGCAATGACAGTTCAAGGCAGAAACACTGATGTTCTGCACTCTGGTATTTTCTAGAGCAATCGGGTTTCTCTGACCCCATTCCATGGGGCTCTGGTCCTGCCTGAGGATGCTGCTTCCACTGTGCGATTACCAAAACTCTGTAACTTTGATTGTTCTTGCAAAGGCCAGAGGTCCTTAGGGCAGCTGTTATCTACATCCTCCCTACTCAAACTCAAAACCTGCTTCTGTTCGTTAGAGCTATTGAGGCAGGTTTGTCCGTGGACCTATTGGCTTTTGTAGCAAATGCAAGGCAAATACTACATCCTTACTCAAGTTTTTGCATACCTATTATTCAAACAAATTTTCTGTTTTTAATATCCTTTGTTAACTTGCCATTATTAGGAACTCCTCTATCATTGGATTAATTGCCATATGTGCTGCTCAAATGTACTGCAGATTTTCTAATGACAAGGTCATATTTCAAACCTTTTGGTCTGTTAATGCATTCAGTTATGAATTCTGCTGTGAATCTGAGCTTCCAAACAACCTTGTTGATCTTGCTGAGGCTGCTTTTCAACAGAGATACAGCAAATGAAACTGCTGAGTTCTGCTGTCAGCAAGGAAACATTTTGCAAATATATTGGTTTTCACAAGGCTGTGAAGGTTCTTAAATACTCACCTAAATGTGTATTTAATGACACCAGTAAGTGTTTTCTCATTTACTTTGAAGTTTCTGTATTTGCAGTCAAATACAGAGCAATGTTTTGCAGCACTCCCATCAGACAGGCTAACTGGGAAGGTTCTCAAGCTGGTTTTGTCTGCAAACAACAATAAAAAAGACAAGCCCCCTCCAACCTCTCAAAAAACAGAACGGAGTGGGGGGAAAGGCAAGCACATAAATACTCTATGCATTGCTTGGGAGCGGAGAAAGAGAGGAGAAAGTGCGGGATATGAGAGGAATAGATTTAGACACGGATCTGGAAAGCAGTGTGGGGAGGAGCAGTGCAGAGTGTGGGGTTGCACACCATCCACTCCCATTCTACACCTGGCGAAAAACAAAGAGAGCCTGCAAGCTTCAGCACCTACAGATTCAGCCCCTAGGGACTGAAATTTATATTGAACTTAGGACAGAATGCAGATTTTTGATCCCTACTCTTATACCCTTTTGCTGCCTAAATTTTAAATCTCTCTGCAAAAAATAGCTAAATGTACATATGTATCTTATTTAGTGACATTACAGGTACTAATAATGCGCTGGTCAGAGAGGAGGAGGGACACTGTTAGTGTAAGCCAAAGGACCAGAAGAGTATGGATAATATAAAGATGAAGGCTAAAGGAACTATCTCCCCTCAGAGTTACATGGTGACACTTTTGTGTTCTTGTGTGACCATGATACTGTTATTACTGTTTCTGGTCTGATTGTGCCTGATCTCACTGTCAACACACACATGCACAGACACAGTGACACCCCCAAATTGCTTTGGAAGCTTCTGATTGCAGCCAACTGTACAACTCAGTGTAGCAACTGGATTGTAAGATCAAATTTGCTCTGAATGCATCAGTAAGAGTTGATGCAGGTAATGGGCAAGGAGTGGACACTCCTTATTGATTTAAGATAAGGTCTGGAAATGTGCATGAGCACATGGCAATGGAAGTGCACTGCCTTGATGGGGAAAGCCAATGGGGTAGCTGAGTTGTGAATGTCAGGTGTGCGCTTAAGGTCAGGTCAAATAGCCACTGCAAGGTGAATCCTCTATTATTTCCAACTCGCAACACCACAAACTATGACTGGAAAGCTGTTCAGCACAGCAGTAATCCTTCTAGAACCCTTCCTTAGCTCACTGTTTGCTTAAGCTGTGGGTGTGTATGCACATCTCGAAGTAGTATCAGTCACAGAGCGCTACAGAAAATGCTACTCATCTGACCAGCACTGGCAGGTGGCCTAAGTTTGTAAGGCCACAACCATATGACATTTTCTTTCTGTGGCTTGTAATGACTTATTTCAGCTCGTGGAAAATTACAGTAGCAAGCACGCTGTTTATGTGAGAAATACAGCAGTGCTGAGCATCATCGAATCTGTAAGGTAACTGCTCCACCCTGAAGAGCATCACAGCAGCACACAAGATGCTTTAGCAAAGCGGTGCAGAGGCTAGTCGGGGGTGCAATGCACAGAAGGCAGAATTGTAAAATCTCTTACAGGCACAAAGACCATAATCTACTTCCCAGCGCGTCATGGGGAGAACAGAGGGCCTGTAGCTCTAGAATGCTCCCAACCGCTTATTTCTCTCTGCCAGAGACTGTAACAGCTCAGAAGGAATGAGCATCAATTGCTTCCAAGGGAGATGTGTAAAAGATAATGTATGTTGCCTTTTTGGCAGCAAAGATTTCCTGGAAAATAATGCCTTGGAGACTTTATTACTTGTGACCTTCACACAGAACTGAATACATCTTATTTTCTGAATAATTTCAGGCTGTGGATACAGCATTTGATGATCTTTCTAGCAGCAGAATAAAATCACACCTTCATTGAGACAGAGGTTTAGGAAGAAAACACCCCAAACCAACCAACAAACACTTCACTTGAGATACACAGGATATTCTCATTTAGTTTATTTTTTTGTAGCCTAAGGTGTGTGAAAACTTGAATGTAACAAACCATTCATTAGGCAAGTTTTGGTGCATCACCTTGATGACAGATGAATGCAGCTAGCTTGAGGTTTAATTAAATACATTGACATTCCCAAGTTTGTCAAAAGAGTCTTTAAATTCCTCCTTCTTTATCCTAGTTCTTCTTTTTACCCCTTGGCATTAGCATTTCTAAATTGTGAAGAAATCCTATTAAATTTTGCATTGGAAAACAACTTCCACAGATCCCGAATTTGGCAATGATTGTTCTGGCTACTGACTGTACAGGAACAGGTGGTACTGGGCACAATAAATAGACTTAAAAATAAATAAGCTGCTTTTCACTCCTTAAAAACAAGATGATGTCAATATTTCAGGCTTAGGCTCAACATTAAACAAGACATAAAATTAAGGCAGGTTCCCTAAAACTTTGCCATAAGGTTAAAGCACCTTAGAGGCAAACACCTATCACAGCTTTTTAGAAAGCAAAATACTCAAGCCTTTAGAAGGATGTTTCTAATTACCAATTTTACCTTTTGCCTTGACTTTTCCAGTAGGAAAATAAATTGTGATTTCAAAGGGGAGAAAAAATGTCTCCATTTTGAATATCTGAACCTGGGTGTCTCTGAATTTGGGCAGCTGCATAAGCTAGGCAGGCTTTTATTAAGGTTTTCTTCATTACCAGCATGATCACTCCCCCTTAAATGTTGATGGAATCTGTCATTTTCATCTGCCCATTATTCACTGTGTGCCTAATGCTAGTTAAAATTAACACCAACACTGGCTTGCAGCTTGTCCTTTAACACTTACATTCAAACCTGTCAGTTCCTCACATTAAGATACATTTACTCTTTTCAAAACACATTCAAGCTGACTGCTAATTCTACAGTCCTTGACTTCATAGGCAGTATAAACTTTTAAATGGTAATTGAGTCATCTTTTGATGAGCTGAAAAGGAGAGCAAAGTATGATGTTGCCAACAGTGTGCTGTTTGCTCAGCAGTAAAGTTTATGGAATACTGCTTTATTCAGACAAATTATTAGGTTCAGTACAGGTGGTAGGTGGATGACACGCAGTCATGATGTACAGAAAATCCATACCCATTATCTACCAGCATCCTCTAGCCTTGAGATCTGTGAATTTACAGCTGACTTTGGAGCTATGGCCAACAGTGCCATTCAGCGTGGGGTCTGTGTCGCTCCCCCTGTGGAGGGCACAAAACTCACAAGCAGAAAAGGTTGGCAGAAGGATCTGGTTTTTTTAAAACTGTTAAAACTTCTGACATGCTGTTTTGGTTTTTGGTGCTTTTTCTTGACAGTTTTCTACATGTCCCCTCACTGCTGTGTACAAAAACTGTATTCCTCTGACATCTTCATTTCTTTTCTTCTGTTAAGTTTAAAAAGAAATATATTTAAAAAAAAAAAAAAGCAGCATACTATTCTGCATTGTCTCTGTAATGTCATTTATCTTATTCTGAGTCTTCTGACAGCTTGTAATGCTTCCAGAGCTTACACTTCAAAGAACTTTTCAGTAATTCAATCTCCTTTTGGGTGCCATGCTCTGGCCTCAATTCACCCAGCTGAAACATGGCCAAGTGTTTTGAGGAGCAGCAGAGATTTATTTCAGAAGAGTTAAAGGTGGTGTAAGCAGCATCAGTCAGACTCCCCCCTCAGCAGTTCTGTAAGGCTTGGCTTAGCTCTTCGGAAATTTCCTCCATGAGGCTGGCTGTAGGTTACACTGATTATGACATAATGCCAAAGCATCATTTTCTCAGCTTCTGCTGAGGCAGCCTCATCAGCATCTGAGACTTGAATCCCTCAGTGGCAGAGGGATATACAGAGAAAATACTTTGGAAACCTTTGTTGTCCCTTCTCTCAGCCTGGAGTGAGAGAAAGCACAAGGAGTATGAGCAGCAGTAATGGCACCATAAGAGTGGTTCACTGACATCCTTGTTCCGCCTAGGAATGCACAGACCACAGTAGAAAAGTTCTGCAGACAGAACCCAAGCAGAAATTAAATTAGCATCCTTATTTTCTGACTAATAGAAATCCCTCTATGGCAGTCTATGCATCTGATTTAAGTTATTACTTTCAAAATCATGTGTTTGAAAGCACATGGATACACCATTTATAGTTATTGCTCAACAACTTGAATGATCCTAAAGATGTCACCAACAAAGTGATAAGAAATTTAACTTGTTCTACCACTGTACACTAATTAAACTATTTAGTGCAGAGATCAGCATAAATAAGGAATTAGCAAACAATGATGTGAGCATAGGATGATTTGTAATATCAGCACATTGATGCACTGGGCTCAGATACTGTAATTTGATTGGCAGCGCTTTATTAAGTTTTGGCAGCATTTAAGTAGACTGGGAGTGCTGTTATGAAGCTCAAGCACATTAATCCAAGCTCCAGCTCTCGTTAATACTGATGAGTGAAGGCAGTTAATTGAATTATGTATGAAGTACTGCTGATTAAATAATATTTCACTCCTTGCTATAGAATTAACTCTGCTTTATTAACAGCCACTGTTGTCTCTAATAGTGAATGTCAGAGGGACCTTCTCTCAGCCATCTACTTTCAGGTTTTTTAACCATCTGTTCAGGTTGCTTACGTATCTACCCATGTATTCCTGCTTGTACTGGCCTTTGATATATTTTTGATTTCCCAAATGTTGGTGTGATACTGGAGAATAGATCTATTATGATTATTTTTTTATTTCCATTGCTTACACCTGTGTCCCCCCAGGAAAATATTTTTTTTTAGTAATTAAGTTGATGTTAGAACCAGAAACGGCAAAGAAAATGCTTATAAAACATTGTTTAATGAAAGCGAATCAGGTATTTCTTAATTCAAACTGCAAAAATACCTTCAGTTAGGGTCAGAGGGTACTGCAAGGCCTCTAATTGAGGTTATTCATTGCTTGACATGACTTTTCCCTTGGTATTCTTTTAATTACAATGTTCTGAAACAAAATTTCAAGAATGCAAATACTGTATTTGAAATCCTGTTTCATGATACAAGTTTACATTTTGATACTGAGACATCTCTTACAAAAGAACTATAATGAGAACAGTTATCTGCACATACAGTTATGAATAATGGAAATGGTCTGTGGATGGAGCACTGAACTCCCAGAAACAGAAGTGTTGGATTCCTTCTATTTACATACACAGAACCGCTATGCTAGTTTGAAGCAAGTTCTTCCTCAAGTGGGGACAAGACTGAGCCTTGTGTTAGGACTGCTGGAAAGACTTAGGGGAGGGAGGTAAGAACAGTTCAGTCAGATCTAAGCTAAGGGTAAATTTCTTTTAACTCACAATGACACCCAGGAAATAGTCTCAATGACCTATTTATTATTCACATCTTTCAAAAAACAGAGGGGTGTCCATAACATTAGCTGGTTACAAGACAGGATTATTCTTGATTTTTCTTCTACTTAAATATGATGGTGCCATAGCCAGACTAAAATGAAAATTCAGCTTTCACAGCACTGTGAAAGACAAAGTATCTTAATCAACAGATGATAGGAGGAGATCCCTCTCTGAAACATTTGATTCTTTCTGTATTTTGAAGGATGGATTCAAGGAACCCAGAACAAGCATGAAAGGCAAACATACAAAACCTAGAGCTAGAAAACTATTTGCTCTTCAAGTTAGAATCTGAGTCACTTTGCCTTGCAAATTTCTTTTGCTTTGGTAGATATTGTGAGGAGAGCAGGGTTCCCTGAGGACAAAAGAGACAATAATTCCACCTTGGGAATTGCAATCCTTGTTGCTTGGGGGTGAAGACCATGTAAAAGCCCATGTAAAAATGGAAGAAATGGTGACCAACAGATGCTGGAAGAATGCATGTCCATAGAAGGCTCAGCTGGAATTTTGAACTGCCTATGAAAATATTGATTTCAGAGTCACAGACTGAGGAGCGGATGAGTAGGAGGCTGATAGCCATCTGTGGAGGAAGCTTTGCTTGTTTCTCATGGGTTCCAAAGATCATGAAGTGCTGCTGAGGATGCCAGCTGGCCCGCTGCCATGAGGCTTCTCTGTTCCATCAAATGAGCTCTGGGAAGCTTGCCCATGAAATCATAGCATATATCCCTAAACAAGTACCACTTGATATTTCTTCACTCTGAAAGGTGATGAGAAGCAGATTTTCTTTCCAAAGAAGCTTAGACTTCTAGGGCTTCTCTTGACTGGTTGTGTTGGGGGCATGGCAGGGTGAGTCTCAGGAGAGCTGACAGTAGTACTAGAAGTATTTACTTAGGTCTTGGTGCCTTTTCTGCAATCTTTTTGGCTTGCCTACATGAGCAGTTCCACATGACCCATTCTAAAGACCATGGCTGAAGAATATCTACTCATTTACATTGTTTTCTAGATCCTGGCATCTCATACCAGGCTCGTATTACTAATTCTAATACTCGTATTACTACTATTTTGGTTGTGGTAGAATCCAAAAGCAATTGCCCGTGCCCTTTATACTAGGGCAAATCCAAAGTAAAAATTGTGAGAAGAGACTTAATCCCACAGACTCTAAATTTAGAACAAGAAATACCTACAGAACACGCTGAACTCAGTAGGTGATTCATTTCCTGTTGAAGATGATTCCTAAAAGCTCAAGTATCTCCAGAAGGTCACTCCCACCTTCAGAAAACATACACAACAACTTATTTTTAGAGTTCTGTAGAAATGCCTTGCCCACACAGTGAATTGCACATATGTTCTTGGATTTAGCTGCCAGTTTTGTGAAAGTTAAAAAATTCTGGGCTTACTGTTTTTACTAAATAAAATTTTCCATTTATTTCAGTCAAAGCAAAACCTAATTTTGCATAAAAGTATTGCTCATGGACCTAGTGATCAGAGCTAAGCCTGATGTTGACATTCTTCTGCTTTGTCGTGGGTTGCTGGTCCTCCCACAAGTACATTCCTGACTTTAGACAGAGCAGCTGGAAATGATGTTGGATTAAGTGCATGCTCACTCGCATTACTAAATCCAAGTGAAAATGGTAACTCTCTTCCTTTCTATTGCTTTCCATTGCACAACCCCGATATGCTGTTCTTCTACCCCAAACATCCTATTCTCCCTTTGCTGCTGAGCCCTAGTAGCTCTATTTTGTGTCAGCACAGGAACGCTGCAATGCTCACTAGGTTATAAAAGAGAGAATCAAATACCCACAGTCTTCTGATCATTTATCAAATGAATTACTTGCAGTAGGTTCAATACTAGAAATAAGTACAAAATTTCCCATAGTGCACAACTCTAAAGTTGGTGTGTATTTTTGTAGGTGCAAGTAGGATCAGGCTAGTTTGTTGTTTGAGAGTTGAATGATTCACGTTGTGTCTGAAATTTAAAATCAGCTCAAATTCTCAATTTTGCTATCACTGAAAACATTGGTTTGGATACTGTACTCTAGATCATTGGCAAATGGCCATGTACAGGCTATTTTAAAATAATAATAATAATAATAATAATAATAATAATAGTATTCTGAAATTACATGAAGATACCTAGAGCTGTGCATAACGTTTGCCCTGCTACCCAAGCACGATGAAACTACGAAAAAGAACAGCATAAGAATTCTTTATAAATAATACTGCTGTAGGTCTTACATAATGAATGCTATAGATAATATTTTTAACATTTAACACTCAGATGTTTAAAACTCTCTACAGATATAGGTGTATGTACATATATGCATGTGTCTGTTTGCACCTCAGCTGGAGAGCCATGTAGTAAAGAAGGTGGTTCTGAAAAACTTGAAAAAATCCCAGAAACCTAATGTAAGCATAAATAAAATAATTAATGTATGGTGTTAGAGGCTAGTGAAATTATTGTGATGTTCTTCTTTGGTACTTTGGTTTGCACTACACAGCAGCTGGGTCTGTTTGGAGGTTTTGGTCATTTTAGAGGAAGGAAATACAAGCAGCAGAATTTGATCACTTACTAGTGCAATGCCTAAAGCTACAGCTATTTCTGCTTATGCTTTGGACCAGGCAGGTTTGTGAGCTCCACCAGGTGGCTGAATGTCCCCACTGAAGCAATGGGGCTCTCAGGATGAAAAATCCAACCAAGCTCCTGAAAAACCTACACTGAAGTTTGATCATTTCTGTTAAGCTTATAGTGAACCCAGACTCTGACAAAGAACACATTTGGGCATTAACTCAAAAAGCCAAGCAGGGGATGTAAATATATTTGGGATTATGTTCATTCATAATACAAAATTCTCCATATATTTAACAGTTGCTTTCATGCAAATTATGGCTAGGAGAGAATAAAAAAACCCCATGTAATGTGAGATTACTCACAGCATCCAGAGGTGATGCACAGTATCATCTTGGGGCCACTGAATGTATCACAAAGTGAAGAGACAAGTTAGGGAGTGAAAACACAAACCAAATTTAGAGTTTCTCTGAATAAGGACACTCAAATCTGGTTCTATTTATTAAACTTCTGCGGTAAAAGGAAAGAACTCCACTAAAACATGAATTCTCCTGCATGTTTAACATTGAAATATGGAGGATTCCTAGTGCAGGTCAAGAGAGTTTTAAAAGTCACATCAGGAAAAACTTTATCTCATAATCATAGAAGAATACGTACTAGGCTGGACTGTTTCTCACAGCAGATTCTGGCTATAAAAACAAATATATCGAGCCATGTGGAGGGAAAGCAGAACTTTCCATTACTGACATAAAACAAGACAGAAGTTCTTGCGCTATTCCTTTTGCCTTCAGTACAGAAAAGCGTGACAAAAGTCTACATTTATTTTCTCTACCCAGGGATAGCAAATGGCAGGGCTTTTGACAACTGTTCTGTATATATAAGCATTGGACACATACAGAATGCAAAGAAGATCCCAGTAACACCCCAATCCCACAAACACAGTGTTTGCAGACAGGTGACATTACCAGATTTAGTGCACTATTTCTCTCCAGAGGCTGATGTAACACAGATGATACTCTGTAGTTTAATACAGTTTGGAAAATGTGCCTGTAGGTGTGTGGCTGGTAAGCACAAATGCATCTTTAAAACACTTGTGAAAATATTTTCTTATTAAAGCCAGCTGATATTATTCCAACAGCTTTGTATTTAAAAGCCTGTGACTAAGAATACCCTCTACTCCAATTATGAACAGCACGCTCCACAAAATTCTCACTGTAAATATATGTCCTAGGAGCAGTATTATGTAATAAGTAGCTGAAGGTGTCTTTATGGACATTATGCATGAAAAACAATGCAAGCCCATGTTGCAGAACAAGGTCAAGCAGGAAATTAAAAATTAAATGACAGTATCTCAGCTTCATGAAGGGCACAGTTTACCAGAAATCTTCCCTGAAGGAGGCAAGAAACAAGAACACCTTTCACTTGAACCCATTTCTTCTGCCTATACTGCTTTGTTGTCATTGAACTTCCTCTGGATTTGCATTTAATATGTGATAGGGCTTGGGAGACAGGGGGTTAACTAATACTTCAGTTATTTACCCCACTTTCAACCCTTAAGAGAATAGAGAACTTTTTTCCAGGGACTAAAGTTCTTATTTAAAGATGATTTAGATACTTTGGAACTTTACAGTCAGAATTATGATGGTCTTCAGGCACTAAATGATACGGCAGGTGCCTCCTGGGATCTTCTTATCTTCTTGCCTAAGCAAGTTGGATGCCCAATCCATGGAGCCTTTGGGGAGAAACCTTGTATCTTATGCACTTAGCTCCCTTGCCTTGGCCAGTCCTTTGCATTTTAAAGCACTTAAATAGAGTTTGTAGATCTAGCCATCAATCTTTAAAAGCCACTGGGACTTAGACTGCTAAACCAGTTCTGAAAGTGAAAATGGTTAGGAAGAAAATATTCTGTATTTCAAGCTGGATTGTGTAAATCAAGAAGTGGTGTTTATGAAACTGAGCAATTTTTTTCTTCAGCATTTAATGATATGTACATTCTAGAGCTCCTTCACATCTTTATCTTTAGAACCTAGTAGTGTTTTAGGTAGAATTTTGAGGCAAGTTCTATGCAAATGTAAAGTATTTGGTATCATTAATGGATACAAATAAACATAAATACTCATGACTTGATGTAACAAGCTAGGAGAATTTCTATGTTATCTTCTACAAATATTACTTGTAGCTCTGTATCCTTCCTTAAGCGTGTATCTGTGCCTGCCCAAATGTACTATTAATTCAAAGAAGGGTGTGAAAATAATTATGGAATCAGCATCAAAGGAGAAACAGTGGTAAGACAGATAGAAATCTGAGCATCATTAATACAGGAGAACTTCATGTCTTTCAAATCAGTGCAACTTTGCCACGTCATGTTTTTCCTTTGGTCCTCTCCAGAACTCCATGTGGTTGCACTGAGTTAGAGGTGTAGGAAGAGAGTTACATCTCTGTGCACAACTCTTATCTCATTTCACATCTCACCAAATACATGCTTTTCATTGTCATATTTTCCCCCTGCCCCTTAATTACTTTTTTAACTTGGCAGAGGAGTTGCATGAAAAGTAATGTGAAGTAAGCTAGCATGCAGTATGTAAAATTACATTTAGAAATGAATTTGCACTGGACAGCATTCTTAACTGGGAAACTAGATCCAAGCAGTCAACAGTGAGATTAACGTGACTATGGCCCTGAGACAGAGCCTGTTCAAGCCAAGAAAGGGCTCCAAGTGAGACACCATTGCTTTACTACTATACTCTCTAAAACTAAAAAGCCACAAGTCCTGCCACAAAGCAATAAGCCCATAAACATGAAATTACAATGAGCAATAAAATCTTGAGAGACTACTTGCTCTATTACTTTAATTTATATTCCTGTTAAGCAATTTTAAATGCACATTAAAATACCGGGTAATTCTAAAGATGTCAGTATGTGGATAATAGAGCCTGCCAAGGCCATGTAATATAAGTGTTTCAGCTATTTCCTATTAGAATTCAGTCATTTATTTCTTTATTTTAAGAAAACCTAATTTAAGACTAGGAAGAAAAGCCATTTGAAGATGCCCAACTGCTGGACGGGGAAAGCAAAATGGCATCAGATCTCACTCCCGGGAAATGCAATAGTGAATGGGAATTCTGTAGCCATGGCCAACGTTGCCTAGTTTGAAAATACAGAAAGGCTGACTACATTATCTGAAATGCTTTCTCCTATGTCATATGCTATATTCTCCGAGTCATCCAGAGCAGCTAAATCCTGCAGTTCTAAACTGGGACTAAAGCTGGGAATTAGCCATCACTTTTATCTGTGTGTTGAAGGGCAGCTGGTCCATGATGTGGCTTCGCCTGCAGCTGCCCGAGATTTGCAGGAGCAGCTCATCTCGGAACGGAGCGTCCTGTTCATCCTCTACCTGTTAGTGGGGTGGGAACACCAGCACCACCTCAGGTGTGAAGGTTTATTCCTTCCATTCAGCCCCTCCCGTCCACAGGAAACACAGGATGCAGCATCAAAATGGGATAACCTCAAAATCATATTATTAATGCAACTGTGGTGTAAACGCTTTAGAAGATAAGAGAGGCTACACTGCACAGCTGTGTAAGTAATTTCACTCCAGTTAAAGAAGTTGGAAAGAGATGGTTTTAAATAACACCATTGTAAAAAGAACACGATCTTTTAAATATTGATATTTCCTTTTTTTTAAGAATCATTTCTTGAGTTCCTTGTTCAAGGAAAGTAGCCCTTGAACCAGCAAGTGAATCCCAATTTCTTCAGTGAGACTCATTTTCAGACAAAAGTAATAACCTAGGATTTTCACCACTGGCAGTGGCTTTGGTAGGGACTGCATCAGCCAGACTGGCTTTCTGATTATTCTAGTGTAGAAACAAAGTTAAAAAGTATGTCTTGTATGCAAGGAAGAAAAACCTCATCTTCTCACCATCTGATTGAAATGTCATTGTTTAAATGCTCGTGCTTTTTAGCCTTTGGGTTTGTTTTTTAACTGAAACACAGTGGCTGTGCAATTGGCTGTGACTTGCCCTGCATATATCCACCTGTCTTACTTCTGAAGTGATAATACTGTATCAGATAATGTCAAACCTTCACTGCAAATAATCATGTAGCATTCTTCAGCTCTATTAAAATGAGCCTTTGAAATGGCAAATCTGGTACGCTCAGTTCATCCTCCTGTGTGTCTCTGTTGGGGCAGCTGTACCGCCTCGTTTCAGTCAGCCAAAAGACACGGCTTTCTCCAAAAGATCAGCAGGAACATCTTGTTTTCTCATTTAATCACCAGCATAGGAGCACTAGGCAGACTAGCCTGATGACACAGGTATCTAGGTATTGTTTAATTCTCTCCCAGCCTCCAGACTGTTGCCTTGAACTCACCTTTATCCATCTTTCTCTACCTACATCTCATTTAATACGTATAAAATGACCTGTCTCTATAAAGACCTTCATTCTTCACCTGAGCCCCCAGAACTGAAGCTCCTAACTAGAGACACAGCAAAAGTAAAGTAAGGGGAGGTCATAAGAAGGTCCTAAAGAACCACCTCTGTGTTGGGGTGGAACATTTCTCAGCAATGTGCTCTGCTGTCAAGTGAACAACTTCCAGAGTGACCTGGTTATTTTCTGCTACATACTTCAGTATTTTTCTCTTTTGACCCGATACTGAAGGGCTGTAGGCTGCGGTGTTGCCTACATGCACTTGTGAATTATAGCAGTGCCATTTGCACAGCTGTAGTTAACGACCTGTCAGGTTTCCCATTATGATGTTATGCTGTTATTTTCAGGGTTTATGTCCTGACTATAAAGTTGGTGACTGCTTGGTCTGGAAACACTAATGCATTTTTGTACATTTTATAAATACAAAATGAAAAAGCGACGTAATATAAAACTCCACTCTATTCAGAAAGGAAAAAGTGACAATTTAAAGTAATATTTTCAGTAGCAGAAAAAAACAATCAATAACATTCAGGAAGCTCCCTTCTCTGGCCAGAGTCATTAACTATAATGTGATTTACAGCTCTGAGCAGGGTCAGTAGGTAGCTGGAAATGCATTAAGTATTTTACGGTGAGTTTCTTCATAAGAGATAGTAAATCTCTCGATGACCACAAGCAGCATGTACCCAGAAATGCCATGGTGGGGTGATGTTATATGATAGCTGTATTTTAATGTGTGTAAGTAACAGCAGTAAAACTTCTCCAAATAATTCCACGTACTTGTAGGCAGGCAGGCATGGTAAATGATGAGCATGGATTTTGCTCCCGAGTGTGTTCAATGGATTCATGGTTCAGTGAATTCACAACTGACCTTTTTAGAGAGGTTTTACAAGAGGAGGAAATTTTCACTGAGTACAAATGAGTAGTTTCAGACTATCAAGTCAATAGCAATCTGTAATTGAAGACTCTAAGTAATCCTACACATACATGGTACTTTCAGAAATAAAGCTTTTTGCAGGCTGCCGAATAAATTTTATGATTTAACAATCCTTTGATTCCATATTTACAATGTAAATCATAGCGGTCTATGAGGAAAGTACTTGCATGTTCCATGATGTATCTATCTGTAGGTAACAGATTTCCTTTTCTTTCTGAGCCCTTTCCCCATTAGGCAAGGGACAGAATTTGACAGGGAGGTTCTTTATGAGTAACTCTAAAGCTTTTATTAACAACAACAAACAAGCAGAGTTACTCTGTGTAATCATACACAGACTAGCGGTGTGATCTTATTTCATGGGAGTTTATTTTAACCACAGTTAAGGGTGTAGCTGCAGTGACTATATTTTCCTGTGTATGAAGTGGCAAATTCTACCCTAATGACACTAAATTGTCCTAATGAGGTGCACGAATTGAAAACCGCATGCTGTATTAATATAAAGTCCTCTGTAGTGCTGGGTTCATCACCAATGGAACAGTTAAGAATAATCTCCCTGAAATCACTAAAATATCCTAATGTAAATAGTGAAATACGAGATGGATTCCTAATTGATAATTGCAAACTGTAATTGTAGTACTCTTTAAATATAATTGTCTTCATCAAATCATTTTACAAGAGTATCTTTTGTAAGTGGGATAATGACAGGAGGATTGGTGTAGCAATCTCTTAGTATCACTCATTATCTCTATTTCCACGCTGTATTGTGATCCCTCCCTATCTCATCCCATACAGATTCATGGGAGAAGCAGCTAAACAAACATCAGCTGAAGCATTGTAAACCTTCTCTGATTAAGTCCAACTACATGCCACCACACAAGACCATTATTAGCACAGAAAAATACTATTACTTGTTATTCTCTTTGACTTCTTTTTTTTTCACAAGACACTAATTTTCACTATACAAGAGAAAAACTATAAAGAAAGGGTGGTTTTAATGTAGGGAGTCATGACTGTTACTATCAGTCTTGTACAAAAACTCATGCACACACACAAAAAGACTACTACCAGGAGGTAATTAATAGCCGGAGTTCCAAGTCCCCTCTTTACATAATCAGCCATGGCAGATGTCATTACTCACTTTCAGTTTGGATTATTAGCTTAGAAAAGTTCCTTGGGTCTCTGAGCAAACACTAACTCTTCTATCAGATTTTTTAATGCTTCGATTCTACTCCTCTAAGACATGGATACCATCAAAATGTCTATTGACAAAGAGTGACAAGAAGTACTAATAAATTGTAGGAAGAGCACCCTGTCAAGGAGTAAGATAAGATAAACTTATATATATAAATATACCAATACATACACTCAGCGGCATCAAGACACAGGAGCCTTGCTGTCTGGCACTTAGAACTATCCTGAAAAATCCTTCAAAGTAAGCACTGACAACCTTTGAGTTATTAATGACTTAGTCATGGACCACTGTTTAAACTGTCTTTTATATTTAGCTTGTCAAGAATATGATAAAACCTTTCCTGTATACACCAGTATAACTGAAATTCCTTCTTTTGCTTTTAGGTCACAGTGAAGAACCTAAGAAAAGAAAGATTCCTAATATTAGCCTTACTTTTTTATTCCAACCCCCACATTTTTGATGATACATCTAAGGTCCTGCACATGAGTGATCCTTCTTTTTTATGCAAAAGCTTAAGAGGATGTGCTTATGACAGCATGATGAACCCTTGAAAGATCACAGAGATGGGCTTGCTGGCTTTTCACTTTTAACAAATTCAAAGTGGGCTGGGATAATATTTAAAAAAAAATAAATTGCATTACATTTGCAGGAAGAGCAGTTACTTAACCAACAGTAAGTGTAGGTCTTCAAGATTCCATAATGATTGTAGATTCCATAGTGTGTAGGGCAGCAGATGTTTTGGATACTGTGCCCTGTTCTCCTGTTTGAGGATATAAATGCCCAAATAGTAACCACATCTCAGCTTCCTCTCAGCTAGAAGCTCTGTGGTAGCCCTGAATTAGTGCTGTGTAACTGCAAGGCAAACAACAACAACTTCAGGAGAGTGGGAACGAGAATTTTCAACGTCAAAAATTGGCATCTAGGTTAACAGCAGAGCTTGAGGTACAATAAATGATGAGGATCTGCAGATTACTGCCTTGAAGGAACTCCATATGAGCACATTCCTGCAGTGGAAGGGGACACTGCTTGTGTCCCAGCAGGAGGAACCTGCAGGTTCCCCAGGAGAGGCAGCAGCTGGTCCCACAGCGGGATGCACCAGCCTGCCCAGTGTACAGGGAAGATTTGGTCCTTGCAGTGCCAGAAACAGAGAGGAAGACAACTTCAGTCATTTCTTCCTGCCATTATAACGAAGCAAAGCCTGAGATACAACTGTTACATGCAATTTTTCTTCTGTGGATATTAATCACAACTTAAGAGGAGAAAAAAAAACACACCCAGGAAAGATAATAAGGCTGTGAAGGAAAAAAGGATCTGAGACCACTTCAGCAAAGAACTGTGGTCCCACCACAAGTTTGGCAAGGTTTAAAATTTTAGATTTTGAGCGTTCTTTACCATAGTTACTTCATATTGCTTGCCATGTAAAATTTGTTTACTCGTTTGCTGAAGGAGTGAAGGAAGCTACGGGGAAAAGAAATAGTCTACCTGTTACTATCAGGCTTAGAGCATCTACAAAGCCAGTTCTCTTTGACTCCACCTATTAAGTGTGAGCTTAGACTACCCACCACTGGAACATTAAAGGTCAAAAACAGGAGAAGGAAACCGATACATTTAAGCCTTTTATAACGCAGTTTGGACAAGATAATTTGACTAACCTACTTACCCCATCAATCTCCTCTTTTTATTCCCTTTCCTCCCTTTTGTTCCTCCCTTTTATTCCCTTTAGAAAGGGAGTTTCTAAAAACCTCTCACTGCCCATCACCTTTGCATCTCTGGATAAGACCATTCAGAAGGCTGTAGCAGCAGCTTTTCTTCCTGGCTCGAGACCGACTGTAGTTATTAATTCAGGAAACAGTCTCACTCAAAGCCTCTAGGGAGATTTCTAGGTAATTCAAAGCTAGCTAGAAACTGGAAACCCACTAGAAGAAAAGTTCTTGTGCATATTGGGAAGCCATTGCAGAAGTTGGATGTAGCTGAAAAAAAAAAAATAGCATATTGCTCGTTAACGGAGCAATTCTTGTTGGCACCTTCTTCTAAGGGCTAGTCACTGGCAGCACAAATGGCCCAACTGAAATTACAGCAAACAGGGCTGTCCTATCAGCCCAAGTGGTTTCTGCCTTTGAAGTTAATTCTGCATTTCTTACAGGGTAGATGAGAGTTCAGCATTCAGCTTGGTTTGCAGCCCCAGAGGGGGATCGCTACCAAAGTGTTTAAGACAAAGCCCTTAATCCTGCTTAATTACTAAGAGTTACCGGACAGACAAAAGACTGCTGGACCACAGCCAGATGCGTGAACACCTGGTGTGTTCTCACCTGAATTTGCAAAGAATGTGCCCGTTACACGGGCAGGATGCCCCTAGTGCACATCCTAGAATATCATTACATTGGCACTTCTGTTCAGCAGCCACTTGTAGCATTTTGTTAAAGGAAAAAGCAAATCCTATTTCTCACACATACATCTTCAAAATCAATGTCAACTTTGATTCTTCTACCACTGCTATGATTGCTATTGAAAGAGAACATTACAGATCACCGCTCAAACTTAGTATCTTGAATTATTTATCCATCTATTTGTGAAAGCAAGTAGATTCACATTTGTATTAAAAACAGGTAAATTCATAAAACGACTCACAAAGCCTGAAGCTTTGCATGATCAGAAGTTCAGAGACACAGGTAGAGATTGTTAAACACACTCCTTGCTATAAATACGTATGGCACGGTTCTCTCAGTTATATCACTGACTTACCAAGGGACATTTCATCCCTCAGTAAAATGTGAGTATCCACATAACAGCAGCATTGGAGGCTTTGTCAGGAAAATCCAATCTGTGAAATAATTAGTCTGGTAAACTCAGCTTTAATTCAGACATAGTACCTATGTAACTCTTCTAATAAGGCTAAATGTTGACTAATTCTAGAGACCAAGTTGTACCACATGGATTTGTACTTCCTTGTGAAGGTACAGTATTATATAGAACCACAACTGGATCCTAATATGCTAAATTCCACTTTGTTCATACTTAAGTTCAGGGATGAATCAAACCTTTGAGGCGTGAGTCACTCTTTAACCAGCCTCTTTACATTTTTATGGAAGATTCAAAATTACAGACTTATTCTGATAGTCTCATTAAGTACAGTGCTACTACTAATGTGAGAGTGTCTCAAACCTCAGTGCTATAATTTGGTTACATATTATATGAAGACCTGTAAATGTTGCCATACTTGTATTAGAACTGAGGCCATCAAATGTCTCCTCTCAACAGTGTTCCTTTCTTCTTCCAAATTAAAAGCAGCCATCTCATCTGTTCCTCACTGTTTTAAAACAATTAATTGTATCAATAATTCACTGAAAGGGGAGAGAATGGTTTTACATTTTGATTATATTTAATTATATATATTTTTTTAAAAGTTTCCTTTCTGTTTACACAATTTGTAAACAGTCAGTTTTTGCAGAATCACCAAAGGAAGTAAGAAACCAAGAAAATCTTTGGTACAGAATATATTTCCTTCAAGCTGTCTTTAACTGACAACCAAAGCTGAAATATTATACATACTAACCTAAGTTCCAATCAATAAGTGAATGATTTCCAGAATCTATGCTTTATCACCCTGAAGAAATGAAGTGTTCCAATATATTGCTTTCTAAAAGAAAAACTGCTATTATTGTTGCAGTAAATAATTATATATGGCTGGTTAATTCTTCAGAGCTGGCACCAGCCTGAGTGATTTTGCAGAGTGTGTGCAGGCTGTTCCAAACGCGGCTGTAGCTCACACAGCACCACTGTTTGCACTGACAAGAAAAACACAGCAGACGGTGAGCGATGCTGCAGCCTCCTGAAGTTCCAAAATAAGACTAGAAGAAATGTTATGGTTAGTACAAAAGGGAGCAATGCAGGAGTAGCCATCAGCAGATTTATGTTTTGTATTATTTAGGCAGCCAAACTAAGTGTTAACCAGTCTCAATACATAAAATAGACCCCTATGTGACTGGAGGATGGCATAATACATGTGCTTTTCAGAAAGTGTATGTTATGTTCGGGTTTTAAGTTTGCCACTGTTTTACAACATGTCATTTAAGGTCTGAATCCCAGAATCTGAGGAAAGAAAAATCCAGATGATCATATTATATTAGAAAGGGATTTAAAATATTTTTTTTTTCTCTAAAATTTATCCCAGAATATAGTGAGTCTGTGATTTGGGGAATGTAGTGAAGAATGTTTCGATTTTTATGAGCTGCTCAAAGATAAATCTGTGCAGGATCCAGAACATTTGTTAGGACTTGACTTAAATACTATGAAAACAGAATATTAAGAGCAAAACCTAATGAATGGCATATTCTAACCTCGCCGTATTGTGATATACTCCTCAACGCATTCTTACACAACTATACATGAAAGAAGTGAGAGTTCAAAGACAGACAGTGCCTTTGCTTTGAAGTAGGCGAAAAGTACTCGCAGAGCCAAAGCTGTGACAGACAAACTCCAGCAGCTCATCGTGGAGTGTTTCACAATGCCAGCACCCCCAATTAGTCATCTCTGTGCCTCTGGTTGCTCCCCCAGGCAGCTAAAGAGCTGTATTGATGTCAATCATATTAACTTAGGTGCCACTTTTGAACTGCAGTGGCAGAGCCCTGGACAAAAATTCCTTTCTAATATCTTTGGGGGTGGTAACTTCAGCCCTGGGACAGGACAAACAGCTGTGGGAAGGAAATCTCTTAGCAGATGGCTATAGCCGTTTGCTTCGGTGCACATCACTCAGCAACTTGGGCTCGAGCTCCTCAGACTGCCCCGCAGCCATCACCTCTCCGCTGCTAATTAGCGTCTCATGCGAGATCCCACATGTGACTGCTGACATTATGGATCAACTTAGTATGCACTACCATATCCTTTGTGATGCGTTACTCTGAGATCATAACCGTAAAATGCATCCTTGAAATGCTTTATTTATGGTTTTCGAAGACTCCAAAATCTAGACGGTGCTGAAAACAGTTGTTTGTTCTGTAAAAATTCATGGGATTTCTCTCTTCTGCTGAGGCTTGCAGGTTTCAGAGTTGTATTTGAAAGAATCATGACAGTCTGCAAGACAGGTGCCCCAAACTACCTTGGCTTTCTTCATGGCTGCTTCAGTGAGCTGCTGATAATTGTCCTTCTGGACCAATTCTTGAAGATGTGTGCTAGATTAGTCCAATATTCAAAATGTTCGGGTAATTCAGGGTTCTCTCAGAAAGGAGGTGTCTCTCCACACGCACATACAAATCCAACCAAACAACAACAAAAAAAGCAAACCCAAAAAATCTCCTCCAAACCCAACTATACTAATTCTAGTGAAAAAATATTTAATAAAAACTAAGATTTTTAAATTACACTTACCTGGAACAAAGCTTCCCTGGACCACCTCCTTATAGGCCCACCAGCCTTCATGGATTTTTGGTGAATTTTGTTGAGCTACAAAGACATAATGAAAGACAGCAGAAAATTAAGGAAAGGCATGGGAAATGTTTAATTACATAAACTTTACAAACTCTAAACAGGGTATAATCTTCTACAGAAGTTCCTCAAGTTCTTGAGTGATGTTTATTCAACATCTGTATCTTACAGGACCTTTTCCCTTCTTCTCATACAGAAAAACATACTCAGCTTCTAAAGAGCTGATTACTAAACTTAAAAATTCAGGTAGAAAATGAGGATCTATAGTGCTAATGATGGTTTCTGTGCAACCCATAAATTCAGTATGGGATAAAAATGCAGAGAAAAAGAATGGGCTCAGATACAGTAATCAATATCTGAGTCAAAGTTGGTGGACTGAAAAGCGGTTTCTCCCCTTCCTTTCCCAACTTCTCCAACAATCTCTCACTTTGGAGAAGTGACAGAGTGAACCACAGGCAAAGCTGTGTCTATAACCACGTCTCCTCTCATCCCATGCTCCCATGAGTTCCAAAAGTGGAACAGAAATTCAAAGCCCATAGCTTCACCGATCTTGACTTATGCTATAACGCTGAGGCAAGGACTATCATTTTTGTTGCTCTCTTCTCTGTCTGCTGTGTCACCCTGGTAGCCAGGCAAGGTACTTGCTTCTGTTCCACACGTGTGACATCCAGCTCCATTACAGATGCATTTGATAGCACAACACAGTAACACATCTAAAGGTTTCTTTGACCAATATTCTGAAGGCTGTAACAATAGAAGTGTAAACTTTGGCTAAGGTTTGCCACTGATGAGACTGTTGCTTAATGACTTCTCTAAATTCCTGAGAAGCCAAGAGTAGAAAGGTCTTAATCAGTCAGCTTGCTTCCCATAAAGTCGCTACTTCTCTCGGTCTTCAGGGAAATCATAACCAGAGCAAATTTTGTGGTCAAAATGTAAGATCCCTGTTAGTTGGAAATACTTTCAAAGCGCATAGAGACACACAGCAAGACAAATGTGCAGATGATTTCCATAGCAGAACAGAGCTGATAAGGAAATATGTTCTGCCTCCTCTTGTATTTTGCTTAATGTTTTCATATTTTGAGCAAGTCTCTTTCACTGAGCTACAGAAAGCTCAGCTACCTTGTGTATCATTAGCTTAAATTTGGGGTTGGTTTTATCTGATGAGATATTTTCAGTCTCTTGCACTACATCCAGTATTTTTTAACACAAATACTCAGGTACAGAGGATGCTGGATTTAGCACCTTTCTGTGGCAGTTTCATTTGTAGATTGCATGTTATATACAAAAGACACAATCACCCCAGGAATAGTTTCAGCAATACAATAAAAATTGTTGTCATTAAAAATTACAAAGAGAGTGTGACATTCAGACTAAAAAGAATACAAGATTAGGACCATTACATACTGTTCTACCAGTAACAAAACAATATTTAAGATTTAACTGACTGTAAATTGCAGAAGCAAAAGTGAAGCTGAAGTTAATTAAACATACTGACAGAAGGACCAACACTCTGCTTTAACAGAAATTCAGACACACCAGTGGAATGAGTTATGAGTGGATGCACATTTCTCATGCAGTACTGATGCTTGTTCCAGTAATTGAATGGTGACATGTTAAACTGAAAGGACCGTTCCACTGTGCACTCTTTACAGTTTGCAGATGACATTATCTTCATTATTTTAGCTTTTATACCATTGCCTAGAGAACTCAAACTGTGTATGGATTTGTTGCACTGGACTGTACTACAGCAGCATTTGGAAAATGGCACATCCCAACTCATAATCAAAAATATATGAGCAGCAAAATATTCATATCCAGTCTGAACTGCAATTTTTTTTGGATCTCAGCACTGGTTTATGCAGGTTGCTTTTATGCCTTTACGCTCTGCAACAGAAGTCCTTAAAGATTTCCAGATGCTTCAGCAATAGGAGAGGATACTAATATGTGAGTCTCAACAAAGCACAGCAATCATTCTTCTACTTAAAATGTCCCAGAAAATTCCATTGCATTAAAGTGCATCTAGCAGCAATATACAGAGCTAACGCTGGTTCAGCCAACCAAAGGCAGCTGCATTTTAGAAGTGGGTGAAAAAAGCACGTATGTAAATAGAGGGAGGATGGGTATTTTCAAATGCACCTGCTTTCTGTCAGTGATCATAGAAACATGCACAATCAAAAATGTGTTGCTTTTGCCCACTCTGTGGCCAGTCTAAATGATATATGCCAGCTCCAGAAGGAAAATATAATCCATTATTCAGAGTTTAAATTAAAGCAAAATCAAAGGAGGCCATCTCTGCAGCTCTGCTTCAGTTTGTTGCCCCAACACTTAGTAAAGCTACTTCCAAAAGAAATATCATGAAAAATATGATTTTTGTCATATTTTCCCCAATCTGTTGCATTAGTACGGAACAGACTGCATCAGATGTGCAAGAAAATTAGATTATTAAAGCTTTGTACTAAATAATTGCATGCCTGTGCAGTTGCTTCAGCTATCAGAGAAGAGCATGACCTGGCATTACTCTGCACATCCCACAGATACCAGATCCTTATCTCTTCAATACACATGAAAATGAAACGCATAAAAAGGAGTATGATAAGCAAAATAAGATGTTGTACCATAGCCACATAAAATATGTAAGATGGGGCAATAGCAACACTGTGAGTCCTGCAGATTTACAGAGAACTGAGGCCACTGAGGAAATCAAGAGGAAAGGCAGGTGGTGGTTGTGAGAGAGCAGCGAAGGAGACAATCCCCGGTGCCACGCTCTTTCTTGAACCCTGAAGCCTCAATGTTTTATACCAGTTCAGGCAAAACATCCTGCAAAATAGTGTGGGGAGTGAGGGAACACAGATTTTCACTCTGCTTTGCATATGAAACCTAGCTTGGTGCCAAAGACTGACTCCGATGGATCCTACAGGGACTTTGCTTAGAAAGGAAAAAGATGTATAAAACTCATTTCTGTGACTGCAGAAGGAGGGGGTCTGGTAAGGCCAGAGTGGAAAGTTTGTCTTCCAAAATCTTCTTCTAAACCATCACTCCAATCTATGTTATACAAGTGGGCAAGAAGTCTTATTAAAGGAGAAAAAAGCTGTTCTCTATTTTTGAATCATACTCAGACCCATACCTGGATTAGTAATGGGACAAGGGAATATAAAATTAGAATGAGCAGACATATGGACAGTCCTTGCTGGGAGTCCTATCTGGGACACTTACACCTGTTGCACATGCAACACGAGGTCTCTACAATTGGTGTATTGGTGCCCATCTGACAGAATGGCAGTGAGCCTGGGTAAACAGGTTCAACCTTCTGGCTCAGGAATTGTTGCCAAGGAAAACGATTCTTCGTATGTACCACCTCATGACAGTGAAAATAGCAAAATTCTCTCCACATCCTTCTTCTTTCAGTTAAATTACTGTACCTCTCATCGCAATTCTCCCCTCTTTAGGACCATAAACACGTGCTTGCTTTGTGGATCCTGATACTCCCATGTTCCCATCAGAACTCTGCAACTCTTCTATGTCAGCAACTGTTTTTTGGCATGACCTGTTACACACGGTACTGAGGAGACAAAAGGGCTAGAAAGCAATTCTGTATTCCGCAAGAGGGTTAAATATCTTAGAAAAAAAAAAAAAAACCAAACCAAAAATTCTGATATGTCAGAGACTTCTGGTTTTGCCACTAAAACCTAGAGTATGCCATTTGCTTCCAAGAAATATTGTTGCTTCTGCAAGGCACCAAAGTAACCAGGCCCATCTGAACAGCCCCGGGGCTGTTAGGAGCAGGTTACCTGCACAAGCAGCTCCGCAACAGCAGCATCAGCGCTGGATTCTGCCATTCGCAGGGACAGTGCAAAATGCCACGTTTGTGCAAAGTGCTAGAGGATATTGGATGACCTCCATTTGCTACAGCGTCCTCTCTGAAATCACTAGTATCTGAGATTAGTAGCTCTGCTGATATAACACCATTATGTCAGATCTCTTTCAGTGCAGCTGCTGTGGAGGAGACAGGATATTTATTTGGAGCTGATATGACACGTGTTGCTTTCATTTTGTCAGATTATTGTAGGTATATCTCATTGTGGAGCATAAAATCACAGGCTAAGTTCTGCAAGACGTCATGCATTTTTGTTTCCTAGTGACTTCCATGTACAGGGAAACAGAATTGTACAGGATTATAAAAAAAAGTACAGTAAATGCAAACAGCAAAAGATGCCAATGCCCTATAAAGTCATCAGTTAACTGTATCCAGTTTAGAGGTTAAAATGAGTAGGTTTATGTTTCAAAGAGAATCTGTTGCTCAGTCAGTAAAACTACTTTAAAATAATCAGATAACATTGTATCACATAGCAGGTACCATGGTGCAGATGCTCAAATATCTGCATATAATTTGCAGCACAAAGAGATCTTCATCTCATTGGAATGCTAATGCTGACATAATATAAAATGCTGTAATTAATACAAAATACCCCTCAGTAAATATGCTTATTTGCAAGATATCAACAAGTCATTCTACAATTACTTATTTACTTTCTATACTTAAATAAAAGATAAAAAGCCTTGTATCTGATGCCATCATTTATGTCATTCGCATGTGAGCATAAGCCAAGAGTAGAATCCTGCCAGATCAGAATTCTCCATTCACTTTACTGCCATTTCACACGGATAAAAAATGCTGCGCTGAGGAGAACCAGGCTCACAGCAGCTAGGAAACATTTTTTTTTAATCTGAATTTTATTGATCTGATCTCTTCTGATTGCTATATTAATCACTCTGCCTGCTTATCCCTCCTTAATTTACATCCTAAGAGTCTTGCTTCTGATAACCTGGCTAGCACTGCCCTGGCATTAAATGCATAATAAGGTTTTTATCACTCTTAACTCTTCTGCATAGTTATGAGATTAAAAGAAGCTGCAACTATGAGCCGTATAGTTTCATAATAAACTTAGCGCAAACCATTAATTCACTGCTAATAATCTAATATGAAACTCATGGAAAAATTACCTAGTGCTTACTACAAGAAAAATAAATCCTCAAATCTGCTATCAGAACGGTGAACATTGAAATGAAGGATATAATGATAAGGTATTAGAAGGTGGTATGATCCTCACTTAGATCCACACTTTGTGTCCCACAGACTATGGGCTTTACAGGCCTGATCCTGCTTCTCTCCCAGCCACCAGGAGCTATTGCTTGTAATTCTATGTGACTATGTGTTCTAATAGAAAATGAGCCCTACAGGGAACAGTGCACGGTGGTTACAAAAGGAAAAAAGCTATAAGGAAAAGTTTAATCTTTTTTTGCTAAACTCCATTTTCAGAATCTTAGGTAATTAGTTTAAATAGCTTTAATGGCTACATTTTATATGGATATTTTTCACACTGTTAAACCCAAGGAATGCGCTGCCTAAAATGTGAAGGGAAAACAGGCTTTCTCATTCTAAAAAATCAGTTTCAACATCTCCAGTCATAGAAGGAGCTGCTTTTGCCTCTTAAAGCAAATGGAGCACACGTGTATGAAGTGGATCCGACAGCAGGGGAACTAAGCAGATGCAATTAGCTGAAGATTCAGCCCTCTAGAATTAACGTTCAGTTTGTTTAAAACAAGTCTGTACATAATTGCAGCTATTATTTAAGATGTGTTTATGCAGCCTTTTTATATCAAAAGAACCTAACAACACACACTTCAGGCACTATATAAAGCATCATTTATAAGTGCATAGTTACAGGACAAGAAAGGTTAGTCTGCTTATGAATATTACAGCCTACATTGTATGCATCACCATATGATGAGGGAGGAAAAAGAAAACAAAGGATTATAAAGGGATCAATAAATAAAATGCTTTCACCAGCTATGCCAGATTTTTTTATTTTTTTGGATAACGTTTTGCTCAGAAAACATGCAAATGCTCTTTCATTAAGTTAATACTTTCCAATTCCATAAATCCCTCTTCCACCATCCCCATGTGTAAAAGCTCTCACTGCTGCTGTGAATGCCAAACAGTATTCAACGCAAGCAAAATGGACGTGACCTGTTTTTATCACATCAGAGGGCAAAAGTAAGGCACTATCATGGGAACTTTGCTATGACACAGAGACTTGGCTATTCTGTGCATTTTCTATTTATTGTAATTTTGTTTCCTGATAAGATTCCCATGAAAAACCTGGACTAAAGGGTGAGATTTCACACAAGCAGTCTCATATATATGCTGGTAGTTGTGACAAACAATTTGGCATAACATTACAACATAGCTAAACATGTTCAAAACCACATGAATACAATTTGGTCTCAGTGTTTTCCAAAGTCTCTGACAGGAGTGTCAGCAGACACAATAGCCCACTCCGTGTTGTGTTAGATGGGGTGGTTCCTCTCCAATAAGTTGTTTAATCATGTCTAGATATCAAGTCTGAAGAGCTCTATAAAATAATGCAGTAAGAAGAAGCAAGTTACCTTGTGATACTCACTTCAGAATAGCTCTGCATGGCGCTGCATGCCCTCCAATCCCATTAATTTCAATGTGGTTTGGGGACACTCAGCAACTTCAAAGAAATGGCCTCAATATCCTTGAACCTTTAAAGTTCAATACATTATTAATGTTAAATTAATAGGGCTTCCTTTAAAAGGAAACCACTAAGTTCCTTCCTTAGAAGCACATATGATATTGATGTCTCATCAGGTTTCTGACCCTGGCTGCTCTCTGTATTCTCTAACAGAAAGTTCCCCATCAGAAAGAGCACAAACAGTCGGGGACTGTCCTGTTCACTGCCACAGGCAGGTCTTTCTTTTCTTTTCCCAAATCTTTGGCTCCAGGAAAGAGAAATTATTTCTTCAGTAGTCTTCCCATGAGGGAGCTGTGCCTAGAATTTAAGTATTCATCACTGCTTAGGCAAACTCAAGGGGAAAAAATAAAGGTCTTTCAATTAACCTTAAGACTAATGGCACAGCATCAATATTAGGTGCTTGATCCTACAAAATACACAGTAGCCTCAAATCCCACTGAATTCTACTGCACATGCAAACTTGTGGTCCAGAACGTGATAAGGAAGCATTCTGAAGAGCTACAGCATATGCAAAGAATTAATAATGCTTAAGCAATAATATTATGAGCTTTTTCCACAATCTTAACAAAGGGACATATCCAAATAAGAGGGAAGGCGGCTGCCTTCAGTCTCCCTTCAAAACTATGAATGGCAACCTATAGGTCTTGTATATTACTCTAAATTCAGCCAACACAACATGATGCGCTTTCCTGAGACAGGAAGAGTCATTTTCTCCTGGCTAATATAGCTACAGAGAACCATCACAACAAACAACACAAAGTCATTCAAAAGCTAATAACAAAGGGGAGGCAAAGTTATTTTTATTATACTGAGTTGTGTTCAGAGACCCAGATTTCTAGTGATCCTGGGGTGGACAGGCAGGGCTCTAATCCAGATCATCTCACAGCTCACAGCACTACCTAAATCCTCAGCACTTAACGTTATGTCTTGGTGCTTTCTGAGATCACAAAGTCAAAAAAAAGTGTTTTTCTGGACATATAACAGCAGCTCTGCTAGCATCAAGAAGAAATCTAATGTCAAAGGATAAGCCAAGATATGGATCCCTTTCAGGCAGTGGCATCAGGACAGAAAATGAATCCATCATAATGTGCCTTTATTGCAATTGCTCTTCACCGTGACCACTGCAGTTTAGCACTTTCTTAGCAATAGTTGGTTCTTGGTTACTAGACATTTCTTAACAGAATGGGGGGAAATTAAAACAACTTCATAGCTATTTTTTTCTGAATTGATAAGTGACAGCCTTTCTTCCAATAGGTATCACAGTATCACAGTATGTCTGGGATTGGACTTTCAGTGGTGTTAAGATGATTGTGATGTATTTTTCAACATAAAGTACTGTTTCAGACTAAAGCAGATCTTGACTTGCTCGAAATGTTTCTACATCATGCAGATTTTCAAAAGAGCCTAATTTATGCATATTCCCATTACTATACATGGCAAGCATAGAAGAATCTTAAATATCAATGAGCTCATTAAATTCCCTTTAAACTGCCAAAAAGGGTTAGGATGATCGGGTTTGTTTCTGTGTGCTACCAAACGATGAGATATCATGTGCTATCAAAAATTTCAAGGTCCACGTTAACAATACAGGGGGTTGATATACATTTCCTTCACTCACATTCCTGGAAAAAAATTGTGGGAAATAAGTGTATATTACCGGAGGCAAGAAAAAGGACTAAAGGATGGTTGCTTCTGAGATAGCTGGGGCAAGCCAGAGCAACTCCTAACAAGTAATGATTGTTAGAGGCCCCCAAAAGCAAGCAAACACTCTGGCCCTACATCATGAAAAGCTATCCAAGGTTGCAAAGTGCCATTATACTTCCCCACTATGTCATTAATGAACCACAAATTATTTAATAAAATAAAGCTCACAGATCAGAATCCCATTAGTATTAAACTGGTCACAAGATAAATGTGAACATTGTGTATCACCAGCATTAAGTTTGCATAAATTTAATGTACAACACAAGAGGCAGCTTAGGAAAGTGGAGAAGAAAATAAAGTAGTCTTATCAACACCTCAATCCACTGACGTCCCTGTAACCCAAATGATGACAAATAAAATGGAATACGTATATTTCACCACTACCTGCTTACCTTAAGCAACCATCAATGTTAAGGTGAAAGGTTACCCAAACCTGGAAAAAGTGAAGAAAAGCAGCTTTTTTTCAGAGTTCAAAAATCAGAGATGGGAAATAATTATGGAAAATGTGCATTGCAGTGGAGGAACCGAGGAGCAGCAAGAGAGAAAAATCATTCTAGTCAGATCAGCTGCCAGGGTAAGACAAGACAGATTAGAAAAGAACCTATCCAGTTCATCTCAGCTGCCAGCCATGTTGTGTTATATTGACATTCCTAATTCATTAATTACTGCTTAGATACTACAGTGATGACAGTCATATAAATACCTGAATGTAGAGCTTTTACTGGTTTATTTTGGACTGTTTTCAACAGACATTCCTAAAAAATGTACTAGTTGGGAAGCATCGTTTGTTTGTGTATCCCACTTGTCAGGTGAAGATGGGGAGGAATGTTTTTCATTTTTTTAAAATTTGTCATGCTCCCAGTCGTGACGAGACAAATCACTCTCCGTGCCTCCCCCTACACACCATTTTTGCTTCCCTGCAGTTCTGTGGAATATCCCTCAGAGATTACTTCAATCATCCATCTGTCCACCATTGTGTTTATCCACTGATCCTGGAAGAAGTCATCCCCTTCCCCCTCTCTGGCTTGATTCCTGAGGTAGCAGTGTTATTCTGGCACTCTGCTGCTATTCTGTTATTCCAATCCCAACCAACAATATTCTTGGCTAGAAATGATGCAGCTGTGTCTGCCTTGGGTGACTGCAGAGAGCAGCTTTACCCTTCTGAACTCTACTAAATTTCTTGACTTCTCGGTCCTTGCAAAGCTGTCCCCTATTCAGTCTCAGCCACTTTAGCCATTAGTCAAGAGCAGTGATATGCTGCTTTCCTCTCTGTCATTTAATTTTGAAGTTAAGATGGAAGGCATTTCACCCTGGTTGTGATGCCTGTACCTGCTTCATTTTGCTGATCTAGAATTTTAATCACTTGCTAAATTATTGATGCAGAAATCCCAGGTAGGGGGAAAAAAAAAAGCACCTTCATTAGGGTATCTGTTGTTCATAGCTTTCTCTCCTTGTCTTTGAGAGATGAGACTTTGGACATAGATAAAAGAAAAATAAAAAAGAGTAGGTAGGAATTAAAAAATTGTATTTAGTTCAAGGGAACTGTATGGAGGAACATGCCGCTGCAGAGATTTCATCAGGGATTTCCCAGCTTGCCTGTTTCTCATCTGTGTGGTACTGTTTCTTCCAAATCAAAATCTACAGAAGTCTCAGATAGTCTTTTATTCTTGCCTGTAGCAAGAGAAAGATTCTTTTTATTTTTGTTTAGTGAGGACAAAACCAATTCAGGACTGGAAGTGCAAGCTGTAGATTTTAAATGTGTATGTTTCCCTCCTTATCAGCCTGGCATATCTAAAGCAGAGACACCTGGTAGCTTCCAGTGCCCTTTGAAAACCAGACACATTGCACCCATTACTCAGGTTTCTTCCATGTTTTATATACATATATATATTTATATATATATATATATACCTCTATTCTAAATACTTCTAAAGGTCATCTTTTTTTCTAACCCTTTTTATTGTTAAATGTTCCATCTTTGGCCAAGACATTGACTGAAAGAAATGAAATAAATCCTGGGAGCTGTTGCAGCTTTGCCTCCTGCACCCTCCATGGGGCAGAAGTTCTGGAGACAAGACTCATAGCAGTAGCTGAGCCATAAACACCAGCTGCCTACCAACTATTGTGAGAACTACTGCTGAATATGGCAGCAGTTCAGAAAAACCCGCCCATCAATGAGACTCATTGCCCACATCATTTAGTTTATGAAAATGCTAAACAGTTGTCCATCTCTTGATATCTACAGATACTAAACTTCAAAAACACAACCATAGCGCAATAGTACAAAGTAATATACTCCAACAGCATTAAGTCCAAGAACCTCAGTACAACAGCTTTAGAAATATCAGAAATAGGGAGAAACGTCCTTGAATTCAGGTCAATTCAGAGAAGTGTTGTTTTGTTCAGTTAAGATTCTTCTTGTATTCAATTCTGATCAGTGAATGCTTCAAAGAATGACTCAGGATAACTGGCACATTCATTGCTGTGCAGCTGCCTGAAGAACACACTACATGCCCTGGAGACACAGACATCCCAGACCCGATTATCCACAAACAAATGCCAGCTGAGTCTTCCACATATCCTGAGCATTGTAGATGGGAACAGAGAACAATGGGATATGCAGACCTATAGATCTATTCCATAAACACAGCATCTAACAAAAATCATGTCCTGGTGTCCTGTACCTGCCTCCTTCCCTGTACGTCAGCCTTTGCCACTTAAGCCTTTGATTTATGGATGCAGAAAGCATTGCAGGTAGAGATGAAAAAGGCACGGCTGACCAGACTGCCCACTTCAAAGCATCTGCAGAGCTAAAAAGAAAGTATCAACCACATTCTGCTGACAACTGACTTGTCATTTCCTTTACCATGATGTGCTGAAGTCACACATGACGAATATATCTAAGCAGATCCAGACTGCTGTGTTTCTCAGCAGGTCATACTGGCTATAATATACAACACCAAGCTAACTTGGCTCTGTGGCTGCAGGATCAGATCTGGCTTGTGTCCGGGTGGTGAAGAGCATAAGTAGATAAGGAATGGGTGGAAAGGCATGTAGAAGTCAGTACAATGCTGATATGAGAAGTCAGACTCTGTAGGAAGTTCAGTTACTTCCAGTCCTTTGATCTTCCACTGGAACAGACTGAATTTTATGCATAACGTCTCAGCTACTCTATAAACTCAAAACTCACTTGAAATAACCTCCCGAATGTTAGGCAAACTAGTCAGGAGAGTAGCAGGCTTATTAAAAAAATATTTGGAATACTGAAATTAATCTAAAGCAAACAAACTTTTGTTTGTTTTGAAAACAATTATGAAAGTTTGACTTCAGTCTCATAGACATTAAAAACGTCACAGTAGCAGTGAGAAGAAACTGACCAAATTCTGCACATTTTACTTCTCCCCTTTGCACAAATGCCTGCCAGCTGTTCATGCAACTCTATATGGCTGATGAATAATGCACACAGATCAAAGTTCACTGCATCTGGCTGGGTGACCATACAATTATGCAATGAACAATACTACTGACTCTGTAAACTTGATTTTGAGTCCTGTTAGATGGATGCTTAGGGTGAAAATTGGATGACAAAACTGGATGCATGGAATGGATCTTACACCAGGGTTCTTTATCCAGCTTTGAGCTTCACACCAGACCAGGTTCACTGCAACTGCCGTGCCGCAGTGCCAGGTTTTCACTCAGCTACACAGAAAACTAAGCTCAGTACCAGAAGATGCCAACTTATTTCATGTTAGTCAGACTGATCTCCACCCTGCCACGCATGCTTGGAGTTGATCCAGCCACATACCTAAAAGGAAACATGTGTTTTCTTAAATCCTTATGGTGCTGTGTATGTGGCATCTGTTTGTTTTTTCCCCAACACAACTTTGTGCAGCAATATGTTGATAAGACTGCTCTTATTTATTTTTTGTACTTTTTGCAGCATCAAAAAGTTCGTAGAGGTCATATCCTAGAAACAGTATAAAATATGGATCATCTCTATCCAAAAACTTGAGAGACCTCATTACTTAGCTGGAGAACACACAGTTCAACCATGGCTGCACCCGCTTCAAACTACTCTAGTGACCTTCAGACCTTAGCCCAAACCCTTTCTGTATGTGTGTCCATTTTGCAATGTTTGACCCTGTCCTGTCTTCACCTCCTGGTTCTCAATTTCACACGTTTATGGTCTTCTCATCAGTACATCATCATATATAGGGAGCCTGAGACTATAACTCTTAGTAACACAAGCAGTTAATGTAACTCAGTTTTCTTGTACAAGTAACAACTAATAAGATTCTACAAGTAACAACTAATAAGATTCAACAAGAGCGATGCAGCACTCCACAGAACACAGCATTTTGATAAATGGTGCTCTCATAGCAGCTTACACTAGGTGCATTCTAAAACATTTAGACTGATAGGAATTATTCTGATGACTTCAAATACACACTGAATATGGTTCCAGAACAAACAAGGTTTTTTTTCTGACCCATCTGTATCACAATCTTTCTTTAACTGTGATTTCCCTAACTGTAAGCCAAGGCAGATAGAAAGAATGTGGCACTGGACTTGCACTATCACTGCACAGCTCAGCTGGTTAGATGTGGGGCTGTGCCAGCAGCAGATTCCCCCAATAGTGATAATATTTACTTTACAAACACTCACCATTTCTTTTCATTATTTTCTGCCATTAGGAAGCAGCCTGAGTGTGTGGGAGATGTCAGGACAGTAAATAAAACAACAACCTCTGATATTAAAGCAGTAAGCGAGGTCTGTTTACTCCCCAAAAAGCAGAAGACTACTCAAACAAAAACAATCAATTTGGGGTTCATGCTTTCTTAAAACATGCTTTTCTTCAAAGACAACCTCATAATTCCCAATATTTATCCTTGCAGTCACAGGGCAATATTTATTCTAACAGTCTTTGTAGGGATAACAGTGGATTGGATTTGAGTTGAAAGGAGACCCCCACCCTCCTCTTCCCCTATCACAGAAATAGCTTGGAGTAAAAGAGCATATTTCCTCCTTTGAGTGGTATTTAATTATTACAATTGCAAAAGTTTTTGGTGAATTTGGCATGACCAAAACAACAGTTTAGCATGACTGGCAAACTGTATCTTTACCACATAAGGAGGTCAACATTTTCTTTCCTTTAATTCTTTTGGTAGCTAGTGTACATCAAAGAGTCAAAAAAAACACCTACAGTTTTTTCTACCATCAAGCTACATTACTGAGTATTAAAACAAACAAAAACCCAGAAGACTAGGCATTCAATTTTGGAAATTAAGTCAATAATCCAAAAGTGATCACTAATCACTTTTTACCACACAGCTTTAAAGAATTTTCAATAGACAATTATAGACTTGTCACAGATCAGAGGCTAAGTGCACATTAAAATGTTAGGCATCAACCAGTCCATTGCCATTAAACGCAGCGGTAATCCACTGACAGCACTGCTGTAATCTGAGCAAGTGTCAAGGTGATCCAGAAGCTGAGCAAATTTTAACTGGCTCCAAAAGCACAACAGTTCTGCAATCACGTCACCTCTGACCTCAAGCACCAATCTTTCTCTTCTCCCATGAACAACTTTTAATTCATTCCAGATTAAAAAAAAATTGATAAAGATATGCTAAAGCAGACTAATTAAGGAAAATATCAAACCTTAAACTCCAAATACCTGCTTAAACCATACCATCTCCATCCAGCCACGTTCTTGAATGTAGTGTGGCATCATGTGCACAAGTCCTGTGGTGAATAGGGGTTGACAGTACTAAGTGACATGAGGGACACAGCACTGGCCTGTTTCCTTAGGACAACTATCACCCTGAACAGGCATTTTGTGTCAAAGCTGCTGCTTCATCATCCAACACCCCATACCCTTCTCCCTGGAACATTTTCCCGAAGAAGTCAAAGTCTGGTCTGCAAACGCAGAGGCGCCATCAATTCACGTGAAGTCAGTCAACAGAAACTAGTACAGTACTAGTCAGGTTAGTGTCAAAACTGTAAACACAATTTCAACCACAAATCAACATAAATGAGGCCAGAATCCACTTAAAATGCTAACACAGGCATTTGCATTGGGTTTAACTAACTTAATAAAAAACTGGCATCATTTACAATATTTCAACTTTGAGTATCAACTAGCTGTAAGCCACCCTGCCTCACGTAAATCTACATTAAGAGCAATACAAAATTTGGACCTGGAAGCCTCAAGACCCTCAAGGCAGCTTTTTTCATTGCTTTATAGTTTGTCTGGGCAATTATTTCTGTGAAGTGCAGTGCAAAGTCCCACTATTCTGATTTGGCAGTGAGCTGTGAGTCAACCATCTTTGACCTACCCAAAGAGGGTTCTACACATTAAGCAGCAGCATCCCTTTATTTTGTATAACAATTAGAGGAAAACATTTTGAGATATTTCAGTAAACGGTACTGTAGAGATAGAAAGTACCTTTTAAATAAATTGCCTTTCTCTAGGCTTTGAATTAAGAACCACAGTCACTCCTAATGGATTAAAACATTACATGTTTTACTTACCTCCTACACATGCTTGTGTCCTTTTATAAAAGGCTAATACAGAAATTCTTTAATAGTCTTCCGTGCATTAGCAGAACTAGATGGTCTGTGATCATCAATACACAGATTAAGAAGCACTTTAGGGGCTGGATGAAGCGAGCCAGCACATTACATATGGTCTGCAGTCACATTAGCGTTATCCTATAGCAACAGGACAAAAACAAGACTGATTTTAATGTTTGCTCTTTTCCCTCAGAAAGATATCAAAAAGACCTGTCTGGACTTGAGGAAAGAAAAGGTTTCCAAACTTTAGTTTAAGCCACAGCAGGCAAGAGGGCTGCTGTCATTCCAAAGCTATGATGTCTCTGGGCATGGCTCCCTCCTGTGCACACAGCAAAAACTGGCTGGCCAAGGGTCTCATCTTCCACCTCAGTCTGACCAAACTGCACAGTGACTTCAACAGAACATGACCTGAACGCAGACCTGCACCTAACAATGATCTAAGAACCCAGTGGTTCTTAGGTTAGATAAGATAGGAGAAATTCAGATGGGGCCAATGCTTGGAAGTAGAAAGCTGAGTAAAAGGAAGGGGCTGGTTTTGCTTTACGTTCCCCTTGAGATGACTATTTGAGTATTTTTTTTCCTCAGCCTAACACTTGTGACCGAGATAGAAAGTGTTGCAGCTTAGACTCCTCGTGCAGAAGAAAGCCCTCAAAGGCTCAGTAATTGAAGCCAACCAGGCAGTGCCATGTAAGGCCACTCCAGCCAGTCTTCCCAGCACTTCAAGCTAAAAGTATCATGGAATTTTAGTACAAGATTCAACATCCCAAAATGTTTGATTCTTGGGCATTCCTGAAGAAGTGGTGTCCCTTTTCTACATATGTGCAAACGAATGTCAAAAAAACATATTCCATACATTTTATTAGCCAATTTGTAGCCCCAGTGTACAATTTTTACAGTACTTCGACTTGCAAAGCATTTGATACATACAAAATATTTCTCCCATTGACCTGTTTTAACTGTAACTGCTCAGCACTTCTGCAAATCAGGACTCGGGGGAAACAACAAACATACAATTAGTGGCCACCCTTGGAAAGTTTGATTAAAGTGTGTTGCCAAGCAACACAAAATCTGGCAGAGACAGTGATAAAAGTCTATTATCTAAAGAAGCCTTAAATTCCTTTGTGATTATCTTTTCCTCTTCCTGCCATCCCCTCCTTTATTCACTGTGTCCCGTAACCTCTGCAATAAAATGAGAATGTGCTAAATCAGTGACTTTTCCCACACAATCCTTGCATGGGCAACCATACTTTTGATATTTTCAAAGTGTGAAGACAACTTTAGATGGTGAGTGCGCATGAATTCATCACTTGCATCTCCTCTACTCTTATTTTTTAATAAAACTTAAAAAAAAATCTACCAAATCGCAAAATTATTGTACCTACCAATGTGATTGTAAGGTCAGGTCTCTACTCTCTTTCCTGTACCTCATTTTCTCCCCTCTTTCTCTCTGCCTGTCCTATTCCACAGAACCTCATTTCTGTGCAACCTCCTCTGCACCAACTCTCTGCTGGTCTTCCCAGCCCAGCACTGAGCGCAGCTGTCCTCAACCATTCCCGGTTAGAGCAAAATCCAGCTCAAAGCACTTCATTTGATAAAAATGTAGGCTCTGTAACATATTTCAAGCTCATCAAGGAAATCTGTTTCTCTCAGATGCTGACTCCATTTTTATCATACTTGCATATGCAAATATATGCATGCGTGTGATGCGGTATACATCTGTGTACAAATGTGCATACTATTTGCAACCAAAATAAATGTGAATGTAATTTATATGAAAAAAGCAACAGCTGATCAGATCAAATAATCTGGGAAGAGCCCAGTAGATGAGACATAAGAGCTTTCTTTACAAGTGGGTTACTGAAGAACTTCTAGGACTAGGATGGGATGTGCTGGGGAAGTGAGTACTCAGACCAGCACTTGCAATGGTAAAAAGAAACTTGAGGAAAGGGGAAGGCACTGCATCAGCTAGGACAGAACCATGGACCACAGGTGCTGAGCTGAGCCCCTGATTTTTGGCAAAGGTCCTGAAAGTAATCCCAATGGGGAAAGACTGTGCAGTGGTGGCTAAGCTCTAAGCACCCAACACCCATGGACACTTCTTGTTCCAGATCTTTCACATCCTCCTCCTTTCTCTGGCAAAGGATTTTCAGAGCTGCTTCATCTCCTATTATCCCATACCTTGGATGCAAAGGCAAACAAGTTTGGGAACTGTTTATCTGCAGCAAAATATTAGAAGAAAGAATACAAAAATAGGAAGTAAAGAGAGATCCTTAATCTAAAATCTTCCAGCAGTTACAGGAATCTCCTGAGCCAGAGGTTCCACTGTATTAACCTGGGAACAACTGAGAATAATAAAGCCTTCTCACACTTGCTTCAAGTTCCCTTAGTACCCGCAGAGCAAAATAAGGCCCACAGCGCTCATTTCTGGGAACAGCCAGCCTACAGCTAGTGCAAGTCAGATGTATATTTAGCGAGATCAGTGGAGCTGTGCTGACTTACTGTGCACAATATTTAGGTTGGAGTAGCAACCAAAAGCTCCAATTAGGAGGAGAACTCTATCCTGTCAGATGAATTCCTACAGTCACACGTGCCCTATCCCAGGGAGACAGGCCAGGCTGCCTTCAGATGCTGCTAATTGGGCTCTACTTGAATCTGCAACATCTGCAGAATGTAGCTGTTTATTTACTCCACTGGACTGGAACATGAGAATTACTTTAGTCTATCCCTTGTGAAATGCAAGCCTTGCTAATACGCCAAAGGACAGAACTCCAAGTCTAATGCTAAGGTATAAAACATACCTTCATCCTCTAGAGTCTCAGTATTTGACAGGCTCATCAATTTCTGTCTATCATAAAAGAAAAGATCTCAGCCCTTTAGGCTCAATAAATAGACCATTCATAGTTCAGACATCTTTAGCTGCCTACAGAAAGTTGCTAGCTCCATCCAGCTTTTTCAGGTGACATTTTGACTTCCTCTCGTTTTGGGGAGGAAATCTGGGGAAGAAGAGAAAAAAGATGAGGTAGTGTACATCCATCTTCCTCCTGTTTTATCCCACATCAGAAAGAAATAGACATTTTCTGTTGGCCACTGGTAGGTCAATCTGCTCTTGAGTCAGCCCTTTCTGCTACAGCCTTTCCTCATGCTTTTTTCAGTGTGATATTTACGTGTTATTTTAGACAACTTGTTTGAGTGTCTTCAACAATGAAGAAATGCTGATCATCTAAATATGATATGAGATCCATACTGTCATTTACATCATAACTAATTAACTCTATAAGATGGATCATTAAGTTCATCATGAACATCTTTAAAGGAACTGCTTTGAAGCTGGTAGAAGAACAGAAGCAAAGTCCAAGTCCCAAGTTTAAATGATGTGTAAATTTCATCCTATAAATAACAAGTAGAACATTCTCTTGGGGCAGTGGGATTTAAAACTAACTGTTGCCCTTCTTTGGGAACAGCTATGTTAGGCAAGGCACAAGGGAAAGGAAGCCACATAAAACACTTGTAATATTTCAGCATCACCAGAGTTTAACCTGAGAAGGCTTTTACTGGAAAGCTTCCAACTCTGCCAGCTCTTTGTTACATAGTGGATTCTATTCCACAGCTGAAGACCTTCAAAATAACAAAACCAGGCAAAAGAAAAGCAGATTGACTTTTTGGCAGGAAGTCAATGTGCAAATACTAATGAAACAATCTCACTAAGCAGTCAGGGTCCTCAAAGGTCAACAGCTACATAGTGAAGAACTTTAGAGCATTTATTTTATTAATAATTTTGTCTTCAAGGATTCTGACAGGTTCTGCGCTCCAAGTTAAGGGTTTAAGAAAAAAATCAAGACTTGATAACTGAACAGTCAAGTTCTCTATATCTCTATCTCTGAAATTCTTCAGACCAAAAGATTGGTTTTTGTCTTGTTCATATTGAAGCCACCAACATGATTCCTATGTATTTAGAACCAGAACCAAAAGCAATTAGAAAAGTGGAAAGTCATCAGTGCTCTTCCTCATTTGTTTCTGGCAAAGTGCACTATGAAAGCCCCAATCTCAGTGCTATTATCCACTGCCAGCATCCTACCTGACGGTCTATATCCTCATTCTTTTCTCTATTCCTAGACTTTGCTTTTAGAACATGAAATATCCCTAGTCAATAGAAAATCATAAACACAAATACAAAATACTGGGAGAGAGTACTGAATTTCCACTCCTCTCTATGCCCATTTAGACCAGCTCAAACACAGAAGGGTGGAAGTGTTTTTTTCCTGTAACAACAGTAGAGCTAGATCTCATTTCCGCTTAATGTACTATCCACTTCATAGCTTCCTTATCCCTAACACAGGTCAACTATGAAAGAAATGTGAACTAGATCCTAACCTTCCATGAACCACAGAATCGACAACAACTTAACCTTTCTCATCCAACACTTTACCAGAGAAAATAAAAGCTTAAAAGAAACGAGATGGGAGCACCTGTTTCTGGCTATATTGATGTGTTTGGGATTGCTAGTCAGATCCCATCAGTTCCAAATCAGAGTAATAAAGAAGCCAAAATGAGAACTCTTATCTGCTAGCTGGATTTCTGCATCTCTCTCCACCAATGTGAAACGTGGAAAGTGAATTCCACACTGGCACTGTGGCCTTTTGACTCGCACATCAAAGCGCTGCCTCTTCAGACAAAGATACATTGAAGTTGAGAAAGCCTAAAAGTAACATCTATATATCTAATCTATTTAAGAATGTCATCACTGCAGACAGGACAGAAGAGCTAAGCATTATAGAGAAAGTGATCTCAAGGAAAAGCAAAAGTACCTCAGATGACACATGTAAATAGACGTGGGAAATTACATATAACTGATTTGTAGGTTTTATGTCCAGCATTAAGACTTTTGTACAAAAAGGGAAGAACTGTTGTCTCTGCCACTACCATGGTGCAAATACAGAAAGTATAAAAGAAACACAGACATTTTACCCAGTCTGTGAGAAAGTGGCTCATACCTGGACTTGGCTAAATTAGAAATATTTCACCAATATATTTGTAACTCTACTGCTATAGCACTCAAAACACACTGACAGTGACAACTGCTCATGAATAGCACAGCAAGTTCCAAGCTTCTAAGCGCTTACTGCAGTAACATGGTCTGTTTCCCAACATCTTTGCAGTCCTTGGAGAGGTGTAAATGCAGATTTAATGAGCAATGCATACCATCTGTTAATATTGCCTTTAAGAGCAACTGAGAAAAAAACAGCAATACCAGAGTGCAAGAGATGGCAGAAGCTTTAAAAAAAATGGACTATCAATAATAGGGTTCTCTGTGTATGATTGCTGTAAAAACAACCCCCCAAAAAGAGCAGACCACATGTTTATTTTGCAACTGTTGAAATATATAAGTCAGTCTTAAACCCAGATTAGAACCATGCACTTAACACTCAGGTTAACAGAGCTAGTGGGCTTATTGCCTCTGATCAAAAGCCAAACTTGCCACCATGATGCATCCCAAGACCTCACCCTGCAGTACCCACGCTCTGGGCCCGCTCCTTTCTCTGACAAACTAGAACAGATCTTTTGAGTTACGCTGATTTACCTAAATACAAGATCTGGCTGCTTGTTAGTGTACACTCAAGCCAAGCGGGTAAAAACTGCTGTCATTCTAATAGAGCAGTATTTCTCACTTACTCAGTGGGGTTATAAATAAATACATTGGACACCAGACAGTGGACAGTCAAGCTCCTGGTCCCTGAACTGTCTAAACAGAGAAAGCTCTGTCTGACAGCACAATATATTTTCAGCTACTAGCTTGGGCAGTTCAACGTAACCCTGTGAAGTCACTCAGTCACAAATGTGTTACAGGGACATAGAGAAACTACCTGGTGTCTCTACACTCAACAAATCCTTCATTTGTTTGCAATGTGAACCTGATGAGGCAGGAAGAACTGCTCAGTGGCTGGCCTAAGTGCTAGGGAAAGATCGGGGTACTGCTTTCCACCCTACTGCGGGCCTATAATTTAGACTCAGGTCCAAATCACTTGCGACATGCAGTTGAAGCTTTGAAGTCTGTGTGTGAACCTGCAAACATTAACTCCATTATGTTGTGAGTTTAATTAGTGTCTAGTTCTCACAAATTAGTCTCCTATAGAACATGACCTGAGGACATGCATTGTGTTTAGCTCCTATCAGCTGTTTATATCATAAATAAGAAAGAAGCCACTTCTTCCTTTCAGTTTCACAATAACTATTCTCATTGATCTATTCACCTCAGCCACTGTGACTGTTGTTTTCATTTTTATAATGAACTCTAATTTCCTACAGGACAAGGACTGTATTTTCTAATAGCTGCCAGGAGAATAACTTCATCTTTTTCATCCAGTCATATACATTTCAGTCTTACATTAATATTTTCTTCTTCCTCAAGAGAACTTTGAGAAATTGCCAAAAATCCATTTAAATGCTTTGGGTTTACTTCCACAGTCCCAGTTTTATTTGAAAACAATATTAAATCTGGAGGGAAAGAAATAACTGGAGGTCCATAGTTTGCATGATAAGTTATCTCTGGCCTACTTTATCCTACGCATCTTTGTGACAAGAACAGATGTAAAAGCTCTTTGCAGTCCTTAATCAAAACATACTATTACTGAGATAACCAGAAGGCAAAAGAATAAGCCAAGTCACTAGGGCTCAGAAACAGAGATGGCTGCATGAAATCAAGGGTACATTTTAATCACTAGAATTCACTGACAGAGTTCTAAGTCAATTATAAAATCAAAGCCACGTTACCTTGCTATATGTTAATATAAACATGCAGAATACATATGTAGTAACTTAATAATCACAAATTTATATGAAAAATTGATCCTTGAAATCAGAAACTCATTGTTTCTCAATTATTTTACTGGGTTATTAATATATACAAACTACAAATACATATATATATTTCATTTCTATTGTTCTTCTTTGAGCCTCTACTAATGCCAGCTCATATCTAAACACAGTAAATCTTTCTTCACCCACATTCATTTAAAATGATACATACTTCTACTGTGCTATAGAATAGTAGAAATAAAAAAGTATCAAGTTCACTTCCATTCAAGAATAGCCAAGATCACTGTCTCAAAGATCAATAAATAACAGGATACTGCTAACACCGAACATCAAGAAAGATAGTTAAAACCATTACAAATCCATATCTCTCAGCAACTTAACAATCTATAGGTTCAGTCAATTGAAAAGATCCAGGAACAGGGGTTTAGTGGATTAGTAACAACAGACCATTAATCTCTGCAGCCTCAATTTTAATCCAGCAATGACCAAAGTGATTGAAAATCATTCTGACCACATGACTAGTAAAGCTCCTACGCATGGTTCCCTCACATACCTGAATTGCAGCAGAGGTCACAGGATGTTTCTAATGGGACTATTTACCAAGAGACTTCTGCTTAATACTTAACTAAACCTAATGCCCACATTTTTGGCAGAGTAATTCCACTGCACGCTGCTCTGTGGACTAAGAGCTGATTTGAAGATTTTATTTTCCACTTTATTTCAGCCTCTAGTAGCAAAGTTTGCTTTTTGTTTCCTGGCAAAATATCCAAAGAAAACTTGTGTAAAACAAATACTTTTTGTTTCTACATAAGATTTTAAATAAACGTGTAGGAATTGATGACTGTCATTCCAAGCAAATGCCAGGAGATTATTTCTGTGCAATTTATATAATACAAGTGAATGTTATATCCAAAACACTTAGAAGTTTAAAAAATAATGCAATAGTATTATGCCATGTACTCTGTTTTTATCCATAAGAATGCTCTATTTCAAAGATTTAAAGTTCTGGAGTATTCATTGACTAGAATCAATTCTAGAATCAATTCTTAGGTGCCCAGTACTATGATGATGTGATTAAGACACACTTCATCATTTGGTCCTCCACAACAGTTATCAGCATATACATCAGTAAAGAAGCCATGGAAAGGTAGACATTTCAAAAAGGATTTCAATTCAACTGTTATTTGCTGTAGTCTGAAATCTGAGTCACAGGTTCCTTCTCAGGACTACTGAAAGGAAGATGCTGACTACCTTGTCAGATATGCTCTTCTATTGTATTATTGCTAAGTAAATCAGTATTTAAAAACATAAGCCACAATAGACACAGAAGGTCCCAGTACATAAAGAATCAAAATGGGAGAGTTACAAGCAGGAGTTGTGGGAGCTACTTACTGCTGTTTGTGAAGCATCAAGTTGAGCCAAAGCAGGACAGTGGCTGGAGGAGGGAAAGGAGAAAGGTTGCAGGCTCAGTGCCCTTTGGTAGATCTAGCCCCAATACATAAATATGTTGTAAATGTATTGTAGAGCTTGTCCAGCCATTTTTATAAATAACGCAGTACTTATGTAAACTTTCTTGACCATAGTAGAAATTTATTCATAGTACTGTATATTATATGAAACCTTATCGCATTTAAAATGTCAGGAATTTTTCTACTGATACATACTGAATATGCTACCACCTTCTCTCAGCTGCAGAGAGGATGCATTTGGCTTGTTTTGGTCCCAGAAAAAGGAATAGACAGAACCTCAAGTATTTGTATGTATCCCCCACAAGAAGTTTCCTATATCAGTCTGACTAAACTCTGCTTGTGCAAATCGTCCCTGACCAGTCACCCCGTGCAGCCCCACAGCCCAGGTCTGGACACACGGGGTCCTCTTTGTATCAGGACTCAAGGCCTGATCAAAATAAAATTCAAATTTGGGCTGGGAAAAAATGGTTGATGAGAAGCCCACACAGCAAAAGCATCGTGTATTATTGCTCATCTTTTGTTATTTCACTTCCTAGCTTTTTGGTTTTGTTTACCATAGCACAGGGGAAAGTTATTTACTATTGTGAGAAATGGTGTCTGTTTCATGCAGGGCATCCATAAAGCAAGAATTAACAAACTATAATCCAGATTATTTTAATTCTGATTGTACCGTTTCTCTTGTGATGTTAGTCATATCAGAAAAGTCTGTATCTTCACTTTACCGCACAAAGAATTGACACAATTTTACCTGGATAAAAACTGTTTTCTACACAACTGTGTAATTTAATCAGGAATTATGAGAACTTCTGCTCATCTTAGCTGGGCTTTTCCAAAGCTTTTGTATTATTCATGCAGTATACCACTGCCCCTCCTTGCTTCAGTAAAGCACTTAAGCACATCCTTAATATAAGTTGTTTTATACAATGACTTATTAAGACTTATATACAGCAAAACACTTAAGAATGTCTTTCAAGTTTCGCATTTTGCTGAATCTGCGTATTAATGTATCACAATAAAACCTAGAGAGAATGACTAAGTTTTTAGTTCACAAGTATGAAAACATACTTATGTTACCTAAAAAAAAAATAAATCATATTATTTATTACTCTGTTTTGCATCCTGTTGCACAGTGAGCTAAATACCTGTGACTCTAGAGCAAAGGCACAATTACAGACTGGCAAAGATGAATTGTTAACAACTTGGAGAGAGTGCCATGGGGGCTGCTGAAGATAAAAATTATGCATCTGCAGATAACTTTAAATCCCACTTGCAATTATTAACTGCCACATAGTACCCTCAGGATCATCTGAGCAAACAAGAGGAGACTGTGGAGTCCTTGTAGATTACTTTGTTTTCCAGCAGGCATGCAAACATACTCTAACAATAACAAACTGCTTATAAATATAAATGTGAACAAAACCAAAAAAGCAAATGGTAAATGCACTGGAAAATAAAAAGTGGGAGTTAGAGACATCATGGGCAAAATGCCCTGGGGTGAGGATTTCACCCCCCAAAATCAATTCACAGACTATCCAACAATAGCATCAGTATGTAAAGGAACCTGTTGGTCTGATACTGCTGAGAGAATAGATTTCAAAGGCAAAATTTAGGGCCAAAACCTCTGGTGCCCTTAACTTTCTGTTGTCACCGACATCCAAACCAAGTGGACGTGAAACATGAAGCAAGCAAAGTCCTGCACTTTGAGGAACCTATTTGTTACTCGTAGTCACAAAAAAGCCATAAAGAAGCCAACTGAATGAAAGTTAATAATTTTAGCAGAATTTAAACAATACACTTTAATGGAGAATCCTTGCATCAGTCTAAATTTTACCTAAAAAAAATTTACCTGGAAAAAAAGTCAAACTCTAATGGATGTAATTCTTAAATATATCATAACTATATCCCATGGTAACTTTACTGCTATTACTATGAAGAGGAAAAATACCTTGTAGTACCCAGGCAGAGAGAGAAGGAGGGACCCGGCCTCGGAGAGGACACATCAAGCCCCATTCTGTGACCCTTCGCTCCCAGGGAAGCCACACAAGTTTAAACACTGGGGATAAATCTAGGTGAAGCAAACTGCATGAAGTCAAGAGGCAAGGGAGCGGAAATGACCTTGAACTCGCTGCTCAGCTGGGCTTCAAGTTCTAGAGGTTTAAAAATGGTAGTTTTCTGTTTCTTGGGGCCAGACTGCCAGGTTTCATCATCCACTGAATGTGAGTGTGCCCAGCTGCGGCCATCCCCCTCCAGACAGAAAGCAGAAGGCAGCACTAGCACAGGGCTCATAGAAACCCCTTTCAGGAGGAAGTTTCTAGCGGTTTGTAGGGCGGTCACCTTCTGGCGGGAAAGTCTCCCACCATGAGGAGCAGGTGCAGAGAGAGCCATGCAGGTCAGCCACCCTCCTGCCATCGCCAGGGACATCTGTGGTGAGGAAACATGACCTTAGCGGAGAGGCAGGTCCATGGTCAGGGTGGCTAATCCGGTCAGCGAGGTGAGGCGAGGAGCAGCAGGGCAGAAGGATGAGGGCTGGTGAGGAGCCGAGGCTTAAAGCAGCTCAGAGCCACCGAAGCACCAGACATGGCTGCTCACAATTGTCCCCACAGCCTGATCCAAGGCTACTCTGCTGTGCAGGATCAGAGCTGACATGGATGAAGCAGCTGGACCCCTGGGGTGGGCGACAAGGCGCCTGTGGTCCCGTCCCAGGGGCTGTCACTGCCTTCCCGCCTAAACCTGGTGCCATGGAGCCCTCCTGCTCCCCCAGTTCGGCGAGGTGGTTCACTGCTCAGCGGGGAGATTCAGTGTCATACTCCCACCAGAAAGAAGGTGCAAGAGTAATCCTAGTGCTGCAAGGCAGAAATGAGAGTGAAAATGGACTGTAACTACTTAAATTGCTGCTGCGTGAGCTTTCACATGACATTTTACCTCAGTTTCTCCATCTGTGAAAGTGTGGCAATCACTACATGCTCCCTGCAAACTGCTCCGAGCTCCGCCACCAATATTTTTTTCCCCCTGTTTTGACTGAAATATAATGCAAAGCTCTTCTCATTCATACCTTTCATTCTTAGAAAAATTCAGACTGCATATTGCCATTCAGAGAAATCTGTCAGTAGCTGTTCACACCCTCAATCAAACACCTTTTCTTTCCAGCAGCATCAGCCTTTCCATGACTGCAGCTTCCCACATGGGAAATAACACATTTTGCCAGCAAAAGGTATGGCTTTCCACCTATGTATGAGCAAGCAGCTCATTCTCCACAAAATTTCACTTTTGAGGGACACTACTAATGTATCGTTATCCTCTTCGGCCAACATGCACAGATCTTCAGCAGCACCTTTTTCCTAAAGAGAGAAGCTTTCTTGTCTCTGCCATAATGACAAATGCCAATAAATGCTCTTTGTAGTAGCCCAAGTATGTCACCTTGACAAACAAAGTTCAGCTGTGGCCATGGCCACCGGTCCTGACCTGCTCCTTCAGTCACCCAAGCGCCATCTTACCAGCAGTGCAGCTCTTGGGTAGGTTTGCCAGAGGACATGGTCATTGCAACATCACTTCGAACTGTGCAGTTTTCCACTGTCACACGTACCAAAAGACCTTTTTCCATTATTCATTATCTTTTTATTTCAGTATTAATACGGCAAATTCTGTAGGATTCCTGCTGTGCTAGTCTTTCTGCTCATGGCAGAACAGAAACACTCCATTCTAAGGACTGTTCTTGAAGCAGAACAGAGCACTATAATAGTTAGCAGTAGGAAATAAAGTAGAAACAACCCACAAAACTGACAAGATGATTTTTCCAAAACTGTGTTTTCCCTCTAAATCTTTCTACTAAAACGCTACTTTGAAAAGCTAGAGATGTCAACACATTTAGAGGGGAAAAAAAGGATAACATTGCTTAGCTTCCTCCTCCCTGCATGTGCTTAGAAGCCACTTTGGACCAGTCAGTGCACAACTCTATCTGTTCCATACTTAAAAGCCAGGTGACAAACATCCAGTATTCTGAGCTTGATCAAGTAAAGCACTAATGATAAAGGGAGGAAGAAAGAATGCCAAAATGAACAGATAACATTATGGGTATTATCTTATCTCTCAGTATTTTAGCATCTTCTTTAAAAGTATATTCGAATTATTTATTTGTGAATTACAGCTGCTGTGATATTTTTCTGGCAATAATATTACAAAATATAAATTGTAGGCATTTAATACTAGTTTTACTACAGAAATACAAGTGTTACAGATCCATGTATCTAAACCAGAAACATTTTCATATGGAAAAATAGATCAAATGATTAAAGCATTTCTTCAGTTCCAGCCATTGCTTTCAGTATGCTGTGCATGTGGGACCTGATCACCTTCTATTTTTCAAGAACAATAAAAGAAAAAGGAAAATTAAATATTTTAGGGCTGTAATCTCGGATAGGCTGTACCTGGTACCCAACAGGAGCACAGAGACTTGCCATCTAAAGCTTTTCTCGTTGTCAAGCTTTAAGTTTTCACAATTTGTGAGGCCTACATCTCATTAACACTAAAGCCATTTATAATGCTTTCAGAGTTCCAGCATCTTTTAAGGTGTGTGTAAACATAGGTTTCCTTATGCCTTCTTACTTCACCTGCCAATTGCCAAGCAGTGCATGAAAACATTTCCCATATTGACAAATATGAAGTTTACACTTATGGGCACCTGCGTGCCTATGAGGCACCCAGTACTTGCCTACCTCACCAGAAAGGCTACTGTACCGCACAGAACATAGGTCTAAAATGCTTCAGTCCTCAATTTTTATGGCAATAATAACTCACAATTTTATCTTCAAGAAGTTCCATGGTAAGGCCCTTGACAGCTTTTTAACCATCCACGGTTAACCCAGGAATAAGATATTCTACTACTTTGAATTCAACTGTAAACAGGCTGGGCTGTAAATTCTCCTAAATACCAGATTATGTATTTCCTATTTATTTACCATTAATGTTTCAACTTACCTATCACAATGGAAACTTTTTTGCTGATAGTCTCCACTATATGGACAGGTACTTTTGCACTTTCTGATGGCATTACGATGGAAATGCAGGCACACTATATTGTGTTCCCTCTAAACAAGTCATTTAAAATTTCCAGTTCCTTCCAACATGAAGTATAGTTAAGATAAAAACAAGATGGGAGCAAAATATCATTTATCGCAGTATGTCACAGTGTTGTCTGTAACTAACTGTCATCTAGTTTTGTCTGCTGCTTGTGCCGGTAATGAGATAATGATAAAACAGTTTTATATAGTCTTACCAGCCCAGATGGGCCAATCATCCACTTCAGTCTTTGTCATGTTAAGTTCTGCCACAAACAATCAGTATGGATGAAAACATCAGCTCTCTTCTCAGCTAAATTACAAGCTTTCACCCAAGCAAGAAAGCGATACTTTGACCAACAGCAACAAATAAGCAAAACAGCCTTTTAGGTTAAGCGGGAGTTCCTCATTCATTAGTATACAAGGAATATTCATAATGCAAATGGAAAGCCATTTCAGTTCTTGCTGAATTTAAAATCTAGCTGTCATAACTTAAAAACTGAAACCTTTCCAAGAATATAAAGGGTAAAACTTCTCTGTAACATCAGTTGTATCTTAAAGATTTAAAGAATACCCTTAAATTGAGAGTGCTCATTTGAGTAGGGATTTTATTCCTGTTTTTATAATAATAATTTTGTCTTGGGATGCTTGGTATCTAGTTCAGTTGCATTAACAATGAGGCAACACAATAAGGTGAAGAGGTCCCTTCAAAAACTGGGTATCTTCATCACTGAGATTTGGAAAAGGAGCAGTTACCACTTTCTTTCTGTCAGTTTATTAGATGGAAAATAGCTCAGCATAAGATGTGCTAAAGTATTCATAAATGTTCCCTTCTACTACCTTTACATAAGCTAAAAATATATGTGTGTTGTTTTGGCACTTTAGCGCCTATCTGGTCACACTTTAGCTGTAAAACTAACAATAAAAATAGAATGCTGAAAAATACAGGACACACACACACACAAGTAAAGCACACATTTATAGGAGACTACAAGGCTATTTCCATAGAATTTTAAAGCAGAAACATCTTCACACCTTTTGAAAAGGCAGCACCATCTCTGAAGTGAGAAAGCATTCAAGTGCTAAGGAACTGAGAGTCTTTGGAGCCAACATATGGGCTCCATCCTGTGTTTGAATGTGAGCAGGAGGACTGAATCCACGTGGATTTGCAGCAACATCAACAAACTCCATGCAGGCATGACGGTTTGCCCACACACATGAAGCTGTGGATATGGGACAAAGCAGAAAAGAATACTGTAGTGGATTGGATGCCAAAAGCTCTTAGTTACCAAGATGCACCAGGCTGCATGCTATACCCTCCTATATGCCTAACAATTACTTTCAGATATATATATATATATATGTCTTTGCTATGAATAATTCCTTCCTGATATTACATTTCTTACTTAACAAAACTACCAGAGAAAGCTATTTCTGTGAAACTATTCAAGAAAATTTAACTTGGCTTCAATGTTTTTGTCCAAACACAATGAACCATTCCCTGTTAGTTACTGATGGACATTAGAGCCTTGATACTCTTCTCTTCAACAAGACTGTTTTAGCTTGGATTCCCTCAGGTTGTACAATGCTAAGAGAAGGAGCTATCAGACCTTACAGACCATCATTCAGCAGATAATTCAAGCCCTGGCATAATTTAGAGTTCCTATAGGACAACTCTGTGTTATGCCAGGTAATAAGAGCTCAGAGACCACAGAAGCAGCAAGACAGAAAATTGAATGTGGGAAAGAAAAAGAACACAACACCCTCAGCCCTCAGTGCCTCGAGATGCTACATCATATGTTCAATAGACAGTGGAATTCCTCAATACGCAGGATGTTTTTTATACCATCTTAGTCGCTCACGATACATGATTTCTGCCCCCTGTGTGCTGCCAAATAGGCTGAAGAATTTACATCATAAAAGGGACCTGCCCCTATGTGACTTGAGGACGACACCAAAGGATTAACATACTTCCAAATAATAAGAGCGCTGTAGGGCTTGCATGGATTTCATCCATATTAGTTCCCACAAGCCAAAACAATAAGAGGTAATACATCAATTCATAGGAAGCCACAACGATGTGAAACATGCAGGTTCTATAGATCACTTTGTTGATGGATTAACAGAAAATGTACATAGAAACCTTCTTAATCAATGCCCACGACAGTAGCATTTCCTTATTTAAATGAAGTATCCTGCAAGGATTTGAAAACAGCATCCTCATTTGTTTCTTGAAATTGATTTTTAATAACTAGAATCACAAAAAATGGCTCCTGGTTTATACAAATGACTGTGCAAGCAAAGGTGGCAGCCATAATGGCATGAACAACATCCCACCCGAGAACGCTGATGCTAATTAGTCTTTGGTGGTATTCTTACTCAGGAAGGAAATTCTGGACATCATGCCAACACCACTTATCCTCCTCCTATATAAACAGTATAATCCCCATGCCATGATTATCTGCATCTTCAAAGGAACCACGACCAGAGAGGTCTTACTTCAGCATTCTGTCTACAGGACATCTTCACTTCCCCTACCCTGTGCTCCTTCTGTGCTGCAGTATCATTAAAAGGAACAAAAACTCAAAAATCATAATACAAATCATGACTATTTTTCCTCAGGGACTACAACTCAAAGGCATAAATATGCATCATGACTTAGAAGGAAAGACAGGGCTGTAATTTCTTTCTAAAGGTTAGAAATTGGTTTTGTGGTCCTTCAATCTGTTATTTCTTATTTGCATCTGCACAAAGAAACTAGATTCTACTTTCAAATAAGCAATTTCAAGTAGCAAAAGCCTTAATTCAGTATGTCAAGAAAAAAACAACATTGGTTTTACAAAGTTTAGATATATTATTTCCCAAACATAAGGGCCAGTAACTGAAAAAATATATACTCCTAAATCTCAGTATCATTTCTTCCAAATCAAGCAATCTACCATACATACAGGTAACTGACTGATAAAAAATGTTAGGTATAAAATATTTTAAAAATATATATGCCTCTTTTTAATAGATGCAATTACTTTCCATATATTAAGTGTCACAAAAATTCGTGCAAGAGAAACCAAAAAGCCAATTGTATAACTTCATTATTTATTTTAATTAAGAAACACAGCATAAGTGCTACATTCAGCATAATTTATATTTAAACATCCTGTAAATACATAGCAAAAGACAATGTGACATGACATTGAACTTGTGTTTAATAAATAAGTTTACTAATAATGATAAGCTAATGTAATAGTTCAGTGACTGACATCATCCCTTTGAACAGCAGCACTTAATAAGCCCTAATCCAAATAACCACTGGAATTAGTAGGAAGGCCATCCCAGGTTTAAATAGACACTGAATCAAGCGTTTGCTAATGTTCAGGAAAGATCCATGCACAGAAGACCAGTCGTGTATCTTCATTGCTGAAAGAACCGATTTAATAAGATAGAAAAAAAAATATGCTACCACTGCATTCCTTAATTGGCATCCCTGTAATTGCAGCAGTGTGCTCAACTAGTGGGTTTTTAAAGTAACATGTTGAACGAATGACCAGTGCTGAAGTGCTAAAAATACCCAGTTCCTGGAATCCAGCATTGAGGTAAACCTTAGCAGGCTTCATTACGCCTTCTCTTACTTCCACTGTTAGCCAAACATCCCAGCTACATTATATGCTACACAACATAGTGTAAAGAGGATGGCAGGCGAAAGATAGAAAGCATTACTGCCAGTCAGATATCTACAGATCTTGATCCTTTTTACCAGGATGACAAATACTAAGGATTCCTGAAAAAATAAAATCCTTAGGAATCAAAAAAGAAAAAAAAGCTAAATGCATGCACACATCGTCTGTGTGGTTAAAATCAATCATTTGAAACCACAGCTTTAACCATGCAGCAAAAGCATCCCATCATTCACTTTTTCACTTCATTGCCCCCCCCACCTCCAAAACAAAAAAAAGTAAAAAAGAAAACAGAGGCGGATATCAGGGCAGATATCAGTCTGTTCTTAGTGTTAGAGGGAGATGGAGAGCTGCTGCAGAACTGATCCCACTATCCATTTCAGAAGCCTGAGTTCCCACATCTGAAGATGAGGAAAAGAGGGGGAAGATTAGGAAACACTGGCAGCTAAATGTGTGCCATAAGGACCTGCACAGACCGGGACAGCTTCTTTCTGTCTCAGGATATTACTGTCAGAATGGCCAAGAAAGCGACAAGCTTCATTTTTCCATTCTCACTGTGGTACCTGAAGAAGTGCCTAATTTGAAGAGAACTGGACAGGTGGCATATCACACTGAGCTAAATAGATAAGTGTGAGATTTAAATGACAAGAGGCAGCAGGTTTTGCTGTTCTAAAGAGTGAGAGAGTGAATTATTCTGTTAGTACCAATGGGCACAAGTGGAAGGTCAGCCTGGGGTGCTGCCAGTGTCACCCAGGTGCCTGGTGGCAGTCGGTGTCAGTGTGTAGGGATAAAAGAAGGGCTGAGGTACCTCACAGGCCGATAGCAATGCAATTTGCTCAGGAATAAAAAAGTTTTGGGGTAGGTGCAGGCAATACAAATGAACATAAATGCTGCCACCCCAAGTGTGAGTGTGTCACCGGTCCAAGGGCTGTAAGGGTGATCAGTCAGGAGGTGCTGCAGAAAGCACAGTGGGGACAGGCACTGCCAGAGTGAGCTGCTGCAGGGGCTGGGGGCTGCAAGCTGGCCCAGGCCAGTCTCTCCAGCATCCCAAGGGAGCTTTGGAGCTCCATCTCCCTAAGCACCCCTAGGCTGGACACCGAGATGTCTACCAGGACTCCCTGCCTCTCCCCTGCAGCACCTCCCCTGTGCTGCTGGCGTTCCCATTTCCAGACTTACGCAATGACTTGAGGGCAGAAGCTGCCTGCAGAGAAGTGGAACAGCAGGAGATACAGGCAGCCTGGATCCCCACGGGGCTTCCTGAGGTGTCCCAACCTAGAGAACTGGCCACCTCCCCACTCCTGCCTCCTGCAACATCATTATTCCAGCATGACTGACATGACAAATTAACGAGGCAGCCAGGCCTTTTGCAGTAGAAGGGAGTGTTTTCCCCAAGAATAAATTGTTCCAATCCTTTACGCTAGACACCCGGCCGTGCCTATTCATTAATTGGACAAGCTCTAGTGACAACTGAAATTACCCAACTTCTGCATACTGGAGGGGAGAGAGATCTTTGCAAGCTTAAAATGAGAAGCTTAAAGCTCGAACCTAGCAGTTCTTTGGATGGGACTATATTTTTTTAATGCTTATTTTCAGAGCACAGCCACACTAAAGCTCCGTTTAAAAGCAGAAGCATGTTCTTCAGTGTCTTTCCTTCCTTTGCAGACCCTGAATTGTGGCACCAGAACATGACAACTCCACCAATCAACTACAAACCTTTTAAGATCCACGGATTAGCCGAGTTTAAGAACTTCAGGAGCTATGAAATTCTGGGATTACTGAAATGTTGAGATTAATTATCACAATCAGGTACATTAGGAATTATAAGCATGTGCTTACCCAGTACACTGTGGTTATTTATTGCAACCAACGTATCATAATTACTACACAAGCATTGGAATTAAGGGGGGGGACTGATAGTTGTTGATTTCTGTCACGACCCACTGACAATACATCCTTCATGTATTTTTCAGCTACTGTTTTGATTTGCGTTTAACTGTACCTCCTGTCCCTTGCTGTGGGGAAGCCTGAGAACTCTGTATGGTATTTCTCCCCCCTGCCCCCCCTCGCCCTTTCTGTGCTAGCTGCGTACCTGAAATGCAGACGATGAAATTCGCTTGCAGAAGAAAAAGCACCTCCCAAACAATTTCCATCCTCCGATTCTCATGCCAAGTGCATCCCTCGGCGAAAAAAAATAACAAAGATCAATATCGCACTTTGAACGATCCCAGTAAATTTCCTTTCGGACTTGCAGACTGTATTCCCCAGATGTGCTGACAACACATGTCCGAGCTCTCTGCGTGGCTCAAGCGATATCCCTTTCCTTCCTTCGCCCTCCAAAAAAGACCACGAAGCCAACTGCCAGCACCGGGCTCTTCCTCCACGAGTGAGAAAAAAATCCACCAGATTTCCCAACAAGACATAAGACAACAAACCCCAACCGATCCGGTCCGGAGAGTCTCTATTCCAGGGTGGCCAGGTGCAAGTTAACCCCAAACTCTGCACGTCTCAGCGGGGCAGTGCCAGCATGCCGGGGGGAGGGAAGGGGGTTTCCTCTCCTGCTGCTACAAAATGAGCGGAAAGAGATTAATACCCGCTGCAACGCATCCGCTCCCACCCCCCATCCTCCGTCCCCCCCATTTCCCCGCATGGTACCGCACCTCCACGGCGCGGAGCACGTAGCAGCCGCCGCTCCCCAGCCCTGCCGGGGTGTCTGCAGTCCCCGGCGAGCCCCGGCGCTTTCCGCCAGCCGACTGCAGGGGTCGGTCTTGCCCCGCACACGGAGCTGCCCTTCTCCGGCCGGGATGGCCCCGGCGCCGCGACCACCCCGCCGGCCCCGGAGCTCGGCGGCACGAAACCGCACCGGGCGGGGGCGGGGGGTTATATTACATGGGTGGTCGCCCCCGTCTTCCCCCCCCCTCCAAATGTGAATTGCAGAAGCCGAGAATCTGCAAGCAGCGGGGCTTTGGCGTGCATCGCCGGCCGGGCTTCGCTAAGAATGTCAATATTTTAAAACTTATTTAAACAAGAAGGAAAAGAAAACACAAAGCGAAACTTCTCGCGGTTTTGGTGGTAGGAAGGGCAATAAGAGGATGCAGCGAAGAGTTACCGAAGTACATGCACTGCAATGCACTGCAATTGCGTTCCCCAATCCACAATACTTCTGCATAGATTTCACCCCCCCTCCCCGAAAAAAAAAGGGAAAAAAACAGTGGCGGTTTTGGGGCAATCTCTTACTTACCCTCAAATCCTCCTGCTTTTTATTTTTTTTTTTCAGCTCATCGGATTTGCCACTTCTGCCTGCAGTCCCAAAAACAAATCGAGGTCAAGCTCCGAGCCGCTTGCTGCAGCCACCTCCCACCCCCTTTAGCTGTAAGGAGGTACCATAGCTCGCTGGATTTTCCCCTTCCTTCCCTCTGTTCCGCCTATTTCGCCGTTTCCCCGAGCGGCGGACCGTGCTGCGGGGAGCCGCGGGCCGGCAGCGCCGGGCACGGCGGGGGCTCGGCGGGGCTGGCTCGGCGCGGCGGCGCGCACGGGCGCGGGCCGGCGGGCGAGCGCTCCGCCGCGGAGGCGGTGCCTGGGCGGGCGGCGGGGCCGCACCGCGCCTGGGGGGTCTGCGGCTGGGACCGGGCCGGCGGGAGCCGGAGGAGGGTGGGAAAGCAAAAAACATTTCAAAAAATCTTCCCTCTCGGCTGTCTTTCTTCTCAGGCACATTCCAGAAGGTGCCGCTCACTTTGTTTAAAACGTGGGTGCAATTTTATCTTTTTTTTTTTTTTTTTCCCAGAAAAAAAAAAAGAGGTGCACCTGGCGCGGGGATAGGTTGGGCTCCCTTCCTGCGGAAAGGGAAACTGGGCGCTCAAAGGCAGCGCTGGCAGAGCCGAGGGGCTGCGGGCTGGGGAGATGCACCGCGCCGGTAGGTGGGCAGGGGGCTGTCCCGGGCCGGAGCGCCCTGCGGGTGGCTCGGTCTGTCGTGAAAGAAGGGAGGGGACAGGGGCTTTGGGCTGCAAACGAAAATCCCGGCTCAGGGCAGGTGTGAAAAGGTGATGTTGCAACTGCTTCAGCTGCGGGTGCCTTCATTGATCACTGTAAGGCACAGGGAGGAGGGAGGGAGGGAGAGAGAGAGATGCTTTGGGTTTCAAACTGGTAGCCCAGCTCTTGGCAGGTATGCAGAGGTCATATTACAAATACTTCAGTGGGTGATGCGTGCATAATAGATTCAACATAGGTGGGTTAATAAACAGTTTTCCGGCCCATAACATACTTGTAAAATGCACCTTTGTCTGGATTCTATCAGAATGAGGACTCCTGGATATCTGAATGGAGAAGGAGAGGATCTGTGAGAGAAGAAACCACAGCCTAGGCTGTTATTTTCATCGGCTCTGAGAAATGTGTAGGAGTCATAGGTTTCAAGTTATCCTGACAATGTGTAGTTGTAGTAGATCAGATTTCTTGAGTGCTTCAAAGCAACTGGATGGGATAAAATCACCAGTATGTGAAAGGAAGACTTGGACTGCAGGCACTTAGTAGTCCATATGATTCTTGTATTCATTTTGTTAGTTCTCAGGGTAATGTGAGTGCTCTTTGCACTGCAGCAGTCTCTGCTGATGTTTGCTCCATCTCTCCTCCTCGGTTATAAAGAGAGCCAGGATTTTAACAAACTAATTGCCATCATCTGCCCAGTGACAACAGCGAGGCTGGACAGGAGGCACAGTCATTCATGGCTTTAGGGACAAATAACTTAAATTCCCATATTTTATGATGAATTTTCATTGAACAGTGAGATTGTGCAGCAAGAGGGATTTCTGTCCTTGATCGGGTTGCAGAATGCTGAGTGTTATTGGAATAAGTTTAGGCAATTGAGAATTATCCCTTTTGGGCAAAATGAAATACATAGGATTTAGGGAACTAAGGCAGCCTGAGAGTGAGCAGGCATTTATCAGCTGTGCCATTACACAGATATGCCTTTGGGCACTGAATGAGTTGTCCAGAAGCACCAAACTGGTATGGATTTTTAAAGAGGTTGAAATATGATTTGCATCTGGTTCCTGAAAAGTTAATGAAACAAGGGCTGCAAGGAGTCCTTCTGAATCATTCCTTTGAGATCATGTTGTCAAAGGAAGGCTCCAGTCAGCAGAAGAAACAATTGTTATTGAATCTGGAACCCTGTTTGTTGAGTGTTCTGTGTTTTCAGAGTAATGCAAAATAGTATATGCAGTTATCTTCTTTATGCCTTTTTAAAATGCAGGTTAATAAATCCTACTCTGGTATTAAAACAGGCATGAGTGGCTTCCTCTCTCTGTAGTTTAGATGTATTTAAGCACGCTTTAGGAAATGTTCCATAAATGTTTCCGTTGATGTTTACTAAACTCCTTTACTCAAACAGATAAACATTCATTTTCCAGGGATTTGACTGTAAATTATCTTTTGGGATTTCTCAACTAATTTCTTATGATAACATAACAATCCAGGACATAATAAACCTGCAGAGACCCTTATCTTTTATGCTCATATTTACACAGACATCCTTGTTCCTAAACCAGTCTCCTTGGAATTATAGCATTACATGTGGGGAAAATTAATGTCTCAAGCAAGTGAGATGACCTATTGTAAAAAGGTGTGTTGTCCATTAAGCCAGCAAATAATTGATTCAGTGACAAGAGAAAATATTAAATCCTAATGGGCAAGCCCATGTTTCATTCCTATTAATGCCAGTGGAACTTTAATGGCAGGAAAAAAATAGGCAGTTGGTGTTGGCTTCTAGCAGCCAAAACTCCAAAATACATTCGTTTTTGTGCATCTTTTTAGTGTGGTATGTTTGTTGTACTCATGCAAACTTTATACTTAATTCAGTGGCCTGTGATAAATAAGTAGCTTGTGACTCGAACTGAAAAGTCTATGAGGCATCAAAGGCAAACCAAGTTTTCTCCACCTGGAAAATACAATAGTGAGCTCAGAAAATACACATTTAAAAGAAAGCTAGATAAATAATAATGAGTTCATTCTGCTGTCATTTACTTGCAGTGGTATTATTCGATTGGCAGTGGCCTTAAGGCTTGGTTTTGAAGTCATTATGGCCATATTGGCTGTGCAGCTCCACGGGAAAGCTTAGTTCAATAAAGCTGAATAGATGTCAATATGGGCCTATTCCAAAGCCCACTGAAATCAATTGGAATATTTCTGCAGACTTCTATGAGTTTTGGATCAGGCTTTCACTGTAGAATTTGCACAGTATATTTGATCCCAAGGGAAGTGGTTTAATTTAGCAGGGTGTATTTGGGGTAGAAGCAGAACATAAGTCTCCTATGTACATTGGTGTAGATTTAAGTTCAAAACAGACAAAAATGCTGGTTGCAGCATCAATTTTTAGTTGTGTGAGTTTCCATTCAAAACTCCTTCTGTAACTCACTAAAATGAAGGAGTTTGATATTTGCTGCATGTATTTGGGGCCCATTCATATTTATACAGTTGGCTAAACTTCTTAAACTTAATCTTGCCAACCTTTAAGCTGTACTGAAGTCATTGGTCTACTCATGTGCCTGGAGGTAAAAATGACTGCAAAGGGATTTTAGACAGGTCTCTCAAGGATGTTTGTATATTTTAATTGTGAGGATTTTACTCTGTAGAAGCTGCAGCTGGGTTTTCTGTCAGAGTTTAAAAGTACCTAATGTATTAGTTACAAGATGGACACCTAGTTTCTTCAGGCCAGACTTACAGAGAAAGCCTTTTTGGCTAAGCTATGTGGGCAGAGTTCAAAAAGTACTTAGGAAGTCCACATGCTGAAAGGTTTTTATACTGACATACCGCATTCCAATTCAGTTAAGCAGGATTAAGGTTTGTACCTTCTCACAGGGGCCAGCATTTTGACTCTTTTGACTCAAAATTAGCTTGGAAAAGATCAATTGTAGAAATAGTTTTGAATTGGGCAAATTCTGAGCAAAACGGGTTGAACTGTGGCTTACCCTGTGTTGCTGGAAGAGGTTGCTGCCCTTTGTCACTGCTGCAGGTTCCCACTGATCTGGTACAGCAGGTTGCCTGTGTGCTCCCTAGCTCATTTCTGTCAAAATAAGTCAGACCATCAAAGACCTGCTATTGAAGCTGTCTGAAACTCATGGCATGTTTCCAGCATTTAAGCTGGCAGAGCTGGAACAGTTCCTGCTCTTACTTGATTTCCCCGGTCCCATGGGCTGCTGGCCCCATGGCAGGGCTGATGGAAGAGCTTGTGAATCAGCTGCTGGATTGCCACTGGGAACAGCCCAGGATGTGAGCATGAACCAACATCAATGGGAAATCCAAATCAAAAGAAAGGGCCAATGCTGCGATTCACTCTGGTGGAAGAAAGCTCAAGGGTCTCCAAATCCAAATGTGGATTTGAAGATCATCCAAAACCAGCAGTTTGTTAGTGTCCAGCTCAGGGGACTTTACCAATCTGTTACCAGAACTGGACCCTAACCACTGTGGAAATGAAAGTGGTTGCTTGGGATACATTAACATTGTGATATTATTGAACCTTGCTGTTATAAATCACATAAATATAACACTGTTGCTCTTTGTCTCAGGTTTTTCTGAATTTACATTTATGTTCCAGGTGGAACTTGCACAGGTAGCTTTTCATTGCATTTAACTGAATTGTTTGTAGATGACAAAAAGGGCTTTTGTGTTTAGACTGTACATTGAAATGTCTTTCCATGCAAGTTCCAAATAACCTCAGATTAGGCATAAAATATAATAATAAATTGCAAAAACTAGGACTTGGACTAGATGATCTCCAGACATACCTTCCAAGCTGAACTGTTCTGTGATTCTGTGATGCATGGGATGTACTGCCCTGGAGGTCCAAGTGAACTAAGGAGGGTGGGTCTCAAAGGCTCCGCTTGAGTGTTGTTGGGACTTGATCACTGTCAGCAGTCCTGTGTCCATCACAGTTTCCTATTTGTCTGTGCCTGAACTCAGTCCTCGTAGTCATATGTCTCGTTTAAAGCTTTTAGGTAGCCCTGCTCAAATTCCAAAGATGCTCAAGTGCCTTCTTGGTTCAGAGGTTAAGCAAGTTCACATCAGAAAGCCAGTAGCAACAGGTGAGTTGCTGAGAATGTAACTATAAATTAATACTCACCAATAATAGTGCCATTTAATTTCTGGCATTCCTGTTCCATACATTGTTACTGCCATGCTTTCTTGTATTTGCTGTTAATATCTTCAGTGCTTATAAATAGTGCTGACCTCACTAAGGAAACTGATAAAAAATTTAACATATCATTTTAAAAAAACAGCCTCTAAGAATCCATCAGAGCAATGGACATTAAGGTAATTCTTTTCTTGTATTGATGGTCTTTATCAAAACGGAGGTGGAATTTACGTTTTACTGGTAGAGATAATGATGCAATTTATTTGAAGTTAAAAACACCCCCAATAAAGGAACAACGAAAATGACTGGCAGTTAGTTATTAAGTCAATCAATGTGTTTTTCCTGTGAGTCAGGCTATTCATTATCATAAAGAATTACTTTCAGTCCAAATCTCTTTTTCATGTCTGAACTCCGGCAAACAGTGTTAAGACAACAAGTATTTGTGAAATAAAATTCTTCTAATTCAAAAAGACATATGTAAACTGATTTAGCTTTTCTGGAAGTGAGAAATTAGTCACAAAAGTGTTTAAAACATCATGCTATCTTGCAGCTCCTCAATAAGCCTCAGTAGGTTCTTTGAGAGTCTTGGCAGCTTTGCACCCACAGAATTAGGTTTTTCTGAGTAGGCATGTAGGGTGGGAAAACTGATTTTTTTTTGCTAGTATCAAAGTCAGCAGATAAAATTGACTTCAGGTGGTGCAGTGATTACAGTCCTTGTAATATTCTTATTTCCCACAGCCAGGAGTATATTAGCGAGCTTGCCTGTTAAAAATAATCAAAAAGATAAAAGAACAGGATGTGGAGGGGGGTTGTTTTTGTAAAAATTGAATGCAGTGTAGTCCAAGAGTGGTAGATGATGAGAAAGGACATTCTTTTAATCTAGTTTTTGGCTTTGACTCAGTTCAGAGGCCCTGTGGACTGATATAAGTTGTACCAAACTCCTGGTGATCCAGCAGGGTCATTCTGACATATGAGGATTTGGTCTATACTCATTTCTGTGTCCCCTTTTGTTTATTTACACGCTTGGCCCAACGACCACAGACAGGCTGGTTTAGCACACTACTTGCAATTAGATCTTGTCCCAGAATCCATGCAAGACCATTTATGCACCATTCAAGGCAGCTTTGCTTGTAAAAGGGAGACAAGGTTGCTGTCATGTACCTCAGCATGTCACCCTATGGTTTTGACTATTTCTAATGCCACCTGCAGTAACTGCAAAGCAGTGAAGAGAACTTCCCACTTTCTGTTTTTCTGCCTCCATCTTCTCTTTTGCAAGTTTGGATTAATTAAAAGATCAAAAGCAATATTTCTTTTTTGATATTGAGGATTCTTTGTCATCTCAATCTAAAAAAAAAGAACACACATCTTGAAAATTATTCTGATATGGATCTGACTGGTTCCTCATTATAGATTTTGACAGCTAGTTGTCATCTGGTGCCTGTTTAATATAATTTCTTATGCCAAATAGAGTAATGGTGATTGCAGTATCAGAATAGTATTATGTACATGTGAGTCAAGGCAGCTATGCTGTAACTTTTCAGGCTATGCTGCTCTCAGAGTGGTTTGCTTTGGGAACTGGAGTTCCCGATAGGATGTAATAGGAACTTTTTCCATTGTGCTGAAATTTGCCACCAGGGCATTTGGTAGGAAAGAGAGAAGCTCTGAGCGCACATCCTTTCCTGCCTGACTGCCTAGCGGGAAAGGTGCGAACTGATTTGAAGTTTTTCTCTCCTGAGCTTTGCGCTTGAATCCAAAGGATGTTCCCTGGCTTCCCTTGTGTGGATATTGTTTAGGTTTGTGCCCACATGGAAAACCCTAACCCTAACTTTAACCCGAACCTAACCCTAACCCTAATCCTAACCCAAAAGTAGTGGAGCAAATGGAATTATTCATGTGCTTAAACGACCATGCACTCAGGTTGTTTTGTAGGGGGCTTCCAGAGGAACAGTGTCTCCTATAGCACAACTACAGTTGATAGTCAGCACACTGGAATAGTGACCACCTGAGTGGCACTTCCTCAGCCACAGTGCAAAACGACCTTTTATTTCCATTTGCAACAGTTCAGAAGAAAATAACCCTCTCCTCACTCATTCCTCTAAACCTTCCGGGTTGTAGGATGAATTCCTTGTATTGATGCCTGGCTGTAAATTGATTTAATCTCCCTCAGTTTTCCTTGGTAAGATGGGGATACTCCTCACACGGATGCAAAAATATAGCAGATAATGCTTGCAGTAAGCTCTGAAGATTAATACCATGTAAGTCCTGCAAAAAGCTGTTACTCAGAAAAAGTCCACAATGGCTGATCTGCAAGTGCTATCGGTAGATTTATGGGACCTGTGAAACTTATGCTTCCTATTTTTCTAGAAAGAGAGTGGAGGAATTGGCATCTAACACAATTCAAAAGGATGAGAACAAGCCCTCAAAAAGAAAATAAAGCTCTTCTGACTTTTAGAATCTTTATAAACGTCATTTAGTGTCATTTTCAAATACCTTGAAGGGATCATAAAACTTTGCTCTTCTCTGATCATTGTACCACTTAGAAGAGGAAAGGTATGAACAGCCATAACCCTGGCACATTTTTAACAATACTCAGGACCAAAGGGGATTGTAAGATGGAAGCTTTGATAACAAAAACATAAAGATGTCATTGTCAACTATCTCAAAATATACACGCTTGTTGTAAATGTCACATAAGCCTACAGCTAAGTGATGGATCAGAATTTCCTGTGTTTTCAAAGTGCTCCTCTTGATGAATACTTTAACTCCTTCATGAACAAGTTATTTGGTGTCCCACAATTTGCTTTCTGTCCTTGTGCTTTATATGAGTAAAACAAAAAGCCTAATTTAGTATGAGCAAGTTGCATTATACAGGCTAGAATTTCAGTTCTACTCTGCATCAAGAAACAAAAAATTCTGGGAAAGTGCAAAAACATGTATAATATTGTAAATCACTTTATTAGCAAGAATATGACATTTTTTCTCTTCATTAAAATAATAAAAATGGTAATAAGTGGTAAGCTAAAGTAAGTATTGGAGATATAAGGACAAATTTGTGTCCCAGTCAAAAAGTGTTATTTAATAGTATTATTTAATTAGTTTATTGAATTATTATTCAGCAAAGTGTTTTGACCTTGTGACCACTCATAATTGCTCGTGTCTGCCAGGCGGGGAAACTGCTTCTAACGGTGCCGTTCACTGGAGCTGGAGGTTTAAATGCTTGAGGACTGTCATCTTTGGTACAACCAATCCCTGCTACACTCAGTCTCTCACCGTGTGACACCAAGAATGTTCTGCTTGTGTTTCTGTGTCATTAGGTAAGTCCCGTGGGGTAGGAATGGGAGAGGAAATAATTGTTTAAAAGTTATCTAACCACAATACTTCTGGACTTTGCTGTTACTTCATCATCTCAAGCATCTTCTCTGCACTCATCTTAAACATTTGCACAATTTTTGGCAGAACCATTGCGCTTTTATTTGGGTTTAGAGAAGTTTATACAATTTAAGTGACCTGCTACTGAATAGAATCAAAATAATCATTTCTCAGTAGGGCTGCAGGTGCGGGATACAGGAACCAAGTATTGCCAAAATTTGTTAAGTGCATGAGTGTTTCGAAAGAAACTTCATCACATATTAAAATCTGTAATCCCAGTAAATTAAAAGATAATTTGAAAATTACAGGCTGGTGGGTAGCCTAACTCAGCTGTTAAAGATCTGTTCAACAAATTGCAAGTCATTAATAATTAGTATTACAAAACCTATTACATCTTTGATTGGGGAGAAATGGACTGAGGCTAGTATTACGTTATTCAATTAGATTTAATTCCATTTGGTGTGTGTTTTACTTTATTTCTAGTGCAGTCTGTAACAGGATCATGGTAGCAAGCATCCAAAATGTCAATTAATTTGTGTATAGAGCAAATAGCACACGTAATAATTTCATCATATAGTGCAGCTCTGTTGACTGGCAGTCGAAGTGCTGTTAGACTCACTATGGTTAATTAGGTTTTATGCATTGTACAGTAGCATTACAGATGATCATTTATAAATGAGTTTATTAAAATGTCTATATTAATATAGTGAAGCAGGCTAAACTCTGTTTCTTGAATGTTTATGATATCACCTTTGCATACTTTGCCTCTTCACTGTGAAAATGTAAAACGTCCCTTGGGAAATGTAAAATGAAGTAAAATCCTAAGTCAGAGTAATCTATGAGTTAGCAGATCAAGTCAAAACACCTCAGGGATCAGAGTGGCCTGCTACCTGGTAAAGGGCTTACTAAAAGCCTTGTCTTTTCTATCGTCTGCAAGATGCTTTGAATTACATACATTCTCAATTTGTAAATATTAGTCATATCCATCTGAGCAGCTGAGAAGTTCAATATTTATTTCCCAATTTGTTGCATTTTCCAGCACATTTCATTCAATCTGTTAGCACTGCCATAAATCTATCTGCATTTATTTTCCCATTTTTCTCATCTGTTTCTATTATTTACTGTACACTCATTTACTGTACACTCATTAGGAACTCCTTGGGTTTACAGTTTTGCCATTGTGTGAATTTCTTTCTCTCTTCCTAGAACATCGCTTGCCACCATGAAGTAAGCATCTTCATAATATATGTTTATATGGCAGTACTGATGTCTGAAATACCATATAGAACATATTCTGTATTACTTATTATACAGAAAACATCCATTTTAGAACTCTGATCACAGGTCCCTTTATCAATATAAATGTCAATGCAAAAGTAAACGTCAAGGTTAGCAGGGATATCTTTAAGATGTTGAGCAGAGAGTTCTCCTTGAACATTCTGCCTGCAATTGCTGTCCTGTCTGAGCTGAACAGTTCAGACACATAAAACAAAAAGGAATTGACCAACAAGTTTAAGTTGCATCTATTTATTACAGTCATTTTCCCATGTGCAAAACATTCTTACGTAAACTCTCTGGTTAGTTTCCCCCAGAGATCCAGGAGCATGTGTAGTTGTTGGTAATTTATGGATGTAGTCAGGCATTACTTTGAAATCACAGCATTATGGGGAAAGCTCTGTAACAATTGAGCTGAGCTGCAGTGACAAGAATTGGTAAAGAAGGGGACAATTGGAACAGCAAGGCAAGGAGGGAACTTATTGCTATTCTAGCCACGCATATTAATAGTGCTACAATCAGTGACACATTTCTATATGTAGGCTGGTTTTTATTTATTTTTCTTTCCAGTTTAGCACTCCTGTCTTACTTTTTATCCCACTTATTAAATGTTTCATACATGGAGTGGTTCAGCAAACTACAAAGTCATCCTTGTGGATAGCCTTCTGAAACAGAACTGGTAACAGGTTTTTGTTACTAAATTTGTTTTCAAATGTTGAAACGTGTAGCAAAGCTTTTGAACTAAGTCCTGTCTTCCACTAGCTGATAAATGTCCCTGATAGCACAGCACAGTAAAGCAGGAGAGCCTTGACATTCAGAAGTCATTCAAGATGACAGATCTCCTAAGTGGAATAGGAAATTCTTAGCATTAACATGCTAATTCCTCACAAATTCCTATTAGCCTAAGAAGGAATGACTGGGAGTTCAAACTCCCGTTGAAATGTCTAAAATCAAGGCCATTGTTATTGATTTTTCTGCACTGAGAAACAGTTTAGACATGAGAACAGTGTTCATGACACTGTGCAAACCAGATCCATACAGACATTTAGGCACTTAAATCTTACCGGGTAATGGAACTGACTGTTAAAGCTCACACCCATTTTTCGCTTCGCATCAACATTCAGATTTTCAGAAATGCAAATCTGAATCAAATATACCTTCTTCCTGCCATATACTAGGCGGTCTAAAAGTGTTTCAGCACAGGTACATATATGGGGCCTTCTTTTTTTTTCCCTATACAAATGTAGCCTTGCACACACAAAATGGGCATGGGAAAGATGGGGGTTTTTATTACCTATCTAAGATATAGTTCTAAAATATATATATTATGTGTTCAAGCTGTATTTATTTCAACAGAAAAATCTGAATTGAATGTGTTTCTTTATTTAGTGCCAGTGTCTCACCAGATTACTTCGTAGATATGCTTTCATGGGTGGTGTAGTATTAAAAGATGTACCTATAAAGTCTTATAACATTTGCATATTTTAATGTACTGTGAGACCTAAGACCAATCAGAATAAGAAACTACCAACATGTGAAAACCAGAGATTTCTATGGTGTTCTGTGAGTTTAGATCTGATTGTTTACTCATAAAATGGAATATATATATATATATATATATATATATAGTTATCAGAAATCTCCCTCTAAAAGTATTGTGCCCTCTTAACTCTAGCTATCTGGACAGCTCCATCTTAGAAAACAATTTCCATATGTGGAGGACATTCATTCTCAGAATGCAGCCAGCAAGCTTTGGAAAGGGAACCCATAGTGAACTGGGACACGGGAAGAAGATATTTATCACTTCATACAGTATGAGGTTAACCTTAATACTCCATTTTACCCTGAAATCTTTTCTAAACAGTGGCCTTTCAACAACATATTCACATTCAGGTTTTAATTCTTATCTCAAATATTAATTTATATTTGGAAAGCCACTTTCAAAAAGTCAAATATCGCACAGGGAGAGCTGGAACAACCAGTGTGGAAATGCCCAGCAGAAGCTGCAAAAGGGGAGCACCAGTACCATATTTTCTGGTGTGATAATTAATTACCTTGTTCTTTAGCAGAATTGTCAGATAGGAGCTCTTAGGTGCTGCAGGGAACAAAGCTTTCACATGCATTATATTTGCATCACAAAAATATGTTTCTATGAATATGCCTTGTAGAATTCATGCCCTTCATTCTTGAATCTGAATCCTGTTTCCTACAGATATTTAAATCACAGTTGCTACTAATAGGCTTCTAGCACAGGGTCTTATTCTTTAGAAAGCAATGGCAAATAGGAAGGAAAAGAACTCTGATTTTTTTTCATCAAATAACCCAGCTTTGCAGAACCAACCTGACTTCTGCTACCATGGCCTTTTTGCTCTGCTTGTTTGAGGCAGTTCTTTCACCTATGCTTTATTTCTTCTGCCTGCATCGACATCTCTCTGGGTGATGGGCTCTGATGTACAGAGTCTAGCGCAGCTGAGCCCCACCGTCATTTGACACAACTTTTAGAAATACGGCTTCCACTGCTGAAATTGGGAGTCCTGTTGCTTCGACCTGGATTTCCCTTACAAGTGCTTGGTGAATGTTCTGTCTTCTGGCAGCACTAGCTCTTACTCATGGACTTTTCCTGTGAAAACAGAGATAAGTTGTGTTCATATGGGCTTCTTTGTATGAAGCTCTGGCAGGGGGTGTGAGGTAGGCTGGCATACACTGAGGGGTGTGATAATAAGCACACTCCAGTTTATGAATCATCTGTCTCCTACCTGGCGGATGTGTTCTGGCTCCCAATTAAAAAAAAATCATTCCCTCCTGGAGTTACTTACCCTCAAACTGACCTCCGTCCTATGTCAGCAGTGATAGTCCTTGTCATTCCATATATCTCTGGGACACGTCATGCAGAGGGGCTGACTCAGTAGCAGTCAGCCTTCCCGGACTTCAAAGTCTGCGTGGAGACCTACACTTGGTCTGGTCTGCTCCTCTTGGCTCCCTCCTGATCCTTTCTCTAAGAGACTCCAGAAGATACAAAGGAGGTTAATTCCCTGCTGCTTTATTTATTCCCAGGTTGTTTTTTGTTTTTGTTTTTTTTTGTTTTGTTTTTTTGTTTGTTTGTTTGTTTTTCCCCCAGGAATTCCTTAACGTTGAACCTTTTTGGGAATTTCCCATGTTTTCTAGGATTTTCCAAATCCAAAACCTTTCTAGAATTTCCTCAGACCTTTCTAATAATTCCTAGCTGCAGACCTTTTCTAGAATTTCACTGATCTAGAATCTTTCAAGGAATTTTTGAAGAGCTTTCCAGATATTTCCCAATGGCTTTCCAAGAACTCATGGATTCAGTATCCCTGTCATGTTTACCTAGAACCCCCACGGTGTTACCTAAAACCCCAAGGAGAGACAGAGCTCTATGGAGATGGCTACCTAGAACCTGTCCCTTGAAATCTGGGTCCCTTGGTATGATTAGCTACAGCCTGTCCCAGCACACCTGCATTTTGTCATACAGTTTTAGGGAACTTTCCAAAACGCAATATGGTGGAGTGAATGCTAAAAATCATCCAAAGAATTTCCCATCAAGTACAAGAATGATCCCTGTAGCTGTTTTATGTGAGAAAGATTATTAAAAGGGAGAAATCAACTTTTTTCATTAGTTTACTAGTTACTAAAGCTGGGAAGGATGAAAGCAAGGAATATTGCCAGAAAGGAGAATCAAATCAGTTCAAACTATGAGATGTCACAGGAGCTGAGTTAAGAACATCTCCACCATGCAGTGAGTATGGAGTTGCTGTTGATAAATAAAGTACTGAGAACAGACCTATAGTCAGAGCAGAACCACAAGCACATCTGAAAGGATGAAAATGGCGTAAGTTCAAAACACATAGGCTTTCATTCCCTTGTCTCTCAGTATGTGACTTGAATTAAGAGCTCACTCTTCACCCCTAACGTTCTCATATTTTATTGACGATGCGGTATGCGTAAGAAGACTGAGTATAGTATCAAGCGATAGAAGTAACACACAAAACACACAGGAGAGGACTGAGATATATAGACAGAATTGAAGATAAAACACAACCATATTAAAGTCACTGTATTAAAAAATAAGTAGACCTGATTTTCTTCTGCATCGGAGCTTCCTTACGCCACTTTGTCAGGATAATGGAGCCATGAAGTGTGCATAACTGTAATTACTCCTACTCCAAGGGTCCTTTAAGCTGACAGACTGGTATAAATGGAGCATTGTATAAATGAGAATTGAGCTCAGTGTGGAGTAGATTGCATGTTCCTCTGAATTCCAAATGCATTCTAAAATTTTAAGTAGAAAAGTGACAGGGCATATCTCCCCCTATGGAAAATATGTGTATTTCAGAGTCAACATTCTGTGCGTAGGAGAATTTCATTGGACTTCAGTGTACATCTTTACCACTCATACAGGTATTGTCATCTACGCAAAGGTGTTGAAAATGCTGCAATATCATGTTGTTAAAATTTTCCACCCACTTTGTTCAGCTGCAACTGCAAAAGAGACTCAGACTGTGATATCTTGCGTGGTATAGATCAATTCAGAGGAATGCCCCAAGATGCTAGAGGAAACTGAGCAAAGAAAGCAGAAACAGTTTCAAAATAGTATTGACCCTTTTTGTCTTGCAAATGGTCTATGGCTACCATTCTGATTTATTCACACAACCAGGGTACTGAGACCAAAGGATGCTCTAATGAGAGATTCTCTTTATGGTTCCTTTCTAGACTGAAAGGCTGGACTTCTGTGGCAGCAGTTCTTAGCTATCAGAAGCATCAAGCACTGTGTGGAGTGTGTTCTTCACTTACATAGTAAATAGATGGCCAGCCTGGAAAGATGCTTTTAAAATCCTAAGATTTCTCTAGAGGTAGGGTGAGGTCAGAGGAGCTGGGGATGTAATATAAGTTTCTAACAAGGAAACTGAAAAGCAGGTGAGAGAAACTGCCTTTCAAGATTCTTTATTATTTCCTTTTCTTCACTGAAATTCATATCAGGACAAGACCCTCACAACACTTTGACAATCTCATAAGTCTGCTACAGTATAAAATGTACTGCTCTGCTCAAGTGGATTGTACCTACTGTGTTTCTACAGGTTAATGAAATCTAATCCTCCTGTCTCGATAAAATCCATTAAGCACTGAGCAGCTGCTTCATTTGGAATCCCAACTCTGCTGTATCTCCCCTTCTCTCCCATCTGCCACTCAACAAGACTTCTCAGGGAAGATTTTCCATTTATCAGGTTGACTTCTGCAGCCCTACTGCTTTTGGATCAATTTGCAAAAGAATTGCTGTAAAATGCAATAATAAGGAATATGTCTGGGACCTGATTCCGTATTTATTTTGGATTGTTTTATTCTGGGAGCAGGTTCTCTAGGGTGTATGATAAATTTAAGAAGGGTTATATCAATTATATACTATGTTGTTGGGAAATATTTCCTGGCTAGCTAAAGCCTTACTGTCTTCTCAGTCCAAATACATGAATAGCTGCCCTAGAGTCTTCAACGGCAGACTTCACTATGTAAATCATAATGAAAAAAATCTATCTGAGGATTTGGGGTACCCCCAGACGTCTGCCTATATAAAAACTTATGTGAGAAGAGTTAACTAGCTCTGATTAGTGTTTATGGGATTTTAGCTTGTGAAATGACTGCTGAGCCAAGATGAACCCACAAAAATGCTGGTTCTGCAAAGCACTTAGTCATGATCTTAAGTTCTTTACTGAACTAGACCCTGAGGCTAAACAAGTTTTAAATGGAAACTTAACCTTGACTGCCACATATAAATTAGTAAGTTATATGGAGAAACATTCATTATTATATTTTCATTCAGAAAATTCAGGGGAATTAGTCAAGAGAAATAAACCTGCCATCATTGACAGGCCTAGAGAATAATCCCTGATTAGAAATGTCCTCCAAGGCACATCTTTTGCTATTAGCATAATTTTTAAAAAGGAGGGTTTGTGCTACTGACAAATGCGTGTTCTTAACAACAAAAGTGAAATTGAATCACATTCTGCAAAGAAGTCTGCAATCTATACAGTCTGATTCTATAGCAGTCCTACCTAGTTAGAAGTATATTCTTAGCTGTGCTGTCTCAAAAGGCAGCAGCGCTCATCTGCAAAACAGAGACGGCAGGAGCGAGACCAGATACTTGAGAGTACTTCAGTGAGGAGGAAAAGAAATAGAGGAAGTGATAAAGAAAATCCAGGCATTGCTTCTCTTTCTGCTGGAGAAATAGCGCTGCTGTGATCTCTGACCTTTTATTAACAAGGCAGTCACTTCCAGAGGACAGTGATTCATTGCGGGCCACCTTATCTGCATGTGAACAGACTCACCTCCAAGGCATCTCTTTGTCATATGTGGTAACTACAGATGGCAACAGATTCCCTGCTCCAGCGGAAATAGATTTGTAAAGTTTAAAGTGCTACTTTATCTCATCTAGAATATGAAAGAACCTTTAATGAGATTTAGAAAATTATGGATAAAGCTTAGTTTGACTTTTCTAATGAAACATACATTGACATCTCTAACTAATGTGTATTGTTGCAGTGTAAGGCTATAGCGAAGCAAGGGTGCCTTATTTTAATTATGAATTGGGAAAAGGAATATGATACTGTATTTGAAGGTGGTACAAAGGCTGAAATTTTCCACAGGAATAAGAAAGAATAAAATGTCTTTCTAGATCTTGGCAATTGTATTCTGCAAATCAAATTGAGGAAAAATTCCTTCTTTAAATCAAACATTGGACAGTCAATGAGATGTAAGAAACATTCTTTACACAGAATGAGTAAAGGGTTCCACTCTGACTACCCTTTCAGATAAAGTGCCCTTACTAACCATGAGTCCCTGAATTATCCCAATGAGAACTAATCAAGAGGCTGAAACACTGTTCGTTTTAAAATCGTCTCAGGAAATGCTCAGTATCAATATACAATCCTTTCAAATATAACCAAAACAAATAATTGTGTCTGTGCAATCACAGTTTGAAGGGGAACTTTTAATCTTGTAAATATAAGATTGCTTTCTTTTATTTTTATGGCATTTATCTAGTTCTTTAAGTTCTGGATGACTTTCATTCCCACCTACACCCACCTATATTACTTCAGAATTAAGTGTTGGATATAAACACAAATGCCCAGTGATCCTATCTGGAGCTAATAGCTTTGTTATTTCCCATTCCTGATTTACAAATAATCAGAATGTATGTAAATTATGTAAATGCCATTGCTGTTTCTTCTTTAGTACAGGCTATTTTCCCTTTGTTCCTAGTCACAGCTGGTTAATTGTCACTATACAATCTGGACAGTTCACTTTAAACTTTCCACATGTAATTAGGGTTTCTAGTACAGCCATATTAAACATTTTATCAGACATAAGTTATACATGCATTCTTTTAATACTTGTGACCTATGATGCATTATCATTAGCTGCACCTAAACTGAAGGACCTGGGAATATCTCAGAACTTGAAGGTCCAGGTGTACTTCCACACTCCCTTACTTTGCTTTCCACTCCATTACCTTATTTTCATGAGGGGAAAATCCAGGCACTCAAGCAGAGCTAAAGCTGTGACTTCTTTCAGAAGTTTTCTAGTTTGACTATAAGAAGATATTATTGTGAAGCGCGGCCTCTTTTGTCTTTAAGATGTGTCACCTGGTGAATGAACATGACTCGTTATCATCCAGGATGACAGACCAGCAGCACCCACTTTCTCTACACTGTTCTCTCTCACACTTCATTCCCCTGTAGTTTCTTTACTAGTGGATGCTCAGATTCAAGGGAACCTGGTAATGTGTAAAATTCTGTAAAAAATATTTGTGATCGTCCCATCTCACATTCAGAACCTGTCCCAGTGATCCAACTACAAGGTCAGTTTGTAGACTTTTATTTTCAACGAAGCTATGAAAGTTTGAAATGCAACTACCCTAACCTCATTTTTCTTATTCTAATCCTCTTACCACTTGTCAAAGAATATCCTCTTAAATATCACATTTCCAACATCTGCAGGAATTATTTGCTGTGAATTTTGCCATGTCATACATACTAATGTAATATCTGTAGGTCCGTTTGATTTGACAACCTTAATTTTTATCATCTTCTGTAGTTATAAGGGTTTTTAGCATTGCATTTGGATGATTCACATATTTTCATAGCACAGCATCAAATTCTCAAATTTACTAGGTAAATTTGTATCATCCAAGTGGAAATCACACAACGCAAAGTCTATTTTAAAGTGATCTAAGAAGTGTACTGAGAGATTCTGATTAAGAGAAAATCTCTGCCATCAGAAATCTGCTGAAAGCAGCTGTTTGTACCCACACTTTCACCTGCCTCTAATACGCACGTGAGGAGATAATTTATGTCTGGAGGACTTATGCAAGGGCCAAGACATGAGAGCATGGGCTGGTCCTAATATAGCAATAATCTGGCTTTCTTACCAGCAACAGGTAAAACTGGTTCCTTGTAGACGGCTGAGAATGTAGGAGATGCAGTTTCCTCTCTGTTATCACTCTTCTCCAGCTCCAAATGTCTGCTCTGATTACTTTTCTCCTGTTCTTCTTGTTATAATATATTCCTTTTTGGTTTTGAGTCTATGTTTTGATTTAGTGGTCTCCTTGGGTACCTTCTGCTCCTCTGAGTAATCCTTATTCATAAAGAGCTCAGTTACAGGCAATAGGGCCTTAAATCTAATTTTTTGGCGTCTCTACTGGTATTTATGAAGAACTGTTCTTGTGAATAAAGTTTTAGCTTGTGGTAACAATGGTAAATAATGCCAAGAGCTACAGTCTGCTTCCAACTCTACCAGCTCAAGTGAAAACTAAATAATTCCATAATATTTGGAAACATTTCTCCCCTTAGCAGATTATGAATTTTCAAAATGATGCTTAATTAGTTTTATTATTTGTTAAGAAACTGTGGAAAATATCGTGGAACTGGTAAAGAAGGATATCAGAAACTACCTGGTACCTGGGAAGCAGATAAAACAAAACTTCCCTGTTTTATCTTTGTATAACAAAATGCTTTCATCATCAATACAGCAATATTAGGGTACCAGGGGATGGTGCAGCTAACAAACAATATGGCTGGAAGATCATAAGGAGTACAAATATTCCTTATTGTTGTTTAAAAATTTTGATAAAAAACTAATGGTTATGGTAATTTCTGATGTAAGAGAATAAGAGAAGCCCATTGTCATGAGTCTGTAGCCCTTTTCTTTAAATAGACAGCTAAACAGACAGATAGATATTTGAAACTTTGTGGGTTTTACCTCCCCTGCTAGTAAAATAGGGGGTTTGTTTCTGGTAATTCCTGGCTGCCTGCCCTCTCCAGTTTGTGCCTTCTGAAGTCTGCCAAGTTCAGGTGACAAGCCATTGAAGGCTGGAGCAAGCTATATCATTATATTAACAATATAGATCATGAAGCCATCTAGGAGAGAGGAAATATAACAGTTTCTTGGGGGTCCTTTTTGGAGTTGGGGGGGGTTGTTTTGGTTGGTTTTTTTGGTTGATTTTGATTTTGATTTTTTTTTTCTTTTGGTGTAGATTGTTCTCCCATTTCCAAGAAACAGACACAAGAATGAAGCCCCCAAATCTGCTATTTCCTCATAACTTTCAATGACCTTTTGCTGCTCTTTGGCCACTAATATCAAGGTTAGGAAAGGATGATGTGATAGAAGATTAATACAGTCCAGAATTCTCATTTTTTTAAGGATTTACTGGGTGGTGTGATATATCGTACTTCAGCACGCTCGTTTTCCTCTGGCCTGCCCTTCTTTCCATGCATAGCTCGTGGGTCAGGTACACGTCAGGTGCAAGAAGGGCTGGTACAGCACAGCTGGGCAGCTGTTGAGCCTTTCCCCTACTCCTTAGCTCTGTGTCCCACCTCAGGGGAACCTGATGTGTAAACAGAGAGTCTTCTCTTCACAGGGATTTTAAAGATGTTCACAGACTGCACATCAGCACTTACAGGGCTTTGTAATTTAAGGGAATCAGCATTACTTCAGTAGTATTTTTAAAAGTTTGTGGATGGGTGTCTTGTGAAGGAGAACTGATTTTGTTCCTAACTCTGGTACAGCTGTGCTGTGTGACCTTGGGCAAGCCACTTAACACATGTGTTCCCCTATTCCCTGTCGTGTAAAATATTGGTAATGCTTATCTAGATTAAAGAAGAGCAGTGAGGCTGTGTTCATTAATTATTGTTGGAGAGTGTTCTGAAATCCAGTCCAATAACAGTGTAGGATACAATGCTTTGCTCTTCTAGAATACATTCATTTGAGGAAGGTAAAGCATTATATTACACATTTATGTGAAAAGAAAGAAAACTAAAACATCACTTGGAAGCCTTGTTTTAATTGGCTTTGTGTTTTGTTTTTTCTTTACTGTACCCAAGGCTAAATTCACAGAGGCATTTATAAAACATGAAAAGATTCAGACAGGGACCTTGTGCAATTTGCAGAAATAGTCTGGGAATCTGCAACCAGTGGAGTCAGGCACCTCATGTGCTTGGGCGGCTCCCGAGGGAATGCCCACCTACCTCCTTAGGAGGCTGATTTTCCCTGGCAGTCCAGGCTGCAAGTTCACTATTTGCAATGCTTTATGATACAGAGCAAACGAGTAACAAGAGATCCTGAAAGACAAGTGTGAATCTTTCTCTTGTCCTTTAGTTTTCCTCCTCCATGCTGAGGCTAAACTAATCTAGAAAATGAATCAACAAGAGCAATATGATGAACATCCAGCAAGTCAGTAAGTGTAGTATGTTTTTTTAAAGCCCTTTTCTCTGTGGGTGTACTTCTGTTTTAACGGTACAGATTTTAAGGATAGCTGCTTGTGAGAACTGAAGGTGCCTTTTTTCTTTTATTTTTTTTTTTTCTTTTAGAAATCGATTGCAGCTTGCCACCTTTAAATCACGCTTACAGGCTTCTAATCCCTGCAATATACACTACAGTGGCTTGTGACACTGCTTTCTGTTGTAGTATAATAAGTCATTTAACACATGATAGTTCCTCCAGCGAGCTGCTGGAAAATCTCCTTTAGCTTACAGTGTCTGGGAACCTGAGGTCTTGACTCTAAATGCAGAGGTGATTCTAGTATGCAGAAAGCAATTACCAGCCTTGGAACCTGTCCAGAACAGGCGCACAGCGTTCCTCGTTTCAACAGTGCTCTGCTAATATTAATAAACAAAAGCTCACTGTTAATATATTTTCTGTGAGACACGTATTCTAATAGGCAACTATGGTCATATACTTACTTTTCTCAGCTTTCATTTCAATATGTATGAATACATTTAACATGAGAGGGAGCAGGTCGAACAGTGAATTTGCAAATAGACATGTAGTGTGGAGACTTGGAAAATGCTTGCCTTGGTAAAATTGTAGCAGGTAAATTATTGGTGCTGTAGTGTATAATCTGCACTATTATCATAATTGCTATCTGCATTATCTTTTGAGCGGAGATGAAAATATTTTATATAACTGAATTAAATACCACTGTTTGTTGTACTATATTTAATACTTTGATACCTTTTAAGTATGTTATGTTGTAAAGAATAACTCAAGTGGAATTTAGATCAGTGATTGCTTGTAAAATGTCTTTAGATTGAGTATAGCTGAGGCTTCTCGAATACTTTGTGAATGTAAGACCTTGAAATTGAATATGAATTCATTAAAGAGCACTGCTAATGAAATAATAGGATTATTATTATCTTTTGCAAAATTGTTCCAAACTATGACTCTGTTCTGCTGTCCTGGTGTTTTCTGTGATTAAATTATTTATAGCCAATTAGGTCTTAAGACTCTGTATGCCATCCTGCTCTAAAGCATCTCCTTGTTTGTGTCCTGGTGAGGGTTTAGGCTCCGTTGCACTCAGTAGCAGTCAATGGAGGTGTCTCTCAACCTTCTGCTTGTGAAGACCTCTGTGCCTTGGGCTGCACAGCAGGCACTTGGTGTTCACAGTTACGGGCTCTAAAAAGAGGCGTAGTGGGAGATGCAGCTGCGCGTGTGGGGTTTGCAGCTGCTGACAAACAGGTCCCACCGCATTTATCTGGCAATTGTTAGAAAGCCTCCTCTTGCAGTCGGATTCCATTTCTTTCTAATAGCTAACTCAAAGTTAATGCATTTTGATAAAGGGCTTGATAACACCTCAAAGACCATATCTAGGGTTATAGCCTTTCTGAATGGACACACTCAGCCTCTTCTGCTGGTGTGTTTTTCCCAGGGATTTTTCCCAAGGTTTGCGAACAACACAGGGGTTCTTGGTGGGTGTGGAAGACAGGCAGGATAAAAATGGTAGTGATTGGTCATGGAAGCTTAAATATTGTGATCAGTTTTTTTTCTTGAGCTATAATACACAGTGATGAGTTCTGTCTTTTGCCTTTGTTAACAAGGTTTTCATTTTCATTTTGCATCAACTGTTAAATAAAGAAAAAAGAAGAAGTTGAGAGGTTAAGCATTTAATCAGCCACAACTATCAGGAGATATTAGATCAAGTTCTGATATCCTGTGTACTTCCCTGACACGAGTGTCACTATCATGGGTTTTATGCCTTCATTAGATGCTGTTCAGATTAATACATTTCAAACTGGTCAGATAGAGGATATGGGAAAAACATATCTTGCCCTCCATGGAACCATCCAATGAAGATAAGAAAAATGGGCCAAAAGCAGAAGTGGTGTTATGAACGACAGAGAAAGGACGTCCCTACTGTTCTGGCTGAAGTCATTGCTTTTCTTTCCTGTGCTGTGTCTGCTTAGTAGATGCTGCCCACTGTCTGGAACTGTTAGGATACAGAGATTTGTCTGTCTCACTGTAGTTATGGTCTGCTCTACCAGTAACCGCTGGTGCGTGCTTGTGATAAAGCTCTTTGTAAGCAAACAAAAAGCATGTTACGCTTTGATTCACAGGATATTAAATCTTGTGTGGAGTCAAAGAAACAATTTGCTGTGTGGCACAGAATGACCTGTCCCACCATAGCTAGTGACCTTTATCCAAAAGAAAAACCTTCTTATAAACATCTGCCTTAAATGAGAAAGATTTCCTGAAAACGTATGCTGAATACCTAAGTCTTGGGAACCGTAAGGCATTTTGATTAAATAAGAACAGTTCCTGTGAAGTTCTGGAAACATTTAATTATCCTGTGATAAGCCACAGTAGAAAGTAATAGGAGTTACCTGACTTGGGTCACTTTTGGATTTCCTTCCCAGTTGTGAGAGCGTGGATGTGGTGCATATTTGAACATTGCTGCTCAGGTATCTGGGGACTTACCTGGGTACTTACTATAGCTAACAGGTGTATAAATGTAATGCAACAACAGGATTCTTGAGAGTAGAGAAAAAAGTTTGAATGGAATATAAACAACTTCTATTAAGGCTGTGTCCAAAGCTTGGTTTTCTGATTAACCTTCAATAGGCACTAGTTATTGGTAGCTACTAATTTGGAAGTGTGTAGGTTTGGATTTTTGTCTGGTTAAGCGTGTGGGTTATGCTTGTGTTCTTCTAGTATAGAAAAGGCTACACTTTGTTAATTGCCTAATACGGAAAGGTTATAGATATGAATTCTACATATTTCACTATGTTATATATTGAAAAATAGACTAAATATCTGATTTAGCAGAGAAAATAGAACTTCAAAACTTCATAATGTTCTTTAAAACTCATTAAGCAGCACTGATGGTGAACATCTAACTATGGTCTCATTTTCTTTGGATCACTGGTTTACAAAGTCATTATGAAACAGGTAACGTAATTCTCATCCTTTATGCCTTTCTTTTTTTTAAGTGATCACTGCAAACATAGCAAGATGCATTTGGAATGCTTCACACACTTTAAGTTCAGTTTGCCTTTTTCCTTAGGCTTCCTAAGGAAGATGAATTGTTGAATATATTTGCATGCTGTCGTGCTTCAAATTATGTATTCACAATTTTTTTTGTCTGCACACAATTAGTTGGGCATAGAATAAGAAAGTGGCAAGATTCCAAACCATTGTTTTCTGCTTTTTTTCTTTAAAAGAAAAAAAAGTGTCACTCTCCCCAAGGAATTGCAACCTAAAATGAGGCAGATTGAGGGCAAGCATGTGGTTACAAACAACTTCTGAATCATTTCATTTTAGATGCTCAGTGATGACTTTGAAAACTTTGCAGGTAAAACACAAACTTTTCAAGTAAAACAAAATCAATCAGATCAACAATTCCCTGTGTGTGCATGTTCATTTTGTTTTGTTTCTTTCCCTTTGTTATCGTATCTATTGCAAGGCAAGTCTAAAATGATTCTGATATTTCATTCATGCAGAAAACTTTGTCAAAGTTCAATGTATTTATGTTCTTAAACTTTGTTTATTTTAATGAAATCTCAGCTCTTGTGCAGTGATCTCTCTTGGTTTTGTGAGAGGAGGGTGGCATTTGGAAAGAAGACATGAGAACATGGGATGAGCCCTAGCACAGTAACAAATCCCTTGTTTTCCCACCTGGCTTTGAATGATACTTTGGCAAAATGTCTTTCCAAAGCTCTTCCTCACTGGCCTATAGCCCAGTGGCTTAAGGGTCTGCAGTTTTAATTCCTTTCCTGCCTGATTTGGGGGTGGGGATTTGGACTTGGCTCTTTCGAATGAGCCTTTCATAAAGACTCTAAGTGCCTCCAGTGAAGCTGCTCCACCTTGGGTAATGTAGTTAAAACCATCAACTACACAGCAAGATGCTGGTTCAGAAGAAGATGCAAAGTTGGTCTTGCCCTTTACAGCTTACTCCTCTACCTTACACTTCTTAGACTACAACATTGCATATCTTCTGTGGAAGAACTGGCTTAAATAAACTGTGTCTTGCAATCATTGTCCTGAGGTGCTCAGCAGGCTCCCGACACTGTCGCAGGAATAGCCATGTGCTGTTCAGCAGGTCTGCTCAGATGTCTGGGGTTTCACATGTAGTAGATTCGTTGACCTCTCTGTCCTAGAGACAACGCAGTTCTCCGGATCTCACTTTACACTGCACACTCAGCAGAATGTAACCTGTTGCTAAGCTGGCAAATCTTTGCCTGAAGTCTTCCCACAAAGCCCTACAGATCTTATAACTATTTCTACCAGTCCCAGCTCTTGCTTTCACTGTTAATGTCCCACAGCTCCATCAGGCCAGAATGCCAGATGTTCTGCTGCTTAGCATTGACTTCCCAGTCCTAAAGAAGGTAATTTTTATTTTATTGTTATTATTATTTCCTCCACTCTCAGCACATCACGCTCCTCTCCTGGATGTGGTAGTGGAGGTAAAGCAGGAATCGTAAGTCATATCATTGCTTCAAAGAACCAGATATGATCCCAGCAGAATCAAAAAAGAATGCTGAAACAGAGGCAAAAGGCTGAAATATATTACACTGATGACATTATGGCAACATAATGAAGAAACTGAAAGGCGTAAAATGAGATCTTATATTTTCCTTAAGTTTAGTAAACTCATTCTTTTGAGCTTTATGGATATGATGAACATCAATAAGATTGATTAAAAAAGGCTTTAGAATGTTAAAATCATACCATGTTGCTTGCGGCTTCAGTATTATTCATGCTTACAATGGGCCATTACCTATATACCATTCTTTACAGGGGAAAATAATAAATTAATTGCTTTCTTCTGTCTACTTTTACCTTGCCTAAAGCTTGTAAACATTTTCTCTTTAAAGATTACTGCAATTGTCATTTGCATAGTAAAATCTGCTTCTTCAGCTTGGCAGAAACTTTGCCATAAGCCTTGTTTCTTCTGAGCAATTGGCTCCGCTTACTTACAGCACACAACCTGCTGCTGTTTGACGGGTGCTGGAGGAAGGAGAATGTAGCAAAGGGACAGATGGACAAGGGCCAGACCTCTTGGAGGTGGCAGGAGCTTAGGAAGAGCAAGGGCAATGGAACTAATTGTTTTTCAGCTCAAATTTCTAGAAGCTTTGCTGTTAAAACTGAAACCAAATCAAAGCCTGTGGCTGCTGTAGGTCTTGCAGCACTTTTGTGTTTTGGAAGATGTATGATTATTTAAGCTTTAAACTGTGATTGATTAGCTGCAGAGAGCTTCCACAGAGAGTGATCTCCCCTTGACTTGACTGCATACCAGGAAAACAGAATCTTATTTACCTTGAACACATTTGTTCATCCAAAGGATAAGAAGTAAGACTAGAGATGCCATAAGGTTGATTTGAAGCAAAGTGAAGCTGAGGAGGAATGGTCAGGCTGTATTTGGTTTTATTTAACTTTAAACAATAGAGTTGTACTTCTGGGAGGCGAATGTTCACGTGGGGTGGAAATGCAAAGGGATTAAAAAGGGAATTTAATCTTTCATCAGTTTCTCTGTGGAGCTGACAACATTTGGGTAATTAAACTGTTTACCTACATTTCGTGTGCCTGCTGTCACAGCTGGATGTTCTTACCCTCCTTTTTTTTCCCCACTGTATAATTCACTACATTAGCAAGTTGCTGAGATGTCACCTGCCTGCAAACACATGCACCCTTGGAATGGAGAGCAGTTTTTGTACTCACTATACAGGTGCTTTGGGGATCCATTGAAGAAGGATAATTTTGATTCATAGAATATGTATATTTTTTTCAATTATTTTTTCTGAATTGTGCCCGGAAATGTAGGAGTAATCCTTTCTCCTTTTGAATGAAGGAATTGGGCAATTGCAGTTCTTAGGGAATCCAGCCAAGCTGTTTCTTTGAAATCTGCTCATACCACTCTGAGTCTCTGACTAGTATAGATAGCTTACAAACGAAAAGAGGACCATATGTGGTGTTTTCATCAAGTGTATGCTTTCTGATTTTCTAAGGCTAACTTGGGTAATATCCTTTCTGGATAGGAGGCTGCATTGTTCTCCTTTGCGCTGTTTTTTTTGTTGCTGTTCAGAGGAACAGCAGCCAGAGCCCAGATGGGAGCAGCAGCAGCACCACAAGGGCTCCTGCAGCTCAGGCAGGATTTTACCCTGCTCCTGGCTGTTTACCGGAGTATTTCCTTAGTATTTTTTCCACTTCATTCCATCACCTCTTTCTCTAGTTCTATTTCATTTATCCTCTTCTTTTTTCCCATTCCTTTACTTGATCTTTACTGACTCCTCCCTGCACCCTGAGAAAAACAGCTGATGTTTGTCAGCATTGGTTCATGTATTTTTTCTCTTTATAGAATGTCTTCGGGGCAGGAATAGTTCACTACTCAGTGTGCATAGCACAATGGTATCTCTTCATGACCGGCCCTTAAATGTTACTAGTAAGCTTCATTAACATTATTATCTGTTTCTACCATAGTCTTCATTCTGAATACATGAAGCAGTCAGTTACACTCAAAAAAATCAATAGAAAAATTAACCCTTACTACCCTGGAAACCCATCATCATTTTCCAAATCTGTTCTTTTCAAAGGACCGCACTGCTTTGAGCAGGGCCCAGAACAATTTATGCAAAGCCTGAAAAACAAACTAAAATAACCTGTTGAATTTGTAGTGAATGTCCCAAGCAAAAACAAGCTCAAGCCACCCAAATTCCTTTTTATCTCAGTATGATGAGGTACTTGTTAGGTGGATTTTTGGATATCTCCTGCAGGCTCTGGATGTTATTCCCAGCAGGATATCGTGTGATATCGCTCTTGGGAAATGCCAGTTCATATCAGAGCCCAGAATACTTGAAATGTGAAGTAAGAGTTGCTGGCACTGGCTGGTGTTGATTCACATTGAAATGGTATCAATTATGGTATCAATATTTTTTTCTCTTTGATATTAACTTTATAGAAACAAGGAAATCTGGGTTCTCTTCTATTAAACACTTGGATGTATTTTTCATGCAGACTTGATTGCAGTGCTTGTTTACCAGACTCAAAGTATTCTTTTGGTCTGTTTCTATCTAAGTGTTTGTGTTGTTCTACATTATTTTTTCCCTTTCAAATCTTACTGCAAACAGTTCAATTATTCATTTCAATGGACTTTGCAAAGCAAGAAACAAAAAGAAAGGAAAATTTCTATGGAGTGAATTGTAATTTTTTTTAAAAAAATTACATATACTTTTAAATTGCTCTGGAAAAAAACAACAGCAAACCCTACCAAACACACAAACAGTGTCTGAAACTTGAAGCTGAATCTGTTCTTATTGTTAAGCTAAAAAAATATTCTAATAACTTCTAGAACTTTTCAATAAGATACAGTTTTAAGCCATCTGTGATTCAACATGGGCCGTGCCATGCTGATTTCATTCCCCTTATTTTAGACGGGAAAAGCCAATGATACATGTGGTTCTTAAACAACACTGTGTGGTAGCATTGTACAGAAGATACTAATTAAAGGTAAAATGATTCTGGTAGAGATCATGCAGGCACATAAAAAGGAGCAATCCTGGGGAAACAGAAGTCTTTATGAATACTTATTTAGATTTATTGAATCTAGAAAACACATTAAAGCCCTAAAAACGACCATACCTATAAAACCAAATGAACAAACAAACTGTAGACAAAGGTACTTAAGGATGCTGAGGGCTACCTTCCACCCACTTGAAAGAGGAAATATGAGCAAAGAATTATGTTTTCTTTCATGCTGTGGTGGTGCTGACACTCATTTGTTTCAGTCTCAGGAAGGCTTTTATTCCCTCTCAGGCACCGTATCGATATTCATCGAAGCTTCTGCAACTTACCTTCGGGACAGGAACCCTGTTGCTCTTGCAGCAGGTTGGAGTTGTTTGTTGTATTTTGGTTTTGCCTTGGTTTTTAAATACTTTGGGAAAGCTATCTTGGCTTCACATTGACAGGGACATCACTAAGGGCAAATTGTTCAGCGGCCAATCTGTGCAAAAGCTCAAAAGTTCAATTATTTCACCTCCCTTTTAAGAGAGGTGATCAAAGCAGTTGATGGGGAACATGGGGAGCAGAGAGTGCACCAGGCTGAGGAGGAAATGAATAAGTGCAGACAGAAGGACAAGAAATTTCCTTTCCTCCGTTGGGTCTGTTCAGAAGGTGGGGCCGAACAGGGCTGGGAAGCAGCTCATTTGTAACCTCTGTGGGATGGGAAGCTCTGGTCACTGACCTGGCCTCGTCCCCAGAGGCCTTGACTTGGGCTCTCTTATGTGCACGTATCCCTCACCTTCTGTACCGGGAGGCCATAGATTTCACGTAGTAATTCTATGAACCAGCCTAGAATTTCCAGCACAACTATAATGTAAAAAGCACAACAAATTTCTTAGCTTCTGCAAGAGCTATTGTCAGAATTTAGCTATAATACCTTGCAGGTGAAGGATGAACCTCTTCTTCACAAGGCAATTCTCACTTAACTGTAAAAAATCTTTCATAAACAAACTACATGTGCCATGCTATGCAGTTACTGCAAAAAGTACAAACAAAAAAACCCCACCTTTTCTTTTAGAAAAGCCTATTATTTTTTTGGCAAACCCAGCAACATCTAAGCTTTGTTTATTTCTCTGGGTGACGGACTGGGAGACTCTTTGAACCGTGCTAGAAACCGTGTTTGGCAAACAATGTGGACTCTTGGCATTTCTGGTCTTCAGCAGACTTCTTTTCTCAATAGTTGTTTTGGTTTTCCTCCTGTTTTGTGTCAGATTACACTTCACTTCTACACATTTGATGTGGTTTTGTGTCTGTTTTGTAGGTGGCTATTTAATTTAGGAGAAGCCTGACTTCATCTGACTGCTTTATAATTTTACAGCTCAGCCAATTACTAGTTATTTCTAATAACAAAGCCAATTTCTATTTTTTTATAATAATGTTGTTATATAGATATTAATAACTACTGCTTTCTGTAACAGCTTTACAATTTAAATTGCACGTAATTTATTTTTACTTTATTATGAAAAAATTACCTTCTTTCCCTTACTCCAAACTGTATTCTAATGCTTAAAACTCAACTTTCTCTTAATAAATACTGGAGCATTTCGGATATTTCACACATTGTCCTCCCAGATAAATGAGTCCTCTATAGGTTTAGTGTTCTCTCTACCATTCAAGAAGTTTACCGTATTTTATAGAAACTTTGAAGCATTCTGTTTTAAACTAACTCCTTTGCATAAATTGCAATCCATTAATATTTCACCATGAGGAGAACAGACAAGTGGGTCTTTAAAAGGGGAATATGAGATGGGCTGGAACTAGAATGAGTAAGAAAAAGCTTTTCTGTCTAAAGAACAGAGGGAGGAGGAATATAAGGTTCAAATCTTTGAATCGTTTGTGAACTGACTCTAAAAAAGAATGCACTAAGTTAATGAAGACATTTCATTGGGATATTAACCTTTTACATTTAGTACAAAGATTAAAAAATCCTATAATTCTGAAGTCTAAATGAAGAAATCTGTAATAAATTGCCAAAACATGACTTTTCAGCAACTTAAAGCTTTTTGTTTATTTTTTCTGCAGAACAGAAAATTCCTCAGGAAAACAACACCACAAAAAAAGGCAGAACTGTTTCCGCAAGATGATTAGCAAATCAATATTTATTAAGAATTATTTAAAAATTAATGAGTAGTTCTGTTTGAGATGCTTGAGAAAATGACTCAGACAAGGCACTTGAGCATTGACTACAAATTTACTGTCTAGCCTCTCCTTTGACAATTCAGAAAGAACTGCCTGTGTACCTTAATCTTAGATATTTTTGCACTGTTTTGATACTGTCTGCTACAATGCATGTGTAGTTCTTTCTCTAACCAAATAATTTATGTAGTCAGTCACTTAAATACTATAAAATCTCAGATGATATCTTTACAGAATCAGTGTAATATTGCATGGGGAATTGCTTCAGCCAGAAAGAATTTCTCTTGAAGAGTGAACATTGCTAGATGAGTTTCCAATGCCTTTTTTTTCCTTCCTGCAACAGTATATGGCGCTCAATTTAGCATAGAAATCAGCTCATCAAATCACTTAGTAAGGCAGGTGCTTATGTGCTGCTGAGTAGAAGCTCTTGTCATTCTTTTCTGTATTCACCCTCTTGCAGAGAAGCAGGGAGGAATTTCTTGGTTTCCCAGGAGCGTTGCAGCTGATGCCAATGCAACAAGCCTTGTTATTAGGGAGAATGCTCCTTGTGTTGTCTCCCTGTCTCTCTCACACACATAGAGGAATCATAACAATCTGACATGAAATGTTTAGAACATCTAGTGTCAGGTACGCAACTATTTATTTTCACATTGCATTCCTATCATGCATTGCAATCTTGCTTCGGTATTTTACTGATTCAGATGTAATGTGTGTTTGAAAAGCTGAAAGCTATAAATTTTATGTTAATTGACAATATAACATCTGAATTTAGAAATACCTGGCATGAATAAAATGTAAAACAGGACGATTATGTGTGATTAAATAGTTGACTTTTATATTGTATATTAGTCATGCCATCATCCAATTAAAAGGATAATGGAAACAATAGTGATTTTTAATTCTTAAACCAGTGTGGGCTGCATTAAGGGGATTATGGAGCTTTATGAAGTAGTTTGCATAATGTAATGATCCAGAATAGAGTCTGAGTCAAAGCTGAGCTGCACATGGTACATTAGGCAACTTTTAATTTCTCCTTGAGATAACTTCGTACTATAAATTTGGAATATGAAATTTAATGGAAATGTCTCCAAATTGTCAGGAGGTTTGCAGAACAAGGCTGTAATTCGTGCTCCTTTTTCAGGAATTATTTTCAGGTCAGACTTTGCCTTTGTGTGTGAGCATTGAGGTCAGGATGGCTGTCTGTGCATTATGTGCTTTACTAGACTGGACTTTACTCATTCTTCAGCCGAGGCTGATTTAAATAATTGTGGATACCCTGTGCCAATAGCTGCCACTATATTTTATCCACTGAAGCCTGTTCTGTGCAATCTGTTGCTGATAACCATTAGTGAGCCTTGTTTTCCTAATTAACCTAATGATCCTCTTCATTTCATCTGATTAACTGCAGCATAGGTAAAAATATAGTAAAGCGGCATGTGATACCCTTGTCAAAGGAGCTGTTTGCCTGCATGATCAAAGAGCACAGGGCACAATCCAGGGAGATGTGAAGCACGGTGGGAAAGGTTTTCCATTTCCCCCATCCCCTTCCAAACTGGCACTGGCTAATTCAGTATCTTCAACTTCGTTCTGTTCTTCCCACAGACCAGGGTATTTCAGATATTAGGTTGTTATTGCAGTGGAGCTGACATTTTTATAGTAAGGCTTTTTGGTCTTGCTTGTATGAAAGTCTCAGCCCTCGTGTTAATCTTGTCAAAGGCAAAAGGTTTTATATGTTGCATAAAATAGCTGCACATCTGTTGTTTTTAATAATGTTTGCACACTCAGATTTCCTTTAGAAAAAAGAAACCACACTAAAAACCAACCAAACAAAAGCCAAACGTTTTATAAGCCAACATTTTATGTATCCTTATTGTTCTGTAATACTTGAAAGTTTGTTTGAATTGACGGACAGTTTTATTCTGAGATTTCCTAATCATCATATTGTGTCACAGGGGTCATGAATGAAACTGACTGGCAAAAAATTGATTTATCCTGGTATGTTAATTATCTACACTAAAGGATCCCAGCACTCAGTCATATCACAAAAGAGAGAAACAAGCCTCTTCATTTTTAACAGGAAATCCCTTAATGCAACAATAGATTTATGGCTTAGCTGCTCTAAATTCGTCACTCAGAGTTTCGGTGGTTTAATGCAAAGATGGTGACACTGGGGACACTTGGCTGTAGGAATGTCTGAACTGGCTGCCCTTGGAAGGTGATGGTTTAAATGGTTTCCTGAAGTTGTGAGGGAGACATTTGCAAAGCAGTCCTAAGGATCTGTAAAAGTAATTGAAATGTAAAGCTGTTTTTCCAGATTTCTTATTGCATTTGACAGCCTCTTTCCTCCTTCATTATTACGTGTGAATATGAGGTACAAAAAAAAGAGAATGAGTACCAGTCTGTGTGAATTTTATCTGAAGATTAGTCTGCATAGACAGTGTAGAATTGCTAGTGCTGTAAGGAAGATGCAAACTGCCTGAGCTTATCTGTACAGATACAAAAATAGACTAATGCCATTTTTCCTCAAAGCTGTGTTGGGTGACAGGGTGTGTTTTACAGAGCCATGGCTTGCAGAGCAGCGATGCCGCCGCCTTCCCTGAACCTCCCTGGGCTCATAGCAGTTGATTGCTGTAAGTTGGAGATGGCAAAGGACAGGGACATAAGGATCAATGCCCTGTGTGGTTTGGTCACAGCTCAGACCGGGATCTTTTAAGTAGCCACAGTATTTTAAAGCATTATAGGTCAACTATTCAATGTTATGGGGAAGAAATTACACGTGACTGAGTATGGCCTGTTATGACTATAGAAAATGGGGGAGGATTGAATTGCAGTCTGAAAATAAAAGTGTCACCTGAACATCGTAAGAGCTGCGTTAGAGGAAGGAATTTGCAGAACAAACTATGCACAGACTTGGTGCATGCAGAACTCAAGTCTGGCTGCAGCAGCTCTGGCAAAGCACAAAGTTGCTGTAGTGAGTTGGCAATGTGAGCTTATGTGGAAAAATTGGGGAAAATCAGGCAGGTAAGGATATAATGAGGATGCAAACGAATACAGCCTTGAGAAGGGAAATCTGTCATGCTCTTGCAGCAACATTTATGAGCCTGTCTCAGAATACCGGTATAGTTTTTGGTTCACAGCTCACTAAACTCTATGGAATTTTTGGAGAGAGTGCAGCTGGCAGCGAGAGAAAATAGTGACATTTGCTCTGTCCTGTGGGCTGCGCCTGGGCCACCTGGGGGAGCAGGGAAGGGGAGCTCCGGGGAGGCGGAAGGGCGGTGGTGTCAGCGGGGACTCTGCTGGGAGCAGAGACTGAGCCCCGAGAGGGATTTGGGGCTCAGCTCGGGTCACAGAGCTGACCGGAGGAGTGCCTGGAGGGGAGCTGTGCTGCAAAGGGAGCTATGCTGCAAAGCGCAGCAGGAGGGACTCGTCATCCTTCCTGGGGCTGCTGGAGGGGGTTGTTTCTGAGCCTTTGTCTCCCTCAGCAGACCTGAGACTTCTTTATATTTAAGGGCTGATCTTTTACTTTATTATTTTTGTCTTTTGTAATAAAATGTAGCTTTAGAGACTGGGAACTTCTTCCTGTCTTTTGGTCTGTCTATTTAAAGGAAAGAAGAATGGGAAGAACAGTCCAGTTCAAAGTTTTAGCTTCGTTATACCATCAGTCAGCCCTTGAAATGAACCTCTTTGGTGCTGCAGTGGAAAGAACCAGATACGTGAAGTGATATTCCAATACTCATTATTCTTTAAAATGCATTTGTTAAAAGAGGCCGCTTTAGAGCAGCGGCAACAATGATTTTGGTTCCCCAAATGGCATTGCCTGGGAGTTTCTTTTTCCAGACAGTGGGCACATGAGCTGCCTTTTGTGTGAGGGACATCCTGGAAAGTTTGTTTGGATACTGCTGTGATTTGTACTCCTATGACTCACCCAGGCAGTGGCTGTAATGTTACGCTTTCCCTTTAATTTCGGTCCAGTCTGGCATTGCTTTGTGAGTGAAGAATCAGGGCCACCAGGGCTTCCAGACAATGCTGAGTAGCTGCTGACATGATTCACCTCGTGCTTAGACAAATTCAGAAATCACCCAGAGCACCAAGGATTTCTTCAAATCAGTGATTTCAAAGTCACACCAACATCTAGCAGCTTTAAAGCAAATGGGACTTGACCACTCATACCCACACATTGTCCTGAAAACTGTATGAATAGGGTTTCCCACACCATCCTCTTCTTGTCCCATAGCTGGTAGAAATAGTGGTCACCAACAACACTCCTCTTCTTACCATACAGGCCCATAGTAGAGCAGCAGGTGGTATGTGAGCAGGGTAGGAGCTCAGAAACAGTCACGTTGGAGGCACAGCACATGGCTGACTTCCCACAATGAAACATTTGGGTAATCCATTGCCATCTGTCTTTATTTTGCAAACCCACTCAATTGGCCAACATATTCAAAATATCACTGAAACTTATTTATCAGAGAGATTTAAAAAGAAAAAAAATAGGCCAGATAAAATTACCTACACATTTTTTCCTGTTCAACGTGTAAAAGATTTCTTTACATTCATGTTATCATAAGGCTTTGTGAAATAGCCTTTTGTTGGATCAAAAAATGTACTTCTGTGGGAAGCGTAGGGGCATGGTACCTTTCATAAATGCTGTAATTTTATTAGGTACTCAAATAAGCTATTATAATGAACTGGTTCAGCTGAGTGGGCTGCAAGGCAATGACTCAAGACTGTGCCATATTTATCTGGGTATGGGTGGTCTAGCGCTTAGAGGCAGTGGTACTAGAGCTTGTGTTCAGCTATCTTGTTCCTTTCCTTGCCTACAAGATGCGATAAACGCTAATGTCTACACTTAGATTATTAGAATGGCAATGCACCCAATTTGTGTGGGTTTTTTTATTTTATTTATTTATTTTCCTGGCAGTAGCAAGCCAAATGAATCACACCATAAGTGAAAACAAGTAGACTAAAAGATACCCAAACCACCACAAAAAACCCCACTAAACCAAAACCTCAAATCATAGACCTGGTACAGCCTCAATCATTGTTTAAATATGCAATTAAAAGCTTATTTTGTGCATCTCTCACTTTTAGACAGCTAGAGAAATTAATGCCCTAGCCCGAGGCCTCTGCGTTAATGACCCCCAGCTATGCAGTGATGAAAGGTTTTGTACATCAGCTTGTTCCCTACAGCTGCAATTCTTTGTGGAGCTACATCCTTTTATGCTGGATTCTTTAAAACTTTAATTTATAAACGTATCAAACATACGCATTCTCCTTTTTCATTCCTCCCTCTCTGCATTGAAATGTGATCATATTAGAGTAGATGTTTATGGGAGAGACAGTCTCCTTTTCAGTGTGATGTTTATGGAGTCTTAATTGGTCTGGCTAGAGTGCTCTGAAGATTAGACTGCTCCCCATAGATAGAAAATTATAAAGCGGATTTAAAAGAAGGATGATATCATTATTTTTCCAGCTGCCTATGATTCAGTAAATGTCTTCTCCATCCTCCTGCTTTGCATCCATTGAAGAATCATGGATCCATATGAAAAGCCTGCGTGCCCCTGACCAGTATTTCTGAGAAGGCACTAACTTTTCTAAAAAGACCATAAGCTCATTTACTTTTCCAGTACAAAGCCCTTGTTTTGACACAAGGGTCTGGCTTCAGAATTGCTGTTCTACTTTTTCTCTGGCTACTATTATCCTTCCAATTTTATGGCGTTATCTTCACAATCCCAGGCCAGGTCCAAGAACAGTGGGATTCCTGAGTTTGCAAAGAATGATAATCAAAATTAGGCATCCAAAATCACCTGTGCTCCATCGGATTGAAGAAGGCAAGGATGCCCTCTGGATCTCTGAGAGCATCTTGGTGTTTGCTTGAAGAAAATTTTCTTTATGTAGATAATTAAGCATCTCAGGCTACGTAAGTTCAAATCTTGTGGACTTCTATAGATAAAGATGTTTCAGACTCTATCCTGTGCACTGTATCCCTTTATCAGTGTGATCATTGACACAATCAAAATGCATTTACAAGCAAGCTTGAATATAGGCCAGAGGAAACTGAATCTAAGCATGAGAAAATTTATAGATTCAGATTGGCTAGTCTGACCTTCTGTAAATTGAGTAATTCGCGTTTATTTTGACCTCATGTTATTTTCCCAGGAAGAATGACAGCTCTTTTTGTCCTTTGCATCAGCTGTAGGATAGCTATTAACCTCTTCAACTGCTATTATGTGTAAGTTGCTGGACTCTTCTGCTATAGGTTGGAGTGCTGTGGCAGGCTGTGCATAACCCTGGGGTACGCTGGCATCTCTCATTCCAGCAGAGTGATGTCCTAGCGACAGAAGGTATCTGGTGAGGGGGATGTCAGGGCATTTCTAATCAACTTGTATGTATTAATAAATGAGCTCGCTGGTTTATATGCATCAGGGCACAGGTACTAGTACAAATCTTATGGATAGGAAGTCATCTTCTATTTAATTTAAAATCTGTAACAGTAGTATGAAGATGCATTTAATTCTGAACCAGATTATGATTGTTCTTAACTCCTTTTTAATTGCAGCCCGTCCTGCTGGAATGGGCAGCGGTGATTTTAAATGTAAAGTGCTGTGCTCATTGCATATGAACACAGCTCAACTGGTTTTTAAGAGCATTTGTGGGATGCTTTCTAAAGCACTGTAGGAACATTAATTCATTTCTGGTTATCAAAGTTGTGCTGTGGAACACCCTTTCCTTTGTCTGATCAACCTACCAGTATATTTTCTTTATTTGTGGGGGAGTGTAACAGCGAGAGGATGGCACTTACATTACTTAAATGGAATTGTTGATCACCTGCCTTGTTTATTAGGATTCTAGCCAAGTAAACAATATTAACACTGGAGCTAATAAAGGGCTTTTTTATATCTTTAATTGATAGTCTGTTTTAGTAGTTTATTTACACTTAGTTTACTTGCATGACAATTGCATGGTACTGTTCAGACTCCTCAGTCCTAGAAAATACAATATAAGGATTTATTGACTGAAGTTAGAGACTCAAAAACATGCTTTAATAAGGCTAGTTGTTTTTGTATGTTAACGAAATAACATGATAGGCAAAACAATCAGCAGTTAACCACTGTTAATACCTCTACCATTCATACAGGTAGCATAAATATATTCATTCATAATAGAGCTCACATCAAGAATTTCATATTAATTTAGAAGCGATTGCAGAATTAAAGCAAAATACTACAGGACTAAATAATTTTAGTATATCTGTATTCAAGCTACAATACCATATTTTCATAGAAGAAACCTGTGACTGAATTCATTGCTCTTTGGTTTAATGTTCTTTGTAGAATAACGTGTAGAATGAGAGATGGGGTGAGGGGAGTTGCATTGGAAAAATTGCCTGATTATTGCAATATTGTGGTATGGGACTGTAAGTAAGAGCTAGTCAATGGTGGGACAAACCAGCATCTAATACTGTCCTGTGCACATACTCAAAAAGAACGTATATTTGTTCCTGCAGCTTTCTCTCCTTCTATGACACCTTCACTCTGAACTGCTCATTATCTCTATGCCAATTAGCTATGAGAGTTTGATGAATACCATCAAGCTCCACCCAATGTGACAGCAGACAAGACTCCAGTTTTGATATTCCTTCTTCATCTACTGAGAATCAAAGAATTCTATTCTTAAAATCTCTGTCTTCTCGACAGCTTTAAAATTAATATATCTTTCTGGTGGATGTGTGAATTTACACCTCAGTTGTTTCAGGCTGCTGGTGGACTCAAGTAGTAATCAGTTTCGATTTTGGCAAGAATATGGGGATACTAGATACTCCATGAGACTTATACTAACTGATAGTTTCTGGATAGCAAGCTACCAGCAACTACAACCCATTTCAGGTGCTGAGCTCTGTATCTCTCACTGCTTGGTCTGTGTGGTCTGGACCAGCAGAACCACCTAGAGCAGCATCCTTGGGACACCTGTAAAGAATCCATTGTGGTTCGAGTGTCTTGTTCCTGGCTCCCTGCTTTCACTTAGGAGTTTATGCTGTTGATTACATTTTAAATAAATAAATAGGTGTCATTTTAATCACAACTGCATTCAGGGATCTATGAAGAGGTGGTTTTGACATTTTTCACACCTCAATATTTAATTAAAACATACTTGAAAACAAATAAAAATTGGAGTTGACATTTTACATGAGGTTTTTACCTGAGCTCTGTAACTCCTGACAAGCAGGATTAGAAGGCAGATTTTATGAAGCTGCAGTGTGGGATGTGGATTAAATGTTATACTATTTTATGACTGTAAGACACCTGTAAGAATAAGTCATAGCAGAAACTAACAGAATAATCAATACTATAAGCAAGAACTCTGGACAGTTCAATGTAAGTCTAAAAAGTGACAGGTATTGCAAAAATATTTGAATGCTTTTCATTTTCAAAGCTAACCCTTATGCATCCCAGGGCTCTGCACGATCAATACTGTAAATTAATATGCAAAAGTGCCAGAAAAATGACAGATTAATCTATAACCACTGTGAGCTGACGGTATTGTTGCAGCCTAAAAGAAGTGTAAGATTTTCTGGCAGTTCTATATAGGCATCTCTGTTGTAGTTTTAGTGTAATTCTGCTCCTAGGGTAAGTACTATGTAATTTGTGACACTATGGATTTCAATTAGGCTCTGTCAACATTAAGTTGGTATTTGATGAAAATGAAGGTTTTTAGTGTTGTCCATAGATGTCATATATAGTGAATCTATCAAAGTGTAATTGGAAGAGAAATGAAGTCTTAAATAATTCTATGTGGCATCTTCAATTATTTTTTGTAGATGATTTTTTCAGGCTAATTCATTTGAGAAAATAAAGTGGCCTTGATTTTTGAAATAATTTAATAGAGACTTTCTGTGAAGTTGCAAAGAAATGCAAGAGGAGTACAAACCCTTACAGCTGCTCATCCTGCAGCAGAGGCCAAAGGATGTTTTGCTTATAAGTGGTATAAAATGAGAGGCTGCCATGCGGTGATGACAGTGTTTTAAAAGTAGCATGTCTAGATAGAGCATAAATTCTGACACATCTGAAGCAAGAAAAGGCAGGTTTTGCTAATTGTAGTTCGTTAAGGTTGACAAGATGCCTATAGTATATTTCAATTTTGCTATATTCTTCCCTTTTGCCCCAGATGATTGACTGCAAGGCAAACTTGGCTGATGCTAATATGCACTTAATAAAATAATCATGACAGAATTACCGCAACGTTGACATGCACCGCAGCCCACATGATGTTCTGTGGCTTTTCTGATAATGGCCTTTATATCGATGAACTCACAAATTATGATGTGAAATAATGGACTCTTATTTGAGTCTGTTTTACACTGCTGAAGCAAACCAGGAGTCTGTTGCTATACCTGAGGACGGACCTGATTTTTAAATGGCTGCAGAAATGTTGACATCAATGGAGTAAAATCAGGCAATTCCCATCAATGTCAAGACCAAGTTAAGACAGATAGCTATAAAACTTGATTGTGTTCATGAGTTAGTAAAATCCCAACTCTATTTCCATGAAGCTGACGAAGCTCAATGAATTGTTAAAATGAAAATCTGGCAAACCAGAAACTTGATACTAGTTCTTTTTGATAGTTAAAGAGATAAAACTGGAATACTTTTCTCTCCTGAAGGAGAAAATGTTCAGTTGCAAAGCAGATTTCCAATAGCTAACACATGGTCAGAGCAAAGCAAGGGCTGACAAATTGCTGATATAGTTACCCTGACTTATGGCTGGATTCTGCTATACATGTGCCTGAACTCTGCTTGCCGCTATAAATACTATTCTAGTGATCTCACTTGCCACCAGATATTTATAAATGCATCGGATCAGTCCCCAAAGTGAGAAGCAGCAGAGGGCAGCAACAAACTTGTTGGCAAATTTAGTAGATCTTGTTTTAGATGAGATGCCTCATGTGGGAACTCTGTCAAATCCGACTTTAATCTTAGTCTTGTAGAAATCTCATGGAAAATCTACTGCTCTCTTCAGATAGGTGCACCAATGGCCAAGTAAAATATCATCAAATATGCTCAGAAACTTTCAGCATTTGACCTACACTTACTAAAATCTATGAGAACATATTTAAAAAAGAAACAGTAAAATGCGCTCTTTGCTTTCTAGAGTTTACATTTTTATAGTCTTGGTGTTATTTTCTGTTATGTTTTTTTTTTTTTGTGGCTCTATCACTTGTAGCTTGAAATGAGTGATAGGTTTCTGGTTTAACCCCCCTGCAACAAATATGACAATTAAAAATGCGCCTATACTGTTTAATGTCCGTGGAACTTTTCATGACTGTGCATTTTCATTTGTTCTTCTATGGTGGTCTACATTTTGGTATGTATAGTACAATCAAGGGAACATACTAACATAGCCGGGGTGAGGGAACTCATTTACCCTGTACTTTCACAATGCCTGTTGTAATTCAGAAAGCATTATCTCAAAAACCACAGCTGCACATCTCATTTTTTCATATCAGTCTTCCAGGCCTGATTATTCTTCAATTTATACTAATGTAAATTAACAGTAATGCTATTGTACTCAGTTGAGCTCTATTGGAATAAAAATGGAGTAGGACAAAAATAACTGGTGTTTAGCAATAACAGGGAAACCAGAGTCCAACTCTCTGCAGGTGTGATGCTGTGGATGTTTGTTCAGTGCAACAAGTTGGTGCTGGGGACCAGGCGACCTTGATTCCTCACTTGGATGCATAAAGGTGGATGTTTATGTTAATATGGGCCAAACTTTCATGGAATCTTGTTGTTAGTAGAAAACAGGACCATTGTACTAACTGCTGGTAGAAACTCATACAGGATGCTTGGATTTGTTTGTGGCTATATGGTGAATGCGCTGTAGTTTGATCTTCACACAATTGATATCTCATATATTGTTTTTGCCTAATGTGGGTTTAATAAAATGGAATTTAGTTCTTGGTGAACTGCTGCAAAATGACTTCCTAAAAACTCTTAGAAAAGATAATTAAGCCAATTCCATTGCTTGTTGTTCCTCAGAAAAATGTTTTATTGCAGCTTTTTGGGAATGCCTCTTCTGAATTCATTGGTTCAACCAACAAATAAAAAATAATTGTTATATTATTATTTTTTTTAAAGTACGTGTACGTTAAATCACTTCCTTGCTAAAAACCAGATTTGAAACCGCATACAGTGTGTTTCTCTAATGCTCTTTTATTCACAAGAATTAAAACCTGGCAATCCACAATCACATTCAAAAGCAATCCAGCTCAGTTGTCATGGAGACAACTGGGATGGTGGCGATCTGGATTATTATTTAAAAATATGAACCGCTTCCTTGTTCTTCCTCCTTCCTCTTCCCTGATCCTGAGATCCCATCAGGCTCTGAAAGAGCAAGGGAATTGCCTTTGTTAATATTTCTTCCCCTTGAAGGAGTTTTAAGTCCGTTATCTCTGAGCCCCGTCTGCCCCGGAGCTCGGGAGCTCCTGCTGTGGATGCTCTGGATCTTCACCTGCACATGCAGCCACGGCGGACAAGGGCACTCAGCGCTTTGGTGTGTTAGGTCAACTCATATTTCCACATGATCCTTCCAGATTCAAAGAGGCAGGGTTACACACTCACTTGTAGACTCTATCAGTGGTATAGCTTGACTTTTGTTTGCACAATACCCTAATTCTTTTGGGATATATTGCACTTTATGCTCAAGGAATGTATTTGTTTATTTCTCCTGGCTGAGTGTCGTCAGCTGAAGTGCAGAACATGGGATGGGCTTTACTTAATGTGATAAGGTTAAATGTTTAATGACGTCTGTAATTAAGTTGTCATTAGCTCTTATTTGGTGCCCTTAGGCAAGCTTAATTTAAAGCTGGAATTATCAAGACTGCTTAAAGTTGTCAACAAACTGTAATTTTATTTAAAAAAAAATCACCAATCCCAAAGTGACAGATGTTTTCCATGAATAATAGCGCATGAGATGTTGACAAGTTTAAAACAAAAAAGCTAAAGACTAGGTGGAGGAGGAAAAAAAAACCATCAACCCCCAAAACTTTATTTGTAGCTCCCGTCCTTGAAAGGCACAATGTAATCTTTCCTTATTTATTCATTCCACTCCACTTTGCCCTCTCTGCCATTCTGCGGGCTCCAACAAAGAAGGTGACTCCCAAGTATTCAAAACAAGTCTGGAGTAATATACTAATAAAAATTCATGTGGCGTTTAAAAAAAATAAAAAAGGAAAGCTCAAATCTTTGTTCAAGGTCCATTAAAATGTACAGATCATTCTGCAATACTTTCATTAGCAAACTCCTTGCTCAAAAAAAGGTTTGCCTATTGTGTGATTAATCCCCCACAGTATTATTGACTGTCTTGTCCTCTCCAAAGGTAGAAGATAAAAATAAAATTAAAAAAAAAAAAGTAGTATGGTGGAAGAATGATAGCAGTTAAGTTTCATATGCAGTCTAGCATATGATTATGCATTAGCTTTTGGCAAACTCTGTTTGACCCTGTATCATTTGGCCATTCAATATCATTGAAGGCCTCCATAACTCACGCTTCGAGTAAATGAAAATGCTAGCAAAGTTCTACATTAGTTTATGACATAACACTACAGCCCTAAAGAAAACTCTTTTTAAGGCTACCATGAAGAAGTAAAGGGCAACAAAAATAAAGGTAAATGTGAAAGTAAAGACTGGAATAATTTATCATGTCTGAAAACCCTTGTGCAAGATATGATAACTTCAAAAGGGACATTTACGTTCTTGCAGATTTTTCTCAGCTTTAGGGACTAAGGGACTAATGTTGCTTAGGAACACCCTGCATATTTAGACACTGTTTTAAACTAAAATACCACAATTGAGTTAATGAATGCCAAGCTCTGAAACTCTAATTTCTGGACTACTACCTTGTCTAAAGGCTTTCTTGGCTTGCAAGTGTATGAAAACACGCACAAGTAATCTACTGTTCAAGTAATCTGTAAATATATTCCTGTTTTGTTGTCTTCTAGTGAAAACTTTCTGACTGGTGTCATACCCTGTGTATTTTAAGTACCATGCATTCTTTCACGGCTACATAAGTAATTGGGTAAGCTGTCACAATTTGGTTCTGTGTCTCTACAACTCAAGAGTCTCTTCAGCTGTAGATAATAAGCATTCCTGCCTTTGAATCCAATGATCCAGGGTTTTATTCTTCACATAATTCAAAGTCAATGATGAAGAGGTGCACTGTGCTCAGTGAACTGCTGTGGCTTCTACTGGAGCACTGGAAGGCTGAGAAATCACTGCTCAGTCTGGATGGATGATGGATGGTGAGGATGCGTATAAACACGGTTCTGCCTTTGGTGTAGCCCATTGACATTATAGGGCCGAGATCTTCCAAGTCATGTAAAACCTGTTCAATAGCTAAGTTGCAAATATTCTAATAAGGTTTGTGATCATTTTTCCCAGGGAAGTCTGTAGGGGTTTGTTCCTCCCTCACAGCAATGGGGATCTCAAAAGATAGCAAGAAGAAATGCTACAGGTGATGTGACTGCTTGGCCCATAATATCATCCTCCTCAAACAGTTTGTGCATGATGTATTACAGCTCTCACTGAATAAGGCATCTTCTCAGAGCTAATTAGGTCTGTGGCAAGTCTTTCCGATATATTCAATTCTGTTCCATGTCAGAACCAAAAAGCATCTTCGCATCTATGAAGAAGGGGTTCAGTTTTCAGTTGGATTTGCCTGAATGCACAAATACCTTACCAGCTCACTGCTCTTCTGTGTTCTATTGAAGGTTTTCTAATTGTTCAATAAATATATTTTAAAAGAAAGGAAGAAGGGAATCTGGAAGATAAAGGGCTTAGAATCAGCTCAAAGCAAAACAGTCACTTGTGATAAATGTAAGGTAGTTTGTAATTGATCGCAATATTGAAGAATTTTACCTCCATTAGCTTTATGGTCTTCTATTACATGCTTTCCAGTCTTAAATAAAACTAGATCCATGTGAGCCTTTTGTAAACAAGATCAATCAGGGCTCCTTTAAAGATTACCAAGATGATGAAGACATTTTTGAAAGTATTGCTGCACAGCCCTACCCGTACATTTTGCCGGGAAGTTGTCTCTGCTTTTTTTGCAATGACATTAGGGGGAAAACCAGACTCTTTGGCTTTATTCTGGAAATGCACAGTAGAATTTGATGAGCTCTGCGTCTTAAGGTGAACATGAGAGAACTTTGTAGGAGATGAAGTTTGAGATCTGGCCAGACTTCGATAAGTCCGCAAATATGAGATCAGTATCAAAGGACACAATTCACCTAAAATGCAGACAGAAGTTTACTTTTTGATTGCCATTTCTTGTGTGTAGCTTTCTGCTTTTGACTATTAAAGGGATGAGTGTTTTCCTTTTACTACTCTTGCCTTTGTGGCTGCATTTGTGCTCCCTGCTTACAGTGAGTAGAGGTTTCAAACATCATACTTAGTGCTTATTGCTATTATCCATCAATACAGTGGCACACAATTCCACTGATTTTAATATAATTGAAGCAAATTAATTTTAATAACTAAAATCTGAACATTAGCATTAGTTGAAATGGGAATAAAATTGCTCCCATCTCACATTTAAATTATTGCTTCTTTTCATAAATTTAAAAAACAGCTGACTCTGAATTCCTACCTGCATTTTGGAGGAAAAAATTTATTACTGCTATTTTTTAACAAGGACTCAAGCAGAATCCTATCAGGGGCTGTAGTTATTCTAAAGTGCAACAGAAAAGCTGACTGCTACACCAGGAGCATATAGCAGGGACCACAGAACATAATTCCCTAATACATAACTGTGCATCCCCATAGGGTGGAACACAGATTTACGTTTTCAAATGGTGTGAATGGATCAAACTGGAAAGAAAAATCAAATCTTTGACTCATTGAAATAAGTAAATTTTATGTCGGGTTTAGTGGGATTAGTCCTTTCATTAATATTGTTCTTGCATAAAAAGATCAAACTGTTTGATGCTGGAAGAATTTTGACCTTTGTTCCAGCCTTTCCTAGTGGACTTGTTATGCTGTTTTGGCTTGAAATTCTTTTTTTTTCTTTAGTGGAGGGGCCATTTTCCTAATATTTTATAATGGAAAATAAGAAGTAAAACACTAAAATGCTCCCATTTTGGTCTAGTCCTTGCTGAGTCTGATAGCAGCCTGATGGTGATGCATTCTGCAGTGATGCACAATTCCATATACAAAAATACAGCAGTTCTCAGTTTGTTTACTGAGTCCAGTCAAAAGAAAAGCTGTTGGAATTTTTAAACTATCTTTAGATTTCATTGCCCCAGTTCTGTATCGATACAAGAACCCCTACGGCTTTCAAAGCTTTGGGGAAGCCCCAGTTGCACTGCAGGCCTGTGAAGGGGTCAGGTTGCTATCGGTCCGTGTTTGCAGATTTGGAAACGGAATTGAACTTGGCTTTTCTTACTTAGGCAAACTGGCTTGTCTGGCTGTGTTGAAGTGTATATAACTTGTCCATGTTCAACAAGAAAGATATTTCTGTACAGCTCTGCTTCTCCTCTGCTGTTTGGTATTTCACTTCTGAGCCACGTTCATGGCTCTGACCTGGAAGGCAAGTCTCTGTCTGCAACAAAAAGCTTTATGTCTGGCTGCTTATATTGATTTGGAAAGTTACAGTGGGTGAGTATATTAGTAGAACTGCCCTTCTAGAAAAATGCGTTTGCTGGATTTACTCTGGTTTCATCCTATCATGACCTGTTTGATTAAGCAGGTGATCCTCCAGACTTTTGCCTGCAGTAAGGAGTTGTACAGTCTTCTGAGGGCTGTGTTTTGATTTCAAGAACATCGTGCTCTGGCTGCACACATTTACACATTGTCCAAGTCTGTGGGGACCCTACTGACTTTTACATTGTAGTCCGGTGGTTTGGGGAGATGCTTTCCTGTTTCTGTCATTCCATAACTGTTCTATAAGTAACTTAACCTCTCTACTTACAAAACTGTTTGCAGAAAGCAAGGAAAGCAAATCAGCATTGTTGCCGCAGACTGGTTCTTAATTTGAATTAATGCTTAAGAAATAATGATGTGTTTTATCTCTGCTCATAGCTGAACTATGTTAGATTTATATTTGTTTCTTCTTCCATACTTTCCTCCAATGTAAAGGGTACACAAACTTCAGGGAGTGGTGGTAGAGGGGATCACGTTGGAGCAGCTGATTCTTGGAGTTAGGATTAGAGTCCTTGCATATGAGAACTGCTAGCACTACTTTAACGTTAAAATTTAATGGCTGATGTACATGTGTGCACTTAGGGAATAGGCTGACTTCTTAATTTGGGATAGTGAATGCTGTTATCTTTCTTCATGTTTATGAAAATTAAACTTTAATTATGAGGCATTTGTTTTGAAGTCAATTTCTTTCTCTGCTTTGCATTTGTGCTCAGGTTGAGAACTGGAAAGTGAGACTACATAAATTGTTTAATTTAATTAGTAGTCTCATGGTAAATGTTCTGCAGAGCACTAGTGACTGACCTGTGCCCTGACATTATTGAACTATAAAGCAAATACCCATGAGAAGAACGTATGGCGAATTAGCAAATTTTCTCGTAAAAGCTGAAAATTAAACTCTCATAAAATTGTGTCGATGCAAATCCTGGTGCTACTGTAACTCTGGGAATCCATGGCTCGAGGAGGTAAAAACCAGTTTATTTCAAACTCCTCATTGAACTGGTAGGATGCTAGTTAACCCTTTTTTTCCCCCCTCTTTCCTCCCAATCCTTTCTGTCCCAATCCTTTGTGTGGCAGAGCTGTACCTCTGAACTCTGAGATGGAGAGCGTGTTTTCATGATCGCAACATCGGGTACCCAAAAAGCAGAGGCAGCTGCAGCCTTTGCCCTGTCTGTGGTGGCAGCGGTTAAGGGAGCGATATTTTGAATGGGGATTTGCCACTCTGAGCACAGGTTCTGGGTCTGTATCCTTGTCTAGTGTTAGGATTCAGATTAAAAAACTGCAATTCAGCACTGCATCAGCTTTATACACACCAAATGTCTTGAGGATAGTCCTGAGGAACAGAACAGTTTGTGTTTGCCCTAACAGGCTGGGAAGTGGGCTGTAGGGCTGGACGTGGAGCCCTTCTACTAAGGTTTAACTTAGCTTGATTTCAAACTTGTTTGTTACAAAGGGTGGGTAAGAAAACACCTCTAGTGGCTATCTTAGAATAGCTATAACTATGTAACATATAGGCAAGATTTTGTGGGTGGTGTCCAGAATTTAAGCCACTTCAATATACTGTCAACTCATCACCAATCATTCCTTTTTTACTTTTAAAACATAAGCTCTATGTGAAGCCTAAAAGAAATCAATAGCAAGATGGAAGTTCTAATGCGGATCACAGTGGAATTACAATCCCTTTAAGTAATTTACTTTTTAGGGATCAGTTGCTAATAATTAATTCCTTTAATATCATGAAGCGGTTACTAGCAGCTGGTAACAGAAATGGAAACTTTTTTAGATAATGAGTGCTAAACCTTTATGAGTGAATATATGACTCTTAAACTGTTTCTAATGCTGTTATCTATCTAGGAAAACTAAGCCATCTGCCACATTGATTACGAGAGAAACCTGTGATAATTTAGTTTCCTCAAAAGATCAGACTCTAATGAAGTTTCATCCATATTGAAAGCTGAATGTTGAAGAGCAGAAAACATGGCCCTGCTTAGCAGCATTCATGAGCCAGATTTCTTAAACTGTGTGTCTTTGAGAATTTCCAGTCCCTCAGAGCTATCTCGCGATCTCTTTTAGGGCTCCTGCCATGCTGGAGATAACGGTGCTGATGGACAGACCAAGGAAGAATTTCATGAGTCTTAATAAAAAACAGAGTGACATTGCTGCATAATCTCTTACAACCATTTTCACAAATCTAATTGCATAAATGTTTTTCAAGTTTGAAACCATAATCTCACTCATAATCTCTCACTTTCTGTATCTTAGATTCCATTATGAAAGTGTTCCATGATACAGTTTAAAGACTTTCCAGCTTCCTACAAAGTCATCTTTGAGGTCCCCCTTCTCTAAAAATATGGTTTCTAAAGACATTGCTTTTTACTTATTTACATCAACTTCTTCATTGCATCATCAGAAAGCAAAATGCATATTATAGCTTGAAAGTAGCATGCAATTCACTGATCAGAGCAGGGAATGAAACAGGGTTTTTGAAGAGCTTTGCCAAGAAGGTGCAATGAGGCTTCTCAGAATTATCATTAGGTGCCAGCTTCATCTTGCTCTGAATTCTTCAAAGCAGCAAGACTTGTTTTATTAAAAGAATATATCTGCTTTTAAAGTAAAAGATGGTTAATTAAATGAAGTTTGCTGCCGAATATTGATAATATTTGAAATGCAAAGTCAGGACTTGTCGAACAGCTTGGAGTGCTGTTTGTGGATCCTGAAGGTCTTCTCCCAAGCTGGACAGATGGGGCAGTGCCTGGCTCCTGCAGGCTGGGGGGGCTCGGAGCCATGGCCTGGCTGGGGGTCAAAGGAAAATCCTGCAATCCATTGAGTCCAGTGTGCATCTACTGAGACAGCCAGTGCTGGAGAGTGAGGGGTAGCAGCTCCGTGACCAGAAATCAGCTAATTTCACACCAGTGCATCTCTGGGTTGCTAATGGACATGCTGACATTTACCTACAGGACATCCTGTGCCATTATAACACAATAGTAGCATAAAAATTGCAGAGCGTTATTTATTTATTTATTTATTTATTTGGAATAGCAAACATTGAGGTCAGTAGGTGGACAGATGTGGTACAATGCAGTAGTTTTTTTGTGTTGTGTCTTTGTGTTGTGTTTTTTGTTTGTGTGTTGGGGTTTTTTTCTCTATTTTTTTCTCTGAAGCTGTCAGTACATAAAAGCATAAAAGCTGAACTCGAAAAGCAAATGCAGTCCAGTCCCTGGTACCTGAAGCTCCAAAAATTGAATAGTCCTTTCTGTGCATTAGAATTGCCCTGCACCAGACCGCGAGATTAGCTTGGCTCTTTCAACTAGATTGGAAAGCCAGAGTTAACAAACCTCCCTGGAAGCAAACAGCTGAGGTAACGATCACAATTTACAATTGCGATTCTTAGGACTTCAGGGAAAAACAGGACAGGAGGGGGAAATATGTCTGAGGGCAGGAGCTGGCAGTTGTCTAGGCGAGCTTTACCCTTGTCTGGCTTATCCAATTAATCCCTGTGACTCCTTGGCTCTTCTGCAACACTAGGCAGGTGGGCTTAATGTACTCAACAGCCCACGAGCAAAGCAGAGAGAGCTCGTGGTACTAACAGTGTAAAACAGCTCCCAGCAGAGTGGGGAACTGGAGACAATATCATCTCCTCAACATGATGCAGTTGTATAGCCGCAAACAGTGCACTCCTGCAACACCCTCCACACTGGCTGAGTTAAAGCCCTTAAGCAAACCAGGCAGAAAACATAAATTAGCTGAGAAGGCACATATATCTGAAAAATCAATCGAAATCCTGCAAGGCCCTTGCTAGCAGGAGCGCACATACAGACTTTTTAGATCCAACAGAAATGTTTGACACAAATGTATTTTTAAGTACTAGTACTAAATAACAGACCTCTGAACCAGTGATCTGGAGTCTGCTGAATTATCCTCTGTCTCAATAAGGCACAACAGAAATGTTCATAACTGGGCAGTGTAAATGTATGTGAGTTGATTAACTTCTTGGTCCCTTTGGAAATCAAGTTCTGCAAGTATTCACATAGTATGGCAAGATAAAATTACATCTTTGCTAATGTTTTGCAGTAGCTGCTATCTGCACCATTGCTAAAAGCATTTGTGCCTTTTAAGTACAGTATAATTCAAGGCATAAGGGAGAGGGATGCTGGGAGTTACAAGTCATCACTTTCCTTCTACACGGTGCAGTGAGGAGTGTTTGCTCCCTCGTGTCTTGGCAATTGCTGAGCTATAGAAATCATTGCAATAATTAGTAATCATTGAAAATCAGACATGCCCCAAGCAAGAGTTTAACTGAATGCAGAACTGACTTTATCAGACATAAACTCTGATGTCTGCGTTTGCAAAGTTTCAGTGAGTCGCATTTCAAGTTGACATTTGTACCCAGACATAGCGTAAGTCACTAACTGCAGGGGAATGGGTGCAAGGAAGGGACTTCTAGGATGGCACGAGGGCTTGTGCTCTGTGCACACCGAGCTCCCGTCAGCCTCTCTGCAGACGGCGCAGGCTGCATGTTCCGTCCTTATTCAAGTGCGTGCCTAATTAGGACCTGACCTTTCTTGTTACTTTTGCCTGTTTCTGGGTGAGTTCAGTTATTGGATTTAGCTTACCACATTTATTAGCATGCAGGGAAACTGTCACCCTAGAGAAGAGGTATTTAATGCTGGTGTTCAAAAGTCTTCCATTGTGAAAGCAAATGGAGTAATGGAAGAAGATACACTGAAGTGACAGTTTCCATTTCTATGTATTATGTGAACTAGCTTCTAGCTAAGGGTTTCCTTTACAAGCACTTCTGCATAAGTACCATCTTTGCACAGTTTCCTTATTCCTTGTAAAGAAGCCTAATCTTCTATACGTGGCATCCTCTTCCAAAATCACTGGGTGACACTGATGGTTATGGAAGCCAAGCAATTAGCAGAGGATGACACCTTCCAGTTCTGTGGGCAGAAAGTCCTCACCCACACTAATGACAAAAAGAAAAGAGAAAAAGAAGTTCCACAAGTTTCTAACAGTAAGATTTTGAGACTCTGAGGATTAAAAAAAAAGAAGTTGAGGGGACTTAATATTGCTTTTCATTTTGTAAAGATGGAAAGTGAAAATACAATGAACTTCAGCAATCCGCCAGGAATACTATGAAATAAAACAAGTATTGAATTGCACTTTTTTTATTTGAATATTTTGATTTCCCACTTGCATTTCACACCCACCTCCATATTAATTGCTAATATTTACTGACTCAGGTCCTTCAGAAAACAGCTAACTCCTACAAAGCATAAAACTCCCACAATTTCTGCTTCTAGTGGTTTGTTGGGCTTGATGGTGTTTCTCCAGGAATTAAAGTGCCTTGCTTGTTGTGTGAAATCTCAGTCCAAATACAGGTGATGAGAAATTGCCATACGTAGACTGAGGCACTCCAGTGCTGATCCGAAGGGAGCATGCAGTGAGCCTGCTAGCAATAGCAAGTGGTTGGTGTCTGGAAGTGGGGAGCCATATAATCTTTGCAAAAACTATTGAAAATTAGTTGTTGAAATAAATCATTGGCCAGAATAAAACATCTGGGCTCCTGTTTCTGAACAAAATGGCTTTGGGAACATTAGAAGACTTCGGAGAGAATTATTTTTAATAAGAAGGAAACTACAGACATTTATGGAAACAGTATTTTTCAAACTTCTTTTGTTTTGTTTTTCACTAGTTCTTCCTTTCTTTTACATCTCAGGACTTAGATTTTGAAGTTCTAAAAGCAAAGGAAGCACAATGATGGCAACAGTGAACAGAGATATCATAGAATCACAGATGGTTTGGGTTGAAAGGACCTTCCAGCTCCCCCAGTCCCCCCTGCCATGAGCAGGGACATCTTCACCAGCTCAGGTTGCTCAGAGCCCCGTCCAGCCTGGCCAGGGATGTCTCCAGGGATGGTTCATCCACCAACTCTCTGGCCAACCTGGGCCAGGCTCTCAACACCCTCAGGGACAACAATTTCTTCCTCATGTCTGACCTGAATCTCCCCTCTTTTAGTTTAAAACCATCACCCCTTGTCCCGTACATGATGCAGTATTCACACTGCAAGAAAGGCACCTATTCCTGGGTGGCTCTCGCTGCCACTTAATAAGCAGCTTCAAATGACAAACTGTTGTGATGTGATGATCCCAAATATATGAAAAGATAGAAATATTTTTCTAGTTTAACTGTTCAGGGGGGAAAGGGGTAGCGGCTGGATGGTGATGGGGGGAAGACAACCTTTCCTTGGACTTTGATGGCAACTTAATAAGGGTCTTAAAATGCAGAATGGAAGTTGTGTTTTCTGTTTAAGGTCTCTTCGATCTTCTTTTTGATATCTACCCAGCGCTTGAATTTCATGCAAAACAGTATGTGCCAGAAACAAACAGCTGTAAAAGTGTCATTATGTTACATTATCAACTATCTTTTGAAAAGCTGTTTTATTTATGACATTGTATAAACTGTTATTTCAGAGAATGGCAGTAATGCCGCAATAGGATTGTCTAACCTGTACCGCCGCCTCAGCATGGCAGTGAGGGACACGGGCTTCCACTTCTTGTCTCCCCGTTTTCTTTTACCGGTGAGAAATTCCGGGCAGCGTGGGGCTGAGAGGGCAACAGCATCATCCCCAGACACCCTTCACCATTGAGAGTTTGCAGCAGACTACCTGCAGTCTGTATACTCAGCTTTATAGCTTTTTTTTCTTTTGGCTTTATATCACCATTTTGTGCCAACTGAACAAATAAACAAATCTTTCAAAGGGCTCCGTTGTTCCCTGCCGCCGGCCTGGACCGATGCCAGAATTGATTTGAAGAATCGCCTCAGCATCCCACTGGGCAATAAATTGAGGGTAAAGCGTTCGCTCCTCTGAGGTGGCAAGTGAGGAGAGGTGGGTGAGGAGAGGAGAGGGGACGTGGGCAGAGATCCTCTCCTGCTCCTCTGAGCAGCCCCGTCTCTGCCCTTAGATCCTGCTCAGTTCACGGTGCCCTCTTGTCTCACCTTGAACAGCCATGTGTTCCTATTGCCCCTGCTCCCAACAGGCTCCTTTAGCAAAGTAAGGCACATGTTCTTCATACTTCCAAGCAGCTGAACATGCAGACAAATCATGTTTGCCAATTCATCTTAAATATCTTATAAAGTATTCCATGTGGTTTTTAAAATTATTTTTTAAAGCCACCAACTAAATATTTTTATTCTGTTGGGTGCAATTTTCAAGAAATAGTCACTGATACAATTCAATATTAAGTCTGTTTTTAGTGATTCTCTCTGGCTACTTTTATCTAAAATCCAAATCTTCTGTTTTACTCAACCTTGCAAGAACATGCATTACTTAGTGAAGATTAACAAGCATAAAACTGTAGCGCTCTCACCTTATTTCTCCTTTTCCAATTAATGTGTGACACACCTGGAATTACTAATGTTACTGAAATAATACCTGATGCTGCAAGGATACTTGAGGAAAACCTGTGCCTGGTTAGATCCTGTTTCTGGGAATATGTGTGCCATGGTAAAAAGCATCCTAGCTTTAATAACACTTAAAAAACTGACGTAAAAGGCAATAATTCTACTGATGCTTTGCTGTCTGATCTGGTGAGACAGTGCATAGAGTGTATCTCCAGCTGTGATTTGGTGACAGGAAAGATGAGAACTGGAGGTGGTGGTTGCAAATGCTGCCATACAGGACTGAACAACGTTATCATCTCCCGTTTTTGACTGAATAGTTAGAATGAAGGTGAGGATCTTCCTTTTTTTTTGTTCCTTCAAGTAACTGTACTCGAGAGAATTTTGACTTTTCTTTGGAATTTGGCAGTGTCTATTCTTCACATAAAATAATTAAAATACTGAACCTTCTCTTTTATATTAAAAAGAAAACTAGTCCATCCTATGGGGATAGCCCTCTTTCTTTTTTGTTTATGCATAAATAGGCAAAACACTATGAACAATAGCTGAGCATGATATATTTCGTTTCAAGAGATCTGGAGTGCCCACAGCTATACTTGACTTCAGCAGAAATTCTGTGTGTTCACTTCTTCTGAAAATGAGACCCTTTGTTCTTTTCCTGGAGCAATGACAGTCTATGTCTCAAAGGTAAAATCACACTGTACCATAAGCTGAGATTGTAACAATATGCTTGTGTTTTTGTGAAGAAGTTTGCAAGTAAGGAAAAAAAAAAGGGGAAAAGAGAAGAAATGATCTTCTTCAATATTTTAAAATCTTAAGCTTTTTTTTTTCTTTCTCAATCATTATTCATAAGGGGACATTTCTTACACTTTTTTGGCCCAATACAGCTAGAGTAGAAAATGCATTGCTATTGTTTTTAAATTGGTAGAAAGCATGTGAGCTGCTTCATGGAGCAGAGCTACAGGAAATGGGAAATGGACTGTTCTTTTCCTTGTCCTTACTTGTTATTAAGAATTTAAGAATGGGGGGAAAAAGAAAAACAATGAAGCCTGATGCCAGATCTCACAAACATGAATTTAGATACCTAAATAAAAGTTTTGATTTTTCGGATGTTGAACATGTATTTTTCAGAAAGTTCTCAACTTCTCTAGAAAAAAATTGCACTCCTTTAAGTGTCCAATGTTTGAAAGGGAAGAAGATATTTTCCTCAGAGATGTTATGCTGTGTGTTCACAATTACATTGTCAGGGAAAACAGTCTGTCCTCTGTGCACGTGTATGGAAAACGCATCTGCTCACGAGGAATTATTGCTTGGAAAGCAACATCCATCCTCTGAGTCTTTCTCATCTTTAACACTCCACCAACATATCCTGTCCTAGAAGCTGCTGGATGGCAAAAGTGCCTCTTACGGTCTCATTTTGTGATAAAGAAGGTTGTGTTTGTATCACATTTTAAATAGGTAAGGGTGAGAGGGCCAAATCGATGTGTGTTTCAGACTATCTCTTGGTTTATCTATAAGACCGATGTGCATGTTTTAGTTCCTTATCTTCTCTGAGAATTTCTTTCTGCCTTTGGTATCGACTGGATTTACCTGATCTGTGTATGCCTAAAGTACAAATACCTGTTAATTAACTAATAGTTTCATACTTAAGTCACATTTGTTGTCAATCTAAGGAGACAGTGTAGGAGATTATTTGGTTTTCCTTTTATTTATTCAAGTCTTACAAACTGACAAGTCTGACACTGGACCCACTGGCCATGTGTGATGTCTTGATGTATGTGGTGCAACTACTCGTAAAATAGTAGGATTCAATAATTTTATGAAACCCTTTCACATTGGATACAAACAGTAATTACTGATGCTAAAATAGAGTAATCAGTGGCATTTAGTTGAACTTAAATGGTATTCTCAGTATAAGACTCGGTCGCTACTAGTCTTTTCTATGGGAAATTTAATGGCCTTCTAATGGTAATCTGTAAAGCAAATGACTTGAATGTCTCAGTGGAGGTCTGGTAGGATGAATTAAAATTTCAGAATAATCCAAGTGGTATGTTAATTTCTTGATAGTTACATTAAACTGAATGGCAAAGTGGATGGTATTCAAAAGAATAAGCTGAAAATATTCTCCCGTCTCCGAGATGGCATGTCAATTTAAGTCTTAAAGGTTTTCTAATTTAAATAATTATCTGTGTTAAATTTTACTGTCTGCCGTCCTATAAAATCAAAGTAATGAACTTAGCAGCAGAGAACATATTTGAAAACATCTTTGCAGGAGCTGGCTGAAAATTTTAATGACTGTTTTTGATCACAAACAGCAATTTCATCAAATTAAAAATGTTTTCAGAAAGCATGTTGATTTTTCAGCAGAATAAATTAAAAATAGGAGCCTCAGAATGTCTTGCCTTCATTTTATGCTTTTTTGAGGTTACCCAGGAGGTGGTTTGGATAACTTCTTAATTCCAGTCCAGGTTTTGCTCTTTGGTGAAATAACCAGTCTGTTTGACTAGAATTGAAGAGTTTGACTTTTGAGGATTTTGTTTGAAAACCACCCAATTTCATTGCATGTACAGGATTGTTGCTTTGTAGGGTTTTTTTTTCTGATTTTTCTTTCTTTTTTAATATGGTGAAAGAGATGAACTTTCTTTAAAAAGAGGATTTTTTTTTTTCCACACCTGTTATGGGAAATTGGATTATTAGTAAAAAATACAAAGAAGCAAAGAACTTAAGGCAAACATTTGCCATTTTCTGGGGAAAAACATGTTAATCATGGAAGTAAAATTATTCACACCAGAAACCTGATTGAAGTGTTATATTCATGCGGTCATGATAGAGCTCATGATTGTGATTGTGCACAGGGGATAAATAAAAGCACCATAGGCTTCGTTGAACTGTGTAAAATACTACAAAAGGAGAAATCATGAAGAACTAAAGGGAGATAAAGCTGTTCTTGGAGCTAAAACAGAAGCAGCTTTTGTTGTTCTGTGAGAACGACTTGCATGGAGATCACCAGCCCATCCAGGCTGATCTATGGTGCTTCATTGATGCAGCTGATAAGCAGAAAATTTAAATAATTAAAGTTCTCAAGACCTGCAGGAGTTGCTATCTTGCAGATAATCGGTTCAGTATCAGGGATACAACCATTGCATGCGGTTATTTTGTGACCACAGGACAGCCCAGAAGCATTATCATGACTGGCCATGCAGATACCGCACTTTGTAGTTCAGGTACTCACTATGTTGTTCGTATCAGAGTTGCCCATTAAATTTTGTTTCTGAGCTTTGACATTTCTTGTTTGTAGAATTAATGAGTTTCCCCTTGTTTTTGCCCATGCTGCTACTGATCAGGTTTTTGAGGTGTTCCTTGTCCCTGGACATAGAAAGCTCAAAATCTTGTCTTTCACGAGCAATCATAACATCCTAGAGCAATTATAAAGTATTTTAAATTGCATTTTGCTCCAATAATGCTCTTTACAATAGTTCCCAAATGCTGCAGAATCATTTTTGAAGGGTATATACTAAATAATATACTCAAACCTACAGAATCACTAATACGGCAAATAACACAGCAGTGTCTTTGCTAATTCATAAGTCCGAAGGACGTGCTTGCTCAGTGAGCAGAGTCGGCTGCACAATTCTCTTTAATGTCCAGTTGGAGCCAAATCTCAGATGAAAAGCTGCATCTTTCCTCCTCCAAGTCCTTTTGTCCACCTAGTGTCTGTGCTTTGAACTCAAGTTGTGTATTTTACCTGTCCCAGTGCCTTGGAAGGACAGGCAAGGACGGAGGGAAAGGCACCTTGGGGTTTTGTTGGTATCTCTAATAAACAAATCCCAGAGGTTGCTGCAGGATCTTTGAGACTGTGTAGCCTGGTAAGATTTTTACCTGACCCCATGGTTAGAATATCCATCTGCTACTAGTTTTAAGACGCCTAATAGTAAGTTAGGGTGCTTATTCTTCTTTTCTGTCAAATGTTTGATTACTACCATTAAAATGAAACCCATAAGCCCATGAGTTATGTCTGTTTGCTTGTTTTTCATCCACGAAGGCAGCTATCTAATAGGTTTCGGCACAAAATGAAGTTCAGAATGCAGCCCTTTGGCTGGGCCATCACCATGTTAGTTCATGCATCTTCAGCTGATGATTTTACCAATGCCTTCCTGGAGCAAAAGGTTTTTCTAAACTGCAATTAATAACCAAATCTTTTGGTAGCCAAACAGATGAGGATGAAGTCCCCCCAACGGAAGGCAGATATTTCACCAGCATCTCCTTTGTTGTCTTTGTCTTTTTCTTTCATTTCTCTCTCTTTTTTCCTTTCCATTTTGCTGTTGTTTGAAGCAACTTTTAAACATTGCCTTGTGAAACTCAGTTCTGTCACTTCATGTGATGTTTCTTGAACTTTTCAGATCATTTCAGGCCCGTGGAGCTTGTGTCTGGTGGGATTTGCGTGGAGTTTTGGGCTCATCTAGTCTTTGCAGAGCAAAGCCAGTATTAAAACAAAGCTGCCAGGCTTTATTCAGCTGTACTGCTTTGTTGTGAACTTCAGTTGGGCAACTCTAAAAGATGATGCTTTTAAAGGGAAAAGATAGCACTCAAACAGCAAAAGAAAACCTGGCACTGAAACCACAAATATGTTGTGACAATCATAAATGTCACTCGGTAATTCTTTGTAGGAGCTTGAAACCAATTTTCCTTCCATTTAGTCTATTTACTTGCCCTCTTTCACTGTGCCTCATCACCGCAGCATCAAACACAGAACAAAGTTAATCAGCAAGAGATTTGCCTTTTTTATGAATGAAAATGAAATGATGAATCTTAGTAAATTTTCCCCTCTTATAATTGTGATAATTGGAATCTAAAAAAAAAAACAACATTAAAGCATAGCTCTGAGATTTGAAAGCTGTAGTTGAATTGTGCTTCTAGTCTCAAAGTGATTCTTTTTACCCCAACTTCTTATGTTCCATCCTACAGTAGATGAGTCCAGATTTCTATGTTCACACTAAGCTTTGCAAAATATAGGTCTGGACTTTGATCGAGATCTTTTTAAGTATTTCTAGGTTCACGTTGACAGCTGCATGATCCAAAACATAAGGAAAACGTTTTGCGTACCACTGTTCTTAGAATTGTAGAGACATTTTGGTTGGAAGAGACCCTTAATTTTCCTTGTAAATTCTTAATGGATCCAGATTAGGCAGACACAGAAGGTAATTTGTCTAGTTTTAAGCTTTAGGAAAAGCAAGTTGCCCTTGACAGTAATGATCAAGTCATCAGTGTTTCAGCATCATTACAGTTATCTTATTTGTTGTTTTAATGGGAGTGCCTGTGTTACAGCATGTTTTGGTTTTGCTGCTGGCCAGAAGAATTTAAATGTACGCACTTGGTGCCTCGAGGCATCAGAATTGTACTCGCTGCGTTGCGAATGAGCTGGACTTGGAGCTGCTGCAGTGAGGCAGGTTTGGCCTCATTGGGAGTGACTGTTGATGCCCCCCCTAAGCAAGCAATCGATAATATCAATCTCCTGGGTGAATTGTGTGCTGCTCGCGAGGCGGCGGCACATGCTGCAGGCTAATGGGAGGACGAGCCGCCTCACCGAGCTGCCGCTGACTTGAATTACGAGAATTAGAAGGGATTGATGTTGAGAAAGCTAAAGAATTAGCTACTGCCTGGGTCAGTGCGGTCTGGTCAGTGACTAAACATGATGCATGTACTTGCCTCTGCAGGGGCTGTCCTGCTCCCACCTGTGAGCATGTGGACGTGGAGCCTCCAAGATCACTCATATCTTTTCAATGTTGCACCTCAAGTGTGGCAGTGCGAGTTGAGCTGCTCTATGACAGCTGCTGTCTTGCACAAATAAAACGGATGACAGAAGCTGACACATCTTCTCTTATAAACTGAATTTTCTAATAGCTTATAGTTGCTTTAATTACTTTCCATGGGTACAAGGAGAGCCTTAGCACAAATATCAATGTTATGAATGAAACATGAGATGCTTTTCTCTCAATATTGTCTTCAAATTCACTTAGAGTTTCCTTCTGATAGAATGATTGATGGGATGTCTTGTTCAGAACTGGACTGACAATAAAAGTTGTAGTTAAGAAGAAACAGCATGATTTTAAAAGCATTTAGCTCTTGCTATGTTGGTAGCACATATTAAATGTCTTTAAAATTATCTCCAGTAACAGTTGACACAAAATGTTACTTGCAGACATTAGGAAAACTTCACCTATTGGCAAATTTTGTGTTTTCTCTTTCCTCATCCTGCTTCAGAATCCATTTTCCTTTCCATAGAAGTGTTTGCTTTATTGCAAAGTTTTGCTGCATAATTGAAACAATTTCCTGGTAAGAAACTTCTAGCCACCACTAATTCTTATGCAAGAACAAGGAAGAGATCCTTATACTTAAATACATTTTTGATAATTCTTTAGAACAACTATTCTTATTCAGCTGTGCACACAGGTTATATCTGACAGTCTCTAGCTGCTTTCAGATCTCAGATTATACAGGATTCTGACCAGGGCTGCAAACATTTTCCAAACTGTGAGCATCTTCTCCAAAAGCCTATTGATGTGCCGGCATTAACCTTGGCAAAAAGTGACTTGTTCCATAACTGCCTCTTATTCTGTCCACTGGAGCAAGAATAGTCTGGGATTGAAGTATATGAGTAACATCAATAGTTTGAACAGAAGACAAATGTATAGGAGATTTTATCCAAAGTGGCTAAGAATTAAAGCTGCAGTTCCTTAAGTCCCCTGCTGAGAAATCTTAGGAGACTCTTCCTAAAGAGTATATGTGGCTCTACAGGAGAACATCTCAGTAGCCAATGGTAAAAGTCCTCATCATGGGTCACATCCTTGAAACATGTCACCATAATACTAGATATCAATTATCTGCTGAATCCTGTTGTTGCGGAGTGAGGTCTTATTCACCAGATGGAGATCCCATGGAGCAGCTTTCCCTGGGGTTTGGTGCAGAGATTCTGTATGGACAGCAGCTCCTACATCCTCTCCCCAACTGATGAGGTCTTTTGGACAATTATTTATCTTCTATGGAGAGTATTTTTCTTGTCCTATGCAGAAATTTTATTCCAATAGCAGCTAGCTCCCAAAATCTAAATCTTGCATGATACGTTCATTCATATTTGACCAGGAATTATAAAAGCTGCATGCACATATTTTTCCTTGAAAATAAGAAGTGTGACAATAGGATAATTATATTTTCAAACACTTCTGCATATGTATTAAATCATCCATAAGTTTGCTTCAGGTTTAAATACTGATGTGCACATTTGCGTCTGTATGCGAATATCCCTGAATACTTTTTTTTTCTGACAGATTTCTCTACTACGCTAATGCAAAGCTTTGATAAATCAATTCTTTTGAATTAAAGCAGTATTGCTAGAAAGAATTATTATTGCTGGCTTTAATGTACTCAGGAACCAAATGTAGTATATTTAATCAGTCATAGCAGAAAGCCTTAAATGGGCTGAGAGATATTTTATTTCACGTTAACTGTTTTTTTAAGTGAAAATCAAACTAAGGAACAGCTAGTCAATAGAGTACATACACTTTATGGGATAGGTCATGGGTCTCTTTACTTGTCAACCAATTTTATATACTATATGTAGTCTCATTTAACAATTTAAGTGAGAGTATGGCACCATGTCTGACATGTTTTACTAAACACAATGAATCTGCTTGAACTTAGGTTTTGTGGTCACATTCTATAGCCTTTACATAGACTTTTAAAATGTATGTTTAATGTTTAAAGTCCCAGCAAAAACAGTTTATCCAGGCATCTTATAAATACAGCATTATTACAAGTACTACAGTGGTTTGAATTTTTGTGATAATGTATTGCTACAGCTACATGTAGATATTTTTTTAAAAAAACCCACTACTTGATATTAAAATGTGGCATAATTCAAGATGTGAAGCAGAAAACAATTTATGCAGATGGCAGTTAAGCAGAGATACCTGTAACTGTAGGAACTGCTTTTTTTGCTCTTAATGGAGGGAACAGAATGGAATCCCTCCTGATATCAGATTGATGAAAATCAGAAACATAAAAATGAGACTTGGTGCTGTGTTCCTTTTGAAAAGGTGTTTGCATCTCTCCCTTGATTCTGGATTTTCCTTACAACATCCAGACTTTCCTTTAAAATAACTTTATCCTCCTTTCCTGCCAGGAAGTTCCCAGCTATCCTTTTGTAAATCTGCGCTGACACGTGTTAATTCAACCTTGCTGAGAACTGTCTACTTTAGAATTGCAGTGGCAGCAAATCCATAAACTGTGGGATTTACTGAGGGTCACCGCAGTATTAAGATACATCAGTGCAGCAATCGCAAACCCTGGCTCTGCAAGTGGCCACGCTCACGGGCAACCAGCTGAAGATCTGCAGAAGTTATGAGGTTCTCCTAAGGACAGAGCTTGAGCACTAGTCCTCCTACAACATGAGCATATTTATGCAGTGGGAATAAAGATCTGTTGGGAGCTGAGCTCATTGAAGCTTCATTCAGCTGTCAGGTCATATGTGAACCACATTCAAAGGCTTAGGGTCCATTTTGGAAGTGTTCAATGTGTTATTTAGTGCCTTGTGCAAGCATCGGTGTCTTTGGTCCTGTGCGCAGTGGCTCCAGTCGTGTGTAAGGTCACAAATAAGCCCATGTTAGGAATGGAACCATCCATTAGAGGCATGCAGATGAGTGTATAAATAAACATAGATGATCACAGATAAACAAGTTGCACAAATTGACCTCTTGGCTGCCCACGGGTGCAAAGAAAACAGATTTTAATAGCTAGCTAATGAAGCTTTTAATCTAAGCACAACAAAGCTCTGGTTTATTTGCTGCATCCCCTGGGCTGAACAAAAGACCATGGTACCTGGAGTCAGGCTGTGGACAAATGGACAATGAACAAAGGAAGGAGACAACGCTGCTCCGCCTGACACAACCACCAAACTCACTGGGATTTTTGGACGTGATTTTTGTCTGTGGCTGCTGTACAGAGCCAGTCTAGGAAAATATTAAGAAAATCCTGTATCCAGGAAGATGTACAGTAGGAGGACAAGTGTGTATGTCTGTTTGCAGGTAAAGTTATGCAATGTACTTTTAAAGAAAAATGTCTATTTTTATTTCTTTCTATTGTACATGGGCTATAGAGATAATCTTTCTCGCGTACTATTTACTTATATAACGGTGGCCCTTTATCAAGCAGAAATAGAGTAGGATTCTTTTCCTCCTTCATCCCTTGGCCTCAGATGAGCTTTTTTATATGAAGAGTCTGTCACAGATTCTCGCCAATGATGCTGAAGTAAAGGCTGAATGTTTACAGCAGCTAACACTTGAATTTGTCCTTCATCCTTTCTATGAAAAAGAACACAATCTTCACCTAATGCCCTCATTTGCTGTCCTCTGAGGAAGAAAGAGTATTTTTTCTCAGTGGTAATGGCCCAGCCAGGGGAATGTCATTTAGCACCAAGGGATGTCAACATCACAGAGCAGTTGCTAATTTCATCAAGATTAATATAATCCTTGGCACTCGGTCCTAAATCATTGGTGACAGCTCATGGCAAAATGGGAAATATCACAGAGACCAATGACACTTGCTACAGATTTCCCTTCAGCAATAACACTTCTGATGTATTTATCTTAATTAGCAGCAGCAGGAGAAAAAGAAAGAAATAGAGACAGAGAGAAATTCAATTGAGTTTGAGCAAGATCATAATTAAGAGAGTGTTCACTGTACAATTCCAAATGTAGCTTTCAGACAAGGAAAAAGAAACACAATTGGCTTAAATGAAAGGCAAAAAATGTAATGAAGCTTAATGGAATATTTTTCATAATGTTTCCTTTTTTTAAGCATCAGCTCTAGATTCCATTGGTATGTAACTAATTCAGAAAGGCGCACATCCCTTTGTAGTAAAATCTTCCTACCAATGGAAAAAAACAATAACAACAACAAAGTAGTGTCATTGCTGACAGATGAAAACTGAATTGTTCAAGTCGTTTAAGCTTGAAATGCCTTTAAAAATAAAAATTAAACAGGTGGAATGAAATAGGAAATATTCAATGGAACAGCACAGAAACTGTTCAAGTGAGAACGGTACTGGAGGGTCTAGCAAACATCTGGATGCACCGTTATGGAGGACGTGGTTCTGCACCAAATTGATGGAAAAAGTGTATTTTGAGCCTTTATAAAAACAAGAGTGGATGACATTGAATAGCTCGAGACATGTAAGATAAAAAGGTTGTGAAAAGCAAATACAGACGGACTCCACAATGATAATGGCCTTAAAATCTCCTTTCACATATGAGTTTTTGTATTGCTTATTCTGACAAATGCCTATGCAAAATCAGGTACAGCTTCTTCATAGAGGCACTGACGGGATCGTTTTAGGGAACTGTATGCACAAAAAGTGTATTTATGTGTGTCATAGAGGAGGCTTGCATGAATCACATGGTAATTACGTGCTTAAATTATTAAAAACCAAGCACTTCATAGGAAAACTGAAAGTTAGGTAAAGGCCAGCTTAATATGTAGCACTGCTCCTTGTACCAATATTTCTGTTCCCTGCCTAACTGGATCGCTCCTGGGAGGTGAGCAATATTAAAGTCATCTTTTTTCCCTGCTGTCAACTGTATCCAGTGCATTTCCCCATATTGACAAGTATCTAATAAGCTCAGATCTGCTCACTTTCCTCTTTTGGAGATACTGTACTTATATTGAAGGTCAATTTGGTCTTGCAGATAGATTTTTCCCTTTTATTACACGTAATACCCCAACAGCTTTGCCTTGGAAGGCAGACAGTCCTCATTACAACTCACCTGGTGCATCCCCGGTGTGTTGAACCCACTCTGCAGGTTGGGAGGTGGTTCTGCGAATAGGAGGTTCTTTGACCTGTTCTTTGGGATTCGTTAGAATTAAATATTTAGAAAATAATCTAGCTTCACTTTGGTGAATATCTGTTTTTATAAATACTGGACAAATGTGAAAGGAAAGGATAGAGATTTGTGTTCTACCTGAAATATTTTAATTTCTCCAATTTGCCATTTCTTGGGCATTTCATTTGAGAGTCATTTTTCCTCTTTCATTACAGTTGAGATTAATGTTCTCCTGACACTTACCCAAGTTGTTTTACTTTTATATGTGTCAGATTGAGATTAACGTACCAAAGAAATTATTTGGTAATATTTTGAATTAGGGACTTGCTATGAAAGTAGTTAAACTCTGGCGAATGTTGAGACACGGAGTGTAATGCACCCTCTATGGTCACAAACAATGTCAATAGGTACCTGCAATCTGCTGGAGGCTCCACACTGCAGCTTTTTCGTTCTCTGGGACGCAGGTTCTGCATTACGGGTACGGATAATTCGTGCATCCCTGAGTATAGAGACCATTGCTCTTGATTACATCTGGTGGCTCTGCCTTGGATAAGTCAATCCGAAATGCTTGATTTTTCTTTAATTTTCCAGAGAAAAAATGAAATCTGATTTGAAGGAGAGAAAGAGGGTGAGAAATTAGCCTGGCTTTAGTAAACGTGGATATTGTGCTTGCTGAAACAAGCCTTGGGGCTGCTGTCCCTGGAGATGCCCCCAAACATCAAGTTTAAGGGCTCAGGTGGAAATTAAGGGTGCTGTGGGTCCTGTCCTTTGCGCAGGGGTGAATTTTCTCTCTGGCATGGAAAGGAGCTACAATAGCTGCTATAAACATATTTCTTATTCAGCTTCTGGTCTCTTCATGCCTCACAAGTCCTCCACGGGGAGCCTCCTGTGCTGTCTGCTCTCAGAAGTGGAAGGTTTCGTGCATATATTCAGTTAATTCTGAAATCTCAGATGTCATCTCCTCAGCTCATTTCCATAATTACTTATGTGGAACCAAATTGTGCAACCATGATGGAAATGGGAAAATGTAGGAGTTAAAAAAAATTATATATATATATATATATATATTTATATATAACCCCCTCCGTAGTCCCTGCCTTCCCAAACTGTGGGCCTGATCCCTTCCTATGGGAACCTATGCAAAGATCTTCTATGCCTTCTTAGCCTCATTCCAGAAGTCATGATTTCAACTTAGGTGAGATAAGATTATGTGTTTTGCAGCATATTTTAATTAGCTGTGGTCTGCATGGCATTTTTAACTTATTTATATGTAGCTGTGAAAATCTACTGACTCCCACTCATTCAGGTAATTGGATTTATGTGGGGTTTTTTATTTACAGGAGATCACTTCCTGGTTTTTAATATTTAAACAGTCATTCTTGGCTCTCTGAAATTGTTCTGCCCTCCCAGTTCGCTTATCCTTTTAATGTGGGCTGAACTCCTGAGATCTCTGGTGATTTGTGGCAAATTTCCCATAAAACTGTGTGACTAATCCCAGTCTTACCAGTGTGTTTATTGCTTGGGCATCTGGTGGCAACTGCACAGCAGGTACATGACTTTCAAAGGGAACTGACTGGACACTATGTGCTTCAGCACTGTCTTTGTTTTTGCTTTTCAGGATGCCTTAGGGTTTTGTTTTCATTTGACAGGTAGCAGTTAACCATAGTCCAATCCTACTGCTTTGAGAAACCCTTTTCTTCTGGTTGATGGGCTGAGTAGTACGTAGCAAGTGTCTTAATTTTGGCCTCTCTTTGAAGTCATTAATGTTACAGAAATTAATTATCAGATGTGCATAAAATTGCCATAACCAAGCTGCATTTCTTCCTGGGAAGATTACTGAGCAGATATCATTTGATTACTATCATTGTACTTTAAGGGCAAATGTTTGCATTGTGTTATCTCGCCTAAACTTTGGAGTCTATAGTCTTCTTTTATTAAGCATCTCACACACATAGTTCTGGTTTCCTCCACCTCTGGCTTTCTTTACATCAAGCACTTCTCTGCAGGGCGTGAAGAAAATACTTCTAAGCCTGTAATGTTCATCTTTTTCTGACATGCCTAGTTGTGATATATTAATTATTTTTTAAATAACATTCATTAAAACTCTCCTTGTTCCTTCAAGATTTTAAAATCAATGTCAAAGAAAATGAAAGCCTTTGTTTCAAATTCTCTTTCCGATTATCTTCTCTCTAATTGACTTTCACTCCTTTCCAGTCAAGTTTTAATTTCCTCATGTGGGTATATGAGGCTGTCCGTTTCTATTTTTCTTTCTCCTGTCTGGCTTTGCTTTTCTGGCCAACTATTGTCTCTGATTAATTTTCATCACCTACTAAGTATTGTGCAGCATGAAGACCCTAAGATGCGCCTATGGAAAAGTCTCATTCAGGTGTGCTTTGCTTTTCAAGAGGTGCTCAGCACTTCCACACGTGCCCCGTGGTACCGAGGCAGGTCAAGAGTTATTTTCAAGGTTTCATATTGCCCAGTCACCAGCTGGTGTACATTGCTGTAGTCTGCAGAGAGTTAGTCTCCCCATTTTTGGGCAATCTACATGACAGACCAATTGTCATTTTATGTTGGTTTTAAATGATGAATGTCATTCTAGATGTTTTTACTAGTTTCAAATATAAAGTTCAGCTCCCCGCTAAAGTGGAGCATGTGCATAGCTGCGGCTGATAAATTTAGCTATTTTAATTAATCTTAATTATTGGTATGCTTTGTATTACTGTAAGAGAAGGAAAGCAGAAACACCTGCAGACTTTTTGTAGCACTGTCTCTCAGATAAATCATCTTTCTTCAAAATATGCTTGTAGTTCACACAGTGTCTCTCACCCGCGGCTGTCAGCTCACGGCAGACATCCCTGCCAATGCTGACCTGCACAACACCCCTCCCAAGTTCATTAGCTAATAGCATGAAAGCTGAGCAAGGCACAGCTTGAGTATCAAGCCAGCAGAGACTCAAGTAGGGGCTCCGATCCTTTTGCCATGCAGTAGCAGTGAACCTCGCATTCCTTAAGGGATGAGGAAGGGATATTGCATCCCTCGTTACAGTGTTTTGTCTACTGGAGAAAAAACTCTATTTATAAAATAGACCATTTAAAAAAATCACTGCCACACCTGAAAGTGTTATAAGGAGGAAGATACTTGTAAGGATGGAGGGAACTTACTATAATATAGTCAAAGCACAAGTATACTGAGAGAAAAGCCTGTTTTAGAGAATGAATTAAATCTTTAATGATGGTAAATATTGGCTTCATCAAGTAAAGTGCAGTATGCAACCTCTCCTAGGCAGATTCTTTTTTAATACTTTCCTCAACATGAGAAGGAGCTATTGTATTCTACAATACATCAAATATATGTTTGCCAGCAGACTTTATTAACTTATTAAATCAGCAAGATGGAATAGCCACTTTGTTCTATTTAATTTAAAACAATAAAACTAAATAATAAAATTGTGGCTTCATAATGTACTCTCATGTTGAATAAGGAAGTCTTTTATTCAGTATTGGAATTTCTTTTGGTGGTATTGCAGCTTTGTTTACAGCCATATGTTTAAGTATGTGATGCTACATAAGGGTCTATATGTTTGACAGCATGTGCCATATAATTAATTGTGAAAAACCTTCGCTAATGCAACTAAAATGTTATGAATTTAAATGCACACAAGTCACAACACAGCACAACCTGCCCGACTCCCTCCCAGCCTCTTCTCCTAATTATTTAGGCTGCATCTATCATATGTGGAGGTGTGATAGTTCTGGTACAGGCTACATCTCTATTTCATATGCTCATCTGCCATAGACACAAACACAATTCTCTGATTCCATTATACTGTTTTTGAGCTTAAAGCCATTGTCTATTATCAATAGTTGTAATGGTCTACACCAAAGCCTAAATGATTCAGGTGCAATTTTTAGCCAGAATCTGTTGATTTTTTTAAGGATACTTTTCCAGTTTTTGTTTTATCTGTGCTCATAATTTACTTAATCCACCTGTTTTTCTGCCTGTGCATGTAAAGAAGGCTGAAGTGGATTTGAATACGCCCAAGTTGAAAATTCCTTTTAAGAATGTAAAAACATGGGTGCATTGTAGCTTTATTTGTTCTTTTCAATAAAAATATTTTCGATCATTCCTTAATACTGCTTTTGATAACAGTAATTTTTCATAAAGGTTGCAGCAGCTGAGACTCGCTGTCTATACTACCCATGTGCTATAAACCTGCAAAGCTTATGGAAATGTGGCTCTGGGCATGAGGTACTATTGCTCCGAAATAACTAGCTGTTGACATTCTTGCATTATTTTACTTTACACAAGAGCATGCACAGCTACGAGTTAGACCTGCCATCAAAAGCTATGGAAGGGATTTTCTACCAGTACATGGCTAATCAAAATATAAAATATGGAATACTGAAAAGGTCACCATGGCAAACAGCTGTATTATATTTCACTGAATATATTAAGCATTTCATTTCTAATGTCTCATTCCAAAGACAAAGATTTTAATGAAACCGGAAAATGGCAGGAAGCTATTCTATTTATTTATTTATTTATTTTAAATCTGGCTATGTGTGTTGCAAAGCAAATAGGCAGTTTCAAAGTCAGGTTGTCTTTGCACATTGAGATGTTTCAGATCACATGAGTTCTTACTGGAGCTGGCCACAACTTTGCTAAAATAGGCAGAGATTTGAATAATTTATTGCCATTTTATTCAAGTAAAATAAGTGACACCCGCTGCTGAAGTAGTTCTCTCTTCTTATTCCTAGTTTTCAAAATTAAAGATGATCTCAGGAACCACATCCCATACACCTAAACAGGAGGTTTGCTGGTTTTCATATTAGGACTTCAGTGGGGTGATCAGTGGTCTATAATGGAAGAGCTGGATGGAAAACTGGATGCTTTTTACAGCTTCAGAACTCCAATTTTTGTCGTGCTTGCACTGGCCGTGTTTGCAGTGATGTGCAATGCGCTTTCTGAATTTTATGAGTACATTAATAACACAGCTCGATGATTGAAATAAAATGCCTTAAAGGGTGTATTTGTTTGTTTGTGCTGAGATTTCACTTAATACCAAAGATATCTATCAACATTTCCTATTAGGAGCTTATCAAGACAAACCCATGTGGCTGCAGGACTACAGGACAGACAGACAGTCACCCTTCTGTTCCTCTTCCCTGAGAGAGCCAGGACATGAACACCAGATGTGTCAGATACCATGGGACAAGGGAACATCTGGAGCAGCCATACACGTGCGGTAGGTCACAATATGCACTGGGGATGGACCTTCTTATTTGTCTGATCATGTGATAAAAAAGAATCATAGAATCACAGAAGATGTTTTGTTTAATTGCTATGTTTGTAGCCTGAGTTTACAGATTTGTGAATAGAAAGAAATCTGGTCAGGATAAATGTGAAGTCTCTGCTAGTCCCTTCAAAAATACAAATATACAGCACAGTTTCTTCATACTAAGATTCACCTGATGTGTGGAAGTGGTATATCATGTTTGTCAGTGTCTGTCAGATGTTTAATTGGATAATTTGTGGGTAAGCACAGATTTTTTGAGTAGTGATTTGGCATGTTCCTACACTATGTACCTCTCAGAGCCGCCCTCCTCTTTAATTATGTAAGAGACTTGATTTTGTTTTGAGTAGTTCTGATTAAGAGTTCAGTCTATAGTGGCTATAGATTATTCATTAATCAGCCTTTCTCTTTTGATAGAGGGAAAATTGTGTCACCATCTCAAGTCTTATAGCAAATATTTCGCTTTTCCAGTCCTACAGGGACAAATGAAAGAGGCAAATATTTATTTTTCCTGTAAGTCGGAAAGCAGTCGTGCTGCTGTGGAAGACCAGCTAATGACGTGTCTTCTGTGCTGTTTGTTGTGCCCCAAGGTGCAGGGATCCAGGTTCTGCTCGCTGGGCAAAAACACAGCAACGGATGTGCCTGTAATTGTAAAGAATGAGGGATCCTTCCCAAAAAAAGCTGAACGTTTCAGCAAAGTCAGTGTAGGTAGGTGTGCTGGGATTAGAAGCATAAAACAGCATAGGTTTTAGGTTGAGTATTACAGACCATGGGCTTTCAGGATTCAGGGATGAAGGATTCCTGTCCTGAGTTACCTTCAGAAGCTGCTTTCCCTGCCCGCAGAGAGCCCAGAGGCTTTAGTGTGGCCAGGCTAAAATTGGCTTTTGTGGAAACTCTCCCAGGTGTCCCAACTAGTTTTGGATACTCAAAATCCTTGGTCCTTTAAAAATAAATAAACCCCAAGAAGCTATGTGGCAGTTCTTTATGTGCACAGAAAACTCCCCTTACATTTTTTGCCTGGATATGGGACTTCTGGGGACTGTAATGGTGTTAAGGGCAGTGTTCCTTGGTTTTATTTTTCTGTTGTAAACTTCAAGGGAGTTATTTCTGTACCTTGTTACACAGCTGGTTTATTCAACTGACATTTGGACCTGCAAGAAAGCAGGTGTGCTAATGCAGGTAGGATTAGACATTAAATGTTGAAGCAAGGCTAGTGTTCTGAAATTTGCCTCTGTGAGATTTGATGAGCTGAACCAGTTCAACCAGCGTGATGAGGTTTGCTGTACAGAAGGGCTTGTTAATGTGAAACTAGTTAAAAGCTACGAGCTCAATCTATTTAGCATGGAGTGGGTATGGGCTTTTGGTAATTGTTCAAACAGTATTTTGTCACGGCTTTCCTGTACAATTACAAGTTTTTCTATGTTTCTGAGGGCTCTGCTGAGGGCCGTGCTGTTAGAGAGGATGTCTGCTTTCAAGTTTTCTGTTTCAAATTGTGCTGTCAGCCCCTGCCCACGCCTGCCTTCTGGTTGCCCATGATCTCCACAAAAAAATCAGTCTTGAAAACGTGGCCCAAGCCCAACTACACATTCAAAGCTGGGGACCTGAAGAACAAAGCCCGCAGTCATTAAAAACCAAACAAAACCAACTAAGTAACCGAACAACAATACCACCAAAGGTTTCTGGAGATGATATTGTGATAATTTTGTGATTTGGGGAATTTCGCTATGCTTTAATGAATGTGGCTGAAAACAGTACTGAAAGCACTTAGTGCTTTTTCTTCAAGTGAATGGCCTTTCAATGAATTATTGCTTGTTTTCTATTTAAGCTGAGCTTTGCTGTGTTGTTCTGCTTTATTATCCCCTGTGTCTGACCAGTTCCCTTGACACTTATATAATGAACCTGTTTTCTTCGAATCCTTATCCAGGGAATTAGCACACTAAGTTGATATGGTGAGAAATGAGGGTTTGTTTTTCCTGCTCAGCTGTTAAGATTTGTATATTTATATCTGCAGGTATCGTGCATTATGCATCTGTGCTTTCTGTGTTTCTGTCTTGCATCAATATGTATACGCAGGCCAACACAACTGTGAAGTGCATCCTTCCATTTTATTTCCTTTTCTGCTCTGTTCTAGATAAGTGGAGTCTGATACAATTACCTTTTAAATTAGTGACAATTTAAAGATCCAAACACCTATTTTCTCATTATCTGTTTTATACAGGTTACTTATTTTACTAGGTACTAGAATTCAGAAATTCACATTGCAAAAGAATTGAGGAGAAGGGAGAAAGTATAAACATACTGAAATTCTTAACCTATTACTTTATAAATGAATGTTTTCAGGATTTTGGAATAAATGTCTATATGTAGGAAATGAGGAAAAACTTAGCATCCTAAAGTACTTTTGATGCTTTTGGTAGGACAGTTTTGTCAAGTTTCTTGAAAGTTTTAGGTGCCATTTGAAAAAAACCTTTAATGCAAGCAAGCAACCCATCACCACACAAACTTAGACGAATTGCATTAAATAGATGTGCTTCTTAAATATTAATAGAATTAAATATTCTTTTCATTTTGTCAGTAACAAATTCTGTGACTCCCTTTAATTGTAATAGATGATGTTCAGCAAGTTGAGATCTGTACCGTGGAATATTAGAATAGATGCACTATTGCCTTGATCCTGTCTGCTGCTTTGTGTGGGCTGAGGTAAAGTTGTCTCTGTTCAGAGATTCTGATGTTCACTTAATATATTAATTTGTAGATTTGAGGTCTTGGATTGTTCCTCGTTTCTGCTATATTGCAGGCTGTTGTTTACTTGCTGTGGTGCTAAACAGTAACCATGCAAGTATAATGAATGCACTGATTAATCATTTCAGTGTAAATCATTTATATTCCAAATTAAGTGGCTTGAAAAAGAGCCGAGAACATTTTTTTATTATTATTGTTATTCCTCTAGCCAGAGCCTGAGCTGTTAGCACTTCTCCATCCTTCAATTCCACCAGGCACCTCTTTCTTCCAGCCCAGTTCCTAACCAAGAGAAGCCAACCGTCTCTAACAAAAGCAGTGAGAGCATCCAGATACAAATTTTACATGTTTTGAAAACATAGTCCCATTATAATGTCTCTGAAGGACAAGGCCTTAGGATAACACAAGGGCATTAAAAGTATTTTTGTTCCGTTTTAGAAGCGGCACACCTATAAAGCCTGTCAGCTCAAGGTGTTAACAACTTCTAAAAGGTCTGAATGCTCAATAAGAATGTTCCCCTGCAGACTGGACGCGTGTTTGGGTGCTCAGGATTACAGTCCAGAGCCAATTAGGTAACGCTTTCACCTGCAGATGGTCTCTCCAAGTGATTTCTGAAGCCTTTTCAAATTCTCCTGGAACACGCTGCTACTACAACTGATAGTAATGAGCACTTACATAGTGCTTTTTATCAGTAGACCTTTAAGTGCTCTGCAGGGGAAATCAGGTTCATGATGGGCACTGTAGCTAGGGAAATTGAGGCACAGAAAAGTGCCTATTAAAAAAGCTGGGAATAAGACCCAGATTTTTTGACTCCCCGCCCTGGGCTCTTTTGGAGCATTTCCAGGTAAATAAACTCTAAACTAGTACTAGATCCACAAAGTCTTATTGGGTCTCTTACATCAGCGCTCACTGTGAGGGAGATCAGAATTGGGACGTTGTGTCATCTCAAGCCTGTTTGTCTGGGACCGTTAAGTCTTGGTGCATAAAAAAGGCAGATGAGACTGTGGCTTCCTTAGAAAACACTATTTCATCCAACAAAATGTTTCTCTACAATAGGAAAGAGCAGGTTTTATTTCTGCCAAAATCTCTACAACCAAATGGACAGAATTTATCTGTAGCCTGGCAGCCAATATGCATTATTCTCAGGTTTCCTGCTAAACTATTAAAATTAATCAGGTGGCAAACTTTCATTATGCCAGCTCTAATAAACAAGAAATCCAGGCTCCTAGCACTGGAAACATCAGTAAATAGAGTAGTACAATAAAGTGTCCAAGGAAACTCTCCAAAAGCCAGTGAAATAAAATTAAACTGCATATATACCAAACTATTTATTTTTGTATTGACTCTTTCATACAAATGTATCACAATGTATTATGTGCTATATAATAAAGTGCAAATGCCACCAGCTTGGAGATGAGACGTTGCTGTGTACCCCTTTGGCAGTTGCATTAGTGTTGATGATGTTGTAGAAATCAGCATCCATAGGTAAATTATAAGGAAGTTTGGCTCAGAGAACTTGTTCTTGTGAGATAAAGAAGCCCAGCTGAGGCCATTCTGCCTAGGAATAGACTGTGACTTGACACAACGTCTGGGAAGAATCAGGAAAATGCAAGAAAAATTAACCAGGCAGCAAGAAGAAAATGCATCCAGGGCATTGTTTAAGAATAATAGAGTTAAGGTATAGTGGTCAAAAACTTCTGAGGTCAAATAGACGTGGCATGAGGATAGATGGTGCTACACTCAGCATCTTAAGATTCGTGAACTAATCAACTACTTGAGCCCTTATTAGTTTAGCACCAGGGAATGATGAATCAGGAAGCATGAAGCTGCTAAGAGACCCTGAGGTAGAGTTTATTTTAAATGCCTGAAAATTTCTGGAAGCCACTTTGAGAAATATGACGGCATCTCCAAAGCAAGGGAAAGAACAGGTTGGAGTTTCTAAAGGAGCATGGGAAGCTAAGAAGAGTTTTCCATTGGTATTTGGACATTTAACTTCCTCAGGCTTTTCTGAAATTTCTATAGGAAAACCTCCTCAGGTTTGTGGGATCTCTGGATTTAAACAAAGTGCCCAACGAAAAGTGCCTGAGAAGGTGTTCCAAAATAACAGCTGTCTGTATGCGCAGACAAACCAGGCAGCTGCCTCTGGAGGCAACCTGCAAGAAGCTGCCTCGTTTTGTGGGTTGGTTTGTGGGTTTATTTGTTTTAAATGTGTCTGAGCCTGGCGGTCATTTTTCCAAAGGTGGTAGCCTGAGAAGCAATGCATTTGCCTTTGGCATGTTTGTGAGGAAACGCATCTGCGTAAGTACCAGGCAGCCAATATCCACATGGTGGGTTTGGGCAGCCCTGGCACCATTGCCACATCCCAAACAAGAGATCAGCAACACAGTGCTGGAGAGATTTGTTCACTAAATTGGGATTAGGCTCAACAGCTGTGAAGTCTTTGTGGTTGGCCCTTGGGGAATATCAACTTGCTGCAGATGAGGGCTCTCACCTGCAAATTAATTTCTGCTTTTACGTTGATCCACCCTGGAAACCGCCTGACTCTGGCTGTTGCACAGATCCCAGCACTACAAGGTGGTTGCTGGTTGTGCAGACTGTTTTGGAAATTATGCAGAAACTGCTTTATTGTTTAATTAATGACTGGTGCATGAGTAGGATGCATTTTTTCTGTTTCTCTCAGCATATACATGTTTATTTGATCACGGTCCTCCCTTAACACGAGTGTTGATGGAAGGTGGCGATTACATTGATCATCTCTGCTGTCACCCCTTGGTTTAAATCTGTCCAGAGTAAGTGCTCTTCCCAGATTTCTGCACAATCTGTTCCTGGAAGTAGCAAATGTTTGCCCAGCAATGCAAGATCTTCTCCAAAACAAGCTGAGAATTTAGTAAAATCACCCCAAAAGAGCAAGAAATACATATTATTTTGTGCATAGGACCGGTAGCCAGGATTTTCAGAAATGTAGTCTAATGAGAATTTTCCCTCTGACTTGGGGAAATTCTCCCTATTCCACTTCGCCTTCCTTTTGTTTTTTAAGTAAATAACAATCTAAAGGTCCACTCTAGTGTTAGGATTATCAGCTCAGAGTAGTGCTCTGCACCTCTGTGGGCAAATAATCAAGACCTACTCCCTTTCTGCAGCTGCATGCTAACTAAGGCAAATAATCGAGCTCATAAATTAAACACAGAGGGCCACGCCAGAACTCCTTTACCTAGTCCCATTACTGCTTGCTATTTGAAAGTCTAAGCATGATGGAAATTTCCGTCTTCATAGGGTTTGTATCAGGGGTTGATATTCTGTCATAGTCCCAAATCCTTCCTGCTTGTTATACATGGAGGTAATGAGGGAACCTTTGGGTTTAATGCAAGGCTGCCCGTAGCGTTTGTCTGTTGCATTCCAAATACTATCATTTCACAATTCAATTATCTTACGCTGTTTCTTGAATCTATTATGTGGAAATAGAAGACGGAAGATAAAAGCAGAGGGTTATGATATGGATGAGCCCTATAGGGCTTCCTACAGCTTTTTATGGCCTATTCATTAGCTCATGGAGGAGTTTTTTGTGGTGCGGGGGTTTCTTTGTTTCTTCTTGTTTTTCCCCCTAAATACAGACTAGATCCTTTGTATGGGTTGCAAAGAGAGCTCTGACAGATGGGATGAAGAATCAGCAAGTCACAAAGTGACAAATTAGGTTGATTAGGGTCTTTTAGTTTGGTTTTGTTTTGGACATTAAACAAATTGAGTGGCTCATATTAAAAGAGGACCGACTGTTGCTTTGCAAACTGTACATGGTAGAAAAGACCACATTTCATGTTACACCATCTACTGAGCACATCGACAGCCCAGGCTGCCCATCAGCTGGGACGAGTGGCTTGGGAGTGACTTAGTGTGGGGGGAAACCCATATAACTCCTTGGTCATTTTACACCTGAGAGTCTTGTCAGAAAGTTTTGTAAACTTGCCTTCTGGGGCAGACAAAGGAAAAAGTACCCCATAAAAAAATTTATGAGCCCTAGAGAACATTCTCCTCGGGAGTGATAAAACTAGCATCCAGAGAGCTGTGAATAACTTCAGGGAGAGGGAAAGTACTTGAGCTTCCCCTTGAACTGAAATGGTAAGATTTTAACTGGCACTGGAGAGCTTGTATCCGCAAATGGATCACAGTCAGTTTTGTATAAAGGGGTTTGTGTTTTCTTGACTATATATATTTTTCATTTACTGCAATTCAAAAAATAATGGAGAAATATGATGTACATGAAATTCACAATTAAGCTGTTCAGGCACTGCAATTTCAGACATTAATTTAATCAGGCCAATCAGAATTATGATGTTGGTCTGAAATTACATAATACATGGTTTCTGAGAAGGAGATGTATGTCGATTGGAAGCCCAATGGTTTCCTGGAAACAACTTCCCTAGATGTGGTTTCTATTTTTTTCTGATCCAGGAGGTGCTGTAACTATCAAAGAGCCACCTTGATATGCAGACTTTTCCTTAGATCAAATCGGATGAACTTTGTCCTCCAGTGTGAGGAAATATCCATTTAGTTGGCTGCCAGCTGGCAAGTCTTGAATTAATGCCTCTGTCTTCTGTGATAGTGTCAGTTCTGCTGCATCAAGTCCTAAGCAGAACTTCGGTCTAGGCAATGCAATAAAATTTGCTGGCACAAAACCACATGATACCCAAGAACTGAATCAGTACAGACACACATTCAACACTGGGCAGCAGTCTTGTCAAATCTCATAACTTAAGCAACCTGAGGTCTTCCTGAGAGGCTGGGAGAGAAAACTTGTGGGGAAGGATGTGAGGCAAATGGTTCAGCTTTACCCCAGTTGTGCCCCACCAGCCTGATGTCATGTCAAGTACCAGCTTGCAGGTGCAGGGTTATTCTTCAGCTGTTTGTCTGAGGCAGAACTGCAGGCTGGGAAGACCGTTTTGTGTTTGAATACGGGAATGTGACTTGGGAGAAATAAATTTGATTCCCAGCTTTACCAGAGGCTTCCCATGTGAGTGGGCAGCTTTGCGTGTTCCTTACGTACTCTGTGCCTCAAATATCGGGGCAAATTAAAAATGGTGCTGCGCAGCTGGAAGACTTGTGGTATCTTGAAATACAAGTTTACTATTAATTTTTTCTCTTGGTGCTGGAATCACAATGGTCAGCCCAGCAATGCAATGTTTATTATGATGGTACCAAAGCTGCAAACCAAGAATGAGCCCCCAGCATATTGGAAACAACACAAAGAGAGAATAAAACTCTCTCTTCCCCACAGTATTCATTGTTTTAAGGGTTTGTCTAAAGCAGAAAGTTATTCTGGTATCAGGTAAGGTGTGAATCAACACAGGGAAACCCATATAGCTTCATGGGCATCCTCTGATGCCAGATTAAAAGCACCTTCTTTCTGCTTGTATTTTTTAGTTTGTTTTCAACAGCTGCACTTTTTTGTAGGATTGCTATCAATGAAATATTTTAGTCTGGCATGGTTTACCTCCATAAACTCCAGTGTACAGAGTATTCTCTTCATCTCCTAAATTTCAGTGTGTTGTGCAGCTGTTTTCTGGTTTTTTTAATGTATATATATATATATATATATATATATATATGCTTTATATCCTTCCAGAGCTGGCTCTATTTTACCAGTAAACAAAATGATCCCATAAAACCCACTCTGTAAAGAACCGGAGATCTTTCTGAATGACACGTGCGCTATAAACGTGCAGCCAGTTGTTACAGCGGCTTCTGTGGTACCTGAGAGAATGACAAGATGAATCTCTCGTACCGGAGACTGAGGCTGGAACGGGGGGAATGGCGGGAGGTGGGTGGTACCGAAACAGCTCCCAGGAACAGAGGGGAACGACGTGTCCTCCAGTGATACAGAATCAGGCTCGTTCAAGAGTTACTCTAGTTAAAGATCTGGCCCATAAGCTGTTTCTCATGCCACGATTGATGTAGAAGCTATTTGCTGAACCGATTCTACAAATCTTCTTGATCAGTGGTTTGAGCTCCATCTATATTTTAATATACCTATGATATGATTAAAAACATGAATTTAATTAATGGGGAGAGAGAAATTACATTGTTAGTATAAGGACATTATGTCTGACCTAGTTCTGTGAATGTTAGGCAGGAAAGAGGGAGGCGTAAAAAGTAGAAGCTGATTTTTAATATACTGTGAACTGCTTATAGGCTGAGGACCATTCATTCCAGTGATTATTTTCTCATAATTTCCATATTCAGTTGCATCTGCTTCTAAACACAATTCACAAACTGACCTTACTTATTTCTAAGCCTATAAGGGGTATATTTTAAAAAGCAAACCCATCTGACTTAAATTCAATAGCAACATTTTAATTAATTCTGGAATACTTTCCCTTATTTATTCTGATTTCTTTTTCCTCTCCTACCTAGCTCTTAAGAGCAGAATCTTATGGGTTCCCTAAGGAATTCTGTTACCATAGTGAAGTTTTTCATTAAATTTGAACAGACAAAGCCTTGAGGGTATTGAAAAGTTTTCTGCCAAAAATTTATTATTTCCAAGAATTAATGGAAACCCCTCTTTTGGTGATCTGCTATATGCTATTCACTGTGGCTTTAATGCCTCAACAACTTGATTCAGATTTTCAAGTGTCTGTAGAGCTGTGTTCAAGATTTGCTGCAATGCTTGTTTAACTTTACAAGCAAATATATTCATATAAACCATATACACAATTAGGGAGCTTTATTTCTCTGTCTGAGAATATAGCTAAAGGACATAATCCTAAGGGAAGAAAAATTCTCAGCTCCCATTGACTCATGTTGCTTCCAGGTAGAAAAGGCACAGGGGCACCTGACATTGTCAGCAAAAGGGAGAACAATTCAGGAGGTTGGAATTTAAATAATTCTCAAGTTCCATCAAGTAGTCTGCTCAGGAGGTTTAATAAAGGACCAGGGAAGACTTGGGTTTATGCCTGGCACATGGAAGGAGATGAGAAGAAAATAATGGCATCTCTGCAGTTCCACTGGGCAAATTCTTGGAGTTTCATGAATAGAGCATTAATGAGCAGAAGACACATTGTCACGGCTGATTTGTGTCGCTAGAACCTGCACATCAGTAGTTTATGATGGACCTGATCGTCCTCCTACTGCAGCCAATGGCACTGTAACCATCAATTATTTCTTACACTTCTCATATATAAAATATCTCTGTTTGTACTTCATATAAGAATTGAGGGCTTATGAAATGTCCTGAGCTGACAGCCCTAGAGACTCAAGTTCTGTTTATTCATTGAGTAGGCTGAGCTTAACTTAGATTATTTCTGGAACTTCATCTCAAGGCTGTTGTGGCTGGACCCTCTCTACAGGCAGGAAGGTACCTCACCAGTGATTTCCTTTCACTTATCACATCCCCCAGAAGTGCTAAGGCAAACATCTTCTGCTGAACATTGTTACAAGGGCAGATAGAAATGACCCTCTGAATTTCATTTAGGACTAAACATGTCCTGCTTGTCAGCAAAAGAAGTGCATTACTTTTGTGCATATGTGGGCCTCTTTGGAGGAATTTCCCTTGCAAGGCCAAGTCTGACTGCTTGAGAAGTTGAATTTTAACGATCCAGGTTTGCAGAGCACTGAAGAGCCCTCGAATGCTGATGAGTTTGTTGTGACCAGCCAAGGGCACATTGAAACAACGACCTTTGGGTGAAAGGTTCTATATCCTCTTACCAAACCTCTAAGGCCTCCAGTCATGTTGACGGATTTATTTTCATGTTGCTTAGATATTAACTGTGTACACTAGAGTACAAAAAAATAAGCCATAGTCTTAGAGGCAAGTATTTAAAAAATTCTGGGAAATATTAATACTTTTATTAATGTTTCTAAATAATACTACTTTTCCTATAAAGCTGTAAAAGAGGCCATCTACAAAATCTTAAACATTTTAAATTGAGATTACATCCTTGAGGAAATCAATAGGCATTTATTATTATGTATTTAACTTGTATGGTTTCCTATGACAATATTGGTTCAAACAAAATTTTAACATTTTAAACTAGATGCAGTTCAAAAAAAATCATTCATCCTCTGCTAATTTGCCCGATGACATAGAAGTCGATGTATGAAATTTTTTTAATGAGATTAAAGTCGGGTCTAGGAATGAATTCATCTGGGGCTTTATGAGCTGCAAAAAATTCAATGGAAGCTCTAACTTTCACTTGGGAACAAGGAAATGTAACAGCATGGAAGAGACAGAATTTGAGAAGCATCAATTTATACAAAAAGATCAATATAACTGTCTTCTTGAAGTTTCACTACCAATAATAGTATGTTGATCGGTGGTGCTTCAAGGAGCTGGAAGGGATTTCTTTCTACATGATGGAACTGCATAGAAAGAGAGGAGCATTTCTGTGGGTTAATATCAGATATTGCCAGGTCTAATTGGATCACATGCCAGTACTTGCAAAAGAGAGGCTGGTCAAAAGAAATGTGTTTTTCCCACAATATTCAGATAGCAATGTCTTTAAAATGATGTTCAGTATTTTGCAGTATAAGTTCCTTATTTTTATGACAATTTTGAGGTATTCCATGAACAGTATATCTAAATAAGCCACCTTCTCCTACAGTCCACAAAATGCACTGAGTAAATGGTGATATCTCTTTCTAGAACTTGAGCCTAAAAGGAATAAGATCCTACTAGCACTCTTGAGTAATGGAGTTATTTTTTCAATGTCAGTGATACGGATTGGTATTTCTGGCACACTGACAGCCCATAATAAAGGTCATAACACTTGCTGTCTCCAAACTCCCAGTGACTCGAATGGGAGTTCCAAGTGCACAGTACTGAGCCTAAGAATTATGGCTTGACAGAAGCATGTCTGCTAAGAGGAATTTCTGATAAACACCAGGTGAAAAACAACCTCGACACTTCTGGGACAAGGGAGGAGAGGGAGAGAGGGAAAGCTGTGTGCAATTTCTTCATTTCTGCTCATAATAGTTAATCCTTGCACTGTGTGTTTCATCTGTGGACTTCTGATAATAAAGATGCAAGTGCCGTATAATAATTTTAGGCGCAGGGAAATGAGTTGATTAATCCAAATCCTTTGATAGAAACAGGAACTAGTTCTCCAGCTTCTAAACTCTTACATAGTCCCGAGAGAAGGCCTGGGATTTCACTGCTTCCCGTGTTCATTTCTATAAAACCCAACTAAAACATTTTCTGACAGTATGAACTTTTTTTTTTGAAAACTTGCTTGTAGTGATTTTGTTCAGTTTAGCAAGGAAAACTGTTTTCCATTTTATTTTTTACATATACACACAAATACATATATGCATATATATACATATGTTGCCATTTTTCAGACTTTTTTAGTGAGCCATATTTTGTTCCACGTTAATTAAGCCAATCAATGACTCATTATAAATATGGTAATCCTGTAAGACGTATTTAAGGCAGGACCAGGGTGACAGCAGGGCTAATGCCTCATGCAATTAAATTATACTTAACAAAAGTCCTTTGGCTTTGCAGCCTTTATGGGTGACACTGACTTGAAGATCTACATGAGTTGATTCCTACACAAAGTAGGGTTGGTATAAATGCTATTACATACCTGATTTAATCTCATATAGCTTATTTTGTACCGCAAAACCATGCTTTCAAAGTTTGCTGGCAATGTCACCCTAGATTCCAATTACTTGTCACAATGTCATTTGTTGCCAAAAAACTGATTATTTTCTCAAAAGGTGGATGGGAAAATATAACAGAGCTGTGAGTAAAGCTGCTAAAATATTCCTGGTTTTCATCTGGGTCTGTCATGGAGCCAATAAGCAACGTTAATGTCTCCTCCCTACCCGCTTCACTCTGTTGGGCTCCACATTAGACCCCAGACCCTGGACACAGAGGGGCCAGTGAGGTTTGGCTAAATTCGGGAAAGCCAAGAATGAAAAGGGAATAAACACTTGTTCAGACTGTGGACCAAGCTTTGTCTCTGCTCTCTGAGAGTTCAGCAGCAGAGACACAGTGAGGTGAGGAAAAGTGAAAGGACAACCTATGGTTTCAAGCCATATATACCTACTGGACAGAGAGAAAAAAACACATGGCAAATCTGTTGTGATAACAGCTGGCACTCTGCAGCCCCTGAGAAAGGTTCTGAGTTTCTCTCTTTAGACTTTGTTACAGGCTGTCATGTGCACCACACCATTTCTTTTCACTTTCAACATGAATAGCTACCTGAATAACTACTGGCGAGCGGGTGCAGGGTTGAAAGCGCTTGCATTTATACAAATAACTGAAAGCTTAGTGCCCAGGGAGAGAGAAAATCAGCTTACGCTAATCATTAGAAGTCAGTCAGGTAGGACTTGTGGATGGTACATTTGCACATTTGCTGCTGTTGAAATTGGTGGTAGTGGGGAAGCATTTAAAACAAATTTTCTCTGTTTTCTCTTGCATGCGGTGTAATCAGAACCCTTTTTTCTTCAATGAACAGAAGAGTTCTTGGGAAAAGATAATAAATTTAGTAATTTTCTTTTGTGGCATTATGATACATGTTTTATGATGACTGTACAATGTTTGCCTACCTAGTTCTGTCTTTGAGTGATTAATCTTTTTTATCCTCGGTTGTAAATTGTTTTGTTTCTTTGGGCTCTTCTTTTGTCAAAGGGTTGTTGTGACATGCTGCTGAACTGAGTGAGATTATCCCAATTACATTTTACTGATAATATTTGTTATCTGATGCCTTCCATATGAATACCTGCATGGGGTGAAATACTGCCTTTCATTTCTGTGTGATCTTGCTTTACTCATAGGCAATTTGCGCACTAATTATGAGCTGCAAAGCAAGAGGTTAATTACGAAAATCAGTAACTAATGGACCCTGGATCAACGTGTGATTTAACACCCTAATCACCAAGAATGGGAATAGTTGGTGCTGGTGTGGGGCTGTAGTTATTTCCCTACTCTTCCCGCTTCTATGGATGGCCTCGGGGAAGTCCCTTGAATTCTGTGCTGCAGAAGGCACATTTCTATAAGGAAAACTGACTCCTTTGGGGTGGATGAACCATCCTTATCTTCTGGTATAATGCTTATTTTATAGAGGATTCGTGACAATAAACACAATCATAGTCTGGCAGCAAAGTGCTAGAGATGTACAGAAACAATTCTCCTGGTTAAGTTTGGATGCTCCAGGTCATCTGCCTGGATCCCCCATACTTCTAGGCAGACCTATAATGCCAGGTCCCAACAAGAGAATATGCCTCTCCAGAATTAGGCAGCTAATTCATAGGAGCCTAAGGATAGGGAGGATGTTGAAGACTCATTTGTTGCATCTCTATTAATTTTTTCTCAGAGCACAATTAAAAATGTGACATTATTTTTAGAAAGTTATTGTTAACTGTTCTTTTCAGCAGTCACGTTTTCCATTTTCATATTGTTGTGACATCTCCTGTATGGCTATGGCAGTTGCATGAATTAAGTTAAGTGCTGTTGTTCAGCTTGATTACCAGGAAACTGAAATATACCCCTCATGGGTATCATCTGTCACATCGCTAAATACAAAACCAACATAAAGCTCTGCTTGTTTGTGTAAAAGCCTTTCACACCGTGCTCTGAATCTGCTTCTGTGAGGAACTGAATGTCTCCTCCTGCTGCCAGAGCCCTCTTGGTGCTACACTGATGTCCTGCGATACAGGAATTTTGCTGTTTTGGACTTCTGAGGTTGCCAAGGTCTTTCATAGGAAGTCTCCTCAAATTCTCAAATTCATCCATCTCCAAACCTAGAAATGACTTTTTTGTGCTTCATCTGGGGAGGAATGCAGAAAGTGTAATTCATAGACTCTTTGCAACTACAGACACATGTTCCTCTCAGTTGTAAAGCACGACAAATTCATAATCCAATTGCTAGAGCAGAACTGAACTTTTCCTATAATCATTAATTCCATTTATGCCCCCAAAGTCACAGTATTCATGTTGGTGAAACACTTGGAGGTAAAAATAGAGATGAAAATATTGTGGTAATTCTTTAATGTGCCACATCTCTTCAAAACTTTTGTGACATTATTTCCCTTCTGTCCTCCTTGTGTCATCTTCAACATGGCCTGTATGCTCGTGCCTTCTGTGCATTGTTGATTTAATACTTGTCCTTGTTTCACTTTTATGACTCAAGTGCCTATTTTAGGCTTCTCAGAATCTGTTCTCCAAGTGGTTTGAGCTGTGTTAGTTTGCATGCCCTACTTTGTGAACATGACTCAAGAATGACTCAGGGTCTTGAAGAGTTAGAACATGGAAGAGTCTCTTAGACTTAACGAGAAAATTGGCTGCTATCAACTCTAAAAGCATGCTTGTACAGAACACACACGCTAACATCACCTAGCCTTATATTCTAAAAGAAAAAAGCTTCTATATGTTTAGCTATTTCTTTGAGAAGCTCCAATATCTCTTTTATAAAAGATCTGCATTTTAAAGAGCATACAAGCTTAAAACAACAGATAATTAATTCTTTTCATCTTAAATCAACGTTTGGAAGATTATTTTATTTCCTCTTCCATATCTTTCCTCTCCTTCCCCAATTAATACAGTCGTGATTTCACACAGTCCCCTGATCAGGCACTCATGATACCTTGGGCATTGTCTGCTTTTCAGGGTAGGACTGAGACCTGAACCCTGAGTGACTTTTATGTAAGTGTTGACTAAATTAGTTGACCCAGCCTGCCCTCAAGAATGCTTCTGAGGTGCTCAGAAAATACAACAGTGTATGTGACATACATAATAAAAAGAGACTTTTGTCCCTTCAATGCTAGGATTCCAGGAAATGAAAATTTCACCGTGACCTGATTAGAAGCCTACTTCTTTATTTAAAGAAGTTGCAATTCAAACAAGCTTTGAAATGAATAAAGAAGTTCATACTTTGAATTTTCTGTAGGAACTGCTTTCATTTTTGATGTGTATGGTTAATAATAGCTGGACAGACAGCAACTGTGCAGTTATATTTGAGAACTAATGGCTAGTTGATAATCATTTTTAGTGAAGAGCACAGAGGTATTGCTTTGTTTGTAAATCAGCCCTGAAAAAGGCTATACTGAGAGAAGTTTCACGTCTCTGCTTTCCATCTGAAAAGGAGGGAGTAGCAGCAACAAGTTGTTGCTTCCTCTGCGTGGGTACATGCGTGTGTACGTGTTTGTCTCCTGCCTGTTGGTAAGAGGATGGCACCAAGAACTTGAAAGCTGCTCCTGAGTGCTTCTCAACGTGTTTATCTTCAGAACGTCCCCTGGAATTAGGCTCGTGGTTTTGTTCCCACTTCCCACCCAGGCTGACTGGTGGTCTGTGCCATGCAGGGCTCTCCAGTGGTACTTGAGCTCCCTGGAGTGCTGGGGGCCCCATCAGAACAGTGATTCAGCCTCTTTCGGAGGAGCGGGGCACGCTGACCTGACAGACCTATGCAGAACGACTTGTGCTGCTTCTGAGGTGTCTCCCATGGCACGGTGCTAAGCTGCTTGATTTGCCCCAAAATCACACTGAAAGTCTGCACCAGTGTAAGAAACTCAGCCGCGTCCCCAGCTCCCTGGGCAGTGCGTGGATCCCAGAGCATCCTCCTGATGCTCCTGTCTCATGCAGTCTTGCAGCCCGGGAATGCTGCTGTGGAGCCTGTTTCTTTCTCCATGCAGAAAAAACAGGCCTCAGTTCCTCTGTGTCTATGAAAAAAAGTCCTCACACAGTAGCAGTTATGGTGTTGACTTCATGAAAAGGTTTTCATCTTACCCGCTTACAGAATTAAGTAGGAATCTTAATGGCAATATATTTCAATAGGTGACTTAGAATACTGGTGTTAGTTTTCTGAGGAATAACCCATCGATCCTCCTGAAAATCTCTCATGCATTTAATTCATAATGACCTGTCATTTTAGAATGGACTTGTCCTTTTATACAGTTAACTTGACATCTTGAAAGGCCTTTTAGAAACAGCTATGTTCTCACTCTGTGAATCAGTCTTCTGCAGTGGCTTAAGTTGGACTCTATATAATTTCAAAAATCTAAATGATGATCCTCAGAATTTGGGGAGTGTTTCTACAGATGTGTCCTTTTGAGCCTACTTGGAAAACACTGCGGAGAGCCAGCTATGAAGCTGAAAAGGAAACTAAGTAAAGGACTGTGTTACAGCTATTAGCTACCTTCAAAAAGCATAACAAAAGGTGAAATAAAACACAAAGTGTTTTATAATACACAGCATAGTTTCTTAGCCAGTCACGGATATTTACTTAATAAAAGGTGTCCTTGATGTGGCAAAGAAACTGCTGTATAGAGTTACATATTTTTAGACTGTACCCTGTGCTTTAGTAGTTTTAAGATAAACTGTTGAGGAAGAAAGAGATTATGAGAAAGCTCTTATGCCAAAAATTAATCCGGTGCATTATGATAACTTCACATGCCTCGAGTTATGCTTTTTGCACACGAGTAGATGATCGAGATATTCTGCTATGCAAAGTGCTTTATTTAAAAATAAAATAAAAAGAACAACAAAAAAAGTTTAGGGTGAACATTAAATTTCTGCTTGACATACAAAGGTTTCAAGGCAAGTGATAGGCAAAATTTATGCGATTAATATTCTTGCTTTCATGCTACACTCTCTGTCCTGTGACCAAAAAATTGGAGTACGTGTTACACACCATTATGCAGCAACACAAGAGCAGGGTCTACATTTTTTTGAAAGCTTGTCTATCCACTCGGCATTTAATATTCCTTTTATGTAGTGCTCTGGGACATAAAACCACACCATATTCCCGTAATAGTTGTATAAACACTGAAGGTTAAATTGTACAAATGGTCTATGTCTAAACACTTGATATCAAATCTATGCAGCTGACTGAGGAAGACGCTTTAAAGAACCAAACAGATCTCTCAGCGTGCAAGAGTATTGTCGATGTGACATGTAAAAAATATACTGAGCCTATGATATCTTCAACAAGGAAGGAATTGCTACTTTCTGTACTAAGGAACTAGTTTTGCCAAATGAAGAGGAATCAAGATCCACGGAAATTGGACTTTCTCATCAATGCACTTTCTTCACAACTTGCAAACTTGTTTTTAGAAAACATCTTTCATTACATAATGGGAGAAGAAACTTCAATTGCAGCCACTGTCAAGAGTGTAGAGTAATAGCAAAATAAAATGCAGCCAATGTCCATTCTGGTCAAGAAAGAAATCCAAAGATTTACTGTTATTTGAGTTGCAAAAATGTTCCTCAAAACTTTCTCTCTGTGGGAAATACCATGGGGAATATATTCTTTAATAGTTCTTGGTATTTTTTGTAAAAGAGTTGGCATTGGGTTTCAATGACAATTTATCTTCAGTGCATAATTATTTAATAATTTGATTAGTTATGTTTTATTGATATATTTTCACATGTAAAATCCTTTTGTTATATATATCTTCCCAGCAATTATATCTATATAATTACATTATGGAAGATATAAGCTGCTACAGGACAGCCTTTTGTCTGCTTGAATGTTACTATTTTTTCAAAACAACTGCACATACAAGCATTAAAATAATTAAATTGCCCTCATTACAGTGGGACTCTGGTTAACAATTTTCAATTATAAGACTAACAAATTCAATGCTGTTACAAAATCGTGGGTCAAACATAACTGATTTCAGTTGTTTTACAAAGTAATTTGTATGCTCTTTTTAAAACAAGTAACTTTTTCATAATATTAATAACCACACACAGAATCTGACCTTACAGTAATTTGCTTTACTTGGTTATGGATTATTGCAAACTATGACTTGCAGTACACTAGCAAATTAAAACTACCTAATGTAATCATTTATATGTACTCTATAGCAAGCTGCATTTTCATTTGATTTTAATTGGTTCTTGTTGTCAGATCAGGAGCAAACAGAGCCCAAAATGTGTAGATCTTGGAAACACTAAGCAGCGAAGTTTCCAGCTCCAGCAGATTCCCTTTGATGTCGTTCAGAACTGGGTTAAGGGCGTTTGCGCGCATTCAGAGCTCTTGGAAATCTCCTGGTGCTCGAAATCCAAATCCTGCTGCAAGTAGTTAGCAAATAAATCCATTCCCTCCTCAGGTAAAATATGTGGTGTCTATATCCTTCCTTGTGGCCAGGAAGGCCAATGGCATCCTGAGCTGTATAGAAGGGGGGTGGTCAGTAGGTCAGAGAGGTTCTCCTGCCCCTCTACTCTGCCCTGGTGACGCCACACCTGGAATATTGTGTCCAGTTCTGGGCCCCTCAGTTCCAGCAGGACAGGGAACTGCTGGAGAGAGTCCAGCGCAGGGTGACAAACATGATGAAGGGAGTGGAGCATCTCCCGTGTGAGGAAAGGCTGAGGGAGATGGGGCTCTGGAGCTGGACAAGAGGAGACTGAGGGGTGACCTCATTATGTTTACAGATATCTAAAGGGTGAGTGTTAGGAGGATGGAGCCAGGCTCTTCTCAGTGACAACCAATGATACGACAAGGGGTAACAGGTTGAAACTGGAACATAAAAGCTTCCACTTAAATCTGAGAAAAAACTTCTTCTCCGTAAGGGTGCCAGAGCCTGGCCCAGGCTGCCCAGGGGGAGTTGTGGGGGTTGTGGAGTCTCCTACTCTGCAGACATTCCAACCCGCCTGGACACCTTCCTGTGTAACCTCATCTGGGTGTTCCTGCTCCATGGGGGGATTGCACTGGATGAGCTTTCCAGGTCCCTTCCAATCCCTGACATTCTGTGATTCTGTGATCTCGTAAGTCAGGATTTGGCCTGTCATTGGATCTTTTAAACCACAATCCAACTGCCCTAATTGTGAGCAGCAGTTTGCTACAGCAACTGTAAACTTCAGTGTTTTGTTTTGTTTGTTTTTTTTTTTGTTCTTCACTATTGTTGATTCGGTTTGTCTGTATAAATGAGCCCAAAAATTCAGATTCAATAGTCAAAAAAAAAGCACAAACGCATTTCAGTATCTGAGAACATCAGGCACCAAAGGGTGGTTGAATCTTGGTTCAAGAGGGGCGCTTATGGCTCTTGGATTCAGCTCTTGGATACATCCTCTCTTCATGAGTTACACCAGTGCGGTTGTTGGACTGTGGTGCTGCCACTCGGAAAAAACAATTTAAAAAAAGAAAAAAATTGATTTTCCGTGATTTTGAAAACAGGGCTGAGGATAAAGGTAGATGTTGAAGTAATTCGGTGCTCCAGGTGAAGTTTCAGGGGGAATTACCCTCTCTTTCCCTCTTTGTAACAATGCAGATTCAAACACATTATTCTGTTTCATATGTGAGTTTAGCATGACACAAAATCCAACCAAAAACCCACAGCGCATCTATGATTTATTTAGCTGAGATCAAAGACATACAGCTGCAAAGAATCTAATTAAAATTTGATGATGCAGCAGGCAGGCTACATCTATTATTTAATTTGGAGGTTGTGATCTTATACAAAATTAGCTTCCAGATTTCACTTGCACTCTTGGGCTGCAAATATACTTGTACTCAATCATTTTGATATGAAGTTGAATCACCAAAAATTTCACAACAGATCCTTAGGGTGTCCTATGTGGAATTCGTTGTGAGGAAAGGAGCTAATAAATTCCAACTTTGGAGCAGCTCAAGCACATTTCTGCCCACATGGTTGCTTAGCACTAGTAGTTAAGCTCGTTTTGCTTGAAGGGCCAAGACTGGTATATTTTGGAAATTTGAGTGATTAGAGAGGCATGTTCAGGGTGGACACAGACACAGCTTTTGACCTTCTCAACCTACTTAATGAATTCCTGAAATAAGCTTTAGATTTTTTTTTTTTAAAGGTTATTGGCTTTCTGAATAATTCTGTTTGTTTCATGAAACAGAACAGTACAGAACTAAACAGTCTAATTAAAGTTTCCTTTTTCTTGTTTAAAAGAAAAGAATCCATGTCCTTTCTGTCATCTTGTTGATAGAAAATTGGGTAAGATATTACTACAATAATTAATTTTAATGGGAAATCGTTACAAATCAACCAGGTTACGCAAAGTCTCCCTTATAAAAGTCAGAATGCCTTAAGCTGATGTTTTTGGCTGATCTCTACCTTGCTGGGTGCCCATGTTCATAAGAAATGATTTTCACATCAACAATGGAATTTTATCTGGAGCTTAAGACTGTCAATTTTAATTCTGGTTATCTGTTCCACTGCTATTTTAGTTCTTTTATAGTACTTTCAACTATTTTCAACTGCAGACTTTGACTTTTTCTGGATAGTGGCGGTGAGGGCCACAGAGAAAGAGTAACAGGACTCTTGGCTCTGAGATTGAGGGAGGAGAACAAAAGTAGGCTGAGAAATATTGATCTCACTTTCTTTAATGCATTTACTGTTTGGTCTGGGAATCAGTTGTGAAATACAGAAGATGTACACTGCCAGAATCCACAGGGTTTACTTGGGATTTGGTATCTTCACTAAGAGCACCAGGGGAGTCTGGAGAGAATGTCTGTCCTTAATTATGTGCCGAGATACTTCTCCATCTATCGTATTTCTTTTATGACCACTGGTGCGTTTGCACTTCTTTTTTTTTTCTAAGGTACCCAGTGGTCTAATTCTGGCTTTTTTCGACTTAAAAAAACAAAAGACAAAACAAACCCAAATATCCAAATATTTTTTTTTTTCCTTCTTAATAAATAAGGTAGAAAGTTCTTTATGCTGTTTTTAATTGTATTTCACTACAGAGAATTTAGCCAAAATATATCACAGACAGATTAAAAGGTTGATTACTTATATCAATACCATCAACCTTCAGATTTTGGATTCACCTGCTTTGTGATGAGTTTGGATGTGAATATGGCTTGAAAGTCATTGAGTTCTCAGGATTAAAAGTTTCAAACTGGAGTAGAAGGCAGAAATAAACGTACATGAACTATGGAAGCTCCAGTTTTGAGGAGGATTTCACTAACTGGCAGACCAACTACTTCTAAGTCAGTCTACTACTGATGAAGTATCATGCAAATGATTGAAATGAGAGATTTTAATAATGCAGAGTGGGCCTAAGATGATACATATTTTTGATTACTGTGCTGTCTGTTTGGATTTTTTAATATTAAGCTTAATCAAAGAAAAAACAAATTTCAGTTAATGAAAGGGGAAAAAAATGTGATCCAAATCTTTAGGGAGATACAGCAGTTAATTGGATTTCAAGTACTGTAGCTACATGCTCAATAATGTTCCATTTTCTTTTCAGGATTTGAGTTGTTTAGTTCCATTAGCCTTAATGTACAGGGTCAGCTTTTAAATTATGCTGCACTAGTCTACTGATTATTTCTTTTGCCTCATTCTTTCTCTTTTGCCTACCTGGCTTCTCAAAGCCATGACCTGCCTTGGCAGAGGTCGCTTGCCATGGCCACCAGAGAGCCGCTCTGGGATCATGGGTCCCTTTCCTAACGATCCCATCATCCTTCCGAGCTCAGAGCTGTGTCTGTGGCTCTGAAAACAATGAACCGAAGCTACTATTTTCTTCTTAAAATCAGCGTTTACCAATAAACCGAGTCTTCGAACTGCAAAAAAATTTGAAGAACTTCAGTTGGCAACATTCACTGTAACTTCTGAATACAAATGAACAGATCCTGAGGGTTTATTTTAAATTTCAGGTTAACAAAAGAAATTACTGCGTGTGATGCTGGGATAAATTCATATTCTAGGGGAAGCGTTTTCAGTGTTGGGAAGGAGAGAGGTTCTGAAGCAGGGCAGGTTAGGTTGTCAGGTTGTTTTTATTCACACAGGATCAATCTCCTTCCTTTCTTATTGACTGAAATTTCAGCATGCCACTATTGTTGCTGTTTGTGTCTAGAAAAGCAAATGTTAATGTGGCTTTAGCTTAAAAACAGACTTGCTAAATGTAGGTGGAATTGGGTGACAAAATTTAAGTGCCTATTATGGCTTCCCACATAATGGGATTTGTTAAAAGCATTGACTTCACTTCTTTGAAGCTTGTTGGCATTTGATTTTGATGGGTTTAGGTAGACAAATACCAAGTAATTTGCCGAATCCAATTTTTGACATGTGTTTAAAATCTGATGTGTTCTCTGGGTTTGAATTGTGAATGCTTTCTCTTTACGGAAATAAGCCTTTTTTCCAGTGAAAACCAGAGTGACAGATTAGAGTGATGTTGGCCATTACATCTATATTACTTGATTAATTACAAAACAACGTGACAATACACATAGCATTACTTTTGCACTCAATTCTACCCTCAAATTTCCATATCCTTCAAAGAAGAAAAGCGTTCCACCAGTATGACTAGGAGTAAACAGAGGTAGCGATGAGAAGTTCCAAAAGCACTATGGAAATGCCAGTCTCCAGAGACAACATTTAGTTTACCCCAAGTTTTAAAAATGTGTCAGCGTTGTTTCTCTTCCAAAGAAACACACAATGCTTCAGTGAACCTGACATCTTTTGGAGCTGACCCTATTAATTATTTTTGACTTACAGTGTACTCTACATCCACAGGGATTTGCTGAGGATCAAGTACACTATTGTCAAGGGCTTTTATTTCTCTTTTAAATGTACTTGTGTGTGCTAGAGAGTTTATATGTAAAACAGTCTATTAGTGGATGCTATGTGATAGATAGGTTTAGAGAAATGAATGCATCCATCTTGAGGGAAAAACATGCATCGGAGATTATTAAAACACACTGTAAATATTGTATCTATACTGCTCAAAAATTCAGCATATAACTACTACGCACGGTATCTGATTTTCCTGCAGATCTTACAAGAATCCTGTTCTCAATTACAAAAATATCACATTTGAATTCCTGCACTAAATCTGGAAGACTTGCTCTGCATTAGCACTGGTGTTACAGAGCAGATTCTCAGCCTGTACATTGTTTGTTCCTTGGAGACCACAGGCAGTGAGAAGGTGATAAAGGGAATGGCACGTTAGTTACACAGCAAAAAGAAAGGTACTGACAGTTGGGGTGAGCAGTGTGCTGAGGAGAAGACAACATAGATGCTGAGAAAATTCATCCTTTTTCTCATTCTTTTTCATTCATCCAATGGAGAAAAGATGTGAATGATAGAAAGGATGAAGATAATAAAAACGTGCCTTTGTGCAATGAACAGTCATTTCCCCATTGCCCACCCATGTCTTAAGTTTTATGGAATTATTAAAAAAAAAAAAAAGACAGAGAACAAAGTTTTTGGTTTGTGGTTTTTTTGTTTGTTTGTTTGTTTGTTTTTTAAATAAACCCATAACTTCTCAATAATTCCAATAATTTTGCTTTTATCAAAAATTCAGCCGAGGTCTAAGGCTCCATGGTAAAGCAGCTGCTACCCAGGGTGATTCTGAGTTTAAAGCCAAGCCAGACACATCCGTGCAGGTCTGGTCTGAGACAGACCCTGCCTGCACAGGAGCGTTTGGTATAGAAGGTAGCAAAAAACTTATTGAAAATCAGGAATCACAATGAATTGCCTTATCATTGTCAGAGTTTTATGTTGCAAGACTGAATTTAGAAGACAGTGGGGGGGGGGCACAATTACCCTAGAAAGTGGTTTATCTCTTGCCCATGGTAATACGCCAATCTCTAGATTAGACCTTGCAAACTCCGGTCAGAACTCTTGACTCTTTATTTTGCTCTATCACCTTAGGCAGGACATGCCAATGTCTTGTACCTCTGTGGAGGCCATTCTTGGTGTATGAAATACTGATGTGAGACAGATGCAATATCTACAGAAAACCTGAAAACATTTACAACTTCAGGGTGCACCTGGAACCTAAGGGCAGCCTAAAAATGCATCTTCATTGCCCCTGAGAACGAAGGATCTTTTCAATGAATATGTAAAATGCAAATGCCGTGACATGTGCAAGCAGAAGCCAAGCTGGTTGCTCAAATTAGTTTAGACTTCACATACTCCACCCCCACCTTCTGTTTGACAAATGGATGCATAGATGGTAGAAAAAATAAAAGTTGAACCCCCCCCCCAACCCTGAAACCAAACACCCCCCCCACCCCCCCCCAAAACCCAATCAACCATGGGAATGAACTAATTCTCCTGTCACTCAAGTAGTTATAAAACAAGCCAAGCATGTACTGAAGGTGAATGTTAATGACTACAGAGGCAGACAGATGGTCTGAATTTCTTTAGGTGGTTCATCACACTTTATTATTCTCAAAAAAATTGTCTTTGATAAATGGATGCAACGTTAAAAAGATATTCAGGCAACATACGGGTCACCTTTTGATTATGGTCAAAGAGTACATTTGAGATGTTTCTGCTACTTTCTGATTGGTTGCAAATACAGGCTGATTTTTTTTTTGGTGGTGTATTGTTTTTGTGGAGGTTTATTTGGTGCATTTTTGTTGTTTTTGTTGTTGTTGTTGTTGTGTGGTTGTGGGGTTTTTTTTGTTGGTTGTTGTTGTTTGTTGTGTTTGTTTTGTTTTGTTTTTAATGAGAGGTAATCAGTATGAAACCCCATTTCTTTCCTGAACTCACTAACATAGTTGCTGGTACCTCCCAGTCCCTGCTGGGAAGTCCAGTGTGTTCTGGATCCTTCAGGAAATGCTTTTGTGTCCCAGATCCCTCAGCCAGCCCCAGGCAGCTGTTCCAGGAGCAGGAACTTTTTCTTTGCTATGTTGAGTAATGATTATGAAAAATATATGCACATCCAACTAACCGAAGGAGAATGAAAATGAGCTGGCGAGACACCAGCTGCTCACACTGATATGGTAAAGGCTTTTCTTTGCTCTACAGACAAATCGAATGGTGTCTCAGGAAGAGAAGGCGGCTTGTCCCATGACATCCTTCTCTTCCTGCCCTCTCATAGGAGAAACAATTTGTATGGACAATCTGTATTTGCACAGGGGGATACCAAGTCAGCTCTTTAACTCGTATCACCACATCCTTGAGTCTCCTCCCTACTTGATCCAAAAATAAGAAACAAACACCAACTCAGCCAACCCCAATTTTGCAGAGACACAATTCTTTATGTTCTCAGCAGTTGTGTGTTATTCACCAAAAATATTAAAATACTGCTGCTGCGTAGTGTGTAACTTGTATTAGGCTTCCCATTAATATGTAATAGTGAATCAAGCACACTATGCCTCGAATTCCATTATCAGTTCACCTGTGTAATTGACCACCATCCCATGGGAACAGATACTGCGTTTCAGAGGAGTTGAACTCCTGCAAGCTGGACAGTCAGATAGTTCTGGCCAATTTAATTATGCAAATGGAAATTCGGTTTCTCGGGAATATATTATCAGCATTACTTCAAAGACTTGCATAGAATTCTCTCCTATCATCTTTTTATGGGTTCTTTTTCTTTGTTGCACAAGTGAAAATGAAATATTACAATACATGGAGGAAATTTGGTGAGAAAATAAATGAGTTAGATACATTTGCAAATGTCTCTTGTTCCAGTTAGAGGCCGGTAAGCCAGGAGTAAGGAGAAAGAAATTCATTCTTTCTCCCTCTCCTGTCTTGCACAAAATGCTTTTACAGAAAAATTCTGTGGAATTTCAATGAAAACAGCATTACAGGTATTTTAAATCACATCAAAGAATTTAATAGAATGTCTAGCCTGTAGCATTCTAATATGTATAAAAAAACCACCTCATTGTAAAAAGGAAATTTTCTCATAAAACCTTTTATTTTGTAGAAATGATTTCTTTACAATTTTAAAGGATTCTACATAACGCTCTAGGGGTATCATAGCTTAAACATTTTATGCCCTTCAAAAGTTAGCGTGGTGAAATTAGTCTAGGAATTGAAGAACGGGTGGCATTTTGCACTCTACTGGGAAACATGAAAGTTGTATGTGAATGCGTGTAAAGTTCGAGGCACCTGAAAGACTCTTTCCATATGAAAGTCTAATCGAGAACCTCAGCACACTCTTGGAGTCCCTCTAATGCAATTATATTAAATAAATAAGGGTACTTAGACAGTTATTTTATAAATTCCTTTTAACATTTTGATGAGTTACTCTTCTGTTTCCCCACTTTTGGTCTTTTCTTGGGTTCACTAAGAGGAGACCCCACAGGAGCAGTCAAGTACAAGACTTTCTACCCCCCCATCTCTTTTTCGGCGTTAGTATAAGGCAGAAGCACTGATCTGCATAAACATCTTCTCAAAGCAAACTTATCTCTGGGACTGGCTTTTAATTTTTAGAGTTTTATTTAATTAGTGCATAATTTCTTTTTGAAAGAGAATTCTTTGAAGTAATTTCTAATCTCTCATAGAAGTGGACATATTTATAACTTCAGGTATCATTCCCAAGGAGCGATGGTAACTATGACTGTAAGTGCAGGTCAGAGCTTCTAACATATCCCAATAGCTTTGAGTGTTAAAAAGCCATAAAATAGGTTCACATTTCCATTTTTATAGTCTGAGCACATCTTTCTACGATGCAGGACAGCTTGTGGGCAATCAACCTGTCTCATGATCTCAGACAAAAAGTCGACTTCTGGAAGTTCTTAAAGGGCAGGACCAAAATATTAACTCAGGGCAAGAGTTTTTTGCCATCATGAAACCTACTGCAATAGTCCTGCCATTGAGGCTGAGCTGGCTGCAGGCCTCTCTCTTCTCTTCTCTTCTGTTTTCACAGTTAACCCATTTTTGGCCAACAAAGTTCTGCACTGAAGTCAATAATTACTAGTAATATTAATTTCCTTTAATTTTAATGATGTAAAAATAAATTATCTGAAAGAATTGTTTAATCTACTTTAATTGAGAAAGAAAAATTTACACCTCCAAAGCATGGATCATCTCTACCTAGAAAAACACCCCCATTAGTGCTCTCCATTAATTCCACAGAGAAACTAGATGAATAATGTGCAGTAGGATGCTCTAGTTAGGTGAAGGAAATAATCTCTAAATGAGCAGATCTCTGTGCTTTGGTTAAATTACTAAACATCAATATCACACGAGGTCTCTAGAATTGTTTCTGGCCCATCTTCACCTTCATGTATTGGCATTTTATTGTGGTTTAGAATCAGGAGAAATTAAGAAATATGTAGATAAGTTTCTGGCATTAGATATTTCATAAAACAGAGTAAGAGAGAAGTCATTTAACATGTGATTTGCATCAAGATTTGTTCCTTATATTGATCTGTTTAATCCTTACTTATTGCTTTAGTTCAAGTACATATAGATGCAACTACTTGGTTATGTAGAGACCTACTTGGTCTGTGTCTCTAATGTGACAACCAGGTCTGTTTTGTCCACATGACAGCCAGTTTTCCAGGTTTTTGTGTTTTGTTTGGGGTTTTTTTGTTTTTTGTTTGTTTTGGTTTGGTTTTTTTTTGTTTTTGTTTTTTTTGTGGTTTTTTTTGTTGTTGTTGTTTTGTTTTTGTTTGTTGTTGTTGTTTTCTGGTTTTTTTTAATGAATAACAACTTCCCAATTTCTGCCCATCACTTAGTGACTAAGTCACTGACTTCTGGGTCCTTTTTCTTCTCTGCCACTGCCTGCCTCTTCAATCCTGCATTCCTTTGTCTCTTTTGTCTACGGAGCATGAGACTTGTCAGCACAATGAATCATCTGGAGTACTTAGGTCCTTGTTGGCTTTTAATCAATCTTCCCATTTTTATTTATTAGCCCATTTTCCATTGACACCGTACAGCATAAGGCCTTCCCCAATGAGCTGGTAATGAAACCAGTAGGAACTGTGGATAATCAGTCCTTGGTTGAGAGGTAGTCACTGTCTCAAAGAACTGTGCTAAAAAAGTAATTATAGCCCAAACTGTGAAACTCTCAAAGGCTTTTTATGAACACTCTATTCTACATGCACATTTCAATTTACAAGGTTCATTTGAATCAGTGGCTAAAAAGAGTAATGCATAACATGGGTGATGGACACCCAGCACTTCAGATTTACACATTCAGTTGATTCCTTAATGTCACAATTCAGTGACACCATCCATTTCTTCATTGTCTAATTCATTGGTGTAATACTTTTGATTGAGAGACAGTTTGACACTCTTGCGGGTTCCATGGTATGGGATTCTCTTAGTGTCTCATACTCCCTCTTCCAATTTCACACCAATAAGCAGTGCAAAATTGAGAGAGAAAAGCACAAAACGAAGTCTTCATGAACGCATGACTGAAAATGTTGACGATCCAGTCACAGCTGACAAAAGCTTGCTGGTGGGCTGCTCTTTAGCATTAAGAACACAGCCTGTGCCATATCCATTGTATCAAAGAAATTCTATGCGTTGTCTGGCAATTAATCCTCTCAAACCACTGCTTGGTGGTTTATATGTTAAAACAAGATTTAGAAGCCAAAAATCTGCATACCGTTTCAAGTAAACTGCATGTGAAATAGCATTGCTGCCAGCCTTTCAATTGGCAAACATACCCATCCAGTTCCTGTTAAATGTCATTAAAAAATTATGCTCAATGCAAAGTATGCACGTTAATACTTCATGATAGCAGCTACAAGTGCCAGGCTGCAGACTGAACGTCATTTGCCAAGGCTGTCTAAACACAGACCACAGAGAAAAACCTCTCCAGAAAGGCTTACAGACTAGGAGGCGGGCTAAAAAAAAAAGCAGAGAGAGAGAAGAGAGAATAGGTAAATCAAAAAAATAATATTGGTCAGAATAGGTGATCTTCACCCAATAATTGTTTGATTTTGGTGGGTCTAAGGCATAAACAGAAGAATCTTGAGCTGAGAAATTTTACTCAGTTTGTTGCTAATCAGCACAAACTATGAAGTTGGTCCACTTGGGTCTGAGGTGACCACAGGCCTCAGCCCCTCAGGGCTGTCGCTGCCCATCGTGGGTCCCTCAGGCCATTGTCCCTGAGGGGTGTCTGCACCCATCATGGGTCCCTCAAGCCATTGTCCCTGAGGGGTGTCTGCGCCCATCATGGGTCCCTCAGGCCATTGTCCCTGAGGGGTGTCTGCACCCATTGTGGGTCCCTCAGGCCATTGTCCCTGAGGGGTGTCTGCACCCATTGTGGGTCCCTCAGGCCATTGTCCCTGAGGGGTGTCTGCGCCCATCGTGGGTCCCTCAGGCCATTGTCCCTGAGGGGTGTCTGCACCCATCATGGGTCCCTCAGGCCATTGTCCCTGAGGGGTGTCTGCACCCATTGTGGGTCCCTCAGGCCATTGTCCCTGAGGGGTGTCTGCACCCATTGTGGGTCCCTCAAGCCATTGTCCCTGAGGGGTGTCTGCGCCCATCGTGGGTCCCTCAGGCCATTGACCCTGAGGCGTGTCTCTGCCCATCATGGGTCCCTCAGGCCATTGTCCCTGAGGGGTGTCTCTGCCCATCATGGGTCCCTCAGGCCATTGTCCCTGAGGCGTGTCTCTGCCCATCATGGGTCCCTCAGGCCACTGTCCCTGAGGGGTGTCTCTGCCCATCATGGGTCCCTCAGGCCATTGTCCCTGAGGGGTGTCTCTGCCCATCATGGGTCCCTCAGGCCATTGTCCCTGAGGGGTATCTGTCCCCATCATGGGTCCCTCAGGCCATTGTCCCTGAGGGGTGTCTCTGCCCATCGTGGGTCCCTCAGGCCATTGTCCCTGAGGGGTGTCTGCGCCCATTGTGGATCCCTCAGGGCACTGTCCCTGAGGGGTATCTCTGCCCATCATGGGTCCCTCAGGCCATTGTCCCTGAGGGGTGTCTGCGCCCATTGTGGATCCCTCAGGGCACTGTCCCTGAGGGGTGTCTCTGCCCATCATGGGTCCCTCAGGCCATTGTCCCTGAGGGGTATCTGTCCCCATCATGGGTCCCTCAGGCCACTGTCCCTGAGGGGTGTCTGCACCCATCATGGCTTCCTCAGGCCATTGTCCCTGAGGCGTGTCTCTGCCCATCATGGGTCCCTCAGGCCATTGTCCCTGAGGGGTATCTGTCCCCATCATGGGTCCCTCAGGCCACTGTCCCTGAGGGGTGTCTGCACCCATCATGGCTTCCTCAGGCCATTGTCCCTGAGGCGTGTCTCTGCCCATCATGGGTCCCTCAGGCCATTGTCCCTGAGGGGTGTCTGTCCCCATCATGGGTCCCTCAGGCCATTGTCCCTGAGGGGTGTCTGCACCCATCATGGGTTCCTCAGGCCACTGTCCCTGAGGGGTGTCTGTGCCCATCAGGCCACTGTCCCTCAGGCCATTGTCCCTGAGGGGTGTCTGTGCCCATCATGGGTCCCTCAGGCCATTGTCCCTGAGGGGTGTCTGTGCCCATCGTGGGTCCCTCAGGCCATTGTCCCTGAGGGGTATCTGTCCCCATCAGGCTACTGTCCCTCAGGGCTGTCCCTGCTCAGCTCAGCCAGAGCCCCTGCAGGCCATTGTCCCTGAGGGGTGTCTGTGCTCATCGTGGGTCCCTCAGGCCATTGTCCCTGAGGGGAGTCCATGCTAAGCCCGGGTCCCCGCAGGACACAGCCCCTCAGCACTGGCCATCTCCCTCTTTCAGCCTGGAGTCTCCCCCAGGTGTTTCCACAGCCTCGCACAGCTGGCAGGTTATTTCTGAAATATTTTTGCACAGGGAGTCCCTTTGCTTCTAATTCAGGCCGAGCTGTGGCCGGCTGAAGCTCTGCGTTTTCACCCTGCTGCGTGTGGTGGTCTCAGATCCGGCGGGAACCGGTTCTGACCGGATCCCCCTCAGCAGCTCCCGCTGCCCCGTTCTGCTCAGGGGCGGGACTTAAGGAGGAAATTGCACCAGGGCAGTGACAACACGGACTCTCAGCTGTCTAAATAGACAGTGGGGATTATGAGAGATTCTGAGAGGCTGGCTAAGAAATAAAGTAGAATTGATTATGGTTAATTTTGGTAAAGCAGTTTCCCAATGGAAAGAATTGTCACTCTGTAAATGTTGGACTATTTAAGGCTTTTTCTTCTTGCTTTTGGGTTTATTTTGGCAGTACTACCTTAAGTACTATTGGCTTGCATTTGCAATGCCTACTTTAAAACACATTAAAGCAAGGAGCATACAGTCCAGCAGTGAGCAATTAGTACAGTCGTGCCCTACTGGTATAATGCTCTGGCTCAGCTAATACACAAGCTGCCATTATAGTGACAGGCTGTATACATGATAAAATAATCCACATTTTGACAGTTACTTCATGTAATAGCATCACACAACATTAGGAGTCAAAGGGAGAAAACAGCCTGAAAATCAGCAGTAATTACTATGAAGATTTTAATACAGAGCAAGATTTTTCAAGTCTTTTTATTTCCATCCTCACCGCGTTATTAGGTTAACGTTGAGGATTTTTCGATTGGTGTTCATTTCAGTCACTCGCTCCTCATGATGCTTGTGGTGAATACTGTAAATACCACAACAAGAGGATTTCTCTTTAATATGTGTATTTTGCAGTGTGTTGAGTGACCAAAGTCAGCTGTAAACCAGAGGCAGTCCAAGGTGGAAGGGGTGGAAATGGTGAAGGGGAAACAGCCACAGTGGATCTGTTTAAATCATTTCTTTCCACTGCGGTAGTGCCAGGGACCAGCACTGAGCCGCATGTTCTTGTGGCAGGTGTTGGTGTGGGCACAGATCATGAGATTGTCCCTTCCCTGCCAAACTTACCAATTCAAATAACAGTAGAGACAAAGGGTGAGGGACCACACATTGTATAGGTGCCGAACTGCAATGCAGAGATTAAATTACATGCTCTTTACTGTCTGGGCAGCAATGGGGTATTTCCAGTGCAAACTCAGCCTGTGCTGGGACCCCTGGGCTTTCCTGAGCTGTGTAAAGCATCCGGAGCAGACACATCCACGTATGCTGCTCAGATAGAAAGGAAAGCTCGTCACTGGTGCTATGATTCAGAATTTATTTTAAGAGAAACTGTAAAAGATACTTTAATTATATTGGTATAGATTAATATTAAGTCATCCAGTGAACCATGAGACAATTACTTTTTATAGTTTTATCACTTTATGGTGATTTTTAAGTACATTTCAGCAGCATCCACTGGCCCCAAGTGTCATCAGGCAACCACTCAAGACATGTGCCATATACAGGAGTAGCTAATTGGTCCCTACTCTGAAGACCCTCTGTAGTAAAATACAACATTTTGTAGGTGTGAGGAGGAAAAGAACCACAGGTTGAAGTGGTTGTGCTGTGGCCAACAGGTGTTCTAACACAAATAGTTACATATCCTGGTTCTGGCACTTGCACATTCTACTTTCATGAATCATTTGCTCCCTAGTGAGTAAAACAACTTTTCTACAAACGCATTTGTCTCTTACAACCTATTTTTGCTAAATAGGTTTCAGCTAAAGAAGTGCAGTTTAGCTATGCGTTTGAAAATGGTTTTCTTCACGTGGGATTATGTATTAGGCTGTTTGATATCACATGATTCTGCTGTGTGTCTGGATCACTTTAACAAAAATAAAGTGTGTGTAATAAATAATATGCTTTATTCGGGTTTTGAGCTAAATTATATGTTAAATTCAAGTGTAGGAAAGCTTGGAATTTACTAATATTTGCATACATGTTCTGGTAGTATTAAATAATACAAGCAGTGAGTTCACCACTTCTGTTCATAAAAACATAAATGAATCAATCTTCGTATCATACAGCCAGCCACAGTCCTGAAGTTCATTAAGGATTTCTGATATTTATTTTACATTAAAGAAGAAGGAGAAATTATGGAAAGATTTTCAATAGAAAAGAAAAATACAGGAATACATACAAGAACATATATTGTGGCGTTTTTCAAGTGTACAGTTCTATTGATTTAAGCAACTTGTAAAAGGAAAATGAAGAAAAGTGATACACGAGCCCAAGCAGTAATTATATACTTACACTGAATTGCTTGTATTTGCTTGTGAAAATTCATAACCTGAGAGAGAACTGGACAATGAAAGAGAAAAATCAAGCATATAAAATCAATTGATATGCTGGCCAGCTACCAGAACAGCTTTATTTTCAATAACCACGTTCAACCGTGGTTTATATCTATTTATCACTGAACTCATTGGGCAGAACAAAAAAGGTGCTAATGTTAATACCTCATGAATATGCACAGAAAATGTTCCCTTTTGGTTAAATATCAACATTTATACTAACCTTTTTGTTCTTTTGTGTTTAATAAGAATGACAGATAGTGGGTGCTGTGGGCTAAGACTCTTCATTAACATTCTTCTCTTGGGTATTCTTGACATTTAATTTCAAGACACATGTGAAATGAATGTAGATCCCGTATTCAGTTTTTCCATATTAAGCATTTCTAGAAAAAAAAAAAAATAGTAGCAAATGTGGGGCATGTCCTCAGAAATACCATATACTTTTTGAAAGCAGACCCTCATATTTAGGGAGAAATAGCATCTCATGATTGAAATGAATCCTCACAAATGCTTGTTTGCATTCAGAAGAGAAGATGGAAGTTCCAGATAAGTGAAGTACCTGTTCTGGCCGTGAACATGAATGTCCCATCAACATCAAACCTACTTAGCTTATAGACGTGATTTATGCCGTTCAGTTTGGGGTGAAAAACCTTCTGAATATATAGAAAAGATGTGGATTGTCCTTCAGGAGTGGAAGACAGAAGGAGCAAAGAGACAATGTTAAGTAATTTAACATATTACAACAACTCAGTTGTAGCAGTTTTGTGTTTGATGAGTGTAATTTAAGCTTATTGTATCAGCGCAAGTACATATGTCTGCCTGTACACATATATTTAATGTAAGATGTGAAGGTTGTTTTCATCTTGGAATATTTTGGTCTATTCCAATGCAGTGCCTACAAAGCTTACAGCTACCAAAGCTGATTACATTGAAGTTAACCCTATCCATCCATGTACAGAGACCCCTTTCAGTTCCATCAGCAGAAAAGCGTCATGCCTTGAGACAAGATACATGTAAAACACCTACTTGCAAGTGATGTTACTGTCAGAAAGGTGATGAGTGGGCCCAGAACGTCCAGTTCTGTAGATAATAACATGCTTATTCTTACCTGAATTTGCCCAAAGTTCCTCAGTCTGTTTTATGCAGAGCTCTTCTTTCATGTGCTTAGGTACCAAATACCTGTTAATCCGCTTTGTCTCTATATCTTCAGTTTGATTTCTAGAGAGAATGGAGCAGTTCTTTGAGGAACAATGCAGGACAGTAATCACTTATAAAAGTTTATGTGTATCCCAAGGTCATTAATAATTTGCCTTGACCCGGGAACCTCAGAACTGTTTTTTTTAATCTTATATAACAATTGTGGATTTCAACCATGTTTTCAAAAGAGCACTGGGCATTTAGAGTAAGCACTGGTTTCATCTGTATGTAATAGCTGTGCTCTGGCAAAATTACTGTTCTCTTAGCAGAGAAGATAACCAACATTAGTAAGGAGTCCTTGCTGCAGCAAAGTTTGTTTTTATGAGAACCCAAGTAAATTTAACAGTTCTGCAATGTAGGCAGAGAACTGTTATCCAGAATGCCCCAATTCTTCTCTAGGAAGACTTTTTTCTTTTTCTTTCCTGAAGTTATAAACTTTTGTCATTACGGTTATTTGAACAGAATAGACTGGGAAGAGTTTTTCTTTTTAAAACACACATGTAGTTGGCAGGAATTTTTTCTCTCCTAGTGTTTAATCTTGGGTTTAACGGAAAGAAGAATGTTGACACTGACAATGTCTTCTGTGTGGGCTTGTCTTGGTTGAATCCTCTTGTGTTCTTGCATCTGTTGTACAGTCTGCTAGTTCATATAAAAGATTTTAAAACACAATCACAAATGACATTGTGTTTTTAACCTTTCTGAAGAATCTGAAGATCTTGCTTGGCGTAAGCAGTAGACTTATTTCTGATATCTTGGAGAAAAACAAAAAAGAAATCTTAGAAAACTGTATAAAGCACTTATAGGCAGGTGAATAAAAATGTCCTTAGGTGACACAACATGTATTGTTTAATTTCAAAGACAGCCATGTGTCATCATATTCAGATATCAGCTTTCAGTGATGTTTGTATTTTCAAGCTTCTATATTTGCTTTTCCTTGCAAAGCTTAGCATGTTCTCTAGAGGAGTGAATATTACTAGTCTCATCGTATACCTGAGAAGGTGAGGCATGAGTTGGTGACAGTTGTAGTCCAGAATGAAACATACTGTTAGAAAAAGAAAGGAAGATTAATGAGATGGTGGCCTAGATGCCTGGGTTTTGCTATCAGATTCCAAGGTTCATATCTGAATGAAAACATCAACATTAAGTGTGGAAATATCCTTCCTAGAAAATGAAGCCAAATGAACAAGGTTATATGGGGTAGGAAGGAGAGTGTTTTTCCTCGAGCTCCCCCAGATAGTCTCTGTATGGACCAGCAGACTGCTGGTGTAATTTTTAAGATTGTGAGTTTGCAAGTTAGTGATTAATAAGATGAGGCTCTTAGGGACATAGTGTAAAGGTGGACTTGGAAGTGTTAGGTTAATGGTTGGACTTGATGATCTCAAAGGTCTTTTCAACCACAATGATTCTGTGATGCTATGAAGAAGGGATAAGGGGGTTATTTTTCCAGTGGGAAATAAAAATAATTTACCTCCATATTCTCTCTTTGCTTCCAGTTCCTTCTTCAACTTGCAGCTGAGAGTTGATAAATATACCTTTGTCAGGAAAACGAAAGAGGAAAGGAGCAGTACTGTAACTTTTAAATTTATGGTAGAAATCTACCCAAAAGATAATAAAGTATCAGCACAGAGAGGACGAGACCATGACTACTGTATCCTGCCATGAAAAACAAGCCTTGTCCTGTCTGTGGTTCCAATACTGAGTGAGTTTGCATCTAATGTGCCATCAGAGCTTCCTGTGTGAAAAGAGATGGTTGTTGATGATCAAGTGTTTGAGAAACACGAGTGCTCAGCAAGTTTTAAAGGAAATCAGGTGGTGTCTTCCTCCAGATGCCACTGCTTCTGTATATGCTGAATCGCAGTGAGAGAATACAGTGATGAATCAGCTGTCATGTCAGTGGATGACACAATATGGTTGTGATGAGTGATGTCCTGAACACAAATTTCATTGCACCACAGTAGAATTTATCCATCTTATCCTCCCCTTGGCCTATACATAGTCAAACCCATCAGGCGTGATTTTGCACAGTGCAGAGGCGCAGCATTGATCCCGTGTTACTGGGATCAGTGCTCCGTGGCCTCTGAATTACCATGTAACAGGATGGAGGCTCAAGAGCTGGAAAGTTCATCACAACCTGAAGCTCCAGCTGTGATGGGAAACTTGGCTAAAACAGAGCAGCTGGTTCCAATGGCCCTTCATTACAGAATAGATAAGTAGAGCATGAGGTAGGGACAGCTGGTGAAGCTCTGGAGTGAAATAGAGTAGGAGCTCTTAGTGTTGAGCTCCAAGAGTGAGACTGTGAAAGAGCAAAAGGTTAGTGAGAGGCTGAGCAGAACCTAGGAAACACATGCACCACATCAGAAAGAGGTGGGTGAAGCACTTTTAGAAGTTTATGTGTGCAGCTGGGTTCACTTGCGTGGTCAGCAGTGCAGCAGGATCATGAGAATTGCTTCTCTGTGTGGAGGTTAGCACTCTGTAGGCACCAGTTTCTGTTCAATGGCTAATTTTAGTGAGCCTTGCTAGTCTAACCAACATTTTGGGTTTTGTTCTCTTTAGTTGATGTGGAGAGTATAGTTTGGGAAGGTAGAGGCTATGTCATTGTATATAGCTGGTTTCTATGGGACAAAAATGTTTATCATCCCTTTTCTTAAATTAAATAACAAATGTGGACTAGGGAGCATCTTCTGGGGGAAGGTGGGGAGGTGTTTTTGATGTCTTCTATTTCTTAAGTGGTTTCAGTGAGCTTCTCATAGGCCTGAACTGTCTGTTCCTAGACAACAGATACTATTATGCCCCAGTCTCCTGCCTGTTCCTAGCAGATGTAGTAGGTTGTCTTTGTGCCTTGGTTAAGACTATACTAGATGGGAATAACAGTATCTGAGTAAGGGGGGGGGGGGGGGGGGGGGGGAAGGGCTGGGCTCGGCTCTCCTCTCTGGGCTAGCAAAATTTTTTGTAAGAGGAAATAGGGGCTGTGCAGTCTCATTTCAACTAATTCAGCCACTCACTAGAGGAGGATTTGGGACTCAAAAGCCAAATGCAAATGAATTTTACCGGGGGAAAAAGGGAATTAAAGGATAAACTGGAACTGAGGGAGCAAGAAGCAGCCACAATTTCAGGTTGCTCCCTTTACCCTTTTCCCTTGTGCCAGCAACAGCTCAGAAGGCAAGGCATTTTACTCCCCATAGCTCAAGGCTATGCCTGGAGGCACCTTTTAGTATTATCCATTTCTACTAAGGCTACACACCTGAGACCAGCCACAGTAGCTGTAAAGATTTCATTGAGGAAAAATCCCAGACTGCCTGTGGTTCTCTAATAAAAAAAAAATAAAAAAAATTCAGCTGGCTTTGATTATAAAGCAAATGTGTCTCATAAGAGTGACAGTTTGCTGCCAACCTGGGTTAACACAGGCTTTCAAAAGCATTTTTAAGAACAGTAACATATTGCCACACCCAGCCTCCCCCATTCTTCAACAAACAGGTGGTTTGTGTGTATTTAAGTTCACTGGACTCCTGATGTTTCTCCTCCTGTTTTCTGATGTGTGTGGGGTGTTTTTTTTGTTAATTTATGCCTATGTAACAGTATACCTGCTAGTGTGGAGATAGTAGAATTCTGGGATGCTTCTTTAGAAGGACATAATGTTAAAGTGGCAGAATGATGGTAAAAGCTATCTGCTTTAGACAGAGTCCCTTTGATGGGGAGAGAAAATTCAATGTGATTCTTGAAAGTGCTTTAACAGAATTCTGTTAATTCTTTCTTGCATTTCTGCCATTTTCCTGAAAGTCTGCAGTTGGCATTTCTTTGTGCTTCTGCTGTACATGAGTGACTTGGGAAAGAGAAACCTACATGATAGTGTTAATTTATTTTTATTTCTTTTTTAAACTACAAAAGTCACATTACCCACTGAGAAACTCTATCTTGGTATAGCATTTTTGTAGCTGAGCCCCATTACAAAATCCTGTGTTGTATGTGAATGACTGGGATCCTGTTCTCTCTGTGTAAGAAAGGGTAAGGTGCATAAACCTGCAGCTGCAACAAATCAATCGCTAAGATGATTGGAAACAGCAGGTCAGCTTTGCAGTCCAAGCTTAAATTTGAAGGTAACTCTTGCTTCAAACCTGGACAAGGTTTCTTGGAAACTAGTTTGCTATTTAATATCCTATGTCCCTAAATAAGCAGTGGTGCAAAACTAGTAAATGTTGGCTGGGAGAACACAAGACCATGTCTGTGCAACATAATGGTTTCCCAGACTAAAGTTGGGAGTTCTTGGTCAGAATAACTTGTTATTGTTTCTTGTCCAGCTGTGATTAATTTGTGCTTTATTACTGTTTCCCCTGGGCTATGATGAGCTTTGGTCAGGGCTTTGTGCTCCTCCATGTGCAGCAATGTTAAAGGTATTATAAGAGGATGGGAAGGTATTGGCCTCTCTTTTTGGGAGGAGCACAGCTGGGTTGTGAGTATCTGAAATCTGCCACAGGCAGGCTTTCCTCAAAAAAGACCATGAACCTGAGAAGCTTCACAAGTTGATTCTTCAAGTGTGTGTGTAAAGGTTCTTTACACCCCTGCATGTTGAGATTGCTAAACTGACTCTTTTCTACACTGCTCATTTTTTCATATCTCTCCCTGAGCAATGTGAACCTCCCAGCTCTGATGTGGCACCTTTCCCCTGCCTGGAGCTCAGCATCTTCTTACCCTTTGGATGATAAAACAACAGAACAAAATCCCTTTATGCAATGCAAATGTTTTCATGCTATGTAGTAACTCAGGGCTATTTTGATAGGAGGAAGGTGGTTGTAAGCAAATTATGTTCTACAACCTAGAGCGAGTTTAATATCACTGTTATTACTAAAGAACTGTGGTTCCTTTCTCATAGGTGGTGCCCAAAGCACATCTCAGCATTACTGCAGTTTTCATTGGGGTTTTTGCTACAAGTGAAAACAAGGTGGAAACTTAAACAGACAAAACCAAAACCAAACCAAAGAACCTTAAAAATCCAAATGCATAAGGAAAAATGGCTCCCTTTGAAGTCAACAGATAGGTTTTAAAGGACTTTCACTGTTTTCTGAAGTGCTGTTAGCACAAACAGTAAGTGGAAATACTGTAGTCTCAGTGCATTAATCTTAAAGTCACTGATTTTTCTTGGCTCAAAACAACAGAAAATCTCAGGTTGTGGCAAGCACAGGATTACCTCATTTCATTCCTTGTTTGGCTTATCCAAGTCCTGCCAGGACAGGGTCCACACAGTTCCTAACTAGTAGATTAAAAAGGTTTTCTTTCCAGTTTCCTCCTTGTATTTAGGTATTGGAAGAGCAGTGATGCCCTTTCCTGGTACCCACTTCAGCTCCTTCGCTTGTCATGTCTGCAGCCTCTTAATGAATCAGAGTATTGTATCTCCTCTCTGTTGTTATTCCAGGAATTCCCTTCAACATTTGATAACCCGCAATGCTCATCGACCTACTCCAGTAGTGCTTTGTGTGTTATTTATTGGTCACTGAATGTGTCCTTTGTGGTTCTCTAATTTAATTGGATTTTTTTCATTTTACCTTTGTTTGTCTCTGGTAGATTGCAAACATAGTTAATTGCATGCAAAAGTATTCCTGCTAGAATAACAGTAATACAAACTAGAATATTATGCCTGTTTTCTCTATCTACTTATCATACAACAGTGTGTTTATATACTGTGTACTTTTTTATTAAGCACTAACACAGCATTCTGTAGGGTGTGGAGATGTGCCATAAACACAAATTGTCTCTATTTAGATTAAAATTTCCTTTTTGAGTATTGCCCTTGTTTTTGTAGTTTAATCCAAGCTCACTCAGCTTTCTGCCCCTTTTTTCACTTTCCAGTATGTCTGCCCTATACTGCATCACAGAAGGTATTAGATCAATGAACTGCTACTTGATTCATGTTCACTTGATGATTCCATTCATAGGAAGGAGGTAAAAGGACCTTTCCATGTTTTGTGGAATAAATCTTGCTCACCTTGAAGCATGTCTGTGGTGCTTCTGAATCCAACCTACAAAGTTCCTCAGATATTGAGGATTGAATGGAAATAACTGGGATTAAAAATGGTAATTTTACGTAAAATGGTTCCTTTTAAAGGCTATGTGAAGGGTAAAAGGGGCTGCTGTAACTACTTGATGGTTTAGCAAAGCTTTTACTATTGCAAAGGGAATTGAGGAGTTCTGTTGGTTGGGGTATTAGAGTAGGACCCTGAACTTTGTGGGAGAGGATGTAGGTCAGGAGACTGGACACAAATATTTCCAAAATGCCTCTAAAAAGCTGCACACTGATGCACCTACATGGAGATTCCAGCCTGTCTTGGTAGGTGCTGCTTTGGTTGAGTGTCAGTAATGGTATTTTTAAGAAATCTTGAGCAGGATGGACATGTTTCTGAAAATGCTGTTGGGCTGGTTCTTTGTTGTATGTAGATGCACAGTAGATGCAAAGAACACAAGACAGGCTCGGCAGCTGGTGCAGTGGGATTAGAATAGTGGAACAAATGTCGGAATGTATTCACCTTTTGCCAGAAGGTGCGATTCAAGAGAAAAATATTATGGAACTACTGTCAGAGTCTGGTGGGCCGGGGACTTGTAGCGTTTGTCATTCAGCCCTTTTGGTGTTTCTAAATGACAGTCAAGAAAAATGAGGCAGAGTAGTGCTTTCACAACAGAAAGAAAATTTGATTTCTTCTTTTCTGAAAAAGCAGGGTAGTGCAAAATTATGTACTGCAGGGCACCTGCACATGGGCTATATGTCCTGATGCTTTTTGAGTTTTTAAACTAATATTATATAAAATGAAGTTGTGTTCATTTTTAGATGGATTGACTGGATCTCAACATAGCTGGGAATGGCTACTGATTAAATAATTCCTATGAAAAGAACAAAACACTGGAAAAAAAAATCTTTCATTAAGCCCAAGCATCACAGCAGCCCAGAGGTGATTGCTCAGAGTTGATTCATCTAGCAAATCCTCTTATTAGGAATGCCCTTAATCTGACAAATGGAAAGATGTTTGGTACTCTGAAGTCTTTCTACCACATATTCCATCTGCTTCACATGAGGAGTTGTCTGGAATTCTCTGAAGGTTTGAAGACTTGGTTAATATGCCTCAAATCAACGATCTGTAAACAATAAAAAGTTTTGGAAACTTTAGACTAGATCATCTGCTATCGGAGGGATCAGAAATAAAACAGGCTTTGGATTTGAGCCTGATAGGTAATAAGGCTTTATCTTAAAGAGAATTTGAAGTCACAGGCCCTCTAATCTGAAACAAAGACAAGCTCAACTCCTTTCCTAGGCTGTATCCACCCTATTGATTGATTCCAAAGCAAAGTTTGCTAAGTCTTCACCAGTTGAGTTAAGATAGAAAACTGACTGCTCTTAATGATTAGAAATTTCTTCATATGGTTTAAGAATGTTTGTTTTAAGAAGAAACTGGAGAAATAACTTTTGACCCTTGTTCCAGCCAGATTGGCATAATACCCAAAACTACAGAAGATCAATCCCTGCTTTGAACTTCTGGATCTATTGATAGAAGGGCAGACATTTTATCTTGATAGAAGACAAGGTCAGCTCTTTTGTAAAACTTGGCTCCTATGTAAATACAAATCTAAGTGGAGCAAAGAATGGGTGGGTTTTTTTCTTGATTTATGGTGTGACCCAAGTCCTGTAATGTCCTTCAGGTCTGATTTAATGCTGGCACAGTCTCTGGGTTTGACTTTCCAGTTATTGGCCATTCATCAAGAAAATAGATGAATTTGATCTATTGTTTTCTCAGATGGGCCACTGCTCCTACTGTGTGCTTCACAGAAGTGCAGAGGGATTCAAGCCAAAAGGAAGGATTTTTCTCTTGATTTCACCTCCCCCTACTTTTGCCTTAAAAGTTTTCAATGTGAAGGGTAAAAAAAAAAAATCAGGAGAAACATTTGTTTTCTAATATTGAGTTATCATTCACATGGACCAGGCTGAAGATATGCTGAACCATGAACACTTTGACACTTCCATACGTGTCTAGTTTCACCACTTTGAAAGAACCACCGGGAAGTAGTGAAACAAAAAAAATAGGAAAAAGACAGGGATTTTTAGAAATATCTTCTTCTGTCTTTCTGAGCACATAGATGTGACCTTTGAATAGTATGAAAGATGTTGAAAGGGCACATGCTGATTTCTGTGGTGAAAGAGCCATAGGAATCAGCCAGTGAAGTGAAGCCATTTCCAACTGTCGCCTTTGAATTAATCAGTTACATCCTGATAAATATGCACAACCATGACGAGGCTACTAAATTTGACACTTAGGTTGAATTGCCTGGGAAATTACCTGCTTGCTCTACCTGGGTTTAATTATAAACATTTAAATGATTAAGAAGTTCACTCCACTTGTGAGAGGGCAAGGGAGAGTTGGGAGCAATGCTTTTGCCTCTTGTTGAAAAGATGGCAGCTCATGCGGCTGCTGGGATTGAATACTCAGCTGCTGTGATTATTCCAGACACTGCTACAGCCAGCAAAATAGCCAAAGTGAGAAGAGTTCCCATACTAGACTACCTAAACTTGACTGTAGAATTGACTGCTGGTGTGCATCCATATGAAGTAGGGATGTAACCTGGGAGAGAGGATCAGTATAATTTCAACCTCATCAAGGAGAAATCTGCTAGATCTGCAATTTAGAGGTCCTTCTAGTCCCTAACCAAGAAGCCTGCAAAGCTCAGTGCTGACAGACTGCATATGTTTAAACTACTAAATGTTTTCACCTCCCACTGCCTTGATATACTTTGACATGGACAACCTTGCAGTATTGTGCTCTAAATCAGCTGGTGCGTTGTCACAGCTCCCTGAATAGATGGCCAAGTGGTAGCTGAATTTTATTAACCTTGCCTAGTTTTAACCATAGGCCAAACTCTGCTTGCTTTGCTTCTGTAAATGATCCCATTGGTTTCACCTCATTGAAATTACTGGAGTATTACTGGCCCTTGAAGTAGTAATCTATGAGAATGAAATAATTGATTATAATTAAATAGGAAGTATAGAAACCTTCAGGAAGTGAGGGGATGTGTAAGAAAATGCATCTGAAGCAAATAACTGCACTCCTTGAAACTTGCTGGAAAAGATGCTTGAACTTTTCTGCTGCTTTTGAAATGCTGTTAGTGTATGAGCTCTTGTAGTGAGTGCTGTGATACTCCTTCAGTAGCCTGGTAAATCTAAGATTACAAGCTTAGAAGGCCTCAGAGATTTAGGAACTGCACCATAATAGATTCAAGGATTAACAAGTATTTTTTACGAAAAGAAAAAAAGTTCTTTGACTTAACCCAGGGCTTGGATATAAAGTTCTTAACAATTTGACAGAAAGCTGCGTGAGGGACCCCTCTCAGCTGAACTGAGCTAAGTGGCAATGAGAATATAATACTTTTACCTGCTCCCTGTGGTAGCTTAAATTACCTTCATGTACCATCCATGAAAATACAGAAAATATTGGCTTGCCTTGTATTAAGAAATGAAAGCTATTTGTCTGGCTTTTTTTAATGCAATTTGACCCCCTTGTGTATATACAGAAAGAAAAGCATTTAGTCTCTTTGCTAATGCAGTCAAGCAGGTATTACCCGCTGAGTCAGAGGTTTACAATCTGTAGTCAAAATTCTGTGATAAGGAGCAAGCTGCACACAGATGGCACAAGTTAATAGTCTGATCCTGCCATCAGGACACATAAAAGAAATTATCATCCATAGGAGACAGAACAGTTCTGATGGCTTGGAATAGATCTGTGCTGCCCTGCACTTTGTACCCTCATTTATATAACAGTGTTATCATTCTGCTGCACTTGGTATTATTTTTAAGATGGCATAAATAATTCCACAAGACTGAAGATACCAGGGGACTGCAGGACGGACCAAGGCAAGGAGTCTGACTTAATCTTTAAAGGAAATTCTCCCTTTCCACTGATTTCAGCTGCAATTAATGAAAGTTATTAGCATGGCTATAGCAATATTTTATTCTGGTCTCAAGAATGATGTTGCCAAGCTGTAACACGTGACTGGTAACCAAGTATTTTGTAGCATGGAGACTTGGAGTTTGTTCCCTTTTTCATATTGCAGGATACTTGCTGTGTTTTACAATTAGAAAGTTCCCCATAACCCTTCTGATCATGTTGGAATCCTGAGGCTGATCATAGTGGTGGAATTTTTTCATATTTGTGTTTCAGTTAAAATATTTTGTATGGGGGCATCACCTAAACCAGATCTCAAATTGCCGCTATTTTAGCTTATCTGGTGATGTTCTTGTAAATAAACTCTTACTTGTCAGACACATTAATTAAAGTCCTAGACAAGTTGCTGTTAGGAAGTACTGCTATGAAGACTTTAATACATATAAAAAGCTTTGCTATTAATAATGCCATAAAGTCAAGAGACAGTTTTGATTTGAAAGAGCACATGTAAATGTCTAATTTTATGGTTATATAAAGATTGGGTGTTGTGATCACTACCATGTCGTCGTGAGATCCAACACCAGGATGCAATCCAATGAATTTGAAAAATTTAGTAATAGTATACAAACCACCATGTGTTCTAGTATCTTCAGTGTGCTCAGTCTATGAAACAACCAAGTGTCTAGATAGTTATTTTTATCTCAGGGACAGAAGATGGGAAGGGAACACTCTAGTTCTCAAGAGTGTACAAAGCCAGTGGAAAGGCTATTCAGTCCAGAAGGATCCATGTCTGTGCTTAATCTGCTTAGTAAGACTGCAGTATATTGTGTAACTTCTAAATAGCAACAATAATTGCACTTAGGAGAAGTCGGTTGTTCATTTACATAATTTTTAAATGATTTTTTATTTATGATGCCAAATAGGTGACAAAAACATCACCAAAGATGGGCCTTTAAATTACTAACCTTTAAATTATTAGTAAAAAAAATTATACTAAAGGCATCTAATTAAAATATGGCAAGTTCATAAATATGAGTTAACTAATGATGCGATTTAGTATGTTTTGTACCATGCTGAAGCAATTTAATGATATGTATTCAAGGCAAAAATAACTGAGTTTAAGCAGCGCTTAATGGGTGCTGGAACTCCTGTTGTAATAGTTGAGGTTTTGGAGGATGCCAGCTGGGAGTCAAATGTGACTTTTCACTTGGAGTTTTGACTGCAAGGAATGGCCCTGTAGCCAACACATCAAATACTAATCACAGACATTTGCATCCCAAGTAGCCTTCAGTGAGTGGAAGGAAAGGTATAATTTCCAAGCTGAATATAGAATGTAGGTATGTTTTTGTCAGGAGGTCTGATCTCCAGAATGAGTGTATGCTATAAATGGAATTATACAGGTGGCTGGGAAGCTGGATAAAAGCAGATAAAAGAAAGAATTAAGAGGCAGATTAGAAAGAAATCTTACAGGCTACTTAAAATGCAAGATTTGGGATGGTTTCTAGGATGAAGTGCGAGGGTGAAATGACGAGCAAAGCCTAATGTTACAAAAATCAGTAGAAATTCAGGAGTTTTACCCAGTATGCACGTGAGGGATATATTGATGCACTAATAGACATCTTTCTGATGTCGGACCAGCCTGTGTTCTGTCTATAAGTATGCCCGTCAGGCAACACTGGCACAGATATCGGTCAGCCAAACAGATGTTCTCTGATAAATAACATTCCTTGGTTTCAGCTTTTACTGGAAGCATTTGCTTCACTGATACTTGTAATGCAGTGAGACTTCTCTTGCTCTTGTTTCAATTTTTATCCCCCTTCTCCCCCTGCTGCTTTATAGAGTAGTTTGTCTTGTAATCCTTTCCTTATTGCTGGAAAATTGGCCATTTTAAGCCCTGATTCTGCTATCAGCTATGCTGGATCAAATCAAGAGCAGCTACCCTGGGGAAGGACATTCCAATCTGAGCACTGCAGTTGTCACATCAGGGTTACGTTCTGTCCTTTTCATCAGCAGTGCCAACCAAAGTCAGTCAATAAAAGTAATTCTTAAGTATTGCTTTTCTCTTACTGGTTTTGTGAATTATATTTAGGCACCAGATTGTCAGAAAAACATGTTTGACCATGGCTCACAGCTGTCCCCACTATTTGCTTAATAAATGCTGTTGCGGGGAATAGCAACCTGCACAACTGTCACAAAATGTGAAAATAATTACAGTAGTCTGATTTTTTTTTAATTGAAATATTTTGCAACATAAAGATTGTTACATCATTTGGAAAACCTGTGTTAGCCATCAAATTGCAAGATAATTTGGGTATAAACCCTAAATTTTTGCTCTTCTTTTGAATGATGAAAATCTGACTTTTCCCCTACCAGTTACTATCTCAGCACTGTAAGCTTGTGTCTCCATTTGGTTTGGCAATGCAATTTGTAGGTCAATTTGAAGGCATGCATTTGCTTACATAGGTGTAAAATTAGTATAACTCTACATTTTGCAGACCTGTAGGAAATAAGTCAATAAATAGGTGTTACTTCAACATCCCAAATGATGTAACATATGAATTTTGTTTTGAATAAGAAATACATTGCAGAAAATCATGCTCCATTCAGGTACAATTAAAAGGCAGACCACTGTCACTTCTGAGGGAAAATATTCATTACAAAGAATTTGTTTGGCTCTCATTAGTACAGAAATGGCAATATCATCTGCTATACACTGTGAGTAAAATTAGCTTAGGAATATTTTTAGTGCACTGCAAAAGTATTTCTGATAATGAGTTCCTAATCATACGGTGGTTGTTGTAATCATTGTGCTTCTGAGTCGCCAACACAGGATGGTGTATCCTGGAAATAAGCTCAGCTGTTTAAGAAAAAATACAGTCCCATAGTGAAACCCCTTGAATAGAGATAAAATCACTGTAATGTGGGAAATGTTTGGACATGTTCCTGTACAGTTCCCTCAGTGTAGTCATTGTAATAATTTGGTATTGAGTTGCCAGATTGGGGCAAATCTTGTTCCAGTCATGCTTTAATATTTTTTTCTTTCATGCTTTTCATAGATGATGTACATCTGGATCTTAACTGCTAAGTTAGGACTCATTCTTGCAAGGCTTCACTAACAATTAGAATGAAAACAGGTTCATTTAAATAAATATTTAAACTTAGGCATTTTGGTAAATTAGGCAAGTGCAGATATGCTGCTTGCAAGATCAGAGTTGTCCCTCTGTGGGACAGCAGGTGTGCCCAGCTGAGATACTTGTTCTGGGTACACAGGCAAATAACCAAAACTTTTACCAAGCCAAATGTTGCGTCTGTTGGTCGTGACAAAATGGTGTTTCTAATGAGGGGGGGGAAATTGAAATTTAAATGGCAATTTTCTCAGGGCTGACAATGCGAAGGAGAACTTGTAGTTCACACACTCTGTGGCAAGAACAGAATTTTCCTGAGATGTGGGGTTTTGATTCATAATCTTATGCAATATTTTAAACTGGTGTTTCAATGTATGGCTCTTGTATTGCTTTCAAAAATCTGGTTTAGCATAGTTTGGACTTCCAAAATAAAATAATAATTATCTCTGTTTCTGTTTTACGTTAATTTTTATTATGGGTTACTGCAAACACTATTGGAATATATGGACAGTATAATTACATTAGTTAATAGCTTCCCAGATATACTGTAAATAGATTGTAAAATAGGTCAGAGAAATTGCTGAAACTTGACTCTACAAAGTATTTTTAAACCATTTTTCTCAGTTATGTAGTTTCAGTGTTATTTAGTTCACTGAAATTTTGGGACTCTGCTCAAACTTGGATGTGTAATTTTAGTGCTGTTTAAAGACCATCATGTCACATAGCACATATGTGGGACATGTTTTAGCTGCAAAACTCCAATACAAGACCAGGCACTCTTATAAAGCACTTCTCAAAGCCTCAGGCCAGAAGATACAGGTGAATTCTTAGGCAGACATGGATTAAGTCAGCAAAACAGACCGGCTTAATGAAGTAAAAGAGAATGAATCGTTATTTATCAACTTAATCAGATGATGGATATTCTGATTCACAGTCACAAGGAGATGAAACATTACAGAGAAATATGTCAAGTGAAGAGCAACAGGAATACAAAAGCAAGAATATTGAAGGGAGATGGTTGTTTAAAAGCACGGAAACTAGTGGAACACCTAATGATCATAAAGCCAAGGATCTTTGTTCCAGTCGTGTTGACAACTCTAAACTATGTGCTTCAGTAAATTGCTGCTGCTGCTTTGTGAATCAGAAACCAGGGCCAAGCGCAGCCTGATCTGTGATGTTGTGGCATCCAGCATGGAAATGGGGCCTTGCCACAAGATAAATGCTAATACTTGATCTGTGCAAAATCACAAGAAGTTCAGTTAAATGGGATCAAAACACCAAAGTCTGCTTGGACTTTGAGAATTTGCCCCATTTTAGGTAGATGATATAATCTAAGGCTTTCTTATGCATTCAGGTGGTGCTGCAGCTGGGATTATATACCCTTGTTAGTGTTGGTTTAGGGGTTGGTTCATTATTTTAAAATAACTCTTAAAGAGTATCTTCACCTCTTTGACAAAGCTCTCTTAAATTTTCTTTCTCCATAGTGTTGCAGATTTTTTTAATGACTTTAATGGTCCTGCTGACAGGAAAAATCAGTTGTTAGTAATAGAGGAATGTGAGTTGAAGGGAAGTGGCTCCCTAAGATGGGCAGCTAATTAGGAGCTTTGCTGTGTTGCATTGAGGATTGGACTGTGGGAAGAGTGATGTACAATAGCTTGTTATTGACACAGATGATATTGTGGCTTTGTGTTAATTAAGGAATAGAGATTGTGGCCTTATGTTAATAGAGTAGTTATGATAGCTAAATTATTTGTCTGGAACATATATAGAATGAATACTGCAATTGTTTTGGTACCGAGGCTAAAATATAATAGTGTAACCATGGTGATGCTGTTGAATTAGGATTAATATAATGTTAAGAACTAAGACTGATGTAGTATTAGATGATTAAATTTCTAACCAACAGATAGGTGTTCTTGGGATATACTACTGGGTACTCTGGTGAACGATGGGCAAATTCCTGTTTTTCTTTTGTTTTCCTCTGCTTTTTTTAGGTATGGGGTGGGGCAAGGGGGCAGAAGGTTTGAGGTTCTTTGATCCTTCCTCTGCTTTGTGTGGGAAGTTTTTGTTTCAGAGCCACAATAATATTTCAAGTATTTTACAGCAACATATGGGTTCCAGGAGAGGGGTTGAGCCTGTTCCTGAATATAGATTCTACCGTGTTGCCTTCACCTCAGAAATCCCATCTTTGCCACACTATCAGAGTGTCTTATTAGTCATGGCCAACTACTTTTCCCCCCAAAAAAGAAAGCTGTAGCAATTAAGTACAACAGTACTGGCTACAGAAAACAAACTCAGTTTAATTTACATTAAAATGTAATTTATTTTTCTAATAAACCTACTCTGCATTAATTTCATATTTGGCATTTTATAGTCCTACTTACCTTTAGAAATGCAGTTTAATTAATCAAACCCTCATATTTCTCCTTATTTCTTCCTGCATTATTTGTTGTCTCTTTGGTTCAGGGTACATCACCACAATTATTTACATCTTTAATTAGCTCTGCATCATTAATCCCTGCTGCTTCTCATCTTTCTTTAGATGGAGTAGCAGTTTGCATTGCTAGAAGAGCGTAACAGTTATAGCTGCTGGAGTTCCCTTGACATCTTATGGCCAATATCTTATCATGTGCTAAGACTTCTGTGCACTTCACTGCACATGCATAGGGGATGTAAAGTCAGTGTATTGCAGCCTAAGGATTTTCTTTAGCATCTCAAATAAAATCATGGACAATAGATAATGGTGCACTTGCATTCATGCACGTTAAATAATGCGCTATCCCTTTAAAGCTACTTGAAGTCCATTTTACTTGGTTAAATTTTGAGTTGGTTTTAGGCCAAAGAAATTGGAAAAGGATGCGGTATTAAAAACTCCACTTAGTTTAGCAGCTCTGTGGATACCTCTTGCTGCAAGAAGTTCCAGGTTCCAATCATGCCATTGTGATGTCCAACTGTGGTGTCAGGTTCCACACTACACTAAGCTTGTTCTGCTCCAAGTGTAAGCCTGAGCTTTGCACTAATGCACAGAAACGGAATTATTTGTTTGGTGCAATTGGTTTCTAAGGAGTCAACTCATGCACACTGGGCTGGAAACTCTAAAGCAACACACAGCCTGTCTGTCTGAAGTCTGGGACCATCTCTGGGTGCTCCTCAGCTTCCCTCTCCCCTTTTACCCAGGCCTGCTCTTCCCTGGGGAGGTTTCTCTTCATGCATTCATGAGAAACCAGGCTCTGTGACACAAGTGTCATAGGTTTTTTTCTCCTTGTGTCATCAAAATAGTTTCTTGTGGAGCTCAACTCTTGTTTGAAGTCTAGTTAGGAATTTTATTTGTCTCTTAAGATTTTTACTTGGTGAGCTGTGCCCTTTTCTTATTCCTTGGTGACTTCAAACTGAGGAGATGGGTAAGAGATCAGTTTTGCTTTTTTTATTTTCATTTTTATTTTTTTCTTTTTTAAAAATCAGACAAGTGCTTTCCTGTAGGGATTCTAGACATCCAGCTGAGCTCCTACCATGGTGGGGTATTTTAGTGTGAAACTGCTGTTACACACAGTAATTAGGCAAAAGAGCATTCCTGGCTCTTATTTTAGAGTGTGACAAACCTCCCTTCTTTGTAGTGAGGAACATGCTGCTGGAAAAGGGCCTGGTTGTACCTACAGGAGAAAAATTTATGCTATATGAGAAACAAAGTACTACCAACAGCTGGGTGCTGTTTTGGTCCTTTGAAATTATTTGCATATTGCAGAAAGAGCATATTGATTTGTTCTGAGACTCTCAAAGTGGTCTCAAGAGGATTAAGATGCGGAGTTCCCATTAATTTAGATTGAAATTACCAACAGTTTAATACCTTAAATGGTTTGGGAAATTGCAGGGTTGGGTTTTTTTTATTATTATTATTGTATAACATTATTCAGTGCAATTAACCTGCAGAGCGGGTGATGCTGAGTGTAATGAGCAGGTGAAATAGTGATTTGTGTTGGTGCCAGCTCTTTTATTTTGACAGTCCTGGCTTGATCCAGGTTTCAGGAGTTTCTGTGTGGCCCATGATGAGAAGCAGCATGTGCAGCAAAGGGTGGCCCAGGAGGGTCAGTCACAGATTGCAAGACCTGCACTCTCAGCTAGAACGATTTCTTTTAGAAACTTCATTTGCCTATTATTTCTAATATTCCAGAATAAATCTATGGAGACACTGAAGCTATGTCTGTAGCTTGATGTGAAAGAGCAATGCAGTCATTATGTTAATAGCCAAGAACTTTAAAGACCCCAATTACATCTCAGGTTTCCTGTAAGATGTTTTGTAAATCACGTGCTCTCTTATGCATTCCTCACAGAAGTTGTGCGTGTTCCATATATGCATATAGTTGAAAGGTAAATTAAAGCTGGTGTGCAAAGTTCTGACTGGAACTGGAGCCAATGTCTTCATCTCCACATCTGTGGGAGTGCATTCTCAGAAGTTATAAACAGTACTGTCAATCTGATACTTAAATGTGACAATAGCTAAATTATTATTTTGCCTTTCAAGTAGAAGTCTGAATTTGAAGCACTTTTAAATGGCAAATTCTTCATAAAGAATACATTAAAACCAGTTTTTGGTGTTAATTTAGTATTTCAGGTGTTAGATGGTTTGAAAAGCATGAGGAGCAGAAAACTACCCTTTTTCATGAATTAACTCAATCTGTCTTAACCCAGCTGAGTAAATTGTATAAGAGGAAAAACATAATTGTGAAGCCCTCACTAGGCATTAGTAAAAAATGTCTTGGAAGATTAGGAATGTTTTAAAATGGAGTTCTCTGTGAGTGCTGCTCCAAGCAAGTCCATGTTGACATAATCTTCATCTATAAATTACTAGGGGAAATGAATAGTGTGAATAAATGGTCTATGGGAATGATCAGAGTGCATTATTTCCACAAAAAGGCAGGTACAGGCTAGAAGCAAATTTTGCATCATGGGTATGAGAGCACTACTCTGGGAAATAAGTACATCAGGGCATGCAGCTTTCTTAGCATCGGCTATTATATCCTTAAAAGCCGTATTTCTGATAGTACATTTCCTTCTTGAAAATTGGGAATTTGTTCTATTTTTGCAGAAATGAGCTTATTGCAAATTGGCATGCTCTGTGGTGTACACAGCTTCCTGTGCCACGCAGGGACCACAGGGCAATTATTAGCAGCATCCATTGAAGGACTTGAGTAATTTGCCAAATGTTATTTTGTTTTCAGATAAAGTAAATAGCTTTAGTACTGAAGGGCATTTAAGCACTCTAACTTTTTGCTTAGTTTATTTAAATTGTTTTGTTTTTCCTACCCCTCTAAAAAAATCCCATCTGAGTTTTCTGTTTTTATGTGCTGGAGCAGGGTTATGTGACTGATTGCCTTTAATGTCTTCTGTGAATCTGAGCATATGGGACCTCATCCCAAGATGTGGCTATACAAGGATGTTAATTTAAAGGAGGAGGTCAGTTAGAGACTTCATTAATAGTTTAAAACACCAGGTCCTCTGTATGAGGAAACAGAATGTTTTATTTTTAAGGAGAATACCATAGTTGTCAAAAACATCGTCTGATACGAATGGTTTCACAAAGGCTTGTCTTCTACTAGTAGTGGATTATTCCCTATATTAACCTGCTGGTACACTGGAGAAAAGGCCCACAGTCCCGCCTATTGCCCATGCAGATCATCATAGGATGACTGGGAGGGTGTCCCTTAATCTACCTAATTTTTTTCTGCCTTCAATAATAATGTGGAGAATGTACATCACAAGCCTTGTAATGCTACCCTCTGCTTGCTTCTGATTTTTTTTTAAATGCTCAGTGTTCTTTTCCAATGAGAATAAGTGCTGCCATGCGTTGCTTGTGTTTTAACGTATGTCTTCAATACATACCAAGCTGTTCCTTGAACAACAGAACTAATAAAGCTTGGTTCCCTCTGTACCCAGACCAGTCTTATCCCAGATGGCTGGTCAGGCACACACTGCTAAGCTGTAGGTAGGTGAAACATCCCTCCCTTTCTTTCAGAGCATGCCTTATCTCTCTCCAGCTGCTGTTTTTCATGCAGCTGTTAGGAATGTGACACCCAAGACCTCCACTGCTTTGTTCCATGTCATTATGGTTGGGCAGGTTCAAAAGCTGTTGCGGAGGACTGGCTGACATTGTGATCCCAGCAGCCTTGTCTCCTTAAGGAACCCAGGCTAAAATTACCTTCCCATATTACATGGCATTGTATCACATTACTTAATGTGTGTCTTCAGGAAATGATAAATGCCAGGCAGCTTTCATTACCTGCAGCACTAAGTGCACTCATTGTCCTTGTTGCTGTGATAGTGCTGTGAATTCCTAACTTCGCCTGCTTTTCGGAAAGCATTGTAGACCCTCCTGTGCTGTACAGCTCTGTTTTATCAGAAAGCTCACTTCTTTGCCTTTTAAGTTCACTTTCCTCTTCTGTTTTCTTTTGCCAGGGGACCATTAAATCTGTCATGACAGAATACTTATTTGTCGCTGCCTCCCAGCTGGTTTTCCGAGAGGAGCAGGTCTGTTTTCTGGGGTGGAAGTGATGCAAACACTTTCTGCACTTGACTTGCTCTTCCCTTTTGCTTCTGTGCAGAGAATTCTCTGTGCTGGCTTCTTCACTCTGTTATCACTTTCAGCAGCAGCCTTACCTAATCCCAGCTTGTGTCAATCGATGATCACTCTTCTCCTGCATTTATATCTTTCCATACTTTCAACTTTTCACTGTTTTCAACACCTCCTTGTGTCCATACTGCTTAGTGCTTTTGAACGGATGCCACACCGCACCTTGTCAGATCTGTTCAGAAATATGCGTCTGGATGACTTTTCTGCAAGCAAGAAAGAGCACTGGCATCCTTACTTAGTCTTCTCTGTATATATGAAATAATGAATTTGATGTAGTTTAATTTGGAACTAAAGAAGTGGTTTGCTGGTGGTCTAGTGATTGAGTTAATTTAGCAGTGATATCTGGTTGTGGTTTTTTTTGTCTTCCTTTGTTATTTTGGTTTGTGCTTTTTTAGAGAAACAAAAACCAAAATGCAAAATCTTGGATTCAGCTTTGGAAACTGAACACAGGACTCTTCTGTGGAGCCCAGCTTAAGGCAATGGGGTTATTTGTGTCCATTTGCATGGAACAGCATTCAAGACTGGGCATTGGTGTAGTCCATTAATCCATAAATAAGTGTTACAGATAAGTTCTCGGGTAAAATCAATGGTACTGTTCATCAGGAAAAGCATTACTTAATGACTCTAAATGTTCAGTCTAGGGGTCTTGGTCTGGGTACCAAGTTTAAACTAAATAAGTTTTTTGTCTTCCTCCCTGTATCAGCAATGTGGTATGAGTAGTGCCCTTGAAGGCAGCCAGCAGACAATCTGATTGCTTTTCAAATTGAATGCCTCACCTGCTGTTTGTAAACGTGTTCTTCTCTCATTTACCCTGTTACTGAACAAACAGGCATTGATTTCTGTTGCGTGTGTTTTTTAAAGCAGCAACATCCAAGATTGGACAGAAATGTGGGGCCTTTCTGCTTAGTGTGGTATCCAGCTTAAAGCTGCAAACTACTTAAACTGTAGCCGGTCCTTTTCCTTGTTATTGATTCTGTTCATAAGGAAAATGAACACAGCTGAAGAGAACACGCAGGGTTATTAATGCACACCTGCCCTGGAAAATGTCAATTTGGAAATTAGATGTGAATTGTTTGAGTACAGGTGAAGGATAGCTTTACAGAAGAAAAGTGGTTAAAACTGTATGTACGTGTGCATGTCATTTCTTCCATTAGAACAGAATAAATTGCAAACCTCCTGATGCTGGTGTTGTGACAGAGGGCAAAGTTTGTTCGTTGTTCTAGAATAGGATGAGTTTTCAGTAAGAAAAAGGAATAGTGGATTTATCAAATGCAGACTTTATATTATGTAGGGATTGTCTATACCCTTAATGGTGTGCGTTTGTTTTTATTTTACTTGTTTTTCATAATTTTTACAATGTGTTTTAGTTATATTGATTTAGTTATGTGTGTACCTGATCAGTTTTCCTGTCCCTGCATCTTTGATTTTTGTAGTAATACTAGGAGGCCTCTACCTCATCCTGCCTGCTGCATTGGATACTGTGCAAATATATAATGGCACATAGTTTTAGTTTCTGCCTAACGTCATTGCTGACACACAAGGTGAAGTGTGGGTAAAAAAGGTTTAAAAAAAAAAAACAAAGAGAAAAACAGAAGTGTAGGCTGTGATTTTTCTAAGGAGGTCCATCTCTTTTTAATTGTTTTTATTTTTTTTTTTTTTTAATTTTGAAGTATCCTTAGTAATTGAAATATGAGTACAAAGGAAAAATCTGCTTCAGGATGAGATTAACTCAGGTGCTGAAATTAATTCTACTTTACCTTCAGATTCCAGAAAATGAAAGTCACTTGGCATTCTGATCTGAACTGTCCTCTTATGTAGGGGCCCAAAATTTCCCTGTGGCTCTCCACTAACTGTGTCTACTATCTACAACTGGCTAATGTAATTACTACCTATAATCAAATGCAAGACCCGAGTTCATCTAGTAATGAGCCTTTTGCATTCTTATGGTGCTTTAATTTATAAATGACAAGATACTGGCATGAGACAGAGCAGTATGACAATATGTTTAATTGCAGCATTAAAGGATGACTTGATTACGCTTGTTTGTAGTTTCCAAGTATTTGCTATTCACAAGCCTTGTGCAAATATTGTAATTCTAAGTACTTCAAGCTAGTATGTTCACTCATAGATGTATCATTTATAATTATTTTGGATATGGGATTCCTGATGATTTAGATTGATTTTTATGGCACCATTAGCAGAAAGAAAGGATGAGGAGCCCTGGTTTGGATCATAAGGCAGACCAAGCAAATCCGAAATAAAGCTTTAAGGGAAATCATACTATTTTACTATAAGGTTTTCTGAAATGTACTATTGAAACAAGTGTCAAAACAAGCATCACTTTCTTTAGTCTTGCACAAAGATCAAAAAGAAAACCCAAACAGAATCAGAATCAAAGAGGTCTGTTAATGCAGCGGGACAGTGAGAGTTGGGGCTCATCTTCCAGCTTCAGCACTGCTTGACCGTCACAAATTGTTGCTGTTACCATGTTCAGTAACACCTGAAATTGTGTCTTGTTCCTTAGCAATTAAATATAGAAGTTTTAGGTATGTATATTATTTAGGCACCATCTAAAGCCACCACTGGTCCTGTTATAGATACTGATTCTGTTGGTGAAATTCAGTATGGATGCTCTCAGGGAATGAGTCAGCGGATGAGACTTGTGCATGTATACTTACCTCCTGGGCTAGCCGTTTAATTGAATCTAAAATCAATTTTCAATTAGTGGTGGTTTGACACCTCATATTAGCTGTTAGAATTGTGAATAAAGGTAAAGAGCAAAGCATGTGAATCTAGAATTACTTTTCCCTTAATGAAATGGACATTAGCAGCATTAGGAAGAGATGTGCTGAGTACTTGAGAGAGTTCAGAAGAATAGTTAACACTGGCATGCCCAGAGATGCTGACCTGTACCAGACTGATCTGCTTGATGTTCATCATGGCCAGGACAGATAGAATTTTGATTGTTTTCTGCTGTTTGAGAAGCTGTGCATCCCTGTGTAATGCACCTATGTTTTAATTTTTTTCCCTTATTGAAATGGAAACAAAACCTCATAGTATGTCAGTCAACACTTATGTCTTAAGCCAGCCCTGCTGCCAGAAAAAAAATCACTGGAAGCCTCAAAGTGCATTTATCTCAATGAGAGACTTGACATGTCTGAATTAGATATATATATATGGCATCTATGTCTGAATGTGCTGGAGAATATAGCAACTACAAGTGGAGTTTCTACTGCTAGCTGTCTTGAAAGTTTCTAAGATCTTCTCCATGGTTTCCAGTTGGTGGAGAATATTTATCTGTGTTTAGTGCAAGAGGCTTAGCCCCTTTCCTATCAGTGCAACATCATCACCTAACAGTTGAGATCTGGTCAATATTTTCTTTGCATTCAGTTCCACACTGCAGGTCTGTTCCAGAGTGACCATTATTTTGCAACCATTGCCTTTTAGGCTATTTGTTTTAAATTGTTGCAACATAAAATCAATACAGCAGAGCAGGGCTCAAATGGTAAACACGGAAAATAGGAATGCTGTTTCTTCTGCTAACCCTCCCACATGTGTATTCATTATTTTTAGCATGAAGGATTGTGTGTTTCTCTTATCCCCAATTTCCAACAAGTTCTACTTCTGTAAACAGCCTTGGTGATTTTCTTTCAAGTGTTTCAGTAGAAAGGTCTGCCCGGGTCATTCACAGGCTTTTGGGAGAAGTTTGATAACTAGTAGTGGAGAAGTAGATGGAATGTTGTAAGGATAAACTGGATGGTCTTCATATTTCGTTACCCATTTGTCCTGCACAGTCCATGTACTACAGAAAAGTATCGTTAAAAAAATGTGCACCACACATGCAGTTCCCGTTACTAAATCACTAGTTATGGAAGTTATTTAATGATGCATGTGAGGTATTTCAAGTATGAATTAGCAACATCTTTTCACTTCAAGCAGGATTGTCTCAGAGCTGTAGATTTTTTTTTTTTTAATATTTACCCCAAACTCTTTAACTACAGTAGCAAGAAAATCCCCAACAATATCTGAAATTGCATAGTCTATCTTACGTAAGTCTGTCTGCCACCCAGGCAGATTAATATTGCGATTACCAACTGCGGCAGCTAGACGTTATTGCTGATATGATGAATCGCAGTATCAATAACAAACTAACTCTCGCTAATTGCTACCTTAAATTGTCATTAAACTAAACCCAAACCTCATGGTTGGTAAGTGGTTTCTGGACAGTGTAGCTAGACTGAAGTTTGGGTCTTTACTCTTTTTCCAAGAATTTGTCTGATGAATACTCTGCATCTACAGTGTCCTGTGGTGAAGAGTTCCAGTGCTTACATGTCTCTTTAGTGGAGAGGACAAAGCATCTCCTTTGCTTTCAGTCTGCAGTCCCACTAGTTCATTTGATGCCTCCTTCTTACCTACAGTTGCTTTTCCTTTTTATCCTTCCAAAGGTTTTCTGCCTTCTTGGGCATTCCTGATGTTAAGTAGTATCAAGAACATCTGTCTATTATGTGTTTTAGGGCTCTTTGACTACTGAGCAGCTGAAAAGGAACCTGGAAATGTCTGGGCAAATTGAGACAGAGGTGCCTGCCTGAGAACAACAGGTTGGGAGCACTTTGCCTGTCCAGTGAAGGAAGCTGGGTTATGTAGATGCCACAGGAGGGGAAAATAGTGCCTGTGTTTCAGTTTTAAATTACGTTCATCTTTTACCACATTTTTGGTAGGATACTGGACAAGGTGCTTCAAAGAGTCTCCTTTACTTTGCATATAGGTGACTGAACCCTGATTTACCAAAATGCTTGATACCCCACTGCAAACAAAAATCTGTGCTACTTGACATGAAACACAAAGCCAGGCCAAGTCTAAGGGACCTCAGTTGATGCTCAGCACTAGATAAGAGTTGAACAGTGGCCCAGAAATGGAGCATCAGGTAATATGGGTGGTGAGTTGGTTTGTTAAAATCTCTTCAGGAGGCTGTAGGGTAGTGCAGCACACTGTGGGGTGGAATTCACGGTTCCTTAGGTCAGCTTACTTCTGGCTTTTTCTGACCTTAGAGTGCTTGGCTTTGCAGCTTTGATTACACTAATTAAACAGTGAGTATTTGTGTATTTGTTTTTCAGGAGGTTCAATGGATAATGATGACTAGGGTTGTTTTGTTTTTCTCCTTGATTTTGCACAGTTGAAGGAATATATTCCAAGAAAGCTTCTGTAAATTATTCTTGTAACTTCTCTTTGGCTTTAATTGGTAAATTACTTCTTGCAAGTCTGTGAGATGGAGAGTCTTGTTTCCTGGAGTGATTTGATTGGCAATTTAGAGATGATTTGTTAAACTGAAAGAGTGTATTTCATAAGATTAAATATGAAATTGCAGAACTGCTCAAGGGCATAATTGCCCTGCTTTCTCCTCGAAACATTATTGTGCTGGAAATGTATACACCAAACATGTTTTCACAACACCGGTGTTGAAAACAGAAACAGATAAGTTCCTTGGAGCTGAGAGCTGAGTACCCACTCAAGCCTTAAATCTGTTCTCTGCTGCAAACCCCTCAAATTCTATCATAAATAAGCCCTGAGCCATGATTTCAGCAGATTTGTGATTGGTCTCTGTACCCCTTAAGGTTTTTATCTGGTTAATGTAAATTCTTTCTTTGTTTCTTAGCTTGTAAACTCATCTTTTTAATGCATACAAAGATCTACTTCATCACTTTTTTCACTAAATAATAAACACCCAGGTCTAGTTGAGGGATTCTAAGACATCTTTAGTTTCAGAGGTATCTGTCGCTGTGAGTTTGTCTCTATTGTTTAATTCATTGTACTTCAATATCACTCAAAATCCTCTTATGTTTAGAATATTTAGAATACATTTATTCAGTTGACTGGTGGAAGATGATGATTTAGGGTTTTTTTTGGTGGGTTCCCTTCTACACCAACCAGCCTCTCCATTGTAATTCTTAATGTATAAAATGCTCAGACTAGCTGAGGGAAGTTTCTTTCTTCAATACACGGTATGGGAATTGTTGTTGTTGAAGTGTTTATGAGTATTTGTTCTAGACAACCTGTTGACTAATGATGTTTATTCCTGAAGGCTGCTCGAAGCTAGCACAGCAGTGCCTGGGAGACTTCGATGCAGATACATTTCTCACATAGGGGTTGTATAGATAAGAGTCCTAATTCACCACTGAGACTCTTTTTCTGTGCTATTGCAACTAGACCAAAATGGAAAAATACAACGGGGAATCTGGCATGCCATCTTGAATATTTTGAAAGCCTACTTGTGCCTAGTACTAAAGTTTGAGTCATTTTTCCTTGCCAAAATATTAAGCTCTGCTAATGTTTCTGAACAACAAAAAATAGTTTGTCCAGCATGGATAACTTGGATTGTTTCTGGATATGAACTCACAGCATCTGAGGCAACATATTAGAAATAGTGTGTGAGAGGATTCTCATGGAGCTGAATATAACAAGGTAGAGAGGAGTTTGGGATGGTTGGAAATAAAGCTCTGAGGGTGCTCATCTGGCTTGATGCTTGGGGAGAAGGCACTGTCACTTCTTGCCTTTAGCACTGGATTTCTCATTGTGTATGGGATGATTTCAGTAAGTGCGAACAAAGAGCTATTAAATCTTGGCTCGCTCAAGGGTTTGGCTGTTTTGTAGGGGCTTCAAAAGAAATTGGAAAATGAGGTATGAACAGAGAACTTTTTATGTGTTATGGGATTTCATCTTGGCCCAGAAGCCACAAATCTCATTGCACTTATTACTGAAGTCCCTGTGGATCTGATAAATAATTGATTTAAGGGGACTTTTCTTGGAGCAAAGGGGAATGGAACAGCAAAGAGGTCAGCGACAGGTTTGCAAATACTGGAGCAGTGACACCTTCAGTGTTGTATTGATCAGTACTGGTGAAAGGGAGAGATTTGTGTGGGGTTGGGAACTACGTTATGAAGGGCATAAAAGCCTCTTTGGCTTTAGCCCTGTGAGATATGGAAGGAAAACACACAATAGGTTTGAGGAATGGCCAGTACTTGGGGAAATGTGGACCTTGGCATTGCACCCAGAAGAAAGTGCATTTATTTTTGTTATAAGGTAAAGGGGAGGATTTGAAGGGGTTTGAAAGAGTGGCTATAAAACCATTTAAATGAGTGGAAAACAGGCTGTTGAAGTCTAAACTATTGCAGTTGTTTTCTAGGAATATTTTCCGCTGGCCCATGTATGATATTCAAATGAGCCTATGGGGTGGCAGCCAGCTGTTCAACTCTCAATGCAATGAGTCCCAAGGTTAAAGCCACATTTTCAGTGAGATTTAAATGATGTTATTAGCTTAGATATCCGTCTTATCCATAGTGTGTGTGGGTTTTCTTTGTGGGGTTTTTTGTTTGTTTGGTTTTCTTCTTTCTTTTTCTTCTCTGTGGGTGAATAACTTATAAGCTAGGACAAGCAAGCTGTCTTAGCATCTGGAAGCTAAAAGCTTCAGGGGTTCTTCCCTTAGTAGCCCAAGTATGAACATTAAACACTTTCCAGTGTTTCCCAGCCTCTGTTTTGCTAGTGGAGATTCATGCTGTCTGGCTGCACTGTGCTTTGATAGTGTGAGAACAGAAGAATAACCTCTAACATGCAACATTTGTTTGGTTTAGGTTTATTATACTTAATTGCAGCTGTTTGTTCTTTAAAGGAATCTGAAAGTTCATGCAGCAAATAATCTTAGGTGGTCAGAAGTCTTGTTGGGATGATCGCCCGGAGCACCTATGGAACTTGTCAGACAGGTCAGGGAACCACACAGTGCAATTTGTCATTATATCTGGTAGGTTGATTGGATTTTCCCCCTCCCCCAGAGAAAATAAGGAGCTATGGATAAAACTCAGAATGGGATGGAATTTGTCAAAGATTGGAGTTATGAAATGTTCATTTTAAATGTAATTTGAGGCAACTGCTCAAAGACTGCACAGTGCTGGTTAAAAATTTAAAGTAGAGACGATTTCATACTTTTTCACAAAAATTATACTAATTTTCATCTAGTTCTTGGAATTCTAAAAAAAAAAATACACTTAGAGAGAGCAAGAGCTGAATCAGAGAAAAACCGTAATAGTAGCGTATAAACTAGCACAAGTTCAGTGTAGCTGCACAAAGAATTACCCTATTAGCAGTGGTGACTGGCAGCCAGTGTCCTTCCCTCCATCCACGACTGTGCAGAGTAAATCCTCCTTCACTGCAGGAGCATTGGGATCTGTGCATTAATTCCTTTATTGTCTTTGGATGAATTTGATGAGAACACTGGAAAATAATAAGCAGGGACTGTCTTGGTTCTTAGAAACCTCTTGCAGTTTTGTCTGTATTTTCTCTCCCTGAACTCTGCTGTCTTGCACACAATCTCCCTCTCCGTTTGTGCCTTGTGTCCTGCACAATATGAGAAATCTTATCCACTTCTTTATCTTCCCCTTCCCTCTCTTTTATGCACCCAGTAACCATTCACTTTCCTTATGAGCAAAAAATGTAGCAGTTATTATATGACACTTGTCAGCATATTTGCTCTGTGTGTTTTGCCACTTCAAGGCCACATTTCAGCTTTGCATTGTAGTTTATAACTTCCTGGGGTCAGGGACTTGCACTGCTGTGCATGTATATATTTATATAAGAGTAATGGTAATATGAAAGGAACCTTTTTGTCAGTTTTGAAGTTATCCAGAGCATCATCTTCAGTAAAAAGTGGTGTAAAGTTTCTAGTTGATGAACTTGATCTGAACTGAACAGCTAGGGAGAGATAATAACAAAAAAAAACCCACCACCACCACTAAAAACCAAAAATAACACCCACAAAACAACTGTAATATTAGAATGTTTTTGATTCTGAAACTGGGACTGTGCAATTAATCTGGTATCCCAGAAGCCAGCAGATACTTCTAAATGTGAAATTATTCCACGTCTGTGGAGATGAAACTATTCAAAAAGGCAGCCTCAGCAGTTTCTGCTGGGACTGTGCCCAGGGTATATCATTTATTTTGTAATTTTTTTTCAATTAGATTATTTTCTCTTTTTCAAAAGAGAATGTCTGACTATTTAATCTAATCTAGTTCATTTTATTTTATATTTTTTCTTGCTGAGCCTCTCACTGTAAATCCAATAGTGCAAGCATAGCACAGACCTTGGTAGACCTTCTGGAAACTTTAGTAGTTCTTTTTGAGTGGCAAAGCCCACTGGGGTCAGCATCTTTATTTTAGTTGTAAAGAATATTTCATCCTTTTCTTGCTAGTTGGCAAGGATTTGGGTGGAAGACAGTGTCGGAATTGTAGATATTTTCAAAAGAGAGGAGCATTTTAGATAATTTCTTGAAGGAGGTCATCTTCATCTGTTCTTTAGCTAATTATTCTGTAGCTGTGTGGTTGGTGTGGGGCTTTTTTGTTGTCTTGATATTCAGCTGCTTTAGGGATCCTTGTACAGCAATGGTGAATATGTCTGGAAGATGATGTAGTACTGGTATAGCTGAATATGTGTCAGCAAAAGATAAATCCTTGCTTACTCTCTGCATTTTGGTGTTTCAGGAAGATCATTAAAATCACAGCGTGCTGTAGTCCTTTTTTGCTGTATGTTGTAACAAACAAGTAAACTGAGGATAAATCCAGACCTTGTGCAAATAAATTGAAAGTTTCCTATTAGCTTCTGTGAGAAGTGGATGAGTTTTTCGTGAGAAGCCAAAACATCTATTGAAAACAAGAATGACCTCCAGATCAGTGTATAACTTAAATGTTCTGTGTAACTTTATCACCATCTGCTTGGAGTTCTGTTCACGCTGCAGAAGGTCACATACAAAATCTTACAGTAGATTTCAGCAGTGCCCTGCTGCCTTCTGAAAGAAAATGTGGTGCACGTAAAACAAAAGGTGCTTGCATTGCCAACCGTATATTGATATGAGTGGGGGAGTTAGTTATCAAGAAAATGCTAGGTATATATTTTTTAATTTGTTTTTTATAGTCATCCTACTTGGAAATCTATATTTTTCTTATGGTTACTTTAGAAGCAAATTGTTCCTGGTTTTGATTAGATGAACAGTAAAACATGCAATAAATGTATACAGAAATTAGACAGGAATCTTCTTACCCGTTTGGGAATTACCAGTGCGATAAGCAGTAATGTTGTTTGCTGCTCTCTAATTTTCAAATAAAATGTTTAGTACATGCAGATCGCTGTGTTCAATAATACACCGTAAGCAATCGCACATGTTTGGCCTGATGCTCTCAGGCCACATTAAAAATTACAGTTAAACTTTGCAATGCTTTGTAAGTTAGGAGAAGGCTTGTGATGCTCGCTTCTCTGATAAGGGAAACACCAGACTCCTCTTGAGTGGGTTATTCATAAAATTGTGGATACATGGAGCACTCACTTGATTCCTCAGCAATCTGCTACCTTGTTTTGGATGCTGAAAAAATAATTAAAATCTATAAAAGAGAATTAAATTACATGACCAGGGTAGATATATCAGTAGTCTCAACACCATCATTATTTAAATTATTTTGTTTCAGGAGGAGGTGACTTTGATATTCTCATAACTGTGTGAACAAAGATGTTTTGTCAGTAACTGCTGATCATACATTGCAGTGGCCCTACAGAGTAAATCTTGAAATCTAATGTCTGCTAGTATGTCAGTGGCAGAAATCTTTCTTTTCCTTAACCCCAGTGATCTGGAATTCACTCATGTTCTGTGTGGAAGTTGGTCATTGGTATAGTATGGGGGTTGCTAAGTCTCACAGTTTATAGAGGAGGAGTGTTGGAATAAAAGGATATGGGCCCTTTAGGGTGGACAGGCAGGGGCGTTGAGGAGGGGATGTCACCTAAAGGGGACCTACAAGAAAGCTGGAGAGGGAATTTTTACAAGTTAACTACAGTTTTGCTTGCCTTTTAGTCCTTAGTTTTGTAGCCTAAAACTGAGAAATTATTTCAGAGATGTGGGGCTTTTTTTTGTGGAGGGAACAGGTGCAAAATGTTCCTTTTGTGCTATTCCTTCCCCTTTTGATTTCCTTCCTTTCATTTTTCTGAGCAGGTTTCACATAAATAGAACATGAATGGAGTTGCCTGTTATAATCCAGATGGGGGGATACAGAGCTGGTATAATTTTAATGTGAAAGATACATTAGCTTTCATTTAAGTTGTGTAAATATGCATGCTCTTCACTGAATAAGTGAAGACAAACTGGGAGGCGTAGATGATAATTGTATATGGAAGGTGTGAGCCCTTGGAATTAAACACACATGCAAGCTTTTCAATTTTGAATGGCTTAATATTGTAGATGAATCACTGACCTGATCTTGCAGACAATTACCCATGTGCTTAGTTTTACATACTTGTGTAGTCTTGTTGCAGGCAGCAGGTTAATTGAAATTTGGAGTAAGTGTACAACCGATAGATTGGAATGAAATTTTATGCCTGCAAAACAATTTCCCTGTTACTGTATATATTTGAATTCAGCTAATTTAGGATCCATTTTATGAAGTTTCTCCAATTATTGCAGACATTTGTCCCCCTCCAGGTAATAGTGTCATTAGAGAGCAGGTGGAAAAAAGCATCCTTGAGAATAAACTTAGCCCTGAAAATCAATCAAAACTTTACCAAGGCATTGAGCCTCTGGAGTAATTTCCTTCTTCTGCTGCCGACAAAGTCCAAACTGAGCCAAATGGATGGACCTGACAACTATACCCCTGTGCTGTGTAGTATTTACTAACCATGCAATACGGACTGAAACTGTACAGAGGGCAATTAAGATTATTTTGAAAGAGTCAAGTCGATGCACAACTGTAACGGGCTTTTGAATTATTACAAAGTAAAATATGATACATGAGCTGTAAAGGGACTCGGGCTCCATTTTGAATAGCAAGTATATTTTTTGTGAGGGCTTGGAGAGAGCTGTGCACAGGTGTGTGTATTCATGTTCCTCATTAGAGAAATCAAATGTGCTCCTTTATTTTTAGCTTGTTTATTTTTATTGTTTGGAACAATACTATTCCCTAAAGAGAACTAAATTTAGGGAATAGGAATGTGACTTTGTCTGCACGTCAGCAGTAGTAACTCCGTTTTGTTTCTCAGCTAGGCCAACAGTATGAACATTGCATGTTACCGTGGCCCAAAAAAGATAGAAAAATCAAGTGATTAATCGAAATAAAAGGGAATGTGTGGTGTTTCCTCTTAACCAGTGGTCTAACATTTGCATGAAAGTCACCTTCATTAGTTGTGGTGAACTTGAGAACTACAGTGTTAGCAGCTATGGAGAAGATCTTGACTTTTCTCCTTTACGGGCACATAAGAGGGAAAAAATTTAAGTAGTCATTCTGACTTAATCACCTTTCAGATATTGATGTATTCTCTTTATGTGTATAAATCTGCTTAGACCAAATACCCTCAGAATCAATGATAGTAATGCAGAGATTTTCATCTTTTTATAGAAACTTCCTTGTATTAATAATTAGAACAGGCTTACTGTTTCTTGCATATTTGGAAGCAGATATGATATTACCCTACGAAGATTGTACAAAAAGCATAATATAGTCTTTCATTAAATATTTATTAGGAAAAAGATATTTTTGCCTTCAAAAATACATGTTTGGAATTAAGAAATCAGTCAGCAGTAGAGAAAAACAATTGCAAAGTTTATTCTGTGTAGTGTTTTTTCAAAATACAGCATTTAGAGCATGCAGCTTGGAATGAAAGACTTATTAAACAATTACACTATGTCAGAGACCAATATAATTGCATTTATTTTAAAATTTACTTGTTTAATTAGAAATTGTTTCCTGAACATGTCTGGAAACTTTTATATTTATAGTCACTTGGTTATTAATAGTTTTTAAATAGTTATAGCATATAGTTAATGAACATCTGAAAACATTATGCATATTTTATATGGCATATATAGTCACCCATTTATAATTTATAACGTATGTTGCTAAAACATTTGTTAAACATTGATATCTGGTTTCATGTTACTACTACTTTCTATTATGAATACCATAAAATCACTCAAACATTCCCACCACCTTTCTATTAACATTTATTAATATTTTTGCAATCTACGGCAGTGTTGGAATGGCCATAATATATCAAATTATTTATGAAGTCATCTCCGCCTTTTCATTTGTCATTTTGGCCATGCATTGCAAACCATTGTTCAACCTCTATGTGAAATAGAGCAATCTGCAAGTTTCAGAGAGAATCCACTGTACTTCAAGGAAATACTGGGCTTTTCAAACAAAACTTAATGGTAACCAAGTGAGTGATTGAGCTGCAATGACCTGGGTTCATCTCTTAAAATGCCAGTTTGTTCAGCAAACAAACCTCATACTTTTCTTGCCTTTGCCTTTCTGCTTTGTTTATAAACCTTATTGCTTTGCAACTGCATCTTTTCTCTAGCCATTTTTCTGGATGCTCCTAGTCTTTCATTTCGTGCTTTAGTTGTGTTATCATTTTAGTCTCCTCCCTGGCAGGTTGGGGAGTAAACTGAAGTGAAGGAAGTTGAAGCTGTTCTGGTGTGAAGTGGGCTGTTTGGACAAAAAGAAATGTGGTGGGAGAGCAATGTAGAGGAGACATGGCCTTGTACCTGGGTGAGCAGAGTCCTTCTGGAAGAAGAGAAGAGCAATAGATTGCTGTTCCCTTCCTACCACTACTTACACAAAAAACCTCTTTAATTTCAATGCTTGAGCAGTTCTTGAAGCAGGGGGTAGAGTTTAGGGCCATGGAATTCTGAGTTGCATGGACAGTGACTCTTGCCTCCATCTCATTAATGTGAATCACAATCACAAACGCTTCTCAAGCCTGGCACATGTGAGATTAACGATCTTCCTCGTGTCTCAAACTCCTTCAAATCTCTCCTTTAGGTAGTGCAGTCTAGCTTGATTTGTGGCCTTTGCCCACGTCCATACATCTCAATTCTGACGGACAGTTTTTATGATCTCTGCTTTAATGTGCCTTTGCAAGTTCAAGTTGTTTTGCTGCACTTTTGATTTTTATGCCTGCAGAGAAGAGAGAGCTGCTGAGGCCTGTGTAGGTAATTGGTAAATGCTGTAGAACATGCCTTAGTTAACTTGCAGTAGAGCTTTCCGCATTGCCTTGGCATCCAGTTGTTTCATTACTGCTGGATCACCTGCTGTGATGCCTTTGCAATGCTGAATGTGTGTTTTGCAAATGGGGTCTCTGGACCATGGGATGTCTACCTCTCCCTTTTGAATATTTAAACTTTGCACCTGAATCAGTACCAGCCATTTTGTGATATTTCATATTATGCTGGAATTCCTTGAGATACACATGGCATGTTACTATTTTAATAGTATTTTGGTTGATACATTGACTTTTTGAATATTACTTATGATTGTGTACACTTAACTCTTCCATTCTATGTGTTCCTAATTCAACTAAACTTTGCTGTCTGAGAAAGGCTTTGCAGCCCTTATAGGTATATTACTAGAGCTGGAATTTATTGAAAATTATGTGTTCAGATATATCACTGTGCAAATGTATGAATTAGTCTATTTTTGGTACTACAATGATAACTAGAATTAGTAAGGACCCCATGTGGTGTTTGAGATTAAAGGGAATAATTTTGGTGCTGTGGATTCTCCCTAGCTAAGTGCAAATTAATTGTTCCATTGTTTGTATCCAGTTTGCAATCTGTAATTTGCCATTCTGAAGGATTTTTTTGTTTTTTTTTTTTTAATAGAGGAGGAGAGTTTGACTTTTTTTTTTTAAAGCTATGGTAAATCTAGGCAAGATATTAAACTGATTTTGCAAGTAAGAGTTCCTACATTTTATGTTTTCATGTAGAGTCCAGAATCTACAAAGCCCATGATTCTAGACCTTGCACCAAGTCAACCTACATGGATTCTCCAGTGTTATCCCAGAGACAGCTCTGAGGACTGAGAGAGTGGTGTTTGTTTTATTCTGTAAGCATTAACTTCTTTCTCTCTGGTGCTTGATTGATGGATTGGAATGCAAAGAAACACATACAGCTGTACTGGCTGATGCTACTAGACTCCATTTCTTCGTCGTTACTCTGTGTAACTAGATTACAAATGAAAGTAATGCTGTTGCTACTCTGGCCTTAAGCACAGAAGTCGGTGTATGTGACTTGAGTTTGCACACATAAATTATACATAAATCTGTTCCAGGATTAAGGAGATTAGGTTTTTAGAAGTTTTAAACAGAAGAATTGTAAAGGCTTTTAAAATGTGGTTTCTAACAAGTTGCTTTACAGAATCTCAAGGCCAAGGCAAGCGATGAAAAATCCATAAAAACAAAACTTCAGAACCAGAGACTGGTATGATACAAACATCCTGAGGCAGTGTTCATTTTGAAGTACTCTCGTTTAAAGTATTTGGAGTGTTCCCAATGCATTCAGATATGTAGTTTGTGCCATCTTTCACCTATTTGATGGAGTTTTTGGTGCTTATACTGTACTCTTTCTAGGAGGAAATCATTGCCAGTGAAGTTTTCATGGTAACTCTCAAACTTCTTTTCTCATATGAGGGAAGATAAATCAAAAGATGACCTAGCAAGGTCTGTACAGATCTGATATGAATCGCTCACTCTAAAGAGCAGACAATTTAAAAAAGGTCCTAATAGGAACCTGGGAACCTTAGAGATATTCAAAAGCTCTTTGGACATTGTCCAGCTACTTGCTTTAGGTGAGCCTCCTTGAGCAGGGTGTTGGCCAAGGTGACCTCTAGAGATTCCTTCCAACATCAAAAATGCTTTGATTCTGTGATATTTTATGAATTGAGTCCCTGATATCAAACCAATGCTTTTTTTTTCCCCCAGCCTTATTTAACAAAGTGTTTGTGTAATTAGGTGCACTGAAAAATCAAGGTCCATTGTAGAATCAAGACCCTTTCCTCTTCATCTGTTTAAGGAAAAGCAAGTGAAAATGGATAACTTTTCCATAGAGGCAAATAAACAGAATGTGGGTAACATCTACTTCAAATCCTATAGGAGGAAAATAGTTTGCATGCCTCACAAATGGTAATTGTGGGAGCAGGCATTCCTGAAGCTACTACTGAACTCTGAAAACACATGGGATACTCTGGTGAAGAGGGCACCTATGTGTGATTGCATTTGCTTTGTTGATAACATGCTGGGAAATCAGTGAGTGCATGGAACAATCAAGTTTGGGTGTTGCTTTCTTGTCACCATTTTAGCTAATTAGAAACTTAAGCTCAAACAAAAGTTCAGTATCAAAGAGCATCTCCAGCGAATTAGAGAACTGAAACCCAGAAACACTGTCTGGCATGCCTGTCTGTTGGCTTTCAACCAACTTCTTTTCAGGTTGGCATTTCTGTTGCAAAAAGGTTTTTGTACTTTTCCTGGGAGGGGATGGTGTTGAGCTGCATTTCTTCAGTTAGGGAGGAAACCACTGACTCATGTAAAGCTTTTTTTTTTCAGTAGATCTGGGTAGTAATGTGCACGACATGAAGCTCTATAAAGCAGGAGCTCTTGAGCCCAAGCTCTCTCCATAACTAACAGCACTCCACTTACGCTAATAGAACTGCTGCGATTAAAACAGCAGTAGCCCACTTTAAGCAAACCCTAGACTCAAGGCTGAGCAGCCATTTTGTAGCATGAAAACTGGCAGTTTTTCAAAAGTATATCTGGGGTGCATGTCTGTCTGTCATTATGGTGAATTTGCAGCTTCAGGTTGACTTCTTAGCATTGCACAAACTGCATCACTCTGTATTTAGCATATTTTCTCAAGCCCTGTTGTTACAATGGTCTCTTGCTGTGTAAATGTTTTTCTAAAATACTAATGATGATTTCTGATTTAAAAACAAAACAAAAGCACAACAATTCCAGGAGGGGATGATGAGTGTGTGTTCTTTGTGTAAGTTGTTAAATGAAGTACTCTTGCTCTTCAGAGTCTCTTTCCCCACCCCCTCCTCCTATTGAGTGCATCTCTAACAAGGCTTCACAGCTTCTGGGAAACTTAACAGCTTTTCACAAGTTAAGACTGCAAACTAATTTACTTGGGTATTCCCTCATTTGGCAAAGCACTTTGGCATGAGTTAAGTTGTAAGCATGTGCTTTTGGTACTGAGGACAATGCAGCCATCGCCATAGTTAACACAAAGTGTCTTCTCAGTGATTTATGGAATCAGTAACAGAGCTCAAGGATAGGCAATACAAGACTGTGTCCCCATGCTGTTTCACCCTTATTTCTAATAAAAGTTCTGACCGAGAGGCTTGTTCTTTCATAAAAATGTAGCATACGTATAGCTTTATATAACACCAGAAGGGGGCAGAAAATAATGAAGATGCTGTTGTAAGAATGCAGCCCACCTGGGTGCAAAGACCATAATACAGCACAGAACTGGGCAGAGCTGACCACAAGAAGTTCATGACCATTGTTGGGGCATTCAGACATGGCTGTGACCTTTCAGTACAAATAATGTCACTGTCCTGCTGGGTGTACCAGATGTTGTAATTTCTTTTGATTAGAGCTGGCTGTTGGACAGTTTCCAAATGCTGAATTTCTCTGTTCACTTTTAAGCCACTTTTAAGCGCATTCTTTGTTAATCACATTTAGCTGGCACATTGGTCACTCACTCCTCTACAAAAGGTTGTGGGGGGGAACTGGCTGTGCTGATGTGATATTAAATCCCTTCATCTGTGGGTGTCTGTGGTGATTTTGACTTTGACTGTGGCTTTGAACATCTGTTCTCTACAACTTTGTAAAGTCAACACTCACAGGGAGCTGCTGGTTCTGGCAATGGGGGTTTTGTGTCCTAGAGTAATTCCTTGCTCCTACTGCTCTTCCACAAACACAGGCTTCTGTGCAAGGCAGAGAGCTTTAAATAGTTTCTGAGTTTTAAATGTTTGTTTATTTTCTTTTGTCATTTTTTGACAGGTTATCTGTGATAATTGTGTTAATTGCCACTTGCAAGGAAGGATCCCACTTACTCTGTTCTCTGTACTTATTCCACATGTATAAAACATCATTTTAGCTTTATACACATTTGCATGAAACTCTCCTGTTGCTTTGCAGGAGGATTAGCTCTCACTGCTTGACAGAAGAGACTACACTAATGTGTAGTATTCATGACAACACATTTAAACATCAGAGTGGAGCTGCTGAGAGTGCGGAGCTGCTGTCAGGGTCGGGCAGGCTGCTCTGCTGGATGGTTGGATGTGAACAATGGGGCACTGGGGCCGCCTGGACCTGGCAGCTCTGGGGACTGTGGCCACTGCGAGCGGGTGGATCAATGTGTCTTGGGAGGATGTGATTCCCTGCCCTGTTCTCCCAGGTTTCTCACTGGTGTAAGGGACTAATGTTGGCAGAAGCTGGAGTGGTGGTAGACTTGGAGCCGGCACCTCCTCTCTTCTCTTTCCCTTAAAGTACTGGGCAAGGAAGTGGAGGGGGTAAGCAATGCATATACAATTAACCTACTGCCTCTTTATCTTGAGAGAGCTCAGAGTTGACAACAACAAGAAAAAGTGCAATTGTGAGCTTATTTACTACATTTGTTAACCATCTGGGACATAAAGCCTCTGAAGTGAAGGAGCTGTCAGATTTCATTCTGGTTTGCTTCCTGTGGAAGTAAAAGACTATTTTAATTTCTTTCATGAGGCGTTCAGTTTAGTAACAACTTCAGACATAAAGCAGTACTGATGGAGGGTGGTCTGTTTTTTTGGTGGTTGGTTTGTTTGTGGTGTGTGGTGGTGTTTTCTTGTATTCTCTTGATATCCCCACATTGTCATAGCAGCCGATTTCTGGCAGAAGTTACCCATGGTCAGCCAGGGCTCCTGCTGGAGGGCAGGGGAGGGAGGAGATCATCAAAAGGGGAAAAACTCTTCTTTACCTCAAGCTGTTAGGTGCTGTGGAAGGTGATGGATCCCATAGCATGGAGGCTGCTAAACTGGGAGAGATGCAACACTCTCCTCCTCCAGTTATGGGACTATGGGAAGCAAATGACATCTGGTGGGTGACATGAATGTTATGTAGCAGAATAAATCTGTTGCGATGCCTGTGGTAGATGGAAAGTAAGGTGCTAATTTGGCCTCTTGAAATGGAGAAAGTGAATACTGGAGAACTCAAAGACACCAGGAGGGGCAGAATACATTGAAAGTGCTGTATCATGCCCTGCAGAATGTTGTGAGCTTTCCTTGAGTTTGCATAGAGAACAACCAGGCTTCATCCTTAGAGCTTCCTGAATGAAGTAGAAAAGTAACAATGAATAATGCAGTAGGAATGGTAAGGTTTGCTACATAGTACTGAAAAGTCTTGCTTTTGTTTTGTGGGGAAAATGGGCTGTGGCTTTTTTTTAATTAAACAGATTAGAGCTATGCTAGTGAGGTTGAGAATTTGTGCTGCTTTTCCCCCTGAACATTAATGAACAAAAGTAAAGAAATTAAGGAAGAGAAATGACTCGAAGGAAGAAACAAATAAGAACAGCATCTTACAGCAGGGAGACAAATTTTACAGTGGAGAAACATTGGCTCCAATGGAGTAAATCCAGTCTAGAGGAGGAAAGTGTGTGTCCCTGGATTCTGAAGGGAACAGGGAGAAAGATGATCCAGTACAGATCAGAGAGAGGGGTGGAAAAAGCCAGTGTCAAGGACAGGACACAGAATGTGTGATTATATAAAGCAGCTGCAGGAATTCCCTGCAAAGCAGGTCCATTACCTTAGTGGGAATATCCTTTATGATGTACACAGATTGGGCTCTGGTCTTTAAATGCTGCTGTTAGGTGTTGAATTACCTCTCAGGAATGTGTATGTTTGCGAGAGGAGTGGTTGCCTCCAGGAAAAATGAATAGTGGAAACAGTAGCCCCTTGCAGTGTGGGAGTTCAGTGTTCTGCACTACTGAGAATCAGCTTGCTTTGCCAAAATATGGATTTAGTTGCTTAAAATTAAGTCTGCCTGTGTCCCAGTTTCCCCATCTGCAAAATGTATTACAGCAATTTCACCTAATCCTATTAAGTTGTAGTACTAGTGTTTCACTATTAATATATCTACAAGGACATGCATCATAGTAACTTTACCCTATGGTGACTAAAATGTCTGTAGTAGCACAGTATAAAATAATCAGGGCCTGTGGAACTCTGGAGCTATTCTTCTTTAATTGGTTGACTAGAAAGAAATTATGCCAATTCTCTCCAAGTAAAGATCTGATCCACCCTTGCCATGAAGGAGGGAAAGCAACCCATTTCTAAGACTGTTTTTTGACTCCCTCTCAACCCTGCTGTTTTAGGGTAATAAGCAAGAAGCATTTGGCGAGAAAGCTTAGTCTTTCCTTTGCACGTTAAACTTGAAGTTTTTTGTGATCTAGCATTGTTCAAGGAAGGACTCAGGTGCCTTCAAAATGCAAAGACTATGTGTAATGAAAAGACTTCCTGCTAGGCAAGGAAAAAGCTTCAGAGGTAATTATAGCTCCCTTTCTTCAGCATTTTGTTCCATTTAGTGTTTTATTAAACCTCTCACCTGATCTTTGGTGTGTGTATGATAAAAGGAAGTTTGTAGTACAGCCACCTCTGATAGATGATATAATCCTTTTAGCAGGCAGGATGTAAAATAGGTCCCATAACGCATCAGGATTTCCTCAGAAATCTCTGGCAAGGCTAATTATTTTTTTCCTAGCCACTGAGCAATCACTAACTCTCCCGCAGTTACTAAGTGCTTCTGACCTTCAATATTTCTTCTTCACTTGTGCAGAGATTACGCCCAGAGTCCCTCAAGGACACGACACCTGGGCTACTGTTTCAAAACAGAGCTCCCCATGAAGGACACAATTTTTGACTGATGCAGTTTCTGCTCGCTCAGTGCATCCCTAGGGGACATAGCATAACATGTTGCATTGTCATAAGACAAAATAAAAAGTCAGTGTTCTTAGAAGTCCATTATATTAATAGAAATCATTAATACCCTGTTGATTGCAGTGGCAATGCAGCACTTATAATATATCTAATATGCCACTGTTGGAAGGATTGTAAAGGGAGGTTATGGCATGAGGTTGGAAGTAGGTGCTTACAGTGTGATGCTTGAATAAATCACTAGAGAAAAGGGGAGGCAGTGTGATCTGGAGAAATACATCCTAAATCCTGGCCGAATGTCCTGGGCTTGCACTGAAGCCATGGTACAAGACCACAGGGTACAGCCTTGGCATTGGTTCTAACCTGGGCTTGTGATCCTGATGATCTGTCGGTGGCCACAAGTCAGAGGTGCTGGGAGAACTGGTGGGGAGGGTGTCCAGAGGCGGCGAGAGCCTGATGTTCAATGTCTGGTTCTGCTGGCTGAGCATGGGCCTCTGTCCCTTCTGCACAGCCACTTTCAGTTTTCTCTGTTTAAGAGCTGAGGTTTAATTAGGGTAAGGCTAAGTAAGTGTTCACAAATGTTCACACTTGAGATGTCCAGATTTTTTTCTGGTTATCTTGAACATGTTCTATTCTTCTGACTGCTTATGGATGCTTGGTAATTATGAAGATTAGTCTTAAGGTCTCCAGAAATATTTAAAATCAGCACTCGTTTGCAAAACTGTGAGGCTTAACCTTCTTGCAGATTCATTGTTTAATAAAATTAATTTGCATTTAGATATCTTTACTGTAATTACTTTAAATTATGTACAAGGGCTGAAATCTGAATGTGATGGGCAGGTGCTAAGAGCTTAAGACTCGGGTCATATCTAATTTAGAAAAGAATATTCTGCCTCTTATTTTTAATAAGCTAAATGTTACCTGTTGTAGTGCTTTATTTGGAATTGTTTTCACTGGAGGCAAGTTCAAAACTATTCGTTCCACCACATCCTCTGAACAAGGAGTTCATCCAACTTGAAGTCTATTCTCTCTACATAATGTTTTTCTACTTCAAACAGTGATTATTACTGCTGGCTTCTCCGTTCTCTCAGCATCTCCAGAAGACAAGTGATTGCCTGGAGCACAACAGTTGGGGTTCCCAACCCCGCATGTACGTTTGAGAACTTCAAGGTTCCTGTAGAAGGGAAGCCAAGATTTAAGCATGTTTCTTGCTGTTGTAGACAGAAATGTTGTTGTCAAGTGTCTGGCTGTTCCATTTAAATAAATAATCACCAGAGCCACATTTTCATTCACTTGACAGCCTGTTTATTATCTCAGGAATTTTTATGGTTCCCCAGCCAGAGCTCAATATACCACATATACAGAATAATTACAATGAAGCAGAGTTCTTTTGCTTTCTTTGAGGGGTACATTTTTCAAATATTCCCTAGGAGGGAGTTTTACCTAACCTAGGAACTTTCAACACTGTTATAGCTGTAACTGAAACTGTAATGATGCAATTAAATATTAAATAATTGATCAGATGCTCTGTGGTGCTGTTTAGTTAGATCAGGAACACCCAAAATCATATGGGGAGGAGACAGGGGGAAAGACAGAATAGGTTGGTAGATGTGTTTAATGATTTGTTGGACTGAAAGTGGAGGAAGCCTCATGCGAGTTTGCTGCCATTAAATGTGACTATAATGAGAAACCTTCAAGAAACTGTAGGGAGAAAACAAAATAATCAGCAACCTACATGCCTGACGTGATATTGTCCTTTTCCAGATGTGAAGAATATAAGTGTTTCTTCATCTCACACAAATAATATAGGCCTCTTATAAACTCATTTGTAATGCAGAGTAGAACAACTTCACAGATGGGAACCTGCAGCACAGACAGTAAATGACTTTCTGAGACTTGAACAGGAAACTTAAACATGACTGAGATTCAAAGCAGGGTCTTGTAACTTCTAGAGATTTTCTAGAAACTAATGGATTATCTTGCTGTTGTGGTAATTCCAATAGTATTTTGTGACAGCAAAAAAGCCTGATGCTCCTGTAAACTATTCCAAAGGCATGTCTGGGATCCCTGCTAAAATGATACTATAACACCAATATAATAAATGTTCTAAATATGTTTCCTGTCTAGCTGCGAAGTTGGCTGCTTCGTGTAATGAAGCTATTTTATGTATTCTGGAATACCTCTTATATTTATAATTTGGGTTTTTTTCCCTAATTGGGGGAGAGTAAAGCTAGAGGAGATTCTCTGAAGTATTACACCATTCTTTACTACTTTTAAGGCCTTTATATTGCTGGAATAGCACAGTAAAGCTCCTGCATAATGAAAACCAGAGTTACTCAAACTATGATATTACTTCTACCAAAGGTAATTTTTAAAAGTGCAGATATGCTCACTAGAGCATGATCCTTGTAACTAATGAGATCCTTCCCTTTCTTTGCATTTACCTGGAGTTTTGTGGTTCTGAGATGCTTCGAGTTCTCTGTAGAGACCTGCTTTACAGGCTTTTACACTGGGGACAGTCTGGTCTTCTCCTTTTTCTCTGACAAAAATTTCTTTCATTATTTTTTGCGTGTTTTCTTTAAAGTAATTCCTGGGCTGCAAGTTCATGTTCTGCACTTTTTTAGTAACAACTTAACTGTTATGACCTCAAAATTTGTCCTCTCATCTTATTTTCATGAGTGCTTGAGCTCCTGTTGCATTACAAATGAGGTAGAATGAATGAAGGCTTACTGCTCCCAGCCCTACTTTCCTGTATAGTTTGCATACAGTAAATGCTTGCAGCTGGATACTCCAGTGGCTGTTGCATTTTAGAGATTCTTAAGACTATCAATTTATAACTGAAAAGCCAGTATTTTGCTATAACCCCAGGAAAGTGTGTATATTGTGATATCAAAATTATATGTGCTGGCAAGTGCATATGTCCTGTATGCTTTTTCTCTACAGCAGAGCTTATTTCTGTTTACTTCTGTCATATTGTGACTCTGGTTTTTGGAAATCTTTGCATTTGGTCAATGTGCTGGGTGGGTATGTGTGACCCGTTACTGATTTCAGGGCTGTTGAAGGTTAGACTGGATCATTCCAATGTATCTTAGCAGGGATCTGTTGAAGTTAAGAGAGCCGTGACAAAGTGAACAATTGATGTTCTGGCCCCAAAAAGTGATCCAGCCTCTTGGAGTGTTCTGGCTGACAAACAGGAGTGGTGTGTTTGTTTTCCTGTTTTGTAGAGTGAGAGCAAAGCGGGCTCTGCAGGGATGCTGAAATTGCTTGCAGCAATATTTTCTGCAATATGAATCCAAATAAATGAAGACACAAAGCTTTCTGTAAGCTTTCCATCTTTCAAAATCCTTTTTTTCCAGTTAATACTTTTTTATGCATCAGTGCAATATGTATCTCTGTGCTTGAGGTGGATCCTCAGCTTGCTGGATGTAGGCTTTGTTAAAGAAGGAACTGAGAAATAGTGGTAAATAGATGTCACCATGAACAGAAATAGTTTCCCATCTGTACACTCCTACAAACTGCTCTGTCTTCAGTCTAGGGCATCAGGTTATGATCACTACGATTAAACTGCAGGAGTTAAAGAAATCAGAAGCTCATAAGATGCAGGAAATAGTCTCTCCATACAGTTTCAAGACTTATAGGTGTCAAAACTCAATTCTTCACATCGTCTTCCAGGGGGAAGGACAAGTACCTCTCCTAAGCCTTCTTGCTAAATTTGGGCTCCTTCAGTTAAGAGCAAGGTGTCAGCAGGAAATTGTATTTCCTCAGTTGTGTGCCAGGTGTTGTATCCTTCTTTTGTCTTTGTTCTCACAGCTGTTAACATTGGATAACTACTTTTTTTGTTGCTTACCTCATTGGGTAACCTAGGAGAGCGATCCTAAAACAAGTGCCATTGAGCAAAGACAGTAATAACACATTGAATTTCTCCAACATGGTTTTATCTCCAAAATGCTTTACAGACAGTAATTGAAAGTAGCAAGTGAATGGAGAAAAATATCACAAGTGTTCTGATGAGTCCCCTGCAAGCTGCCGGTTCAGTGCCTGCGTCACAGCTGGCTGCGTCATCGTGTCACCAGGTGTCAGCCAAGGGCCACTGGTGGCTGCGCAGTTGTCACCTCCCTTGCAGGGCAGAGGAGGATCATTTCAGATGGGGAAAATGTCAGGCTTCTAGATACCAATTGAACTCGATACCTGGGTTTCAGTGGCATGAAGATGTAGAGATGTAGAAAATGTGAGTGCTGCCTTGCAAAGCTCTGCCCGTGGGGTTGGGGCAGGCGGAGCGTGGCTGCGTCACACCGCGCTTGAGTCATCTTAGCACTTGCCCATTGACAGTAACCATGCTGAGGTTGGATTCTTTCTCAGGTGGCTGATTTGCTTTCTACGGCCTTAGGTACAAGGCAACACCAATGCCTATGTCTGACTATATGTGCTTCTGTGATGAGCTGGGTGCCAGTAACCAGCTGCTGTAGTTATCAGTGTGTTCATAGCATGCCAGGGATCTCCTGGGGCTTCTGTACCTCTGAAGATAGAATCAGGGCTCTGTGACATCAGCCTAGGCTCAGACTGCTATAGATATGAGGATGTTATCTGTGCAGTCAGATAGGGGAAATAATGGGATTGAACTCTGCTTATGTTTTATGGACTTCATGTCATGAAGTGTGATTCAAGCAGCTTGAAAGGCCAGAGCATGTCTCGGCATGATAATTTTGACATGCGCTACATCTCTGGGGAGAGAGTACATCTGTTAGCTGCTTCTTTCATGTTGACCCTGTCATAATCAATAAGAATAGCTCATTGCATAAAAATTATTTGCACAGAGGACAAGGATATCTATTTCTTGTAAAATGCCCCCAAAACATTAAAATAATTTCCTTCTGCATTATAAGCAATCATTATATAGTAATGTGCATAAAGCATATCTAACTACAAACTATTGCTATATCTGGTGATTCAAAGATATCTGAAATGCTACCTGGAGACATAATAATGAATCTGATAAAAATTTAGGTTTGTACTGTTTCCTGCCAACATTTAAAAAGTACATTCCACAACAAACAAACCCAAACAAAACCCCAACAACAGCAACAGAACCAAACCTGCTTGTATCATTGTTGGGTGGGGTGGAGTGTGGGTGTGTTGTGTGTTTTTTGTTGGTGTTTTTTCCAGTTTAAACATATATGAAACAGAACCCTTTCATGAATGGTTTTTAGAACAGAGATGGAAATTACCACTTAATTTATACGTATAGAGAGTAAAAGGAAGATTAGGAGGTAATGAAAGTAAGACTGAGTCTTTTGGGTGAGGCTGTAAAAGTGTTCTACAGAAATGTGTAATTTTGAGCTGCAGTGGCACATTCCTTTCCAGTGTTTAGATATTCAAATGCCTTGTTAGGATTTTTTTTCCTGTCTAATCTTAATTTTCTATACCAAAAAAAATCTGAAGAAAGACCTTGTCTCTGTATTTCAACTTGCAAAATAAACACCCTTCAAACTATGGATTCTGCACCAGGCTCCAGCTCCCAGTAGCACCCCTTTCCTGGAGCACTTAGTGAGTAATTCTTTCAACGTATCTCGGTAATGGACCATTATTCTGAGACCTTCAGCACGGGGAAAGAAATCCATCCTTGAGCAGTGGGCTAGCTCAAGACTGATGCGCCTCTTAAATTCTCAAAATAGGTCTCAAGCTTGCTATCCTTCTGTCCAGCAGGGAATTTCAATTCCCAAAGCACAAGCTCCTCCTATTTTAATACAAGGGATGTTCCTGGAAATCAGAACTCCATCCTACTTGTGGCTCTGCTGTTGTGTTTCTCTGTTTAGACTAACAGAGGTTATCTGAGCCTCTAATTAATGTCTCAACTCAGATGCTATTTGGCAATCAAACCTATGATCCTATGCCCGCAGATCCCATGTGTTGGGGTGGAGGTGGATCACAGAGCTCAAATATTTTGTGTGGCCTGACTTTGGATTTCACACTGACTGGGATAGTCCATTGAGAATCATTTGTGGCAAAAGACAAAAATCTGTCATAGTATTCTCCTATACTGTCTCATGGGAGAGCCTGTCATCTGAATACAAATTTATTTGTGAACAAAATGATCATCTTGGCTGAATAACCATTACACCTGTAACCCAGTTGCAGAAGGCAAAGCTAGTGGAAAATGTATTTTAAAATATACTTGTAGAAAGTTGTAGTATATCTAAACTTTATGCACTTTTTGGAATATGGGTAGTACAGAAAATTAAAGTAACGAGTGATCAGACATTGCAGTGGAAAGGTTGGAGGCAAGCAATCATGAGCAACATAAATTTGTTTAAAGACCTGAATGATTTCTAGTGAAAAGTGCTTCATGGTAGTTTGGCTGTACAAAGTGTATAGGGGAACCTAATTGTGCTGTTCTGGCATAATGAGATAAAGGACTTGGATTATTTTTGCATTCAGTGTGGGAATAATCATAATAAAACTCTAGAAAGCATTTTGCAAATATTAAATTAGAAATTATCAAAATACCCTTTTCAGGAAGGAAAGTATTACAGCCTCAAGAAATTGCTAGGTTAAATAACTTATCTAAAGCCAATGAAAAAAAACCAAGGGTCAGACCCAGCTTATTATTGCAAAATGAAAAAGCAAATAATGTTTGGAGTTGCAGTGGAGTTCATAGCCTTAAATTCTTGTTCTGTCTAGAAGGCTCTGAGCTTGATGGCAGCTTTGTCCACAGGACACACGTCTTCAGGAAAGGTCACAAAGACAATGTCAGCTCAGTTGTCAGGGGGATGGAACTGCTTCTGTAAAGCGGAGTTTGCTGCAGTGTTGCTTCATGGCAAGGCAATCTTAGCAAAAAATCCTAATGGAGGCAAAGCGCTGGGGTGGGTTTCCCTGTGCCAAAGCTGGATGGGCTCAACCCCATTTCTACAATCCATCTCCTGTAGCTGCTTTGTGGTGCAGGTTGCAGAACTGCTGCTCCATTGGGATTTGCAGCATGAGATCTGGTGAGAGTTACCCACGGGGATTTGACTCTTTTTGGCAGCAAGTATACAGGGAGGCTTTTCTGTCTCTTGGGGAGGCTCAGTGGTAGCAGTGGGGATAAATTAGTAGGTTATGAGAGTCTGTTACAAAGCTGTCCAATGTTAATCTCATTGGATGTATCTGTATTTAGAATTAATTGTTTCTGCTGATACAAGCTCACACAGGAACTATGTTTGTGTACCTACTCATTTGCATGTTAATGGGGTTCTCCAGGGTTTTTCCTTGATCTTTAACAATAGGAAAGCCTGGCTAATTGAAATTTATTTGAAAAGGGTTTATTTGCCTCTTGGTCTAGGGACAATAGGCTTTAACAGCTGAGGAAGGCTGCAATGCTCATGTGAGCAAGTTACATTTTAATACCTAAGCATACCCACACTGACAGGATAAATTAACAAAGGAGGTGAATGGTTTACACTGATCCTTCTCATGCTAACACCCTAAATTGGTCTTGGTCCAGCCTGTTCATGTAGTGACTGCTTCACAGCAGATGAGGTGGGAACTCATGAATTTTAGTGGAACAATTGACCTGTGTGTAGAGCTTTCCATGTGGCATAGTTGTGTGCTTCTAACAGATGAATCTGACTCAAGAATGTAGGAATGGCAGTGCACAATTATCTGTCCCAAATACCACCACTAACACTCAAGGACAATTCAGATGTTCAAGATCAATTTTATTTAAGTGCCACACATTGAATTCTGGCTTTGTGTATTCTGAGATCTTTGATTCTCTAAACCCCTTATTCCACTGGCACTGGTGCAGGACATTTCTATTTTGGATCTTTGTGGGGTCTTGCACACATCCCCTTGTTCAACATGACTCCTGGCCAGAAATGCTGGGAAGTGCTGGTGAAGCATGACAGTTGCTGTAGCAGCTCGACGTACTCTCAGAATTACCTCTAGGCTGGGACTATAGTGATGGCTCAATTTATCAGCGCTCTCTTTTGCCAGCACCATCAGTCAAGCTGGAGCTGGAGGTCAGGATTTCAGTGCGGAAATAACATTTTGGGTGAATGATGATGATGATTTGTTGGGGGGAAGGCTAGTGTATTTTTACTACTTATCCTCTGTGGTCTGTATTTTCAGAGAGCTGCATGAGAGCTGTTCCAATGTGTACCCTCTGGGGTCCTTCATTTTTAACCCAAATTTTGTGGTATCTGTCTGTCTAGTCAGTGACCAAAACCAAAGCAGGGCCTGATTAACACTTCACTAGTCTCTGTGTTTTAGAACCTGCCTATGATCTGGTAGTCTCAGTCCATCTCTTTGCAAATGTTTAGTTGCCTGGTGTTATATTGAGGTTTTTGGGGTTTGAAGAGCTCATTATATGACTGATAGCACATTTCCTAGTACAGAACAGAGTATAATCACAGCTGAAGCACAGCTGTCAAAATGAAATGAACACAAAGTGCAGCTATTGCTTTAATTGTGTTTACATACTCGTTAACTCTGAAAACATCACAGTCCAAAGTGGTTCTTCCTGCTGACAGTGCAGTAAGCAATGGGCTACCATGCTTCTGTAACAAGAGTCCAACCGGATTTTTTCTTTCTGTTCTGAGACAGAGCTGATTAATGCTTCAAAGGGAGTTTCTCATTGTCTCTATCTTATTTTTGGCTTTGTACAGAAGAAAATTTCTGAAATCTACATTCCTTAAAAGTAACCATGTACGTTTCTAGCAGCAAATGCAGGAAGTACTGTTTAGGGAAAACTCTGGAAATTCCTTAATTGTTTTCATTTGTATTCTGGAGATGTGCATGTGCAATGCGCAGCTCCTCCTGTATGTTTTAAAGTATATTATTTCACAGATAATGTCATACAGGAGAAAACATCCTGCATGAAGAGGCATGAGTATTGCATAGCTACCAAGAACTCACAGATCTAGTTGAAATCAATAAGAATGCCCAGGAACTGAGAATCTCAAAAACATTTATGTCCTAGGTTAGGAAACAACTGACTGGATCATCAGCTGGCAGAGCTCTTTGATGTGAGACCTGCTGAAGGTGACATCAAGCAGGTTGCAAAGCTGGTCCAGAGGCTCTTGAGCATCACAGGATGAACAGCACAGCCATAGAGGGTGGCCAAGTGTTGTGCTTGAGGCAGGGTGGGCTCTAATCACAAAAGAAATGTTGCTCTGCTGTCCTGTTTCTTCTCCACATCTGATAAGTTGAAGAGAATGACAAAGATAAGAAAAAAGTAAATTTGCACTGATGGGGAATGGTGACCAAAGTTATTTGACTTTGAGTTTATTTGCACTTGCCTCTGAGGGTAACTCTTCTTAACCAGGCTACATAATGCATCTCAGAAAAAACAACCAAACAAATAAGAAAAGCAGATACTGAAATTGTCCTGCCCACAGACTTCAGCTTCAGGCTAGCTGCAATTCTTTTATGCATTTTGGCAATATAATATATCATTGCAAATGTCTGGTCAGTCTTTGTGGAGTATAATGGGGGAAGCTCAGTTTTGCTGTAATTGACAGCAACAATGGCAAAGTACGGCACAAAAAGTCTTAAATGCTCTTCAGGTGTAAATCCACTGTACCATGTAAGCAAAGAAAACTATCTAGGAAATGCAAAATAATGTTCTGAGATGGATTTTTTTTTTGCTTATCTCCACATCTCTTTGGCAGGTGTTTTTGCAGTTGACTAGAAATGATGTTAAAGTAAGCAGCAGATGTGCATCCTGAAATATACTGAGATACTCTTAAATCAATCTTTGTTTTCAAAGCCTTTTGGAAAGTTGAGGGAGAGAACTAGAATATTAAAAGCCAAATCGGTGGGTAAACTCTGCAAACACCTTAGAAGTACCCTTCAAAGAAAGAATGTGGTAAACTTTAAATTGGTCCTAAGGGAGCTACACAGGGCCACCATCAAATACAACATTTAAATGGAAGTGTGTCAGGAATATTTCTATTTTTTTCACCAGCTGGAGCTTAGAAGCATGGTACTTCTCAGTATGAACAGGTCTTGCTAGTTGGAACTGGACCATATACTGCAACTCTGTTATTATTTCTATGGTTTTAAGCTGGTTGCCTCTATGTGCTGGTGCTTAAAGTTTACAGCTCCTAAAGGATCTTTCTGAGAGTGTTTTAATGGTTGCAGTTGCGAGGTACCATGTATTACCCTGAATGTCCTGTTTCTCACATTCTTGATTTCAGTTTTTGACCCCCACCTTGCTCCTTAAATCCAGACTATATTTACTTATCTTCTACCTTGTCAGGTTTTCATTGATGTACGTTTTGTTTCCTTGCATGTTGCCCCTTCATGCTTTAGAAGCTTATCACAGATCTTCAGAGTTTTCTTGGAACTCTTCAAATCCTTTCTTGAAATCTGTTGCTATGATGTTTTGTAAAACCTCACACTTAGGGAGCCGCTAGATGGTATCAATAACCGTATCCATCATGCTGACTAAGGATTTGTCTGCCCTGCATGGGGGAGTGTGGGGTGGAGATTTCAGAGTCCCTGTTGATGCAAGTGGCTGTGCGTGTTCCCACGATGTGTAGCATCACACAGAGAAATAACTTTGGGTCCAGTCACCATCTGGCTGCTGTGTCTCAACTAGCATGCCCTGGCTTTCTGCTGCACGCTGATATTTCTTGATGTAGCAGCTCTGCTATGGGATTTAGATCTGTTGATGTTTTTCTTTTTGTGATTTCTTGACTTGAACTAAAAGCTTTTGCTTTCTTTGTTCAGTGCATAACAGAGAATTTGATCCTGCTTAATGACTGGAGGCTTGGGGGTGGCTGTAAGAAACAAAACTAGTGAGGGAGCAACTTGGCTCAGGTTCTGGACATTGGAAGCTGCTGAAGTGGGATGTCAGTGAGATCCTGTGCAGGCAGGAGGTTTAACTTTAGCATTTAGTTCATCACATACTTTATGATGTTTATTCCTATTTAAAAAAATTAAGAATAAAACAAGATTAATACAGCAGAGAAAATATTTCCCTGTACCCCAGAGTTTTAATGAAGTATTGGGAGAAAAGAAAACGTGGACTAGACTGATTCTACTCACCTAGAGTAATGGATCTGGCAGCTGAAATGAGTCTATTTTTTTCTTGTCTCAGTATATTAAGAATAAATGGAGGATTGAAAGCATCAAGAGTCCTTCATACAAGCATTTCAAAAGCCTCATAAGGAAATCTTCAGAGGCATATCCTGCTACAAATTTTACATGAAGTGTTTGTGCATCTATTCCAACAGTTGATTTTTATGTATGTTAGAGTTCATCTATTAAGCAGTGGTTATTATGAGCATTTGCACCTGGAAGACAGTGAAATAGAAAGTTTGACAGGCTTGCTGTGACTGATTAAATTCTTTCCCACTTCCATTAGAGTTCTCAATCTCACCTTGAAAATCTCATCCTGCGCCATGCATGTGATTTTTAAATGGCATTTATACTGTGCAGATGAAACACACCAACTTCTGTAAGCTCCTCATTTAATGATGAGACTGAGGAATACTTGCAGGTAGTTCCTAGGAAATGGTAATGAAATTCCCAACAGAAACATCTAACACTGTCAGACTCATGATGGTGGTGCTACTCACTCCTCTGCAAACACGTGAGAAGCAAACCGTGCTATTTCAGCACAGCTGTGAAATGGAAAAGACCCATTTTTTAGAAGCCGTTTCATGGTCACCTATGCATGGATCAGCCCTTCTGGTTCAAGTTCCTAGAATCTGATTGAATGAATTTCAGAACAGGAACGACTTGCTGAGTGCTGGTGCTGGGTGATCTGCCCATAAAGAGTTGGTGTCCTCAGCATCCCAGACTCTCACTTCCTAAAGGCACTCACTCAAATTTTTGTTTTAATTGAAATGTAATTTGATTGCACTAAAACCACTGTATTTTCAGATGTTCCTAGATGTAGAGCATGAGCAGGGTCTATTTCTCAATAAAGGCTAGGTGTCTATTTTCCGATACTATGTTTTAATACAGGAATTCTCTCTATTAGCTCCAAATGACCTATGGAGGCAGTTACCATGTGCTTATCATCACAATATCTAAGTAGTAGATGATGTCAGGATTGACTTTGCTTCTTATTAGAACAAAAGCCATAGAATCCAGAGGAAAGAACTAGAAATACATTATCGTATCATTTTGCAGCTCTTGCTGATAGAAAATTTATCTTTCTGATTCTCTTCAGAAGACCTGCCAGAGATTTATTTTTTAATTGAAATACTGCCTCTGATGGTATATTTAGCTGGTTTTGACACAACTCCTGTTACTGGTTCAAAGGTCAGTTGTTCCTCTCTCTCCCCTGACAACATGCTTGAATAAAATGTAAGCCTCTGCTAGCTGTAAAATTTGAAGTGGGAGAAAATGCAGATGCTATGTGTATTTCCAGTAGTTTTTAAGTCCTGTTCAGGGAGACAGCAAACACAGCAGTGTGCAAAATGTGCCTAAAGCTGCAGTTCTTTCATTTTCCTGTGCAGTGCCCTTGCGAAGAATTATTAAACATGATTTTCACAAGGCAGGCATTTGTTTTTAAAATCAGGATTGGAAAATACTCTGGGGCTTAAGAGATTTATATGCTATTGCCTCTTTTATAATTGTTTCTGTAAATGAATGTGAGAGTTGAATCACTTAGCATCATTTGCTTTACTGGAAAACAACAAATTCTAAACTGGGCTTATTTTCATAGCTAGGCGAGTGATCTGTTATTCCTGAGAACACCTCAGTGTTGGGGTTTACTCTGCTGCATGTCTACTGCTGCCTTTTCTGTGTGAAAGAGGAAATATACAAGGAGTAGCTGATGCTGTCAAAACTCCAGGATGTCTAAATGTCTTTGAAAATGTGAATTCTCAATACCTGAGTAAGGTTTATATTCACAAAGGCTGTTCAGGTACTCAGTTCTTACTAATTTTGCCAGCTCAGCTGAATTAATTGGTGCCAGTTGACCTGGCACCAACCATGAAAATCACGATCCTGGAAGTTTGTAGTTGAAATAGAAAAATTCTTGAAGATTTGTTGTATAGTCAAAAGTATATACTGTGGCCTAAACTATTGGCCAGCCAGTAAACCATTCTGCTGCATGCAGTTGAGTCTTAACAGGTTTTTCTCAACAAACTTTTCGGAGACGCTTTTGGTCCTGTGTCCCAGGGAAAGCTGCTTTTATTGCATGTGGATATACAATGTTCAAAATACTGAGGTTGGTCTCCTTGGAACCTGGAGGTACTTCCCTGGCAGAAAGATAATAAAGGCATTAAGATGCAGCATTAAAGTACTGTTGTAATCTCACAGTAAAATAATTAAATCTGCAAGTTCAGCAGTTTGATATAGGGCAAAAGGTCTGTTTGAAGAATATGGCGTCAGTAATTACTTTTTGTCATTGTATCTATTGATATTCCAATATTGAGTCAGAAGACAGCAATCTGTCACTGAACTGTGTTACTGGCAGACTCTGGGGAGAAATCTCAGGCTCATGGAACTCTGCACTGAAAATCCCTGTTACTTCTGTGAGCCCAGAATTAACACGGTTGGGCAATTACTATCTCTTTTGGCAGAAATCTGTTTCTTTAGAGCTAACTTTTGAATAAAATCTCAAGACTCTGAAGTAATGAAAAGCACTGGTAGTCCTGGGTAATAATGAGGAGAGCAGAAGGAATACTGTTCATAATAAAAGTGTGGTTTAAGTGAACAATAATAGGCATCCACAGCTGAAGCTGAGGTAGCCCTTGGCCCTGTACCTCATTGGCTTTTCACAGCAATGTAAAACAGGTTTTCAAAACATGCTTTTAATACTGGTTTAACATCAGCACTGTCATTAATGTTCATGTTCCTTAAATTCCCTGTCAAACTGTGTGGTGCCAGTGTCATTGAGGACACCTCTAGTTCAGCAGGAATTGCTCCGTTTTTGACTGAACTTGTTTTGACCTCTCTGAGTGCAGTATTGCATAAGGCAGGTAACTTCAATACTAAAAACATATATTTATTTATTTTTTGCTATATCTTGCTCCAGAGGCTTGTTTTCAGAGGTCAAGCAGCCTTTTGGTTTTGTAAAGCACTAAGAGGATGGCCCCAAGTTCACATAGCAGTGATGTGTTCCTGACAAGCTCTCTTAGGGATACCATTATAAAACACACTCCAATCTCACCCAAACCTGATAATTAAACACTGCTTTTACTTCATATGGTATAATTTTGACCCTTTTCCCACTTATTTTGAATCCTTCTCTTTCTTTGTGTGTAACACCTTATAAGAGGTTTAATATAACGGTCATTAACATTATTAAGGGATGCTACAGGTGAGCATGACAGTGTACATCTAAAAATAATGTGGCTTTTTAAGAATGGAAGGCAAAATTCACCAGTCTCATTAGGCTAAAGAGTGAGGAAGAACCGTCTCAATTTGGTAGATGTATGTTCATTCCAGTGATATGTGGGACCGATTAAATGTGTTTCCTATAGCACAGCAGGTATATTGCCTATTGTATCAAACTTGCAGCATCTAGCTTACATGTTTTGGAGAACCATTTTTAAGATTCAGATGTCCCTAAATAGAAGTTCAAATGTTAGGAGGTGATGCCTTAGATATTTACATGTTAAATTCAGAGAAAAGTGCGTACTGCCTCTTCTGCAGGACAATCTGTGTAATCGGAAATGTTTTGTACTTATAAATTAACAGAAGTATTGTATGCAGTAAAAAAAGGTTGGGAGGGTCGAAAGAATCTTCTACATCTAGAGATCTGTAACTCATGGGGAATCTGCAGGTAGCTGGTTAAGGCTGCTCTCTGCTTCTGGATAGTCTTGAGAGTATGATCTGTTATTCCTGCCATATATATCTGAGCCTTCTATTTAAAGCTTTTTCTTTGGGAGTTGTATGCATCAGTCTTATTATTCATTCATCCTTATTTTTAAATGGAACAAACTATTTCATGGTTTGGTTTTTTTCTTCCTTTGCTGATTTGGTATTTTGTAGCCTGTTAAAATGTGCATGTAACTGACAGTGAAATGCAAGGCTGTCTAAACCAAAATAATAATTTAGATAAGCTGTGTCCTCAAAACGTTTTTTTCCCTTTCTATTAAGAACGCAGTTATTTGAATATTGCTGTGCTCCTGCCTGACACATCTCTTTCAGCAGCTTGTTCAGAAGCACTGTAGACACAACACAGTGAAAGCCGACCAGTGATTTTGCCATTTTTCATCATTGACAACGTAGCTAAACCTTCCATGAAAGCTCTTTCTCTGGAAGAACAGGTGCCTGACAGAGAAACTGCTCCCGACTGAAATGAACAGAATTACTTTCTCAGATCTGCGGACTTTTATTAGGACAAAAATTCAATTTCCACACATTTGCTGAGGGATCTTTCATAGCCTTTCCACAGCTCAGTGGCCATAAAGAAGCCTGTAGTGTGTGGATAAAAGCGATGGTTATGACTGACAACTACCCATAAGCCTACCTTTTCATTTAGGATGCACAATGCTGGAGTATCATTCCTGTATGTGCTGTTGCTTAAGAGCTGTTCTTCCAAAATGAGGGTCTTATGTGACCATAAAGTGGAAGAAATTCTTTTGTGCCTATAGGAGCCCATGTACATTTTATGAGGCAAGGGAGACAAACAGGAGAAAGGTGCCTAAGTCATACTCTGCTTGTTGAATGTGGAAGAGTTTTCCCCGTCCTTAAGGAACACAAGTACGTGTTGGGTATGAGAGTGGAATCGGACAAAAATGAGCAGCTGTGGACTTACACAGCAAGTGTACAGCGTGTACCAGAGCCATATCAACTACCAGCATTTACAGAAGGTTCAACATCATTTCAAGGGTTAGAAATTTATTTTCTCCCAAAATGTAGGGTCAGAATTGGTCCTTGTTTAATTCCATAGGGTTTAGAGAAGTCACGTGGCTGGTGCATTTGGCAGGTTCTTGGGCTTGTAATCTTAACGTATTAGTTTGTGACAGAGGAAGGGAACAGACTGTATCAGCATGAAGCTGGTGGAGAATCCTGTGCTGTCATTCACCAGCATGAGGCTGGGGTCTCCTTAGCAGTAAACCTGCTCATCATCTTTCAAGAGCAGACCCTTTTAGTGTCTTTGGAGTTTACAGGTTCTTGCCCAATTGAATTATAAAAATAGCCACAAGTTATAGTCCTGTGAAATGCTGAATGTCCTTCTCAGGCTGCTGAAGGCACTTGGTTCCCATTGACCTCCAGCTGAACTAAATAAAAGCTGATGTCAAAGGGAGTTAAATGCACTCAAAACATTTCCTTCTCTTTGAGAAAGTTTTGAGTGGCAAGATAAGGTATTAGGTATCTAATTAGGATTTTCTTTACTTCTGGTGCTAATTTGTATTTGTGTGTGGATGTGTGTATATGCATCTTACAGGTACATATAAAATATGGGAGAAAGAATGAGCACCAGAGTAATGAATAAATGTGGAAAAATCCTAGCTGACAAAAAAGCAGCTGTTTTCATAGGGAAATCACTCTTTTTAAATTATGTACTCAACTCTGAGCTTAAATTAACTAATGTGTAGATCACTTTTTTCTTCTTGAGTCACATATCTATAATCTAGATATGTTTGTCTTAACACAGCAGGATCTTTGCATTCAGTAGCATTGTTTGGTTTGGACTTTGCTTGTGTGACTGTGTATGTATAGACTTTGGCCCAGGACATATAAAAATAGCTTCTTAAGTGCTGCTGAACTGGGATCTTTTTGCTGTAGACTGGGGCTGTATTGGAGTCCAGTACTAGACATGGTGTCCTTGAGTCCATGTGTGCACCAGTCTGTATGGCCCAGTGTCTTCTGATGGGGAATGATTGTCTGTACCAGATAACAGCTATAATGGGTAACATGTACAAACCCACAGAAATCAGCTTTGGCAAGATACACACTTGTCAGAGTTTATAAGTTAAGGTCTCAGGAGTTGAAATCAAGCTATGGTTACCACCCAACAGTTAAAAGCAAGACTTTGATTAACAAACCTCACTGTGCACCTGCTTCTCTGTCACTTCTGTTCTAACACCCAGCCAGGCTTGTGTTCTGAACCAAGTAATCCTGAGATGCAGGGATGGTTCTCAGGAACTCGCTCTGTACAGCCTGTTGTGTTAAGGTGGAAAATTGCTGTGGAAATCCCTTGAGAAGAACTTGTCACACACCATTTTCACTGCGATGTAAACCTTCCACTACTGCCCTTGGTGTCACTCAAATTGAGGGGACTGGCTTGATGCAGGAAAGCATTTCCTTGCTGGGGACTGGTTTAGGGCTTTGGGTTGACTCATAAGGGGTTGAATCATGTACAAAATTACCACCCTCTGTGCTGATGCTGTCTGGGCACCAGGATTAGTGTTGGTCTGGGGTGGATCTGTGTACACAAGAGGTGCACCAGGTGAAGAAATACCCTTGGTGGGATGGTCAGTTGTCCACAGAGGGCTTGTCTGACCTGTTCAACTCCTTTCACACAGTCCATGTACTTCTTTCATTTATAACATAAAATTATTTTCCTTTCTTAAATGTTGGGATTTCCCTTTGTATTTCTGCTTCTGTGTCATAGTCATTTATTGTGGTTTCTTTGTTTATACTGCTTTTATTATACCTTATTAATGCTAATTTTTTAGATTCACTTGGCATTTCTAATTGCTGGTCCTCAAGCCCTAGTAATTTAGATTACCCACTGATTTAGTCTTTCCTGTTTGCAGTATGTGGTTTTTTATATGTATATTTTTTTGGCGCAGTCCCATATAATTATCACTCTACTCACATTACAAGGGGTACGTTTTGCAGTTCATAATTCCAGAAAATGTCACCACCAACAAAAGCAGCAAGAATATTGAAATATATGCGTTTGCTTGGAAAAAAGAAATGTGCCTCCCACTATGCAGACCACAATCCAATCACAGCTGGGACAATGCTGGGTTAGAGCTAGACAGATGCTCCCAGTAGTGTCTTCAATGTCTGCAACTATCAATGCGAAACAAAATGTGCAAAAATAACAAAACTTGGTGGGGTCTAAAGAGAAACCCTTCAACTTAGTGACTCGGAACACAGTATTTTTCAAATGTGTTAAACATAAGGTCTGTAGAGGAACCAAGGGTCATTTAGAATGGATTATTTAGAGTAGGCTTTATTGTCATAGCTGATTTCTGGAGGTATATTTATTGCTGTAGCTGAATTCTGCTTAGCTGGAAATACATTCAATAAATGCAGGAAGCCTTACAGGAAGGGTGAAAAGTGAATATATTCCAATTAGTATATTAAAAGAACTCAATTTTTTAAAATTGTTCTATTTGGTATCTTTTACTGATAATTCACTCAGTGAAAATGCATGGATTTTAGATGTTTTGCAAGAGTTGCTCCAGATAATTTTTTTATCAGCAGAAACTGCTCGAGGAAATACATTAAGTTTCCTTCGTTTGTTGATAAGATGTTTAAGAGAGGGAGGAATAAGATTATTTGATAAATTTATTCCTCTTTCTTAAAGCTTTTAAAGAAATTGATTAATTAAAAAATATATCCTGCAAGATGTCATTTTTGTGGAATAATGCCCAAGAATGACTTAAATAGATTTATCTGGGATATGAGGAAATCTTCACTTTCTAGTGTGTTTTCAGTTAAAAAGTTCATGGACACACACTCCTAAAATCTCTAAGGGATGCTGAAATCAATAATTTTTCATGGTGAAATGAAGTGAATATATGGTACTTGCATGTGTAGTAAAGTGACTTTTTATATGCTATTAATTATCAGTTACTGAAAGTAGTTGAGGAATGTTTCAGATGCTTAGATTATCTGTCTGGGATGCTCTGGCCTGCAGTACTGGGCTGTGATTTATCTCCTATCAGCCAGGAAAAAAAATCTCTTTAAGATCAAATGTTAAATTTCCATGTAAACGCTGTGAAGAAACTGTTACATCCTACATTTCTCCTGTGTCCATTTGCTTTCTGTAGTGCCCTCCTAAGGTACGACATAAATATTGCTCGGGAACTTCTCTTTCCAGCCATAATTCTTTTCAAATGTTTCACTTTGAGCACATAGAAAAACAAACAAGCACTAAAAGTGATGTTTTAAAGATGATTAACAATTAGGGAAGGTGCGTTTTTTATATAGTCAAGAAATTTTCTTCTGTTGCTTGACATGTGGGATTTTTGCAGGTGTAGTGAGCTACTGTACTTTTTATTCTGTCCAAAATTACATTTCAAGTCCAACCATGCAAAATCAATATATTTCAGTCAATCGCATTTAAAGCTTTACTTGATAGCACATGTTCTTCCTGTAATATACTGGGTGATTGCCTTCCAAATTTGATAGAGCCAAGGCTTTGGGATAAGAAATATTAATGCGGTGTGCAGTTTAAACAAATCAATGCAGCAATCTGCCCTGAACGCTGGCAAAGTAAACAGTTGACTCTCATTTAACAGGCTGCGGTCCCAGTACTTAGCTTGGCCACAGTTCCTGCAATTTGTTTTCATTGCTGTTGAACCACTGAAGTCTTTTGCGCTGCCATTAGCACTTTGGAAGCATTAAGGAGGAAAGTGAGATGGATTCAAATCCATATAGGTACAAAATCAAAGTAATCTTCTTTTGTAGCTGAAAGTGAAATTCGGAGAAGCTCAGAATTCTTCAAAGTCATTTCTCCAAATTCATTGTAGAAGTCATCAAAGCACTGTTTTTCTGCTTTATCTTAGTCTGAAAAGGAGAAGTTTCTTTTCTTGACAAGGCAACGCATTTTATATTCCAAATACAATCTGGTGCTTGCTCAAACTGTACTTATTTATTCTTCAGAGCTATGTATGGGAGAAGAATATAGTCTACAAAATTACTACATGAAATAGCAGCTGTGGGAGAGTAGAAGGTAGCTGGCAAACCCGTTATTTGAAATTTACCACACAAATATAATTAAATATTATTTCTTTAAAATAAACAGATTTTCTTGGGGCTAGCAGGAAAGCCCACACAATTCTCTGTCCTATTTTGCTTTCTGTGCATGTTGTCAAGCTTGGTAAATTTTTTAGCAGCTGTCAAAGTAAATTTATTACAGAAGAGGTCTAAGTCCTTGTGTAATCCAGAAGGGAAAAGCCCTGCTGACTTGGTTTTGCTTCATCTTTTGTCTTTACAACACTTTAAAAGCCCCATGTACTTAAGATTCAGGAACAGCACTAGTTGTACAAAATTTTCAATCTGCTAAAGAAGTATGTGTTTGTGCATGGGTTTTTTTGTAAAATGTGTGTATTTATATCGAAATAATTTCCTAATAGCTCACTTTTGAACAGGTTTGTTTTAAGCACACAATCTGCTGAGAATCTAAGTGTTAAACCAATGAAATGGAGTTTGAAAGGTGACATGAGCACGCTGTGAAGCGAGCTGTTCTGAAACAATGAATTTCTGCTGATGTTTGGCTGAGCTGGGTTGAGGTTGAGCTTGGGTGAGGTGTGAAAGCTCCCAGATCCATGAATGAAGGATCTTTGGTTGTGTGTGATATGAAGGCTGCATCCCAACAGCTGCACAGTGAGACATCACACTAGGTGTTAGCAAGGCCAAGATGGCTCTTAAAGAACCATATATAATATGGGACAGAATGAGTAAAATGAAGGGAAAACGTTCCTGTGTCTTACAACGTATTCAAATTTATAAAATATCCCAAAGGTAGTGGCATTTTGGGCACAAAAAGCATGCTGAACTTCATTCATGAGCCTGTTTGCTCTGAGGCAGGCAGGACTGTGGATTCCTTCTCCCTCCTGTTACCTTGTTCTGACATGCAACCATCTGCTCGCAGTCTGGGAACTAAATTCTTTCCTGCTCTGCAAGTCTGGGTCACTGGCAAAGCACTTCTGTGTTGTCACTCTGGAGAAATTAAAGTTAAGCAAGTGCCGCTGCGCTTGTGAGGGAACAATCAGAACTATGAATTATAGCAACTGACAGCGAGAGGCAGGAGGAAATTAGAGAGATTTATTTTTCAATTCATTCCTACGGAAAAGTGCATAACTGTGCTCCTAACAACCTTCATTTAGATGAGCGTGTCTGTGTCTCTCAACTTCCCCTCAAACAAAACAGCCTAGACTTCACTTAAATTAAAACAAATTAAAAGATTTTGAAAAGCGCCAACAAAACAAACTAACAACCTTCTTCCCCTCAAAACAAAACACCATGCGTAGAAACAAGGAGTAATTTGACCTTGCAGGAGTGATGTTTCTTTGGTATTTGGGGTTTGTGTTCGCAGCTCTGCACATGCCGAGAAGCTCCTGAGCAGAGTGAGTAGTTGTGTGTCATCTAGAATCTTTCAGTTTAGAGTCCGAGGTCCTGGAAACTTGCTGACCCTAACTGAAGTCTTTTATCATTGTGTGGTTACTCTTTGAGCATCTGGATTCTTTTTCTTAGCGTTATTTACATTAAAAAAAGAATCAACTTTAGTCTTTCATAACTTGAAACACATAAGAACTAGCCTCCCTGCTCCTGAATCTGTCTGTGATCATCATGTCTGGATGACTTGAGTTTGCCAATTTAGTTTTACAGCAAGTTTAATTTAACTGGAAGAAGGTCAATACAATCAATCTGCCTCAAAATGCTTTTTTTTCTCAGCAGGATGTATAAATGAATGGGGGTGGGGTGACACTAATTCAGCATGAAAGGTTGCATAATTTGCCACCTAGTTTTGCTAATGAGACTATCATTGTTATTCTATTTACTACCTCTGTTCTTTATGAAGACTGGATCAATATGGTTTCAGGTTAGGTTTTAGTAGTCATAATTATTACATCTTTTTAGGAGAACAGTTATTTGCATAATATCTGTATTTCTTTATTCTTTGCCTGTGTTTTCCAGATTTGCCTTGTCTTGTATAACTGATATTACTGGTGTGAAAGATTGACCTATATTTGCTGAAAATATTACCTTGATATACACTTTAGAATATTTTCTATGTTGGAAAAGTATTTGATTTTGCAGGGGATGTGAGAACAGAAAATTACCCCTCTTTGCACAGCCTCTAAAATAAATCTAGTCCTTAAGAAAAATACTATAGTATCATTCTCTAGTGGTCTCAGACTTACATGGTGAATATTTTAATTGTCTAAGTTTTGATGCACTAAGGTTGGAATGAGTTAAAGATGCCAGCAGTGACCCAGCTTTGTTCCTCCTGAAGTCAATGGAAAACAGCACTTGATTTCAGTGGGTTCTTCGCTGTTCAGGTTCCGTGTGTGACCCATCCATAAACTGAGGTCACGGTTGCATATGTGGATTTAGAGATCCACACGGCTTCTTACCCACTCAGCTCAACAGCTCTTATCATGCAAGTAAGTGCTGTCCAACATGAGCAAGGCTGTCAGGATAATTAGTATTGCTGCTTTTCACAGTGTGGCAATTGGAAAGCAGAAGGCAAAGTGGCACATGAAAGGTGATAAAAATAAATTTGTGCATCAGCTGGAACTACAGCCTCAAATCTTCTAATCTTCCAGGCTGAAACCTGCAATTTCTTCTCATTCAAAATTCCTAGTGAAGTCACAGGGCTTACTTCAGTTCTTTAACCACTCCACTGACTGCCACTGTAGATTCTCAAATCCAAACAAAAACCTGAGCCACTAGTTCTGATTGGCATCAAGTCCTTGTCCATGGCCTGAGTGATTCAAGGGAGACAGAACAAGGATCTGTAACATTCACATCTACACTCGAATCCTTTTATTATGTGAAGGACCAGATGTGAATAGGAGTCAGCGTCATTCTGATGTCAGAACGGCAAGTTTGGGGATTTTCTTCACATAGCTCCTAGCATAAACTTCATCTTCTGTTCCAGTTTTGCAGCATCTGACTTAAAATTCCTGTAGTTTTCTGTGTCCTTGTTATCTCCAGGATCACTATATTAAATTTGCAGAACCACTGCTCCTAAGTTGCTCTAAATATTACTGATTTTTTTGCTCTCTTCTGACTTCAGCCATTCCCTCACCCATGTTTGCTTCCACTTTTCCATCATCAGCAAATTTAATTCCTCTGCTTCATGATCTGTCTTCCATTTATTAACATATACAGTGTGCATATGTTGGGAGGGTCTTGTTCACCCCTGTGGCATCGATCTGTCAGTTCTGAGAGTCTCAAATTGCTTCTCTGCCAGCTACCTTTTTCATATCAAACTAAGATAATCTGGAGTGGAAGTTGTGTGAATTTTTTTCCTTTTCAAAGGTTCAGCTTCTACATAAATAAGATGTGTGTTTGTGTAATAGTTTTCTGCCTCAGGCGGAGATGCTGTGGACATTAGTTTAGTTGCATAATATTCTTGTAAAGTAAATAAAATATTATTTTCACATATAGAAAATCTGAGAGGAAGCTAAGACTTCCTAGGACAATGCTAGAAATTTGTGTACAACTAGCATTTCAATTCTATTGGTGGGGTTTTTATTCAGATCACATTGCTTCCTTAATTATAACACCAGCTAATCATAGATATCCAGTATATCAGCCCAGCAGGACTAAATTAAAGAGAGAACAGTAAATCACTGTACCTTTCCAGAAGAATCTGCTTTTAATATATTAGGTTCAGGGAAGATTTTTCAGAGAAGCCTGTTTTCACTAAGGTTGTATTTTTAGGAGCTGTGTAACATTAACTTCCCAGAATGTCAGGGGTTGGAAGGGACCTGGGAAGCTCATCCAGTGCAATCCCCCCATGGAGCAGGAACACCCAGATGAGGTTACACAGGAAGGTGTCCAGGCGGGTTGGAATGTCTGCAGAGAAGGAGACTCCAGAACCCCCCTGGGCAGCCTGGGCCAGGCTCTGCCACCCTTATGGAGAAGAAGTTTCTTCTCAAACTGAAATGGAAGCTCTTGTGTTCCAGTTTGAACCCATTACCCCTTGTCCTATCACTGGTTGTCACCGAGAAGAGCCTGGCTGCATCCTCCTGACACTCATCTTTTTATAAGGCCACCCCTCAGTCTCCTCTTCTCCAGCTCCAGAGCCCCAGCTCCCTCAGCCTTTCCTCACACGGGAGATGCTCCACTCCCTTCAGCATCTTTGTTGCCCTGTGCTGGACTCTCTCCAGCAGTTCCCTGTCCTGCTGGAACTGAGGGGCCACAACTGGACACAATATTCCAGGTGTGGTCTCCCTAGGGCAGAGTAGAGTGGCAGGAGAACCTCTCTGACCTACTGACCACCCCCCTGCTAATCCACCCCAGGATGCCATTTGCCTTCCTGGCCACAAGGGCCCAGTGCTGGCTCATGGTCATCCTGCTGTCCCCAGGACCCTCCAGGTCCCTTTCCCCTACACTGCTCTCTGATAGGTCATTCCCCAACTTAGACTGGAACCTGGGGTTGTTCCTACCCAGATACAAGACTTTACACTTTCCCTTGTTATATTTCATTACATTTTCCCCTGCCAAACTCTCCAGCCTGTCCAGGTCTCTGATGGCAGCACATCTTCCAGTGTCAGCCACTCCTCCCAGCTTGGTGTCATCAGCAAACCTGCAGATAGCACACTCTATTCCCTCATCCAAATTATTGATCAATATTTTGAATAATACAGGCCCACGTACTGACCCCTGAGGCACTCCACTAATACATTACTTATGGTAATGAGAATTGTAACTTCCTTTGCTGAATTACCACTGCAATTTTGTTGGAGTCTTGAGGTGACCACATCAGCTTAGGCTCTGTGATGCCTTGATGGGTGAATTGAAGAAAGAAAATTGCAGGGTTTTTTGGTAATGCAATTTTTTTCTTATTTTTTCCTAGGAAGTTAGTCTTTAATACCTACTACCATTTGTACAAACAATTTGTAAATAGGGAAATAGCAAAATTCATCAAATAAATTATTTACAAAGTAATTATTCACTCAGCTCGAGTATTTCCTTTAAACAAAACTAAAAGCTGTCAACTGTTATGTCTTCTTGTAAGAATTGAAAGTGTTTTGTTTAAAAGAGCTCTTTATGACAAAATAGACAAAAGGACAACAATGCATATGAGAGAACTGCAGATACGGTGTTTGTCAGCTAGTTTGGGATATCAACTCTTATGAAAGCAGAGCAATACACAAAGGAATTAGAGGATTCAAATTCTAATGTCCTTTTTGTGCCTCTTGAGACTATATAGTCACATAACATTTTCAGGAGTGGCCAGTGAGTTAGAAACACACATTTCTTTGAGAGGTGAGCTCCTTCAATAACTGTGGTGCATTTGAAAATGATGCTTTTGTAGGATGGGTAGCAATCCTGCAATGGAAAGGAATAACCAACAGGTCTTTCTGATAGTTTTTCTCTATCTGTAAGTCTATAATCTAGAGAAAAATAATATATTGTTTACTTAAGACTTGATCCAAACTCCTTTGAAGTCAGTGAGGTATTTTACAAGAAGATATGGTATTTCATTATGTTCTCTGTTATTTTGAGAGGTTGTTTTATGTTTTTTTCTTCATGCTTTGTACCCTGCTGTGTTTTCCCCTCTCTTAGACTTCCAAAACGTAGTGTTTTTTGCATCACGATAATTGTTTCTTGATAGCAGAATCTGACTTTCTTATAGCTCTTCTGCACCATTTGTGTCATAAACCACAGCTCCTGGATTTCTGTTTTGTGTGTTTAACATGTAGATAGCTAGAAATAACTGTCTTTGAAATTTTGTAAATACCAAAAGTTAATTTCAGTGAAGTATCATTATTCTTTACAGGGAATTCATATTTTCACAGTTAGTTTGTCTGTTCCTTGTGCTTTGGGGAGAAAGCACTAAACCTCAGTCAAGATGATTGCTAGGTAGAAGCTATGAATTTCTGTGCTTCAAAATCCAGCTTTATCATATGCATTAATGCCTGAAACTATTCACTTGAAACAGAAATATGTGTATCTGCCACACTATCCTCACTTCTTATCCTAAGAAGCAAAACTGAGTAGGATTCATCAAGAGCAGTAAAGAAAAAATGCTCTTTGTTTCATTCTGGGGGCCTATTGTTTGCCATACATCATGAAAGGATGCTAGTGATGAAAAAAGTTGATAGTATTTCTGATTTATTTCCAAAACTGCCCATTCAAATACATTGCTAGAAGAGAAGTATGTTCACCTGAATGTATAAATTATTTGTTCATATGATTCTTATTTTTTTGACTCTAATACATCATCCCTAATTAAAGGGCATAAACCTGTTTGTTGTTCAGTTGTGCACAAAAAAATATATACAGAAACATCATTAGTGAAATGTTCAGTTTTTATGGACTTCTCTGTGGGATGTGTTCCCTGAGCTGATCACAAAAGCATTCACAGATGCAGCTATTATATCCAAACCCCCTGCTAATGGGTCTTAAATTTTCCATAGCACCCATCACTGTTACATGCAAGTCCTGAATCCAGACTTCCTAAGAACACCATATTGAGGTTGATGGCTGCTGAGTTCCTGATGGGAGACATTTAATGGCTTTTGTACCATACCTACTTTACTACACAGAAATGTTTAATTGTATAGAAATATTGCTTTTGGTGGTTCTGATCTTAATGGTGCACATCTGTGGAGGCAGATGATAACCTGGGAAGATAAAGCTGGCACACAAAGGGGCTAACTGACTGTAGCAAGAAAAGAGCCTCTTGCTTGCAGTTCTATAGAGTTGTTGAGCACTTGCTGTTTCTGCTGAGAAACTTTCAGCTGATCTGAAAGCCCACACTTAGAAGAAATATTATTTCCAACACTTTTTTTTTCTGTTAATAGAAATACGACTGAGCTTTAGACCAGTTTGTCTGCATGTAAGTCATATTAAAAGAAACTGAGCAAGACGCATAATCTGTAGCAGTAAAAGAAAGCCCAGCTGAAGTGTAGGAGAGATATTACAAGTATAATACAATAGAAAAGAAAGCATGTTAGCTGTAGGGTGGTCCTTTTAGTTGTATGAATCTTTAGGATCTATATAGTTCATTAAGGTGTTAGGTTTTTTTGTTGCTGTTAGGGTTTTTTGTTTTGTGGTTTGTATGTGGGGTATTTTGTGTGTGTTTAGTGGTAGTGGGTTTTGTTTGGTTTTGTGGTGGTGGTTTGTGTTTTGTTTTTTTCTTCCTGCTCACTGCTATATCAAGAAATCGCTTGTGGTCACATAATTTGTCATTCATAGTTTTTAGAGGCTTTAGATGTTTTTCCAAACCACAGAGGTTTCATAGTACCAAATTGTAGTGGTATTGATGATAATGATGCTCTCTTCACACAGTCAGTCCAGCTTAGAGGTGGATTCTTAGTGCCTTCAAAGTTTCATAAGAATCTTCTTTAAATTCAAAATGTATCTTTAGCCTGTTAAGGGTATCAGATTGAAAACTTCTGAAGCCTACAGGGCTCTGCTTTTTATTGAGGTACATATACATGTATGTCTCTGTTTATGGGCAGCACATCCTAAATCCTGCTTCACTTTTCTGTGGTGTGGTTTTTTCTTTGTAAAATGTGGCAGCTGAGTATCTGTTAGTGTATGGGATTTGTGTGGAGAGTTAGCAATCCGCAATCAATATTCATTCATGGTAATTTTATTTTTTGTTGTTTTAAAGAAGCTTATATTATCTTTAGTCTATTAGAGAGCTCGAGAGGAAAAAGTAGTTGAAACAAAAAAATAGGAAAACTTATCCGTCACTTGATCTCTAAGTTTTCCGATTACTATATTGTTGCTTTTTGTTATTTCACCAGCCCTTTGACAATTCATGCTTCTGATGACTTTTCAGGGCCTGTTTTTGCCAAGAGTCAACTAAATAATCCATGAAGATCAGTCAGCAGACAGCTGGTGGTGTTTTTTAATTGTTCATATATATGCCTTGCAATATTAGTTTACAGGCAATGTTTACAGTTTTTGCTTGTTCTTTTAAAAACAACACAGTCCTGCATGGAAATGTAGTCTGAAGGAAAAGTATTTGTTCTAATGGAAGTTTTTCTAAGCTGCCTTTTACTTTTGTAGTTGTGCATAAGGGTGCTGGGCAATATAAATCCCTGCTGCTTGTGCAAGCAAGTGGAGAATTTATTTTCTAGAACTTGCACAAAGAAAATGGCTCAACCAGCTGCAAAGCAAATGAAAATCCATGTTCCAAACTTTGCTGTGATCTAGAGAATTTTAATTGTCTTTATCTGCTTTTAAGATTTTGAAGGAAGTGATATTCTAAAAGATACAAAAATGTTATGATATAATCACTCATGTTTTGGTTGCTTTTCAAAATAAAATATGCAGTTTTTCATGTTGCCAATGAACCTTGTTTTAAACAGCTTAAAAGGAAGATTTTGCCACCCAAGAAGCTCCTTTGGCTTTGGGCATTGTCTCAAATGAGAAAAGGACCATGTTGCTTTTATAGTATTAGATTTATAAGCAGGGGAAAAAATCCTGTAAGTAGTATGTAGTGTTATAAAGATGACACTCCAAGATTTGCAAAATCACTTCTTTTATCCTCAAAACATAAGCAGCACTTTACCAAATAATTCTGTCAAGGGTTATCCATGTTTATCATCTAGCTATTCATAGATTTATGAAGTGCATCTGAAGTCCTAGATACCTGCCATGAGCCCTGAATGTGATTTGTGCTTTAGATACCACCCTTAAAGAAGCCCAGATTGTCACTAGCTCTGAGAAGGACTAGTTTGGATGATTGGGGGGGTCCTGAGATATCTATGTATCCCTATAAACTGCTGCATGTTGCAAGATTCCTTTGTTATGTTGGTATTCCTAGCCAGCAGCACAATCCCCATTTCAATTTTCCCAGAATGGCTGGACAACATCTGAGATCTCAAATGTCTCGAGTGTTGTGCCTGTTTCCCACTAGGTCTGGATTCCAGCGGGCAGATGGTTTAGCTCCGGTTTCATTAACACCTTGAGGATTCCTGATGAAGCTGTCAGAAGTGAATGGGCAGATTTCTCCCTCCCTTCCTCTCTAAAAATTTCTGATTAACTCATTCATACTGACCCTGAAGAAACCTGAAATATATTTGAAAGGAGTACTCTAAGTGTGATCAATGAGTACAATTCTGTCTTTCAATTTCCTTATGAATACTATGGGATAAAAGGAAGAGTGTTTTTTTTTTTTCTTTCCATAACAGCAATTCTTTGACTCTAGGAAGTGAAGCTCAAACTTATTTTATGCGTTGCTTTCATGATCTGTGTAGCACCAGTCATTTTAAATATGCTAGACTTACATCTCTTGTAAATGCATAACAATAGGAGACTAAATCTGAAGCCAGAGATAGAAATTCTATTTCTTACAAATCAAACTATATAATTTTTTCAAAAGAGTTAGGCATAAAGTGATAGTGACATTCTTATCTTAGTAATTTAACAAGTTATCTTTTCTCTGTCATAGTAACCATGTCACTGACTGGGTGTGATTGTGCTCATAGCGCTGGGATGGGGACTGTGGTCCCCACCTCCTTCAGCAAGAGGAATGGCACTGGAAATGATCCAGAGCTTATGGATTGCTACAAATCAGGAGAAAAGGGGGAATGAACCATTTAATTTTTTGTTTATTTGTTTGCTTAAGTCCTGATCTAAGGCCCAAATGGTACATGGTGGGGGAAGACTCTGCTTAAGAATCTGCTCCTGAGAAGCAACTGCTCCCTTTGGTGCCCAGTAGGAGCCATTGTTTTCAGTGGCCTTTGGTTCAGGCCCTAAATCCCACAGCAAAAGAATTGCGATTTGACTGTTCATATAAAAAAGTATAATTCCATCTTTTTAACTTTTTTATTCAGCTGAAATCACTGATACGTACCATCTGCTTTGCACCACTCCACAGGTACAAAGCAGCTATAAACCAGGTGAAGTTGGGTTTATGGCTGCAGCATGTTGCCAGATAACACTGAACACACAGGTAGATGTGACCTGGTGTTAATTGTGATACAGCAGTAGTTGGAGATGCTTTTGCTTATTCATCTCATGGACATATCATGTCCAGCTAATAGTTCCTGGAACACATGCAAAGATGGTGAAAAAATGGTTTAAACCTTGTATAGTGCATGTTGTATTTGAGAAAGTTATGGAAAGGTTATGGCTTAAATTGGTGCAAGCAGTAGTTTTAGAAACAAAACCCACTAATGATGGAAATTCAAATTTGGGTCAAATATCAACACACCAACTCCCACTTGTAACTGATAGGAGAAAAACAACTCTTTGAAGAGCTAAGGATTTACATGTGGCAGGCACGTTTTCTGTGTCCAGCCTGAGAAACATTTTTACTTTAGACTTAAGTTGAGAAGGCACACTTCCGTGTAGTCTCCCCATGTTCAAAACTGATGCACTAATTTCTGTCAAGCTTCCTGTTGGAATATGTTATGTTCTTTCTACTGGGAGCTAAAATAAGTCCATATAAAACTGCTTCAGAACTTTATGCAGTCAATTTTATTTGGAATCCATGAATAGGGATATATCTGCGAGCAGTACTGATGTCTCACCTAACATGTGGATATGTAGAAAAAGTATTCAGGGATATAAAATCCTTTGCTTTCTATTTATACTCCTCTTTTGACTATGCCATTTTCTATTCTGTGATCAAGGTGCCTTTATGGGTGAAAGAGTGGGTTTCTCTCTAGACCGAATACTTGCATTTATATTACCCATAAAATGAAGGAGAATGTTGTTCTGCTGACTTAAGTCTTGATTGCACAGAAAACTTCTAGTTCTGAAGATGCTGGAGCCCCAGTGTGGAACTTGTTTCTCTAGAAATCAAAATAAAAGCTTATTGGAAGGAACAGCTTGTTTTCACCAAGAGAGAAATTGGTTCTTGATTTTGGCCTAATACATTGGCAGATGAGAGAGGCAGGATAACAGCATGAAGTATGGCAGGTATGTTTATTCATATATGATGCATTGCAGACAACAAGGCTTTGGAAGGTTTTCTTCTCCCCTTTACAACTTGTGCCTGTTTATTCTGCTCCACTCTAAAGTTAGTAATTGTATTGACTAACACAGTGGGTATGTACAAAGAGAGATCAGGTAGCTTAATTTTCTGGTGTCTGTGGTTAGGAGTTAAAAGCATATTTTGCAACCCCCTGAGAAGTCACTTTGTAATGTAGTATTGAAGGAACAGATGATCAGCAGGTATTTGTGCAACTTATTTTGGTAAAGAATTAGGACAGAGAACTGTCCATGGAACACATCCTACTGGGTTTAAAATGCAGGATTCACTGAGACAGAAAACATGGGCTGGGTAGAATCCGGAGGGATGATAACATGGGACCAAGGTAATCAAGTCATTCATATTCACCTCCTGCTCCACAGATGATGTTAACACCGTGTAGATTTTACAGTGTTAGTAATATTTGTACTAACTTTTCTCATCCAGAACAACCTTTTATTAGCAACAAGCCTAATTCTGCTTGCATCTCTCAAACAGTGGTATCGTTAATTTACTGTGAAATATGGAATTATATCTTCTATGCCATGTTTAAGAGTTTTGCTATCTTTTGAGGTAACTCTGCCTCCAACCTAACAAGGTCCATGTTTGGGGTCAAAATGCCAAATAAAATGCAAAACAAGAAGGACTGAGCACCTAAACAGGAAATTAAAAATGCTAAAAGGACTCTGTCCTACTCTGTCCTTCTCTGTAACTAATTCTTCTCACAGCTCTTCTAAATATTTCCTTATTGAAGAAATGAGTTTCAAGACAAAGGTGAGAAAGACTCCAGTCGTATGGAACAGAGGTTTCTTTGTGATGAAGGTTCTGATTCACTTGAGCCTTGAAACAAAAGAGAGATGATGTCCCTTGGTGAAATCTGGCTGATTAGGCAAGGGGATGAGAATTTCTCAAGCATTCGATACAAGAGTAATTCATGTCCTTTAGAATAATGTTGTAATATACCTTGATAATTGCTAACAGACTTATCTTACACATCATATGAAACATTGCATGTTAACAGCACCACATGGTAGACTTAAATAGATTAATTTTTCACAGAGAAACTTCCTTCTGGCTTGGGAATAAGGAAAATAGTTCCTTCTGAATGCAGTTGGTACAAATGTCTGTATCCTGAGTTTTCTTTCTGGAAATGTCTGTGCAGTTGGGAAAGGTCCTTTCCAATGGGAGACATGGCTGTGCAATGTGGCTGAAATTCTGCATGTTGTTTAAAACTTCTGCAACTTGTGACTTTCATCTAGATGTTGCATATCTTCTTGGGGGGAAGCAAATATGTCCCTTTTGTGCAGAACCATATACCTTTTATATTAGATTCCATCATATATTGAAAACTTTAGACTTACTTTAGACCAGCAGTCTTGCAAGGAATAGAAACTATCCAAGGGACACAGACTATTCTGATATAGGTAAAATATGTTGTGTTAAAAGTAATTCTGTTATAAAGTGCTCAATCTGTTTTATTGCAAGCTTCATTTGATTATTGTTCAAACCTTAGTATATAGGTTTATATATATTTTCTGCCCCAATTTTCAGAGAAACAGATGGTATATGTCTGACAATCGATCTGTCCTGAAGTGGCAGAGTAAAACACTTTTATTATAGCAAAAATGATTTAGAAAACTCCTGAGCTCACCCTTTTGTGTACAAAATTGACTTTTGGTGCAAAGCAAGTTTTATCGCTGCTTAAACTAGTATTGATCAAACTATCAAAAAGAGTGTTACGGTTTCAGAGCTTGTTCTGGAAGGTACCTACAAGAATAAGGATTTCTGCCTAAATTCTGAAATCAATCCTGATCCTGTGAATATATATTTTTTTTAAAACTATTTTTAAACTTGGTTACTCTTGACCTTTTATAACTTAAAAAGATAATTTGAAATAGTGTTGTCCTTTCAAAAAAATCCTCTTCTGAAAATAACTGATTTAAATGTTAAAAGGCTTTCTGCACACCTCCAGGCTGATTTTAATTTTGCTATTAAAGGTACTGCTTAAAAATCCAGTTATTAAGGAAATCCTTAGGAGTAAATTAAGGGTTTGTTCAACTTAGAGCTTTTAGTAAAATGCTCGTAAAATCTAGATGTAAGCAAACTTCAGGGTATTGTGTGTTTTAGAAATGTAATATAACAAAAGAAAAAAAAATACAATCGTCTTGAATATGTCATAGCTTCAGCAAACTGAATTAATCTACCTTCAGGTCACAGAAGAAGAAACACTGTATTCCCATTTCAAGAAACAGTGTTAAAAATAAGATTCTGCATTACTTTTAATGACTTTCCACCTCCACATGCAGATAAACACCCCCAGGACCTTAATTTCCATTCCCCAAATTAATTCATTTGCTGGGAAAACTGAACTACATTGATATTTAGTGAGACTTTGCACCCTAAATATGTTCATTGATGTTGTACAGCTTCTCCAGCCTTCTCTGTCTTACATGGTTTGGAAGTCTATCCCCTACATAAATGTGCTGGTGGAAACACTTTGACACCGAAGAAAAGAAAAACAAAAACCTAAGTAGAACAGTTTGTGACCCCAGACACCTCCCAGTTGACCACTTGGTCCTGATGAGCATCAGGAGCTGGTGAGCAGAATGGTCCTGAGGCTGTGGGTGGAATCGTTGGTTGTTGACATGGGTCCTGAGTCTGGATGCACTACCTGTGGCAGTGAAGGCTTTTTGTGATTCCACACTGATTTTAGTGCAATTATCACAGTCAGTTTATGATCAATTAGGCTCACAATCTGGCACGAAAGTAGTAAATGAGGAAAATACATAATGTATAGATCTATATCTTGTCTGGAAAACCTTGAGGCAGCTTACTTTTTTTTTTGCTAGTATGATGGAAATGGTTAAATCATTACATGTGAGAAACTAAAGCTTTGGCTTTTTAAAGTGAGAAATCTCACTGCTGAGAAGTATATATGGTTTTAGGAGAGATTTGGAGAGCTTTTAGGCTTGGATCTCAGAGGTAAGCTCTGGGAAGGCTGATTTCCAACAGAAAAAGTGGGTCAGGGAAGGAGAGGTATTAATTACAGTGAAAATCTCTGGAGAACAATTCTCCAAATCTAGGCGTATCAAGATAAGAAAAAGAAGTGAACTGAAATTGTTTTGATTTACATGAATTCAGCTTGCAATGTTGATTATTTTTTTAATATTAATATTTTTAGGCAACTTGAATAAAGAGTGATTTGAACTCAAAGAGCCTTGCTGTCAGGATTCGTTCTGAATGACACATGGTTCACACAGTGCTACTATTGGTACAGGGAGAGGAAAGGTGTATCTCTAACCTGTTGCACCTTCTTTGGTGTCTATCAAAGTACTATAAAAATGTTTCTATATAAATAATTATTTTCTACACATAAATGTGGTAAAACTTTGCTCTATTCTTCATTAAAATACCTATTTCCTGTGGTATTTATTTTAAGTGTGTGAAAGTATCTGTGTAAACAAAAAGGTACCTAAATGAGTAAGTGGATATTTAACAATTCTTTTGTCCAGTTTCTTCTCTTTCTGCAATTGTTGCTTCTCTGTCATGTTTGCAAGGCGGGTGGGCTGGAAATCAACAGAAACTAGTTAAAATTAGCCTGTCTTAATTGTGGAATTAAAATGTGAATCTATGCTCCACACACACAAACACCAGTTGCACTGATGCTGCTTCTGAAATGGGGACCCTGTCTGATGGACACTCACTTTGTTGTGTTCTTCCATTTGTTTTCAGAATAATGTTTCTTAGGATTAGTAAAATTTTATGATGCAAGAACTGTAGATAATTACTGTATAAATATTGGCATAAATTAACCAGTGCAATTTTAGCACGTGATTAATTGAGTGAGTAAGCTACTGGGATGTATTAATCTTCACAGATGTAGACCTTGAAACAGGAAATGAAATGTATATTATCCAAATAAGATTAGTGGGAGAATTCACATGAGAGAATGTGTAAAAGCAGTGGGAAGCTTATGTAGCCTGCATGAAAATTCCCTTTTATCCCTCAAAGCAAATGGAGGCACCCAGTGTCTGACATTTGAAGGGAGAAGTTAGGGAATTATGCCAAATAGTGCCAGATGGAGATCTGCCCCAGATTTGAGTTCAAGGAAGAAATAATTGAACTAAAAAAAAAGTGCTTCTTGTCAAGGGGAAAAGTCTGTGGTTAATGTACCAGACACAACTTTCACCCTCATATAAAACTTCATGCAAAAGTCATGACAAAAGAACCCATGGTAGGTCACTGTGCATATCACTGTACACAGGGGGTTTGTTCCGCTAAATATACATCCAGATGACCTGAAAACAACACTCTTGTCCATCTATGTATGTCTTTCCAGATAGGTCTGAAAACTCCAGGTTTAGTAAGGGGAATATGCAAATGTTTGAGGGGAACAAATGTGCTCTGTTTATTTTCCGTGCTAAATTGAATTTACTGAAGATTTAACAGAGCAGAGCAGCACCTGCTAGTCTAATATTACATTAATATCAGTCATGCAGAGTGGGGCCCCTGCTTAATGACTAGGTTGCTGTTTGCCTGTGCTCAGTAATTGAGATGCAATAGTTTTACTCTGTGCTTTGCTATGGGAGCACTAGGTTTTGTTAATCACTACCTCATTATGTTTGGATTGTTATTCAATAAGCTGCTTGATATAGAGTGTGACTGACAATTGGAAGAAGGAGGTTACCCTGCTAACACATTTGCTCCTGACTTTCAGCTTCTGTAAAATCAACACAAAGAGCAGATATTAACCTCTACGATGAGGAGAAAGGATTACAATTTTACTTTGCTGTTATATTGGTCAATAGGAGTACCAGGATGGCATGGCATGGTGTGCAGCAATGTTCTGGGATTTTTAATATAACTAAATGTTTATTGAAGTTGGAAGAGAAACACTCAAGATGATGGGGGTTTAGGTTTTTTTTTTGGTGTGTGTTTGTGGTGTTTGGTTTTTTTCCGCTGAAGGGGTTGGATGAGAAGGGTTACATCCTAAACACTAGGTCAGTTTTCTGAGAACTACTTCCTTGACATGAGACCTCACTGCACTAATGGGTATTTCCTTAACAGGAAACAACAGTTGGGTAATCTAATCCATGATGGCTGATCCTTTTGCAATACTTTGGGCTGAGATAGGAAAATGTTTGGTACCATGGGGCTATTTACTTCAGCATTGTATCCTAAATCTTTGTTTGGAAGAACACCTTTTTAAGATGAAATGACTGTCTAGTTAGGCTTTTGCAGGGCTTGTCAGTTGTTTTTCTGCTGCTAACTCTAAGTGCTGGGGCATGTGATAGTACAAGGAGGCTATTGAACGTTACAAGTTTTCAATCAATTCTTTTAAAGACTGTACTCTATTGTTCGATAGCAATAAAGTTACCTCCTGTTTCAGTGGATATGGTCATCTAAGTAAGCAGTAGGGTGTTCCAGAGTGATGAAATATTCATTCATGTAATTTTTAAGTACTATGATTTTATTGTCTGGTAGCTTCCTTGTTCATCAAAAGGTTCAAATGCAATGAGACCTGTAACATTTCTTCCTGCAGTGCATTAAGGATAGAATTTGCTCCATTGAAGTCATTGCCACTCTCAGCCAACATTAGAAATGATTACAGATGAAAATCATTTGTTTCCAAACTCTGATTTAAACTACTTAAACCTGAATTTCTGAAGTGTCAGTTGATAGCAAGAAGTTAACATCTTGTAGCCCTTTAAAGGGCACATACAACTCTGTGTATTTTATTCCTGGATGTATGTTCTAACCCAAACTCCATAGAAATTAAATTCTAGCTCTGCAGCAGGGATGTTATATATTTTAATCCATATTTGAGAGAAATAGCTGCATAGCACTCATTAAATGATAGATCAGACTGTTCCCATTAGAAAGGTTTAGCTGTCTCATTGGGAGCAACAAGCCATGGAAATTCAGAGGGTAAAAATATCCTTGTTTGTGAACAGTGCCCGTACTGACAGACATGGGAAGATACTTGAAGTCAGCTGTGCAGGGAAGGTTGTTCCTCAAGAGTAGTTGCTGTTGTGGCAAGTCAACACATTGAAACATTTGCAAAGTGGCAGAGAAGGGGAATGAGGGAAGAAGGAAGAACAATCCAAACTATTTATTTACAGATAATGGGAATAATTTATTTTCTATATAGTCTGTTTAAATTTTCATTAAACTTGAGTCCTTTCTCTCAGGTCTGGATTACTATGTACTTACGGACAGCTCTGCCGCAAGGAAAGGAATCTCATTTCTATGGAAATTAAAACCAGATCTCCTATCCAGGATTAAATAGAAATGCATCTTTGTTTCAAAGACTGCTACAGAAATTATCCTCATTTAAGACTATATTCCCAACTTTTTATGTTAATTACATTTTGGGTGATGACACTATGAAAGTGAATTGTGTTTTGAAAAGATTGCTATAATGTTGTGAGCGCATGCCTACATAAAATGAGCAAATGTCCTATGGCTGGATGTGTGTGCTAAACAGCCAATATTGGTGCCTACACTGTGGAATTGGTAGAAAATCACCAGGCAAATTCATTTTATCCCTAATCCTGTGGCACATTTTGTGTGTCCTGGTGTCCCACAGAACGGTTTGTGCTGTGGCCCTGTGGAGTCTCAGCTGTGGATTTGCGTTGAGATGGAACACAAGGCTTAGCACTATGGGTCTTTCTCATGTGAAGAGCATTATGTTTACAATACAGCCTCAGTTACTCATTATGTTGTTGGCTGACCAGACGTGGGTCTGGATACACTGATGTAAACAGGTGTTGTGCACTTGTATCTCCTCTTGCAAGCAAAATGCCAAAGTTTGGCATGTTTTCCTCTGTGCCACCTGAACAGCTGAGCTGGCAATGTAGATAACAACCTGCATCAGGCTCGGAGCAAGTAGGGAGGAGAATGCGATTCCTTCTCTTCACTGTCCCAGGGACAGCACTGGCAGCAAACCCACAAAATACAGACAGAAAGAAGGACAGATGGTAAAATCCAGTCTTGGTTTCTTCCTCTACTTTTCCATTTAGGATCAATCAGGGTAGCAACATAAACTCCCCTGACTCAGCTGGGCTGCTCTCTTCAGCCAGATGGAATTAATGGCACAGGAAGGTAATGAGGAGAATGCAAACCCCAGACTGCCACCATTTCCATGCCACCTGGGCTGGAAAAGTGGCACCGTCTACTGTAACCTTAACGTTGACTCCAGACTTGCAGACTGCAGCAGTTCCAGGTCCAGACAGGGCTGTTAATTTGCTGTCCTGGCTGCTTGTGCCATTCACCTTGGCCAAAAGAGCTTGGGCTGTGAACATGCTCTTGGCAAAAAGCCTGTCTGGAAACAGTGCAGTTAATTAGACCGGCGCCTGGTTTGTAATCTGGGGATGAGCTTGTCTGCAGGGGAGGGACAGTTCTTGATCTGCTGATGGTGTGGAGCGTCATATGGAGTTTCTGCTGGTTGCTGTCATTTCTGATCACTTACTGTTCTCTAGAGCTCCAGTGATCAGAAGAGGCTTACACAAATATAGTTGGGTGAGAGGGGTTGAGCAGAATGAAGGGTTGAAGGAACAGCCTTCAGGGATGGGACAGCATGGGTGTGTGTGATTATATGCAGCCATGTGAGCAGGTGTGTTTTGGAGCTTGGATATAATCTCAAGACCTTATTTTTCCTCACATTTCAGGTTTTATTAACTAGGTTCTGCTAATTTTGTCCTCACCCTTGTACTTACAATACTACTGTATGAGTAAAGGAGGCAAGATCTAGCTGTTGATGGTTTATAGTGATTGACTTAAAGCGCTGTTATCTTAGAAAACAGCCTTTCTGCTTCCTTCAATTGCTGTAAATAGCTTTCTCTTAAAGCCACTGTATTTTCTGAGAAGGCTAAGATGGTACTCTAGGAGATCATAACAAAAAGATTTTTAGAATTGAACCCTTCAAAAATTGTGGTTTTTTTTCCTAAATATTTCCTTATGTTTATTTCTGTGCTAGTTTACGCTGTTAAATAAATTGTTGTCGTAACTTTTGTACGTATTCATTGTCAAAGTCAATAGCACTTTAACAATAAAGCAGAACTGGCTCTTCCCCAGTTTCTTCTAAAAGCTGCAGTCTGTTCTGCAAAACCAATGAATAGATACAGATTAATGGCGGATGCCTGAAATAGTCCCTGTTTTTCAAAATTGATAGAAATTTTAATTAAACACTCTGAAAATTGCTGGACAGAGCACGCAGGTAGAGGCATGCTACTGGCGCCTGATTACAGTTTTGAGGTTGTGATTAAAGACATTGATGTTGAATAGCTGTCCAGTGGCCTTTCTGCTTAACTTCCTGATGCTATATACTGAGAAACTGGCAGTGATGGTCAGAGCAAGGATTCCTTTATGACAGGCTTTAGATAAAAAACTAGTTACTCCATTATCATCTGTTTGTAACTCCTTTCCAAGACTAAATTTTTATCAAGATTTATTGTTGCTGCCTCAAATGGAAGTAGTTGTTTGGTTAGAAAAACCTATTCCTATCTTTAGGCAGTTGCTGAGGATTTAGTAAATGCATGTGGCAGGGCATTCATGTATTTAGTGGGAGTGTTCTTAGAGTTAGAAAATAAGTTTTGTGTTCCTCTCTCTGCTCAAGTATATTTACAAAAGTCTCCTTGAGCAGAGGTGTTTTTAAATGTTGACCTTGTGAAATAGTTTTCTATTTCAAAGGACCTTTCTCTGGCAAGTGTGGCGAGAGAGGAAGAAAATTTATGGGGCATAGGGAATATTAAAAATAATTTCAGTTTTCAGCTCGGTCTTTGAGTTTTCCTATATGGGCTTTTCCCAGTAAAATGTAGGGGCTTATTAGAAATATTTTTGCTCTGGAAGACAAATGATTCCTGATCAGCTTTATCCCTGAGTATGACTTTTTTTCTTAAACAAATTTGTTGACTTATTTAATTGGTCTGGTTGAATCAATTAAGTGAAATTAAAAAGAAAAAAAAAATGCTGATTGGGTGGAAAATACAATATGGAAATAGACTTACTCTTCTGCTAGGGATAAAAATAAACTGTGTAAATCATACCCAAAGTGGTGAGAACTTCAGGAATATTTCAGTTTAGAGCCCTGGTTATTTCTCATCAAATCCAACAGCTGAAACATCTCTACTAATGCTCCTTGAATATGATGGACTCTGCCATTGAGTTAAAGAAATTTGGATCAATACTTGCTTGCAAATAGACAGGTCTCTTATTTAAATGTCTGTCAGTGGGTGATCCTCTTCTGTCTCATTTCTGCTGTCATTAAAAAGACGTTTATATTATATGTATGTACCTTGTCTTTCTACAGTCTGTCACCTAAAATGTATACTGTAATGTTATAACTTGACTTGTTACCCAGTAGTGTCAAGCATTTATTCTAAAAGCATAGTGTGGGTAACATGTTTGCCTTTGAAGCTGTGCTGTAACCGAGATGCTTGCTTACCATGTTTCTGAGTGTGGCAATTCTGGCTCTTTTAATGAACAATTAAAAGATCGTGCAATCTTTTCCATTAACTGCAATTTATCTGCTTGCTTACTAACTAATAGGCATCTTTAGATAAACTGTCTCTGAAATCAGAAATGGGGATTTGGACCGAGCTCTTTCCTTACAGCATTCCTCTGGTTTCAATTTTGGGCCCTACAGGAAGGTTTTATTCTCTCTCCATGATGTTTTTGCTTCATCTGGAGTTTTGAGGTAAAACTCTGCTGTTTGCTTTTATAAGAAGAATGTTGGGTTTTACTGCCAGTTGAGAAAACTTGACAGTATAAACACTCATTCTGATGTTGCATAGATGGAAGGGTAACCCCACCTTGGGTTCCCCAAACACGCTTAAAGTTTGAGTCCCTCAGGCTTGGCTACAACTTCAGTGTTATCCTGATTCACCACTTCTGAGAAAAGAGTTTCCTAAACTTTTCAGTTTTTATCTTGATTCACCTTGTCCCTGAACACTGGGCAGGTTTAATAGTAAACAAAGCAAAGATTTAACAAGACCAGAGGTCGAGGTTTTGTGGGCAAGGTTGGAAACAAAAGATCACAAGTAAACTCAACGTAAAACACAATCCTGGTTTATACTTGACAATATTTCTTCCAGCCTGTTTTTGTATCTCTCATCTAGAATTCTCTGCCACAGCCTCTTCATGAACATTGAGCTCCCAGGTTCACAGAGTCATTTTACTTCCCAGAGGACTGAATACCTGTTCTCCTAAACCATCCACACTCACGTTTCAGTGGAGCTGGGGATGAATACAGATGTAAACACCCTTGATGCCTCAGTGAAATGGGCATCCTGGGTACCCCACAATAATTCCCCCCATGCCTTGGTTCATCTCTCATTCATATGAGGATGAACTATAAACACTGCTGGTTTTGTTCCGTTGTTGCAAAATTTCTACAATGCCATCCCTCAGTATGGATCTTTGCACTTAATTGCACTGAAAATAACTTTGAAAAAACAAGTCCTCAGTCAAAATAATGAATCAAACTGTGTCATCAGCAGCTTTGGGTTGTCTCCTCCCCCAGCAGAGAAGTTTGACCAAATTTTTACCAACTGTCTACAAGTTTTCTTTTGAATTCAGCTGGTGTCTGACTGACAGTGAGCTATGGGTGAGGTTCTCCAGCAACTTAAGCTAACCTAAGATCCAGCTGCTCTGTTCCTGCTCCAGGTTAAACTCTTGGTGTGCTGAGCTCTGCCCCACTGTGTTCTGGCACTGGTGAGCATGTGGGGAGCTGGTTCAGGGAGATGAGACAAAAAACCAACCCTGCGAAGGGGAGAGATTAGTGTTTAGCTAAGTCAACCCTTGACTATCCCATCATACACACCTTGCCAGTGGGAATATGTGGTTGGGACATAGAGGGAAGGTGGGACCAAACTTGCATTGACTCAAGCTGACTTGGAACAGCATCCTTATAGGGTAAGCATGGAGGTGGAAGGACTCGAACCGTGCAGTAACTGATTAACGATGTTTCGAAGGATCACAACTTACATCAGCCAATCCTACAACTTTGCTTTTGTGTGACTTGTTGCCAACATCAGTGTAGCAATAGAAATTGCAAGCCGTTGCTGTCACAAGGCAGCTTCATGTGAGATACTTCTAGGTGGCTTTGAAGCTTAATTCTATGTTACTACGGGCTAAAGATTTGCCTGTTGTATAAAAAGAAAAGCTTATATTATTGCTATTTCTCTCTTCTCCTGCTCCACTAAATCACATAGCCTGGGACAGCAGGAAAAGCCTTGCTGGTGGAAGAGAGATCAGTCTATGGTAATTTACCCAGCTGATGGGTACTCTGACCTCCCCACACACTTACCCCGTTTACTTTTTAAATGACCAATTTAATCAGGCACATGTACAATACAGAAATGGGCGGATGAATATCTAAATATATGAGAGGGGGAACTTCAGATGTTTTATCTTTCATTAGCTAATAACAGCAGTAATGACCTCAGGAGCACAGGATGTCTTTTGCAAAATTAATAACCACATGAGGGTTAATGGCCCAAGGCGATGAACTCTCTCAGACAATCATTAATCTACCTTGATGATTATCGCTTCATTACTGAACACTGAAACCTCCTTGGTGTACCAGTGAATGCCTGATTTTAGGCCTCTCTACTGATGTTCATAATGTGCCCTCTTAGTTTACTTCTGGGTGTGCAGGAGAACCAGCGTAAAGCTCTGAGATGCAAATGAAGGTAACAAGCGTTAGAGGTATGAAACTCATTTGAATACAGTTTTGGAGAACATGTCTCCCAAATGATTATCTGTTTTCTACCTACGTATTAAATAGAGCTTTAAGGGATGTTTTTTGTTTGTTTTTAAGTAGCTGTAGCCTGGAAAACAATACTGTGGTTCATGAAGCAGAGATTATCTGAGGTGGTTATGTGTATAGACTCTTGAATTGGTTGATCCCTGCATTTAGATAGTGCCCATTAGTACAGAGCCTTTGTTTTCCTTCCCAGCAATGGCATCCTGCAGCTCAGAGCTGCAAACATTTCCCATTCATTGCTGCTATTGATCTGAATTTAGACCTGTAAACCTGATGTGGAGAAATGGAGGCCGAAACATCTAAAAGAAAACAGTGTGTCAGGGTATTTAACACAACCAGTTCCTGCACTAACAGAAATTTTTATGACAACGTAGTCCCTTCTATTTGGAATAGTCTAGTTTTTTAGAACAAGGCCATTATCTCCAGAAGAGAAGAGCTCTGAAAACACATCATCTTGCTGGCTGTGGAATATAGAAACTTGCACAATCCCCCATATAGCCTTTTTTCCTCCTTGTCAACCTATGACAGCTGTGCACATTAACCTTCAGAACCCTTTTTTCTTTTTTGCTGCTTTATCATCTCTGCTGCCAGGATTAGTTTTAGTTGGGCAGTGATTAATATAGAAAGGGTGCTGCATATCCAGCTCAAATTTGGATAGGTAATTAGGACCTCTAGCTACTAGCTCCCAGTTAGGAACAGCTGCAGTTCATTTGGATTTCATATCAGCACAGCCCTGTTACAGAACAGATAGACCTGGAATGTATTTTTGAGATTTCTCTGCTATAGTGGGCTAGAAAACATAAACCCTTTATGCTTCTCTTGCCTTTTTTCTCCCCCCACCACGTTGTGGAATGTGGGAAGTGTAGCTAAGTATTATTGATGTAAGAAACTGTAATGATCAACCATATGATTGAAGATGGTTAATTAGAGATGGGAGAGCTCTGTGAAACTCCTCAGGAGCAGTCTGATACTACACAAGTGTAGCCTGCCAACATTGTGGGAGCTTAGGAAAAAACACTAAAGTGTCTATATCTTGGATATAAACTGGGGAATGGAAAATTGCAGTTGTGAAAATTCATAAGCTCAGTCTGCAAGGTGTCCTCCCTGCACACTGATAGATGGAGGCAATAGATACCTTCTGACCAAGTCTTCAGCCACACAGTTTGTCCAAGATTTAAAATTATTTCCTAATAATAAGCAAAGTGCACCAGGACGTGCACTAATGACAACACTAACAGCCATTCCACTTTGTGCATGGCTTTATAGTTCTGATAGTTCTTGTGGTCCTTGTTTTTTAGGGAGGTTGACATATGCTGGCATACTGGACCTCCACAGACTCACCCTATATCGCTATAGGATCTATTGATCATAAGCTTAAAGGGTGGTCAACAGCAAATGTGATGGGAGATTTTCTCCACTGTACTCTCTAGTGAGTACTCACTATGTGTTTAGCAATTACAAAATCTCATTCTATTACACTACTAATTTACAGGGAGTAAAATTATAAACAAGGTGATTACTGAATGTAATTTATGGTCCTTGTAATTATATAGCTGTCAAAGCAATAGATGCAGTTGAATTGGTTTCTGGGTTTGGTTATGTTATGTTTGTGGTGTGGTGGGTTTTTTTGGTTTTGTTTTTAACAGACTATGTCTTCCACTTTTTTCCTGGTCTACTGAGTTTGTTAATTGTATGAAAATATTTTTTTTTCCCCATTGCAAGATCAGAAACCTTCAATCTAAGAATATAGTGGTAGCCAGTTATAATTAACTGTGGAGCTGATGGTCTTGAGACACTCTCAGGTAAATGAAAAAGGTTTAAAAAAGATTTAAGTGCTAATTTCTGCTTGAAATAAAAATAGATTTGTAAAGCACTTCGTAAGTAATTATGTAATTAACCAAGTCTTTGGAAATATAGACACGTATAATTTCATTCTACTGACCACAGTCCTGTGGCTTTATTACAGAAGGTGATGTAGCCTTTTCATGCAGAGAAGAAGCTGAAGTCTAAGATACTTTATTATGAAGCTTGTAATGCCCTTGTTATGTAACAACAGCAATAGGTGAGAAAATATACCTTTTGAAAGAAAATGGCAGTACATCTGGGTTGATAACATCTAGTGTGAGGGAACTGCAGGAAAGGTTTTCCTTCTTGTGCCGTTGGGTCCCACAGATGGAAACTGCTTTCAGTAAGTGAATTACCCCGTTTAAACTGATCCCTAAGGCAGGTCACTGTCTGTGTCAGCATAAAAGCTGGGAAAACTTGAGAGAAGAACAAAAGAAAAAGGTGAGGCTTGAAAAGAAACTGTGGCTCTAATAACATGGAAAGGCTCTGTTACCTTCAGACTGTCTGTTTGATCCAACCCACACAAGGCTTTGCTGCTCCCATGTGGCTTATGAGTATGGGGCAGTTTGTTAATGAGGTAAAAAGAGATTAGCTTTCTACATTAGTGCTGCCTCTCAAAACAAATCTGTGATTATTTTAAAGGACTGTGGATTTAAGATTTGAAGGTTGTCTTCCCTTTTGGAAACTGCTTCTACATTGCAGTGAATGTGGGGTGCAGACCATGTTCCAAAGCTGTAATTAATGATGGCTCCAGGAGCTACGTGTAATGCTGTGTGAATGAGCAGAGATCTGTGTCTCCATAGGAAAAATACACTGAGAAATTATTGTGTCTTAGCAAGGTTACCTTTATGCCTTTTGTCAAACTACATCAATAAGTTTAATTTTCTGAAAGGAATTTTGAAGCAGAAAGCCATGTTTGCTTTAAGAATCTCTGTTTCTAGTGTAGCCTTAATTTTTTCATATTTTGTTTTAATTCTCATGCATGCCATGAATATAATGCTGAAGTTTTGCATTTGCTTTCCTTCTGAGGGGGGTGGGGAGGATCCTATTTGGTGTTGTGCTCATGCACAATGTTTCGTGCTTTTAGTCTAGTGTAGACTAATGATGAAGGTGGTTGAGTTTTCACAACGTTGCCACTGTTGTCCATCCATGCAAGTGTAAGTGACTCTTGCTCTATGGGCAAAAAGTTCATCTTGGTTTTACTAGCACAGTGTTCCTATGAAGTTTTTCTAGCATGTCAATAATGCAAGGCTGCTTTAACTTCAGGCTAATTGTCAGTGATTGTACCATATGTCATCTGTCATGAGAGGAAACAAGAACATTTGTCACCTACTCACAAGCTTGTGGCAGTGCCTTGTCTATTTGCCACTTTGTCTGCCATGCCTGTGAAAGTATCAAAAAATAAATGAAGATTTCTCTGAAAATATTGATCAGCCACCTCCTTGTGAAAACATACTTTTATGTTCATCTCTGAGCATGCTGAAATAGCTGTCTGTAATGTTCAGGATAGAACCTGTGTAGACGTCCATCCCTACCAGTCATGCTCCAGATGCATTTAATCATCTTGTACAAGATTATATGTGTTGGACTCTGATTTATTCATTTGGCTGGGACCAGACTCTGATTTACCTATTTGGCTTGGGTGTTCTTTGATAACTGGGAGATTTTTAGTCCTTTCTGAGCTTTGTCTATGAAATGTACAATAATAGGGCACCCTGGAGTGCAGTGATATGCAGCTGTAAACTGCATAACCAGTGCAGAATTAACAGGGTGAGTATTCTTTTAAAAAAATACACCACCAAACACAAAAAGCCAGCATAGGTAGGCAGGTGAAGCCTCTTCAGAGCTTGCATCTTGTTTACAGCATATGTCAATGTTTGGGCTAAATGACCTTGATTCAGCTATCAAAGCTGACACACCGTGTTTGCTTATTAACATCCCACCTCTGACCTAATCTGTTTTACCTTCCATCCTACCTGCTTAGAGGGCATTAAATACTGACTTAAGGAAATGCTTTAGTGTGGAGTTTTTAAATTAGTTTCTGAAACAATCAACCTTTTAAGTAAACACTTTCTAGTGTACTTAGCTTCCCTGACTTCTTCCTGCAGGAGAAAGATCGCACTGATTCTCATCACTTATTCCCCTTTCCTCCCCACTTTTCCTACTGCTAATACTAGCAACTAGTGATTGAAGTTTCCTTGAGAAAGGCCTTTTGATGTATCACTTTACCTGATGAGAAAGATGGCAGAAGGTTAAACCAAACAGACTTGCCTGCTTGGTGTGTTCTGCCAGACAAGTGCCATACAAAGGAGCGATCAGAAGTTACTCCTGATTTTCTTTTTCTCCTCCCAAAATGTGGCACAGGGACTGGGAAATGGGGCAAGTTCATCACTCGGTGTCTCTGCTGCTCCCTCCTCGGAGTAAAGACTCCTCATGCTCTTCCCTCACACCAGAATGTGCACATTAATCCCCAAGTAAAGGGGAAGAGAATGCATGTAAGAATACATTTGTTAATTGCCAAATAAATAGAAGGGCAAGATAACGCAATCCAGCGTCTAAAGTTGTTGGAGCAGCTCTTGGAGACTGCAATATCCGAGCTAAAGTTCCTGGGGCTCTGCGTACAGATCACAGTATATTGACAGCAGCAAGCACATCAGTCTGTCCACCTGCTCCTGAGCTGTGTCTGTCTTAGTACATCTTTATGCATGTAGACTTTTGTGTATCTGTTTTTGTTGTTGTTTTCTTTATTTTGCAGGAAATACTGATCCTGCTAAACAAAATCAGATATTCTTTAGTGCAACAGTAAAATTGTGTTAGTGATACTTTGCAGTGAATAAAAATCTTATGCTGTCATAGGGAAGAAAAATCAATCATATATGCCCGTTTTCCTTAAATGGAACCCAGATTATTGGTGTGAAAATGACTGAGTCTGTATGTTGGACGAGTTCAGACTGGGAGACCTTTTGGCTTAAGAATGTATCACTTATTTAAATAAAAAGTCCCTGACAGGAAAAATTAAATCGTGTGAAATAGTTTGTAGCTGTGGAGTGGGACTGCAAGTTATTGGCTGCTTGTGTCACACTCACAAAACCACTGAGAAAGAAAGAGGCTCTTTTGGCCTTTGGGGTTTGTGGGGGATTTTTTTCTTTGCCTTGTTTGGTTATTGATTGAAGGCTATTATCTTGGATGATGATATCTGGACTTTCACTGCTTGAATGTCTAAAAGGCACATTTAAATTACTTTGGGAACATTACTAAGACAATTATAGGATTATAATATAAAGTACCATAATTACGCTTTAATGCTTCTTATCGATTGTTCAGCTTTGCACTTTGCCATAGCACAAAACAGTAAACCTACGTTTTCTTTGGCCACCCAGAAAGTTAATGCTTTAATATCCATTTTATAAAGATAGTTTTTCAAAACTATGCAAGTGGCAACTTCCAAGATGAAGGATGTTTACTGTATGAATACACACACTTCTATACATATCCATAATGCTTTGAAAGCCACATGTCAGTATCTCTCATCTTTCCAGTTCTATCTTTCAGTGGTCCAGAGCAGTGCTGCTCCAAGGTGGACATGTTCCTATATGTGCGTGAGGAAGGACCAAACTTGCCGAACGGAGAGGGATGAGCTGATGTGGGGGGGTGGGTCCTTTCTGTTTGATTTTTACAGACTGAGAGTAGTGAAGTATCGCTTGCGTCTATTTCAAAGACTCTCTGGATTATGTTCTCCCGCTATAGTACTGGAGAAAAAGAGCAATGTGTTATCACAGCAAAAATTCCTTAGCATGCCTGTGTTTTCAGTGGTTATTAGCGCTGTACCCTCCTTAAACTGCCACTTTAGAGTGTGTGACTCCAAGACACCATGTGCTTCTATGGTAACATGAGGTATAACCATTGTCCCCCAGTCCCACAGACAGGAACCTTATTCTCTCCAGTTCCTGCTGTTGGCGAGTGTTCAGTTACTTCATTCATATCCCTCAGGTCTCTGGTTGAACCTTCTCTTTTCCCTTCTCTTTTCTTTTGGTACCTCCAACAACTTGATGATGACTAGTGCCAGCTCACAATGTCATCATCTCCTTACTGGTATCCTTTCTGCTGCAAACTTCTCTATAGTTTGGTAAAGAATTTAACCAATTTTAATGTTTTTATTTGCAGCGATATGCACAGTGAAAAGTTCTTGCACATCAGTATTTTTCAGCCTTGTTACTTTATGATCATTTTTGTCTATGAAATTGTGAGAAATATGAGAAATTCCATCAGGCCCCTGATGACAGGCATAAACAAAGTCTGAAGATTTGTATTCACACGCCTTCCCTTCCCTTTATGAACTTGGTTATTTCCTACCAGCTGCCTCTCGGCCTCAGGAGGCTCATATGACATTTGGATTAAGCTCTGCAATAACAATATTGATTGAAGTGTCTTACTGGTCAGAGGCAAAGTTGTCCTGTTCTGTAAATAGTGTATCATCGTGTTATTAGTATCTTACATTTTAAACTATTCTGATAGAAAGTGGATTTGTCTTTCACTTGCATATTAGACATGCAGAGTCTTTTCTTTATCTGAGCGCAGGCTGCCAGATGCACTTTGCTCTGTGCCATGTTCACCTTTCCTGTGGAGCTGGCTATGAGCATGCTGCCATCTCTTGGCAGGCCACAGTTTAATTAAAAGTGACAAAAGGTACAGGACAAATTGGTATTATTATGTAAATCTGACCTGCATAAAGATAAGTAAAAAAAATAAAAATAATTCAACTTGTGTTTTAAAACTAAGAACATTATCTGATTTTCATGTAAGAGATAAGGAGACTGTAAGTGGCGGAGTCATTGTGGTTGAACCCGCTGTTTATCCTTGTACAATTTTTATACTTTTAGAAGAATAAAGGACCTTGACTACACAGTATTAATATTAAAGATGTTTGGGATGTTGCAGCAAATCCCACTAAACATTACTATCTGCACAATTCACTCCCCAGAAAAATATCTTCCTTTGCTTTCAGCAGAAGTTATTAGTATACATGGTAGAGGAAAACATAATTAAATCTATTAAGGTGACTTGTTACAGAACATGGATGTCTGAATACTTGATGGAAAAAGAAAACATTTTGTCTTTTTCTTTTGAGGGTAGATAACACTGTGTCTTTCAATTGTTTAAGAATTCTCGGTCTGTGAGTCTGTTCAACCATCTGACATTTTGGTGTTCAGCTGGGATTTCTATTCTGCACCCAGCTCTGTGATATCTAACTGCCATCATGACAGATGTGTTACTTCTTAAAACTGTGGTCCCTTAGAGGCTGCAGTTGTCATCAAGGGTATTTGGGCACAGGACCTTAAGGGAAAAACAGTTTTCAGTCTGCATTTTGCTTTTGAGATCTCTATTGCCAAGACCATGGGTTGGCCATATATGGTCTGAATGTCACTGTTCAGAAGACCTGAAATCTGGGACATGACTCAAAAGGACTGTGTAACTGGTGGTCCTGTTTGCAGTGGCAGCTGGGGTGGGCTGGCTGGACTGGTGAGATGTTTGCATCTCCCTTGTGTTCTCAGGTCTGATGGTGCTTTATAGACCATGCCAGCATCTCTTTCCACTTTTTCCATTTTACATTTCTGGGACTTTGATCTCACGGATTATAAAATGTTGAGCACTAATTTGGCTTATCTGTAGTGTGCATCTGCTAACCAGAGAACAGAGGAAAGGTTAACTGGTGTTTCACAGTGATCACTTTTATGAATTTGTGTGCTATACTACACAGCTGAGTTTCTACTTAAGAAGAGACAATGGACGGAGCTTTGCAGTACCTGAAGTTGCATAAATTAACAACTGAAAAACCTTCTTAACCTTCTTGTAAGTTGAAGTCTTAATACATTGGCAAGTATATGTTTTCTGAGTCTTCTAGTCAAATATTTTGACCTTCTTATTAATATAAACTCAGCCTTTGATATATTAGTAGGTGAGAGTATATTTTTCTGAGAAGTTGGTCTGCCATTTCCCAGTGGAGTGTGTAGCTGTGTATTGATACTTGCAACTCCAGGCTGAACTACTCAGATTTGCACCCACCATTCATCTTGCGAGCACTGAATTGCTCTGCTCTTTCACACTGCACTTTTCTCTGTGGATTTAGTGCTGTCTGGCAAAGTGAGCATGTAGGAGCAGCATGAATTTACTCATATTGTATTGGCAGGTGAGGACCAGGTGTGCTCTTCCTGATGAATATTGTGGATAGAAGAGGGATTTTGATTCTGAATTTCTTTGTAATCTCTAGAAATGTGTGTCTGCTTCAACTCCAAAATAAGTATGTTTATTTGTTTTGTTTCAGTTTGTTGTTTTTTTGAGGTGTAGTGGGTTTTTGTTTGTTTTTCCCTGTGATATGAGTGGGAAATCTTGCTAACTCCAACTGATAAAATGGCCTTATTATGGCCATCCAGTGAATAAATTGGAAGGAGAATTTTCAGTCTTCTCATTCTTACATCTATGTGGTTTCCTCTGTGTTGTTTTTAGTGGAGAAAACGGGGAAAGAAAAAAGATAATTCAGTATAATTCTTTGCTTCTCAGCCATCTCCATGCTCTGAGAATTTCTCTGGGTTGATTCAGGTCTTTTGCACACAGCAAACAGAAAAGCCTGGCACTCCCCATGGACTTGTCTAAGCTGCATGCTCATGTTGAGATCCAAGAGAATGCTGGCAGGCTAAGATCGCATTACAGAATACAATCCGTGAAATAAATTTTAAACCCCTCTGAATTTTGACAACTTATGTCTAAAAGGCACATTTTTTTTTAACCTAAAGACCAACTCTGTCAAAACCCAAGACTCTGCCACCTGCTAGTAAAAGACTGGTCGGTCTTTTATTTATTTAAGAAAAACCTATGCAGTCAATTGGATTACAACCAGTGATACTACCCAAAGCAATAGGTAACACAAATGCTGCCTACAACCTAAGTCTTGCCATGGGTGTTCTTGTCAGTGCCAAGCAGGAAGAGATTTTTCCTAGTATGCTTGTGGTAGAGGTATCAGCCCCTAGTAATCTAACTCCCTCACAATGTAAAGGAAAAGATACAACTCTGAAAATTTGTAAATGAGTCCTATATCTTGGGTATCCGTAGTTGTGTTCATTACTGTAGGTGCATTTCTATACAATACTTTGTCTTTTTTGTTAGATATTTAAAGAAAAACTATTCTGATTCTGAGATACTGAATGACATTGTTGACATTTCCCAGTCCAGCTCCAGGAATAAAGAACAGGAGTTCTTAATGTCTTACTGTCAAAGTAGCTGGCTATGCTGGATCTATTGCTCCCAAGGCTGTGGTTGGACATTGTAATTGTGGACCAGACACCCAAAGATTAGAGATTGCAGCAGATTCATGGACTGTATTACTTAACGATTATCTGCAGTGATTCAACAGGCACTAAGATGACCTGTACATCAATCCTTTTAATAGATGCCAATTCCTTCTCTAAATCTCTGCTTAGCCCAGCTGGAAGAAGAAGAAGAAGAAGAAATAAAATGGCTAAATTAGTAGTATTAGTTTGTTGGGGTTTTTTCTGCTAAAACATTCTGCAACGAGATTACCCTGCATATGAATCACAGTGTCAATAGGACAGCTCTGAGATTTTCTCTTAAGAACTGACTTCATTGGAATATTGGGGGTGGCAGGAATGGTGCCGTGGCAGTGGAGCAGTTCATGGTGGGACAGTTGAGCGGGGTTTGGTCAGGCCATTGCCAGGAGCCAGGCTGGAGCAAGAGAGAACTGCAGAATGGCTTTTAAGTATCCTGACATCAAGGCAAATGATGTCTTGATTGTTTTTCAAGATTCATGGGTTATAATTCTTTAATGTTAATAAACTGAGATTGTATATTCATGTCAGGCTAATGACATCAGGAAATAATTTAATATCATTTGCCAGATGTATGCAAATAGTTTCACTGACTTCAGCAATATCAGCTGGGTGAACAGAATGTATAGCATATTACCTCTGATCTCCCCCATCTCCTGCATTTCCTGCAAATTTTTATAGGAAAACCAAGATTGCCTGATGCCAGCTTGCAGCTGAATATAGCAGTGGAAGGAAGGGGAGATGCTAATAATTCACCCACTCTTGACAACATCCAGATTCAATGCTGACCTCCTGCGGTATCTGTCACACCAACTATTCCTTTCCTGGAGCTCTGTGTAGTGAGAGGCACTCGGAGTAGTTTCTGGCTCTCTGCTTCTTTTAGTACCTACTTGTATATGCCAGAGTTTGTTCTTGTGATCCTTACATTTTTAACTTAATCTCCCTAATATCTATCTTTTTTTGTTGTTGAATTTATTGAAGGAAATAACCAATCCATTTACTTTGGTATCCTTATTGCATTGTTTGGTGAACTTCCAGAAGAGTAAAAAATTAAGCTGCTTCAATTCTGGTGCACCAATGCACTAAGTTCAGGTTGCCCAAGCTACAGCCACACAGATAATCTAATTAGCAAGATAATCAAATGGGTAAATCTATGGAGTTCCAGTGAAATCTTAACTAAGTGCCCAATTTACATAAATGAATTGTTTGCCCTCTGTAAGTATTCGCCTTTTCAGTGTTTAGTCATCACTAGTGTGAGCTTCCTCAATTTCACTCAGTGCTATCTTGGAAAATCTAGCAAGTCACTACCATTTTTTAAAGGCTCTGGAGTCTTCAACAGAGTTAAACCAGGCCCTTCTTTAATCCACTTTTTTCCTGTAAGCATGACAAGCTGGCAGTGTTTGTTCTCTTTTGCCTTTAAAGGAAAAATGCTGAGATATATGTATTGGGAATCAGTTATTCTCCAGCTTTTGCTGATGATGCAATTTACCAATTGCCTACAATTAGTCCTAAATTTTCTCTTTCCCCTGACACTACTGTCCTGTAAATTTTCATCATAAATTCTGAATAAACACTACTAGAATCCCCTTGATAATAAGAGGGATTAATAGCAGCAAAACCCAAATTACTGTTGTGTGCTTTATAAATTAACGCAAAGGTGAAAGCAGAAAATCGCTCCGTTGTGCACTGGAGCTGATTCTCCACTGCTTAACAACTTCTCTTGCCATTTTTAATTGTATAGTGTTATGTTAATCTAAATGGTGTATATTCCAGTAGTACAACTTGTACTTAATTAATATCAGGACAGTATGATGCGGATGGAGGCTCAAGGCACAAAACTAAGTAATCTTTGCACCTTTGGGAAGAGTTACATATGGTCATGTTGGACAGGAAGCTTTAAAATTTCTACAGCAAAGATAGCATCTACAAAGCTGTCTATTTTAGAGGAATCTTTCACAACTATATCCAATTGAGAAATATTCAGCCTATCTTCACTATAAATTTCTTTCATGCCATCTTAACAGGGGCCTCATTTCATGGAGAAGCTATTTCAGGAATTCTTTAGTCGGAACATTAAGTGTCCTCATTCCATCCAGAAAATACTTTATTTCTCATATTCAGAAGCCAAACTCTTTCTCTAATTGAATCTGAAATTGCTTCATTAAGGTCTGGCAAGTCCAAACTTCCAATTTTTACCTTTTTGTACCCAACTTAATAAAAATGTGTTGGCAGCAGCATCCCAAGAGTGTCCATGAAAGAGATCCCTTACTGTTTTCCCATGGGACCAAAGTTCATGTGGACTTTACTGATTTTTCCTCGAGTTCATAGAGAAAAACAGCTGTGCTCTCACAAAGAACTATGGAGTCTCACACATACTATTCTCTTTTGCTGTTTATATTTAACAATCTTTAATAACACTGTGAATTCATAATCCATATGAAGTATTCCCTGGGGTCTCAGTATTTCAGTCTGAATTCTACTTATCTGAAAAAGTTATCCTAGTTGCTGTTTTAGAGTAAATTTGTGCAAGTTGGTGAAGAGAATTTGGTCTGCTGAGAGTTTTGTGGTTATTTTTCAGTGGTGCTCTTGGGGAGCATTTTTGGGAGTGATGAACATTTTCTTTAGTCCTTTTCTTGTAGGAAATGGAAGCATCACTATTGATTTTGGGGGAAGCGGGGTGGCTGATGCTGAGCATTTGGCAAAATTCCTCCATCTCTTCCCATACTGCCCAGTATTTCATTCTCCTTGCCTGTGCCAGGGTCTGTGACATTTATGTAGCATGTCAGAGTATCTTGCAGTCACTGATACCTCTCAAAAAGCTTCTGTATGAAACACCTGTGGTGTCATTATTTTCTTCACTCTTTTTATGCATAACAAAGGTACAGCGATGATGATTTATTTGCTAACCCATCGCACATATTGGTAGTAGCAGTACACTGAAAGCAGGTTTTCTAGATTCAGGTTGAAGTCTTAATCACTGCATCATATTTCTTCACCAAAGACTGACTCTGAATACTCTGAATGTGATATTAGTATATTAGTTCAGGTTTTTGTGTGTGTTTGTTTTTGTTGAGCTTTTTTTTGTTTTTTTTTATGTGGTTACACTGATACCTTCTCACAGCCATTTCCAGTGAAAGGAAGCTTGCAGATTACTGCAGAAAATGAAAATTATTATAAAATATTTGAAGTGGATGTCTCCTCACTCAGATAAACCTAAGCACAATCATTTCTCAAATACTCAGTATTTCAACTGTCTAATTGAACTCTTAGTTCTTACCCAAAATGAGAAGAGACGGTGGTGTTTGATCATTCCTACCGTTACCCAATGTAATATCTGTGGGAGGAGGATTGCCAGTCATGTTTGAAATAATATCTTAATTATATTAGTGTATCTTTAAGCACACTTTTTTCTGAAATGGAAGCCTGGGTGCCAGATCAATATAATTCTCTATATGTTAAAGGAAGCATTGGATTCTCCGATCTCTGTGCTAATTGCCTATGAAATATTAGTATGAAGGGCTGACTGGTTCATGTTAGAGCATGAAGTTACACAACATGTCACATCAAGAATGGTTTCTTCCTCTGAAACATGACTCCCAGGGCTTGTTAATACTGGAAATTGTTCTTGGATAGCTAGTCCAAAATAATTAAGAAGTCTTAAGTTTCTCTTTGAAGGCTGATTCTCCATGAAGTGTTTTTCTTTTAATGAGATTGCATAATTCATTTTCAAAATCCTTCCCTGCAAGAGGTTTCCAATCAATGAACTCTGGCCTGTGGACTCTGTATGAGGCGGTGTTGCATGCAGAGAACTTGGTGGAGTGGGCCCGTTATGTCAAACTTCCTTCCTCTCACCTTGCAGAGTAATTCTGAAAACTTACTTATTGCACCGAGCATGCTGGCTGCAGAGACCATCCCACGCTGTGTGCTTTCTCTTTTTGTAATCTGCTTCCCTATATTGAAACAGCTTGCATCCTCAGATCACAAGCCCTCTGGGCGAGGGATGTTTTTTGTTATTTGTTTTGCTCGGCTCACCTACAGTAGTCTTCCTTGTTCCTCTCTTTTGGAATACAGTGTATGGTACACCAAAACCAGTATTATGTTAAAAGAACTTGAAGTTTTGAACATATAGAGAAAAAGCTTTGATTTTTCTTATTCCTTTACATTCTGACTCAGTTATTCTGTTTATCGCATCACAAGACACACGTACATCCAATGGGAAGGCCTCAATGATGGCTTTTCCATGAGTTCAGATCTTGCCTTGGGCTCAGCTGATAGACTGAATCTAACACTACCATGGCATCTGGTAGTGTAATGTTTATAATATATAACATCTTGGGTGGCCCATTTAGACTTGACCCTTTCTGTTGCAAAGGACACACTCTTATTTGCTGTCTGCCATAATACCTTCTTGTATTGTAGTTGGTTGCCATAAGAACATAAGAATATGTTTTATTACATTGCAGTAGCTTGGGTCATAATTTTGTCTGGAGGATGTATGTTGCTATTTCAAAATTGAGTGACTCTCATGTAGCTTTTGTAATTTTCATCATCTTTGTTTTCATGCTAAGGAACTGCATCATGACTTTAGAAATCATATTATTAAAAACCCCAAATGCACACAGAATGGTTTTCTAGACAAGATCTGATTTTGTAACCTTCGTGTATCCAACTGTGGATTTAAGCTGAGGGATCACTTCTTTTCTAGTCTTATGTGACACCCTTTAAATGAGTGAGTTTGGTTTCACCTGGATGTGGATGGGAATTCTTCTGCTTTTGTATATTAAAAATAAAGTTGGTATGGTTTACACATAGTAATCTTTTCAAATATTTAAATCTTGAGACTCCTGAAATGTTAGTATTTCTCCAAATTCATACACAATGACCTGGAATATTTTTCTGGTGTATAGAAAGTAACAAGATGTAATTATGTATAGCTGAACTCAGAATACTTCTCCCATTGTCCTTTCTGCTAAAAATGTGAATTGCTTTTCCCTGTGTCCCCTTTCTCATTCTTTTTTATTTCTTGAATAAACTATTTTTATTATCATCTTAAGCTTTTTATCTAATCCTGTTCACTGGCTTTACTGTGCCCACTGCCTGGTCTTTTTATGGTGGCTCTCCCTCTTCCTAAAATCTTTTATTAAGACAGCACATATGTATATTCTTTCATTTCATTTCATTGTGCTGCATTTTTTCCTTGCTGTCCCCTTTTTCTTGTCTCCTACTCAATTGTGATAAATACCATTTTTGCATTCTGTTTGTGAATCTTAGTCTTCACAGAAGGCGAAGATACCCATTTGACATCACAAAGAGAATGTCAGTGTTTTAAACATCAAGGGCTTCATTTTGTAAAGGTTGAGAGTGTTTACAGTCTCCAGCAGTTCCACACTGAAATATAGGTGCTCACTCCTCTGCAAATTTGGTCTGATTTTTCTTTCTGGCTGATAATAAACTGATAATGAATGCAGGACTTTGCTGAATAAATATATTAATAACTGTTGTACGAGTCTTCAAAACTTGAAAATATTGAATCAAACATAAAAAAATCTTGCATCCTTGAACTGAATTTTCCCTGGGTCAAGTACTAGTCCTGTGGAAATACACATAATGTTACCATTTATTTATAAATGAATGGATGTGAGCTGTAGATAGCATTAGCACAAGAGTCAGTCTTTCTAGAATTAGCAACATTGTCTTCTGCCAATACATGAAAATGAGAACACTTTTCAAATGAAGGAAATACTGTGTTTTTTGGGAATGCCTTTGGTGCTGGGTACGTAGAATTTGTCTGGCAGTAAGCATAAGACTGCTATGCCCTTAGAGTGGGCTTTGATTAAAACTCAGTCATGTAATCTATTGATGGGTGTCATTATGACCTAGTCATCAATTTGAATAACACAGCCACAATACTTTGTAAGGATTATTTTTCTTATCAGTTCCACTGTAGCTGCTTTGTCCTCTATTTTTTTTTTTTAATATATCCCAAAAAGTCATGAATTTCTGACATTTCTCCAGCAAAACAATTTAGCATATGCTGGACTTGAAGCATGTCATTACTCCCGTTGACTTTAATGAGATATAAGCGTGTACTTAACAGCCCTGGAGCAGATTATTAGCTGCAGTACAGTCATTTCCAGTGCTGTGTTCTGGTAGGACCTGTAACAAGGCCAAGACTCTAAGTGTAAATAACATAATAGACATCAGCAGATGTTTGGGAGTCACAGAGAATGTAGAGCTAGGATATTATTATTAAAATATATCTCTGATTTTATTCCTGCTGAAATGTTCTTTGTCTGCAATGAGTATTTACTGTAGCAATCTTTGCTGTTGAGCTCTGCCAAAAATCTTCATTCTTCTCAGTGTTTGTATTTTCCTCCCAGACCTGTGCTTTTCTTGAGCAGAGAGATTAGTTATATCAGTAATAACACATCTGATGCATTTTCTTCCTCAGCCTTGTAGGTCACACTCAGTTTATACTTCCATTCTAGATGTGGGTTTGGCTTACCATTTAACAAAATTAAGATGTTTTATTTCCAAAAAGACAGATAGTTATTGTAAATATGTCACAAGAGCTTTTTTTCTCTTAATGGTGCCTGGGTTAATGAAAGATTTGTTTTGTGTGTTTCTACCTTTGTAAATGGATTAGCTATTGGGGTTTTTTTACCTCAGATTCCCTCACTGTCATACACTTCATTAATTCCACACGTCTCATTCTTTCTAGCTTTGTTCTAAATTGCTGTATCATTTACTCAGATAAATTAAGCTGTCATAGAAGCTTTGCTAAGTATTTGGTCTTTTCATACCCTTTGACAATATATTTCTGATTTTTAAATAACAGCTTCTTTTTCTCTTGTTGCTTTCTGTCTCTTCTTCTAATACATCAGCTTTGACTAGTTGTCATGATCCGAATAGGTATTTTTTCATACTGAGCCATGTGCGGAAGTTTAACAGGCCCCCAGTTTGAGACTACCTAATAGTAGCATCTAAGGTCAGGTAGTGAGGGGGGAAAGGATTTGAAGGCACATTGAATTTATAAAATTGATTTTCCTTGGTGTTCTCTATCTGTTCAACCTATTCTCTACAGATATTAAAATAATTATTTTTAAATTTTTTTTGGTGCCATCGACAGAAAAAGGAATCCTGGAAATATTTGAGCACATAGGATTATGTGAAGACTTAAATAGCCGTCTTTCAGGGCTTTTTGAGTTTCAGTCTTCTTGTTTCAAAAGGTTTTCCATCTGTTAAGCTCTGCTTCAGGAAAGCATACTTAAATCCATCAGTACAAGGAAGACTTATAAGCCTGGATTTAACTAGATGCATATTTCTGAGTCAAGGCACTAAGCTGTTTGCTCAACATGCAGAAAATTCCATCTTTTTAATCACAGTGATAGTGTTCTTCCTTGCCAAAAAGCACTGCCATATATAAATATTTACTATTGAATGAGCTGTAGTACAGATGAGAAGGTATGTTTTCTTCATGGAAAATAACAATTTGTGATGTAAGTATAGACTGATATTTGGTGACGGCAAGAGAAATATGTACCATGGAGGGTCTAATCTTTCATTGACTTTTGCTAGGTAATACAGGATTAAAAGCCCACCATGACCGATTTGCCACTGGAATTTGTGGGTGCCATGGCACAGAAATCGGTGGGATCTGCCAGGGCCAAGGTGCTGTGAACAGCACTGAGCCCCCATTGCTGCCAATGGGGGCTCTAGGCCTTCTATATTTCACCTGTCTGCAAACTGCTTATTTAGGGCAAATTCTTTCATAGATACAGAGGCCGAGTTGAACAACAATTCGTGATTATTCACACTGGTGTGTTTTCTGACCTGGATGTGCGAAAGGGAAGAACAGGGCTGGAACTGCTCTGTGTTTCACACTCGACAGCCGCATAAGAGCAAAGAGCATTTTTAGGAGAACTTTCTAGTGGTTTACGTATTGATTGGAGCCTTTCGGAACATGGTATAGGAGTTAGAATCAAGTATATAACAATCTGTAAATGTTTTATCACAACTAGTCAACTTTGGTTTCCACAAGGTACTGTCTTTTCTAGACGTTGTTTATTGGTCTCAGTTTGGGTCCTGTTCTCATAAATAGTTAAGTCTGTTTCTTGTATGCTGTCAAGAAATCCTGATCCTGGGAAAGATCTTATCATCCCTTGAAGATGGAGAATACTAAAATTTTATGAGAAATATTTGAGTGTAAAAGTGAATAATGCCTGGCCATTCTGTGAGTTGCCTGTATTGCAGATCAACCCAACTGATGCTGGGGCTCCTTGGAACGTCCTTGTCACTGCCAGGCCATGAATCATCCTCAGCAGTTCCTTGCCCCTTTGCTCTCCAAGGCATGCGACGTCTGCCTTGGTCCAGGGAAGATTTAGTTGTGCAGCTTAGAGGATCAAGAATTTTGCCTGTTCTAGTCTAATGGGAAACATTGTCGATGTTAGTGTGGATGTTTCTGTTTTATTCCTTGCCACAGCTATTGCCGAAATAAAAATGGATGAATTAAGTGGTGTTTCCAGATATATTTTTATCAAATTTCATAGTGGGGGGGGCGGGGCATGTGGAAGGTGAGAAGTCATTTTAAATGGCTTTTATTTTTGTCTTTTTTAAGCTATTTAAGTAATTAGCTAAAGAAATTAATGGGAGCCTAAGATGACCAGATTATTTATATTTGAAAGTCTTTTCTGAAATGACACTTTACTCACAAAAGACTGATACCTTTTAAATGCTTTCCTGTAAAACATATTTTACTGTGACACCTTATAAATATTAGAACAAAGGGCTTTGTAGAACAAACAGATCTGAAACCACAGAAATACACAACAATGATTCATTTTTTGTATCAGTCATTCCATACATTATTAACTTCCCTGTGAGGAGGAGGTGGGTTGCAATGCCCGTGCCTTAGGAGCAAAAGTCAAAATATTCCCAGAGCATCAGAGAGGTATGTATTTTCCAGATACTGGTATTGAGTCTATTTGCAAGGTGTCTGAATGCATTTATATTCAAATCTAGAATTAGTTCCAACAATAAACCCTGTTCAGTTTTCCTGTGAGGTTGCTTTCAGCTTCTGTTATAACTTACTGGCTTTATTGGGTTTTCGTGGTGCAAGTGGAAGAGTCATCACAAAGCCTCACTGGCTTGGAACATCAGGCAGTAAGATTTTTATTTTTTCATTAAGAAAAGGAAGAATTGTTTGTAATAATCCAGCATATACTTTATTTTTACTCCTTATATTGAGCATAGAGCTGAACATCTGTGTTGCAATTCAGTGATACAATTCACTCCTCCTTGTACTTTTATAGGATTAATTAGCATCTAAACAATTTTTTCTTGTTGCAGCTCTAAGCTCAGCTTATATAGAACCAATTAGATCTCGGCATGTCAGTCTATTAGAAGCTCATGGCACAGCAGTTGCTCTTATGGAGGTCAGCAATGGTAATAAGTTGTTCTTAGGGACTTTTTCCACTATTTGCATTTTGACAGCTATTGTGCATTGTATTGATGCTGACAGGTCCTGTCAGCATCCAGAGACATTAAACCACCCGTGTCTTTATGCTGCCTGTACTTTGTTGGCATAAATTTGCCACAGGGACCTGCGTAAGTAAAAGCACAGGTACTTGTGTCAGTGCAAAATAAGTGTAGAATCAATGTAGTACCATTTAAATTTGGTGACATTGTTCTTCTTTTGTATCAGTGGAAAGATTATGCAGAGTACAAGTCCAGAAAGACTTAGGGTCACTCTCCACTGGTCTGAATGAAGCTCAATGTGCAGAGAACATTTGAGATTATATTGGATGGTGTTAATATGTGACAGAAATCAGCCAAAGGTGGATTATTAATGGGGCTCTGATTTGCAAATTCTGACATACTAATATGTTACCTCTTCGTTCTTCATCTCTGGGCTAGATTCCTTCTGACCCATAGATCTCTAAAATGTAGTGTTGGTTCTGGTTTTTTTGCACATATAAACTGTAGTAGTGTCCCTAAGCAATTTAGAAATTACATCAGAGATCACAGGAAACGTCAATTTTGATAGTGATTTCAAGAAATCTGCAGGTTGTAAGGCAATCGTCCAACAGCTGGGGAACATGGAAGACTTTTCTCTAGAGCCAGTCTGCAGTAATATTCTGGGTGAAAAAATGATCTTTATTTAGAGTAAGGATGTTCAGAGCATTGGACGATCTGCTTTCTTCTAAAATCTGTATATGCCTAAATAATAAATTCCATTTGAAATGATCATCAATAATTATGCTAGATGTGAGTTTTTCTACTCCTTAGTTATAAGATGCCAGATACCATGGTTAATTACAGACAAGTTAATTACTCCCCAGTCATGATTTACTGTGGCTACTGGCTGCTATTTCCACTTGATTGCTGCCACATCTCAGAATGACAATGAAAAATTATGTTCCAAATTGGATGTGAAAGGAAAGAGAAATCCAGTTTAAAATGCAAAACTGAAAGAGCAGCAAACCTTGGTAAACTCCAGAGTGGAAAAGCTGGAGAAAATTGGTCTCTCTGCTTCCCCCGCAACTCCACCCCTGTTATTGTGGGCACTAATTATCAAAACCATGAATTCAGAAAAGCGCATTCATATTTGTCCACCCCCTGACCCTGTTTGCCTGGTAACAAGCTACTATGTCTTGTCATAAATTATGAAACAGGATCTGTGTGTGTTAGCAACTGCTCTTGGTCCTCCTCTGCCACAACCAGAGTCCCGGTTTTACGCTTCCCTGCCTTTGGGAGCAGATAAAAATACTCTCAGAAAAGTGGGGAGCCAATGTGTACGCTGTGACACAACTTAGAGCGGCTACTGGGGAGCGTGCAGCTGTGGTCAATTGTTTTTGCTGAAGTTCTGGCTGTGCTCCATTTTTATGTCTGGTACTTCAGTTTTGTATGTGTTCCTGTGTGTCTTGAGATTCTTATTCTGGTCTCTCCCTGCTGTGCATGCTGCAGACGTGAGCTGCTGCTCTTGATTTTCCCCTGTGAGGGGTCAGAGTTAGAATCAGTTTATGCTAGAGTAAAAATTTGGGAAATGTCGACAGACATGAAGTGGTTTTGTTTTATCATCAAAATTTTGCAATTCCAAGAGATTTGACCACCGAGACTTTTTGGATGCAAGCTTGTTTGACTTATTCTTTCCTCACTAGGCTTCTTGAGAATTATTTTGATAGCATATTAATAAGAATGTCAGCTCCAGCGATCACTGATGCTTACAATGACAAAAATGTCATAAAAAAAACCTGAAAACATCACCTTGAGATTCATAAGGTTGTTTATGCACACATTCCTTCTTCTAAAATAGACTATGAAATTCATCATCTAACTCTTCTCTCTGCACATGAGCATTCACAGAGAAAATGTGTATATAATGCTTGGAACAACTTAGGCACACTTCATATAAAGAAGGAAAGTTGGATCTTGTTTATTACTTCAAACAATGAAGTCAATTAGAGAAGTGCATCTTGTTAGGTATCTGCTATGATTCTGCTTAATGGCTCATTACTTGTAAGCAAGCAGTCTGATATCATTTGTAGTGCCATGTAAAATAGTGAGATGGAAAAGCATATGGGAGAGCAAACTGTGCTGTTATTAATTTTCATTTTCTGTTTACTTTTCATACTATTGGTAAAGTTAGTTCCTTTGGATATGAAACTGTATTCAATCTGTTCTATCTCACTACTTCTGTCCAACAAACACATGATGTAAATTCTCTTTTTACTGTGTTTGTCTAAGTATGTAGGACATTAGGTTTCAAGAACCTTGTCTTGATTTCCTAACAGTACTCACTCCTTAAATTAACTCCTTGTTCCTTCAGTTATTTCATACTCATTAAATAGAGAGATGGGCATCTGTGAATGAACTGCACTAGTGCCCTAAGGAGTCATGTCTCACTCCCTTCCTCGGGGAAGGAGTGTAAGTCATGGAAGTGATGGCTCATTGGGGCTGTTAGCAGTGAGGAGGAACGGGTTTTCATTCCCATGCAGGCACAAGCACTCGTTTAATTTGTACGGTGTCAGGCTGCGAGTGATTGTTTGTTCAGGCAGGGCTGAGTAGGCAAAGGACACTGTCTTGTTTGGTGGTTATTGCTGGCTAATGACTCAACAGGGATCTTGCAGTTATTAAACCTCTTTGTTTCCCTTTATCATGGTCTCCCTTAATACTTTTCTGTCTAGGCAGTAAGCTACTCTGTTAGGTTTTGTGGTGGCGGTTTGCAAATAACTGACTGGTGGACAGACAGATCTGTCTAACAGCAGCTGGTCCTTCCCTGAAGGCAGAGCTGGCTGTCCCAGGGAAGGAGCCTGGGTCTCCATAAAGGTGCTGTGGTGACTGCAGGGACAGTGCGCTAAGAAGCTAGTTAACACCTGGAAATTTTAAGTCTTCTTGATACTTACCTCATATATATCACCTTTGCATTCCAGGTTTTAAGAGGTGGAGCTTAGTCAACTACCCTGGTATTTGAGCAGTAATTATCCTAAGGAGTTCCAAGATTAGGGTGCAGTGTTCACTACCATTACTGTGAAATAACACCGTACTCTGTCTTGCTCTGAGAAGGCTAGTGATGCTTTAAAATGAATGGCTGCTAACAGGAGTAATCCTATAATCAGGATAATGTTTTATACACAAGACTATTTTAGTACAATGCCACTACAGTAAATGAGCCTGTTCTGATAACAGTGAACAAGTGCCACAATTTTCCAGGTGGGCAACTTTGATTAGACATGGGTCTTTTTCTTTGGGAACTTAAGGTTCTGTGTAATAACATACTGTGCTAAATTATTTAACACATTGAGTTTAAAATAAAATAATTCCTCTTTATAAATACATGTTTTTCTACTATATGCCCAGAAAGACACTTTTTAGACACTTTTTTTTTTGTCTAGCAGTGTGGGGTTATAAATACCTAAGTGCTCTCTAAAAATTCTGCTTTCTCCAGTACCATAAAGTTGAGAACATTACAAGTTTCTGAGATTTTTATCTTGGGTGTAAACATATATGGTTAGTGAAACTTTTTTCACCTGTTATATTGAATTGGGTTTTTTGTTGTTGGGTTTATTGCTTTGTTTTGTAGAAGTTTTGGGGTTTTTTGTTTGTTTCATGGAAGATTCATGTTCTGGAAAGCTCACATTGGAGAGGGTGGCTGTTTAGCAGAGTGCAGGGCAATCATAGGATTAACTTAAAAATGTATATTTTTATGCTTAATGTTTGAAAATATATCTGTTTTCTTCGGCATCTGTAATCTTGCTATTTGATAAAACTGCTTTCAGCAGTAAGTCCTAGAGATGAAGAATTAGCAGAAGCATGTGTGGCCATAGACTGAGCAGGTAGAGCTCAGCATCACCTGCATCGCGGCAGCATCGTCTGCTTCCCGCAGTTCTGCATCGCACATATTTAATAGGACAATGTACTTTCTGGGTTTTGTGGATCGGTAGGAATCCATTCCTGCCGCTCTGGGCTCACTTAGCGCATCAGCATTACATTTTAATATGCATGTATAAAAGGCGAACTATCCATTTTAATTACAGATACATTCAAGCCCAGATTCATTGTCTTAGTTTCCTTTGAGATGTTTTGCTGCTCTTTCTCTGTGCATTATGAGTGTCATTTTCATGGTTCAATCCATAAGATTTCGCTTCCTGAATTAACACCTGAACTTGACATTTTCTCGATAATAAATAGGTAGTGCTATGATGAAAATACCCAGGAAAGCTACATTACTTTCTCTGTCAATTTATTTTAGAGACATGTGAAGTGTGTCCTTCCCAGGCAAAGCTGATGCTATTCCATATAGCATATCTCAGTGCTTTTAAATCCTCAGGGAAATTATCTTTTAAATTACTTAAGGAGAAAAAAAATAAAAAGGCAGCACGACTTGACATTGAGGATTAACTATACCTACATAAGTTAATTTGGTTTAAAGGTGTGATACTTTCTGGATATTGATTTGGATATTTTAGTTCTGCAACTCATAAATTATAGGCAAACTTAATATCTAGCCAAGTATCTTCATAATGTACTAAAATTTTAAAAGTACTTATGAAATAATTGCTGAAGTCATAATTGCTCTGATATTGCACAGTTTAAAAAAAATGCAAAAAGAGAGAGTAGTACAGGAGAAGTGGGAAATAAATACATTTCTAGAAAGACCAGCGTAATTGGTTAAAGCAAACAAACAAATCCCACAGTTGGGGCACACCAGCTGTGACTTTGTCTGTCTCCTTTGGACATGTTACACTGAGTCTGCTACAACAGGTTCCAAAGAGATGTGGGGATATTTGGCATGTAGGAAATTTAAATTTGTGGGATATTCAGCTGTAGGAAAGTAAAACAAAAAGCTTACATCTTTTATAGAATCATTATCAGTAATCCATGGTGCATTTTTTTTTTTTTTAATTAAAGAAATGTGGGAGTTTTGTTAGTTTGTGTGCATTTGGGCTTTTTGTTTGTTTTCTTGGGGTTTTTTTGTTTGTTTTTACTTGAAGATTTAACTTGTTATTCAGTGAAAAGACTGCATTTTCAACAGATAGAGTTTGAGAGCCAATAATGCTTTGACAGAGTGTCTGTAGTGTAAATAATTTCATGAAAATGGCTCTTGATAATATTAGGTAGCTACTGACAAGGAAAAACCAGAACCCTGCTACAAAATGTTCTCATATCTAACATCTCACAGAATCCCAGAATGTCAGGGATTGGAAGGGACCTCCAGTCCAATCCCCCACCAGAGCAGGAACACCCAGATAAGGTTACACAGGAAGGTGTCCAGGTGGGTTTGAATGTCTGCAGAGAAGGAGACTCCACAACCTCCCTGGGCAGCCTGGGCCAGTGTTTTGTCACCCTCACCAGGAAGAAGTGTCTTCTCAAATTGAAGTGGAAGCTCTTGTGTTCCAGTTTGAACCCATTACCCCTTGTCCTACCATTTGGTTGTCACCGAGAAGAGCCTGGCTCCATCCTCCTGACACTCACCCTTTAGATATCTGTAAACATTAATGAAGTCACCCCTCAGTGTCCTCTTGTCCAGCTCCAGAGCCCCAGCTCCCTCAGCCTTTCCTCACACGGGAGATGCTCCACTCCCTTCAGCATCTTTGTTGCCCTGCGCTGTACTCTCTCCAGCAGTTCCCTGTCCTGCTGGAACTGAGGGGCCACAACTGGACACAATATTCCAGGTGTGGTCTCCCCAGGGCAGAGTAGAGGGGCAGGAGAACCTCTCTTGACCTACTGATCACCCCCTTTCTAACCCATCCCAGGTACCATTGGCCTTCCTGGCCACAAGGGCCCAGTGCTGGCTCATGGTCATCCTGCTGTCCCCAGGATCCCCAGGTCCATTTCCCCTATGCTGCACTCTAATAGGTCATTCCCCAACTTATACTGGAACCTGGGGTTGTTCCTACTGAGATACAAGACTCTGCACCTGTCCTTGTTATATTTCATTACGTTTTTGCCTGCCCAACTCTTCAGCCTGTCCAGGTCTTGCTGGATGGCAGCACAGCCTGTCCAGATTGCCTAACTGCTCCCTAACCCAGTCCTCATCAACCGAGGCAAACTCCTCCTTTGTCCTGCCTTCCTCTGGGGGCTCAGCGGTACGGGGCTCCTCAGGACAGCCTCCGGCAGAGTAGACAGAGACAAAGGCAGCATTCAGTAATTCTGCCTTCTCTGTATCTTCTGTCACCAGTAACATCTGTTACAGAATTTTGCCAAACTGGCCAAAATATTTTTCTATTAAAAAAATAAAAACACCACCACTTCTCTAAGCTGCCAGTCCTGGGGCACAGGGCATTCATCAGCTCAGCTGCCACTGTTGCAGTTGGGGATCTGTCCCATCAGGATTGTCACCTACTGCTGGGGCATCCTGGCTTTTGGCACCCGGCTTTTGGGTGTTGTGCCTGGCTTGGACATGGCTGGGGAACAATGGCTGTGCAGCCTGGCTGGGAAATGGTTCCATCAGTATTTTCCTTCTGAAGAGGATGCTCGTGTTTGGCAGCCAACAGCTGAGAAATGGGGTGTCCAGCCAGGACCTGCCTTGCTGGGATGACTGTAGGAGAATGTTGGGGACCAGTACGGAGCCCCAGAACTCTGTACCTTATTTTTTTACCTTTGCAATGATTCTGCTGCTTTTGCAGTCCCTGAGGAAATGAAGTTCAGCTAATTAATGGTAATGAACACCATGCTGTGAAGAATGTTGCAAATAAGTGAAGATTTGTAGAACATTCTAGGACAAATAGTCATGTTTTTCAACATCAACACAACCTAATAATATGAGGTTTTCTCTAGTTATTAGTCTGTCTGTAGGTGCTATCGTGTCCTTGTGCTAGTATTTTGTCAGTTCTCCTATACTGAATAGTTGTAGTCGGTTTTATTTAGCAGAAATCCTTTGATCACATTTGATTTCCTTTGTGTTTCAAGAAGGTAGAGCTATGGTGTGCTCGTGCAGAGCTTTCACATTTCAGACTACTTTTGTACTCCTTATTTTTTAATTGTCATGTGCATACATTACTGCTGGTTTTCTTTCATTTGCAGATTCTTGCCCTGGAGTTATGTAGTCTCCTACTGACGCTTGTTGTTGCTTAGTTTTGAAACACCTGTCACTTTCCCAGGAATTGTGTCAATGTGTCTCAGATTTTTGGTTTCCCTATGGAGTTAATATGACTCTTTTTTTTAATGCGAATAATTGTCTTTCTGTCTTGATGTCATTAATTTCTTTTGCTGACACAAAGGTGTCATTAGAATTCCCTTCAAATTAATCATAAGGGCTTGCCAGATATTCTGGGTGATGCACAGATTGTGAATTAATAGAATAGCAATTAGTAATTTTTTCTTTCTAATTTTCTTCTTTAATTCCACAATATTATCTGAGTAATTGTCAAATATTCAGCATCTTTTCTAGATGCACTGACTTTATTTCTGTCACTTTAAAATATGCTGCCGTTGTAAGAGGATAATATAAGGAGATCACTTTCATTCTTCTGGAATTTTTTGGTTGATGTAGTTTCTACAAAGAAATTTAAAGTCTAAAATACACAAATCCATAACACAAAAAGTCAGTAGTTGTTCTTAATAGTTAAGAAAACTGACAAGTTTTTACTGTTTCTCTTTTTAAGACCAGTTGGTCTATGTAGTCTATTGTGAACATGTAACAAAGATATGAAAAGCTAGTTAAAATAAGCTGTTTAAGTGGACATCATCTCTCAGCACAGCACATCCTGCACTGTGGTACTTTCAGCAACATCCTGAATTTGAATACTGAGAAACCAAAACCTTTTTCTAGAAGTGGGTTTAGTGGAGAGTGAAGGGGAACCTGGAGACACGTGAGCTCTGACCTCTGCTCAGGTTGTCAGGAGATAGAGAGGTAAAATCTGGGTTGATATTCACCAAATTAGTTAATGCACAGTTCAACAATACCTACTAAGCTGATGAACGTAGGGTTTTTTTCTTCTATAAAATCAAATCCAATAAGATCCCAATATTTTAATTAAATTGGATTCCCCTTGCAGTTTAATGATTAAGGCTCCATCAAATGACATTGATCTGAAAGTAGAAATGACATCTTTCACCTTCATTTTATGCGTACATTTCTCCCAGCCATAATTCATATTTCTCACCAGGAAGCTAGATAAAATTTATTAAATAAAGAACTAATATACAGAAATCATTTTGCTTAAATATTTCTTGTTCATTTTCTCACTTTTCTTCTCCTCTAGGGCCTTAATTGCAAAATTGTTTATGTAACGGCTGATATATCTGAACATCTTGTGGCTTTTCTATGTTCCCACCCTTTCAGAACATTGATCCTTTTTCACATACCCAGAGCAGGTGCCCATCATTGTTCCCTTTCTGTCTTCTATGCAATCAAATAATTTGAAACAGACATTTTCTTCTTAACAATTGTTTTGTCACATTTTATTATTTTCCTATTAAAATAATTATCAGCTGCCACTATAATTGGTATTTTCCACTTAGGCTGTTTTAAATAAGTACCTAACACTCTACTTTCAAAGGAGCCTTTGTTGCCTCACTAAAGGTATGTTGGAGTGTTCCCTGAAATAACTCAATTGGGTTTGATTTTTTTTCTTTCCTGCAGCCCTATCCATTCACTTTCAAGTCTGTAGATTCTTGTGCTCTCTTCGATAATTATATCTTCATCTACCAAACTTTTCTTTCTCATTAAAGAGCCTTGAATGAGTGTGATGCTGCCATGAATCTCAGATGGTTTCCATGTTTGTTTCTATTGCAATTTTTGTGTGTTCTCTTTTGAATTTTCTTTCAAGGTAGCTGCCATGACAGAGCTTTTTGGAATGCTTTACAGTGGCCATTTTTCTCCTTTAATTATGAGGCCCTTGATGTTTTTATTTTGTTTGAGAAGGAAAATTACATTTTTCAGAACACCATGCTCCATGCTAGAATATCCAATAGCCCATTATAGACCATTTATCTTGAAAACAGAGCTCTTGAATCAAGCTCTAGCTCAGTAAGACTATATGTTTATGTGGGTCAGAAGAACTCTGGTACATTGAGTAACAAGGCTTAATGGCATTTCCTACCCATTTCTCTTACTGGAAGTGCTGAGAGTTCCTGTGTTCCAGGAGAACACCCTGCTTCTTGCATAATGATTTTCCTTTTACTTTACTAGTAATTCTACTTCAGACATAAAAGAACCACTTCTGCAAACAGAAATTCTGCTTTGAGCCAGGATAAAAACAAAAACAAAACCCATGAAAAAACTCCACACCAAACCAACAATTCTATTTCTTAAATAATGATACTATGATTTCTCTCTGGGGAGAGGGAGGGTTGAAGGAAAGTGTATGCAAATTTGTTCACTTTCAATTCAAGAACCCAATTACTAACATTGTATGTTGGGGCCACTGAACTACTGAAACAGAATTGTGGCAAGGAGATGATGAATGTAGTAACTACCACACTCGGAGAGGGTGAAGCACTTAATGGTGTCTTCTAGTACATTAATGGAGTCCCCCCTGCCTTGTATAAGAGAATGCAAAATTCGAAAGTAATAGAAAAGCAATATACATGTGTTACAGTGACACTGCTGATAACGCTGCCAGTAAAATTTATATATACTGTGAATGGCTTTAAATTAACAACTCTTGGAACTGTACCTTGTAGAACTCACTCATGCATGGCTTAATTTTATTACATTCCTGTTGCACATACAGTGCTGAAATTACCCACATAAAGAACATTCCTAGTGGAAAAATGAATTACCGTGTGTGTTTAACAGATAAGATGATAGCGGTTAAACAATGTAATTATAACAATCATGGTGTTAAAGGTGAGTCAGTTGCTACCACTGTTTTGCATTTTGTTTGGCCACTTTTCTGCTCAAGCTGTCAGCAGCAGCGAGGGCATCTGGGAGAGGATGAGAGGGACAGGGACACGTGTACTTGGCATTGATTAGATGTGTTTCTTATTAATGCCAGTACACTTGCATGGAGGCCTGACACATTCTCAGGCTGCAAATTTAACAAACAAGGCAGGTAAACAGACAGTTAACCTAAAAATGAACAGGACTAATGCATTAGCAAGGGCAGGGATCCTTGCAGTAAATAATTATCTAAGGACAATCTCTTAAACTGGATTTAATTAGTATATGACCAAGCGTGTTTCTTTGAGAAAATATTTGGCTATCTTCTTCCTAAATAAGACTATGTGACTTGAAACTGTACAACTAGTATTCTTAGTGATTTAGCAATAATAATTCTGCACCTGAATATCTGTCCACCTGTGACCAAAATGCTAAGGAAAGATATGCATAAGTATGAATGATGCCTTCAAATAAAGGTTTTATTTCAAAATACAGACTATAAAAAATAAAGGGGATCAATATTTTGTAATCTGAAGGTGCCCATAATATTGAGGTTTGATTATAAGTTTACTGAATTTGATGGCTTTTTGTTTTTGCTTTATGTGCCATAATTTTTGTGAAACTTATTGACTGCATGTTTTGCTCTGCAGAAGCTGCTGGAAAGCTTTTACTTGTGATGAAACATTTGATAAAAACTTCATATATACTCAATAGGATGAAAATTCCAAAATGTAGTGAATATCGCTTCTTTCAAGGAGTAATTTGGGCAGGGAAGAGGAATAATTTTCTCAGTGTTTGTTGGTTTGGTGGTGGTGGTTTTTTTGAGTGGGAGTGGGTAATGAAGCAGGTGTGAAAAAGCTGTGTGGCAGACACACAGAACTTTACTCTTTCTTTCCAGTCACATAATGTCAGCTGTAAATCTCTACCAGGATGGAAAGAGGGAAGGATCAGTCCCCCTGGGACACAGCTCCTGACCGCATGGGCTGAGGGTGATGTGGGGACACTGAACGGGTGGCTCTGCCGGCCACAGGGTCTCTGAAGGTCTTGTTAGTTCTTCGCCAGGAGATAACTTTCTATCCTCTCACTGCTCTCTGCTGGTAGCTCCGATCTCTCTATAGTGTTTTACTCCCAAACTGGCTAAATTGGCTGTTGTGGAGATAATACCCATCACTGCATTATCTATATCCAAAGTGCATTGATGTCAAGGATGGACTTTCATTCTCAGTGAAGTGCTGTATGTACTGATCATCTCTTTGGAGAATCCAAAGAATGTTAACAGGGCCCATCTTCTGAGATAGTGGAAAATATTTTTTCCTTTTATCCTTTTTTTTTGGTGGTATAGTTTTTCTATAATAACCGTAATCTTTATTGCTTTGTGGTATATAGTGCTTGCCATAAGTGGCTATCAGGATTGATTAAATGCCTCAGCTTCAATGTGCCTCCCATAAATGGCAATCGGGATTGATTAAATATCTCCACTTCAATATTTAATCAAACTCACCAGCTGTCGATTTGCTTTATACTACAAAATCATGAGATTATTCCTTAAATGTGATGCAATAAACCATATCATACATAAATCAGGTACGGTATCATATATCTTTATATATTCTTTCCTTTTAACTAGGGAAGATAAACACGGGCAATGTTGACTGCTTGTGATATTTTGTGCTGTAATTTTTAAAAGTAGCACTACAGAAAATGTATTTTCTTTTTCTTAACGTTTGTGTGAGAGAATTACTGTCATGTCTCTACCAGTTAAAATCAAAGATGTGTTAGATGAAACCTACTAAAGATTTTGTGTTCACCAAGGATTTTTTTTCAATATATTTTTTTGTTTTGCTCTAAAACTGTCAGGAAAAGTCTAATGGAAACAACAAACCATTGGAACTTGTTGATTGATTTGGGGTGTACTTAAGAAGCCAACTTCAATGTTACTTGAGATATTTTTCTGAAAGTAGAAGTGTGGCCATGTTGAGTCTAAAACAGAGTTGTTTGTCAAGTGTGTTAATTGGGATGTTTTGGTAAAACAATGCCTATGGATTAGAGAAAAAATAGGGAGCTGAGTACTGTAAACACCCTGGTTGTTTTCTTTGTGTAGTTGATGTTATTCCATGAATAAGTAGCTAAGTATGTATGCTTTATTTAGGTGCCACTGTGTTATAAGTGAATTCATAGCTCATAATTTACATTTTCTGCAAGTAGCTGGTGGCTGAGGATCAAAATGTATTCAGCAAATCTTCCAGGCTAATTCATAAATGGGAAAAAACTAATTGTGGTTTATACAAACATAATTAGGTTAGAAGCAGAACCATGATCTTGGAGTTACAAGGGAAAAAAATGCCAGTAATCATCACTGTCCTCATACATCAGGGTGGCCTGATGTACGTTGTCCAGGCTCTGCACCCGAATTGTCTTTGGGCTAAACAGGAGTCATGCATCTTGGAGGACCAGGTGATGTTTAATCAAGTGGGAAACAGCAGCATCCCTTCAGATGTCCTGCTGGGTGAGCTGCTGATGGGGCACCATCCAAAAGCAATTCAGCAACAGGAGAGTCAATAGCTCCAGTGCAGATTTGATCCTGCAACACTTTGTTAGTCTCACTTTTATTTTAGCCATATCAGAGGCCAAAAAACATCATGTTCTGCAACAGGGTCAGAACAGAGACCTTTATAAAGGAGAGGGAACTGAGAAAATTATTTTATTGGATGATCTTTAGAAGAGAAGTAGATGTCAGCCTCTGGGTATTACTGGTCATGCAATAAAGACTATATAGGTAGTAGGTAATAACTGAAAATAATAATGGAATAATGAAAAATTAATATGAAGAAAACTGTAAGTGAACAAAGGAAACAATAGTATGAATTGCTTAGAGCTAAATTAGCAGATTTCTGGACTAGTAAGAAGGGATTAAGTCCTAAAATAATGGTGTATTGTGCGATTGTGAGGATGTATGTAAAAATTGTAAGATTGGGATTTAGAATGACTTGTACTTTCAAAGTGAAGTTGGAATATCCTAGCAAGACACCAGGGACTGAAGTTGTAAATGACAGAACAGTTCAAATACCTTGGTATTTGTGTAGATCTAATCTCAGCTAATAACTATACCCCATTTAGGGAATTGATAAATTCAAACAAAAGTCATCCTGATTAACTGACATTCTGTTGTAGTGGAGAAGAGATAAAGAGTAGAGAAAAATGAAGAGTGTATCAGCTTTAAAAAAGTAGCTGACAAATGCATTGCAAGATGTTTCTTTCAGGGGGAATGAGAAAATAGGCAGGATGTACAGTAGGAGCCAGAGAAGGTCTCACTGAAGGTGAGCATTAGACATTTTTCTCCAAAGAATGATTTGAAGTACAGGAGGCATTTAAGGCTGTGTGTTAATGTCATTGTTTTAAGCCATTCTGAGTTTCTCCTAGACTTGTTGTCAGCTAAGTGAATGCTTGAGGTAAATGTAGGAGTAGTCTTTACTTTGCAGTGTTTCTTAAGAACAAATCACAAGCATTATGTAAAGGATATATTACATTTCTCAATGTACATTTAGACCCATCCTGGAGAGTAAGGGGAAAATGGAGTTTAGCAACCTATTTTTTTGATGTGAAGTTTAACAGTACATTTTTATTACTCTGAAGTCAATGCATGGTGTTTGAAGGCATAACAAGTATGGCTGTGACATAGCCCCATGCTCCTCACTAAAGGCCTGAAAACCAACCAACCCTGAAATAGCTGTGACACTGCATCATCTTCTAAATTACTCTTTTTTTTAACTATTGGTAAAACGTATCTGTTACAATATGAAAGTTTTACTTAAGAAAATATGGGAATAGTTGTTCAGCTATAAATGTGGTTTATTAGTATTTAGTTTAAGATGGGTTTTACTTTTACTTGATTTCATCAGTTTGTTGCTGTCCAAATCAAAAAGCTAATTAGGTGTAGCCCACTGCTATTTTCAAGAGAAAAACTACAAATATAATGAATTGGCAGCAAATGTTGACTAACTCTGATAAGCAAACACGGTTAATCTCTCCACGTTTATTAGTAAAAACAGAAACAAACCAACAGAAACACACAAAAAAAACCCGAACAATTAAAATACTTGTAAAAATACTTGTAATTGCAAAGTGTGCAGCAGCATTCAGCAAGTTGTCTTTAAAATTCCAGAGATAAACGGTGTATCTGTAGGTAATATGAATTCGAGAGAGCCTATTTCCACGTTATGTGATCATATAGAGATAATGTACTTTACTACTACATTTCCCAACTATAATTCTATTACATTTAGGGGTTCATTTAATAAGACTTATCTGTTTCATGTTAAATTGGGCATGACATAGATAATCCTGCAAAACAGTAATACTGAAGCACAGTTTACTATCGGTGCTTGGAAAACTCAGAACAATACAAACCAGATCTCATTCTTTTTAATTCATCAGGCATTAGAAATACCTTATCTAAAACTACCAAGGCAAAAAAAGGGGTGGGGGTAGCAAAAGGACCATTCTTGAGTCCTTAAGTTCTATTTTGAAAAGGTGCTTTTGGTGTTTGGTTTTGGCATAAGAGACACCAAGATTATAAATATCTAAGGCAAATTCTCTGGACTGAGGTAGCTGAATTGAATTCTGAGACAGCACTAATTAATACTGCTTCACTGGTGACACTACATATGTAGATATTGGGCAACCTCCACTTCATAAAAGCTATAAAGTTTTGGTCGCTTTCAGTGGACTACCAGGAATTACTGCAAAATTAAAGGTCTGTAGAAACACATGCATGCATACACTCCACTGTACGAATTTCTGCTAAAAATAACAAGTATATTTCCAATTAACAAATCCCATGTAAAATAATAGAGAAGTTGCACATGTGGATGTTTTGAAGCTGATGAGCTCTGGATGTGTTGTGCTTGCACTGTAGAGCATCTCTATGCTATGCACATGCTGAAAGCAAATTGAATGTACTGAAGAAAAGAAGATATGTGGTAGCAGAATTAGAGTCCATCTAATAATAATTACAGCTTTATTTTGAAAACCTGGGGACTATGACATAATTTTTATAAAACAATATTTTTACAAAGTTATTTAGGCCATAATTCTGCAGTAGAATGCAAATTGGAGAAGCTTGGACTGGTTTGGCACACGGGCTTTCTCATCTTCCACTTTCCTAATGGATTCGGAGCTGGTTTTAATAATGCAAAATAAATATGTTTAGTGTTTTAAAGCCTAGCACCTATTGACATTTGTTTTAATAATATTTTTTCTAAATATTTAATGTTTATTACCTTTTCGTTTATTCATATGTTACCTTGCTAATTATGGTGGTACTAGGCTGATTAAATTTAATGAATTATTGAAGAACACCTGCGGTATTTTACATACTTAGCCTCAAGAGGGGAACTTTTTTTGAGCCTTAGAAATAACTGTTGAGTCTATGGTATAAAGCCACCTAAAGAAAGGTAAAGAGACTTTTAAAAAGTTCTGAGAATGTGAAGAATTGAGTGTGCTCAAGGATATACAGAATCAGTTATCTCTGGTGTGGATTCCCTTACCCCCAGCTCTTTACCCGAGTGTATCTATGGAAACATGAAAGTTACCCATTATTCAGATATTTTTTCTAATATGTTGGTTTGAAGTATGATTGAATTAGGGACCAGTTTATCTTCTGAGACACCTATAACTTCTGTGGAACCCCAGCATTGTCACAACCCAGTCTGTACTTGCATGTGGTGTTGAATCCCTGCAATTCGCACAAAATTCCCAGTCTAAAGTGTTCCCTCCCTTTTTTCCGAGTGTGATGTAGAGTTCAATTCCTCCACTGTTCCTTCCTTCACTGAGGTTTCCTACTCTCTTTAAATCATCCTGCTTTTTAAAAATCATCCCTGTGGATCTCCTTAAACACAGTCATAGACAGAGCTTTAGGGCCCTGAACTTTTTGGATAAGTACAAGACCAAATCTTCAGATTATACAGCTTCAAGTAGTTGCTTTAAGATCCAAGCAGCTATAGTGGGGTGAATATTTTGCCTCTGGGCTCTGTGAGCTGTTGAATTTTTGGATGATTTCTGATTCTTCCCTGAAACATCAGTTTTGAATTCACCTAGTACACCAGGAAATGTCCCGTGGGAGCTGGGAGGATTTCCCGTTTTGCGCTTGATAAAGTCAGTATGGCAACTGATGTAAAAAAAGAAGAGTGAGAAACAGCAAGTTTCGTTAGCAATATTTCCACACTGTAGGATCGCAGACATGCTTTGAAATTCACTGATCAAAATTCCACTTGTATTCTGTGACATTAAGTTCTCTCTCTCACTATGCACAGTTGACTTCTGCATGTTAATATGACTTCAGATGATGGAGGTTAAAGATGATGTAATGCTGCTTGTACTTGTATGGCAGTATTTTTATAGTGAGGTATAAAATGGCTTGACTTCACAGTCTTGAAACTGGCACCTTAAACTTAATAACTGGGGCTGAATTTTCTTTCTTTGGCTGAAATGTCACCTCCAGACCCTCACACATAGTTTTTCTACCCTTAAAATTCTAGAATTACATATTACTCTTGCTTTTCTGTCACCTTCTCTTTAAATTCACACATGTGCATTGAAGTGTTAGAAATTCAGTGCAAATTCCTCCTCCTGGGGTTATACTGAATGGTGATATTCAGTTACGGTACCTTGATGTCAGCCTGACTTTGGGGGAATCTGCCCTCTCTCCGTGCACAGAATACCCAACTCAGCTATTACCATGAGGATCTGAGGAGGAAATTTTGCCTCCAAAGTCTAGGTGCCACTGGGGTTTCACATGCTATGTATAATGCATGATGCAAGTTGCTGCAGGTGGTTTGGTTTTCTTTTTCCCCACTCTCATTTTAGTCAATAGTTCCAATCCTTTTGGACAGACTTCTGCAGCACAAATACCTATGAAAAGACTGTGTACTGACATAGTAATTGCTAATGAATGGGTTATTTTTAAATATTGTGGTGGAGGCGCTAGGAAGGCTTGATGAAAGCAGTTTGCATTCATGTAACTAAAAGGCCAGTTATAATGGAATTTTGACCATTGGACAAACAGGGTCCCAGAGTTCAGCATGCTGTGCACAGCTAATTAGAGTTCGGAAGCCATATCCTTAAGGATTTGTTGAGTATTCTTTGAGCAAATCATAGCACTTTGACAGGAGCTCGCATTTATAAATGACACTTAGTAATTTATTCATTTAACAATAGATTTCAGATTCTACTGTGGAAAAGATAGCTCAAATTTTTGTGAATAGATACTATATTTTGAATGCTCCAAGACAGTAAAACTAAATAGCTTTCCACAAAGGATTAATTACCTAGTTTATGCAGTCACAGACCTGATGGATGTCATGTATCAGCTATAAGATCTGCAGAACTGGGCTTGCTCACAGCTGATATTTCTGAGGAAGGCATCACTGGAGTTCCTTGGTCCTGGGTTAGAGAGGTGGCAGGATGGAAGAGGATTAACTTGCATCCTGACTTGGAACAGAAAGCCTCAGACATTTGAACAAAAACAAGTTAGCATCTCAAAATGACAAAAGAGATTCTGCTTTTTGTAAAATTTGAAGTTGGAATATGTTTTGGGATAAAACTTTACTGAAGGAAGAATTGCCTAGAAAATAAGATCAAGGTTTTCAGTCTACAAATATGATGCCTGAAGAGAACAACCTCCTTCCTGTCTAAAAAGATGTAAAAAGCCCTTAAGAGTATGTCTATCTTACTCTTTAAAGTAAACAAGACTACTTAATATCCAACTGCAGCACAGCCTTACATTGTGGCCCAGTTTTATATGCTGGAATCAATCCCCTTTAAGGTAATGGGACTACTCGTAATGCATATTCAAGCAGATAGTGAAGCATCTGCAAAAGCAGCCCATAAATGAGGGAACAACTCTGCATGCTTAAACACTTGCAAACTGGGTATCTGTCTCTCCTTAACTTGACAAAGCTTTAATTTATTAGAACAAATTATTCAGTAGCAAAATTTAGCTTTTTCTGAATTTCAGAATGGACTTTCAGTAAAAAAGTGATAATGAGGTAAATGAAAATGTGCAGAGCTTTAAGTATTAGCAATTCCTGGCACAGCTTGAAAAAAGTAGACCTGGAAATTCACCTTTAATTATTTTGCAAATTGATGTTGAAATTAATGTAATTTTAGTCTAACTTTTTTTTTTGGCTGTTGATAATGGTGCTTTTGGGGTCCTGGTGCTCTGGTTGTGTTTTTACTGTGAACACCAATGCAGCTTCTGGGGTTTTGGCTTAACCAGGCATTTGTAATTATAACAGGATGATGTGCCAAACCAGCTGTAAGGCAGCCTAATTAACAAAAGGACATTCCCTGCCTGTTGCTCCAGCCAAGTCTGATTGGTGTCTGCAAAGTGGGATTTCTCCTGGTGAGTCTGTTTTCAAAGAATTCCTTAGTATAAAAGGAGGTGTTTGGTAAATGGAAATACATGGTTAGGGGATTTTTTTTCCTCTTACTACAGAAGCAAGTGTGCTGAACAACTAGCAAGCTGTAAATCATGAGGTGGGTAAGATAGCAGTGGGCATATACCCGTGCTGTAATGATATTAAATATGACTTATAAACCCTGCTAAATGATAAGCAGTATCATTCTTATAATTAAGAAATTAAACAGGAGATGTCTAAGCTAAAAGGAAGCAAAGAGTAAGTGGAACCTCTTGGGGAAAAAAAGTGGCTTGGAGAGGAGCTGAAGGGAGTGAGCTGGGAATTGGCTTGAAGCTTCTTGCAGCACTCTGAGTAGATTTGAGTAGATGTCTGGCAGAATATTTATTTGCAAAGGATATTTATTTGCAAAGGATATTTAAATATTTGGTTTGCATGCTGAGAACTACTGATTTTTAAACTTCCAGTTTCCCGAGAAACATGTTTAAAGTGAGGAACCGATGAATGTTTTTCTTACATAAAATTGTAAAAGCTAAATGTTGTCATTAAGTGTCTACAAGCTGACAACTTTGGTAGCTGGAACCAGGGGGTTGTAGAATAATCCGGACATTAAATACAGAGAGGGAGGAAGAAAGGCTTCGTTGTGAAATGCCAAATCATGTTGCTTCACATTCTGCAAAAATAAACATAGTTCTTGTCAAAATTGAGTGTGAGCACTCAGTACGTGCCTCGTAGAATAGCTACTGCTTTTCACGGAGATTTATCTGAGCTGCTGTGGTGTTTGTTTGCTGTGCCAGCTGTGCTCTGCACTTAGGACCTGTAAATATGGTTAATAATGATATATGCTGGGTGGTTTGAAATAATTACAAGTATGGTTCACCTGGAGCATTTAGATTCCCAGCACTGATCTGGGGTGATGAATTATTAGATCACCTCACAGAGTTCAGATGTTTTCCGGTGTAGCACGTGCCTGTAAGTATTCCCTGACCTCGTCCTCAGAAAACATGAGTTCTTTAGGCTCTGGCTGCCTCCTTAGCAGCTCAAGTAGTTGAAAATTCTTTTTTAAGCTCTTCAAGTAACTTGTTCAACTTTTAGTGCTGGTCAGCTGCACATATAGGGGGAGTTCTTGGATTTATCTTAGACTGAGAATCTGGTAGAGAAAATAACAGGATGCAGATGTCTGTTCCTCATTCTTCTCCTGCCCTCTCGAGAGCAAAAGGAGAGAGGCTGCTGAAATTCAAAGCAAATATGGTGAACGTCTCTTAAGACTGAAGTCTTCAAACTTGGATATGATGCATGCAACCAACTCATGAACGTAAATACTTGTCTGTTATCACAGAGACAGCTAAGTGTTGCTCTTGTTCTTTAACACCTACATCTTCTGTCTCTGCCAAGATACGTTTCCTTCATTTGTGCCCTTATTTAGCATGCTGTCCACCTACTATCTGCATATTCATTATGTATTTTAAATGAGCAATAAAATAACCATTTACATAATGAATACATTTATATTGATATTATGTTATATAATTTAGAGACAGTACTTAATTATAACTTCTTTATAATTAGATCTCTTGCTATGCCAGCTCTTAGGTTATTTATAAAACTTCAGGAATAGGACAAAAACATGACTGCTTGAATGTGAAAATAATCTTCGGTGTTGCCTTTTGTAACCTTTTTGTGTCCATTTCCATTTATTTTGGGGTGTTCCTCTTCTACTGGGATGAATATTCATGGTAAATACTTCAAGTATTTGCCAGTGAGGATACACTGCAGGGAAACTGCTGTTGTAATCAAGTTTAGTTTGGATTTAATTTTCTAGTTGTTTCAGATGAGACGGTAAAACTGTTTTAGGGTTTGTTTGGGGTTTTGTTTAATTAGTATGACTAATGCAATCATTTTGTCACTTCACCTCTTTTAAAAGCCTAAGAATGACATCTAGTGTTACTAGGAGATACTCAGATGCCCAAACCTCTTAAGTTTCTTTGACAATCCAGCTTTTATTTTTATGCTGCCACTGATTGTCATTTTATAAGATCTGCCTTGTGATGCTTTAAATTGGATGGAGACTAAACTATGATGGATGAATAGGGACAATCTTCAAATGAAGATTCCCGCTTTAGAGATAACTGATAATTCTGCATGTCTCACTGTTGTAAAGAATCAAACATGAGACCTTTTGAAGGAATCATGCGTTGCCTCACCACCTTACAAAATTAAGTCTTTTTAAAATGCTGGAAGTGTGCTTCCCAAATTAGTGAAAGCTATTGGAGTGTTCAGTCTACGCTTTCTGCACGTACTGCTTCTTAACCAGAGTTATTACTGAGGGCAAACAGCACTCTTGTTTAGAGGGGAAAATAATTTGAGGTTTCAAATGTTAGCTATTCCAAGTTTATCTTTTGTAGAAGCAGTGACCTACCGTGTCTGTCTTACTCAGTGTGGTTTCCATAGAAACTACCTGACTCGTAGCATGTTTATGTTCTGACAACAGCCTAAAAATGGTCTTTAGCCACATATTATGCTAGGAAGAGCAATAGTTCTGCTAAACATCCATCAGTGGTCCAGTACAGAGGTTCAGTGTACTGGAGTCTGAGAACTGCACTCACACAGACTGTGGCTGGTGTCTCATGAGAAGATAACTCCATATTAGATATGTGTGTGTGTGTGTGTGTATATATATATATACAAACACACATGGCAGAAGTTATTTTTGCAAAGGTTGTAAATATAATCAACAATGAGAAATAAAGCACACCAATATCTTCAGGAATTATGACCAATGAAAAATTACATTTTTAATAAACTGAGGGGCGAACAGTTTTTACTAAAAAAGTGAGTTATGTTTGCTTTGTCACGTGAGGTTCTCTCTTTTGGGGAAAACATGAATTCTGAGAACGCTTTTTGGAATGAATTAGGGTCTGGCTCTGTAATTTTTGTTTAGAATGAAATAAAGCAGGCTGGTCCCTGCAGGTTTTCCTTGGGAAAATGAAGACACTCCTATTCAGGTTGTAAACCACCTCTTCTGCTTCCAGTAGAGAAAGACACATAGTGTAATGTCTCTGACTTCTCTTACAAAACTGCCTTCAGAGATTGACTGGAGGTGTGGGCAGAGCTTGGAGAGCAACCACGCATCTGGGGACCATGTTTCAGAAATAAAATGAAAACATTTGAAAAGGTCTCTGAAGTAGTTTTAGGTTTTAAGGATTAATGTTGGAAAAAGCATGGAAGAATTTTAGATAATCTCACCCTATAGTCAATGGGCCTCCATGTTTTAACAACATAGAAAAATAGAAGATAGTTAGTAAGAAGTCAGTTCAAGAGACAACAACTGAAGCAGATTGCTCTAATTCCTAAAGAATTTTCCTTTGATTTTAATTCCAATTAATTGCCTCTTGGATTATCACAGTTTGTTTTCCGCTCCAATGCGGAGCTCTGTTTCTGAAGAGGCTGTGCTCTGCTCTTCATATAGTACAGACTGTCCTTTTGCTTCCAGTATGGAACGTTTAGGTTATTTATTATAGTATCTTAGATACCTTTCTAGTTTCCAGCTTTTTGTGTGTGTGCTTTTGATTGGAACAGGTTTCACATGATTTTATTATTACTATTATTATTATGAATTTTCTACCTACATGTTTTCACAAATGTTCCTTCTGGAAAAAGATATGCTGCCTTTTTTTTTTAACCATAGTGATGAAATAGAGTAAGAAAATAGTATAATGACAGAAGTAACAGTACTTTTATTTTGTTGTACTTTGAATCACATAGAGTCAGAGCAGTGTTGGTTGTAAAGGACCTCTGCAGGTCTCTGATCTAACCTCCTGCTCAAAGAAGGTCAGTCATGGTTTTGTCTACCAAAGTCTTGAAAAGCTGCAAGGGCAGATGACATGCATAAGTAGACATATTAAGGCTATGGACCTGTCTTATTTGGTATATTCAGAAGTCCAGTTCAGTTCTTTTTGAAGTATATAATTCGTAATTGTGAATGCTATGCTTTTTCTATATATATCTTGTTCAGTGTCATTCACAAGAAGAACTTGAAAGATTTGTATAGAAGCTCTTAGACAAGTTTAGATTTCTGAACATTCTAGCAAAAAAGATATTTTCATTCCTTTCTTGAAGTGGAAAGAATGAACTTCTTCAGTGTTAACTGAAGATCTGTATTTTTTTTCCTAAAGCCTAAGTTAGAATAGAAATTCAATAGAAATCAACCTCTTTCTCTCCCTAAACATGCTCTAGAGAATTATGGCCAAAATCCCCTGCTAAGATATGCCTAACTTGGCAGCTTATTTATTGCTTTATTGATTAACATTCAGACAACAGCAGCACTAGTGAAACACTTAGTTCAGTTTTCCATCTCTCTAGTCTTATTTTTCTCCCTGTGGATTACTCTGTGTATGATCAGTAGAAAATGTCAATTGTTCTGCTATCTTATGTCTCAAAGAATTGAATCAAGATTTTAGGCTACTTAGCTCTACTCACAATATATCATCTCTATAGTAAGCAAAAAAAACCCCACACCTAGAAAAATTACCTTTTTCTTAGTTTGGTTTGTTTGGGAGGTGTGTTTTCTTCATATTAAACACCAGTTGTATGGTACTCTCAAGAACAGAAGTGCTGTTTTGAAGGGACATTTGGTTAATTGCACTCTCTCCCTTATATCCAGCAGTCTGGAAAGAGTTTCCATAGATGAATAAAAGTGAGAAAAATAAATACAGCTCTTTTGAGAAATGTGTGTGAGAATTACAAACAGAACAGGTTAGGCATAAGGTGGAACTGCACACTGCCATGATTTTTTGGTCTGTTCTCTGTAACACCGGAATAGAACAAAGACAATTCTCAGGATTATATATAGATACATAAATATAAAATAAATTACTTAAAACCTGTACTTAAAATGTGCCACAGAATTGAGCTTCTGGCACCTTTGTGGTTACATCTGCCCTGCAGGGTTAGGTCCTGACCCATATGCATTATGTGCAATAAGGTGGGGAATTCCACAGCAACCTCTTTTCCAGTCTGTCTTTGAGAGAACTGTAGATGCCAAGATCACCATCTTATCTACAAAACTGTTTGAAGGGTAATCATGTATTTAGCAGAACTCTTCAAGGCACAAGCTCCGTTTCTAGTCTTTGTGTAGTATGTGCGATATCTAACTCCAGGCAGGTTCTATGAGAATTTCCTAAATTACTACTGAAAGCAGTTGCTACCAGAACCTGTGTAGAAGGTTCAGGCTGATCCCAGGACTTTGTTTCTACTATTGATCACAAAATATTGAGTCATACTGGAAACATAGAATCTTTTCTTCCAACTATATGCCATGTTGCATGCCAAGTCCTACAAAGCAATTCCTAGGCTTTCAAAAGTCTCTTCTAAGATGGGTTTCTGCATACCTTCTGAAACAAACATTCATTTCAGTAAGAAAGGGTCTGCAAAGCTGGTTGCTTTTAGATTGTCATGCTGGCTCTTTGATCAGTGGGAGCACATCCAGGACCAAGTGTGAGCAACTAATGATAGCGTTAAAAAAAAAAGCGTGGAGCATAACAATAAATGCATGATTACATGAATAAACACTCCAGGTCCTTGTTGGCAGACATGTCAGAGTGACGCAGGACTTGACTCATTTGAACAACACAGGCACATTACTTGAGCAGGACTGCAAGGTTGTCAGAAGAGCTGCTGTTTGGACAAATTATACACTGTACTTGGAAAGGTGAGATGCTGTGTTACACCCCAGATAATGAGGGAAAGATATAGCCAGGCTATTGTTTAACATGTACCAGAAGTATTTAAACAGGAAGACCAGAGGAAACTTTCCCATCAAGCAGAAAATATGGTGTGGAAAGACAGAGATCAAAGTGTCTCACTGGCTCGTTTTAAAGACTGTGAATTAGCTCTGAGTGAGGTGTTAATTAAAAAAACAATCTGGAAGAAAGTTTCAGGATTTGCATTTTGCAACAAAACTTGACTCAAGTCAATAGAGACGTTTATCTCAGGTTAAGAGAATTTTCCTATAAGCCTGGCTTAGCGTGTTTCAAATAAATGATGCAAAACAACTATCAGCAAGGATCAATGCGTTTGTCACATCAAAACTGCACTATGTGATTTACATTACCTGGGACTGACAGTAATCTGATTTACCAGAGCTGCCCAGACATAAAAGCCTCATTCTGGTGTTCCGTTCACAATTTTTCTGAACCATCTGTGGAGAATATTTTGTACCTTTTCTCCCTGTCACCCTGTCTTTTAAAAATATACAAAGCAAAAGACTAAATAGACAAAAATTCGGGGGATGTTTTAAGATCCATTGGGTCTTAATTTGATTGCCTGTGTGCTGTCTCTGCTTGTTGTTGTTTTTGTGACTGGTCTGAGTAACTTGCAGTTCTCAGCTACTTTGGTATGAATAGAGACATGCTCCAAGAAAACCTGTGAACTTCATCATCTTCATTTGAATACCAAAGCCATTTAATTAAAAACACTTTACCTTTATCTGAGTCATTTATAACAAAATAGTGGTAGTGAGCTGGGATGACGGGAGGGACATCTGGTTTACACTGCGTTCCTCACAGATTTCCAGTGAGGTGCTGAAGAATTTGCTGAGTTCCTTTAGCTTGTGGCTCTCGGAAGGGACCAGAACGCTCTTTTTTTTAATCTCTCTGGAATTAGGTGAAAAGAGAAACAGGCACTGTGTGCTGGGTTTCTGAAAAAATGAATAATAAAGCACTTGGAAATGTTCAGAGTGTGGTACAGTAAATACACTGGAAAAGGCAGTCTAGTAAGCATTGCACTTAATATAGTTGTGCTTTTTTACTGCTGTTTCTATGGTGTATCCGTGCTGAATCTCACAGGAGGCACCTCTTTTCTATTAGCTGAATTTTAACTAGCGTAGCTTCCTGACACTGTGTGAGATTTATGATCTCATCTCTCTTCCAGTGTCTCTATAATTAAGCAAACCTAGGGGTAAGATTTAGTCAAATGATGCTGAAATTAAACTCATTCCGCATCTTCTGAAAGACTCCAAACTTTATTGAAGCTGGGATATTGAATGTAAACGTGCTATGTTTTAGCCTGCTTTATTCTTCCTTTAAGGCTGATGGAAGGAAATCATTTTTAGCACTGTTGAAAGTAACAGATCTGCAGCAGTAGAAAGCAGCTCCCCCCTGTATGAAGCCTCCCATGTATTATTTAGGATCCAGAGATGCTATTATATCTTTCCATCTATTGCTATGCTTATTGGAGCATGGCATTAATGCGTTCTGGTATAAAAGACTATGGTGTAAAGCACTAGATTAACTTCGGAGCTGGTAATCTGTTTGCATGGTTTATTGCTCCAGTTTGAAGTGCTCTAGAGCTTCCTCTCTGCACAATGAGCCTGTTGATTTTACAGTATCTTTAGAGTGCAAGCTGGAGTCCCTTTTCCTGCTGCTTCAACATGTAAAATGGTTACCATTATTGCCTGTTTTATTACCATATTCAGTATTGTTAGGACAACAATACTACCTGATGAAAGAGGGTACATCACACCATTGTGACAGGCTAAAATTTTTTTGCATTTTAGCAAATGAGTAAATGAGATTGCTCATTCTTTCTCTTTTGTGAAGCAAGTGGGGAAAATATACTTTGCAAAGTGCTTTGGGATCTGCAAATACACCATGAAATGTACAAGCAAATTGCTGTTTATAAATATAAAAAAAATGCTGGTAAGTCAGAGTTAAGTACAGAATTGCTGTAGATATTAGAATAAAGAAGCCCACATTTCATTAAGTCAGACAATAAAAGTTCTGGAGGAGGCTAATAAGTCTATTAATGCATGTGGTGAGACGTGAGTCAGCATGTGTTGGATAAGGACGTCTTGAAGTGCTGATAGGCAGCATCATTTTGAGGCATCAACTGGAGAAAGTTAACAGCAAAATTGTGGTTGAACTTCTCAGAGTGGCCACTGTGGAGCTGACATTCCCGCTGTCATTCGGAGGTGCGATGTAATTTCTCTGACTGCCTTTGAAAATCTTACTTTCAAAGTACATACATGCCCTTCTCAGGCATCATTTTATCTATGCTGCTTTTATTTTTCCTTTTATCTCATTCTTTGCTTGCAGTTATGCTTAGTGGTGATGAAATACTATTCAAGCTTAGCAGTTTTAGGAAAGTCCGGTTTATGCATAATGCTGAGTCTAGAATATTGCCAGTAACTTGCTAGCAGAAACCTAAAGTATTTTCACAGTCTTTGCTGTCTGAAACCAACTGGAGAACTCAATTTGGTTTTGGTTGGCTTAAGGAAGTTCCTGTCATTTAAAACTAGGAGTTTTGGACAAAGAACCAAAGAATATCCCAAACTTATGATAAATAATGCCTGGAAATACTAGACCAACATTAGATTAAAGCATAACTTCCACGATTGAGAAGACTATTGTATCACATGGATGTTTTTATTATTCTCCAAGACTGTGTGATTCTGCAGCACGTGGGTTAGGAGGTACACACTATTGAAACTTCAGTATAGCTTTTTATACTGAGTTGGAGGGTAAAATCTGCAGTGAGGAGTTGCAGAAGGATGACAACTGTATTTCAGGTAAAACTACTCAGACTATTTGCCCTTGTTGAGGGTATGGGTAGAAAATTGCCTCTTTTTTGACCTCCTGCTGCTGCTGTGTGAAAGGCATGACAAACTGAAATGGGCACCCTGATCATATAGGTAAGGAAAGCAATTTTTCATGCAAGGGAAACACCATCAATGATTCATAGTACCCATACTTCTCACGGTTATTTCCTGTGGGTGCAGAGAAGCAGGGATTAGAAATGAATGACAATGCTTACTGCTCATAAGGGGTTTGCCTGGAAGTGATTTTTACTTCTTTAAGCTTTAAAATTAACTCTATAGATGCCAGCCCCAAGAGCTAAAAATCTAAAAAGCTTCGATGAGTTTCAGATATATCAAACAGGAAAGAAGTGCGACAGGAGGTAATAAAACATGTGAAAGTATTTTGTGACGTGCAGTGTGTTTAAAACAGTTTGAGTGTTGGAGCAGGAGCCTGGGCTGAGCTGCTGTGAGTGCTGAAGAGGTTAAGACAGGGGAGAGGACTATAAAAATAGGAGCAGTTGTTGGTATTCAGCAGAACTTTTGCAGATAACAGCTGGATTCTGGAGGTGATGGAGTCCATCATGGTCCTTCAGCCTCTAGGACTGCTGGTGACTGACAGCTCATGGTGGGGAAAAGGCTGCAAGAAGTCAAGGGCTGGCAACCTGGATCCTGGTGTAGTGACCCTGTGGGGTTTGAGTTTTCTTGTTTTGTTCTTGAAATAAATTTCTCTCTCAATCTTGTTTCAAAATGACTCAATCTCAGTAACTCAGAGACAGAAGCAGAGCCGGTCCCTCTTTCCCCACTCTCTCCTTGGAGCAATAGGAGCTGACTTGACATGAATGAAATCACTCGCATACCTAACTTTCTCTTCACTATACCTATCTGCAGGATTAGGGCCAGTAAGCAAATGGTATTTTCCTGTTTACATGGGAACAGAAATGTTTATTTATTTTCCCCCCCAATGTCATGCACAGTCTGTGACACGAGCAACACTTAAGCCAGTATCTGCTGAGGCCCACAAACACTTAAGCCACATGATTAATCCTATTTCTCTGTAGTGCAAGTAAAGTTTAAATGCAAAACAAATACGCATGGGGATGGGTGGAAACTCTGTCCTTAATTTTAATGGAGATTTATGTGATATAACATAGCTGACGTTGGACTATCTCCTAAGAGAGAGGAAATGTTGCCAAAAATAAAAATGTATAGGAAGAAGATCATAGATTCTATCAGTGAGCAATTAGGAGCATTGCAGACTATCTCTTGCTTATATATCTGAATGAGAATGATATGATATATTAGTTATATCTGCCCAGAGTCTGTAGTCTTTGGGAAGCTGAGTACTGCAAATCACTGTTCATTTAAAACTCTTTTGATTGCAACTATCACTGTTTATAAAAAAAAAAAAAACAAACATCTGTCAAGTAACAAGGAAGTGCTGGAAGGTATTGGAAAATGGGTTTGGTTTTATGATTTAAAGTGTCAATGAGTTTGACATTTGTAATGAGAACCTTTTTCAATGCATCCTTCATCTCCCTCTTCCCCGTCATTCTGTGTCAGCACCAGAAACCCACAGGATTGTATTTCAGAAACATTCTTCTCAGAGGGGTTTTTATCATAATTTGCAGGATCTATGTTCAGCAATCAATAGCTGTCATTTACTCTTCAAAGTAGCTTTGGTAATGTCTTAAATCTGTCCAACAAGCTGACATTAAGAATTTTTTATTGTGCTAAAAAATTTAATTGGTATAATTCTCAGTAAAATCCCTAGTAGCAACAAGGATAGGTATGATGCAGCTTGATGTGTGTATAGTCATACTCAACCAAGTCCAAATGAAGATGTTACATGAATGCCTTCTTTTTTTCAGCAAAAATTTTAGACCTAACTTTCCTCATATCTGCACTTCCACAAAGGATTTTGCTGGCACAGGATAACTCTGTACCGTTCAGGAATATCTCAAGTTCAAGCAGGCCTGAGATGTCTATATGTTTAAAGTTCTGTTAATCAGAAGGCAGATTAGGTTGCCTTAAATGTCTAATTTAAATTTGATGTGCTGAACAGCTACTGTGCTGCTACACAAGGGTTGCACAATGCTAAATATCAGTGTACTGCAAAGTGAAAGAATATATGTTTATAAGCTGTCCTGTTATATCAGCTGCACAGGCACTGTGGTGTTGGAAAACCCATCTCAAAGTAAAGCTTAAAGCTGAAATCCTTCTCTGTAAAAAAGGAAGTCAACAGTTCTTTTTGATATCTACTTATGCTGTTATAGTTCTTGACAAAATGGCCTTTTTCAGCAAATTGATTTCTAACAGGATGAACCATACTGCTTTTCTGGTATTTTTAGGAAGTTGATGCTTTAAGCATGTATTAAAAATAAAATTTCAGAGGACTAGGCCATGTGAAATTCTCGTATATACTTATGAAATTCTGCTCTGCCATCATACTTTCCTCTGGAGAATAAGGACAAGAAATAAGACCAGTCCCAATGTTTGGTTTTATTAGTAAGTATTTAGTGGTTCTTGATTGAGATGTTGGTATTTAATAGTTCCCACAATATGGTTATTTTCAAGATTCTTTAAGTGATCTTTTACCACTGCAATACTTGAACAGAGGCTGTAGGAAAACAATAGTAGACATAGCCAGAGAATAAGAGGTAGAAACTTAAAGGCAATATATCTCAATACATGCTGTCACATTTTCCCTGTTCTCTCATTCATGCTTCTGTTGTTCATGTGCTACACATTCAATGTCCAATGTTTAGAGACATCTAGAGCAAAAAATCAGACCAGAGCTGGGGGGAAAAATCTTGATCACCTGCAGTAAATGTTAAATGGCTTTGATTTCTTGTTTCATATTTTTTCTTTGTGTTCTCTAGAACATCCTCATTGCATGAAAAAAACAAAATACATGTTGCAAATATGTTATGAGTGATTTGATCCAGTGCAGAAATTCTGAATGAAACTATCTGTTCCCCTCAGTCTGTTTTCATCTCTGTAGTCCTTGATCTTAAAAAGGCTTAACTTCACATGCTGTGCTCATACTTAAATATAAATAATCCTGTTGATTTACTGTGCTTATGTATGCACTTAGAGTTTGGAAAATTAGGGCACTAATGGTAACACATGCTTAGTATGGGATTTAATCAAACAGCTCTAACTATGTACCAGAAGATAATTTTGCCAAAATGACAACACATACGGGCAGAGGAAAAGATGTATTTCTTTTTCTGTGTAGCTCTTGTCAAACAGCAATATAATTTGCAAAACTTTAATTTGTTTAGTGCCATGCTTTTGCTTCTTTACTGATTGATTTGGTTTTGTGGTCTGGGAGGGGGTTGGTTTGGTTCTTTTGGGGATTGTTTTGGTTTGTTTTCTAATTGCGCTGCCTTACGGTTGCGAAAGAGGCTGGTTTGAGTGTGTTGCACTAGTGCTCTGTCATGCACAGACACAGGCAGTAAAGTTGTGAAGCTCAAGGTTAGTTTATTTTATGCAAATATATGAAACTGCTGTCACCTTCTTTCAATTGCTAGGTATTTCTGGCTTCTAATACAGGTTATCTTTGGTCATTCAGAAACCACATGAGAAATTTTTGAATAGGTGGACTGACAATAGAAATGGGTGCAAAGAAGTCCAGGTTTTCACAAATTGTATCTTGCTGGCACCGCCACTTAAGAACTAATAGAAATGTCTGTCATGGTAGCTGACAGGATAGGTTTTATTTAGGGAAATTGGGATTTCTGAAGTCTGCTGCTTTTTTTCCATTGCTGCTATACTTAAATTTCACCAAACAAAACCTGTATTAAAAAAAAATTACACAGTACAAAGTCTTTTTTCTTTTAGAACAATGGGTCGTGACTACATGAGTGTAGAGTGAATATTCAAAATGATGGTCTTGCTCCAAAATCAGAGACTTCGCTTTTCTCTTTTTCGTTTCTACATCTAACATCTACATGTTGGAGGTGGTGGTGGTGGTTGTTTAGTTTTGGTTTTAATCTTTTTGATTTAGATCCAGGAAAGCAGGTCTTTACAGATCAGTTGAGATTTGCCTCTAGATTAAAATGTCACTTGCTAAAACTGTGAGATTCTAAAATGAAAGTACTGAATGGCTTCTCTGTTTCAAACCTGTCTAAACCCTGTTGAGTTACTCTGGGTCCAATTCTGAATTCTAGCACTGCATTTACAGCCTTCGTCTAATTACATTTTAAGGGCATAAACAATTCAAGGGGAAGTACATATTTAAGGCAGAAGATACCTGTGCAATATGCTCCTCAGTAATGAAATTCAATGGAGTATTGCTGGCAATGAGTTTTATTTTTAAATTCATTTGCCACTTTTAACTACATTTATTTAGCTTTTCAGTATCTTATCCTACCCGGCATCTTACTTTTTTCTTCAGTGTTGTTGTTATTTTGTGCAAACAGAATAGAAATCTGAAACACTTTGGAAGTTATATCTTTATTTACAGTAAAAATCACAACTTGTCCATTCTTCAGTTGAATAATCCATTGAAATTGCAAATGCTTTTCAAATGATCTAGCTGAATCTCCAGATGTTCCTCTAATTACATCCAGAGAAGCTATATTAAGTCACATCTAAATCTCAAAGCTCATTTGAGCAGCTTAGGTAATTTATTAATTCACCTGAATTGTTTTTTTCCACCTCTGAATTTAATCTGATGAAAATTCAGCTCTTTTAAATGTGCCTTTACTTTTGTCCTCTAGGAAAACAAATATTTGTTTGCATAGAAAAGCTGCACTTAGCTGTGGCAAATGGCCCCTTTGAATCATGGACAGAAGCTTTATGGGACTCCTTGTGATTCCGCAGGAGTCTTATTTTCATTTACTGCCCTACTAATCATAAAAAGTTGACAGTCACTGGAAAGCAAAGTGACTAATGTGATCTCACTGTTCTTCACACCACGGCAAGAAGCATATTCCTTTAATCCAAATTGCCATTAGAATTGCTATTCAGATAATAACAGTGGGAGATTTAGTTTAGATAGTAGGAAAAAAAACCTCCTTCTCTAAGGATACATGAGGACTCACACAAATAATGCAGAGAGCCTGCTATATCTCTTGTACTGGAATTTTTTAAAAGGGGTTAGACAAATATTTGAGAAAAGGGTGTAGTTGGCCTTGTTTTGTGGTAGCAACGATTACCAAGATGACTTCGGGGAGCCCTGTGTAGTTTTATATTTACACGGTGAGGTGCTGGGTGTGACATGGGTGAACTCTGGGAAATAATTGTGGCGCTTGTAGCACCACGGTATTCAAACCTGACCCGCTTTATGTCAGGGACCAGAGCACCTGCTTCTTTCTCAGATGCTGATATCATGATGGGGTTCTGTTTGTGGATGTCAGCACTGCCCTGGAGTGTGTCCTGCCAGTCTGTCCCCACCCTGAGACGAGGAAATGACAACTCTGAAGAGGAATATCTTTCTGCTGTGATTGCTGTGGTATGAGGTGTGTTTAGAGAATGGTAGAGACTACACTTCTCGGTCCCAGCAACTTGTATTTAACACATCCAGAAACAACTGAAACTCTTCACATGCTTATTCCATGGTTTTAGAAGAGAATTATTTCTGCCTTGCCTGTTTTATATTGGCGACATGTACAGTACCAGCACTTTGAAGCTTCAGCTTAATTCACTTGTCCTCAAAAGGAGCATAAAAGCTTGTATATTGAGAGGCCGAATTTGAAGTGCACTCCAATTCTAAAAATGCTTTATCTTTAATACATAAGTTTAACTCTGATACACATTCAGCAAAAATATTGCCATTTCAGTTGCATCTAAAGAGAATAAAACATTGGCAATAGTCACAGACATGACAATTACCTTCCCCTGCTTTGACTTAACGCAAACATTGGCTATTGAGAATTAAAGCTGTTGGTAGTGGTACTTTCTGTGGAAATATCTCCTGGGTTAGGTAGGTAATGCATTATGTGATGATTTATCTGGAGGAAAAAAAATAAGTTGGAGCATTATTCTGAGAGGCAAAAAGGAAACTAAAACTATTGGTTTCCCATCTGAAATGACCACCTCTGCATTTTTGATGCGGAGGAAACTAATGATGGACCTGTGTTCGAAAAAGGGGCGCTTCATCACATGTAAACACCAAATGTTCAGAAAAGACTTTTAAATAGGATTCTAGGACCTGATGAAAGCATACAGGTGTGTAATTCAGGTTAAGAGGCTCAGAGCAGCTTTGGAATGAGAGAATGCTGCTGAGCTCACAGTAAAAAATGTAAAACTGTGCATTGGAAATAACCTCTCCCAGTTACATTAGCCCAGCAAGGTGTACAGGCTTTAGCACTGTTAAGTGTCAGAATGGCATCAGAGAAACAAGGACAGTTGCCTACTGACATTTTGACACAGAAATGAAAAAAAAAATAGTGGTCTGTGCTGCTAGGAGCTGATAGTGGAGTCACAGGGGGCTTGTGGATGTATATGAGAAGGATAAGAGAAAAGAAGCAGCTCAGTATAATTTTTGGGGTCCTTAGGGCAGCTGCTGGAACATGGACGTGATTGTGACCAGCACCAGCGGTGTCACAAGAAGTTGCCTTTTAGTCATATGTGGCATCAGCTTTGAGTTACTGGGCTGAAAGAAGCACCATATGAACAAGGATCCAAGGGGAAGATGTGAACCTGTATTCACATTATTAAGAGACAATGTATAGAGAAATGCTCCTGGTTGCTTTCAAGTCACACTATTCCAAAATAGAGTGACATGGTACAGCTTGCAAAAAAACAAAAATCACACTTTATATGGTGTGAACAGTGAGACAAAATATGCGGTGAGGACTGGATTAATTTCAGTGAAAAAGCCACGTTTTCAATGTTTCTTTCAAAGCTTCCAGTTATTCTCACAATTGTTTAGGAATTTGCAAACAATGTGCAGACCTCCAGAAGAACATCTGTTGCCCAGAGGTCATAAATGTGTAAGGAAGGGATAAGTACCACCCATCGGGTATTTTCAAACTTTGACTTTGCAGTTTTTATCGTTTGCAACCCAAAATTTGCACAGCGATTTCTTTCTCTACCTCTCTTCTTAAAATGTTTTCCCCTCTCTTATTTTCATTTTGGCTGATCAGTACTAGGTTCCTGTAATAGCAGAGACACACCAATGCCTTCAACAGCCACTGACAATGTGTTCACACCATCTCCCTGGCTCTCAAATCAGAAGGGTTTGTTCTTCCTCTGCTCTGAGAGAGGAGGATTCACTTTAAAGCTCAGATCTCTTTAAGGAAATGAAAAGAGAGAGTCTGAAAGTAGTTGGCTATTTCAAACCAGAAATCACTCAGGAAAACTCTGTCTTGGTCAGTCAATTTATCTTTCACAAGGTGACTTGAAAGAGGAGGAGGCTCAAGGGGAGGGTCTGAATTTAAGACCTAAATTTTTTCAGTGCAACAGTCTGTATTTAGGTCATTGTGATCAGGTCTCTCTGCTTGAGGCAACACCAGCATTTCTTTGCTTCTAAACTCATTTTATATATGTGTCTTCTCACTAATTAGTTTTGCCTTCAGGGTCAATTTAAAAATATGGAGCTAAATAGGAGAAAAACTAACATCAGTGTATAATTTATTTTAATTTCTACATTTTCTTGACAAATGTCTGTAAAATTCTGACTGAAGAAAGGACTCCTCTAAAAAATGGAATGAAGTTTCAAGCCATTTTTAAAATCAGAAATTCTTTGGTCAAAAAAAAAGTAATCTAGTTGCAACTTTAAAGCTCTTTCCTCTAACCACAAATCCGTTCTTTGTAAGTCAACTGAGCAATAGTGGATCAGATCTCCTGATGGCAGGAGTAGTACACGTAAGCCATACAAAAATTATGCTCATCGTGTAGAGTTTACATACATAGCAAAAAAGGTGAAGGGAGAAAAGAATTAAAAAGACAAGCAAGATAAGATTTAGCACCATGATAGCTGTAAGATCAGATCAACATCTCTGAAGCAAGTTCACAAACTTGTAATACACTCTAGTGACACTGTTTACATGAACAATGCTGTTCTTAAAGAGATGTCTGAAGCAGTTCTGTGATTAGAGATGATTCAGGTTTCCTAATACACTTGATACATCAAGTGTATCTCCTCAGCCCTGGATAAGAAGCTGCAGTGGAGCCTGAGGCTGTTGTTTGACTGCAGGCAGAAGAAAACAACTTAAAAAGAGGCTGAAAGGGATGAAAAATTACATGCCTATTATTTTTTGTTTTGATTTCTTCTATAAGTACATAAGTAATGCCAATTTTAAATGCCACTACTACTGTCATCTCAACGGTTGCATGATCTGTAGTCCAAATGAGAAACCAAGGCTCTGGCCCTGTGTGAATATAAAAGGCCACCAGGCAAGAACAACACTGTTTTGACCGTGCCAGCTTATGTGTTACAAAATAAAAGAAATATCTGGATTTAAAGGTTGGAGAACATGGACTGTACTGGAAGAACCACCGCAAGCCATCTGTAAGGCACATGAAGTCTTGCATAGAAGCCTGTCCTGTTTTGCATGGGGAATTCCTCTGTGTCTCGTTTCACTGGGTAAAAATCAAAGCAAGGTGGAAATCTGACAAACTGGATCAATAGCGACTGAATTGATAATGACAATATCATTAGCTACAATCCCATCAGGGGAAAGGTTTGATCAGCATGACTTGTGTTTCTTCCTGTCACCTCTGATGACAGAGGGGAGGAGGTGAAGATGTCAGTGCTGTATTCAAATACCATCATTATCTTGGAACATCTGTCAGAATCGATTCAATTTAGCTGCTGTGCTTTGGTTTATCTGTGAAAAAATTAACATCACTTTGAAAGGACAGGGTCAGATACACTGATCTGAAACTGTCATGACAGAAAAAACATAATTGCTGTGACAAAACAGATGCTGATTTATTTTGGTATAAGAGCAGACTCAGAGCTGGAAAGTATTGTACTATCGGGCAAAAGATTACAAAATATTCTGCTACCTGAACAAGCTTTGTTGCATCATGGATGCAGGAATAACAGTTGATGCTTGGGATGAGATCAGAGCCTTTTCAATACCTTGCGACAGAACTAAACAACTATGTGTTAATAAGGGTCTGGAAGGGAGAATATTGCATTCATTTAAATTGTGAAATAACATCAGAAGCTGGAATTGAAGTAAATAGGATGAAATCTGGCTCCCGGAAAACAATCTGTAAGATATTTAATGAGTAAGCATGTCTTAGACTGGGATGTCAAACTCATTTTCACCAGGGGCCACATCAGCCTCATGGTTGCCTTCAAAAGGCCAAATGTGATTTTAGGACTGTATAAATGTAGGAGTTTAACACCCTTGCTTTAGACTCTTGATTCGATGTCCCATTGAGGACACTTCCAGGAAAGGACACTGTTTTTCACAAGAGAGGGGAGATTGGAGAAGTACTCAGCAGTGCTTCTGCTAAAATCTGAGTCAGCGTCTTCCTGGCCACCCATTTATTCTCCTTTTGCTACTTATCTTGTACAGTATCACAAGAAAAGGTAACCTGGATGCAGGTCAGAGATAAAACCAATAGTCCTGTCTCACTAATGATGTTTGGCTTTGGAGACTGAGATGGCATGCGGATACAAGTGGAAGCTATTCTTTTTCTTGGTTTTGTCTCTTTTCCCCTTTCCTGTTGCCCTATGAAAAGCTGACAGCTGAAGTACTGACTCCTAATAAAAAGAGCATATTCAGCTAAAAATGTAGAACAGAAAATGGCTAGAGTTGTGAGAGGCAGCATAAAACACACAGCATATGATGCAGTGTAAATATCAGAGACATAATGTATGAAATTATCATTTCCCTCATTTAAGCGTTAATTAATCCATATTAGTCTGAAATCAGTATTTTGGAAAAATCTTCAGTTAATATATTTTTGTAGTGAGCCTACATTAGTTTAGGGATTAAATTAACCCATGTGGCATTGCACACAGCAGTTGTGTCTTTGGAACTAGCAAATTTATACCAGATTGCATTCTTAATACTATCTAGCAGTTACAGTAAGGAAGGAAAAGGGGGACTAATCTCATTATATCCACAAAATCAAGAAGATTAATATAAAAGCATTGATTTAATTTATATATGTGTGAAAGTATTAGAGGGTTACATAAAAATCTACATATCTTGAAATATGGGAAGATACTGGTAGTTACTTGAAAGAAGTCAAGGCAGAAGGATCTGTCCAGGTGAGATGATTACAATACATACTTATAAGAAAATAACAAATACTGCCCATGTGCACTTCTGTCACTGTCTTTAAAATCCCAACTTTATGACAAACAGGAAAGAAGCATCTGTAGGATACAAAATAGTTACTGCCTCCCAAAGGATGGTGTTTGTTGTTGTTTCAACCCCCACACCACCTTCCACCTTCCCACAGGTGTCATATAAGAAAGGGACCAAAATATCTGCTTCCATCCCAGAATACGCAACATGTTTACATTTGAAGGCAGCTCAAAATGTATTGCAGTAAGCCAATAATAAAATGTCCTTAATATTTCCTCAGCAAGGGTTCCAGTGTTTTGGATACATGGTGAAACCATATGGCATCCTTAGCTCATTTAAGATTTAAATCACAGATATAGCTGATTTACAAGACCTGTTGCGTACAAATGCGAATATCTAGATGACTTGTACTTTTGATTTAACCATTTAGATATATTATTAATGTGTGTTTCCCTAAGCCTGCAGCAAAGCTTATTATACCAGCTTATCAATATGCTCACTTAAAAGTTTAATTTAAAAATTCCTATAAAGTTTCTAACAACCCATTATCAATGTTTTGGTTTGTTGTTTTGTTTGTGGATGTATAATATTACAGCCCAATCCAGCTAAGCAGGGAAGTTCTTACTGACATTAAAGGGAAAGTTTAGACCTTTAGTTCCACACTGTTTCGACATGAAAAGATTTACAAGCCCTATATAAAAGAAGTGACAGTAAATATATTTGGAACTAAAATTTGATCTAAGTCAGCAGACAGATCCCAGTTGGTGTTGCCCCCCAGGTTACATATGGCTATTAGGAAAAAAAATAATCTATGGTTACCAGCTGAGGACTAACAGAGGACAAACAAGTAAATAACTTTTCTCCAAAGTGAGATGACACGGTGTGCAAAGAGCTTTGCTCAACTGGCACCACCCAGGACAAGCATTCTCCAATGCCAAGACAGAGTAAAACAAAAAGCAATTTTTTCCTTTGAAAAGAAAGATGATTTATGGTATTTGCAACCATGCAACCTGTTTTAAAAACACAAACCCTCCTGAAGCAGTAGCACTGCAAGTTACAAACTTATCTGCATGATTATGGCAACTTCACCTTAATGCCCTCAGTAGCTACTTTGCCTGTGGTTCCACGTGGCCAACGTGACATCCTGTCCCCCTCCAGCCCTCCCCCTTGTGACGATTTTGTGTTGGGTACAATGAAGGTGAGTGTCAGCCGAAGATAGTCATCTGAAGTGGAAAATGAGCCCAAATGATTGTAAGCTTGAGTTCTGTAATTTGGGAACGCGTATGAGGCCTCTCCTTCAGTAAGAGCAGCACTTCAGGTACCTCAGAATAACTTAATTTCTGCCCTCGGTGAACTCCTCTTTTGGCAGCACAGGAGGCTGCTTCCACTCACAGCACATGGCCAGGACAAAAACTAGAAAGGCAGGTTCTAAAAGCCTTCAGGAACAGATTCGAAAATTTAGAACAGACTCTTCTGGGCCATTGGGCATGATGGGCAATGCCAGTTCAAAAATGGCATTTCCAAATCGTTATGTCAGGAAGCCACACCCTAGGAACAAAATGTTTTGGAGATTTTCCTTATGGTAACGCTCCCTTCGGAGGGAATCTGCCAAGACTGAGTTTTATGGGACAGCACTTGTGCTAATAATGTGTACAAACACAGCCCCATGGCTGATCCTTTAAATAATTAAATACAACTGATCCACTAGGTGTGAATGATGTCAAATATATTTCCTAGGCTCACCAGAGGGGAAGCAAGAAGAATTTCATCAGACTGGCTGAGGAAATGAAGAGATGACTGTTGAGAGCAGCTGCTCCTACTGAAGTTTTCAGATTTCTGCATTTAGTAACCCAAACAGTGCACAAAAGATGAGGTCATTGCAAAATCAATAACTAAAATGCACTATGATTTAAGGATTACTTTGGAACAAAACTGAATACAGAAGGTTGCAGGCCTGATGCAATTATTAGACTATAACAAAAATCAAATCTAGCGTAATAGAATTTCTTCTGTTTTAGTCCCTTGTGATAGCTGGTGGCAGATAAACTATTCTGCAAAAGCACTATATTCTAATGAAATGTGATACTATGCTAAAACTTAACTGTACTGCGCAAGTTTAAAAAAGTCTCAAGATACACAAGTACTGGTGTATGTAAGCCAGTAAAAAGCTCTCATTTTAGTATGAGTATCTTCTCTAATATATTATGTCAACTTATGGTACCTTAATGCTTTTATGTGTGTGATTTGCCAAATGTTGGTTGAAGACTATGAGAATTTATGCAAATCTTACATATAGAGGTATGAGAAGTTCCCAAGAGGACCGAATGGAATACCAATTTCAAACTGAAAATTTCTTTGCTTGCAAGTTTCAGATTCTTGCAGAAAAGGGGGTTCATGACATACCATAGTCAGAGCTCTCCAACGCAGACTAAAAGAGCAAATATTCATATTTACATTTCTAATACATAGTGTGCCTGTTCATCTTGACAACAAATAAAGTCAGAGTGGTACAGCAAAATCTTTCAACAAGAAACTCATATGAAATATTCAACAGTGGAGAACAGCTCTTTTATGTGCATACCACCACTTTCTTATCTAAAAAACCAGAGGTCAGCAGTCAGGGAAATGTAAATGGGAGGGAGGTAGAGGTCTACAACTTCTTTGGTTGTTATTTATTAGCAGTTATTCCCCAGAGAATCCAAGCACAGAGCTAACAGACAGGGGAAAGTAATGCTGGACAAAGTCCACTATGGCTCTCAAATTCTAGGAGATGACAAATTGCCTCAGTCAAGTAGGAGTGCTGTTAAGAAAGGAGCTTCAGATGCAGTGTGATAAAATAAATATAATAATAAATATCTTGTGGTTTGATGTTTCTTCTACACAGTTTGAGCCACCAAAGCCAATACTGTAAGCGTTGGAATCAATCGTGAAATCTGTCTCACTGAAAAGAGAATCAGACATAATCTACTTCTATTTATTTTGATATATGTCTTCCGGAAAAGGCAGAATTTAAACTAAGAGTTTAATACGTAAAGTAGAGAACAAACTTTACATTTGAAGCTTTCACTCTTTTTTTTATATTGTACAATGGATTTGTCCTGGAGCTTGAGCCAGTGTAAATACTAAAAGAACAGGTAATTTGGACTCAGGAATAGCTCATTTCATTTCCCTCTTTATTGAAACATCTACTCAACTGCCTTGTGTGACCCAATTGATATGTCAGGAATTGGTGGCTGTCACAGCTGGCAGGAACATTTGCTGCTCTGAAATGGAGCATACTGATCAGGTAATATTTTCTAATGAAAGCAAACCAGGTTAATTTTGTTGCTTGGTTAATGCTATTGTGAGACAAATGGGTTCATTTCCAGAGCCCTTCAAAGCCTTTCAGTGCACAGTGGATGTACCAGAGGTTCTGGTTGGGATAGATGTACAGTTTCTGTTTTCATTTGGTGGTGCTGGCTGGTGCATCAGAAATCCCTTACTTGGCACAGCTGCCTTTGGTGGGATCTGCCAGAAATCAGATCAGCCCCAGCCCCCCAAATATCTACGTATAAAACTATTAAACCTGCAGGCCTCAGGCTGGATTGAAATAGCTGCAGATAAAGTTTGTCCCAAAGCCTACTCGCATCCAGGGAAAGCTTTCCAGAGGATTTTAACTTATTTTGGACCTGACCCAGGGTAACTGATCATGCAATGGTTAGACCACTTTAAAGGAAGCACTCAGAAATCTCAAAAGACCTTATGTTTTCTATAAGAAATACCTTTCAAGTTGCAAATAATGATGTGAGTTAACGAATATTTGTTTACAGCAAGCAGTAAAAGAAAAACATTCCAAGTTCCTTAGGCAAGTTTTGCAACTAGCGGATAACAGTGTTTCTCTCTCTCCACTTCATCCCATTCTTCTGGATGTATCGCAACTGTATTAAGAAAACAGGACTGATGGGACTTCCTTAAGCTCAGAAAAGGCAAATATAACATGATCAGTTTTGGAAGCAGTTAAAAAAATCTGCAAAGCCACTTCACGGAGCACCAGAGAAATATCATCTGGAGTTGAGTTCTGTCTTAGACACCACAGCTCCATAAAGATCAAATCAGACTGGGACCACTTTATGAACAGATCATTAGTGCCTTATATCTGCATAAAAAATTTAAGGCTGTGTGTGTGTGTTACATTTCAAAACTTCACATCAACCAGAAAGAACTCAACATGTGAGAATGATTCCCAAAACCTACGTGCTGAAAATCAGCCATGCTGGAATCAGCAGTCACTCTGAAAATGGAACATTCTAAAAGAAAGTAGTGCAGTCTATTTTAATGCGGCTTCATAGCTTTTGGCAGTTACATCTACAGCTAAGATGTCAGTACATTATTTTATCAATTATTAACATCAAAGATCAACAGTCCTCTTTGAGAGTGATTTCTGGGCTTTTATTTCAAATGGCCTGACTGATATCTTGGCATTTTGTTGCCTCAGGGCTCATAAAATGTCTCAACTTTTTCATCATCAACTTCTCACTGACTATAAATCTCTATTTCTGTATATACTAAACCCAAGGTATACTACTAAGTTTAAAAATGTTTTAGGGAATATTTAGGGATAGTTTTTATTGATGTGAGTCTCACTTTATCTTCATCAACTTCATTGCAGAATTCCCTGCCTATCTCTTGGGAAACTAGATTACAGCTTGGGAGTAATGTTTTATTCAGAAGACAATACCTGCAAAATAAGGCTTTATTTCACATGGGTAATATAGACACAGATGGTCTGTTATCTTTGTTGTGTCGTGCTTTAAAATGCAATAGAGAAATATTGTAAATGAAGGTGGGGAATTGTACCTAGTTATAACCTGACGTTGGAGCAATGTGGGAACCTTCAGATCAAAATGGCTTCGGTATTAACTGGGAGCTCCACGGGGTCTTAAGACTACATGGATCTCCTTAATTACTTAGTAAACCTACTCCAAACAAAAACAGAACAAAAATTGCTTTACAATGGTTACATTTATTTACGTCTTGGAAAACAGCCTGATTTGCATGTCCTTAGCAAATTTAAGATAAGCATCTTGCCTACTTGTATTGTGATAGCAATGTAAAGGTGGGACCAGGAATAGAAGCCTTTATCTAAACATGTTGTTATGAAAAAGTATTTTCCTGGAAACACTGGGCCTGGGGATCATACTACTAAAGAGGTAGTTCTGAATTACTTGACTTGATACCTTTTTCAAAGTTTCTGTTTATTAGTTTCAGGTACAGTGCCAATACTGAAAATTACAAAATACTTTTCATGCAACTACACAGAAGCCTCAGTTACATGGCAAGGAGAGAGTTTTGTTTTATTTTTTCCCCAGTATGATCACTAATTCAAATGCTCACAGCTTTGGACTCTGCACTTCAGCAGGTGGTTTTATCATTCAACAATTACCTTATTTTTACTGCATTCTCATTCATATCTGTTTCTCACTGATTCTTGTTCTTGGGATCATTTCCTGCATATTCTGTATTCAATCACCCTCAATTTAACACTTCATTGACCTTTATGCAAAGTCAGAATCATATTACTCTTGAAAAAGAGAGAGAATGGCCGTACTAATTCACTATGCCTTTCCATAAAATACATTTGATCAGATCTTCAACATAATAGAACAGTTGTAGCTTAGTGGAGTAATGCTGATTTACATCACAGTTCTGTTCTTTGATCACGTGAGTTGCATCTCAGTAGGAACAACCCCAGGTTCCAGTCTAAGTTGGGGAATGACCTATTAGAGAGCAACGTAGGGGAAAGGGACCTAGGGGTCCTAGGGACAGCAGGATGAGCATGAGCCAGCACTGGGTCCTTGTGGCCAGGAAGGCCAATGTTACCTGGGGTGGGTTAGAAGGGGGTGGTCAGCAGGTCAGAGAGGTTCTCCTGCCCCTCTACTCTGCCCTGGTGAGACCACATCTGGAATCTTGTGCCCGGTTCTGGGCCCTCAGTTCCAGCAGGACAGGGAACTGCTGGAGAGAGGCCAGTGCTGTGTCTCTTTATCTTGGACAAGAGGAGACTGAGGGGTGACCTCACTAATATTTACAGATATCTAAAGGGTGAGTGTCACGAAGGTGGAGCCAGGCTCTTTTTGGTGACAACCAATGGTAGGACAAGATTTTGAAATGCTTGCTGTACGTTTTAAAATGGATCGGTAAGATCCCTGGGGCATTTCACAAGGTATTTTTTGCATGCTTTCTCTGGAAGGAACATATCAGAGCAAAATGACCATCCTGACAGGGTAATGATTTAGCATGATTTAACCTTCATCTTTAAATATCTGAATGAAATACACAGACATTTAATTGGCATAATAGCAAGTTATATGTTTGTTATTGATTAACACACTTACTAAAGGTCAACTATTATTTTAAGCACTTTGCAAATACAGTGTGTATTCTAATTATCCCGAAGGACTTGTAATTATTTTGTTAAATGTCAATTAAATGCAAAAACATCTCTTGCCAGTCTGACACCGTATGTTACAAAGTGTACAACTTTATGTTTTATTGTTCATATAATTTTCAGACAATTGCTCAGCAATTAGATTGACCTCTAATCTCAAACTGAATACACCATGCTCAATTATGGTTTAGCTTAAAACCAATAAACAACAGTCTATCAAACACGTGCTTCACATGTGAGACCCCTTGTGTCACAGAGGGACTCCAAAGTCAGTTTTAGGCAGCAAAACAAGTTCCAAACCAGACTTTATTCTGGCTGGAAAAATACAGCTAATGAACTGACCAAAACAGGGTTTATACAATTGGTTAGCACTCCGATAACATAAGATAAAGGTTTGGATATCAGTTGAGAAGATTATTGGAGTGCAGCAAAATAAGAATAATGAGGATGCACAGTGTGCATACACGCACTCACAAGAAACAAAGCCAGAGCCCTCTGACTCCAGGATCTTACACTCATCTGAATTAGGCAAGAACTTACACTCACCTGGCTAGGCAAGGACTTAAATTAAATTATCACTCACCCAAACAAGGAGGTGAGTATAGTCTGCCTCTATGCTGATGTCCACCTGCAAGGCCTTGATGCAACTTAAGCTACAGACATTTGTAGATCTGTAAAAGTCTAAACCTATCAGGGAAAGGAACTACCAAGCCAATGATACTCTTTATTGATTACTTGCTAATTGTCAGCTCCTTGAGACCTGACTGTAAACTTACCCAGTTAAAGGTCAAGCACAATTTCCTTCCAAATAGAATTAGCAATAAAAACAGTAACAAAAATGGGGCAGTTTGCAGTACATTGTTTCATTATAACTCCCTTGGGATCAGAAATGGCAATGGCAAAAGGCAAGCGTAGCCATGCTAATGAGAGTTTTAGCTTTGTTTAGTGTGCCAAGGGGAAATTCAGTTAGAATATTCTGGTTCTATATTCAACTTTTCTCCAGGGGGCTGTGCTCATCCATGTTACTTGACAGTTATCTGTCTCACAATTTACACTAGAAACAACTGCCCTTCTGCTCTAAATGGCCACTGAGCTGGGCTTAAATTTTGAAATTTTATTAATCTTGGATAAGATGATAAAACTCAGCCTGTCTTTTCGTCTGAGGGAGGTGTGCTGCTTTTCAAAAGGATTCTGGGTGCCTTTTTTTTTTAGCTTTTTATATCTGCTCTGTCCCATAGATACATATATGTATATAAAAAGCAATCATAATATTTTTTAAAGTCTTTGAAGATTAGGAAGTCTGTAGAAATCCTCAGATCTCCTTATTGACTCCTCTTTTCTTTGACATAACAAGATCAAGCTTTTATTTCTTCTCACTTTCAGAATTTCTCCTCGTAGCTGTATTGCTGCTCTGGTTTCTCTATGCATTGCACACACTCCTCCTCTTCAGCCCTATTCCCTCCCTCAGCCCCAACCCTTCAAATCTCTAAGGCTTTTCAGAGGGACCCTTAAGTGATGTCTTTTGAAGTGAGTCTCAGAGACCAGTCTGGGGAGGTACTTAGCATTTCTTTGCATACCTTCTTTTGAGACTGAACTAGCAAAATACTCTGGACATCTCTCACAAGCAGATCCTCAGGGACTATTTCAGCAGGCACTGGTCAAATGGGAACGCTTCTGGGTTAACTGGGGCACAACTCCAGGTTCAATCTCCAGAAAGACTCTCTCATCTGAAACTTAGGAAGCTGTTGCCAAACTGAGTATTCAAAACATTGTAAGTCAGGTTTCTGTCTGAAAGATTTAAGTCTGGCAAGGTTATTCATTACCTCCTCTCTCTTCTGCCTGATCCCCTCCTCCTCTGTCCAAAGAAATCATCTCCTATGGACATTGGCCTTTGTAGCCATGTGCTTCTGCTGCCCTCAAGAAGATCCGTCACGTTGGTATCTTCACATTGAAACATTCAGTTGAACTATGCAGTAAAATGGGAGTGGAAGTTAATGCTACAGAAATACGCTCTCAGTTTGGAATGGCTTCTCCTCAGTAGCCTGAAATAATTATGCAAAATAAAATATGCATTCAGACCCCCAAAGATGTGCTTCTTGTGCCTCTATATCAAACCATTGCACAATTACTCTCATTTCCTCTATGCTATGAACAACCCCCCAGCTTTGCTCATACAGGATGGAATAGCAAATGTGTTCTATTCCCCAGGTAACGTTCTATACTGTTCTATTCTCTGTTTTCATGGAAAGGTGGATATTCGAAAGTCCACCCATACAGACCAAAAACCCACGAATTTATTCATAAACACATAGAGAAGCGATAGCTCAACAAACATTTTAGGTATTTCCAATAGATGTTAACGTGAAATGTGTTTATTTTTTAAACTTAACAGTTCATGCAACAGACCTGCTCGCTGCACCACTCTGGCAGTCTGCATCTAATAACCTGATATCAGTTGATTGAGTTAGTGGAAAGAATTGCTATTTCATTTTAGCTGGCAGAGTTAAAGAAGTGTGCATGTTATTTTTCACACCAGGCTTATATCCAAGTTATCTGAGTGTTGCAGAAAGCTAAATTAATGTTACTGCAATGGCTGATGGGTCTATGTTATGCCTACATGCATGTTCTTCATTCCCTCTAAATGTTAATAGTAATTTATTTTTTCTTTTGTGCTTCCACTGTGGCAGGCTTCAATCTCAATATTATTTTAGCTAAAATCTATGACTAGGGGGTTGTTTTTATCACTGATAAACTGTTAACAAAGATTGATGCTTGCTACTGCTCATCCATTCATAAACACTTCTCTGCTATGATTGGTTTCTGACCAAAATTAAGACTGAAAGAGTAATCTCACATTGTTTCAAGCATTGTGTTGGCTAGTCACAGACAATAAAGCCAACAAACCATCAAAAAAAAGCATGTATTTTCTGCCCTTGCTTTCAGATGCCCAAGATTTCAGCTCAGAAACAGAACTGTAATAATTACTGTAATTGCCATTGTATTGTATTGCGTTGCATCTAACCAGAACCAAAATGGTAAATCCACATTTGGGAACTGGAATGCGAGTGAAGAAAATACATGAAGATGGGTGAAAAAGCCACCTGTTAGCTTCCTCCCAAGGTCTGACAAAAGCTGAAATACACTTTCTCTAGGCCGCACTGGTTTAAACAGTGCTTTTCACACTCCAGTGCCTTGCCAGTGGAAGGTACTGCTCTCTCTAAATATTTGACTTATTTTTCTGCTATTGCTGCTTCCAGGTCCAAATCTTTTTGGGAAGTCTTGGAATTGACTCAGGAAGTGTGCTGATAAACACATACACGTGAGTTACATCGCTTGATTTGCTCATGAGCTTGTTAGGGTGGGTTTGTGGGATTTTATTTGTTTGTTTGGGGGGTTTTTTGTGTTTGTTTGGTTGTTATTGGTTGTTTTTTCGGTTTCTTTTTTTTTTTTTAGGGGTTCTATTACATGTCTGAACGTATTTGCAGTTTGTACTGAGGCTAATTGACCTTGCACTGTGGTTATTGAACACCATGAATCATGTTGGGTTTGTTTACTTTGAATTATATATTTTGTAAGTATTCGAGGCTGTATACTGAATCACATATTAGATGCTATTTTTAAAAGCTCCCTTGTCTCTACTAACCTCTACCCCATTCTTTTTAAGGAAGAAAATGAAAACAAACTCCAGCCATCTACCCCCTTAAACCATCATTCAGTAGTGTTACCTGTCAAAACTATTCCTTCAGAGTGTTTATTCCCACTCCAATAAGAAGAAATAAGCTACATATATAGCCAAAGCCTTGGAGACTTGTTTCATTCCAGCTGAAACAGTGCTGACACAATGGAAATATGTGGTGTTTTTAAGGCCAGAGGGAATTCACAGGGACAGTGAGGGGATCTTAGAGTCTGGACCAGCATCTTACCCTTCTGCCCATCACCTTAATCAGGTTGTCTCTGGCGGTGCAACCACTGAAACTGTTGTTAGCACTCTTGTTCACTAGATCCAAAATTCAGCCAAATACTTAATCATTTGATCTAGCAGGAAGTCTCAGACCTTTCAAAAGAAATTATTTATCTGTGCTTAAATGCAAGTTTGTTCTTACTGCATGTATGGGACATGGGTGCTTTCTTGAACCTGGGCTTTGTTTAAAAGTCACAGCAATAAGTGCCAGACTTTTCATTGACATTGATGGGGCTCACAGGGAGCAGGTGCAACATGATGGGAATGCTTCTGTTAAGCAGAGTTAGATAGCATTTAATTGTTGGAGGCTGTATAAAATATGGAAAAGTAGGGACGCTGCCCAGAGAAGAGTGTGTTTTCCAGTCTTGGCCGCTAAGTATAATCCCTCAGTAATAAAGATTTCACAACTGCCGCATCAAAAAATATTTTCTTGTGGAAATTGTAATACTGTGATTCTGAGAGGTCAAACCAGAAAACATGCACAGAATGAAAAGTTTAAAAATGCAATCAAAAAGTTTTAAAAACCCCAACCAACCAACCTTCCTCAATGCTGAAGTCTTTGCAGCCGAAAAGAAAAATGAACTTTATTGACTTCAACCTCCTGTCCAAGGTCAGGGAGGAGGGAAAAAGAAACATAAACGCAAAACTTTGTGTAAAATAGCCTGAAACTCTCTGCCTACATTGCAGACTTGCCCTCAGGAGGAATTGGATTTCTACAATTAATGCAGGCCTTGCAGAAAAGTTGTTGCTCCTTTTACCACTCAAATATAGGCTACAACCCCCACAGCCTGAGTCTATTCCAACAACTGCCTGCAAACTATCAAAAAGCGACTTGTTCCTGCAATGCTATTCTTATCTACCACCTATCGAAAGGTCACTGAAGACCCACATATTCCACAATTTATTAATATCTTTATTCTACTTCCCTCATGGAAGTTGTTCTTAATAATAAAAATACAAGGCTTGATATTTTCCTAAGAGCATCCCAGCATCTACCATAGAGCTGAAACCCTTCTTGTTTAATACAAAGCCATTCAGCCAGAATATATCTAGATTTAAACTAAAACAAAACAAACAAAAAGAGGACAAAAAAGTAAAGGTGATTTGAAGCTGAAAGAACAATCAAGAACCAACAGAACTTACTTTTCCCCAGCTCTCTGCTGAAGACCACCTTACAGCTTTGATCAAACCATTTTAGCTTGCTGCCTTCCTCTGTAGAACATGTTCATATTCGAGGGACGTGGATTAGCAGAAACCTCTTGGTATGTACCCCAAACTGCAAAACCCTCAGATGATTCCCATTTTGCACACTGTTCTACAGCAGCAGGTACAGACTCTGTCTTGCTGCATCATCTTGCAAAACTTTTACTTAATTCCATCATTTCCCACCACAGCAGGACGATTTTCTGGCGTCTATTGGCTGTCACCACAATCAAGTAATTTCTTATTAATTTTTGGGCCCTTAAATGTACGGTTCTCTCCGACTCGCTGCATATCGTTTTGCCTCTGCATGATTCCTGCTATTTAGACAGTAGTGGGAAAAAAAGCAGGGAAGCTGATGGCTAACTTCTTAAAATCACATCTTTCCAGTTCTTGCACCACACTGTTCTAATGGGATATTTATTAATCAAATGGGACCTACACTTTAGACTTTTAATTACTGGAAGTCATCAGGTTTATTGTAATTTAATTTTATTTTTTGCTATGATTTTTAATTGGTAACTTTTTTTTAAAGTATTCCATTATAAGCTATTAATAAATATTTAAAATTTGCTTTCATTTTATATGTTGTACTTATTGGCCTCTATTAGTTCTTACTATTTTTTTTTCCTTGATGAACATCTGTTTTAATGCCCCTAATGAGCAGTAGTAAATAACATCATTAATTTTCTCCTTATTCAAATTTATTAGCTTTCGTTATTCTGTAGCAGCCAAGCGTATGGCCAGGAAGTGTTATCTTTATCACAAACAACCAAGCATATTAGACTTAAAAACTCAGATAAATACAGTTTTCTGGGAAGGCAAGAAGCTAAAATTATAAACGCAAGCCCTGAACAGAGGATTTTCTGTTTTAAGATGAGAATTTTATTTTCTGCCATTGTCTTTTTTCTTAATTTACCAGGCTTAAGACTTTTTGTGATACTTTGCAGAAAATATTAATGCAAACTTCAGTGTTCACATATGAACCTGGTGGTTAAATTATTGATCTTGCTGAACTCAGACCCTGTCTAAGTTCACAATCTTGGGAAAATTTTGTTCCAATCCCAAATCATAGGCCTGTTTGGAATATAACTTAAATCATTGTATTACTGTTTCATAATATAATTTTCTGGAGGGATGCATTCAAAATAAATAAGTAAATAAACCAAACAGAAGTCCAACCCCAAAACTAAACCAGCAGTACATAAGGAAATCACTCTGCAAATTAAAAATCCCATCAGCAATGGTTTATCTCCTTCCTTCATTTCTCTGCTACACCATTTATGGGATTTAAATTGTCTGCTTAGACAGCTGTTCTCAGACATTTCAGATGACTTTCTGAATTTCTCAGTCCACCTGCAGATCTATAAGCTGCATTTGCCTTCTGTCTAAATGTCTTCCTTGTTGATGACTGCAACCTTGAAACAGAATCAGTAAGATCTCTACCTGAATAAGCAAGAGAACTTCTCTTGTAAATCTTTCAAACAAGCTGATGGTAGAGTGTACCATTAAATCTTGGTTCACATACATTTCAGCTGGCATGCAATACATTTTTTCTAAAGGAAAAAGGAACAGGTACTTGTGTAATTCTTAATGACTGATGTATCTACTATTGCATGGAAAAAACAATGTCACTTTAGAAAGTAACTGAGCACTTCTGCAGCAATATCTATTTGTTCTTTGAATTGTCTTCTTGATTTATACTGTTATTTTCGTCTGGTCTTTTTATTTTTTTGAGGGGTGTGTGAAAAAAACATTTTCCTGATCCAAATACAAGCTGTATTTTGTCAGTAAGAGACATCTAGAAATTCGAGCACACAGACCATGAGCACTCTATGCCATTTTCTCTCATGCAAGCAGCATAAATTATTTAACCTCTAATAACATTAAGATTTCATGATGCTCAAGTAAGATGAAAAAGTGAAAACTTTTAGATACTAAATGCTTTATTATGATATGTAATCTTGTAAGGATGACTGATTGATTTAATGTGCAAATCTGGAGTGTGTGGAAAAATACAGAGACAATATGTTTAGGACTATATTCTGTCAACTACTGAGAAGTGGTCTCAGTCCTGATAAAGCCTTATCTTTGAGCGTGTGAGGAGTTGCACTGATTTTAATGGGACTTTTAACATGCTTTTAAACGCCTTGACAAATAAGGATCTCGATTTCCTCTACCTTGCAAAACCAAGCTAAATTGCAGGTTTATTAATACTTAATACCTGCCTGCTAGATACACATCACAATGACAAGTGTGGATTACAGCAAAGCTATTAAGAAACAAGCCTAAATCTCTGAGGTTCAGCCAGAAGATAAAGAACAGGGTTGCGATGGGTGATATTCCTTATCACACGGCTTCTCTCATAAGGCAGGAATGACTTTTCTCCAGCCACTACCACTCATGACTCAAAATGATGAGGCTGCCAGTCGCAAGGTGCCAGTAACCTGGCAAGAAAGGTGAGTGCTTTAGTTATCCCATGTTTAAGCCAAACAGCAAGGAAGGTTGTGGTGGGTTTGTTTGTTTGTTTCTGAAATGGTATGGTACACATGGGGCTTTAAAGGTTACTAAACTTTAGAAAGGAAATAAATCCCGCATAACACTGAGATCTCATTCAGAAAGCCAAATCTATGGAGATATATCTAGTAAAATTCTAAGATCTACAGGATACAAAGGATATCAGGGATGGAAATAATATATTCTTCAAAGCAGGTGGGACCCTTAATCCAAATTAGCCCCAAGGTGCTTTACAAACAACATAAAATATGAAACACTTCATGAGCTATTGAAATGCAGCCAATTCTGGGGTGAAATGTAGAATGGTTTAATAGTTCCCAGCAAACAAAAAAAACCCAACAGGAGCTAAAGAATGCTATATGCAACTGAAACTACAGGGGGAATTAGGTAGGAAGAATGTAATTATCCGTGTTGGATTCTAGCCAGAGCTAAAAGTAATCAGAAAGTCAGTGAAAGACCCAAACAAATTGATCTCATTACTCTTCTATTACTCTGATCTGCTACTAAATGGAAAACTCCTTCCTGAGTCTGCTGGACTGACACTTGGTGAGCATGTGTAGGTGTGTTCAAAAATAACATTTCAACGTGAGTTAAAAATATAGGAAGCTGTTGGCATCCCTGTGCAGAGTGCCAGCATGGATCTTGCCTCTCATTCAAAACTCATTAAGATACATTGGGATTTAATTCTCTCTTCTGAGGTCAGCAGGATTTTGGTTTCAGTGGAGCTATGTCTTCTGAGATTTGGTAGTGAAATGAGACAAATTATATGCAAAACAAAGTTGCATCAGGTAAGCCAATTGGTAAATATTGCTCACAACTTCCTACCTAACCCACGCAATGAACACGTATGAACCAGTGCAAAACCTGAATATAAGAAGATAAACCCTAATTTATCTTTAAAGGTACAAAATACAAAAATATTGGGCAAGTATTGTGAGAGAGAAAGCAACCAGACTCAAGTGTGATTATGGTTGCTCTCTAAAAGTAAGGAACAATATGGAAACCAGTTCCAAAATCAAAAAGAGAATGGTGAGTAGGTTACTGGAAAAGTAAGAGCAAAAGGGACACATGAAACATGAGCAGAGGCCACAAACCTAAACAAGGAGTTTCAATGTGAATGACACAAAAGGGTGGTGGTGAGGAAGAGAACGGCAGCTGCACGTAACCTTTGGAAAGTCTGCTTTGGGTGTCAGTATTGTTCTGGAGCTTCGTGTCCTCCAGAAACCACACATGCAGTATCCAAGGAATATTTTTCTTCAAATTAATTTTTTCCCCCTTTCTCAAATATGACAAGTCACATTATGTAACATAAAAGGCATTCATTACGGAAGATCGCAACTCTCCAAGGCCAAAACCACTTTCAGATAGGGCTGATCTTTTACCCATTATCAGGCTTCAAGTAATGAATAGCACATTATTTCAGCAGGGGAGCCTTGTATCTGACAAACAGCTAGCATTGTGCTACAAGGAGAGATAATAAATGGAAAATAGAAAGGTTTGTGTAACAAAAGGTGAGAAACAATATAAATAGCAATTTGTTTCTTAAGTAAGTACATTAATGTATTAGTTCTAAAGTAGCATTAGGGAGGTAGAAAACTTTGGAGACTAGATTTTTTTTTACACCACTTCTTTCACTTCATATTAGTAAAGAGTTTTTCAATGAACACAAACAAATCTCTGATGGCAAAAGCTGAGAGGAGCTCACACCTCCTTGTCTCCCCTAGTGAAAGCTTTAGCAAATCACAGTATTGTAGGAATTCTGCACAAAAGTCTTGAGACAGATCACTGAACTGGCTTTATTACCCCTTTCTGTCAAACTTCCTGACTTGCTTATGGTGATGAGCTTTATTCTCTGATGAAACATTGTCGCCTTAGCCATGCAACAGCCCTCCCTCTTGAAAGCTCCTGTTTGACCAGAACATCATCATAGTGTTCCTCATCTTCTAGAGCAGCTCCTGAGGCTACAAGCTGCATCTCAGGGGGCTTTGAACCTGCCCAGGCTACTCTGCGGGCAGAAATGGTGCCTTTGCCACATTGAGAGAAAGGAAAGCCTTTTAAATTCTCCTTTTCTGGGTCACATGAAAAAAAAAAAGCGTTTTGGGCAGCTGCAAGAATTGGATTCAGGCCAATGTGCTTACTGTGTGGGCTGTGTAAAGATTTATGGTGTCCCTTAACTAATCATTTTCTAGTTGTTAAGTTCTTGAGATTTGTAAATAATGCGGCAGACAAGTACACTGCAATCACCTGGCAACCAAACTGATTTTTAAAACAAAGTTATCTGTAGTTGGAAAAGAGGATGACGCCTGCACATACCTTCATTGTAGAAAGAAACACATATTCTGTGTCAGCAATGAAAAGAAGCATCTTTCAAGAAAAGAGTGTTTCAGTGGATCAATTCATTTTGCAAACATGCTGTACAAACCACTACTTAGACAACCCTGTCAACAGGCGGAAACCTGCAGCTCCAAAGGTTTCCCTTTTATTATCCACTTGTTGAAAAACGCTACATAGGATGGCCACGCTCTTGGAAAAGGTTTTCAAAGGTGATACAAAATGACTTATGTTCTCTTTCATATAAAAGCTATTTGCAAGCGCCATGAAGAAACATAGTCAGGTCATGTTCTGTACATCATTTCCAAGGGATCATTTAATTTCTCTATTTTGGATTTGATTCATGATTATTCAGGAGAACCTGCCCTGCTTAAGGCTGAGACATCTCATCAAATCTTACATTGTTTCCACTTGTGACTTTATAGTCTTTACAAATACATAATGAATGGCACCATCAGTTTCTGCTGCATCTAAATAAAAACACCACTCTAAAATACATTATCACTAATGTAGAGTATTAGCCACCTTGTTTCCCAAGTCTATTTTCAAAAATGATTTATGACAAAAATTGACACATGTAATTAACCTAATTGGAGTATTCCATGGTAAATGTTATTATGGAACTCTGCTCTAAATTAAACAAAATTAAACCCTGATAAAAATTTACTATCCTGCAGTCCCCAAATGAGACTATGGTTTAACGGAAGATATCATGTTAGAACCATTAGTTTAAAACCAAATGAATCTCATTCTTGCACTATTAATTTTAGTCCTCTACTTTTATACTTCAGCTTTTCACTGAGTATTCTTAATTAACTTTTTATAATGTTATTTAAATTAGCTGTTCTATATATGATAAGAATACCTTGATAGATACGTTTCTAATTTGACCTGCAGGATTTGATTTCAGAAAGTTGTACTCAGTCTGATATCAGCTTGCATCCTTTTTTCCACATCCTGGCTTCCTCCGGGCCAAACATTTTCCTGTCATGCCTTGGACATTCCAGGAAGGCAGACAGCTCCACATCTTCAGCTCCAGTCCTACCAATGCATATATATTTGGGTTTTAAGTGACATTAGAAAAAAGCAGCTTAGACAGAAACATATTTTTAAAAAATTGCTATGTTAAATGTATGTCTAGCTTTACCACAAAAATCCCCCTATTTTGAACAGAGAATACTTTACACATGCCCTTCTTTTTACCTACACAGCAGTGCAGCTTACGTGCCCTCATGGAGCACACAGAGAGGAATAGCACCTTTCAGAGGACATGAAACAATGAGACTGAGCTTCTATACACACATCTTGTTTGTTCAGCCCACACTAGGGTGAGATTTCCCAAGAGACATCAGCTGCCTTTTACCTTTTCAACTAGAAGAATATTATAAGCATCAAAAATGCATCCAACTCCAAGCGATGAAATCTCTAATGTTAATGACACTGCTACCCAAGATAAATGCAGAAATTGTTCGCACAATAGTAAATAAAGAGTCCAAATTCGCTCAGATGAAAGCTCTGCAGAAGCCGACCTTGCACATGTACCCACCACTTCTGTGCAATGAATCACTCAGTGGACATCGCAACCTTTTCTCAGACGGACCAACAGAATGTGGTGCTGTGCAACACATTTCTTTCCTGAAGTCCCACTGGAAAGGATGGAAAGAAAGTATTTGTGTTTGGATACTTGCAAAGGAGTTTGGATGCGATCTTAGGTCTGCAAAATGGTCAGGTGCCCTCCACATTTACTGCAGGAAGTTTTGCCACTTACAGTCATGCTAATTTGGGGGGAATCCTAAAAAATAACAGGAAAAAATACAATCATGTTTAAAAAAAAAATCATAAATCACATATTTGGTAATAGAACAGATTTTCTAGTCTTAAAATTGAACAAGTACTGAAAGTCAGGCTGGTTTTGGTTGTTAGTGAAGATTATAAAAACCTCGCGGAAACAATTTGAACAGAGTCTTGATTCTCACAACAAGCCATATGCTAGAACCATAGTCATCTTAATTACCTTTTAAATTTTGATACTATTACTGTTGAATAGTCTCAAATACTAACAATATTATAAAGTGTTTTTATAATGGCTTGTCAAAATAATCTGCCTAGCAGGGCTTAAAATAAGAATGTATATTCAGGAATTATAATACAAATGATCAGAAATGTCAGCTCATCTTTTTCAGATTTGAAGCATTATATGATCCTTAACATACCTGGTTTGATTACTGACTAGTTCTTTTATTTTTCACCTAATGATTCCTGTAATCCCAAATGGACACTGTTTCCAGTCTACTACAGCTACCTGTTTTCCCCTATTTCTGCTGAGAAGACAAGCTGGTTTCATGTTTGGAAAATTTTTGGTGCAGGCATTAAATTCACCTAGAAACTGTCCATTTGTATATTGCTATGCAATTAAAGCAAACTAATTCAGAGAATATTTAGTATCTTGAAGAAGGCTTTCCTGACCTCATTTAAAAGACATTGTGAAGGGCACTGTCAATTACTCTGATCAGAAATATTGCTATCATACCTTCAAATTATCATATGACACATACTTTCAGTAAGCAAATTCTTTTGATAATTGGATACTCTATTAAAAACAAGGAGACGCAGAAAACGCCAACAGAAAATCATTGTTATTGTCTTTAAGAAACATTCAGTCAAACTCTATTCTCAATAGCACCGGTGTAAATTTATCATAGGTCCATTCACTTCAGCAGTTTCATGATTCTGTCAGCTCCAAGTCTAGAGCTGAGCAGAGTCACTGCAAAGCCCAAGTTATTTGCAGTTTCAGATTTATAGTGCTGGAGCATAACTGTGCTCAGTCTATCCATCATCGTTCTTTTGAGGTGCTGTAGGTAAACTGAATCATGGCCTCTGTCCTAGACATCACCACATTTTTTGGTGACCTATGCTATCTTGTCCCCCTCTCCTCAGCTTTAAAAGCAGATACAAAGAAGAAAAAAATGCAGAAGTATTTTCATAAATTCCTTTCTCAACGCTACTTAAGGATTCTAAATGGTTCAATGGATTTAATTTGTAAAATGAATTAACCTACACAGAACACTCCCGTTATGAAATTTATGACCGAGGAAAAAAAATCCCAGAGACCTTCCCCAGACTCAAATATTTGGGATTAAACACCTGCGGTAGTCTGTGCCTATCTCAAGTTTTAAACTTCTTGGAGTATACTCAGCATAATAACCAGAGATAAAATAAGGTTATTGCCACCTAAAAAGACCTCTAGTGCCAAAGAATGTTGATACATCAGAGGAGAAGGGAAAAAAGTATCTATCTAAAGTGCTCAAATGAAACAGAAAAAAACAGCATACAGGGTAATTTATTTTCTCTGTTTCCAGATTACAGATGGGAAGAGAAAATGACATCAGTTTATGGACATTCTCAGGATATTTCAACTAGATGAGCAGCATTTAAAATATGTGTATGAAATATGAGACAGATGAAGTCTTGAATCTGAGAAATCATTAAGTCCTTATTTGGCTTAACATAGAGAGACTGTTCAATAATTAGTAGAATTTTTTATATTCAAGAGGCAAGGAGAAAGACATTGATGATATAAAAATGACCACAGAGAGCAGACTATAAAATAAGCAAGGCAAAAAAATCTATGCAGATTTTATGTGAGAGGTAATATTTCATTTATAGGTGTACATCATGTCACATTTATGATTGCTAAAACCTTCAAGAGCAAATGGGCAATATCCACAGTGATTTCAAAAAGCTCAGATTAATAGTTGTTAAAGTCGATGAGTTTATTAGTACAAAAGTTATAAAATATGCAGACGGTAGAACTGCGAAAATAATGATCAAAAAAGCAAAGCGGTGTAAAAATGCCGGAGCACATAGTGCTGAGATGCAGACAGAGCTGACTCTGCAGGAGGGGTTGTCAGGAGCTCCTGGGCACTTTCGGACTTTGCACCCGCAAGCTGTGAAAGTTTCTGCTCCTGCATGGAGAAACCAGCTGCTCCCAGAGGAGATTAAACTCAGAACCAAGGCACCCTGTTTCGGAACAGCACCTAAGCCTCGGAAAACCCTTTAGGTATTTTAGGGCAGGTGTGACATTTGATAATGCAATGATACAGAACATATAATTTTTCTTTTTTTAGAATGTACTAATGAAACTGTCTGGGCTCCTTCATTACGTTTCCCCCTATTCCAAAGTTCAGCCTGGGGCAACTCTCCTTTTCCTCAGGTTAGTTCATCCCCTGCTGGTAATTCAGGAAATATCTGGATTTTTCCCTCCCTTCAGTCATATAATTAATACTTTTTTTTTTTTTTTTAATTTATCAGCTGAACTGGCAGCAAATCTGCTCAAGATGGAGCTTTTTCATGATGACACAAGGGGAGCTTTTTTATGTACCAAAAAGGGTAAAATGGGACCACCTACAGCAATGGGCTGGTCAACCAGCCTCAATTTTTCAGTTCCACCTTACAGAAAAGCACAACTGGGGAGCAAAGGTCACAGAGACAGGCTGGTGTCAGTCACACAGCGCAGCCTGCCAGGGACAGAACCCGATATAAACTCAAAGATCGTTAAAGAAATAAATAGGCAGGGGGCAGGGGAACAGCTCATACACACCTAGAAGCTCAAAAATATCAATGGAAACTTTAGATTCCTAAAGAGATGATAAATGGCAGAAGATCATGACACGTGTGTTCACTGATAATTTCTGACCAGCACAACAAAGCCAAAACTCCTCGTTTTTTCCTCTCCCCTACTGTATTTTTCTTCCCTTTCTAATCTCGGTGTCCTCGCGGGTGGGTTGTGCAGCCCTCCCTGCTCCACGGGCAGCCTGCATTAAGTGCAGAGAATAAAACCAGCTCACTACCAGTGACAGGAATTACCTCCCCTGCGCCTCACTTTGCCACCACAGGAACTCTACTGAGAGCATGCGAGTTTTTTCCTATTTAAGAGAACAAACACTCCACCTATAAACCCATCATTATCAAACAAAGAGAGACTAGCTTTGCTTATTTGTGTTAATTACCAGAGCTCCTGACAAAAGAATATTTCTTCCCCTCAAAAGCATTTGCTTTCATGTTTGGAGAAAGAAAATAAAGAGAGAAATTACAAGCGTGTATTAGTATGTAAAGGTAATTGCTTCATGCAGCGCAGGGTGAAGAGACAATGCTCAGACCTTTCATTGAAGCTGCAGTCACTGGCAAATGGTAATACATGCTCAAAGCTAATAGATTAAAAACATTTGTATAGAATGCCACCAGAGATTATAGCACTTCTACAGATAGATATTTTCCCCTCAAAGGAAAAACAAACTTATCAGCCTATCAGTATAGTTTTATCTAAAGCCCAAACCAAAACATTAGCTAGAAATTGTTTATTATAAGTTTGGAAAATCCACTTAGCACATGACAGCTTCTTGGTTTAGTGATGTCCCCCCTGGAATGTGGTTATATGCAGCAGTAGAAACATCTTATGGCCTCCAGTTAAGATGAGCATTTTTCCTAAGAGCTCTGTCTAATCCTCTGCTCGTATTTAGATGTACAATCTTGTCATTTGACTCACCTCTTACTTATGATTAGACAGCATTTTAACTATGTACCTATTTTATACATTTTTTAAAAAGATAAAAGGGGGGGTGTGCATATTTATATGCACACATATCTGTATATGAGTATACGTATGGACGCTCTATGTAAATGAAGGTACAAAGCTAAAATAATTTGACAGCCATAAGGAAGAAGTGAGTGTAATGGCAAGATTGTAGAGTAGATCACAGATCAAATGCCCATCATCAGAATATTATGGAAGTTTGCCCTTTATTTTGCAATATCAAACCAACAAACCCCACACATATATTCAGTAGCACCAATATTTCCCATTTCACTGGCACTACAAAGAAAATATTTCTCCCAGCTACCTACAATATATCTCTATAAATATCCCTTCTTAATGTGTTTTAGAACTTTTATGTAAACTTTTCAAAAATCAAAGGACTTTGAAGGAAAAAAAGCCACATTAAAATGACCTTGCTTGGGTTGAAATACGATTCAAGAGTTCTCCTGGGAGGGAGGGGGTCTGGGCTGAAGGGGGCATGAAAACCAGACAACAAATAGACTTGAAGTTTATGCTTTAAAAGCTTAAGAAGTAAACCAAATACAGCAGAAGTAAACTAAATGTAGCCCTGTGCTCATCTTAAAATTCCTAGAAGAATCAAATTGACAGCAAGATGACAGATTTTGCTCACAATCATTATTATTTAGATAACAGTGAAGACATGATAGGCATTTTGAAACCAATATGATTTACTACTTTGAAAACATGGTACTCGCCAGACCTAAACTTCGACAAGTCAGAGTTACTGAGAATATGGTTACTGAACAGCCTGCACTAAAGTCAGCAATTGAAATAGACTTTCCTGTCCTGTGTATAACTTTCTTCACAAAAGGCCTCTTTTAAGATCTAGGGTGAAAATTCTGAAATCCAGATAAATATCAAGAATTAATTTCCATTTCAAGAAATGTTATTCCTTTCAAGAAGATTTACCAGGGTATTCAGAGCAAAGGAGAATCTAATCTGAAACCTCAGCCTGGTTCTGTTTGTCATCTCTAGACCTCAGCCCACATTTATCAGTTCTAACAAGAACATACTAGTTCCTGTCATGATTTCTCTTCAGAAACGAATCCTTACGATTCACTTTTTCCAGCTCCCACCAGGATATCTCTAGAGAAGCCAAAATCCTGGAATTGTCATATCTGCCAAGTAGCTGGTGCTTTGAGACCATTAAGGTACTAGCGTAAACTCCATCACAATATAGAACCTTCAGTTTGTTTGTGACCACTGGTTGTTTGCTATGCCAAACAGTCAAAATTAAAATTGAACAAAGCAGAGCAATGTGGTGCATTGTTTCATTTATTTTCCCTAACTAAGCACACTGGCAATACAATTTAAATACAAAGTTCATGTAAGTAGCACCCCAGGGATTTCTGTACAGATACATGATAGTAGGAGAAAATCCTGTCATGCTCTGGAACACAATAATTATTATCTTTCTGCCATAAAGAGCAGAGTAGGAAGTTCTTCACCCAACAAGTCTGTTACTAAGTGGTTTTGACGTTACAGATAAAATTACTGTAATGCTTGTCAGCAGACACTGCCTGACACCTTTGCTACAGAAACTCCTTCCGAATAAAACATTGCAGGAAGGATCTGCCAGCCAAAACCAGAAGCAGGTCACGATTATTCCTTGTAAAGTGGTCAAATAAACATGCAAGGGGAAAAAAATGAATGAATAAACAAAGGAATGAAAGCATTCTGTCATGATATTAAATATTTACTTTCAAATGTTGGGAGTTTGTTTGTTTTGGGTTTTGCCCAAATACTTCGCTTTGTCCATAATTTCTGAAAGGCTTATTTTTCTGAGGCTATGGAAGCCAGTTTTCTTCATCAGCAACAGCATTAACAGTGTCCTGGGCAGGCAAACCAGGTGTGACAGTGCTGGTTGTGTACAGAAGTCCTGCCACTGTCTGAAAACACATGATGTCTCTACAATTACATGTTTTTTTCTTTAACTTGGCTGGCTCAAGAGGATTAATATACCATACAAAAAACTACGTATGTTTTAATCACTCCTTCCTTTGAAAGTAAGTTGCAAGTAAGCCTAAAGGTGTCTTTTAGACACATTTTTAAATAAAATATCTGCATCTAAAATTCAGGTCCTTGCTGTTTCTGCTAAGCTCTTTCAATAATAAATAATACGTTCATTCAGAGTACACTGAAGTAAATGCAACCTAGAACTGCTGCATCCAGAGGAACAACTTCTGTTCGAACAGCTGGCACAGCAGGACTTATCCAAACTGTTCAGCAATGCTATGACTTACAGCACTAAACAATATACACACATTGCCCATCTTCACATCTTGTTGCAGCAATTCAGTCTCTGTACGTTCTGTAGGCAACATCAACCAGCACACATATTATATATTCCTGTTCTGACCTCTCTAGCATTCCCAAACACTGCCAATAGACAGTTCCTGCAATACCTTACTGCATTTGCTGCAGAGACATTTCAAACACATAGCCTGAAAACTGAATTCCAGAACCAGGAAGGGGGTATTTTCTGCATATCTGAATCTGCCAGAGTAGGAATTCAATGCTACCTGAAACTTCTGGCAAAAATGCTTTGCAGTGCTTCTATATAAAAAAGTCGCCCTTTAACTGTGGTTGCAAATCTGTTTACAAATAGCTGAAGACGTCACTATTAGATACCCAGGTTTAAATAAGGAAGAGAGAATAAAAAGAAAACAGGATGTTTCAAAGCTGAACTAAAGTGTGTGATGATAATATGAAACAAACCATGCATGAAAGTTTGTTTACTAAATAATATATTGCTATAGCATTGCGGTAACACTCTACAAAGTCTTACGATTTTTCTGCAGTGAGCTTTCATAAGGAGCACTACAAAATTTATCAGCTGTTGAGAAGCACTGACTCTAAGCTACATTTTCAGCAAAAAGGCCCCCCTGTATTAGCTATCCCTGTTCATGTTAAGCTCTCCTACCTGATGCACCCAGTTAAACAACTGTCATAAAACCACAGAGGATTTGGAAAGCCCTTTCTTCAGGAGGTGTGAGTAGGAAAGGGCTGTGAGAAAGAGAGACTTTTGCCTGCATCAGGAAAGATCCTCCACAGTCAAAGCTCAGTTTTTAGGGTCTTCTACGGCATCTTCCTCCTGCTGTACAGGAGAGATGAGCTGCAGAGGATTTTCACCATGAGGGTAGAAAAGCCTTTGAAAACGTCAAGAGGAGAGGCTACAGAAACTACATCTTTAGAGGTTTGAAGACTCAGAAAGGGCAAGACTGACCTGACGCAGTGTGGGCAATAACCCCACGTCATGCAGGAGGTTGGATTGAGCCCTCCAGAATTACTTTCTAATCAACATTTCTAGCATTAAAAGCTGTTTCATTTTGTTAACAAATGAGCTAATGAAGCTGACAGAGGGCCGTACTTTCTCTGTTCTTGACCTGTTTCCAGTGCACACATTACTGTTTGCAAATCTCATAGTAATGTCCCAGAAGATGCAGAATTAGCATTGTTCCCCTTTCTGACACCAACAGACTTGTCTAAAAACTGGCAAGTCAGAGCCTGTTGTACATAAAAATGGACTAAGTGACAACTACCGTGTGTAAATCCACATATTCACAGACCTTCAATATATGCATAAAGGCTTCTGTGTTGTGACTGAAACAACCTAAACACCAGGCAAACCTGAAGGGTCACAGGTACTCATAAATTGGGAAGAAGCACTCAGCAAAGTTTGAATTCATGGCTATAGAAAAGCAAAATATAATTGATGTAAACAAGATAAAATTACTTGTAATGTGGCTTGTTAGAGACTTCGGGTAGTTCAAAAAGAAGAAAAAAAGAAGAAGAAATAAAATACGAACTTATTGTCAAAACCAGACCTTTGATTTGCTGGAGCAGATGAGGATCAAAGTGTGGTGAAAAGCACAGCAGGAGGAAAAGCTAACATATCCCCCAAAATGAAGCAGTTTGTCTTAAAGAGAACCTTGTGCTAAAATGATTGTTTCTAATGAGGATATTCTAATCAGCTTAATTAAGAACTAATTTCCAGATATTTGCAGGAAGAAATCCAAAGGACTCTTACTCAAATCATCATTCTTTGCCCTCAGTAAAGGGAATTACCGTCTTTTCCAGCTCTGATTTGATGCACAGTGAGGGGGGTGTTGGCAAACTTATACTGCTACAGAATCTAAAAAGAAAGCTACAGTCCTCCTGGAGCCTGTGCCCATCACTATAGAGAGGAGGTAATCACAGACACTATACACCGAGGCACAGATAATAGTCTTATTTGCATGCAAACTGTAAAAAAGCACAAATAGATGTGGACATCATCCACTACCCCCTAAACACAAACACTGTCTTCTAATAGGAATTCACTAATGTTACTAGAATTATGCCTGCAGCAAACTCAGCACAAACTGATGAGGTGTAATAAAAATTGTGAATAATTAAGGAATTACGCCTACAGCAAATTCAGCACCTACTGACAAGGTGTAGTAAAAATTGTGAATAATTAAGTTAATATATGAATACACATTCACGCACTTAAGTAATGGAGAATCTTTTATTTGCTGACAAGTCCTGCATGAGAACTGAGTGAAAATAAAGACAAAAAGAATTTAAACATAAAATATTCTAATTTTATGTTATTGGAAATCGATGCTGCTCACTGGAGAGATTTCTGTTCACAGGAAGGAGACGGACTTGTTGGAATTTCTTACATCATTTACCTTCCCAGTGATAAGCATGTCACTCTGGCAGTCCAGTCTCACTTGCAATGCCAAACTTTCTGGTTTGTAACATTTATAACTACACCACAGCATCTCGCTTCCGTGATGTTTTAAAGGCATGACCATCAACACATTGCTCCAGCAATATGGTTGTCCCAGGTCCAAACAAACAATTCAAAACCTGGTATTGCACCCAGATACCTTTGCTCATAGACATCAGGGTTTTGCTGTTTGCAATTATGCTCATAGTCATCCTGCCTCTGTGTGTGACAGTGACGTGCAGACACCCGCCCGAGTGCAGAGGGAAATATTTTGCTGAAAAAAATGCTGACATCCCTAAAGAGCTCTCTCTATCAAATGTGTGCAACATTTTCTAACAGGTGAAGCTGCTTACAAACACATACAATTAAATGACTTGCTATTTCACATAGCTCTAAAGATTTTTCTGCTGGAAATGACATTGGCAATTGAGGAGCATTGAACAATGAAACTGAAACTTATTGTGTTGTCTTCCACTAGCAGTTCTGTCCTTTGAGCCATTAAATTTGACAAAACGAACAGGACCATTGGCAAAGCACAGAAAAGTAAAAGAGTAAGCATGATATGAAAAACACCTTTGTTCCGTAAGATATTCACCTATTTATATATTACACATGAGCATATACCCATCACAACCAGCACAGACTGAACTGGTTCATGTGACTGAGGCTCAAACTCCTGCTCAGCACATGCACCCCATTGCCTCCCGAGGTGCAGGATTGCTTCTGGTCACACATGCAAAGAAGCAGCATGAGAAGTCCAGCCTCTGGCATTAAAATATTCCTGAGAACCACAAACATCCTGCACTGCAAAGACGGCCAATGGTTATTACTGTCAAGCAGCTGAACAGTAACGTACATGCATTTTCAAGACAGACGTTTTTTCCTAACCAACACTGCTGTTGAATTTGTTGCAAAGTACTAAACAAGCATCACTGAATGATATCAATTCTGGGAATATATATTCTCCACTGATTGTTCCTTTCTTCCGAAACCTCCTTGGAGTGCTTATTCAACTAAGAACTCCCTGTGAGTGGAGAATAAATTATACTGAATTTAAATACCAATTTGTTTTGGCATTTTGTAAAAATTCTTGTTGAATTAATAAGCGGATCCTCCTAACATCCTAAAAAGTTCCTAAAGCACTTAGACTCATAAAGTATAAGGCATACAGGGACTGTCTATTTCTAAAGCAATAATTCCTTTCCAGATTTCAGCCAGCTTTCATGGTTGATTCAGCCCTCAGGCAAAAATCTTAGCAAGGTTCTCAGCTTGACTAACTATCCACAGCCAGCTGCGGTTAGATCCCAAGCCTTGGAAAAAAAAGGTAATATTAAGTCCCTATCAAAGCATTATCAATGCATTATTATGGCAGACAGTTTGGACTAATAAAACCAAAATAAGTAGTCAAATCTACCTCTACTGTTCATCCTACTTTTGAGGTAATGGAAATTTTGTCTTCTGTGAAGCCAGGACTTCCCTCTTACTATTTTAAGGAGTGAATTCAGCAGCTGCACAGCAATGTCCACCTGCAGACACCCACACAGACACATAACCACTGCCTGTAAGTGCCAGAACTTCAGAGAATAAAGAATAGATTTATATTTCAATGTTAGTTCAGTATTAGGAAAAAAGCCCATAATAATAACTCAAGCAGGTGCTAGAGGTGGGAATGTACTTCAGCCAACTGGCATTTTAAAGTAAAAAGAAAACTATATCTATAAACAGATCATTTACTGTGCAATGATCTATTTTTATGGATATCAACATCATAGGGAAACAACTCCAGTATCTTTTTTCACGGCCGTTCATTTTTAATTGCATGGACCACAAATACGTTTATTCATTTACATCACAGATGTAGGTGTGCATCAGGATGTGCAAGAGGTACTGCAAATATATTGAGCAGCTGCAGTGAACATTAGAAAAGCAATCCAACATATATGTCCCAAATCCACATTTGCAGTTTTGCAGAGGATAAAAATCAGCCTTAGTAAAAGGAATTTGATGCAGGTTCCTCACTCAATGCCAGAGCAACTGTTTCTCTTCTGGAAAACTGGAAGTGTTTTCCCTTATAAAATACACGTGAAAAATGGAAAATTAAGTAACTAAATGCAAATGGCAGGTTGATATAAATCAGTGGGAATATGAGCAGGAGCCCCGGGCAGGGACCGTGAGCTCTGTGTGCAGACACGTGTCACAAACCCCACAGGCAGCCTGGGTCTCAGAGCATCTCCCGCTGGGGCTGAGGCTTCGGACAACACCTGAACTTGGAATCTGGGCTGATGTTTTCAGACTTGCTGTTTATACCCAAGTGCTGCTCTGACACTAACCTGGACCCAACTGCCTGTGAGGGTGGGAAGGAGAGATGTACCCAGCCTGAGTGCTGAGCGGGGTCTTTGTGCCTCTAATGAGAACAGAGGGAGGTGCACAGGGTTGAGATGTTACCCCAAGGAGAAAGATTTATCTTGCTGACAGATATTTTTTCCCCAGCAGCCTTCCCCTCCTCTACTGTCTTGTTTTGACTCAGCACTAACTCCATTCTTCCAATTTATTTTTCTTTTCTTGGTTCCAATGAACCTACTCTTGCCTCCTATAGTTCTGGATTGTTTGGGTTTTGCAGGGTGGGATGTTTGTTTTTAAGTGTGAGTTCTCAATAACGTTGTTGGTTATAATCAGAGGTTAAGAAAGCAACTTCCAGTCTAATGGTCAGATTTCTGCTGGTGTAGCGAGTCTGAGCACCACTGAAAGTAATGATTTATATGATATGAGAATCTAGTTCTAAACCTTCCAGCTACTTTGAATTTTCCAGTATCATAAAATGTCACAATCTTTTTCCCTTGTCCTTCAGTTTTCCTTGACAGTGTTTTGAACTGATATTTCTGTGGAACATTTGAACTTTGATTGCTATCTCTTCAGCTCATAAATATGCACAGATCACAGCTAGCCAAACACATGCATGCTATGATTTTTCTTTTTTTTCAGGGGCTTGACAGTATAAGATGTGCAAATGAATTTTCAAACTCCAGACCTTCTTTATCCTAAATTCCTGGTAGCCTTCATTCCCAAAAAGATGTGTGAACTGTCATCATTTTCAAGGGCCTTGAAAATTTTTTGCCTTACTTGTATTTCAGCTGGTGACATCCAGCATCTCATTCAATCTCACCACAGCTGTACCCGACAGTTTCTTGTCAGCAGTTATTGCAAAATTCCACCACACAAGACAAAAGCGTTAGTTCTCCAAAGGACAAATCACATTGACACGGGATTGCAGAGCTTTTAGCATGCTCACCTCTATTGGCTACGCAATATTTACTTAGGCAGATACCTGCAAACGCTACTTTCAGGTCTCTGTACTTGAACTGAGTCATTGACTGACATATGCAAACACTGGACTCTTATTTTGTTTTGCTTTTTAAGGATGCTATCATCTTTGGAATCAACAGCGCACAGGTTGAAAACACATCAGTCAGGGATTCCTAGCTGTGCACTGCAGATAAAGAATACAGAGACATTTGATTTTCTGACACCTCAGGCAGCAATTTGGCCACACACACGGAAGACTAAACCCAACAATTACGGAAAAGGCAGAATGCAAAAAGTACTCCTTTGCTTATACCAAACAACATGGGACCTTCAGCAGTAACTAATTTGTCAGCAATTGCTTGGAGTACTGGGGCTTCTCTCTTTGTGGCATGCAGACACGGTGCTGGCAGTGCCACAACTCTGTAACAATAGCCAGTAAAAACACTGAAGAAAGCCATAAATTAGTGAATTCTTCAACAACAGCGGAACTGAGGAAGAAAATCAATGAGCTTCACAAAGTGAAATTAAAAAGCCTGTCTTTAACAGCTGAGAAACATGATGAGCTTTTAGGGGCTTCATTCCATGCAGGTTCAAAAGATTTGACTTTAATAAAAAAAAAGGCAATAAGGCAATCAGCATCATGGTAAGTGATAGCTTTTATCTTGGAACAGGTAAGAAAAATAGAGCTGGAAGTGTCTGTGTCCTGGTTTTGTTAAAAACAAGTTTATCTTTTAGTGACTTTGCCTGTCAGCTAAAGCCTTCATATTAGCTGCATTTTCCTGAAAAAGCCAGATACATGTTTTGGTAGACATAGCAATGGAATGTGAGGTCGTTGATAAGGATGGATGCACATCTCATGAAAGGGGCAACGAGAAACAGGTGACCAAAAACTGACCAACTGAGTCCTATTCATGTGATACTTCATATAAAAGTGGGAGATCACGAGGGTCTCAGCCTTTTTCCTTATGACCGACATTAGAAGAGCACCTTGTGAGTTGTCCCTGCGAACTGAGGCCAGTGACAGACTGAATCTAGTTCCAGTTGGCTGCAGAATCTGGTCCAGGACTTTGGGTGTTGGCCCTTCATCTGCTGGAGCAGTTGCCAGGACTTTCAAGGTTGGTTTTGTATATTTTGTATTATTTTCTCTATTTTTATTGGTAGCATTAGTAAAACATTTTTCATTTTTCCAGCTCTCTTCTCTCTGTCCTTCTTTCCTTCCCAATTGCCTGTCCTTAGAGGGAAGGGGGGAGAGAGGAGCTGAGCGGGGGAAGCAGGGGAGAGGGGGTTAACAATACATCTGCCATGGCTTATTGTCACCCTGCAATCAAAACCTCGACACTGTCACAATTAATACAACTGTGTCTCAAACTGTCAGTGCTAACTACAGTGGTGAGTCTGAAAACAATTCCTTTGTTACTTGATAAATGAAACTGACCTAAAATAAGAACTTTATTTAAAAAATGTGTCCAAGCTATTAATACAAATTTGTCTAGAATCTAAAAATGCTTAACTAGTAGGCCAAATACTGGTTTTGACTTCATTTTTCCAGTAGGTTTCAGTGGCATAATGAAGAAATTAAGAAAATAAATCTTTCCTTTCATACACGTCTGACTGAATATTGGAAAAGATTGATTGTCCTTTACGTAGCTTCTGGTGTCCGTGTGCCTGTATAGTGCAAAACTCTATTGCAGCTGCATCTCAAGAGAGACTGAAGCCACTGAGCTTGTGTAGCCTCTGCCATTGGACTTCTCTTGGAAATTCCTTTAAATCAGGGTAAAGCCTTTCATGGCAATGTGTAACGTGATTTATCAGCTAAATCTTGGATTATACAGGCTTAGCCAAGTTCTTCCCTATACCAACCTCCTCAAGTGTTGATTCAAAAAGCATTTGCAGTGGAGATGCTGAGGTCCTGCTGGGTTGGAGGTGTTCTTTGCTTTCTGTGGGGCAGCCCAGGCTGGCTCGGGCACTGAGCTGGCTCCTACACCAGACTGAAATTTCCCTGTTCAGTGCCCTGCAGCTGAGCTGGTCACATACATAAGTGAGTGTCTGTGGTGTAAGACAAAAGGCAAGGGTGAAAAGGAGAGCGTGCTGCAGCATGTTAGTACTGTGTGAATCGGGGCTTGCTTGAAAAAGCCACCACGGGGTGTGATGAGAAAAAGCCGGTATTTGAGCAGTGAGAACTCCACGTGATGCACTTGAGCAATGAGCCCAGAGTCCCCAGTCACACACTAATGTGAGCTTTTCCTTCAGGGAAAGAATCAAATAGGGAAACAACACTGCTTAAAGTATGCTTTTGTCATCCGGAAACACTTAAGCTGCATGAATAAAATTGCTTTTGGTATGCCAAGGGCATGAATAACTCCACATACTGAAAAACAAGTCCTGTAAGTTTGGATTATTACCAGTGTCAAGACAGCAGGCTCCCCTAACGATTTGCAGTGGAGTTTTACAGAACAAGAGAGGAAGAAACGTCCAGAAGAAAATGGGTCAGATACACACTGAAAAAAAGAATAAGAATCAGGGATCCCATAAGCTGTATCCGAACAGCCCCGAATTTGGGGACAGAATCTGTGTAAGCACAAATGTCACTTTTCTTACCCTCAACAAAACCTGACAGACTTCCCACGTTGCTTGAAAGGACGCTTGGCTTGTCCAGCAGCTTTAAGTGCGGTGCCGTAAATGCTGCAGACGATGCTTCAGATGTCTAAAGCTTGATTTCTGTCAATAGAAAAGTGCTTTCTCCTGTTAAGCAGGGCAGGTCTCTGACCTGGGAAAGTCCTTAATCCTGATAGTGACAGTTCTTTCAACTGCCTGGGTCAGGCTTAAAATAGTATTTCTGTGAAGAAGAGAGTTTGATGGATGAAAACAAGGCTGCTCCTCACTTTGTTGTGCCTGGTGAGCTTTTGTTTTAGTTTGTTTAAAACACAGAAACAACCTCCTAGCCTAGAGCTACTTGTCTCTCCTACATGAAGCAGTGTAAGGGCTTGGCCCATTGCTGTAAAAATAAATTGGGTGCATGTATTTTGTGCTCCACGTGACACATTATTTTGTATGCAGACCTAGAGCACTTAGGAGATTCAGGGTTATTCCATAGCCTGGTGAGGGAAAGAGCTGGGCAAGGCAAAGGAAGAACAAAAATGGTTCTGTAGAAAATACAGGTGAAGAACTGTCTGTCCGTCCATCTGCCACAACATGGACACCTCAGATGGGCACCATTTAAGCTATTTTCTCTGCGTACTTCCCACTCTGCTTGTTCTAGCCTTTCATCCCTGCATGGAGTTGATCCGCCTTCTCCTGAACATCTAAAGGATGTTTAATGGTTGTTGGAGACTAGTTTGATTGTTTCTTGTGCCACAGTCTCCCTACGCAGCCCTCAGCAAGTCAGGGCTCAGCCTCTTTATCCTGCCATTCTGCCCCCATGCACTATGCAGAGCATTGTCCTGCACCTGACAGGGCTCTGGCGTGACAGACACCTCGGCAAGCGATCTGCTGCGTGTGGCTCAGGTGTCATTCAGTCATGAGCTGCCTTCAGGTCCCGTGTCCCAGGCGAAACCTCCTTCTGTGGGCTGTGGTGTGAGCCCAGGCTGAGGCTTTGGGCTGAGGTCTAGCTGAAGCCGTTGGCTTACCACCTCCTCTGCTATTAGGATGCTTAATTTGCAGTGGCTTGTCTCAACCCTGAGCTATAGATCTTCATCTTACCACATGACAATTATGCAGGGACTTTGGCAGCTCAGTGTTTCCCATGTTCCCATATTTTCATTTTGTAACTGTAGAAAACTTATGATCCTATTAGCAAGTTGTTCTTTGTTTGTGTTTTTTTGTCTAGAAGTTATGGCCTTTTGATGGATGTGTTATGTACATGCTGACTGATTAAATATGACAGGAAATGAAAATATATTCAGTAATACAGTCTTGGGATGTCAGCCAAAGTGTTCATGAATAAACCCAAAGAATGACGGAGAACATAAGGGACGCAAGGGCTATGCTGTAGCCTGCAGCAGGGTCTGTGGTTCAAAGACTGCCAAGTTCAAAGAGTCCCACCAAAGGGTTCTAGTGCAGTCAGACCTACCAGGGCTTGGCTTGTTTGGTACTACACTTGTGATGAAAACTCCCTCCTGCGTGTTTCTCGAAAACAGCCTGATTTCTGACTTTTTCGTTGCTTGTTTGGGCTTTTTTGACCTTAGCAAATGATAGCATAGAAACAAAGGCATGAAGACGCTGGTGAGCGCCAGCAGCCATTGCAGGGGTGAGGCTCCCTGCTCAGCTCCAGCCTCTGCCGGGGGGCAGCCAGTCCCATCGGTTCCAATTTCCCAGAAGCTTTTTATGGTATTAAAGGTGTAGTTGTGCTGAACTTAGTTGTGCTGAACTGTCTTATAATAAAAGCAACTTGTTCAATTAAATCCTCTGTCTTCCTGGATCAAAGTCGTTGCGGGATTGTTGCTGAAGCCTGTTTACTAACCCTGAGTTGACTCAAAGTGTATAAATCCAACAAGACCTGTTCTACCATGGAAACTAAAAGGGAGGCATTAACACTTTCACTGTCAGTCCATAGGTGATTTCAGTCTTTTTTCCTTTCTTACAAGTATGGTGAGATTCAAACACAGGAAAATATGATGACAAATAGTAGTCTAAGATCAGGATCAGGAATGTCTTTAATGGCTTGCAGAATCTTACCATGTGTGTCCTTCACCCCTTTCCATGACTGGCAGTCTGCAGAAATCTTGAAAACCTTTGTAAGTGGTTTAAATCTTCCCACAGCACTGTTTTACATTTTAGTTCAACAGGTCGCAATTTTGCAAACCTGTTAAGTGCACGCTGTGCATTGAGAATGATTCCAAAGTTCCCTGATAGGGATTTATATGCAGGAGTAGCCCCCTTTCCCATTGAAAAGCACTCACCGGCTGAGGAAAAAAACATTGTGCTCTCTGCATTTCAATGTTATAGTTTGGAATAGGCAAAGCTTCTAGCTCAAAAAAAAAAATATGTATATATATACACACATATATATGTGTGTGTGTGTATATATATATATATATGTATGTATATATATATATATATATCTATCTCCTTGAAGGGAAGGGGAAAAAAGCTTTAGTCCTCAAGTTACAATAGCAAGTGTGGACTCTTCCCATCCTATTTAATTGAGAGACAGCACATTCACTGCCAGTGACCTTGATTTTATTTTGATAGACCGATATGCCAATATTTTCAGGTGTGCTCCTCTGTGCATCTCCCAACCATTGCACCCTCCCACTGCCCAAAGAGCTGCTGGTTTTCACAGGTTTTCCCCCCTCCCCTCTCTTTGCAATCTAGTTACCTCAGCCCATTGCCAGTGTGGAACAAAGCTCAGTCAAGGCTCAAACGTAGCGGAAAGAGGAGAAAAGTCATAAAGGGAAAGTTAATGGCCCAGCAATCCCTATTGGGAACACTAATGAAATGGGCTTCGTTATTTCTGCCATATCAATCACATCTTGCTCAGGGAATCTTTGATGGTTTCCTTGCTGCTGCTCTTCCTGGGGAAGGATCCAGGTGAAGAATCCCCTCAAAGTACATCAGCCTGGCAGGGGGCTTGTTACCAGGGACAACCTGCGATATTTATCCTCATGTCACCTCAGAGTTCTCATCTCTGCTTGTTCAGCAAAGTAACTCCATCAGCATCAATGTCTTTCAAAGCAGCCGTTCATTTTAAATTAATCGACCCTTGAGCGCTGACAATTTATTTTGGGTACAGCCAGCTGGTCAAAACACTGTTATAGAACAAAAGGTTACTGTTAGGAGTTATATAATAATATTTTAGAATACAGAGTTTTGACTGATATTCTTCCTAGGGGTTTTATTTTATGGTTGGTTTTCATTTGAAGTAGCTTCTAGACCAATTGCAAAGATCTCTTTATAAAATTTGTGGGATCTATTTACACTTAAATCTGTTAATGAGGATCAATGGATGCTAACATATTAGGAATGTAGTTCTTGAATATAAACGTATATTTGTTAATGCTATGCATGTTTTAACTCAAGTAAAAAATAAAATCTGAAAAAGACTCAATTTTACAAGGTAATGCAAATGTTGTGTAATCCAAGTTGTAAATTTTACATCAAAGATTAATTCTTTATGTTTGTAGGCATACTGTGATAGAATGCCTAAAATTTTGTGAATAGTGATACATCTTTAACATATCAAGGTACTTGTGGTTATTTTGAGTATTGTGGTTAGATAAAGACAGTAGTTTAGAATTGTTTTCTGCTGTATCTTTCTTGGCATTAGCATGCTGAAACAGTCAAACCATAAATGTATGTTTTCAATAGAATTCAACAAGCTTGGGGGAAAAATAAGATCCTTTCTAGACTAGTTCCTCCTGGTTTATTTCTATCTATTTGCATTAGTTACAGTATTTTGGTTTAGATGTTTAAATACAGTTCTGTGCTTGTAGAACTTGATGAGATTCATATTACAAGTTTTTTATTTGACTTCCACTCTGAAGCCCTAATATTTGCAGAGATGAGTATATACAAATATTTGACTACTAGCTTCGCTTTTGGGGCATGCAATTGGGTTTTGGGTTGAAAAATGTCTGTTCCTGATTTCTTCATGTAACAAGGAGTGTGAAATCTTCTGCTAAGTCATTTGATGACTGTGGAGTCTTAGGGCTGTACTGTTCATTGTTGTGCCTGTTGGGTAATGATTGACACAAATACAAATTAACATGCTATTGTTCTAAACTGGTAATTTTATACTCCTACAATTGACTATACAGAGTAGAAAAAGAAAGGGGGAAATTTGTTTCCTAATATATTGCAGCTGACATTTGACTGGTCCAAGAGCAAAGAGGAAAGGTTATTGTTAATGATCCTTCTGCTGAGAAAATGTAACCTGGGGATTTGAAAGAATGTTTGATGCACATATTCCTTGCAATTTCCCTCTACTGCGTTGCAGTTCATGCAGCAGACTGAGCATTATAAAGCAGCTGTAAAATTCACACTGTGAAGAAGTATATCTGATATGTCTTAATGACTTCTAGATCAAATTTTCTCAAATTACAAATAAATAATATTTTTCTAGCTGAAAAGCATACACAGTCAAGAGAAGATCTGGGTGTCCTACTACTTATGTCTCCAGGGCATCACCCTAATGAACATAGCTGAGGACAATTCAGTGTGGTACCTGCTGGGGCCGCTTTCCCATGGGGCTGGCTTAGAAATGCTGGTGTGATTGTAACCACAAGCTTGGTCCCTGTCAGGAGAAACCCTGTGTGTTTCCTAAGCTGGAAAATACCATTACAGCTTTCGCTGACTTTAGGTGACCTGTGCTGTCCTCTACCGGACTGCTGGCTCACTCTATGAAGCTCTGTTCCTCCATCATGGGAAAGTCTGGGTGCAAAATCTGGGTAAGAACATATAGGAACATGTAGGGGAATCACAGATCTTACCCTGCATAGAGCCGTCGTGCCAGTCACTAATAGTTTATCAACCCAGTGTCTCCCTGTAGTTTTCTTTTTATTGCTGCCACTGCTAAATGACTTACTGTTACCAAGTGAAGATGACTCACATTTATACCATAGAGAAATTTGTAATGTACTTATGAATAGGGAACAATATTTGGAGTCTAGGTGCGTAGAAGGACACAGGAGAAAATAACAGTAGATTGCCTGTTGCCACTGTGACTGTAGTAAGTCTTGTTTAAAAAGATTGAGAGGATAGATTTAGTAATATAAACTGCTGAAATACAATGTTTAGAGTGGCAAGTCATCAAGAAAATTAGGAAATATTTTTAGCCATTACAAGGGCACTGCATTTAGTGTATTATATTTTGAGACTCTCAGTAAGCCAGGCACACAGTACCTTATATTTCCTGACATTTTCATTATTTGAATCTGGTAGTGGGCATAAATACTATTGCAGAATAACAAACCAAAACCCAAAGAAACCAACTCAATCTACCGTTGAGTTTTATGAAGTAATATTTATGCGTATATGAGGGCAATAATGACACGCTGTTTTACTATAATTGAGTCATAACTTTCTGGGAGCCCAAACAAATAGCTGTTTGGCTGGTGATGGTGTTTCAGCAGTAGTGGAGGGGCCACCCCAGAGGACCACAAAAAGGGAACCCCTCAAGCACTTGTGACCATTCCAAGTGCAAGACAAGGGATGAGGTAGCAAAGCCGGCAGGAGATGGGCTGGCCGCATGTGCTGTTCTGCAGCCCTTTTAAATCCAAATCCCATGGTTGTCATTGGGAGGATATTGTATTTCTTGTGCTTCTGTGATGTGTCTGGCTACGTGAGAAAAAGAAATACATGGAATGAAATTCAGATTGCCATTAACTTCTTTAAAGTTTAATGCAATAGGAAGTGTACCAACAAGAGCAAATTATAAAAATCACCCATCCCTGACTTTGATGGATGTTCCCCTCACAAACTCACCACATACTGTTTTATGAACTAGATTATTTGCCTAAGTCATCAACACATGATTGATTAGAGAAGCAAAATGAGTACATAATCACTTCTATGTATCTTGCTTACAACAAATAAGAAAGTTTTGTATGAAAATTTATTAAAAGCTGATTAGATTAAAATAAATTGTGTAGTCGCAGCCCTGACAAATGTTTCTTTTGTATCGAAATACTCTATGGTTAAATGGTGTCAGCCGAACAGCCAGCTGAAGTCTGGAAGCTGCAGCAAATACGAAGCCAGAGCTGTCAAAACAAGCCACCAGAATGCTGAAACAGGAATTATTTACTGTATGAGTGACTGGGAGACAATAAGTAAATTCCATTTGCATGTCCATTCCATGCCAAATACTGATGACATCAATAAAAGAATTATTCCTTTGAGAAGTAAGGAAAAGTTCTTTATTGCAGAGTTTTTTAATAAATGAGACAGACAGGACTAGTGGGGTGGAAAAAAAATCCTAAATCATAATTTTTCAGAGCTTTGAACTGACAGGAACTTTTTAAATGTAGACATCCCCTTTACAATATAAATTTCAAGTTTGATGCGTATATGCATATATTTTATTAGAATGTCTAGTAACATGGAACCTAAATAAAATGTTTAATCTCAAATCTAGGAGTGAATCTGGGGCGCATTTGTTCCTCTGTCCCAAAGGTTTTGAGGTATGCATTTGATCCCCAAAAGCAGAACAAGTATTGAAGTGATATAATGTAACTTGTCAATCTTAAAAGGAAAATGTGGTCATACTAAGCAAAAGAGATTAAACACTATGAAAAATGGAACTATATTGAGGAGACATAGATTTTAAGAAAAATATTCTCCCAAGGTATCCAAAACTGATTAAACTTAATCTATAACCAGTCCTGAGTAAGAGTGTAAAATTGACTCTTGAACATTATATGAATAAAAAGTATCTTTGGGCAAAGTCCTGTCTTATATAAAGTCTTATAAACTACTCAATTAAGTTTCAAAGATCAGTCTTTCTCCCTCCTCTCTCTCAAATTATGAATGATGGGAAAATGGATAAGAGAAAGTCCTTATTCTTTAGCTAGAGAGGAAAGATTGCCTTACTTATTATATTACTTAGCATGTTGATGGGCACAATGTAATGTAATAGGTGATGTGATTTCTCTTCCACCTTCTAGTGTGTGAGAAAATGAGTCACATATTCTCAAATTACACCCAACTAACACAGTCATCTCCAAAAGGAACTTGCCATTGGTGTCTGATGCCTAGATATCTCCACTGTCGCAGAAAAACATCTCGTTGTAGCAGCTCCATCTCATTCAAATGAGCTGCAGTCATGGAAGTGAGCAGGATTTGAGCCACTACAGAAATAGGACATGGCATATGTATTTCAGGTTGTTTTTTACTAATGGTGACTGAGACAGCATGTAAACAATCCCAAAAGCGTAAAGTGTTAATGACTGATGTACACAGGTTGCCGAAATTGTATGAGCACGTCTTTCAAACTAAAATGAAATCACTTTATTTTAAATAAAAGGGATCATTTAACTTTAGTAGACCTTTTCCTATGTAGCGTGATGGTGGGTTTTTTTAGCAATATCAATAAATTTGTGAACTTTGCTGATAATACATTATGGATGTCCTATTTTCTATGAGCCTATTTTCATAAGAAAAAAATACAATAATATGTAGCAAGAACTTAAGTTTTAATTGCATAGGTTTATTTGTTAGCTTCAGATGCAGAATGATTTCTCAGCTTGTAATTAAACTTACAGGGACCGAGGGCTACTTACTTAAATGGCTTAAAATTAAGCATGTGCATTTGTTGATTGATCGACTTGTTAACAACCAGAATACTGTTTAAAACCACCTATCTGGCTGCATTCTTTGCACAGGACAGAAGATGAAACAATACATGTAAAGATGCTATGGCCAGGGTGTGTTAAACCCCTATTTATCATAAGGAAATTATCAACTGAAGTATTGTTTTAAAATAATTTCTAAATATTTTTTCTTTTAATAGGGGAGAAAAACCCACAAAGCTTTATTTGCTACAGTTCTTGAAATGTCTACCCATTATCCATTATAAAGAATTCAGACCGGTTTCATACAAAATACAGGTTTATTAATGTCTAAATGCTGCAGATTGACACGGCACATCATTAAAGCCCAGACATAGTCATTTCCCTGTGCTACATTGTTTGTGATTATTAATATTTTTAGCACTATGAAGACACAGGAGATGTGCCACCACTGCACGCATTTCTAAGCCTTGTGATGGATTAAAAAAGGGATGCCTGGATACAAAGGCTAATAATATCATGCTGGCCTTTTTTTTAAAGCAGTCTTCTTTCAGCATTCAGGGAGATTTTGCTATTGTTCCACTGAGCGTGTGCTAATTAAACTGATGGGAGGACTGAGAGCTAATTGATGGCAGGACAGGTCTGCAGAAGTACTGATCTAAAGGCAGTAATATTACATTTGCTTTTGAACTCTAAAGTTTTAAATTATGATGTGTGCAGATTCAGGAGACTGTATACTGAACTGGAACCTAATTCACAGAAATTCATCACTGAGGCTCTGGGTGTGTTCCACATTCATCTAGTGGTTTCCAGCAGAGCAGAGAGGACAGAACACATGGAGTGATATCTTCTTTGCAGACAACCAAACGCAGCAAAATGAGTATGGCCAGTGAAATACGCAAAGCTGTCACCTCTGGGTGCAATGCGAATTTTGCAACTGTGTGTCCTGGACCAGATGATTGGCCAGGGAAATTTCTTTTGGACTCAAGTAGAAGGGGCAGGTACATTTGTGTTGGACATATCACGCTACCACTCACATGCAACCTATGAAGCTAATGATGTTGGGTAACAAGGCTTTCCCACTGCACAGTGGAGCAAAATACAAATGGATATATAGGACATATACTGCTGTGACTGGGGACAACATGGTGCTGACAATGGGAGAAATCCTTGTAAAGAAGGACTTTAGTGGCACAGCTGATGCTACTCCTCAGCGCAGAACAGATTTCAGTTCTAGGTTGGTTTAGGTTAAGCAAGGCATTTACAGTGAGGTTTGTGACTGTGATAGAAATGTCTTCTAGACTAAATTAAGTAGGCAGAAGTGTTACCTCCTGTGCTGGTGTGCACAGAAAATGTCCCTGCATGGCGACTGTGTGTACCTTCTGCCAACTTGCCTAAATACCCTTTCTATTTTCAATTTTGCTTGAGGACGGATGTCTTCAATATGAAGGTGCAGATTTTTATCACCAACCGACATGAGAATTCTGGTTCAGTGCTTGGCTCAGAGAGCTCTACTTTGGTGCTAAAATGGGTTTATAATTATTATTGACTGACTTGTCCTTTTCAATACTTAGTCCCATTGTATTTTGCTGACCAAGGCAGATGCTTTAACCATGCTCTTATCTGTGATGCTTTCTACAGATGTCTCTTGAGTTTTCTGTATTCTCTCCTGCTTGCAGAAGAATCTTTGGTTACAGAAGTTTCATGCATAAAATGCATAACCTTGCTTGAAATGGGTATTCTGTAATGGAGAGAAAACAGAGCCATGTGGCACTTCCAGTGGAATTTAGTCGCACAACCTTTTGCACCAGTTGCATTTTGCAGAGTTTAGAAAGTGACTGAATATACGTTCGTTCTTCTAAGCTTTGCATGTTAGCCTTCCAAATAACCCCTTGTTTATTGCTGCATTTTAAATGCAATTAAACAATTACATTAAACTTCATAATGGGAATTATTTATTCCCACTTGCAGAGAGGCTTGCAGGGCTATATTATCAGGTGGATAATTCCACTTCACTGCTGTAGTTCTGCAGTTGTGAATTCAGTGGACTTCTGTTGTTTTTCTACTAGCTGGAAACATGTACCCTCCCATAATGGTAGATATATATATATTTAATGATAAGTTACTGTTGTGGCATGATAATTTCTTTTTAACTGAATGATGTTGACTTACCATATGATTGTGTCACACTCCTATTGTAATGGGAAATGACAAGCATGCTCTAAAACCACATTCCAAGAACCTTGTTTGAGAGGAAATGCACCAAGTAGATTTTGGCTAGCCCATATTTGGACAGAGAGAATAAATGGTTCCACAGAACTGGTAGTAGCTACTTCCCAATTTTGTTTGGGTAAAAACAAAGCGAGTGAGAATGAGGGAAAGCCAGAAAGAGTGTAGTGGGATAAATCATGTGCTGTTTCAGGTTTCCATCCAGCTGCCAGCCATGCAGAAAACCCTCTGTGTCACTGTGTGAGACCCCCCAGCATCCTCACAGGAGTTGTTTGCTTCTAGCAATTTATGACGTTTGGAGATCTGAAGGTCCTTGACTTAAGGAGAGCTTTCCAAGAAGAGTTTTGTGTGAACTCAGAGATTCCTGTTAAGCTTCTTGCTGTTTTACTTCTAATGGACCATTTAGCTGGTATTTCAGAGAAACCCAGAGTAGTTAGGCATCTGGCACCCATTGGCTTTCCACCTTAGTTATTATATTGGTTAATCCAGATCATTTACATCAGCATTGCAAAAGCAATAAGCTCCCCAACTCGACAAGTTACACCGCTGTCAGTGTTTATTGACTGGTTGACAACTGCAGAACTGTTATCTATCATGATTCCAACTGCTCAGCAGGTAGTAAACATTCTCTTTAGTATAACATATTGAACAAAATTTGTATGCAAGTCTATTAGCAAAGCTTGTAAACACTTGACTAAACTATGTGGCTCAATTAGCAAAGAATAATGGAGCAATAAGTAAAGTGTGTGCAATTTTATCAACTCTTTGCAGCTCAGCGAAATCTACAGCTTTATCAGGAAAGCATAAAGAACAATTCTCAATGTATCTCACTGGATACTTGCATATTGCCTTTGACTAAATCATGAAGGTATGTCAGAAAATCAGAAAAAATAATTAACAGCTTCAGCATGAAATGCAGCACAGCCAGGTGCATATATTCATTAATTAGCAAACATGTACTACTTGGTTAATTAAGAACATAAAACCATAACATCTGAAGTGTGCTACTAAGTTATTGAAATAGCAAGGTTGATCACTAACATATAGTACTCAAACAGTTCTTTCATGGAAAGTATATCTGTAGCACAACTTTTTAATTATGTAAATATGGGCACATTTAAAATACTGCCCTATAGTCGGCATGTGAAATGAGCCAGGATGAGTCCTGCCCCAGACAGAGGTGCCGACAGGTACTGAGGGCTGGGATCTGAGATGAAACAGGGCCATCCGAGACTGCGAAGCAGGAGGTACCACTACTTTGGGCATCCAATAAATGTGGTATAGTGTGCTATTTCTGTACTTTCTGCATGACACACACTTGTACCTGTGGTGTATCATCTCTCCTGTAACAATAGCGAGAGAACTTACCTGTTGTCTTTAAGAATGATTATATACAACATTAGCTGCTCTTTGTTGATGCTATCTGTGTAGGCTTCTATAACAGATGTTCTGCAAGCACTGTGTTTTTCTGCCTGATGGAAAGAGATTATGAGGGATAGGGTGAGATTAAAAAGAATATTTGAAATGCCTAAACCTTGTTCTCTTTGAAGAGATGTCTTCGTGCCTTTGAAGTTTACAAGGGTCTTAATGCAAAGCAATGTCTTTTCACATAAAATCAGATTCTTTAATGGAACTTTAAATCTAGAGAATCTGTGAGAGTTAAAGGCTTTTGTATAAAGTGGTATTATTTTGGTTTTGATGTCCTTCCTTTAAAAAGTAATTTTTTTAAAAACTGTGTACTGCTCAAGAACACATGAAGTTGATCAATAGTCTCTCCTGGGGTGCATAAAGCCTCTAAAATTGATCTAACAGCTCCACAAGGTGATTATGGGTAGGGGGGGTCGATACCGTATCTTGCCAACTAATCTTAAACTGTGGAGTTAAAGAGCTCACACTTCAGACTCAATGTATGTTCATTCACATGGACACATTTTGATCACAATCATTTTTCTGAAGTACCATTTTTGTGCCTTTAGGAGAAGATGTCAAGCAAAGACAAGTGAAATAACAGTGAAACTGTTAATGGTGTGGTCAGTTAAAATTACAACCATCTTATAAGTAGAACACATGCTAGCTTTGGGATGGTTCAGCAGTTACTCCGTTCTGGCCCTTCACTACACGTGTGTACTGGTGAGCTGTCAAAACAGCTGGGCTGCCCTCAGCCTGGCACAGGAGCAGCCAAACAGCCCTTATGACTGTAGTCTTAGTCTCTTCTTTCAGCTACCGAAGGCAGTCAGCACATTTCTAGCATGGCATTTCATGTGGAAATAAAGTAGAGAAATAGAAAGAGTGTAATATTCAGGCTTCATTCACTCCCCCTGGACTTATAGTGAAAGCTATTTTCAGTGATCCCATCAATAAGGAAATTAGAAGCATTGCTTGCTGCTTTTACCTAACACAGGAGTGAATTTAACTCCTAGTTGTTCATCAATTGGACTGTCAGGTAACAAATTTTACGTATTTGTCCAGTGCACATTCCCATTTTGTTTAACTATATGGCACATTCACATGTGTACCTTTCAGTTATTCAAGCTTTTGCTCAGCAAAATCAAGTCTGACTATATCCATACAGAGCAGGGATCTGTCACGCTGCATTAGGCGACTGTATTTTTTATGATAAAGAGAACAAGATTCCTTACGGACACAATAAACTGCAAGAGAGACCTCTAGAGCACTATGCATCTTCGGGCTAGCAGGCTTTTTTCATCATGAAGCCATTATGTATGGCATTAACTACAGCATACGAATGGATACCACAGATTATAGCCATAGGAGGTACTGAGAATGTGCCCCCTCTTACATTGTTTGTAGAAATGCACTCATGTTGTGACGATTTATGTTTTCATTACAGAACAATTCCCATAATAACAGGCATTGAATATGTATGCTTAATGTTGAGTACAGGGAAAAAAAATAGAACTACTCTTTGAGTAATAAGTTTTGATTGAATGAATGGCTACTTTATAGACTTTCATTACTATGATTTGGTCTGAGGGAAACAGCAGCTTGTCAGAATTTTTCCAATGGAAAATTTAATCAACAGAAAATGATGCATTAGGAGAATGAAAAGGCTATCAACACCACTCTGCCGGAACCCCACAGCTTTGCCTGCCTATCTCATCCTTTGACATCTTGAGTTTTCAGGGTTCTGCCCCCTGTTTCCTTGGGCTGCTGGTGGGATTATTTTGGTATCTGTGCTGGGAGGTTTCCCAGAGCCCACAAAAGCTCTCAAAAGCTTTTTCACCATCATGTAGATTGTCATGGTCAGTCTCCTCCAAGGTGTGAAATTGGCTCCTAAGTGAACAGCACTGTCCTCCACGAGCTTCTGCTAAACCATACTGAACTTGAAGGCCGTCCAAAGTCAAGCTGGTTCTATGCACATGGTAAGGGTGTGAAGCACATTTAGTTGCTTTCTTTGCCCAGTGGCACTTGGCTGTGCTTAGTCTGTATTTATGCTGCTGATGTGTTGGACAGAAGTGGTTTTACTAGGAAATTCATCAGCACAATGTCATTTTCAGTAGAGATGTGACTTTGAAATAGTATTGAAACATCACCATAACTCCATAATCTTCTAGCTCTATCACTACAATTTAAAATTTTTCCAGTAATAATATGGAATACCAGTCAAGGTCTGTTTTCCTCATGCAGTGTTTTGATCAATAGTGGCTTGCTTTATTGTTAAAGATACCTGATTGTAAGGTGGGATTTTGAGGATCACATTTCAGAACTCTGAAACAACCCTCTCTTCCTCCTCTCCTCTTCCTTTCTTTACAGAAAGGAGAAATCACAAAGCTAAATCAGATCCTTCATCCTTTCATTTCCTGTGGTTTGAGCACAGTGGAAACAGGGAAACATGTTTAAAGAAAGATTAAATTCAAACCATAGTGAGTAACTGGTATTCCCCCAGCTAAAAGAGGCCTTGTAATATGAATAGGTAGGACATGTGAGTGATTCCTACACACATGCCAGTTTTTCATCTTTTCTGTTGTAGAATTCTACTGTTGTTTTATTCTGCCTGTTCTCTCTGTATTTCATCCCAGACTCAATCATCTCTGTTTCAACTTTTTTCTAGGATTTTCTTCTTTTTCCCCCGGTGTCTCTTCTGGTTGAAAACCCTAATTTGAGTTCAATCTTTTTACCCACAATATTAAAGCGTTTCAAAGGAATCCAACCACATCTGACCCCAATCCTAAGTTTTTGTAGCAAGTTTGCTGGTAGCTTATCTTCCATTCAAGTTGCTAAATGTCTTCTTTTCCCTTATGTTATACTTGCATTTTTTTTTTTCAATTATCCATTAGTTTCAGTAGTTCTGTGATTTAAAGATGAGCAGTAACAACTTCAGCCAGCATGATGTATTAAATTATTTGTTCTGCACTCCTAATCAGGAGACTGCTAGTCTACAAACTCAGAAGAAATGTACAAATCGTATGTATAACTAAGGCTTGGAAGTTTAGGCTTAGAGGGCTTTTGATCTCAGAACTACGGATCTGAATACACGATAATATAGGGTCATACTGAGAAATTTACCACTCTTTGGATTCACATGCCACAGAATCTACAACAAACCTGGTTGTAACAGCACGCTCAAAACAACAGCTATAGACCTACAGGTATTACAGGATCCTCATGGTTTTCATCCAGATTCAGCATTCTCTTTTTGCCCAATAGCTTCTCCCATTACTTGAACTCATAGTTGGCTTCACTCTGTTTATATTAATCATGAATTGTACACAGTTCCCACTGCAGCAAAGCAACACAGTCAAATGCATTGTAAATAAAAATCTAGTTTAGGTGGCATGTTTTTCCATCTTGGTGTATGTCACACAAAATGTATTGTTGTGACTTGCAAGTATAAATTCAGCACTTCATATATATTTCTAATAAGGCCTGTGTCATCCCAGGATAAGTAGAATGAGACATGAGTATGTCTTAGCTTGAATTCTGTTTGGCTGCCTAAAATATTCTGTAATACAAAATCTTTCTTGTCTCTGGCAAGAAACCTTAATCAAGGAGACATGCAAATCTGGTCACTGACTTCAGGAAAGCCTCGACGTTGGGTATCATTCTAAGCACAAAGGGCAGCTTCTTGGCTGATATAAACTGAAGCTGCTCAGCTGAAATAAAATATTTAAGACACTCATTATGTAGTTGCTCACCTGTGGGGTACATGACCCTCTCAATCACTGCCTTTCTTTATTTGCTTCTCTGATTCAAACAGCGGGTGTGATCCTGCATACTCACAGTTGGAGCTGAGCTATTCGTGCTCCTCTTGCATATGTATCAGTGAATGATTCTGCATATTTGCTTTCAGCTACAGACTCTCCTAACTGTCATGGAAAAATTGTACTGTACTCTAGTTGTACTGTTCTATAAAGAAGTCAGTTATTTTATTGACTCCCACTTTTCATGGAAATTGCATATAAAGTCTAAATAAAATAATGTTTGCTAGTAAGACTCAAAACTTGTAACTAGGCCAAATACAGAAAAAATCTGCAGTTTGCTCATTAACAGTTTTATCTTCTTGTTGATCTGAGGGATACAAACTCATTTCTTCATAAGTTTTTTGATAAGTCCCTGTAAGATTTTACTAACCTTTTGGGTACATCAGTCTGATACTGATGACAGAGGAATTGTATGTTCCAGTGGGATATGTGCAAATCCGGTTCAAATCTCTCCAGGCAGGAAAGGAACTGAACGTACCACATTGCAAATAAATATCTTAATCAAGGGCCTCTAAGCCTTTCTTCTGTGACTCTGTTATATCATTTCAAGAAAAATCCTGAAAGATCTCTTTTGCCGTTCATTTTGGAACACAACTAAATTTCCAGATTCATGTTGTTGACAAGAAGTCTCTCTTGTTTTCCAGCCACTTCTTGCAACCACAGTACAAGCAGTACTTTCCCAATCAATACATTTATTTTCAAGAGCAGCTTTGACATTCAGAGCTAGGTGAAACAGAACTATACTGTAGCACTCCCCAAGACACCCCTATCAAGTTAAGATTTAGGCAAGAGATCAGGAGGTGTGTATGACTGTTGCTAAATTTAAATTTTATCTTTCGAGGTCTCTTCCAATCCCTAACATTCTGTGATTCTGTGTGCCTAAACAAGGAACCACATTTGTGGTGCCATGGTCAAAATTTTCACATTAACAAACTGAAGGCATGTGAAAATGGGAATGATGCTGAGAAACACAAAAGACAAAGCTACATCTCCAGCATATCTGTCTAGCCAGGCCGCAGGTTATCTTTGACAATGCACATGTAGTTTAACCTCCTGTATCTTAGGTGACAAGTTCTCTGCTGCAATTGCAAGACACTATTCTAGCTATACAGGAATGTTCTTTACAGAGGCAGTTCCATTCATCCTGCTCTTCTGAAGTGCTGCAGTAAAAGTAAAACAGCTACAAGGACAAATAGAAGAGGAAGAGAAGTTGGGACCATTCCCGTATTCACTTTCACTATCAGGCTTCTCATGAGAGGTTTCACAGTGGTTTGTTATTGAGAGTATCTGCTTGTGCGGTGCTTGATAACGATGTGCTTGAGACCCCTTTGTCACTTAGGACAAAGCTCTTTCAGTGGGAACAGCAGGAACCAGAATACTATTGCTCATCTTTCCCAATAGCAATTTGAGCTTTTGAAGCATAGGATTTAAACCCATCCTTCAAACACTTGGAAAGAAACTTCACTGGTCTTTGAGCGTATATTCAGCTACTAGAAGGATTCTTACTGCAGAGTGGTTTTAGGGCCTTTTTAAAATCTAGAACCCGAGGGCTGCTATTGATGTGACTGAAGCAGCTGAAAAGATCAATGCCAGTAAAACAGATGAATTTCCTCTCCGTGAGCTTGTTCTTAAATCCTCACCCTGGCTGGAAACACTCTCTACTATTAAGCACTGAGGGATTTGATTAAAAAACATTTGTTTCAAAGTGTCCTTGTTGTGCTCTGTTAGTGATGCTGTGATTCAGAACAACTCAAGAGAATCCGTGTGGACAGCACACAGGCATGGATGGAGCTGCAAGCTGTCAGAGTTGTGAGCGCAGACCAGAAAAGCTGAGTTTAGGCAGGTAAAGTGAGGATGGACAGAGGACACCTGGAGCATGGCTGCTCCTTTGACCTGCTGCTGGGTGCTAGAGCCTCAGCAGCCCTGCAGCAATCTCAGATTAGTCTTAGAAGAAAGGCTGATTCCTGGGGACTAGTGCGGTTTCCCCAGGGTCCTGATGTGATTAGAGTTTAGGAAAGTGAGGATAAATTGTGTATGATGAAGCTTTGCCAGTGGTACGTGCAGAACTCCCAAGTCACATTAAACCAATATAATACGTGTCCACCTCAGGACTCTTTTTCTTCCCCATCCTTGGGTGGTTTCATAACCCTCCAAATTGCCGTGACCTATGACAAAAGTATTTCCATGAAAGGGAAAATCTCAATGCAGTTCCCTCCTGAAATAAACGCTTCAGCTTTTGCTGATGCCTTCCCTTGTTAAAACAAGTCTTGAGAAATTTTGGTTGGTTAGCTTCTGGCTTCTGTTATCTTTCAAGGAGATGTCTTCCTTCCTAGAAAGCATTGGCTACTTTTCCTTTTTTTTTGGGAGGGGGTGTCCCTGTGTGTATCAGCAGCTCTTGCATACAGGACTTTGATAACCTATGCACTTCTCCTTTGAAATATATACTCCATCTCCTTCTCACCTCCTACATCAATTTCCTTTGTGACAGAATGACACGAGGCCACTTTTTGCTCTTATCCTGGCCTTTTCTTCTTTCAAAGGATGCAGAGTTTCCCCTTTTTTCATTCTTTGTGTGCACATCCCATTCGTTGGTCTTTGTGTTTGATGTTTTATTGATAAATAGAACGTGTCCTGTTTCTCTATACAATCTACATCCTCAACGAAAAGACCGCAAAGCTAAATAAAATTCTGAGCCACAAGAAATAAACCCAGAAGACAGAAGCAGACAATAAAAATGGAGAACGTTCAAATCATAATATATTTTTCCTAAACACTAACTATTGCCTTGTGCATTTATATTAGGCTTTTTTAGACCCAATGTACTGCAACTTTGGACATGAGATAAAGTACTTAATAATTTGTTTCAATTACAAATGACTGAAACTTCCTTTTCTATTGGCCTGAATGTAGACAGATAAATATTTACAAAATATACGTCTTTCTCTTTCTGCTATTTAATTAAGGGATGAGCAGTGTCAGAAATAGTGACTTGTCAGTCAGATTCAAATTTTTACGAAAAATTAAAAGCTTTTCACAGCAATAAAATGGTGAAATATCCAAGCTTTCAAATAAGACCCTCTGTGCAAGCTCTGTAATAAACACACCTTCAACACGTTCTGACCTCTTCATTTTTCATTGCAAAGATTAATAATAGGTAGCTTAGCAACGATGCTGTATTGTCAGCACATGTTAGAGACTTGGCAGCATTCAAGGTCGATCTGCAATAAGCTTAGATTGAATGCCATTAGCTAGATGCCACTTTGCCTCTGGAGTTTATTGCTAAATTTTTATTCCAGGAGGGAAAGAAAATACCGTGCTGACACAGTTAATATCTGGACCACAGCAGAAAGGTCTGGATCACTTACCTGACTCGTGTATTGAGTAGAACCCGTAATAAATTATATTTTAACCATTTGAAAACTGAATCTATTATTGCTTATTATTGAATGTATTCTGAATGGAGTAGATGTGAAACTACATATAGTTATGAATGTAGCAGTTAAGTTTTGACTTGTAAGGACTAGGGTTCAACCAACAACCGGAACTTGAAAACTAGGTACATTTGATCATCTGTTACCCCACTTCTATGGGATAGCAAGATCCACAAAATTATGATAGTACCTAAATCAGGAATCATGTATCTATATCCAAGACATTTAAACTCACATTCCCTCTTTAGCTACTGCCTGACCCAAGTTCACCAAAAGACCCATCAGATAAAATCTGAAATTGGACTTCAGTGCAATGATGGATTTTGCTGAAAAGGGACAACTGTTAAACTCTGCTTCTGTAGCAGTTCTTTGGTCTGTAAAGATGTTGAACACAGAAAAAAAGCAATCAGCTTGCCTTTGTGACTACACATGAAATGCAATCAGTAAGTACATGCATGGTAAGTAATCTTTCCCATCAAGAAATTTGACTAAGCCAATAGTAAACTTTCAATGACTGTCTCTTGACTAGTCTCTGCTCAGCTATGCTATGAATTCCATAATTTCCTATGACTTTGGGTAACCTGCAATTGCACATTCATTTTTTATGGTGACATAGCACTTAATATTGTATATCTCTGATCCAGTATTTCCCTTTCCCCCAGTGCTGATTAGTTCATCTGATTTCATGTATGAGATACTGTGTGGCTCAGTATTGGAGTTTGCAGGCATGGATGGTGAGAAGAGCAAACCTATTCTGGAGCATCCTCTCAAGCTATCACACACAGGCCCAAGTGACCCACAGGTCTTTAAGATAACAAGTGTTGCCAAATTTCCATAAGCTAACTCAGTTTCTTAGTTAATACATAGGATATAAAAAATTGTGGAAGGATTTGTGGGAATCTTGACAGTTTTTAACTCCATTGTTTGAAGTTGTTATGAAGAAAACAGAAGGCAGCAGAAATAGAATAGTTTGACATTGTGAGGGGAACATAGCCATGTTTTCCCTTGTAATTTCCATGTTTCCAGTGTACTGAATCATTTAATACTGGAAAAAATGAAGGGTATGACAGTAAAGAAGTAAGAAAAAAAATCCGATCAATAACACACCTAGTGTTCCTGCTACCACACAGTTAATAACATGGCTGAATTTTTCTTTCCCTTTCAGATATTTATACTCAGAAAAATGTCATTTCTTGTGCTTGTGATTAGAGAAAATGCAATTATAAACCTAGATCTAATGCATAATCTTCTAATAAAGTCAACTTTTCCCACTGTTCCTATACTACAGGCATCATCTAATTTATTTCTCATTAGGCTATGGCATCACTAGTTAGGAGTCAAGCATTCAGAAGTGAATCAACAGACCTGGGAAGACATTTTAATAATTATTCTTTAAAAATATACAGAAAGTTAAATTATTGAATCACATTTATACTTCGTTTCTCTAATTTCTATTCCAGAATTTTTAAAAAGTTAGACACTCGCCTCTTTTTTCTTTACATCAATTAATTTGTACCCTGGGTAGTATGTCCCAAGTGCATCTGTTATAAATTGGTTATCTGAAATGATTATCACCAAAGGAAATCAAATCCAAGTTTCTTCTAGCTACTCATGTTATATTTCACGTTGTATATTCCCTGTAGACTTGATTATGAGTTTAGAAGTCTCTGTCTTGAAAAGAAATAGCTTTTGCTGGTTGGCAGTCTATCTAGCTTTCCTGTTTTGGAATCAGACACACAGTAGCAGTTCTTCACTCTTTATGTGGCGTTCAATATATTATGTACAGGGAAAAATTCAAAATCAATCAGCATGCAAACTAATGCCTCCTTTGCTCAGTCTTCAAATACAGTCCCTGCTTAGGAACACAGTGCAGAGTGGGACCTGGCTTTGGTCCTGTTTATTGATGCTTTGTGACATGATGCTCCATCAAATCTGAAAAGGCCCAAAAAATGTAGAGTACTCTGAACTTGATTCCTTGTTTCTACCCCAGGGGAATTTTCTCTTTTGAATTTCTGCAGATTGTTCTTGTGTCAATGTATGAACAAGCTCACAGGAGAATCTGTGCTGTTTGGGAGATTCTAGAAGACAATCCCCACAATGGTCAGCAGGTAGGATGGAATGCTTTGCAGCCAGACTCCAGATTAATCAAAATAATTCCTTATATTATATTCACTGAGTAAATGTGCATAGAATGTGGGAAAAACTATTAGCTAAAAAACTGCAAGAATATCCATCCAGGCTGATATACACATACTAAAAGTTGAAATGCTTCTTTCAGATTTGGAGAAAGCATTGAATTTCAGTTTTTAATTGCCATGTTGAACCAGTATGTTACGTGTTGTCTTAAGGAGATTATGATAGTGATGTCCAAAAGCAACACAACACCATTGCAAGAAAATTTGTGTTTACAAGATGATTACAAATCAGCTGCAAGGCCATTTTCACCGCCGATGAGGTGGGACTATGCTATTTACACCTCAGCTGCAAATTAATTCTGGGGAGGGATTCCAGGCCAGATGAGTAGATCACTTGTTGCTTTTTCTCTAAACCAACAAAACACTTAACTTGAACTGCAATTTTGGTACAAGTCAAATAAATTGTTGAACAGTATACATAATAATAATAATAATATAGCAAATGCAGTGCTCTATGAAATTGTTGATCGTGACAGAAGAGGAGTAATAAAAAATAGAATAAATAGGCAGTTAACTTCATAACCACGCAAACTATTCTGCGTTATTTGTATATTGCTTTTCCCCGTGTGTTCTGATAGTAATAGCAAACTAACAGTGGTGCATATTATGAGAATAACCCACTGCAGAATGAACATCTGCTTTCAATTAAACAGGTGTATGGGAAATTCATAAGCATAATTAAAGACTGTTATTACTAGGAAGCAGCAAGATGCTTTAGTAATTAAATACAGTTGAAAATTATTGCACTTTTTCTTAGTAAACATGCTTGTTTGAAAAAGTTATCAGTTATCGAACTTATCACTTTGAGGAGTACATTCACAATTCACAAACAAAGTTTGGGAGAGGAAATATTCTATCATTAAAATGCACCCTATTTATTATTTTGAGGTTTTGACTAATGGGTTAGAGTCATTCATATTTTCAGTGCTTTGCCAGACATAACATCGAAAGCTTTACTGCCAGGAGGCAGTGAGTTATCTTGTTTCTAAAATACTGAACTCTAAGTGTTGAAAGTTCAGCATCCACAAATGGAGGCACCTGAAACTAGGAATCACATTAGCAAATGTTGACCTTTTGCTCATGTATCTCCCTAAAGGCAATTGACAGAAGAATTCTTACATGAGACAGATATTGCCTATGGATTACAGACTGAAATGTCAGAAGTGCGTGAAAAACTTATTACTAGTGAATCTGCTTTTGATGAGCCAATTTTAGACAACCAGGGAGTCGTCATTCCCAAGAGTAAACTTGCAGGATCTGTAACATGAGTTGCAAGCTGATAGAGTAACAGTTGATACAGATGTTCAAAGCCAGGCAAAAATAAAATCGGTAGTGTTGCAAGCAGAGCCAGATTCAGTAAGAATCTGAAACAAAAAGTAAATATGCTTTGTTATTTCATAAAATTGTGGTAGCATTCCTTAACTTGCCTATACTCATTCTTACAATGGGAGGAAAAATGATATTTTTTTTCTCCTCTGTTTCTAGTAGTTTAATTGATCCCCTACTTCAGTGCAGTTAGTAGGCAAAGCACTTGTATACCTTCCTCTGTGGTTAATGCCCAGTCATCATCTTCACCTGCATAAATTGGCTAACTTGAAAACTGCTGATATTGACCTGTCATGGTCCTTTCTTTAGCTTTATTAATGATGTTTTCCAGCTGAAGGACATTGTGTTAATGGACACTTGGTATATGCCTGCTTTACTTCAGACTCTGTTGTCTGAGAGATGTGAAAAGTCACTGTGTACTTCATACAGCTGAACACAAGCAGGGACAAAGATGATAACAATATTTGAGAACCCCTACAGTATGAATGGAAAGGTAATGTAGATCTTCATCACAGACCTTCACCCAGGTCTCTTTGTTCATATCCTTCTTACCAAGAAATGAGCAGAGAAAATGCTATCATTAATTTTCAGATTAAATGAGCCTTAATATTAGCTTCTCTAATTACTTCTGCAGTTGGATCTTCTGCATAGGTTGTAGGGTTGGGCTGTCGGAACACTGCATGGAGCAGTGTACTGCCAGGCAGCAGCTTATTTGAGTAGTAATAATTGAGCATTAGTCTCTACCTTATCCCTGGACATTGATTCAGGGAGAACTAGATTAATCTAATGAATTTCCAAAGGTCTATATTTCATCTAGTTGTTCTCCCTTCTTCCTCCAGTTTTCTGTGACGTGTCCATGTAGAATCTCTGCATGTGTTTTCAAACTTAGCCATTTGTCTTCCATTGTGTAGTTTCATTTTCCTTCTCTCTTCCACAGCAAACCAGCCTTTGACCCACTGAGTTCAAGTAGAGGTAAAAATGAAGAGCAAGTAGATTAAATACTGCACTTGTTCAGTCCATGTAAGTCTGAGGTAATTACTAGAACAGGTTGAAAATGGAGTTTTCATCCCATGGGCATATCCTTTTAATTTAGAAACCATACCAAATGTAAAAGGGTCAAGGGAAGCAGAGTTTAAATTTAATGAGACATTTTGATTTCAGTCTCAAATTTTGTTTCACTTCAGCTCCTTCAGTGTTTTCGTTGGACAGTATAGCACGGCTGAGATGATGGAAATGAAATGCTGTGGGTACCACAGCATTTCTATAGAGAAGACTGAGGAGTCTGGTATTGTTATCATATGTTTTGATTTTTGTAAATCAAGGTTACTCGGTAGAACAAAGATCTACAAGAAAGCTCTCAACCAGGTCTGGTGTTTACCTGTCATAAATAGGTTAGATTGCATTTTCAGACAAATCTGCAGCCAAAGTAACCCAGGTCACTCTACATATTTCAGAGTTACTTTAGACTCTTCCAAGTATAAGTGCTAATAACATTTAGCCCAACAAATCCATTAACAATTTTTTCATGTATCTTTTCACCACTATGACACAGTCATCTTCAATGGATATACAAATTAATGAGTTCATACAGGTTACAATTACCTTTTCTTTCAAGTAATTAATTGGTACTTGCAATAGTCAAATTTAGCTAGATTACTACAAAGCTTGAAATAACTTGAGGTACTTTGTCTAGTATTGTGGCTTCTTTGCACAAAGGCTTTGATTGAAGACCGCTTCAAACTATTATCAGCTACTCAAAAGATCTGTGTTCTCTGTCACTGTCCCACAGAGAGCACAGATTATTTAGGTTTGGGCTTATTGTTAGAACTCAGTGGTGAATGAGATTCGCGTCAACTTGGAAAGTGAACAATATTCATTTTGAATATCTTAAAGAGAGAACTAATCAAATTGTAAATACATGAAGTAGAATATGCTGAATTGACTTTCTCCCTCTATTGATCTATAACCAATTTAAAAGGTGCTTTGAAGTAGAATAGTTAGAAGAAATGAGAGGGTTTTGGTCATTTGGAAACATCTCTTATTGAAGAGATGCAGCTTCTGCATCTCTTAGCAGCAGCTTTTGGGTTCATTAGGAAACCCACCTGTTTTTCCAGCATTTTGATGTAGGGGTCAGAAAACCTTTATATAGTGATTATGAGCGATTTCATACTTGAGTCTTGAGTTCGGCAGAACTAATTCAGACACGTTATTGATGGGGTTTTGCAGGGCTTTTGTTTCCTCATGTCATCGCCAAAAGTGACCTAAATTTGAAAGAGAGATATATGAGTTTTAATTTCTATTCTCATTTTCACAGCAGTGTGAGTGCTCATCATACTTTGTAGCATGACCAAAAGAATAAATCCCTCTTTCACCTGCACAGTTTTTAATTTGAAGCTACTTAAAGGACATTAGTCCAGACTTAAATATTATAAGTGGAAGTAGGAAAATTTGACTCAGTGTGGGTTTGATTCTGGTTTCAGCTGTGGTTGTCAACATTGTAGTTTTTATGTGATTCAAACCCTTGGTTTAAGTGCATGAGCTGTGTGACAGTGTCCTTTTCAGATGGAAATTATTGCAGGACCATTTAAATAAAGTCTTAATAAGGTGCCATACAAGTTCCTGATTAAGGTTTTTAAATAACAAACTTGAAGTTAAAACCAGCGGGGCATAGGAAATTCCCAGAGTGGTGAATACAAAATCATTAATCTGAACCACTTTTAATTTCTACCCAGAATTTGTTAGTGGCGTGGTTAATTAAATTGCGGCCCTGCTTTTAGAAAAGTATCTGCTGTGAAAGAACACTCATTTTTTGCTAATCAGAAATGTTAGGCAATAGTACTCATAGAAACAACTTGTCATTTAATCTTCAAATACGGAATAAAATATATCATGGAAAAGATCTGCTTTCTCATATATAGCAATCACTACAACATGAGACCAGCAAGAACATCAGTGTGGAAGTCCTGATGCAGGACAAATCACACCATAATGAAAGACTCAATATGGGGTCCAGGACTGCGCAGTCTTATTCCATATCCTTATAATTACATCTGGCTCCCCCTTGTTGAGGTATGAAGCAGAGATTACGGCGATTCAGTGGAGTGATGCTGTTGGAAAAACAGAGTAAATCAAGTAAGAATTAGTAATGTGATTTTCTTGGGTTTCCTTTCTGTTTGCCAGCTGGGTTTGCTTCTGTTCCCAGTCCATTTTGTAGTAGTTATCACATCAGCATGCTAGTTTGATGCTGGAGAGAATCAAAGCAAAGCTTTGGGCAGGATCTCCTGGATTTTCAACACAGGAGGTACACGCAGGTGAAACTCAACTGCAGTTTTGTTGCTCCTAAGGAAAAAGATGATCACCCAGGGTGATGGGGTCAGTTTTGCTCAGGCTACATGTATGATTTGTATTGGTGATGAGCAGGAGAGTTCCTAGGAACCCAAGTTGTCTCGGGAGAGAGAGTAGAGAAGGCCCAGCATTAAGGTGGTAAAAGCTACTTCTTCAGAATGAAAATAGCCTTGAGGCATCACCTCGAGGAGATTTAGGATTCTGTGAAGCTTGTTGGTTGGCTACAGAGATTAGGTGTTAATGATCTTTGTTGTTATAAATATGCATAGGAATGTAGATGAAAAGCCTGTAAATTATTTTAACTGCCTCCGTGATGGGTTCTGGAAAGACTTCTCCTATGCTCACCTTCTGCTACTCTTTTCAAGACTTTTCCATACATGTTTACTTAGTCTGGGGGTTAATTTTCTCCCATGTGAGTTTGACTGGCTCCTGTAACTCTCTGGGGTTGAAAAGTGCTGTTGCTACTTGCAAAAGGCAGAGTGTTGTCCTACAGCTCAGAAATGGGCCCAGAATCAGTACATTGTCCCCAGAGAATCACAGCCTCATAGACACAATGCCTTTCAGTAGATTTTTGGAGGGCTTTTTCCTAAATTGAGACTAAGCAGAAGAGTGCCAAATGGAAAATTCAACTGGCTTTAACAGAATGTAAAAAATGGCAAGGAGGGAGAAGGGATTTCCAGGAAGAACAAGTCATTCATTGCAAGAAAGCCTAGCCCTAAAATTCTTATGCTACATGACTTAAATCAATAGGAATGTTATCAGCTCTGGGTTAACTTCCTTTTCCTTGTGTTTAGTAAATGCACATACCCCGACTTGTAAGCGTATATTTGGATCCAGCTCTCTTTAACAAAGCACTTCTGTACATGTTGGAGTTCTAGTGATTTGGGGCCCCTGTGAAGTGCCTACTGCTACAATTTCAATTTAGTTAAAAAAGGGTGAGAAAGCTTAGACATCTCAGGAGGTTCCCGACTACTCTTTACAAGAATTTCTCTATAGCATGAGTTAGGGGATTTCTTGGACTCTCCATGCAGCAAAGCTCAAACATGCAGCTAAGAATTAAGATTCTTATATAGGTATTTTTGCATATTAATTTAAGAAAACTAGTTCTCTATAGCAAATAAACACAGGGTATGTGCAATGAATATTAAATTGCTTAAAAATGGAAAACAACATAGTATGTTTTGTGTGTGGTTGAAGTATCCCCAGTGCTTATTTTCCAATTAAGTGAAAAACCACAGAAAAATAGAGGATATATAAAAAGAGTATCTCTACAGTCACATACAGGATATTGGTAGAAGCAACTAACAATTTTTGTCTCACAAGAGTATTGTGAGAATTAGCTCATATCTGCAAAAATGTTTTCAGTTCTGGGATGAAAGACCCTGCACAAATATAAAGCATTTTAATATTTTGAACCACACTGGTAAAATTTCTTTTGCTATAATCCTATTCCTTTTGCTGGAGTTACTTACACCAAAAGATGGAATAACAATAAGGGTATTAAGGATATTGTCTTTTGTTATATCTGAGGGAAATCACTGCTTGTAGCTAAAAATAACCTGTACTAGTGAAATGCACTTCTACATCTTGACCAGCACCTGAATCATTGAAAGCTGATGGGTTTTCACCTCCAAGGGTTAAAGATTCATAAAGGCCTGTAGCAAGTGACAGTGATGGCTTTCAGTGGCACCTCCCTGTCTTCCACTGAAATCTGTCCCTAACATCACTTCCAAATCTAGGACTAGGAGTACTGCACTGTACAGAGCTTAATGTATAGACGGAGGGTTTCTAGAGCACGTTGAGAAGCCATTTTTATATTTTAAACAGAACAGGAAGAGCCTGTGACTCTTTATCCATTCTATGCATTTCCTTACAGAGGAGACTGATTAATTTTACTGATTAATCAGTGAGCCAAAAGAGAAGGTGCATAGAAGGGAATGGAAATGGAGAACAGAAAAGTTGATATACAACAAAGGAATGCTGAGAGCTCATTCCAGACTAAACTTTATGCTCAAAACATTCTCTTTAAGGCTTTTGCTGGATTTTTCGTTGAGCTGTAATTTACTCTTCTGAACGTTCTAAGCTGCAGGAACTGATGTTAATGTTTTGTTTCCAGATGAATGAGCCATCATTTGTGGCCTGTGTAGGAGAGCTATGCAAGCAGCATGTTGTGCACAAGGTGGGAGAGTATGCTCCAAGTCACAGGGATTGGAGAAGGACATTTTAATGTGAAACAGAAAGACAGGAAGGGTTGGAAGTAGAGCGTGGCAAAGGACCTGTATATTGACCTGTGGGCTGATTTCAAGGTAAAATAACTGCTTTGAGAGTTTAGCAAGAAGCCGTTACTGAAAGTGGTTATGGCCAACAACCCTTGTCAATGAGCACTCGTTGTCACTTCTTTGGTATGTAACTATTAATCCTCTATAACAAGTATCAATAAACCATTCCCTAGAGCAAGCAGTGAGTCTGAACCATGCAGGAGCTGAAGAAATCTCTTTTGATAAGCCAGACTTGATACCCTGGGACAAGGCAGGCTTGACAAGACAGGTCACTGGACAGAGCAAGAAGCTGGTGTTATCTGGGTTGGGTTGATATCACAGAAAAAAACACAGTGCTGAGGGTTACCAGGAGTCTAGAGAGAGGAGGAGATGATTCACTGGGTTTGTCTGCATCAGCAGATGCACTGAATGCACAGGCGTAAGAATGGCTTAAATCAAGGCTCTGCATTAAGGACTCTTTTTCATTGTTATTAATGTAATTTCTGTGGATGTATGTGAGGATCTTTCTGGATGGTTAAACATTAGGACAGTACTTGAAATCAGTTAAAATACAGTGGGTTTAGGCTTTTTATGATACCTGATATGTGACTTTTCACACAGAAGTCAGAATTTGACAGAAATGCAGAGATTGATAATGCTTGTATTGGTCTCTTAAAACTGCACACAGAGAAAAAACCCAATGTGTTGGGCAAATATGATTTTGAGGCCTAAATGAAGAAATATTAATTTTCAAGGTGTGATATAAAGCATCTAATCTTCGAGAGAGTCTGTTGATATGATATGACAGTGCAGAATTTTTATTTCATCAGTGAGTGATATTTTGCATATGAAATTTGCAAACACAATATGGTTTTGTCATATAAAATACAGTTAATTTTGCTTTCCACCACAAGGGAAATTTTGAAGTAATTTTGTCAACATGCTCTGTAATTAAATGAATTTGGGGGCTTCCAAGCTCGGTAACTTTCTCAGAAGAAGAAATAACACTTCTTAGTCTCACTCTGAAGGTTGCAGGCAACTATAAGAACCTATAAATACTTTAAACGGTAACATTTTAAAAGGTTAGAAATGAGCCATGAAGAAATTGGCTGCTCCTTTCGCTCATTTCAGAAAAAAATGAAAGAATAACAGCAAAGGGAAATAGGGGAGAGTACTTGCACACAACCAAAACCTTGAGCAAACTAATCCAGCTCAGAGTCAGGTGCCTGAGTTTTAACAAAGAATGTGACTAAACCATAATCATTTTTGCAAGGCTGGGTGCTATAAGACATTGGCAGCATGTAGGTATCTCAGCTGTCTTGAATGGCTGGTTCACTGGTGGGTATCCTAGTTTGTATTGCATTTATCCTAGTTGATGTCTGGCAGAATATCCAAGGTTGAAATCCAGCGGCTGTTTTGGAAGGAACTGATGTCATAGTGGAAATACCAGAGCACAAGGCATGGTATTTTGGACCAGAAACAGGCCTTCATTGCAATTCTTGCACATAGCTACCTATCCAAAAGCAAACTGCCTTTCCTTCTGGGAAGCTTGTGGCTCATGTGAGGCAGAGAAATGACCTTACAACCCTTGAGATTGTAAAGAAGGTATGCATTTATCTATTTATTTACGGTGCTGGATACATGGGGAATCATTTCACCTAATATGTGTGTAATTTTACAGTAGCTGTGAGCTTGGTTAAATGCAGTAAAGTGTTACGTATTCATGAAAGTTTTTAGGAACACCTATACATATTCATAACCTGTCCCCGAGAAGGTGGCTCTTATTACAATGAGTTCTGGGAGACCATTTCCATAGTCTCCACCTCTGGCTCCTCCTGGTTGCTTCTGCGCAGTGATCGTGAACCCGGATCCTCTTGTCTGTACATGGTCACCTTTGGTCTAGTGTGATGAGTTGGTTAGGACTCGGACTGCTCAGTTGGTTAAAACTGGCATATCTCCTGTCCTGTGCCCAAGTTTCTGTTTATTTAGTTCACCCAAGGATGCTCCATGGATGCCACCCAAGGATTATTACCTTTGTAAGGCGTCAGTGAACTCCTGTTTCTCGTACAATAAGCAAGGCTATGTAGGTTAAAGGGTTAGCTCTCTGTTGGCTCTTTAAGTCTAATGATGTGAGGTAAGGGTTAGTTCTTTAAGTGTCAAGTGTTAGTTCTTTAAGTGTTAATTAGTTAATTGTCAATTCCCTTTATCACATGGAGAGTCCTGCAGCCTTCCCTATGGCCCACATCTCCTGGGCAGAACTGCATGTGGTGGGATCTGAGGAAGGTTGAAGGTAGAAACTCCCTATGTATCTGCACCGAAAAAAATCCACGTGGGGCAGCATAGGAGGCTCAGCACTGGTAAGACCAAGAACCAAATGCTCTGGTGTTACTTGCAGAGGTGCAGGAAGAGACTGTGCACAACTGTGCACACCTGTGTGAGGGCACGTAAAATAACCTCTGGCTTTTGAGGGAAATAAAATGCTCCTGGCTTGAGCTCTAATCACCCTGTTTAGATGGAGGCTGGATGGAGGTAACATTAAGATCCATTGATAACACATACAACACTCTTATTTTCAAACAATTTGAACTGCCATCTGAAACAAAAGCTCTAGCATAATATGTGATCCACAAATGCAATGTTACTGGTATTTTGGTATTCCTGCTGCCCAGGGGATGGTGGAGCTGCAGGCAGGCTGGCTCCTGGCAGTGCTGTCCTGCTCCAGGAAAAGGTCCCGATTGCTTCCACATTTCCCCTGGAAGTCTGGGCTTTGTGTAGTGCAGCTTTTTACTGCAGCGAGAGGTGCTATAAAAAATTCTAATAGACAGATGGGATGAAGCGAGGCCCAAGTATTTCCATGCCAATGTTACATAATCTCCAGCAAATTAAAGTTTAATGATTTGACTCATTCAGGTTTTGTAAGCCACAAAGACAGCACACTTAAGTGCTTAATCTCTTTGCTCTGTTGACTTTAATTAAACTCATCTGCAGCGTATGAGTTTTGGTGAGCTCATTACAAAAACACACAAACAAAACTTTGCTGATGTGGATGGATTACCCTGAACTCCCCATTTCTGCATTTTCACTGTTTTATGTGGCCTTGTGAGCAAACAAATTAGAAGTAACTGTTAGGCGAATTATTGTGATGAAGGTGTTACTCAAGTCATGATTGATTGAAGGGAAAAGAAAAGTGGCTACGTTCTGATTTTATCAAAAGTATGTCTTTGCGCAGAAGTTCTGGTAGATGTGAAATGAGGAACTGAGCAACTTGTTTTCATTGCCAAGCTCTGGATCTCCGGCAAACACTCCAGAGTCTGCATCTGATAAATTATTGGAACCAGAGTGGCATTTGAGGTACCTGGATAAAGAGACAATAAAAATATTTTCTATTTGTTTACACTGAAAATATCATATCCTGAACTGTCAAGTCTGAAAAACTGATGCTTCTGGCTTCACAAATATTCAGGGACATAATAGAAATGTCAGATGTGTGCAGTTTTGAGAGAGGAACAGGAAAAAGAAAAGAAAACCTCAACCACACACCAAAATGTTCATCTATTTTCATCAGATTTAATTCTCCTTCACATAAGTGATGGATCCAAAGACTAAGAAAGTTTATAGAGTTTTTATTTTCTTCTTGATTTCAGTGTTATGTAAAGGGTGAGTTAGGAACAGTCTTCTACCTTATCATTATTTTAAAATACTTCTTGGTAATTTACTCCTACTTTCTGATTTAGAAATAAAAAAACCAGTCATTTACCTTAATAGTGGGAGGGTTGAATGGATTTTTCATATGTTTGGCTGAAATTGTAGTGTATTAAATTATAGCAAGTATAGATTGCATATAAGTGGGAGGGAGGAATGGTAAACATACAAACAGTAGTAAAAACAGGACTTTTGAAACAGAGGATCAAAATCTGGGAATATAGAAACTGGGTCATTTTGATGACTGTGGATACGAGGACAATCCTGGGGAGGAATGTCGGCAACTGGTGGAAATTGGCATTTTGGCCTCACTGATGAGAACTGCCAGAGCTGGGCATTCTGCTGGTGTCCCATGGCTCCAGATATATCATGTGAGAAGGCAAAAAAAAGGTTAAAATTCTGGAATTAAAGCCTGCTAGGTTACAACAGAAAGTCTCATTCTTGCTTCTTTCTGTTTCTCTGAAAGCAGACTTCAGTCCCTACTTTCTAAAATGGCACAAGCCAAATCGGATCCATTTTGTGGTGGTCTTTGTTTTCTCCGGTAATACCTTAGGACAGATTATCCTTTGGGCAATAGCTATGTTTAGGTTTAATTATATAATTAGAGTGAATGCATGTAAATCAGATAAATGGGACATAATCAGTTATAGGATTTTGTGGCAAACATACACAGTGCATATGAAGTACATGGTTTTAAAGCTCAACTAATGGAACTGTCAGCAACGATTAAGGATGATAAAGCTGCAGCTCTCAAGACCTGGCTATAGGGAACAGGAAGAATTGGGTATGCATTAAAAATGTAGAGCCACAGGGCTGTTTGAGCTGCAGCTGGGAGAGGGCTGGACCTGGCTGTGTGTGTCCTGCTCCCCTGACAGCACACAAAAGCATTCGGGTTTGGGGAGAAAAACCAATTGAAGCTGGGGACACCCTGGATTTGGGGGACTATTTCTTTTCAGTGTGGCATTTCCATCTCAGACTAATGTTTAATAAACTAAATTTCAAAAGGATTGTGGTATCGAAATATTGAAGTTGGTTAATTTCTTCCCAGAGGCAAAACTAATGATTTTTATCTAGCCCAAGCAACCTACCCAAGTGTCCCTGGATGTAGGGAAGGCCAAGAGAACAAATCACTGAGAATGAATACGACTGTGAAGAAGAATTTTGTCCTTATTTGGTCCTGAATACCACTGTTCCATATTTATGTTAACATGGAAAAAAGACTTGAAATGGCTTTGAATCCCAGGGTGTCAAAAACCCCATTCTTTACATACAGGCTGAGAATTGCATTCTCACAGGAACTTGTTTACATGGATGCCTGTTTTGGCCTTTGACCTAAACTTTTTCTTACATCTTATGGACTTAATACAAATCAAGTCAAAGCGTACAAGTTTAGAAATTAGTGTCTAACTGTTACTCATTTGCTGAATAGAAAGAAATTGGTCTTGGAAAAAAACAACAAGAGAAAGAAACTGGTCTTGGATGAATGGGTATTGTTATGGCATAATAGTGCCTGATAGCTGTAACTTTTGTTCACGCAAACTAGATGGTACAATTTTTAATTACTGTAATTCTCAAATCACTGTAATGAATTGCAGGATCTTTGCGTTGTTGAAAATCTAATTCCATTTTGAAATTGTTCTGGTGAAAACTTGTGAGCAGCCATACTGTTATTATTCTATGGTGCTTTTGAATAGCATCAAGATTTGTAAGAGAGACTGAAAGTACTGCACAGATTGGATATTGTCGTGCTACACTCATCCTATAAATAGCTGATTGGGTTGGCTTTTGTTTCCGAGCTTGGGTGTCTAAATTGCAGCGGTTTTGGTATTCCTTTCTTTGAACACCGATGGCTGCAGAGACATGGGAACGTGTAAAAGATTAACAAATGTCACCGCATGACTGAGTTTGCTTCTGACCCCCCCATCTGAAAGAAGGTAATCGCTGTGCGGTGGTCTCTGGAGAGATCCCTGGCTGACTCTCCCATCACAGGTAAAGCAGTGTAGTGTTCTTAAAAAATAGTATATATTACTCTTTGAAAGAATGCTTTAAGTTGAAAAATGTGTGCCTTGGACTTTGGGACTATTGAAAGGAAGGAAAGAAAATAGGAAAGTTGATTGAGGCAGGTTATATTGAACCGCCTGGAAACTCTGTGGAAGTAGTGCTTTTGAAAAAACAGCGGGGGTACAACAGATAAATAAATCAGCAGCAGGATTTCAAGCAACTGTCAAATCAAAAGCAGCAGTGAAACAGAAGTATACAGTCCATATCAGTCCGAATAAACATTTGTTAAGCATGCCAAGGACAGACAGTTATGCAGAGCCATAACATCAGTGGTATTTTCAAAAGGTAATTGTTCCTGTTAATATTAATGCTTGGTTCTGGTGAATATGTCTATTTTAGTCAATGGATAAGGACACATCACCATGAAACCATTTTTCAGAAGAAAAGCAGTTAATGTGTTGGTCGTGTTTGATGGAGCAATCCTGCCATCCTTTTGTCACTGAGTTTCCCATAACTGAGTCTACTAGGAATTGAGACTATCAAGAGGTAACTGCAGCATTTCCAAAAGTATCAATCAGGTGGGGATGCAACCTGGCTGTGTGTTTGTCGGGTACTGCTGGTAGCTGAAAACATTACGTTTTGGTAGCTGAAAACAAATGTTTTTCCTAAGTCAGGGGTGGTAGATCTTCTCGGCTCGGTCTGTACAGCTTTGGTTCCCACGCAGAATACTGTTTCCAAAGGTGTTGTTTAGGACTAAGATTTTGGAAGATGCAGATTACCTTACAGGAATTACCTACAGGAATGACAATAAAACATAGAGGTGTTCAGTGACTGCCCACAACAAAGCTCAGTTTGACACAATTTTGTCTAATAGCATGCAGGGATAATGGGTAATGTCTGTGACCAGATTTTTTCCATGATTAGGTTTTTGAGTTTTCTAGGTTATTAACTCTGGCAAGCTCTTGAGAAACTGGGTGTTCCCTGGACTGCAAACAGAGACTTGTGAGACAGGTTTGGGCAGTGGTGAAAGGCTAACAGCTGGATAACATCTGGGGGCTTCAACCACTGCACCTGCTAGTGAATTTGGAGACATTTTATGAAAAGTGAAGTACTTTTAGCTGGGTGAACTAATGGTATTAGACCATCTCTCTGTAGTTTTTTCCTATAGTCGCTCTCACTTCTGCAGGGCATCTCTTAATACACTTGCTGTAACTTCTGCAATTCCTGTAACACGGCAGGAACTGGCCACCTGAAAAGCTCACAGAATAATCTTCCCCAGCCCTCAAACACGCTGCTTTGATAAGCAAGCTCACGGCGTGCCTTTGAAACAGAAGCCAGCAATTGCACACCGCTGCTACCTTCATGGCACGGGGAATATTTTATCAGATCCTTTTTAATGTACTACTTTGTTTTCTCATCTGGGCTTACAGCTGATGAGGACAACCTAAAACTTTCTCTAACAGTTGCAGTAGAACTCTATGCAGATGTGTGCTTCTCTGCATGATTTAAAACAAAAAGTCTTCAAAAATATGCTTCTTCTAAAGCCAAGCCAAGTTGATAGAAGCTGTGGTACCAAACGTGCATCATCAAAGTTCACAGCAGTTGTGGCTTTCTTTTCCTTTCTCTCATCCTTTAAGATACTGAAGCAGCACACTTCAAGGGTTTGACAAGAAAGAGACAGATATTCCCTTTTGTGCAAATCTGCTTGATGCTTATGAACACTGTTCATTCTAAAACCCCATTAAGATACTCTCCTAGTGGTGCGGCTCTGACAGGAGAAAACAGAATAAGTTCCACAGCAAGGAGAGGGGAAAAAAAAGCCCTCTTGCAAGTCAATCACTCCAAAGGATACATGAAATTAACATTAATTAACACATACTGTTGAATAGGGTAAAGAAAAAATGGGTAGTTTTTCTGTACTGAAAGCCTACAAGAAAATTTACCAAAAAGGGAGACAGCATGTGGATGCAGGTAGATGGGCAGTAGGGCATGACAGAGATTTTGGGCAGCATCCCTCAAAATCACAGACCTCAAAAAATGCTACTTTTGAAAATCATTGTTTCAGAATCAAACACCTCATTTTGCTTTCACATTAAGAAATACAGTAAATAGTATACAAACCAAACTGGTATGTCATTTAGAAACACAGAGGACTTATTTTACTCTTACAATCAAAATGTTTCACTCTTATTGCTTTGGCTTGAAATGAAATTTTTCAAAATTGAGATATCCTACAGAATTTTTCAATTTTGTTGAAAGCTCCTTTGCTCCAGAAAACTAATAATTGGATTTTTGTTTTTGTTGCCTCTTATAATCTTGATATTTTAGGATTTTATTGTCTCCTGTGTGGGGGCAAGGACAATACTCTGATCACTTTTATGCTATGAAAATGCACTATGAAAACTTATGGAAGTCTGATAGATTATTCTGGATTTCTAATGATAAACCTGAGGTCAGGGTTTGAGTGAGTTTACTGAGGCTACTTATGCTATTCTTCTGATGAGTTTTAATAGCTTTTTGTGACTAATCATACTTTCCATTAAACTATGTATCATTGGGAAGAGGTGGTGCTCTGTATAATATTTATAGTAATACATAATGCAACATCTTATCAGTTTAGAGGAAAATATCTATTATCATATTTCGAATATGTGGCAACTAATAAAATATAGTAGTTGTGCTAGGAAAAATATGCGTCTGAGGAATTGTTTAAAACATAGCATTTGAAAAGCCCAATAAATTACTGTCTTTGCACGTATTCCTTATGTATAATAACTGCTGTGGCTTTTGTCAGCGGTTTTTGAATAATTTTCAAGTTTTAATTTTCTACTACTGCAACTCTGTGAATATGTTTATCAATATTTTAAATCAATTATCAACTGATATATCAGAGAATATTTTTTTCTGCTAACTCACTGTATGTCTCTAATGGCATGTGAGTAAACAAACATGTGACGCAGTATATTTTTTTATCATCCTTTTAATCAAAAAGAAATCAAATGGAAAGCAGACACACAAAAAAGAATTGTAAAACAGGCACACAAGGAAAAATTGTATCTATAGATCCAAATGCTGGCACAGATTTAGCCACACTACCCAGAGCACCACATACATACTCCCATCTGTAAGTGTGTTTTGCTGTAAGACAATGAACTGAAACTAATTGGCCATGTTATATGGTGTTTGTATATTGGGAGTGAGCAACTGAATCTTCGCCTACAGCTAGTTAATGCCTATTTTGTATACATGGGTAAGTTTCCAAATATTCCCACCTGAAAAGGTACTTTAAATCTCATGCTTCTTTTTAAACAATGAAGAAAAAAAATATACTAGTCATTTTTTGTTCAAGGTCCGATGTACTTTATTCAGGCATCAAGTATATGGTGTGATATGTGTGATTCTTGTAAGTGTGGAGGAAGAATGTGTGTTTTGAGACCTGCACAGCAGGTCAGCCATAGGTAGCAGCCTTTGGTGTGAAGTCAGGGTGTCCCTGCTTCTTCAGTCCATGGAGATTCTTCACATTTGCAATGAAAATGTAAATTTTTAATGCTGTTCTCTAATTTGCCATAGAGAGAATCAGGCCCTGAAGTTTTATCAATACTAATCCAACTTATTAGGAATTTGTAGAATTCATTGATAGCAAATGCTATGAAAGCTAATAAAGCCTTTTCCCTTTACATGTCATACAGCTTGGATCTAGAGTTCATCCTCAGCAATCAGATTTTATTTATTTTTTAAAGTAAGATTCAAAAGTGGATTAAGTTTTGTCATGACAATCTTGAGACTTTTCAGTGATTTCAGAATCTATATAATAATATATCTGTGGCGATGCCTGCCCTTCTGTGATGGGAACTAATAGCATCTGGGATTTTTGACTGACTGTAGTACACCTCAGAGATGTGTCTTCACTTTAAACAGCCACAAAGGTGTAGTTTCTTCAAGGATCATACCTTGTAATTACATGGTTTACTTCACATCAGTGACGGACATACTTCGTTTAGTTTTATTGAGTTCCTATGGTAGAATACAGGGTTTGATGTGTCTGCATCCTTGTCGCTCAGTCTGATCTCTGGTCTGTTCCTGGTATGCATGGAATCCTCACCGGGAAAAAGACTCTGGTTTTCACTGATGTTCTGAACTGACCTGTGGATCCCTCCACCGTGGGTATTGCCGGTGATGCCTCAGAGCAGTTGCCTCTTGGGAAACAGGCAATGGGACAAATGGTGGGAGATGGGTGCGTGTCAGTAAAGGCATTCCCATCCTTCCAGCATCTGCTATGATAATGTCGCTATTTCACCATGTGACCGCGTTATTAATTAAGTACATTATTTCCTGTATCTGTACATCTTCTTTTGTTCCTTCCTACATAAGTTCTTTTCCCTGGATGTATGTAGTAATTATTTTAGTAGCACCTTACAGGCCTAAAATGCAGCAGGCACCCAACTGTTTTAGGTAGAGCTAATTAAGTTTCTCTGCTCTCTCTTTTTCAAGTGTTTAATACCTATTAAATGTGCATTATGAGGCACACAGGAGCCCCTGGCAATGATACAGGACCCCACTGTGGTAGGTGAGACTGTGTTCTCCCTGCTTTATAAATTCTGAGTAGATGAGCTGTCATGAGATGGCAAAGAACAGACTCAATTTTGGTGCAGGCATTTGGAGAGGCATGAAAGTTAGACAGAGTAAGTCTGTGAGATCCAGCTGAGAATGCATTTCTCTGGCAGTTAAGTTTGAAAAAGTTATTACGCTGGGTCACCTTTGGTACCTTTTCCACCACTAACTTAGAAAATACAGTCTAGTGCACATATAGCATTAGGGGAAAAGAGTCTTTTGCAGAAGAGACGGCTTAAATTCTGTTTCCATTGAAATGGAAAGGTGGCATTTTCCTTGGTTTTGGCTAACGTAAGTGGTTCCTAGCATATAACTACTGCTACCAGAAAAGCTAGGTTCATTTCCAGCAAAAATAAATTCATTTGCCAGTTTAAAATTTCTACTCTTTAATATTTAATTCTGTTTGCAGTGCTTTCCCACCCCTCAAAAACACAAGTCAAACCAACCACACAAAACCAAAGAAACAAACAAAAAAAACCACACCCTGGAAAATGCACCAAGAGAACATGACAAGATGTTTGACCCATTTTCAGAGATGGTTCTTAGGGATACAGTCAACATTTGAGAATTCAAAGACTCAGCAGGAATGAATAAGTGTCACTCAATAATATTGTGAGGCAGGATCACAGGTAATGTGCACCTTCTGCTCTGGGAAAGTTTTTCCACTTTTCAGATATACCTAATAGACTGATTTGCACTTTTTAAATTTTTTATTCTGCTCTGCAGTTGAATGTCTGAGAGATGCAATTCACAGCATACAGTATAGCAAATGAAGCTCCTTATGGCTGTTGGAAGGACAGGAAGGTGTTGTTCTTCTACAGTTGAGCTTTAAGCAGCCCCTTGGGTTGTCAGTTCTCCTGTCCCGTTGGTCCTGCAGGCACACAATCCTGTTTTTTGGGAAGGGATGACCCCCTCCCCAGGCTTTCAGATGCCTGAGCCTCTCTCTACAGCAAGCCGTGTATTGTTAGGGGCCCTGCAAAATTTCATTTGCTACATTTTCTGTCCTGTGGTTCAACACTTAATTACCTGTTTTGTTAGTTTTGTGAGAGTCAAATATAAAAATTCCCACTGAAGTCAGCATCCTGATAACATACAATACTAGGTAATACATTGGAAATTGCTGAGGCCCACTGCCTAGATGATCTTAGTAATTAAAGAGACCAAGGTGAGTGAAAAGAATTGAGTATACTGAAAGAAAACTGGGATTTGATGCAGCGAGAGAGGTCATGAATGACTGCTGATCATTGTACTGAGAATTTTGACATAGACTTCTCCAATCTAGTTATATGACCGTTTTGTAGTCTTGCTAAAGTAGATACATTTTTTTGAGGGCCATGAGCTGTTTCTGTCACTGCTTAGACTTCAAACTTGCTCAGCACAACAAATTGTTTTCCCAAATCAGGATCCACAGAGGGGCCCAAGGGACTGTAATTTATTTATTTATATTTGTTTTCTCTTGCTAATATATTTGATAGACAGGCATTAAGTGGCATGAGTGAAATAGTAAATGTTTCAGTTTTGGATTAAGTCAGGAAAAATAAATCTCTATTTATGAATTTGGTTTCCTTTATCTTTCTAGCAAAGATAAATATATTAATTTGTGCAAATCCAAGAAGCAGTAAATAAGAATGCAGGCAGCCTTAAAAGGTCAGGCAGAATATGATTGAAATAAGATTTTCTGCATCGTATCTACTTTCTCCCTAATTGGAAGGATAAGCCTATATCATACTGCTGCTTTCTTAACTATTTAGATGAAAACATGGTTTTGGTAAAAATATCACTGTCCTAATGATCACAGTGCAAGCCAGAATCTTTAGAATGTTTATGTCCCCTGCACACATAATAGCTTAACCTCTTCTAAATATTTATGATTTAACTAATTGGTGGCAGAATGGTAATGCAAATACTAAACAGCATGCCTGCTAATATATTTCTTCTCCCATAACAATAACAGGCCTGTCCTTTTTGCAGTACCCAGTCGATGCTCTAGTTTTGAAACTAGCACCAGCTACCAACAGAAATGTCAGTTAAAATTTTGATGATTTTGGTTAAATCTTTCGTTGTGTTCTTACTCCTCCTTGACTCAATGGTGCACGCTGCCTGCTATCAGGACTTTAATGGAAACTTCAGAGACATACGTGGGCATTTCTGGTCCATTATTATGCCTTTGGCAAAAAGCATCGAAAGTATAGTCCTGACTGAGGGCCTTTTTTCACCTGATAATATATTAACTTTTTTTATATGTGGCCATGAATATGTCCGTATTGATTTTTTTTGTTGCTTTCTGATTCATTCTGTGTCTCTCCTCTCCTGCCCATCGCAACGCTGTTTTCCACTCCTGGCTTATTAGGTTGGCTGAAAGATAAAGCAGTGGAACACTGCCAGCCTGGGAAATTATAAGGCTGCTTTTAGCTTCTCCTGGTGTACGCTCTGAAAAAGTTTGAGGAAGAAATAATGGCCTTCTGTAAAGCTCACCTGAGAAAGCCTGCCACGTAAAAGTGAATCCACAGAATCAAATGCTGGAAATGCATAAGGAGAAGGATGCACAAAAGAATGCAGGCAGAGAGCTCGATATCACTGCTTAGTAGACTGAGGTGCAGATCCTTCTTTTTTTTAACTTCAGAAAAGATGCAAAGAAAATAAAAAGATTGATTCACTGGCTATGGCAAGCTGAAACCATGTTCCTTTACTCTGTTCATAACCCTGTACATATCTTTGGATGTAGCTGCACCATTTATTTTACCTGACTGACAGTGCAGCCTGTGGGTTGAGCTCCATGAGCACCAGGTCCTTGTGGGTCTCCCAGACTCCGCAGAAACCAGTGACTGACTCAGTCCTTGATATGATTGTGTATCATTTGGGAACCTTCCCATCAGGAAGCCAAGTGCCTGAACAGATTTGCAAAACCCTTTCACTTAGTTGTTGAAGAGATTATCCTGAGTAAGTCTCCTTGTTGACTCTTGAATTAAAAACAAACAAAACTCCTTCAAAACAGTTATCCTCCATGAACAACACATGAATTTCAACCTCGTCAGAATTCCTTTTCTCCTAAATGCCAGGCCAGCTGTAGACATGCGTTTCAATCTGCCAGCAATCGTATGCTCCATCCTCTTTTCTTATTCTTTCTAAAGATGCTTATTAATGAACCTTCTTGAAAAAACACAGAGGAGGATAAAAGGCCAGGGCACTGGGTGGAAAAGCAATGCAGATTGGAAAAGACAGAAAGCTTATTTAATTCTTTCTTTTCCTGTTCTCAACTCCCTCAAGTTATCTTTAAAAGGATGTTTAAAGCTTACAGTTAAAACTTTTCTGAATTTAACTGTAATAATTAAAAGCAGCTAAGGGAGCATTCAGGTCCAAAGGGAAAAATTTCAAAACTCATTTCAGCCACTGCTGGTCATGTGTTTGGGCATGGATAGGATCTTAAGAAGAGTTCCCAGCTGCCTTTTTACCTTTCTATTTTTTTCTTTTTTTCTTTTTTTAAGTCTGTTGTTCTTGAATTTTGTTTGTTAAGATTTAGTATTCATTTTGTGCCTGTAACTTGCCAGCCCTCTGGATGTTAAATGGGCACTAATGAATCTCCATAGCACCAAGTTGAGCTTCATTTGAGGATGTAGTTTTTTGACTCTGCCAGGAAAGAGATAGATGGGGCTTGAAAAAAGGAACTGGGGATGTGGAGAAAGTAGCACTGAAATATTCTTGAGTAGGTCCTTAGGAAGTGGTGCTACACTTTGCATGCTGCTCACCACGTGGATTGCTGTCCCAATGGGATGCTCAGGATTGACTATTCCTAATGAGAACATAAAGTCAGGAAGTCTGATATCCTGCCTACATCAATGACTAATTCCAGCCATTTAAAAAGGACATAAAAAACCTATAATGATTCTACTGATTCTGTAAGGGAAGGGAACTGCTGATGTGATATTCTAAATACCAAGATCTCAGCCACCATAATTCATGTTCATTCGCAGCCCTGCTTTTCGGAGTGGATTGTTAAAGTATCTGAAATGCAGATTGAGACTGTTACAGGTGAATTTCTTCAGTTTCTTCCAGGACAGATGGAGGTCACTGATCTAATGGCTTCTGGTCAAGCTGAAATTTTGATGTAGTGGTATTTTAAGAGCTCAGTTTATTCCTGTATCATCTTAGACCTAAAGAAACAGGAAAAAAGGTAAAATACTTCTGGGCAATGGTCAATAGAATATGGCATACAGCTAGAGTAGGCGTTAGAAATAGGACCAGCCACAGCTTTTGGAAACACGGAGTAGGAGACAACATGTGCACAGCTTATTCTATTCCTGTTAATCACCTAGAATGAGATATTGCCAACAAGAGAGATTTTATTTCTTCTTCTGGTCATTGCTGCAGCTATGAGACGGGACAGTAGAGTATGGCTGAGATTTGGGTTAGAGGCAATGAGGTGCTGTGTCTTGTGTATGTTGCAAACATTAGAGCACTGCTAAGCCTATGTCTTTATTGGACCTTTAGCTTGCACAGGTTGTTCCCCATGCACAATTTATCACATAAATCACTTTTTATTAATAAGTTCAGCCCTCTCACCCAACCTGAATGGTTCCTGCAAAAGCCTGATCATTGCAGAACCAAAAAGTCCAAGTGAGTTATTTTAGTCAGACTATTAATGTTTCAGTAGGGATGCAGACAAGTCCCTTTAATTCCTGATTTCCTCCAACTGTTCCCTTACCTGGTGCTCAAAATGTTACATATGTGGGGTTTTTTTCCTCAGGGTTTTCTAGAGGTGAATGGTACATGTTATTTGCACGGATTGCCAGATGCCATGCATGCTGCTTGTCTTGGATAGGTTTTTTCTTTTTGTGGGAAAAAGCAAGTTTGTGTATTTGGCTGGCTAGAAAGGGAAAATGCTGCTTTTCTGAATGTGTATATAACTGACACTTAATGAGTATTATGCAGTCTTCTCATTCCTTCCTTGTGCATGTCTATGTATACAGACAGGGGAAAAAAAAAGCAAAAATTAAGCTGACAATATCCAGAGCCCTGGTGTAAAACTGCTATCCTAATATGTAAACAGTTTGTAATTTAGGAAATTGTTATAACTGGAGTGAGGTTAAGGAAGGGATATTTTCAAAGCTCACAGTGCTGTTTGTATTTGCTGATTAATTCTAAATGAGGGCAGAAGCCCTTAAAGGAATCCTATAAAGGTACATTTTCTCTTTTCATTTAGAAACATAACATCTGAGAAGCATTTATTAGCAAAACAGCAACTCTATTTGCACATTTCTAAATAGAATATTAGAGCAACAGAATTTTAATTTTCATGTCTGTAATTTGTTAATATAATTACTGTACAATACAGCCAGGTGCTTTCAGATCTTTCAGTGTTAATTAAAAAGCTAATAACTTGAAAAGCTATAAATATTGAGGTACAAGGGCTAGTGCTCCAGGCAGTTAATCCTTTATTTGTCATTTACTAAAGATCCTTTTAGCAGAAGGCCAGGCTTTTATGGAGTACAGCACTTTGTGACTCGACTCCTCCTTGCTACCTGATAGATAGTCCCACCATGCACAAGCTGTACAGGGTCTGATTCCTTTGCACTCATCAGCGTATTCACAGCTAAATGCAAGCAGGAAATCGAGAAGTTCCCACCATTTTAGCCCATTGGGTTTTCTTCTCTGCTTTCATCTCCTCTGCCCTGCCTAGACCTACCTGCCTATCTTTGCGTTGATATTTAGCACAATGTGAAACAGTCCATTTCTGGCTGCTCCTAGAGAACGTATCCAGCCAGCAGTGGAGGGGGTTTTGTAGTTTGTCATGTTGAGACTATGAGAAACCCTCTGAAATGCTGTCAACCCCAGCAAGAGCAGCACTGTGTGTTTGTCAGAGGATGTGTCCTTGCAGCTCATTGCTGGAGCTGGCAGCAGTTCTACAACATACACTTTGATCAGCGCTGATTAGAAATGGTTGAGGTATTTACAGTTTAAAATTTGTGGAAAAATTCGTGGTTCCAAATGAAAAAGGGAAAGCAAATATTTATAAGTTCTTGCTGGCATCTCCACTACTATGAGTGTCCTGAAACAACTCCTTGGGGTTCCCAACCAGCACGTGTTTCACTGGGACTGCCTGGCCGATAAACTTGAGTTTGAAGCTACCACACTGGTGTAAATCTGCAGCCCAGCGTACATGGAGCTAATCACAGATAAAGGGAAAAATACTCTGGGATCATCGTGTGGTCTCAAAGTAGTATAATTCATGCCTTTTTTCAGCTATCTACTTACATTCTGATAGGTTACAAAATGAAACGTGGCATTTTTTTCTATGCAGTGTTTACTCCTTAGTGAATAGAAATGGCAGGAAGATATTATTTAGATTTAGTGATCCTGTTTCTAAATTAACCTTGCCTGGATATAGCCCAGTTTTAATAGAGTGACTCGTGATCTATGCTGGTAAGGGAGAAAAATATTTTGCATTAAACATACTGTGGTTTGGCGTTGATTGTTTTAAAGGTTCTAAAATAAGACATCTATTTTAACAGAAAATCGACTTTTCAGCTATGTAAATGAAGCACAAACGAGACTGTGCTTCCTCACACAAGGAAAAGCTGTGTTTTAAATTCTAATAAGAAATTGACATTATGGTAGAGGATAACATACGCAGCCAGATACACACACAACACAAAATGGCTGTGATTGAGGCAGACGTAAAACAAGCCAGCAAGACAAACGTCAGAACTTGGAAACAACATTCCCTCTTACCAAAGAAGATGCTTAATGGTGTACCTCAGCATTGTTTCAGCACATAATCATTTACCTAATGGAAATATTTAATTCTGCCCAGTGTTTTTGAAGAACAGCTTGATGATGAGCTTCCTAAAAGGCACTCAAAGGAAGCACTGCTTTCTGCAGTCAGTTCAAATTGTTTAATATTTGTCAAACTTGAATTGCTTTTGAAGGATACATTGTGAGTAATGGATTCTCCTGCTATTTACACATGGGCAAGGCTGCACAGCCATTCCGTGCTGCAGTTTATTGCACTGCATTATGGATGAGGTGGTTTTGCAAGCAGATACATAAACACAAAAAGAGGGAGGGAGGAAAAACACAAGAAAGTAGATTTGTATATTGTCCAACATATAACTGTTAGGAATAATTTAGAAAACTTCTCAACACTCATGTGTGCAAATATTTGGAACTGTAGCTCTGAAATGAGTTATTTACTGCATGCTTAGCAGAGAACGTGGCATCTTTATCATGAGGCAACTCCTCCTTCTGTTGGAATTGGCTCATAGCTACTGCACTGCTGTTATGTGACACTGATAATCCAACAGCCTTTATTGAAAATGTAGGGTCACATCGTAAAAAGAGCTATGCTCTTTCATTTCTCATTGCTTTACGGTGATTTTAGGTGCTAAGTCCATTTGTAAACCTGCTTTTCAAACTGTTAAGAGGTAGGGGTGTAGCTAGTAAGAAATGCCAAATGGCTAAAAAGCACCCACCATGCATTGATTTTTCACAGGCATTAAGCTACCCTGTGCTTAGGGATTTATTGGTAAATCCTACCGAGCTACCCTTCAGGGGTAGTCGCACAACTGCGCTGTTGTGGCTGTGAGGACTAACAGCAGACTTTGAACACCTCACAGAGATGGATTCTCCCAGGCTGAATGTGCATTTCTTACCAAGCAGCACTTTTCTGGGGCGTCAATCAAGGCATCTCATTCCCTTGGTAATGTCAACAAAAGTGTGACACCTGATGAGAGTCACTGGGAGCCCACAGAGCTGACAGTCTGGTCCTGTGATAGGACTAATCAGCATAAATCATCACTTCAGGTGAGGAAGGATGTCAGAATTTGGCTCTTTAGCACTAGTTAGGCTACTTGCCTTGGAAGTTGGCATCCGTAGAGCTGGGAATCACCTGTGTGTTGACCATAAGACATTGGCAGCTTGTCAGTTCATTTCCTTGGCTTTGAGAGCATCATCTAGCTTGGAAGGGTTTATTCCTGTTCCTTTAAACCTCCCAAATGCTGTGCTGATTGTGGCTTTCCTGGATGAGCTGTCATGGAGAGCAAAAGGAGATACAGCACATTGCAAACCAGAGCTAATATTTAGACATTTTGTGTCTGAATATGAAATCCAATGTCAGAATGTGTGATTTTCCAGGGAGACCAGCTGAACATGGACATGCTGTCTGGGTATAAATTGTTCTGGAGCGAGCTAACTAATGAGCACTGCCTTGATATAGGAGTCAGAGAAACATTTTTATAAAAGAGATTAAAAGGGGCCTGACAGCCATTACAATGAAAGATGCCAAAGCTGCTTCTCCAGAGATACTTCCCTCATAGCACATGATGTATCCTAAATAGCTAGTATATTATTAGAGGCTGTTTTGATTTATCACCTAGCTTACTGTATTATTATATGATGCACTTACAGTCCACTACTTCGCACAAGACTCTTTTAATACTGAACACGCATACAGCCTTTTATAACAATTAAGTCTTGTAAAGGCCCGACAGATGCCAAAAACTTTTTCTATGCTGTGCATTAGATGGGTAGAGACAAGAAACACTTTTCATGAGCTCACTGATTCCCTTTGGAAGGGTTAAGATTAGAACTCAGGTTATTGCTCCTTTCCCCACCTCTTACCAAAATTCGCATTTCCAGACAACACTGCCCCTAAGAAGCAAAGGGAGAACTCAACAGGCTCTTGTGCAAGCTCTAATTTGATCCCTGTCAGCTTCTGTGGCTGTTTATCCTCAAATGTTGTATTCTGAACTTGGAACCAGCTGAAAATATTTCTAAACTACCTGGCAGGCTGGATCCCTTGCAGTGCTTCATCCCTTCTGCAGGCTGGAGTTACTACTAATATACTTTAAGAATACTAGTCCATGGTAGAAATAGATTAATTCAAGACAGTGTTAATATTGTACACAAGAGCATGAGGATTGATAGTCCCTGTAATCTCTTATCTAAACACAGAAGGGCTGCATATGCTGTTCATAAAGCACTGAAATCAATCATTATAGTGGCAGACAGGTAAATGGGAAGCAAACTCCTGCCTGTGCAGACCAAGAGAGGATAACAACCTTCAACAGGTTTTTGCAAAAATTATTCTCCGTTTCAGCTTTCAAATGTCAAAATCTAAAGTGAGTCACTTAAAATCCATGTGTGAGCACTTAGGTGACTTTCAGAAATGCAAAAACCTTGTATTCCCCACAACTTCAAATTTATTCAACACTTCAGGTAGAAAGACCCAGAAATGTGGGGTGCCAGTGTTTGACTTGCTTGCTTGGTACCCAGCTGCAAGGAGAATGGTTCAGAATTGTAGATCCTGGTAACCAATAAAAAACTGCTATGTCTGCATGGCTCTAAGACTAGGATCAGATTTTAATTAACATTTGTTAAGTCCTTTGAAATGTTAAGGCTTAAAACAGTTATATGACTGTGCAGCTCTGTAATTTTTTTTAAGGGAAGTCTTGTAAAGAGGATCTTGGAACATTTAAGAACAACTCTGTTTACATGTTCAGCTGCATGAGGATAGCCAGAAAGATCCAGTAATTAGAAAGAGTTTGTTATTAAAAGCTTCTCCATGTATTAAACATTAACAGGATGTTTCTAACTAAGAAATGAATTAGACCTAACTAAACTGATGCATAAATTAGCAGTATTCAGTCTCTGATTTTCAGATTAGTTACATTAATTTTAAATATTGTTTTCTGCCAGGAAGAGACTAGTAAATACATAATAATAAAAATTGACGGACCCTCATTAAAGCATCGAGAAAATAATATACTGCTTTCATTGTAATTTTTTAATTTTTTTTTTGTAACTCATTGTAATTCACAACTTTCATTGAGTTTGTTGGGTTTTATCCTCTTTTATAATGACATCAATAATTATTTTGCTTTGCTTTGCTTTTTATTACTTCACATAAGATGAATGAAAGTTGTTTCCATTGCTTAGAGACGCGGCGTTTAGCTCTAATAGAAATCTATGGAGTTGGCAACGCTCCCACTTCTCTACACAACGTTATGCAAGTCCTGTAGGCCCCGCAGTGTGATAGAGCCCATCTGTGCTTCCCAGCTTACAGAACAGCCGTTGTTTCCGTTATCAAGGCTTGTGGTTTGCTTTTGGGTTTTTGTGTCTTTTTAATTTATTTACAAGTTGTGATCAGGATCTTGGTCTTGCAAGGAGTTTGTGTGTGGGCAGATCTGTACATCCATAGAGTTCTCATAAATTGTGAAACACGAGCTGTCATTTACCTCATCACGTTTCATCTGTATGCTGTTTTTTGGTGGAAATGGTTTGCAGCGATTGCACAGTACGTGTTAGAGTTTGTTTCAGGGTTTCTTCATAGATAAAGAAAAGCTTTAAAGACTCCGGAAAAAGACTGGTCCCCTGCCCTCTCTGGAGACACCGTCCTCTTCCTTTCTTTTCCTCTTCACTCTATAATTGCTGTCTATAACTCTAGCAGAAAATTCACTGAAGAAAAATCGTCTTTTTCTGGAAATATTTACATGCTGTTCAGCACAACAGAGTCCTGATTTCAACATAAGGTGTTTAAATGCCACCTTCATGCCAGTCAATAACTAACTAACCATCCCTCAAAATACACGATTAAACCCCAGCATCTGGGTCTGCAGAAAAATTTCCTTTTGACAATTCTTCAATTTTAATCCAACACAAACTTTTTGATATATTACAGAGTAACTGCTTCCTACCATGATAATAATTCAGGCTTTTCTGTCCGGATATGCGCTTCTCTCCTCCAGGACACGGCAGGGAAGCTGGAGCACTGAGGCAGTAATTTCATGTTAATTTACTGTTTGGGATCCGAAAACCAGAAGAAATTAACATCAAAACATCCTCTTCCTTTGGGTCCTGATTTAAGACTGTGTTTGGCTAGAACTGCAAGGGGGCTTTGGTCTCTTACATGTATTTGGGTTGGCACGGGAAGCTGCTCTGATATCACAGGGTGACACTGAGATCAGGGCTGTGACATTCCACAGCTGTCAAGGACTTAAGCACCTCTATAAGGGAACACGCATGCAGGCATCCTTGTACTTTATGGACAGGATTTTACACTTCTTTTTAAAATTACTGGTTAATTGATCATAGTGCTAGTTTAATCTCTCATTTTTCCCATCTGTGTTGGATGATAAAAGCTGCTTGTAAATGCATAGCCATCAAAGCCATTAATATTTGTCAGAGTTTGAAACATGTAATCTCAAGCAAAGTACAGTCTTTTTTGGGTTTTTTTTTTTAAGCATACTATTTATAGAAGATGCACTTGCATAAATTCTGTTTCTCTTGTGTACAAAATCACACACGATTACTTCAGCAATTAGATGCCAACATGAAGAGGGAGCAGGAAGACACTCCTGGGAGTGACTTATAGTGCAATACTTCACGAGATGGTGCTGTCAGAGTAAGGTTGAAGGCTGAAAGCTGTTAAATGCAGCAGATATGAATTACTGCACTGTAATTCACAGGCTTGGGTGTCTTATTAGAATTATAAAATAGCGCAATGCAAATATTTTTTAAAGACACAAGGGCAAATAATCAGACATAACTGGGGCCACACCTCAACTAAAGTCTCAAGCAGCAACATGGTACTGCATTAGAAAAATGAAGGGAAAATAAATTGGATTATTTTAAATTGATTAAAACAATCAAATCTAAGTGCATTTGAAATGTTTACCTCTAGCTGCTTTGTCAGTTAACCACTATATTTCCCTGTCGTGTTTTCTGTAGAACTCCCCTGCTGAGTTTTGTTCTAGTGGCATCTCTTTCCAGTGCAGAGGCAGCTGAAGTCCCTATGAAACACAGAGTTTTGATCATCCATGTTCTAGGAGCGTTCTCACAAGGATTAATCCATTATATGAGTGACTGAAGCAAGTGCATGGTATGCCATTCTGAAAGGTATGCTCTGGTTTTGAGTACCTAGCGTTAATACTCACTGTGATTTTGTTATACTTGTCTCTGAAGCAGAATTCACCGAGGTCTGCAGTTATCTGTTGCATCTGAAAATCAGGCTGCTCCATGTCCCATTAAAATGTTGAATCTGTGGGCTAATGACAGGTCAGCCATTATCATTACATACATTACCTGCAAATCAAAGCCATTCCCTCTAAAACCAAACATGCTGATAGATCCACGCATGTTCTTTTTGTTATAAAAATACTCAAATTTCGACAGATGAACTCTCAGGAAAGAGTAGTTTGCCATTTGTTTAAGAAGGGACAACTGATGAGTACTTACTGTCAAAGAGGGGCTGGGATGTAGGCTGAGCTCACGAAGAACTGAATCAACTTGAGGCTGCGTGTCTGTGCCAGGCAAGCAGAGAAACCTGGTGCGATCTAATGAGCTCGACAGCTGCTATGTGTCAGCTTGCAACAATGCTCTAAAGAAGTTGATTTGATGTTTTATCTCATGGGAGATTCATATTTAAAACATGCAATTTGGATATTTATGTTCTAAAGAATGCATCTCTAAAAAAGGTCAAAAAATTGTACCAGATACTTTCTGAGTTTATATTTCGGCAAGTCACACCATTGAAAATTTGCAGGTTTTAGAAATAAACCAATATGTAATGATTTTACCTTTTGTTTGTTTGTTTACTTAGCATATGGTCCAACCATGAGAAATACTGGCATCTTTGGCTCCTTTTTGTGTCAGAGGGCTCGAAGTATGGTCCTCTTATTTGCTAAGTATTTTATCATAGGTCCAAAATTATCCTGGCCCCACACTGGAGTTATATTAACTTTTCTGTACAGGGAAAGTACAGCTGACAGTGTGTGGAAGTTCCCTGTTTTTATTGAGTATTTATTTAGACCGGAAATTTGTATTCTAAGAGCACTGGAAAAATTAATCTCTATCTAACTGAAATCCGTTGGCAATCCTCAATCAGTCAGGCTCCTTTAAAATGCCATCTTTCCTTGAGTACTGTTGTAATAAACCTCGTAAGACTCCCCAAATTAGATTTCTGTTACGGTTATTTGGGACTATTTCAATACTTTTATGAAATTGAGTCATCTTCTCTTACAATGATATCACTAATTAAATCCAAGATGAGCAACTGCTTACACAGCTTGGTGGGTACGATTGCAGAGTTACTCGAGCGCATGTTATGGCGTATGTGTCCTCTAGGAACATCAGATGAAGAAAAGTTGTTAAGCTACCCAAGAGCGAATGTCACATTGCTCAAGCAAAAGGTTGATTGCACTCTGATGCCTATCTGAGATTCTAAAAAGGTCTCCAAACATTAAACAGAAAAGGTGATTTGCCACAAGGATTGATTTCATTATATCCCTCTGGACCATTCATGGGATGCTGCTGCAGCCCACAACTCTAGGGTGTTTTGACCTCCAGATCTGACAAAAGACTTTGAGGAAGGACTTGTACTGAGAGACAACGTTGCCATGGAAAGCTGAACAAGCTCTCAAAATCACAGCTTTGCTCCACTCTATATCCCTGGTGCTCTGTATTTCTTCAAGCTTATCTAACAGTGTACATGGCAGGCTTTTATCTCCAAAATCTAGCCAACAAGTTGCTGCTGTTTTACTACTCTCCATCCCTTTTTCCGGCTGATGTTTCCAGATGGAGACCCAGGAACTAGATCTCTCTATAACAGTGACATATTTTCTGCACATAAAAGTGTTTTAAATTACATTTAAAGCTCATTCAAAGGCATGGAGATTTAGTCAAGCACAAGTTGCTGAAAGCAACAGTAGTCATGGTGCCTACATCTCCAGACAACAAATTGTGGATATTAATTGCTCTCCTTCAAGAAATTAAAACACATCTTAATTGGTGTTTTGGCTTCACGGGAGGGCCAATAAATAAGGGTGTCCAAGATTTTCCTTATTGTTAAGTCTGGGTGATCTCAGACTGCCTGAGCTCATCATTTTTGCCAGTCAAAAGGCAAGAACAAATGGAGATAATTAAGCATCTTCTAAAATAAACCTACTGCATTGATTTTATTTACTCCCCGTTTATGTAAGTTTACCACTATTTCTGCATGTATTCTTCAGGGCGCTATTATGGCATCTGAATACTTTCGTAAATAAGTCCTTGTCACTGAATGTCTGAATCTACCTGCCAAAATGAACCAAAAACCTTCTGTAAGCCAAGGTGTTAAAAATATGTTCCTGTAGCCACAACTTTGAAATTCTCTAGTCAGAATCGCAGGTGACTGAAGAAATGGATTGAACACAGAAATGGATTAAAAATACCATCAGCTGTTCTGGTTATCAAAATGATAACAAATTCTGCCTTTTGGATGCAGACGTACCCACTGCACTCGCACTGCAACTCTGTTTTTCATTCATATACTATTAAGTTCATTTTTTCTCAAGTGGGATTTCAAGGCATGCAAAGCCTTTTAAAAGAATTCAAAATTTATGTTCGATGTAATTGAAAACAGCATGTTGTTCTCTGCATTTTTGTGTGGTCACTGCAGGACGAGAAGCATCTCTTGAGTCTCTGTGCTTCTGTCACTGCTATAAATTCTTGTGTCACCGGCATTAGCTTAACACAACGTGACTGATCTAATTAGACACGATGTGTCACAGCAGCTGCACGCCAGAGAGCTCAAATAAGCCTTTTCAGGTGATGGCAGCTTTATATGTTATTTCCACCCATAGCAGCTGATTAAAAACATGTATGTTTTCAACCTTGAAGCTGAATCCTTTCCACAGACCCCTAGGGGGGACACCCAAGTGTATGGGACCCACTCTGGCCAGGGACAAGTTCATGGTGAATTTAAATTCTCTTGACAACCCTGTCAGGAGATGTTCAGGTTCTCACATCAGCTGAGAGATGTAAAGAAACTCCGGACTATTCAGAACTGTCCCAGGAAAGCTGAGTTACAGCTATTCGGGGTACCAGAAGACAAGAAAGTCTCCCCATAGTTGTTTACTTTCTGTGCTGGGAGGAAAACACAGGAGAAGAAAAAAGAAGTGGATGAGAAAACGCTTATGGAGGAGCATTGGGAATCTCTGCAATAGTTGAAAGTATTCTTAGAAGTGGCTGGGGAAATAGGCTACAATGTAGACTTTTACACTGCACAGTTTGAATCAGTTCTGGGTCAAAAACCTTGCATACTGATCAAGATCCTAGAAAAAGTTGGATTATTACAGTCAGCTCTTCACAAGGAAAAACAGGGCAGCAACCGGAGCTGAATGAAGCTGTAGCTGTGCAGGGACCCCTGGACCCTGAAACTGCTGCAAAATGAGAGTTGTTATGATGCTTCTGCATCAACTGCCCAACAACTCGGATGCTTAAAAAAATATTAAAGGCTGTCTGCAGGGATATTCTGGTGTGTGTTTGTGGGTTTTTTTGAAAACAGTGGGTTAGACATGTAGGAGAATAGTACGATGTTGTTTCCAGGTATTTTTCACTGTAGAAAATGAAATTTTGCAATTGTGAGCATCTAGCCTGACAGAAAACACAAAAATTTACAGAAAATATGTGTCACCTTATCTAGGCAGGTTTCATCCTCATGCCTGTAAAATATATATACACACACACACACATATATATGTACCTCTCTAGATGGCACCTGCTCCATGCTTGTATCAAACTGCACCAAAATGAAAGTTGCATTCCCAGGGTAGGAGTTATTTAGAGTGATTTAAAAAGGCATTAGAGTGCAAAGTACTGTCATTTCTGAGCATGACACATTTGGGAAATGAGGGTTATTTTGTCATGACATAAGCAGTGGCTTCTTTATAGCATCGGATCACTTCTTTCCCTTTCTCGCTGTCTTTCTTTCTTAACTGTGTTCTCACGAGACATTAAAAGAAAAAGACGTGAGAACCTGCCCTCATAAAAATCAGACTAGAGATCATGGCAATTGCCTGACCGGTGGGGAGAAAATGCTCCTGCAAGGTTTGCAGAGGGAAGCAGGGGAGTCAGTGCCCTGTATCAGAGGCCTGATGAGAGGAGATTTGCCAGATCAAAGAGGCAGAAAAGCTGCATCCAACAAAGCACCATCTGATAGTCTGTGTCAGTGTGATAGTGGCAGCACCAGACTGGCACATTATTACTATTGGGAAACCCCTCAAAAACTGCTCTTTGTAGAGAGGTTAACGCATCGGGCATGTATCTATGTGTATTATTCAATATGGATGCTAATTAGCATAAAATATTGAAGGGACAACAAATAAGTGGAAGAAATTAAATGCTATAAATCATACGTAATTAATGTATTATAATCTCCCTCTGTTTCCTGATGCTGTCTAAGTGCTCTCTGGCTGTTGGTCCCATCCACCAGTTTATGCTAGTGAACATTTTAAACATCTGATCTGAAGTTTGACGAAAAGCAGTGGAAAAACTTCAGCCTTTCAATCAAGCCAAAAATTTGTTTTCAGTGATGAAATTATGAGACGGCAAGCATTGTTTAAATGCTGGTCACCTCCTAGTAATAATATGTCATGCTTTTGCAGCTTCAGTGCACTTTACAAGCATTTATTTATTGGCATCCTGCTTGTTTTGGTGTTCTTAGTTTCAGCAGCTCATAGTGTTCAGAGATGCAATGAGACATAGGTACTACTTGCCAGATTGAGATAAAAGTATGTTGTTTCTAGCAGGGATTTACCGTCAAAGGGTTTTCTCCTTTCTGAAAAGGAACTTCTCTGAGATTCCTTCCTTAGCATTTCTCTTGGATTCTTTTGTTTGAGGTGCTGGACTTAGTGAGGCAGTAGGTTGTAAAGCCTGGATACCCACCATGAGGTGCAGTGTGTGAAAACACTCTTGGCTCCATGGTCCCTTGCCTGGGACTATATACCAGGCTCCCTTTCACCTGGGTGTAGGAAGTGTTTTCCACCCAGGGCATGGGATAGACTCGCTCTTTTGGCTGCCTGTGGTCCTTACTCCAGGTCTGAGTTCCTGCTGTTCACATGCTGTGGCAATGCATTAGCTATAAATCATGAGCACGGACTGTTTTGGAGAAAAAAAGGCTATGGATTAATTGAGTTGGGCACAGTTCTAGAAACGTGGTTTTAATGAGCTGGAACAAAGTCATACCAGGGCGGGATGGTTTGCAGTGAGTAGGAAAATGAATGTTATCCTCTGTTTATGCTCACGCATTCAGGAGGCTGTTTGCCACTAAGCTCAGAAGGTGTTTCATGAGCACACCCTACTGCTTGCTAAGGCAGATGCAAAAGCAATTAACTAAATTAACCTTTTTTTTCCCCATATTTGTGGTTATGTGAAGTGTTGATTAACCTCTTTTCCTTCTTTGATCTTCATTTACATATTTCGCTTTGCTTTCTAAACATAAATCCTGTGTATGTAGACAGTACAGGAGCCCTTCTTCCTGTTACCTGCACTTTAAGCATGACTTCTGCCTGGGTTCCATGACTTTGTAGCCACAGAATACTCTTCTGTATTTTGTGTTTGGAAATTTAGTTTTAGCATGTTTACATGTGTCCACAGAGCCCAACCCATAAAGGTTCACAGGTTCAATGAAAATTCATTCTAATTTTTACTGGCAGAATCAGATAAGTGTGCTGGGTTTTAGGTTTACGTTGCTCTGTGACCATGAATATTCAATTAAAGACCCCAAATTAATTGTAGTGAGGCCAGCCAATCACTTAGCCTGTTAAACAACTGAAACATTTTTATGGGATGCATTTTTGTGTATAACTGATTGTAATTGAATGAACAAGAAAAGCAACCATTGTATAAATAGAGCCTGGCTAATCTAATCATTTAACAGCTGATAATTAACCATAAATAGTGCTATTCTGTTATACTTCAAGTATTGAAATCTGTTCTCTTCTTACCTGTGTCATTTCTAGGAGAGATTTAATTGCTAGTGAGGCATAAACTCTATGAGCTCTACACACATCCCTCCAGTACTTCATGTGCCTGTGCTTGAGTTCAGTGTTCTGTAACGGCTGAACATAAACACCCAGAACCTTCTCTGTCAACAAGTGATAATAGTTCCTATTGCAATGATAGACAGACAGATGTAAATACGTTGGTCCAATTTTCCAGCTGCGGTGCCTTCATAGCTTCATTCAGTCTCTGCTGAACTCCTTGTTGGGTTTCCTCACTTGTTCCAGCTCTTGCATGTTCTCCCTGTGCAGTCCTCAAAGGTTTGAACTCCATCTAAAGCGACTGAATGCCCATATCCTTCCTTGAGCAGTCACGACACTTCAACCCATAACACGTGCATCAGCTGAAAAATACAATTGATTCATCCACTAGTTTTCAGAAACATTCAGTTGCTTTGCCCTCTGCTCTCAATCCACGTGCCTCCCAATCTACTCCTTCCATTCAAACTGCCTTTCTAGCTGTGACTCTCCATACCAGGCAGTCAGGAGTAATATTGTTGCTTATATCTTATAATCTTTCCTTTCAAAATTTCTCATGTGTCACAAAAAACAGGTCCTTTCATTGCTTTTTTACCTTCTAGAATGATTTATTTGTCAGAATCATACTTTTTTGGGGGGTTAATTAATCTTTTAATCTTCTCAGTAGCAGAGATGGCCCCATGCTGCTGTAGAAGGATGGAAGGGAAGAGCTGGGTGAAGGAGACAGGCACAAGATCTGTTTGCTGTGTGCCTTGGGTGATATCAAACCAGTCAGGTTCAACCCCAGCAGGAGCTCCAAGCTTCCTGAACCGCAGTATCTGGAGTTTCCAGTTCAGTTTGGAGGTGTCAGTCAAAATGGGAGGTGCAATGAATGGATCAAAATAATCTGTACCCTGCAAAGACAATCTGGGAGAACAAGATGCCTTCTGGTACTGCCTCTGCAGCAGGCGGTGTGCAATTTGCTCGATTTAGCATCAAGTAAGCATGGCTGAATTTAGCCCTATATTTTTGGCTTTATTATTATCTGAGTATTACAGCTCAGCCTGTTATCATGAGGCTAACTCACAAGGTTTTATTCAGACTTTTCTCTGGTTTTCTGCTCAGACAAAGCTCTAGGCAACTGGGATTTTCCAACAATGACTGTTGTCCCTAATAATAGCTTTAGTCAGCAACATATGTTTAGTGATGCACATCGATATTTGTATTTTCACAGATGCTAAGATTTTGCATTTTCAATGTCATTTGTGTCCAGAAGCATGCTTTATCTTGACGCTATAAAAGTACATGTAAAATACTGGATTTTTATACCTACATTTCCCAAGCTGAATGCCTGTGGCTGAAATTCCTCTGTGCTATCAGGAAACATCATATTGCAAACCATACCATTTCCTATTTTGTACCAGAATCCCATGCATCTTTGAAATATGCACCTCAGCTATGATTTACAAGGTATTTGTATCATTTTCCTTTTATTTTTCTACAGAAGCAGGTAATATCTCATAGGGTATGTTGAAAGACATTATGTTTTGAAGCAATTCACCTGGTATTCTGCCTCTATCTCTCCTTTAACACTAAGGAATATGTGATGGAAACAATCTTGTTATTCCTCAGATTGTTCCTTGAAGTTTTCTCTTGTTTCCACTTTTATATTGAGTCATTCTTCTTCTTGTGACCTCCTAATCATTTCCTCAGCATGAGACTGGGATGTGACATATGAGGAGATGATTTCAAGTGAAGAGGAAAAAATACAGCAGAGAAGAAGAAACTTGAGATGTAATGATACCATTTACATGCAAAACTTGCAGCACTTAGGTAAACAAGCACAGAAATCTTTAAAGCTACATCACCATGTTATCCAAAGCACAGTCTTGTCTGTAAACTAGAAAGAATATTCATGGCAATTCCCTCAGGCATTGGACTGGATGGAAGGAGCTGCCCTCCATGTTATAATTACTGTTTGTTTGATTGTTTGTTTTAATGAGTAGGTGTGGTCTAATCTGTGTGGTAAAGGTTTGGTGTTTATGTAAGTAACATTGGTGGGTTTGTTTGAAAGAACACGTTTGTGTGCACAGTTCAAGTGCCATCTATCCAGAAATGATAATTTGTCTCCCTCGCATTCTGGAAGAAAGAGGTTTGATGAAAATCTACGATGAGGCTTTTCTTATTTCCATAGACTTAGGTTTTGCTTGAATTTATTTATGTCTTCCCAACTCACGGTAAGAAGCAAAAAATCAGGAGCCCCCTCCTCCTTGGGATTGACTGGGGCCAGGCTGATGACAACACCATACACCAAAACATCTGCCCACTTTTCCTGACTGAGTCAGTTGGTCACAAAGTGGCATTTTATTTCTTGTGTTATGGCTACAATTTCGACCACTGAGCACAGATATTTTCTCTCAGTGAATTGTGTTCTTCATATAAGGAATAGAAGAGTAGCTGGTGAATGGCTGCTGTGTAATAACCTGCCTAGTTTCCTCTGTGTCTCATCCTGAGATTGATGTTTAAACTCATTCTCTTTTGATAGACTTCACTGGTTTTGCTCATCACTACGAGCTGACTCTGCCTAGGTCTTGCCCACAGCTGAGCTAAAGGCTACTTTGCTGGTCTGGAGTTTCTTATATTGTTTGCAGTCTAATGTTTATAATTTTATACTAATTTCAAGCAGTGTTAAGAACTTGAAGTAGGACATTAGAGCTCAAACTTTGCTTGGATACTTATTCCCTCCTTCTGCAGACTCTCCCTGTCTGTGGGATCTTGCCTGTGATGCCTCTCCCTTATTTCTTGTCTCAACAAACCACTCCTTATACCCTGGTCCTTCCCTTTTGATGAGCTCCTACCTGCCATCCTCCATGTAGTCGTTCCAAGGAGAAGAGATGAAATACATCACCCTCCCCTTTAAAAGAAAGAAGTCTAAGCAGAAATGTTTCCATCTCTGATATTTCCTTGGTTAAGCTTCCCACATCTCTTTTTCTTTTTCTCCTGCTCATTGTAACTTACGGATAGTGACTTTATTCTTCAGCGATCACTTTGCATAAAGCCATAGGAAAATATCTTTTTTTTATTTTGTTTAAACTGGCTTTTAAAATATTTTAGAATTTTTGTATGTAATTTGGTAGATAAAAAACACAAGGAGATGTAGGATCCACATTTTAAGAAGTATCATGTATCAGGGAATGCCCTGGCTTTACACTTTTGACTTAGCAGCTTTGTGCAGTGGAGGTTGAAAGTACCAAAAACTGTAAATATAACCTATTTTTATTGGCATAACAGTGACATCTATTGTTGGATATTATATACATCTGTGACACTCTTAACAACTGCCTGATGGTATTGAACTGATCTTTCTCAATTTCATAAGGTGAAAGCACACACAGTCAAATTATTGATTCAAAGAATTATGTAATAACACATGTAGTAATGCCATTGGACAGCTATGCAAAATTAAAGCTAATTCGTTTTGTCACAGCCTAATTTACAGATCAGCGTGGGCTGAGGCACAGAGGCACCTCCTATTTCTGAGAGCGTCAGAAGATGTTGCTTTTCTGAAACCTGCCCGGCGGCTGCTTCGCTGGCACAGCCGCAGCGATGCCCTGGTCACACAGAGCCTGGCAGCACCCAGCAGCACATTCTCCCATTGACCCAGTGCAGCTTCAGCCCACCTGCCCCTCTGCCATCCTTGGACCTAACTAAGGGAACCCCAGACATTGAATCGTGGGTACAGACACAGTGGGCAAGTGTTGTGGGCAAGCGGTGAGAAACACCATTGCTTGTTTACCTGTCACTGAGCATTTGCTGCAAGGCGGAACCACAAACCAGCTCTGGGTCTTACCCAGGCTACTAAAGCCGAACTCTCACAAAACAGCCCCAGGGGTGTACAATCGCTGCAGCATGCCGGGTACTTGCTCCAGGTATTTTCATAGCAGCTCTTGCACTGGAAACAGAATTCCAAAGCATGAGGCTGGGGGAGTGAAAATGTTGGGCGTTACTTTAATTCCTTTTTCTGGCACTTTTTTGGTTTCCTCTTCTACCTCTCCCTCTCATTTTAATAGAGGATACAGAATTCAAATAGGGAAGATTTTAATATAGCAGTAATGAAATACAGAGGCTACCTAGTGTGTCAGACACTGTGGCTGATTAGACTTTCTGATTCGTGGACTCGCACTCAAGGGAACAGCAACTGTCTCTTTTACTGCCTTGTCTATGAAAACAGCAGCAGGCTATGTATGCTCATTACTATTTTATGTGATTCCAAACATTAGAGGAGAAGTGGAGAGAGCAGACCCATAGAAAGAGATTTTTAATAATTTTAATGGAACACCATGTTTAATTCTTATATAAGCAAACTCTGCATAAGCAGTTACTTTCAGTAAAAATAATTGATGACGGTATCAGGAAAAATATTTGATACTGCTAAATGAAGCAACATAGTTCTCTTTTTTATAAGCCATAAGCTTTAATGTAAGGATGCAGAAATGTTAGTAGTGTGGGTAAAGGGAACACATTGCCTATAGCCCATGCTGTGAAAACAGCACTGAAATATGTGCTAAACATTCAGCATGCACTTAGAGTTCACTGGTGTACATAAATGCTCTCTTGAACAGCCAAAGCACATCCCTAAACTGAGGATATAAAGACGGGCTGTGTTGTGTAACCCTCAGCTTACTGTCGTTTGAGAAAGAAACAAGAGTAAATAGTGTCTTGTTCTCCATGGATCTGTTTGTAGATGGAATTTCCAGTCCTTCATTCAGCTGTAAAGGCTGCAGGATGAAATTATTCCTATTAAAAATCTTGGATTAAAATCCACATCTCAAATTTTTCATGTATTGTTCTCCACAGTGGTGTAAACTTGCATCCAGTTTCCTATGTTTGAGCTTCCCTTTTCAGATGCTCTCCACATAGCAGTGCCCAGCTGCGGAATAACAGCAGCTGTGTTTCTAAGGGCTTGAGTTGAACTTCTGCGTTTTCCAAAGAGAGAGAAAAATAAATGTTAGAGGAACAAGTAACACAGATTTCATAAACATGTTCTGAACGTCTCACTGTTGCCTCAGTCAAGAGGGAAGAGGAGCACGTATGATGAAAGCTCTGAGAATGTGCAGTGTAGGGACTAAAGACACGCACCTGCCAGAAAAGACAGATCCAACCTGCGGGAGGTACCTGCTGTGCTGATGGTGCCTCTGCGGTAGGTGCTTTTAATTTGCTAATTTAAAATGAAAGCCTCCAAACAGTTGGTGTACCATGCAAAGACCCTGGAAAATGCAGGGACAGGGAGATTTAGAAAAGCTGTGTGTGCCCAGGGGTAATGGTGTAGTTCTGCCAGCACCAATTCAGATCCAGCTGAGTGTGTTGGTTCCTTTTCTGGGAGGAGCATCTTTTATTTTGACCCCCAAATTCTTTAGATTTATGCAGGTGCTCCCTTCTCCACAATCACAGTTAAAGCTATCACAGACACCTATGAACATTAAGTAGCAACACCCCGACCATAGTGCCTTGGGGAGATTCCTGGCATGTGAGGGAGGTCCTTAGCCTTCAAGAAAGCTGTGCAAAATTACACGCAAAATTACACTGCCTAATGTCAGAGCCTTCCCACCCTCCCCATCTCTCAGGAAATCAATGCCCTAAGCTTAGGGAATGCAGTTTGCTAATTCATTTAAATGTGTCCTGCTCCATCTGCACAGAGCTCTTCGGAAAATCTAGCCCATGTGAGAACTGAGTTTTCTGTTGCTTTTTCTAGCTCATACATTCTGGTATTTGCACCACGGGTACTGGTGGGACCAGCAGCTGAAGTGCCTCATCCTCAGTGCTGGTGATGAGCCCACCGGTCCCCAAGGTGAGTATGAAAGAGGGACTTTTTAATTGTGTTCTGACATGTGGCAGAACTGATGGAAGTGCCAGGTCTGACGGTGGCTCTGGAGGAAAGCACCGTGGACTTGTGGCACTTTGAGAGACCTGGAGCAGCCACAACAGAACCTGGCCTCTCCAGCCTCAAGAGAGACGTTTCCACTTCATTTTATTTTTATGGGCAAAACCCTGAGGTCTTCATTCAGTCTCTGCGCTGCTCTCATGCCAAAGCAAGTCAGTGTGACTGGAATTAAATGGAGAGCTGGGCCCTGTCCTGGCTGAAGCACCACTGGTTTTGGGTGGAGATTCTTCAGATTCATCTCACTGCAGAGCACAATTTCTCCTCTGGTTCAGGTGAGCTCCTGAGACAAGCATCCCACTGAGCTCCCAAACCACCTTGAAGCGGTCCCCACGGTGTGGAAGGGCCGAGGAAAGGGGCTCTGCTCTCCCACCCCCAGATGCCCGGGGAGAGGCAGCCCCATTTGCAGCAGGCACAAGAGTAAAGCTGCAAGACTTTTAAAAAGACCCGAGGGACGTGGGAGCCTGCGTCGTGCTGAAATTCAGAAGGTGCCATGCTGTTAATTCCCCACACGTACCCTTGAAGTCTCAGTTCTCTGTATTTATTTATTGTCTCTGAACCTGCATCCCTTTAAATTGTGAAAGCAGAGAGTGAGCGATAGTAGGTTCTGAAAAATCAGCGTTAGCAATATGCAGGCAGCCCCCAATCCGAGTGGAGGGCAGTAATTTATTATCCATTAGGTGATCTGTCAGTCAAAAAGGACTAACAGAGCAATAAACTTTGAAGTGATCTGTGGAGCTCTGCCGATACTACTAGCTGGCTATCAGAAAGGTCAGGGTGGTGAGATGAATGGTTTCCTCTTCTTCAGACACTCTGTCTTTCTGGTGACACATGCAGCTCGCTCTCATCAAGCAAGATTGTCAGGTATCTCCCATGGATGAAGTCAACTCCAATCCAATTGCATATTTTACTGTTTCAGAGTTTTTATGTTTTACTGAAACATTTTCAAGTGAGGACAACAGCCCTTTTTGCTCCGGTGATTTGGAAGTGAGCTGGAGCCTTTGGTGCCAAACACGATCTCCCTGCAAGGCTGATGCTCCGCAGCTCTGCGAGGCGGTGGCCAGATACCAATGCAGTGAAGCTTCAGGGAGACTTTGTCAGGGAAATAATTCTCCTCTGTTTCTCCACTGTGGTCAGTGTGCCAGGACCCAGATGTAAGATCTCTCCCCTAGGATTCGAGCGGTGCAAGGTCATTTCTTGTCTTCCACCTGATCCATCAACTGTGGGATCCACCAGGGTGAGGCGCCAATCATCCTTCAGTGAGAGCTGGGATTCGGGGTTCATTAAGCCAGACAGAATGCGCAAGAGCTTCACAGCTTCCATCCCTGGGAAATGGGAAAACAGATTCTGGTCCAAAACTGCTTTAAATGTTTCATCCCGCATTTATTCCAAGTAAAACAGGAACTTTCCTGGAGGCAGCAAGTAATAGATGTTTTGAAAGGTTTCTCTGAAGCGGGTGTAGAAGCTCTCCCAGCGTGCTGCCCCAACACATTAATATTTCCAACAGACTACCCAAAACCCTAAACAGACCATCTCCCTCCTGGGTGGCCAAGGAACCGTATTTCTCAATCAACCTTTCATCTCATTTGAGAGCTCCTCTCCAAACGCATTGTGCAAAGCAGCCCGGAGCGCTCTCGTGGTGGGGAATTAATCCACACTCTGACACGCTCTCTGGCTCTGTCCTTCCTCACTCCTCATTGCACTGACATTGCTTACCAGTCTCTGCCTTACAGCTACAGGCAAAAGTGTAACCAAACTTTCAAGGGAGGGAAATAGAAATGGTCCCAGCTTCCAATTCCAGACCAAAATACAGTTCTGGTATTCCCCATCCTTATTGTCATTGCAGTATCATGCACATGTTTATTTGTCATACTCGAATAAACTGTATGTGAACAGCTAGCTTGTTTATTCTCTAAGGATGGATTAGAACAGCCAGCCTCCTCCCGGAATAAGTGGCAGTTGAATTATTTATTTTCTTTTCTTCATAAGAAGCTTATAGCATGCTGGATGAAAAGTCAGAAATAATTAAGAAAAATGCTATACATCCAAACAAAAGAAATACACACAGACCAGCTGAAATGACTAATCCCTGCTACATCATTCATGCATAACAGGTCACAGCTGGTCTGAGTCTGGCCTTGGGATGGGAAGGGAATATCTTTTTGGTGTTGCATGATTCAGGCTGGGAGGATATAATGATTCTATGGAAGTCTGTCATTTTGTCTGAAATGATTACTCATGTTCACTTTCAGTAACTGTAAGTCAGCTTCTCTATGATGCATTTTACCAGGTGGTGCAGGCTACTGTCATGATGGGCATTTTACTGGAGGGGATACTGAGGCACAGTGGCTCTTTATTTTTAAGATACGATCTCTGTTATTTTTTCACGCAGACAGGATGTTTGAAAATACTCCTCCTCTTTATAGATGTGCATTCTTTCTTTTCTGAAATACTGATGCCTCCCGCAGAGGAGAAATTCTGCTTTTATGAGCTTCTGCTCATTGGTCATGCACTTCTAGTCAGTGTTCTGAGTAAAAGACCATATTCCCTGACAATGAAAATTAGAACAGGTTTATAAGGTGTGAACTAACATCCCTTTTAAAGAAATGGATTCCCATTACTTTACTGATATTGGATTGATTTTACGCTGTCCAAATACATGATTAGATGTTTCAAATTGGAAGCATTACATATACAGAAAAGTCCTTTAATTATGATTCTGATCACATATACAATGGGATTTTATGAAACAGATTTAAGGAAAAAATACATTTCAGGGACTAAATCCTCAGTAACCCCAATTGCTGGAATTCCATTTGGGAAAAAACCAGCCCAATATACTCCCTTCGGTTTAAGAAAGAAATACGTTAGAGTAAAGGTATTTTGAATTAAAAAGTAATCTCTTTCCCTATTTCAGCACAAATGAAGTCCATCCCATGTAATCATACTTTTACTGCATACAAATCTGTGATTGCTCATAAAAACACATTCTCTAGGTTTAAAACCAGTTGTTGCTCATGTTTAAGCGAAACTGCTATTTTACCTGAGGAGCAGCAGAAAACATTAATCTCAACCTATTACCAAGCCCTTAGAGTTTAATGAATGGATGTGAAGTGCTTCAAGATTATCAGATAAAAGCTAGTTTATAAGTGTAAATGTGACGATGGCTACATTGGTTAATCTGCCCTGGAGGTGTCTGGAGTGAAACCATGAGCTATTGGGGTGCGGGGAGAAGTGCAGGGCTGCACAGGTGGGTTTTGACACTCTGGGGATGCCACACAACAGGGACCTGTGACCAAAGGTTGCACAAAGGTACCATTACTTAATGCCACAGGCAGAGTCCTATTAAACTCAGTAGGCAATCAGATTAAGCACATTAAGGAGATTTTTAAGGTTCAGATCCTACAGAATATTTCAGAGCTATGAAATACATGTGTTTTGCTAGAGCTCAGCAGAACCCAGCTGTTCAAGGAGACAAGGATTTTCCAAGCACTCCAAGCTAGTTAGGTACCCAGCCTCCATTAACATTCACCCAGTACTAGCCTGTCTTTCGTGGAGTCCTTTGAAAATCCTGAATGTGGTCAAAAATGATTTATGAAGGTCTTTTAGCTTCTCTGGGAATAATAAAGCATAGTCTGGAGACTTCAAATGGCATCCACTAACAGCTAGGAAAATTCTTCTGGTTTTTCTCTTTAGGGTAAATCCTTATGTGTGTATATTTCAGGCCCCATAGTTTATTATTATTGAACTCCATAATTTACCATTCTATAATTCATTATGTGCTTCACAGGCAGCGTAATATTCTTTGGCTTTCACAAATTCTTTTAAACTAGGTCAGTGAAATGTACTCTCAGTTGAGGGTTTTTTCTCTGAACCAACCTCACTAGAACAGCCTTGAGTAAGCACAGTGAAATGTATCTCAGAACATAATGTATAGCAGGATATGGGATAGAAGATTCATTGACTTAGCTAGGTTTAAAAAACTAATCCTTGTTCCCTAAATCTGTGATGAAACATTATTTTAGTTTGAAATGTTATGTGACATGTAGTAATTCTTCTTTGGCTATAAAATTTTATTTCTGCTTCAAGCCTGTTTTGGAAACCTTGGCACTTTCTGCTTGCTGCAGACAACTGGCACAATATGAAAAGTCCTTTGTGACACTGGAAAGCAAGGTGCCCTGGTGCTGTGTGATGTGGAAACTTATTTAATTATAAGAAGAAACAATATGTGATCATTTCAGAACTAAAACATCGGTCCTGGAAACATTGAGTTAAATCCTATATTGGATCCAATTATTTGGCACAGAGAACTGAGGGGTTCAGAGGATTCTCTCATCCCAGGTTGTTGGGGAATCCAGCCACCGCATAGGCTGGAAGACCCACAGAGAATTGGTTCAACCTTCAGGAGATGGATGCACCAATCTGTGGGAACAACATGCTCTGAAAACAACATCATCCCCTGCAGCCAGTGCACCCCACCCAGCAAACACAGACACCAAATGGGCGCACTGGTGGTTCCACCTGCAGTAAAGAGTCTGAATATTGTCAAGAACCCATCTCTGTTTTGTCTGAGATAGAGCCTAACAGTTTGATCTGCTAATCTGCTTACAGCAGATCATATTTCCTTGCTTTGAAAATTCATGCTCATTTTGTAAATTAAAAACATACAAGCAAAAAGTCAGAATCCTACAAGCTGCATATTTTGGGAATCTTTGAAAGCTTATACTGTTCTAAATGCAAGGTTGGAGATTTAGAGATCTCTCCTCTCTTGTTTTTGTTTAATTTCCCGTTTAATTGTTCCACATCACTTATTTTTGATTTGCAGTCAGATGTCCTAAACTCCAGTACAGGTATTATCCTTATTACCATTGCACATTCTTATTTAATTATTTTTAAACATCCTGACCCATTATAGATTAAAAGCCATGAATGAGGTTAATGTATAATTAATGAGCAATGGTGTTCACGATGACAGCCCAGAATAATGATGAATGAGCTGAACAAGAGATCTGACGAGCTGTCCAAGGTCAAATTGCATATGGGAGCGTTAATGTTGCCTGACACAGCTTTATTTCCTTCTGATTTCCTATTTTAAACAGATTTGTTATTCTTACAGAGCTGTTTAAGCCATTTAAAGGGATGTGAAGATGTCTTCTGACCTCTAAGTAAGAAGTGCTCCTTTCTACCATCTGCCGTGAAGTACCAGATCCAAAATCCATCCTTCTCAATTGAAAGATGTTGTCCCCTCTAAGTTCAGGGGACAGTTGGTCAGGGACAGGGGGGAAGAAGGCCAAGCAAAAAAGATAAAACCCTGAAAAATTCCCCTAATTAATGACTTGGAGAAAAAAACTGATCCATTTTCATGCAGCAAATACTCTATTTACTGACAGACTGTAAACAGCATTCCTGAATGATTTTTGTAGAAATCCTGGCTTTTCTGATATCAGTAGAGTCTTGCTTTTGTCTCCATTGAAACTACAACCAAGATCCTTTGTAGACCAGTATTTGACTGGTGAGAGTGGTATAGAAATTGTGCGTTGATGCATGTTTTAATTCATGTAGATAAGGAACTGTCCTGTGATCCAAACCCCCAGGTGCAGGAACATGCCCCTGTAACCTGTATGGTGGCTTTTACAGCAGCAGCAATTAATTCTGCCCTTTCTCCTCACTTTGAAGTGGGTTTCCTTATCAGTGGCCTTCCCTGGGAAACAAGGCAGCATGGATGATGGATAGACTGTGTGTCAGGATTGCTGGGAAAACTATTTGTGTCTCCTGCCTTCAGAGTTTGTTGTACTGGACCATTGGCCGAGCCTGGTGGTGCTTTGAAAATGGGCAATCTGTCTAGTTGCCATGTTTTCCACACAGTCTTAAATTACACTCGTCTCAGGGTGGAAGGAAAGGTTTTCTGTCCCTCTAATCATTTGCTATGTACATTGCTGCTACTTAATTTATTTCCTTTGGTCACTATTGTCAAAGTTTGTCCTCCTCTCTTAATCATGCACTGAGTTAATTGAGTGCTGCTAACACCCTGTCTTTCTGCAAAAACGGTGCTCAGAGTTATGCAGCATCAAAAGGAAATACAATAAAACACTTGCAGACTATTTTTTCCTAAAATAGTTAAAAAGAAATTCTGTCTGAAACTTGTCATTTCTACACACACAAACATGCCTATTTTGACTCTACAACCAGAGTCAAAGGAGAGACTGTGTTGAACCTGTTATACAAACCCAGCCTGATGTAAAATGTGTCTGTGGGTGACTGGGGCAACCTCTGGCCCACATGTGTCCCCATGGAGGTCAGAGTAGGCTGTGATCCCTTATCTACCTGTAGTACCTTGGGGATAGAGGATATTTCTGGCCAGCAGAGATTCCGAAAACATTGAGACATTTCAAGCCACTCGGGAACATAAAGATGAACTTCTTCCAATGTTAAGAATGTAGACATATATCAAATGCTATAAAGATTGTGCTAATTTACTTAAGCAAAAAAAAAAAATACCACAATGTATGCACAATATGCTTTTATGCAGTAACGCAGAAGAGATTACTTATAGTGTGTATCTGTTTCCTAGAAGGCTGGGATCACAACAGAGGGTAGACAAAGGCACGGAGATCTGTAACAGCTATTAGTATAAATCTACTGAACCAACATAATTAGGGTAAAATTAGAAACACAAAATAATGTCCTGGATAAACTGTCACTTATAATTGATATAATTTAGACTGAATTAACATAAAACCCCAGCATAGCCTATTTACAAGTTACTTTCATTTTATCATGTTCATAAGTTCAACTTCTGCCTGGATGAAGATGTATTTAACAGAACATTAGTCTGTTGATGATTGCCTATGAATAGGATTAAGGCAAGCTAGAAACAACAACAAAAAAATCCTTTTATCTCCCACAGTGCTGTATGAACAGAGCGGTATGTCACCATGTAGACACATGCTGGGCCTGTGTAATATTTAAGTTAAAAGTAATTGAAAAGGAACAAAAATGACAAAATACAGCTCAATTGTGGCATTATGTATGCTATACAAAAAGAGCAACCTGTTCAAGACGTAAAATCACAGAATGTCCTGAGCTGGAAGGGACCCACAAGAATCACTGAGTCCAAGTCAACAAGAATTTGTGAGACCCACCTCAGCCTGGCACTTTTTCAAGGACTGGGTCCCTCCAGACCCGGCCACCACGGCAGGGAAGTGGCCACGGGGTTGGTGTGACCACAGTCATCACTCACATCACGAGGCAAGTTTACCCAAACCCTGTTCTGTAGTTCAGGATCTTCATTTAGCAAAGCAGATAAACATCCCTGTGCCTTCATTTCCCCAGACACCACCACGGCAGATGCCTGCAGTGACTTACATCCGCAAATCCCAGCCTGGTTCCTGATTTCAGGTGTTTATATTGGGAAGAGGTTGTTGTGGCCCCATGGTGGGATAAAGAGCCTGTACAGGCAGGTGCAAACTCACCTGGTTCATGCGGCTTTGCTGGGATCCAGGAAATTTTCCTTTGTTTTCTGCCTCAGGAGAGAGCAAAGCATCGATGCCAGCCAGCTGTACAGCACTGAGGATATGGTGGCAGGGAGGAATTGGATTTACTCTGCTTTTCACAGCACTTTCTGTCACTCTAATAACTTCACAGATATGAAATTTTGCTTGGAATAAAACACAACCATGTCACACATCTGACATCAGCAACTAAGTGCCCCAAATATATTTCTTATTTTTTCCTGCTGGATTTTTCCCTTTTCTTCCTATATTTTCTTTCAGCTGCTAGGCTCAAGATTGACTCACTATTCAGGTTAGATAAACCTCACATGTTCTTCTTTGAAGGGATAGTGTTTTATTCATGTTTATTGTTTTCTTGCAGTGCTGTTTTTTTTGCTGCAAAGCCTGCTGAAGCAAAATCTTGAAAACAAGACAAGCAATATCTTTTCAATGAGAAAATATTCCTGAAATCTGGCAAATTATGAAATATGAGTTTAAAGACCAAACATTCTTATTATTTCTGAACACAAACTCTTCCAGCCATTTAGGAAAGGGCCTTTCCTCTTACACAATGTATTGTGATTTCTAAATGTGCCTCAGTAATGACAGCACCCTCCAGGCAGAAGATTTTACCTTGATTGTGATGAGTTGCCATCAAGCACATTTTGTTAGGAGGGAATAAGAGAATACCTGTTCCCAGTTGGCGTGGGTCACATTTAAGCCCTGTGGAAGTCAGGATTGCAAGAGCTGGTCTTTGTTAAGCAGTAACACAAGTGCCTGGAATGGGACAAAGAGCTGAGTTTTGGGCCTGACTCAGACGGTATATTTATCCCTCAGGCTTTTCTGGCCATCTGAGCACCAGCATTTCGTCTTGCTGCTGCCACAGGACACCAGCGATTTGGTGGCAGGAGAGATGGACATCCTGGTGTGACACAGCAGTGACTGCTGCCTACGGTCTATGCTACACCTTGTGATTTCTTAAAGAAACATTGCCCAAATCAACCTCCTGGTTTTTCTTTTTCCGTATCTAATGAACATTTCTGTAATATTTGAAAACTTCCACTCTTCAGTATGGAAGAAATTGTAAAGGTTTTTTCATAGAACAGAACAGTCATTTTTGGTCCAGCTGTACTTGGCAGTTTCTGTTCAAGTCGGAGGACGTGGTGCTGGGGTAGCACTTGGCAGAGCGCTGCAGCAACGCTCCTCTGTAACACCCTCATTATTGTCCGTGTTCTGTTCTTTCACTAATTTCATCTAATAAACAGATACATGAGTGATTAGGCCAGATGAAGGGTTTTTGTATGAGAGGATCATCTTCTAGCATTGCCATCTTCTAGTGGTATTCATGAAGACATACAGCTGTTACCGACAGGCAGGTTTGAAATAATAATCTTATAGGGTGCATAACTCTATTAAAATATATAGAGACAAATATCTAGTCAGAAGACAACAGAGGAATAAAGCTAGGGGTCTGGATTACAGAATATATTGATAGACTCAGAGTATAGTCAGTCCTGCCTGTAATTGTGCGATGTCTTTAAATGATCACAAAATTAAGCAATTACAGCTCTGGAGCTGAAAAAGAATTACACATGTGCTGAAGTGTCCATACCATGAGCAAGTCACGTAATCTTATTTTTTCTTTTCTGCTCAGATTCACAGTGCAGAGTGGGGAAAAATTTGTGACGCAGTAAGTCAAGTAGATGTGTCATGTTTTAGAGGATAAGAGCAGCATGAAAGCTTTGAGAACCCCAAACCTCAAATACTCCCAAAATCAGGAGCTCTGCGTGCAACACTTCACTAGCACATTGACTCATACATTTGGATGAAGATCCTTCCCAACATATGGTCTGAAATGGGTCTCTCCTGTAAATTTCATGGAGTTATTTTCTTTATGGCTTTACTCTTCCGAAGCCTAGTAAAAATGCCCATTCTTTGTTTATTCTGGGTATTTAGTGTAGTAATTATGTAATGTTCATGAAACAGAAGCAGCACATAATTTTTATGGTTCACAATATCTCTCCTCAGCAAAAGGCTGGCCGCTTAGAGGTATTTTCTTATCCCAGGATGCTTTTTTGGTGATGACTTTTTGGAAAAATCAAACTGCTGCAGCCTGGAGGGAGTCATTTTGTAAGCGATTGACTGCACTCTTCTTGCTTATGAGCATTCATAACTTCTATTGCTTCTCTTCCCTGTTTCCTTTCTTCTTCCTGAAGAGAGAATAGGAGATAAATGTCTGATTTTGGCTTATAAAGCTGCCAAATTACAGGATGATTTTGTTGTGGGTGTTCTCTTTTTCAAGAGATAATGCAGGAGACTGTATGTGGAAAAAAATAAGTTAGTGTCAGTTCAGCGTTTAGGGGAGGTGTGGAAAGCTGATGGATATTTACCATCCCCTGGGCTACAGTTCAGATGTGTTTGTACAGTACAGATATGGTCCTAATATCATGATGTTTTTATTTAAAACCACAGGACACTGAAAAAAGAAAGTCAAGAGTCTTTTTTTTTAGCTGTGATGACAAAACGCGCACTTCTCAATTTTAAGAAAAATACAAATTAAGCAGAGAAAGCACTTGAAAAATTCAGATGACTTGGTTAGTATATGGAAAATGGATATGGATGAAGACTGTAACCTTTATTTCAATGACAATTGAGGTTACAGGGATACATATTTATAGGAAAGGCGTGAATTATTTATATGTGTTCCAAGATAGCAGAGTTTAATAGCATCCTTTCCCTGGACTTGTTACACTGTAAGCTGGGAGTCATATGCACAGTGATGTCGTATCTGATATTAGAGGATTTGTGTTTGACATGAAGAGGCTGCATTGGCGGAGGGAAGCAGCTTCGTGTTTGAGTTTGTATTTGGAATAGGTGCAAAGGCCAACAAAAGTACACAGCTCCGAGTAAAGGAACATTCAAGGCTTCATAAATCATCAGTCTAACATTATTATGCTACAGTGGCAAATTGCGCTGGTTTTGTCTCAGCAGTTAAACAGTGCAACAGATGGCAAAGATTTGCACAACTTGGTGAAGCAAATTGTTTGAATTTGTAGCTGAAGATTTAGTTGAGATATACTGGAATATTTGTACCAAATGGGAAAGAAAAAAAAAGAAACAAAAACCACCAACTTTTTTTTCTAATCTCTGTTCCACTTCAAAAATAAAATTTGACACATTTTCCTGACAAGAAGTGTTATTACACCAGCAGTTTCCATTCATGTTAGCACTGTGGTGGGGAAAACTGCCAGGCTGACATTAGCCAGGCAGCTGTTTCCAAAGGGGAAATGCACAGCAGGGGGCAATTCCAGCTGTTAGGTCAGCTCTGGGAACCCAGGAATGGGACAGACACTCTGGCCGCACAGAACACCAGACTTGTTCTATTACTTATTTACAGGTTGGTGGTTCCCAGATCTGGCACTCTGAGCCAAATAGGTGTGAAAAGTTTGGCCATATTCCTGAAAGTGGATCCACAAGGGGAATATTACGAAGATGTCTACTCTAAATACAAACCAGTCTGTATGCTTATTTCTCATCTTTAATTCATTACTGTGTTATAGTCATACTTTACACTACAAAGACTGTAATTACGTTGTAGTTTATGTTGAAATTACAATGCAATTTCAGTGCATTTTAGTACATAATGATCTGTTAGTTAATAAAGCTGAACAGTTACCTGTTTAGAGTCCCTTTTACTCCAAAGGAATAATTCTGAATACGGGTACTATTAAAATCCAGATATTATAAAAAAAGTATACTGCTCCCACGATCATTCTCTGTTCTCCAGTGAAGGGGAGTTGGTGCTAAATTTAAGAAGTGAATGCAAACCATCATTTAACAGCAGTGCAGTTTCACAGTTACGTGGGCTCACACAGGAGCTCCCACCGGACGCCTCACAGGATGTTCTCATTTCCTTCCACTGCCAAAGAGAATCAGCCAAAAGGTTTGGGGAGGCTTGTGTGGGCTGGTCCTTGGCCAAGACAAACGGAGGAACCTGTAGGTCAACTGCTTCTTCACAACCATGCTAGTCAGGTAACCCTGAAGGATCTGCATTGGACCTAAAAAGTCTCCTGTCTCTGAAACACCTCCAAACATCAATCCTAGCTTGAGCAAGGGTTTGGATTAGGGCTGACAGGGGGCCTTGCAGGACCATCATTCCTTGAGAGGTTTCTTCAAGGACGCTTCATGTTCGGGGTCCTGCCTGTGCCCCATGGCCGACCTGCTTCTGGGCCAAGGATTGTACAGATGTGGGGAACATACCTCCCAATGAAAGACTTTGCCACAGAATTTTTGAAGGTTTGTCTTTGGGTACTTTGGTGATAAAATATGGAGTGTTATTCCTCAGAGAGCCATCAAGCCAAGCTTCAAGCTAGGGATGCGTTGATGACTCGTTTCTCTTTGATTTTCTCTTTTTTGTCAGTAAGACACTGAACTTCAGGGGGAGGGGGAAAACCAGCCTGAAGATAAAACAGATAATATTTGTTCCTTTCTCTACCAATTCGCCCTCAGAAAGGAGAAAGGCGAGCAGCCCAGCCTCACTTGAGATAGTGATTTTTCAACACTTTTGATAAATTTTTTACAGAATTTCTCTCCAGGTTCTTCTGTATGATTCCTGCATGCAAAACCACGTTTTTGACTTCACTCGATTGTGTACTCTGTGCTGCTGCTCTGTCAAACAAGCCAGCACATGCATCTGCCTGAAGGATGCAAAGTCCTTAATGACTCAGGTCTGGATACAGCTGAGTTTGAGAACCAAACTCCCACTGAAGTCAATGTAATCTCAGTATCAAAAAGATCTTTGGTAGCCTGCATCTGTGTCAGGATATGTCCCTGAGATAGAATACTGAAGAGGCTGTCTTGTAACATGGTTAATTAGGAAGGATTTTTTTTTTCTTTTTAATATTGTGACTAATTAATTCTAAATTGTATGACCCTGTAATGATGCGGAGAATTTTCATGGTAAATGCCCCTCATTCTCACTGAGTCTGCACAAGGGCAGACTGGTGATGTTTGACCTTTAATCGTACCTGGTCATTCTTCCTGGATTTATGTGATGATATGCCACAGGCTTCTTTTACATTTTTAACTGTAACAAAGGTTGAGCCTTAATTTCCCTTTGCAGATAAGCTGTAGATGTTTGTAACTTGGACAAAAATGGCTAAAATTTCCCTTCTTTTGTTTGATTGAAACAGCTCTTGATATTTGCCCAGCATTACATATTTCTACCTAATGCTTTCCACAACATTTAAACACTTCTCAGCATTGCTGCTGAGACAAAAGAATAAAGTTGGTTTTCCTTAATAATCTAGTTAATTACAAACCTGTGATTGCAACACTACTGGTACTAGTTTTTAGGATTTTACCATTTTCTGTGGATTTTGGTCTGGTATTATTTTGTTTCAGTGAGTAGCTGTGACCTTACATAGCCTTCCATTGCATATGCAAAAGGTTTCCGGCCATGTTCTGGCAATATAATTTAGTAGAAAAAAAAAGTCATTTTTAATCTCAAATACAATTTTATATTCATTTCTCACAATGAATTAAAAAGATGTTTTTCCTGTTTTCTAGCTGCAAAATGCACATGCATAAAAGAAACATTTTACCTTTAGAGTTGCATATGGGCAAAATAATATATTCAGAGCAATTAAGAATAAAATTATTTTAGGCTTTTTATAAAAACCCCTAAAGCTTCATAAGGCAAATGTGCAACTGGAATTGTTCTCTTTTAACTTAGAGTTTAAAAACATTCCGCTTCTTTGTATCACAATATCTCCCAGCGTACTGCCCTCAAAAAAAATCCGCCTGTAAAAGGCAGAACAGAAACTGTGCATTTTCCCCCTCTTCATTTTAATTGTACATCAGGATTTCCACACAGACACACACGATTATTGTTGCCAGAAGCTGGAATAACTCGATTTAATGGCATTAGAGAAAAAAGTTTCTGAGGTTCATATGCAATCATCTGGGTATAATATGATCCAGCTCAATTTCCAAGAGAAAATCTGATCCTCAGACTTCTCTTGTTCCATTTTTATTACCAACTTGCTGTGTAAGGTATTTCTCAGCAATCTGGCCCATTTTCCCCTTTATTTGATAAAGGTACTGTTCTTGAGATGTTCATAGGAACAAGTAGGGAAAAAAAAAACACCTCACATACTCAGCTGGACAATGATTTTTCAGTATTGTCATGAACTTCATACTGCAAAGCCGATTTCTCTAAGTACATGTATTCCAACTAATTTGAGATCCTGCCCAAATGTTCGGTGCAATAATTGAGTTTTTTGTTAGAAACAGAGAAAAAAAGAATGAAATGTACACACAACAGCTATCTAAATGAGCAGATATTCTATGACAACAACATTTCGATAAACTAATTTTCGAAAGAAACTGTTAAAACTGTATTCTTCTGCAAATCAAGAAATAGAGTTCTGAACTGAAAGTAGTTCAGTTATAAGTTTGACTTCTCTAAATGTACATTAGTGCTTAAATCAGTCATTGATTTTTGCTTGGAGACGGGGGACATGCATTCTGTTTTCTGTTACATTTTAACTTCAAGAAAACTGAAAAGCATCCTTCTTTCCATGAACTCATACAAAATGGGTCAGAAACAAGTCGTCGTTTTTCTTAGGATTGTGTCATCTGAGTGAGAAAGAAATCCTCAAACCTCTTATCTACCGTAAGTGAGTAACAAGATCAAATTAAACAGTGTCACACATGAGGCTCTGGGGAACACATTAAGGTCAGCACACCTGTGAATAATTGACTTAAGGAGGGCACAGAGGGGTGCAGCTGGCCACAACTTTCCCAAACCAATATAAGCTTTGGAGGCTGGGAGGTGGATGTTTTGTTGCTTTCAAAGGCTTCTTTGATGGGCTCCCTTTTAGGAAATAAGAAGATGCTGAGGGGCAAGTGATTAGGAGTGCTTCCTTCATGACTCTGTTTAATTTTCTTGGTGAGTGCTTGAAATCTGAAACTGGGAGGGAGGAGGAGAAGCAAGAGAGGTAGATGAACAACATCAATGACTTTCATTTTCTCTGATGTGTTTTTGGATAAAAATTAGATCTCTTTCAGCTGAATTTGTTAAAATAGGAATTGATACTGCTATTATTTATCTTGCAAGACTTTATTTACTACAAGAGTAGAAAAATCCATTTTTTCCTATTGTGCCAAGGCTTCTATTTTCAGCCTTGTTTTTCCTAAAGAGTCAATGCTGAAGGTAAACTCATCTCTTCCTTTTATCCCTTACTCCTCAATGACTTGAGTCCATTGACTGAGTTCAGCCCAGCTGGCAGAAGGGCAGGGCTGTCTCAGAGGCAATTAACTGTTGTGGACTCCTACTCGCAGGAGTAGGTCGCTGAGTGGGAGTCACTGCAAGTGCTCTTTTGAGGAAGAGGCTACATGGGGAGCTCAGACCTCTTTCTAATATAAAATAATCAGCACAGACAGAGGAGTTAGGAAGGCTTCAAATGCAGGGAGACTCTGCAGTTGGAGTTGGCACCTTTTTAGACCCCAGGATGCAGGTCCCGAGCATCCAGCCCTCTTCAGCTCTGCTGCTTGCAGAGCCGCCTGTTTGTTCTGCAGCCATAGATGTGTGAGTGCTTTGTGTTTTCACAGCTCTGCAGCAAGGCTTCTTGCTGTCCTCTGCTGTCAGCCGTGTTTGCGCAGGTTGCTGACAAAAATTCAAAGCAGGGTTTGAAAAGGGGATGTTGACACAGATGAAGCATCCAACTGTGACAGTGAGACAGAGGGAGGCTGGCTTGGCTCTCTCAAAGAGGAGGGACCACACTGGGGCTGAGGGATCTATTCCTGGCTCACACATGGCCTCTCCAAAATAGTCTTGTGAGCCTTTGCCAGTGTTTCCCACAACAGAAATCGTGTTAAGAGTATGTCTGAGCTGGGAAGGGGAATAATGAAGCACCAGGACCTGGGTTGTTTACCAGTTGACCTGGAGCTTTTGGTCAGCCAGAGTTGAATTTGGGGTTGCTTGAAGTTTCCTGGCAGGAATGACTCTGATCTCAGTAGTCTCAGCATTAGATAGAGAGGAAGGAGAAAGGCAAAGGGTTGTGGCTCGTGGTGCAGTGCAACGTGCAGCAGTAGCACAAGGTTGGCGAGACCTGCGCATCTCTGCCTCCTCAAGTGCATGGAGGTTGCAAAGTCCCTCCAGCCAAAGGTGGGTAAAAGGGTGGAAAACATTGTCCAGTTATTCTTTGAGCCAAAAAGAAATAAGTCTGTTGTAAGTGGGTAAAATTGTCTGAGATGAGTGCCTGGGAAGGAATAAACTAATAAAAGTGTTCTACCCTGAGGAAGAATACTTATCACTTTTGAGGCTGAAATGCTATCTATGCTTTAAAGGCTGGGACATTCTGAACAACAGTTAAACTAAATTGTCTGGTTTATACTATGAAATAGTAAATCCTGTCTTCCTTACAAATTAAGCCCATGCCCTGAAGTCTGTGAAGCAGTTAGGTTTTGAGTTGAGTCTTGTCAGGTCAATAATCAAGTAATATCTTAATTTTTTTTGTGTGTTTCCAAATAGTTATGCTTATAAGCATAAATATAAAATTTAGCTCAATATGTATGCACTCTGGAGTCCCTAGGTGTGAATAACAATATCTAATTGCAGAAACTAGAATATTCATTAAATTCTTCCAGACAATATTTAGATGGATGTATTAAGATTCAGATATATGCTAGCAGGAGGGTTTATTGCAGCATTGTGAAATGTTTTTCAAAGTTTCCCTTTAGCCAGGGAGGATATCACAACATACAACCGCTTGCATGAAGGCAGAAAAATACAAGAAGGATTCGTGTGGTCAAAAAGGTTTCATATTAACGTACCATTGTGGATGTGTTTCATATAGTTAAAACTACCTTCCTAACAACTCAATTAGTGTCTGAAAAAACAATGTTTTTCAAAATCATTACAGGTTGATCAACACTGACATGATAACTTCAAGGTTGTGGTAAACAAGTGCTGTCCTAAAAAAATGATGTAGAATTTTTCTTCTTTCTTTGTAATTACCCTAAACCTCCAAAACTTTGCAGACTGTGGAAAAAGCAAGGTGAAATGTGGACATGACTATGTCAGCTCATTTGCTGCTTAGCAACAGATTAACATGCTAAAGTCACTTTTATGAGGGCTCCCTGATATTGTAGGAAATAAAATGGAAGGTACCTACAGGAGATGTCTGCCATCCCTTCCCCCAAGCCAGTATCAGCTATAAATATGTTGCTGCTGACTGATGCTTGATTTGGCTTCATAGAGGAGTGCCACTTTCCTTGTATTTATAGAAATACACTACTTTCTCATTTGCAAATGAGAAATACATCTGCATAATTAATAGACTCAATGTGTGTTTTGTCTCTATCTTTTCCAAGTTCATCTTCTCACATAGTAGAAATTTGTGATGAATCATATGAATTTAGATACTTTGTAAGGATCTTGTCTGAAGATGACCAAGAATCTCCCCAAACTGAACTCCTAATATGTCCATCTTTGCTCTGTCAGAGCTGCCAGAAGCTGTTGGTGACCTGGTGAACACAGACCAGGCACAGCCATGCACCCCAACCTCACTGCAGGGACCCAGTAGCCCACTCTACTTACTGCTGCTCTGCATTTGGTACTTGTACCCAAATGTGTTGCAGCTGATGCATCTAAGCAGGATTCATTGATACATCTTTTATCTACTCTTCCTGCTGGAAGAAACATTATATGTGGAAGAAATTATATGGAAGAAACATTATGTGTGTGTGTGTGTATATATATATATACACACACACATATATATATATATATATAGTGTTGTATGTAACCTAGAAATAGATTAGTTTAAGACACAGTGAACACTGCAGGCAATCTCATGGAGAACATCTACCAGCCCAGCTTTCTATTTACTTTTATTTTCCCTCCTTCCTGAATATGCTAACAACAGTTACCTGTTTTCAAATTGAGATGCATTATGAGCACCAAGCTGGTTATTCATTTTGATTAGTAGTCACTGCTTAACTCTTTTTATTCTGTTCACAGTAAGCTTTGTTTTTTTCCTATGAATCTTGTTGCTCAGATCTACACTTGCCAGTAACCTGAGGTTTGTGCTCTTTTTGCTGCTGACAACTTGCGTGTGGTAGCACCCAGTGGTTAATTGAGTCAGGTGATATTGTTTCTGATTTCTGACTAAATGCCCAAAACTTTTTTAGCAAGGGAATAACAAGCAGTTAGTGGTGAATTAGCAAACACTCTTGATCCCACAGGAATATTTCTGTTTGCATGAGAATATATTCATGCAGGAACAGCCACTCCCCAACCATTTGTGCAAATAAAAACATGTTCCCTTGAATATTCATGAACAACAAGGGGCACAAACATGGTTGAACCAAGCAGCTGCTCAGAATTCATACAACTCTTTTGTAAACACCGTTTTGCAGTGTTTGACCAGCTCTAGGTATTGCTAGTGAACAGGAGCACAAATGAGCTGAAATGTTGACAGTAGTAACAGCAGGTTAAAAAAACAGTAATCAGTGATACATTTACATACTTGTTAAATCTTACTATGTATGAAGGCCAACAATGATAATGAGCCTAATTTAACTTTTTTGTCTTTGAGGAAATACCCTAACACAGTAGGCTGGTTAGGCAGCTTTTCTCAGACTAGTTTTGCTGTCTCATCTCTTCAAGTATTTCCTTCCTTCATTATCTTATTTCCATTCTGCTATCTGGAATGCTGGAATAAATTAGTGGCTTGAAAGCTGGTCCTGTATTAAATATTCTGCTTGAATTCTTAACCCTTTTTTTTCTTTAATCTTTCCAGCAGTGATGCCCTAAGAATGGAAGTGAAGTAAAAATCATCTTTTTAGTCTGTGCTGTCTTGTCTTTCTTGTTCAGCTTCCCGGATGATGCTGTTCTGTTCAGAAATGCCAGCATTTTAGCTGGAGAGATTTAGTACAATGTGCTTTTTTATTTCACCAGGTTGGTGGAGAAAATGGGAATGAAAATAAGTCTGTGAGGGTCCTGATGAATAAAAAAAGGAGACAACTTTTGAAGAGTAGCCTGGAAACTGTCCTCAGTTTGCTTCTGAACTGCTGACTTCCCAAACCAATTTAGTCATTCATCCGTGAAGCTAAATAGATTTAGCTGTTCCTTAGCCTAGGAGAGTTGTGGAAGCTCCTTTTTTTGTGTGTGTAAGAGTGCAAATTAAAAGTGTTTTCTGGGATTTCTGGAGCTCTAAGTGAAAAACTCTGACATCTAAATTAAGTTTATTGCCCTAAATTGAGGAGATCCTAATTTCTCTAGCATAGTACAAACAAAAATAAAATTCAATATTGTTACCTGTGGGATGTGACATGATTCAATAGATAAGACACTGATTTAGAATGGGAAGGCCTGTGTTTTAATAGTCACTCTGCAACCACTCTGCTGTGTTAGTTTGTGCAAACTGTAGTTTCCCAATACACAAGAATAGGGTGAGAGAACTGTAATTAATTTTCTTGGGTTTTATATAGAGCTGAATTAATGCTATATTTTTTTTCTCTGTATGTATTTTCTAAAATAAGTAAAAAACAAGGTGCTGTGTGCATCTTACTTGTGATCCTTCTCTCCTGACCCTCAACTTTCAGTCAAGTAATCCATGTTAAACAGGATGATGTTCTTGCTCCATCAATACTATCCACCTCCTGTTGAATGCTCCACATTTTTGGTGCTGCTCCATTACACTCTTACTAGTATTATGGTAGCAAGGCTAAAAAGTTGAAGATAGGTACAAAATAATACAAATAAATTGGTTCTGCTCATATGGTTTACCACATCAAGTCAACGTTCTTGGAAATTATTCAGAAGGTGGAATACATTTGGAAAAAAGTGTATATTTGCATAATGCAGCGAATTTCTCGGCTTTTGTGCACCACTGAATGTACATGAGATATTCATTTAAGAAGTTTACAATTCTGCGTCCATTCTAATGTCTGTTTATAATACATAACTGACCATAGTTTGGAAAGAGGAAGGTGATCTCTACAGCCCTTGAGCATTAGCAGCTACCAGTGAGGTACATTTTTAGCATACTCTGTTTATATTGTAATTAGATGTTTGCCATGGAAACCTACATGTTACAATATACTATCTCATTTGGAAGTGCAGGGAAGCTTTGCAGTGAAATAATGAATATACCATCTAGTGCTTTTTTCTGAAATGTTCTAAGAGTGATTTATTTTATTTTTTTTTTAATATTTCTAACTGACTTGATGAGGATTGTTCCAGCCAATTAGTTTGTGTGGAGGATGGGAACCCCCATGTACAAAACATTAGCTTCCTTCAAATCCCCCTTTCCCTCCAAATTCCAGAATTTTCCATGAAGGAAGAACCTCAAAAAATATTTTGGAGGAAGCAGATCTGTGTCTTATTAGCAGAAATTTTTATTATTTTGATTTTTGTTTCCCATTAGATGATTTGTAACTCAATATTAAAAACCACAATCTATTTTCCATTTGAAAAACATCAGCATGACAAATTTTAGCTTTGCCCTTGTGTTCTCTTTGCTCTCTCATTTAATAAAAATCTAGTCAATGTCAAATAACTTTTATGAAGTGGGCTTTCACTTTTGATGGACTTGAACACTGTGGTACAATACAATTGTGGTTTTAGAGGTGTTCTGCTCACTTTTGTATCCCAAAGCCACTCACCAGTAACAGGAGAATCGCTTATCTTCTTGAGATCAGGCACAATGTGTGAATTCCAGCAGCTTCATCCTAAAAGTTGCAGCACTTTTTCTCTACCAAAGGGTTTCATCTAAAAGCAAGAGACTGTTGTGCAGCCTGGGGCAGTGTTGAATGTTGCTGCTTCTTTAGCTGAGTATCTGAGCAAGGTGGAAAGAGTTCCAGTGTTACGTGGCTTTAAGCTTGATGTGACTGAAACCACTGGTCCAGGTACCAGCTTTTCTGTACCTTTGTGACTTGAAGCAGCTGCTGCACATGTGTTAGAGTGCAAACTCCAACAGCAAAATATGTCAAAAATGCCTTAGCAGCCACAGACTTGGACATTTTGTGTTTTGTGGAAAGTCTTTAAAACATAAAACTCCACCGATCACATCATTCTGTTTCTTCGCCTTCCAGTTTGTTATGGAAAATTAAATTGGTGGGAGAGCTGCCTTTTAAAAAGAATATAAATTGAAACAACAGCAGCATTTTTTTCTTCTTTCTTTCCCTCACTCTCCTCCTGCTCTTCTAATTTTTTGGCTGTAACTGTCTGAGAGCGCCACTCTTTTGGAGGATACCCTGGTGGGTCTTCTGTTCCAATGTCCCAGGGATATTCTGTAGCCTGACAGACTCTTCTCCAAGCTGTTTAATGGACTTGGATGCTGAGATCCGATCCCCTCCTGCACCCAGATGACTTTTCTTGAGAAACACTCAGCCAGCTGTGTTTTGCCACAGGCTGTGGTGCTGCACTTCATAGCATACAAAAAAACCTCATTTGTCCAAGATGAAACAGGTTACCTTAACCCAGAGCTCTCCAAGATCATGATAACCAGCTATGCACAAAGGCATCCATCTCAAGGTCCAGGTTAAATTATTGTACCCACTCCTGGATATGCTGGTTTATACCTCACTTGTCCTTTTCCAGTCTTTTCCTTTTAAAAAGTACCTCAGTAAATGAAGGGGGAAGTGGGGATCACTGCAGCCAAAGTAGATGAATAAATTAAAGCAATAACTCTTATAGAAAGCAGTTTAATTACCAGTGTGGCAGACATTGCTAATGTTAAACTGGCTTTGAAGTCTGTTATGCAGTTAAACTGGGATTTCACATCAAAAAAATGTTATTTACATTTGCACATACTAGCGCAGCTTTTGTTAACAGCACTGGAAGATTAGATGTAAATGATCCGAGACCAGTAATATAAATGCAACAGTCTGAAGGCATTTCTCAAGGAGGCTATTACAAGACTAGAGGGGAAAAAAAAGTATTCAAATTCCTAACCATGTTCCTATCATCCAAAGTGTATTTCCAGATGCCAAAAAAATCTCAGCTGGCAAAAGTGAAATGCGTTTGCTCAAGCTTCCCATTTGCTGAACTTGCCTAACAAGACACATGAGACTTAAGTTTACATTTTTACAATGAAAATTAGATGGAATGATGCAAAGCCCTTCTTGATGTCTCCTCCCTTGATGTTTCTACTTTTCTGACGTCAGGTGGTTTAACTATAATATCTGCATCTTAGGCAAACCCTGGACTGAAGTATTGTTCTAATTACTGCTTGGGGAGAAGTAATTCCTGCAAGTATTGGAATTTTAAGAGCATAATGGGCAATGTAAGGAGATGGCCACATTGTTTCCCCACTTCAGACCTTGGAATTGTATTGTGTTAGATGGACATGGTTGGATTTCGTGTCTGTTACCTTTATCGCAGTGCTTTTATTTAGGCCTAGATTAAAATCTCGAATGAGGTATTGAACTTTAGGCATCTAGATTTAAGAATCTAAGTTAGTCCTTACTAGCAGCGTGGGCCAGTGTGAATCTGATGTGGAGGCACAGACCTCTTGCTGATTTTAGAGGGAGTGTGTGTTTTCATTATAAACCATCTGATTAGCAGCTGAAAAGGAAGCAGGATACAGCCTGTTCTCCTGAGGTAATTGTGGAAGCAGTTACATTATTTTTCTTCAAAGCCTTATAGAAATATCAATTTATACTCACAAAGGACAGCCAGGATGAGTGGGGCTTTGGGTCATACTTTGACATGTGAATTCACTCTTATTGGCAATCTTTAATAGCTTTCCCTTCGCTTACCATGGAACACTCAAACAATAATATTGCTACTTAAAATTAGACTTACACTATTCTATTTTGCCTGATCAACTGCCACCTTCTAGAAAACCAGGAATGAGTTTCCATTCTGAAAAAAAAGACATAACTTTTTGCAGTATTCTCTGATTATTTTTAAGGCAAACCAGGATCTTTAACCACTTTTTAAGCACACACCAGATTCTTCAATCATGACCAGTCTCATTCTTTCAATGGGAACAACAGGGAATGAAGGCTTATTCCACTAAAGATAATTTAATTAATAGAAGACTTTTGCAAGAGAGAATCGATTGTACTGTCAGCAATTAAAATAAAAAAAATGAGAGTGGGATCTCAAAAAGAAAAAAAAGCAAGCCAGTTGAGACTCTTATAATCCATTTTTCAATGGTCTTCTTCAATGAAGCCCTTTGGGGCTTCACTGAGAGTCATGGGTCCCCAGTTCTTCTGACAATCAAACAGCTTCTTTTAGCTTTTAAGCAACTGTCAGACATTTTTTGGCTGGGCCAGATTAAAATGAAAAATATCAGAAGGAATTAGTCTCTCACTGATAAGCACTGGAAAATTAACTCTGATTTCCCTTGGGTTTCATTTGAAAAATCTTAGTCTCTGTTTTATCCTAGTTTTAACTACCTAAAGTCACCTGTTGTGTTGGCTGTTTGCTGTGTACAAGGTGAAATCTGATATTTGAAGCACCTAAGTAAAGGGAGTTTATCTGTGAATTTGTGGAATTTTTGGACTATGCATTCATGGCTTTTGTTTTGGTTTTGTGTGTGGGTATTTTTTTTGGTTTTTTTTTTGGTGGTGAGGATTTTTTTGTATGTGGTGTTTGGCCTTTTTTTAATGTGTTTTCATTATCCATGTACCTTTTTCCATTTTGGGGCTACTTTGGTTTATAGCCCCACTCTGTCCCTCAAAAGAATTTTTAAACTGGAAGGTACAGCACAGTTCTCAATAAATAACTTGATTTAAATTCTGAAATGAAGGTTACTCACATAATTCTGAGGCCTTTGAATAGCATTATGTGAATAGGGCAGTGATTGATTCTGATCACAATTCAAATATAAAAGAGTTTTTGCAGCTCCCTAGAATGCATGCTTTTCACAGGAGCTACCCGTGTATATGTTCCACGAAATGTTCATAGAGTCAGACCTTGGAAGCATAAGATACCTTGAATTCAAAGAAGCAGACCAAAGAAAAAGTGACTATTTGGGTCAAACTCATTCTATATTATGCCAGCATGAATCTGGCCTCGCAAAAAATAGAGGCAAAATGGAGGATTTTGTCTAAAATTTATTGGACGCACATCTCAAGTCAAATCACACATCACATATGCATATCCAGAAACCTAATGCTATGTGCCACCAAATGTAGCATGTGTGTCATTTTCATTAGTCACCTAAAAATCAGACTACTGATGAGGATGGATGCCCATTCCTATAAAGCTCCTTATTGTTATATTGTTTATTTTAACTTCAAAATATTAATGGAAATGAGCTGAAAAGTGGGAATCACTGATCCCCAGTGGTTTGAGAGAAAAGAGTGATTGACTTAGAATTATCAACAAGTCATAAAGATGTTAGTGCCTGGTTTCCAGGCTTGGGCATTAGACTTATTCCGGTCTTTGGAGAATGGCAGAGTCAGTGCATTTATGCTTCTTCACTTTCTGTTTGTCAAACTGAAAGAATTTCTACCTTTCAATTGTCAAGAGTGGCGATGAGCTCAACCAGATAAATGTGTGGAAATTATTTACTGGACTCTAACTATATAATGCAGCCATAATGTTTTAATAGTTAACATAAAAGATAATGGTTCCTCAGCTATTTTCAGAAAGCAATACATTTCAGGCGGGTTGTCCATTGGATTAAATCGAAACATGTCTTAAACATTAATTTGCACTAGCTGCTACTGGCTGGAGAGCACAGCAGCTGGTATGGAGCATTTTGACAATATCCTTCCACAGCTGCTACAAAAGCTCTTTTTGACACTGAGCACCATCACAGGTCAAATACCAGGTAACTCCTGGTGTAATTCCATGGAATGATTTACCCAATTGGATAGTTAGAAATAAAGCAATTGGATAATTAGGGACACCACTAAATGGCAAGATGGCATATCCTGCAAGGAGTAGAAGTGGTCTTGTATGTCCCGCTCAAATTCAGTTTGAGTCAAGTTCAGTGGGCTAATAGCAATTAAAAGGACACCAAGTTAGCCTTCTTGCGAGGCGCTTTTGTAGACAGTGGGCACCTACATTGGCAGGTAGGAGGTGCCAGAAGAAAAAGTGACCTGCTGGAAAGTGTCCTTGATAAGATGAGGCTTGGAGCGAGAGCTTCAGGAATTGGGGGAACAGCTTCCCCTTACATGAACCATACACCTGAAAGATGTCTGTTCAGTTAGTTGCTGCCTTATGCTCCCTTTATAGTTGATGCTTTGAAGGAGAGATAAATCAGATTTATTTTAAATGTTTAAGGATGAGGCAAATCTTGGTATAAAAATGCTATGGTCTTTTCTTTGACTAGGTGGAGTTGCAGTGTCACCATCCATCTTTAATCAATCATTTGTATTTGAGGAATATGAAGAGGTGCGGGGAAATTTTAGTTTCTACATCATATGCCAACCTAATTTTCTATTAAGATGTGGACATCAAGGGGAAGCAAATTATGTGGTAAGAGAACCAACATTCCTAACTTTCTTCTTTGATTTTCTAATCATGAGTTAGACTGGAGGTCCTGCAGGACAGGGGCGCTGGCACTAGACTATTATTTCAGCAAAATCCCCATGAAGTATTTGCCTGGCTTGGGAGAAGAGAATATAACTTGCCTGTGTAAGCAAAGAAAGGAATCATAACTCATTTGAAATCTTGACACTCAGTTAGTGATGTTTCTCCTGTGCACTGTTGCCTCTGTGTGGCAGCTGAAATAAGTGGAGAGATGATTAAACCCCCGCTATGGTGTTGCCGTATATAGATGTCTGATTTTTGCCATTTGTATCTCCTCTCACTATTCAACCCCTGCAGGGATTTCTTAGAGGAAACTTTTCTGTAGCAGAAACAGCAAGAGCACCGTGTGGCTGGTGCTGCAGCGGTGGAACGTGGCTGCTTGCGATGCTGCTCCCAGAGTGCTCGCCTGGTACGTCTGAGCAATTATTACTTGATCTATTGCTAATTCTACATTAAGGACGGAATCTGGGGTCTAAAGACAGAGTGGGTAGATAGTTCTGTGTTCAGCTCGGTGTATTTCATGCCAAAAAAGGGAAGAAGAAAATGGATAACGTTACCATCCCCCTCATTTTCTGCTCTGTCCACTTCACTGATGACATGTAACTGACAGCTTTCAAAACTTTTCTTACATGTGCATGCATGTTAGTATCTTTGACTTTAAATTGTTAATATGAATGTGAGGAATTATCGCCTTTGACAGACAAAAGAATCTAATTTCTACCAAAGTATTTCTGTGAATGTTTCTGTCAGTTTTGTAGGACTTACTCTCTGACCAGAAATCACAGCCTCTTTGCGTTATGGACTTCTGACACATACCTGGGGAAGACAGAATCAACTCCAACAGCTCTTAAAAAGCTTTATTCTGAGAATGAAAAAGCTCTCCTCAGGTGGCATTACTGCAGAACGTAACATGCATTGCCAGAACGGCAGCTTTCTGTGGAGAGACATACAATGAAGCTTCAGTAACATACAAGCACACTTATGGTTGCATGTGGTGCAAGCATTATATTTACACCTGGTCACCATGGTGTTTATACAGAATTATAAACTTTGTGTAAAAAAAAAAAAAAAAAGTAAATTGAAAAATTAAACAAACTAGGAGTATTTCCCAGGGTTTTAATTCCCAGTTTTCCCCAAGTCTTTCACAACAGGTTTTTGGTTTTGGTTTGTTTCCACCCCCTGTCCCCCCCGGCTCTTTTTCAAGCTATGATTTTGTTGTGTTCCTCTATCAAACCAAAGCCTATAATCTGCAACATGCATTGGCAAGTTGCCACCCGCAGCAGATGGACTTGAGCATGCTTCTGCCAAGGAGCCAGCATGTGCACCAAGCTCTGTGCATGTGGCATCCTTTTCCTAACCAGAATGTCAAAACAGCTGTCTGTGAAGGACTTCTGCATCTGTACTAACAAGATCTGCCAGAAGTCCTGTAATTCGGAGCATGGTTTCTATCTGAGTAGTCTGAGCAGTTTTAATGTGCTCAGAGCTGGAGTGATGGTCTCTGAGCTCTGTGTGGTTTATATCAGTTTATAGGAGAATAATCCTGATGGGTGATGAGGGTTTGTGTGTGATGCACATTCACCTAGCTGTGTTCATACAGGTGCTAAAGAAGCAAGGTACGGGAGTCAGATCTGGTTTGCTTGCCATTTTAGAGTGGTTGCAGAAGTTTCTGACTCTGTCAAATGGAATGTAAAAATCCACTTGTAGAAAAACAACGTAACCTAAGGGTGCTATTAATCTTAGATTAAGAATGCATCAAGGAATGAAGGCTAATCCATTAAACTAGAGTAGTTTTGCTATGATTCTAATGTAAATCAATGTCAGAAAAGTAAATATATTAGCAACAACTAAGCAGTTTCACCAAGATCAAGCCAAGACTTGAGAGATGTCCTCCTCATTCTCATGGGTTTGCAATTGTTTTTCTTATTCCTCATACAAAATTAATCAGTAACATTGGAAATAATTCAGCTCTAGACTAAAAAAATAACTCCTTTTGAGACCCCCCTGGTGTCTACATAGAACTCATAGAAAAACACCTAACTAGGTAATTACGTACAAGAGGCAAACAATGAAAAACCACAGTAATAAAGCAGGATTTGTTTTTTCTTTCCTGACAGTTCTTAATTATTGGCACTTTCTACAACAACTGCTCAAAACTACAGGGAAGAGTGCTACTCTTAAGTCAGGAATACCCTTTAAATTTTTGCAGCTTATTGTGTGTGGCTTTTAACTATTAGAAGTGCATCACATCCAGAGAGCTGTCCCTGTGTGCCTCTGCCTTCATCTTTGAAGGTAGGAGGCAGATACCTGTTGTGGGAGCCTGCAACCACAGATCCCAGGCTTCACAAGAAAAGTTTCTGCTTCCCCTCCTTTTTTAGGGAAAGATGTTTACATGTGGAAGGTCCTTATTTTGTTCTCTTTTTTTTCCTTTTATCAGAGCATTTCTAGCATCTTCCCTTCCGTTCCAGTGCTACAGTATACTCAGACATAGCTGGGCTGAAGCTCCAAACAGCCAGTGCCTTTGACTGGGCACAAAGGAAGTGGTTTCCATGGTGACTGCAACCCCAGAAAGGTCCCAAAACAGCACTTCCACCTGCCTGAGGATTCTTTTTAATTTAGGAGTTTGCACATTGGCTTTGTAGAGAGAATTGGGTTCTGTCTTAGGGCTTTATTCACAACATAAGTTGCTTACAGGAATAATGTAATTTTTGCATATGAATTTATACTTCAGACTGACTGGCTTACAGGAAAGACTGTTGACTTATGTAGTGACAGTGGATGCTGTAGTAGCATGTGGTGGGATTCAAGAAGGACATACAACACTTAAGCTATAAAAATTAAAACACTGCATGGGAGGGAAAAAAATCTGTCTAGAGAAGAATTAGTTTGATCCTATATCTATGTTAGAAATTATGAGATAGGGAAGCTGCCAAACTTGCATAGATCTTTTGGTTTTACTAGGTTTGTTAACTCTTCAGATGAAACAGGCAAAGGGAAGACCCTTGCACAAGGAAATACTAAGAACAGGTGTGGTGACCATGTTAACCTGGAGGCCAAGCTCCACTGCCCAGAGGGATGGTGCTTTCATAAAGAAAGGCTCAGACCTGCTTCTGGGGTGACACGGAGCAGCCCAGGGCAGTTTTCAGATGGTTGGTTTGAGATGGTTGTGGATTTAGCAGAGCTCAGCTCCCTTCACCCCCATGTAGGCTGGGGTGCCCCATGGCTGCTGCTCACCTGGGGCTGCCCACAGGTTCTCTAAGCTGCTTTTCAGAGCTGCTGGTTACTGGGAGGGGGAGGGGGGTGAAGCTTGCTCTAAGAAACATCTGCCATTGGAAGTGTTGGAAGGCAGCTAAAGTGAAGGTTTGTTCTTGTGGTGCTGTGCCACTGCTATAGGTGCCATCTTGGCCTGACAGAGCTCCCCTGAGTCACACACAGGCTGGCATTTGGATAAACTGAGGGACAGTCCTCCATCTTCAACACCTCTGTGATCAGCAAAGACACAAACTAAAAGATACATGGATGCCATAGTGTAGCAAGACTAGACTGGCAGGAGACTGACCCTTAACAGCCATTTTATTGCAATGTGCAAATGCAGTGTAAAGCCCAAACATGTTTACTCAGCTCTTGGCTTTCAAATATCATAAAAAATAGCCACAAGTGAAAGGAACTGAGCTTGTGCCTGCTGTCCAGGCTGCTGTAGAAATGCAGGGCTGAGTCCTTCAGAAGAAATAGCTGTGCCACACAGGTGACACCAATTACTCCCAGCCCAGGACCTGCCAAGCAGGAGGAAATTGCAAAGAGCTCCAGCAATAAGGAGCTGGAGCTGGGGCAGCCTGAGGTACGTGACCTGAGGGAGAAGAGGTGAAGGAAATAACATTTGGACTCCAAATACAAGTGAAATCAGCCCATTAGTTGCATGCGCAGCGAAGCCTGGCTGAGTAAAACTCTCTCCATGGTTGTAAGCTAGACCTAGAAGACAAAGGTGAGGCCTGAAATCAATGTTTCTTGATGAGACAGATGTTCCTCAAAGGTATGTTGTTGCCTTTACATGTTGTTATTTCTAGTTTAGTTTTGTGAGACTGCTGCTATGGAAGTTTTTCTTGGGTTTAACTGATGCTGTTGCTTGGTGCATTTGGTGATGCTCATTTCTGCTGTTAAGTTGTTGGGATTTGTGTGCATGGCAGTGCTTCTCTAGTTCTCATGGGGACTAAAGCTTACCGGAATATGCTGGGAGAGAAAGATGCCATATTTTTATCCTGCTTTTGGTGTCAGGCTCCTTCTTCAGCTTTTTATGCTTTCCTAAAGGTCTCTGCTTTTGTGAATTGGCTGTCCAAAGACCATTTTCCTGTGTAGATTGTGTGTCACCTTCTGATTTATCAGTGCTGAATTTCATAAATAATCATGCTTTTTTTTTTTTCTTCTGTGTAAGAGATGTGTCTTTGTGCAGCACATGAATATTCAGATCCTAAATAAAGAGATTTTCAGTTGCTGCTGTAACACAGGGAAATAAAAACAGAAATAATGTTCTATTGCTTTGTCAAAACTGTGTTTATGTTATAAATCTCTACCTAATGTTTCCCTTTTTCATGAACTGCACCTGGAGAGGGGCTGTTTGTGCTATTTAGCTTTATGTATTGCAGTCAAAGCAGACAGGCAGCCCCTCCAGCAGCTCCAGCAAATGCCTTGGAGGCATAGGTGCTCCCCCAAGCAGCTGAAGGTGATAACTAAAACTAAGCAGTGTGGCTGTCCCTCCTCCACCCGAGTTCCCAGTAGCCAATTAATATTTCTTGAACTTGAGTGATAAGGCTCAGAGTGCAGCTCTGTGCTTAGCAGTGAGAAGAAAAATTCTTCACAGCTGCGGCAGCTATTTCAAGCCCTCTTTGACAGAGCTCTTTTAATATGACACTCTTTTCTCCCTGGCAGAGAGATCCTGCTAGCATGGAGGTATATGTTGTGTTGTTAAGAGACTTTGTGACCTTGGCTCTGTTGTTATTATCCCAATAATTAATATGTCACTTACTTGGTAACACTTCACAATATAACTGGTTTTGCTGTGAATGAAATAAAGTCAACCCCAGGAGCAGGTTTCCTCAGCCTCCAGTTTTAAGTGTGGGAGGAGGGGAGGAGAAGTTTCTTGTCTTTTCCAAGCCTGTGCTCAGAGAATAACTCTAATACCCAGTGGAAATGCTCTGTCAACAGAGAAAGACTCATGAAAAGGAAGAAGTTTTCAGGTATAGCAGGAGTCAGATCTGTCAGCTTTCCAAAGCGCTAGCTTTATTAGCCTCTCCCTTTCTGGTCACCTACATAACATTTATTCATTTCATATAATGCTTCAGTGAGACTCATGAGTTTCCAAGCTAAATACCAGCATATGTGATCTCCACGCATTAATGTCTCCCTCTGGTTTACATGTCACTAGAATACTGCAAACTTGTTGGGTTATGTATGTGTGAGAAAATAAATTGAAGAAAATAAACTGTGTGACAGCAATGTAATGAGGAAGCGGGCAGCGATGAGCCTAATGGGAGGGTCAAAGACACAGCCCAATAAATAAAAGGGAGATGGAAGTGTCCCCATCAGCTAATATGTGCACATATGGTTATCTGCTTATCAGCTGAGCCCCTGCACAGCTGTGGGGGATCAGAGGGGCCTGTGGGCTATTCGTAGCTCTGCCCAAGGTGAGAGTCATCAACCTGAGCTCCCAGTGCTCTGCTTCTCTGGCAGTGGGGCCCCTGACTTCTCTGTCTCATTCATCCTAGCTAGAAAAGCAAGGAGACTGGTGCTTGAGAGGAAAGAAGAGTTGCTCACCCAGTTTTGTGTGAGCTGGCTTCCCATGCCCTGCTGCAGGTCCTGTTTGCAACCTTGAGTGAATTGTTTGGGCACTGATGTCCCTTTATGGGTTTGGGCAGAAAGGTGTTAGGGACAAATGGGATGGTGACGCACAAAAATGATTTGGCAGGACCTGTGGTGGAGGAAGGAGCATAATAGACACTGACTCGAAAAAAGAAAAATCATTGTGCTGAGTCTAAACGTGCTAATACTGCTTTTCTCCATGAAAAGCACATAGAAGTATTGTGAAAACATTTATTTCACATAATGTGCTCATACCCCACTTGTGAGTGCCACGCAGTAGAAAGGTAGAACAAGCGTATTTTTAAATCACTAAGAAACGTTTAATTGAAATATATAAAGCTTTTGAAAACAAATCTGTTATACAGAAGTAAAAACCATTAAATCAATGCTCTGCTCCTCTATTTAGTAATTTCAATTTATCTTGTACTGATACAGACATAAACATGATTTTAAAAGCCAACAGATTTATGAACATTGTATGACAACACAAAATATCTGTATATTACAAAAAGATAATCAACAGATCAATAAACCTGCCTGAAACAGTTGTCTTGTAGTAGTATTGAATTTTTTGCACCAGTCAGTGTTTTCTGAAGGGATGACTTTCCAGTAAAGCAGAGTTATGCCATAACCAGTTGCCAGGCCACTGCTTTTTATGGCTGAGGAAGAAGAAAGATCTGGCCTGATTGTGTTTCCTAATTAGCAGGGAACTTGATCTGAGCCCACAGGCCAGCCAGGCTCTCTGCATGGAGAAATTACACATCTCAGATGACCTTGGATCCATACCATGCTTCTGGTGACCTTGGTCTGCCCTGGCTTCAGCCATGCTGAAGGAGAGCTGCACCAGATGATGAAGTGCTGTGGAGAAAAGGTCTCAGCTGGTGACTAAGAATTACTTTTTAATTCTGGCTTTAGACAAGAGAAGACAGAGGGGAGTGTGTAATTGTTTAACTCTGGCTTCAGTTTTACACATTCTCCAATTTGGATCTCTTCTTTCCATCCTTCAAAAGCATTGAGGAGGTGGAGGACAAATTAGCACATGCAGTCGCTGATTGCTTGTGTTGGTTAGAAAACGCACATGCCGTAACCCATAGCGATTCGTCCGTGCAATGGCATCACTTGAAACGTGGCAGAGTTGATAGAAATCAAAACAGTGTTGACTTTGAGCCTGTTTCTAACACTGATACCTAATTTAAATAAATACCAGATGGGACAGAGGCAGTTTGTCTAGGTAATTACGTTATCCCCACTCGTGCAATGCTGTGCTGCAGCTTCGGCAAAGATATTGACGGAAACATCTGACAGCTGGGGCGCTTGCACAGCAGCGAAAGGAGAAGCAAGACCAGCTACAGTGGGAATGGAGGGAGAAAGATGGTTCACCCCATGCCCAGAATTTTGGTACAGCCTGAAGCATCTTTTGAACATGTAGGAATAATTAAATTTAATGCAAGAAATATGCACATAAAAATAAATGGCTTGCTTAAAAAAAAAAAATAATACACTTAAGTGTGAAATTTAAAGCACTTTTGCAAACAGAAAAAGAAGTGGCTGGGAGCTTCTGATGTCTTTATTCTATAGCAGTAGGAATGGAAAAGGGAGCTAATGTAAATTGAGAAAGGACATTTAATTAGTAAAAGTCCAACTAGTAGCAAATCAGTCCAACTAATATTTTAGATTTCTTACTTGGAGATATTAACTATCATAGAAATTTCATTAAATATAATAAGTTTAATTATTCTGTCCTTAGTGAAGAGTGCTAATTAACTTGGCTATGATAAATATGCATCTGAATATAATTTTGAAATCCCTACAGATCCTAATTATTCTTCAAGACTAAGGTGTAGACCTTGCTATAATAATCCTTTTTTAAAGCAAAGATTTCTTGAAGGGTACCAGTGATTTCAAAGGTGAGTAATTCTTTTCCTTTGAAAAAAAAGGAGGCAATTTTTGATCAAAATCTGAGGTGAAATTATGAGGGCTCTGCAAATAACCTTGAAGTGTGTATCTTGTTCCCAACCATGGATTCTGCCTATGAATTGAAGCCAAATGAAAATCTGCTAAGGGGGATTGGTTAACTGCTAACCTTTGTAGCAGCTTTGAATATGCAATCAGTTTGTATATAAGAATAGCATTACTTACGCTTGAAGGTAAAATGGAACAATATATGGCAAACCACCTTAGCATACAACAGGCCTTAATTTGGGGCCATTGTCTTGTAATCACAAAGGAGTGAAGATGATCCTCTAAAATCATTTTTAAATCCTGCATGCGTGCTGTTCCTGGTGACTTGGAGTTGATGATCCCCTGACTGTTGATTAGATTTGTGACTCTCTGGAAGACCAAGTCAAGAAAGGGAATTTAAAAAAGGAAAGAAGCTTTCTCTGAAAACTTTTTGGTTTAAGCATTTCATTCTACTGCCTAAAAACTTTTACTAAAACAAGCCTTTCTGCATTCAAATAGATGAGCTAATGATACTATCAGTTTATCAGTTCCACAGTTTTTTCTGCCTTGGCTTCTTGACAAGCATAATTATAAATTAAAGCAGATGCAATTCCTTGATGTAAGAATGAAGTTAAGGTGTCCTAATTAAAAATGGAGTCTCAGTATAGGTGTGCAAAGGTGTTTCATATGTTTGCTTGGGGTTTTTTGTATTATTCAAATCTCTTCATGTCAGGATATGTTACTTTCTAATCCTTGACCCTGTCAGCTAATCAAACAAAAGCTTGCCTGTCTTCTAATTAACAAAATAATTTCCCTTGTGGATACAGATGTTCCTATAAATCTAAGATAAACTTCAGTGCAATTAAAGTGAATTTCAATTTTCTGAAATTTACTTTGGAATACCAAAATGCCATAGTATTAAGTGTTGGAGGAACTGTTACTCAATCACTCAAATGATTAATGCTTTTTTTTTTTTTTTTTGGTAGTAAAAAGGAGTGTTTTGCATAAATTTTACTATCAATACTAAAAATAATGCTTTGATCACATTGTGGCCAGCAAATACTCTGTCCTCAAAATGAGGTAATTATAAGCTGAAAAATAGAAGATGAGTCTTTTTTTTTGTCAATGATCTATCACTGGAGCCTCTTAAAGTTGAAATAATACAAGGGACACAAAAAGCAAAAAGGATATAAGTGCCTCGACTTACAATGGTAATGAGTACAACAGTTTGCTGGAGTAGCTGTAAATCAAATGTACTGTAGCTATAAAAAGCCAATAAGACATTTGGATGCGATCCTGGACTGCTTCTGCAGTATAGAAGCTGTGCATACAAATGAGGAGTCATCCATATTGTATTATGGGGAGGACTGCGTTATTGGAACTGGAGAGATGATAATAGGAAGTTGTTTTTAGAAAACTACTGAAGCTGAGCTTCATCGTGTTGGCACCAATGTAGAGCAATTACATTTGGGACAACATCAATATCAGTTAAATAGAGGAAATGCAATAAGGAAGGAATATGTGATCATTAGGAGTATAAATTAAATTAAATTCTGCAGATTAGGTGACTGTTGTATATTTTAACTTCGTTTTAGACTTTTTTTTTTCCATTCGTTATTCATTTCACTTTATGCTTTATTACTCTTAACCTTTTGTTCTAGTTCTCATGGTCTGGCTAATGCTTATGACACCTTCATCCTGCATACTGAGCTTAATAGTATTGCTTAAAGAAAGCTCTTGGAGCAGACATGCAAAAAACAATGTACCATATATAACATAGGGCTGAAAAGGAAGGAAGTGCTGAGACAATAGATTACTAGAAACTCACCTGAAAACAAATTATTTCAAGAAAAATATTCCTATAGATTAAAGTAACAGTCTGGGACTTGGAGGACCTACATTCAGTTTCTGGCCCTGTCATGTCTCTTTTTCTCCAGCTGTAAAAACAGAGAAGCCTTCCTTATGCTCCCCAGATTCCTACATGTGCTGTCTCTTTCTAAGTCTTCAATAAGTTTTAAGTGGGGTCTGATTTTTACAATCCAGTGCACTTATTTAGTTTTCTGATTGCATTTGGAGTCTAGGTGTTAATTCTAGTGTTTGTATTAATATGATGACATCTAGTATTATCACTTGTTATGGTAATATTAATGAGTTTTTCTCACCGGGACATTAGGCTGGGATAGGCCTGGGACTGCACATACCTCATCTTGTCTGGGATGATCTGCTCCCCAGTGGCCACAGACTAGATCTAGTTGGAAAAACCTATAACAGGAGCATGGTGGCCTGGATTCCGTCCTCACCTGTGACCTGGTGGGCTGGTTTCCTAGGGATGTGCCTTAGTTTCTCAGTATGTGATTGCAGAATAATCTTTCTCCTGTGATGCATGAAATTCACACTATCCATCCAGAAACCCACCCAGCTGATTATTTTTTTCAACACATGCAGGCAACTAAACCAGCCATTTAAAATTGTTGCAATTGAATGTTCAATTCATAGATTAGTATGTTGAAAAGGAATTGTTGGAACATGTTCCTGTTATATCAGATAATGTGAGTCTAATGTGATTTAACCATTAAGCCTCTCTTTTCTCGAAATGCTGGCTTTTGAATATTTTTTAATGTCTCACATTTGGAAAATGCCAATAGACAAAAGCTTGCACTTTAGAGTGGAACATGTGAAAATATCAGGTTTAATATGAAGGTGATAAATCTGTTGGGCTCTTTAACAGCCTTATTGATTTTTGTCTGGTGATATTTCTGTCAGAAAGAGACATCTAATCCAACTTTGAGTGGTGTTACATATAGCCCTAGCAAAAATAATCAGAAACTCCTTATCTGCAATAAGTATATTTATGTACTATGCTATGCAGTTTGGGTACTGTTCTGTCCTGGTTTTGTTAAAAACAAGTTTCTTCGAAAGAAGTCTTCGAGAAAGGTGAGAGAATAATTCAGATTCTTTTGGATGCTGGTTTTGCCATAAAACGAAGCAAGATCAAGGGACCTGCACCAGGGATCCAGTTTTTAGGAATAAAATGGCAAGATGGCTGCACCAGAGATCCAGTTTTTAGGAATAAAATGGCAAGATGGCCGTTGTCAGATCCCAATGGATGTGATCAACAAAATTGCAGCAATGTCTCCACCTACTAATAAAAAGGAAACACAGACTTTCTTGGGCGTTGTAGGTTTCTGGAGAATGCATATTCCTGACTACAGCCAGATTGTGAGCCCTCTCTACTGAGTGACTCGAAAAAACAACGAATTTGAGTGGGGCCCTGAACAACGACAAGCCTTTGAACAAATTAAGCGTGAGATAACTCATGTGGTGGCCCTTGGACCAGTTCGGACTGGACTAGATGTTAAAAATGTGCTCTACACCGCAGCTGGAGATAATGGACTTACCTGGAGCTCCTGGCAGAAAGCACCAGGAGAAACCCGAGGTCGACTCTTAGGTTTTTGGAGTCGAGGATACAAAGGATCTGAGGCCAACTATACTCCAACTGAAAAAAAGATACTAGCAGCATATGAAGGAGTTCGAGCTGCTTCAGAAGTGATCGGTACTGAAGCACAGCTCCTCCTGGCACCTCGACTGCCAGTGCTGAGCTGGATGTTCAAAGGGACGGTTCCCTCTCCACATCATGCAACCGAAGTTACGTGGAGTAAATGGATTGCATTGATCACGCAACAAGCTCGAATTGGAAGTCCCAGTCGCCCAGGGATCTTAGAAGTGATCACAGACTGGCCAGAAAGTAAAGACTTTGGGATATCTCCAGATGAGGAGGAAGTAAAACGTGCTGAAGAAGCACCACCGTATAATACCCTTTCAGAGACTGATAAGCACTATGCACTGTTCACAGATGGATCCTGTCGTCTTGTAGGAAAACATCGAAAGTGGAAACCTGCTGTGTGGAGTCCCACATGACAAGTTCCAGAAGCCACTGAAGGACAAGGTGAATCTAGTCAGTTTGCAGAAGTGAAAGCCATCCAGCTGGCTTTGGACATTGCTGAATGAGAGAAGCGGCCAATACTTTATCTCTATACTGACTCATGGATGGTAGCAAATGCCTTGTGGGGGTGGCTACAGCAATGGAAGAAAAGCAACTGGCAGCGCAGAGGTAAACCCATTTGGGCTGCCACACTGTGGCAAGACATTGCTGCTCGGCTAGAGAGCCTGCCTGTGAAAGTTTGTCATGTAGATGCTCATGTACCTAAAAGTCGAGCCACCGAGGAACATCTAAACAACCAACAAGCAGATCAAGCTGCTAAGATTAAAGTAGCTGAGGTGGACTTAGACTAGCAACATAAAGGTGAACTTTTCCTAATTCAGTGGGCCCATGATGCTTCAGGGCATCAAGGTAGAGATGCAACATATAAATGGACTCGCGATTGAGGGGTGGATTTATCTATGGACACTATTTCACAGGTTATTCATGAATGTGAAACTTGCGCCGAAATCAAACAAGGGAAACGGTTAAAGCCTGTATGGTACGGGGGGAGATGGTTGAAGTATAAGTATGGAGAAGCTTGGCAGATTGATTATATTACACTTCCACAAACACGTCAAGGTAAGCGTTATGTACTTACAATGGTGGAAACAACCACTGGATGGTTGGAAACATATGCCGTACCTCATGCTACAGCCCGAAATACTATCTTGGGCCTTGAAAAGTAAGTCCTTTGGCGACATGGTACTCCAGAAAGAATTGAATCAGACAATGGTATTCATTTCAAAAACAGTATTATAGACAATTGGGCCAAAGAACATGGTATTGAGTGGGTATATCATATTCCATATCATGCACCAGCCTCTGGGAAAACTGAAAGGTACAATGGTTTGCTAAAAACTACACTAAAGGCACTTGCTGGGGGAACCTTTGAAAACTGGGATTCACATTTAGCAAAAGCCACTTGTTTGGTCAACACCAGGGGATCAACCAATCGAGCTGGGCCTGCCCAATCAGAAATTCTACGGACTGTAGAAGGAGATAAAGTCCCTGTGGTACACATGAAAAACATGTTAGGAAAGGCAGTCTGGGTTACTCCTGCCTCAGGCAAAGGCAAGCCCATTCATGGGATTGTTCCCATTCATGGGATTGTTTTTGCCCAGGGACCTGGCAGCACCTGGGGAATGATGCTTAAGGATGGAGAAGTTCGGTGTGTACCTCAAGGGGATTTGAGTTTAGGTGAAAATATGCAACACTGAACTGCATGATGTGACTTGCCATACTAACAGTGTTTAATAAGTGTCTTTCAGATCAAGACAATGGTGATGAAACCAGAGGTAGCTTCTTCGAGTGGCGCCTGACAGCTTCTTTGAAGTTGATGTCTTAACCCACAAACAGTGGTCATGAGATGCATTTGTACCATTTTTCCTGCCCTGGGAGACTGTCATGACAAAACGAACTTAATGAACTTTTCAAAGGATGGTCCACTGATTAAGATTAATTACTCTTGTGTATATATGTACATATGTATATATATGTAGTAGTGGTTAATTAGATTGTACTGATAAATTGTATTGATAAGGTTTAAGTATTCAGTGAATGTCATATTATAAGGGGTGGAATGTCCTGGTTTTGTTAAAAACAAGTTTCTCTTTTAGTGAATTTGCCTGTCAGCTAAAGCCTTCATATTAGCTGCATTTTACTGGAGAACCAGACACATGTTTTGGTAAACCTAGCAATGGAACGCAAAGTTATTGATAAGCATGGATGGACATCTCACGAGAGGGGCGACGAGAAACAAGTGACCAAGAAACTGCCCAACTGTGTATAACATTCCATTCACGTGAATACTTCATATAAAAGTGGGAGATCATGAGGATCTCATCCCTTTTTCCTTTCCCTTTTCCCTTCTGCTTATGGCCAACATTAGGAGAGGACCTTGCTAGTCGTCCCTGCGAACTGAGGCCAGTGAGAGACTGAATCCAGCTCCAGTTGGCTGCAGAGTCTAATCCAGGACTTTGGGTGCCGGTTCTGCAGTTGCTGAGACTTTCAAGATTGGTTTTGTATATTTTGTATTATTTTCTCTATTCTTATTAGTAGCATTAGTAAAACATTGTTAATTTTTCCAACTCTCTTCTCTCTGTCCTTCTTTCCCTCCCGATCACCTGTCCTGAGTGGGAAGGGGGGAGAGGGAGGGGCAAAAAGGGGGAAGTGGGGGGAGAGGGGGTTAACAATACATCTGCCAGGGTTTTATTGTCACCCCACAACCTAAACCCTCAACATGTTCTCTTTATTATGTTGGAGTGCTGAAATACTGCTTTGTTCTCCAGATGCTAAGTGGACATTATTGGTGTGTTTGTTTGCTCTTCCCATATACATGGCACCCACAGCAATTAATGGGAGTCATGTGTATTAACTACCACCAAACAGTAATTCTGACACGAGGGGAACATTCCAGAATTGACAGCAGAGGGCCAAATCCCTTTCATAAGCTTATTTTACAGCCATTCCCATTGATTTACTCACATTTTGTGGAGACAAAAGATAGCTTGGATGAGCCATCACGAGTACCCAGAAGCATCCCAGGGGTACGTAGCTCCCCAAATTGTGTCATAAACTTTCAAGAGAGTCCTCTACAGGCTTCCTCTAACTTTCTAACACTGGCTCCAATTTGTTGGAATTGGTAGGTGGCAGCAGGGTTTTCTTCTACAATTTTGTTCTCTGTGATGCTGGTGGTTTAACTCCTGCATCACATGTTGTTTGAGCCTGATGAATGTAGAGCAAATGCCACCAGTGGACAAGAGCGTGTCACCGTTTATCTTCTTCATGTGAACTCAGTCGGTGATGGCAAATGTGCAGGGAACAACAGAGCTGAGTGTCTGGGGCAATGTGGTAATTTTGGGCAGGATCTTCTCAGACTTGATGTTTTGTAGAAGTGGGCAGATTCTTCAATCTGGATATTCTTTAACAGAAAATATAGGCTCATCTTTTTCTTTCAGATTCCATTGAAATTATTTGCTACTTGAAATAGTGTTAGTCTCCTGAGCCTCCTTATTTTCATGCTAGAGCTAGTTGGCAGGAATGGATACCTGTCATGACTTAACACACACATCAAAAAAAAATGAAATGGGAATTTTGCCATTTGTCAGTAACAGAAACTATTCAACACAGAGTCATTCTGATATACAGTTTAAAGAAGGAAAGAAAAAGGATAAGGAAGCTCTCATCTGCTAGGTTACATAAAAGGAAGTATTATTTAAAAATGTTGAAGTTTCATCTTTCTTGTTGCTCCTGAAGCAGGCCAGAAAAAAGCTGGCGTTGTCTCAGCAGCGAAGCTGGAAACAGGGACAGTGGCCAACGTGGTCCATGCCTGACTGATGGTCACTGGGTTGGCTCGCTCAGCCGAGCTGCTCGGGGCTTTGGTCAGGATACTGCCTTAGAAACATCAGTTCCTGCAGACTGAACCTTCAGTGTACATGAGCAAAAATAATTAAGAGACATTAAGGGAGCAGCAGTAGAGCTACTTCGAAGGGAATTTAAATAACGGCATCATACAGCATTTCTAAAAATAAATAAATAATGGGGAGGGGAATCTTTTGGGCAGTTGTGTATAAACTCTGTATCACTGATAGGCTATACAGGTGTTCTGTTTGCAGTAGTGATTGTAAGGAGGAGAAACAAAAATGATATTAGGGCTATCAAATTTCTGTATAACCTGCAGAAGCTGAAATACAGTGAGCAAGTTCAAATAATGTGTCCAGATCCTGAAGAATATGGCAAATGTACTAGAAAGAGGAAAATCTAGAATCTCAGTGGGGAAAATTGAGAAAGAAGGGAAGGAAAGGTGGTGTTTATCCTAGATAATAAGCCATTTAGGGGAAAGAAACATAGAATAATTCTTCAGAGTGGCCTGTTACACACAGAAACAGTATAAAAGGACAAAAAAACTCACTTTAGTGTAACTGATACATGTAGTTAGTGAGCAAACATCCACTCCAAAAAATGTTAATCAGCTATTTGAATGTCCTCTTTTGCAATGAGCTGAATGTTGATGAAAGCTGGAACATAAATCTAGGGGAAACATTAGAGAAGGAAAAAATGCCATGCATTTACCCAATTTATTTGAAACCTGCTAATGATAGTGGTTGGTTCTCTGTGAGATGCTGTTGGTAAAGCAAAGGAAGTGCCAGAGTTATTTTGTATGAGTGATTTGCAGCTTTGGATTTACGACCCTTATCCTTCTCTCTGATGTGTGCAGGGCACAGTGAGTTGCTCATCACTTAAACCTTTGATAACAAGGTTGAGGACATTTTTGAGGCAAGCACTCTGAGTCAAAACCTACTGTGCTTTACATAAAATCCCTGGGTGAATTTCCAGACTTACATTAAACGCTTATCGAAGATGATCTGTCACTATGGTACTTGTGTAGTCCCTAACACTGTAGAAGTGGCTCCTGTTGTGTTTAATCTTCCCAAGCCTGTGAAGAATGGAAGTGCTATGTGTTATCAGCTTTTTTGTTATTATTATTGATGAGGGTCTGCAATGTCCCTGAGCTTCCCTAAAATTCCCAGTCTCCCCATGACCCTGATTATTGCAATGCTGAATGCCAGGCAGGGCTCTGCGTGCTTTGACACCCAGTTCCTGTCAGCAGGATAGAGGGAAGTCCCCTAGGGTGACACACAGCATGTAGGAAGAACTCAGCATTTTGACGTGGAACTGCTGAGCACTGTGCCCAAAATCTGACCCAGAGATGGAACACTAGTGTACTGCCAATAGCAGAGAGAGGTAGAGTGTTTCTGAGAGGAGGGGAACCTTGATTTTGCCCAATACCTGAATAATACCCAGTTCCAAGCCCACTACAATGTGAAGCAAGGTGGTTAATGTGTGCTAGCTGTTTGCAGAACTGAGGATGTTTTTGCTGAAAAACAGAGCCCTCTTCTGTTAGCTGGCACTAATACAAGGGATTCTACCTTCCTGTGCATCAGCAATTAGATGGAAACATTCACAAAAAGTGAGAAGCCATCCATCATCAGGCAATGATGCATGTCTACTGCATGGCAGTAGTTCTATTATTTAGCCATTAGCTCCTCCAGGAATCTAACCCTTTCCCTCAGTATTCAATACCAATATTTTTGGTGTTACTGTTTGTTTTGCAAGAAGCTCAAACTGTGCCTATCCCTTTCATGAATCTGAATTGTTAATGTGAACATTTGAGCTCATTATAACTCCAAAATGTTTTCTTTGTTACCAGTAACTGACAAACCTGTGCACACTGCTCAAAAAACAGTAAGTGCTATTTCTAGGATTGTATTTTGTTCAGTGCTGTGCACAACAATATGCTCTTGCCTTCGCTAATGAAGTTTTTCTTTAATGAACACAATTAGAGCTAGGCAAACAATGCAAAAATATTTTCCATGAATATTCATCAAGAGTCTTAAATTAATTCCCCTCAGTTATGTTTGTGCCCATTCATTGTTCTCTTTTACATAAATTTTCCAAGACTCAATTTTTGATGCTTGAGTAATGAGGGGGTGAAATTAACTTTCAGTTTGGTGGTTATCCTAATGTTGTCTAATTTATTTCCTATTGCTGATTGTATTTCTGCAATAATATCTGTGTAGGAAAGTAGTGTTGGACAAGGAATGTGTTTCTGGCTGCTGCAACAATGAGCTGGGAGTCAAGACCCAGGCAACACAGAGCCAAATGCAGGAATTTCTGGAGGAGAAAAGAGGGTGAAGGGGGGTAGGTACCACTGGTTACTCCAAAATAAAGGAACAGCAGCTGCTGAGGAAATGGCTTCTGTGAAGGTTTGGGGGGCTGGGGTTGTGGTTTGGGTTTTTTTACCAGATCATTTAAGAGCTTTATGTACAGTTGCTGCTGAGTGGAACCCTGAGCAATGCCCATATGCACACAGTACATTGAGAAGCAGTACTTCATATTTCAGTGTTTAAATAGCAAAATAAAATAAAGCTTTAAGCTTCTGGGAATAATCCCAGACAGTGAAGAAAGCAGAGGGGTTAATGATCTGGTTTTAGATGTTTTCCTGAAGAGAAAAGCAGCAGCAATTAAATCAGTTATAAACTCTTTGCTAAATTCTAATTACATGTAGCAGTGTGGAGGAGCACAAAGCCTCTGCCAGGGATTGCAAGTGGGTTGTGGAACCTTTCATGTGGATGTCTCTGGTGCAGACATCTCCTGTGGGAGCACCCGAAGTTGCAAATCATGTCAAGGCTGCTTAGTGGTCCATGGGAAGCCTCAGTCAGCCTGTGATGGGTGAGGATCCATCTGCATTGGGGAAGAAGCAACTTCTATAGCTGATGATAGTGCTCAGATTCTAAAGGAGTCTCCAAATGAGGCAGAAGTAACCTTGACATTGTAGGGGTGGTTTTTGCTCCTCTCGTTCCCTTCCTCAATGCCTGACTTCAGTGTTACATTCCCATGAAATTTCAGTGGAGAGATGGTTTTCCTTTGAAATTCTTCTTCCCCAAAACTTTCCTGTTCGCCAAGTTTATCATAGGCTGCTTGGAGGCTTCCTGGTCAGTAGGAGTCTAAAATCACTTCATACCTCTACTGTAGAAGTTCAGTGGTTAAATCAGCAAATTAATAGATACAGTAATCGAGATGAGGAAAAGGGGTTTCCTGGCCAGTTTCTCTAACGTGTTTCATAAAGACAATTTAAAATAGCAAAGCTATCAAACCTTTCCAAGGCAAGTGGTGACTGGTTGATGCCCAAAACAATTCAATTTTGGGAGTCTGAGGGTTTGGGTTAGGGAGGAATATTGAAAGATAAATGTCAAGACCTTGCCATAAATACAGAGAGCTGTTATCTTGAGGGCTTTAGGAATTAAAGCCTAAATCCAGCCAGCTGATGTATAAGCCAGGTGTGTAAAAGCAGATTATTACGCATTTCATATAGAAATCTCCCACAAGGTCATTTCAAGTTATAAATCGTTTGGTTTCTTCATTCCTGCATGGCTTTTTCCAGTCCTCAAGTTCAGAGACATTCAATAAGTGTCACATGAGAAAAAGATATTTTATTTTGCATAGCGCGGTAGCTGAACAGACATAGAAGAGCCTCAGTGAGCAAAGGTTGAGATAGTTTTAGATTTCAAAGTAAACAACTGCAGAAATCCTCTTACTGCAGAGAAATTATTAAAATGAAAAAGCCCTAAAGTAGTCAAAGGATACTGCTTAATATCCTCGTATTTGGCTGTGGCTAAACTAGCCACTTTGTTGTTGTTGTTATTCATTATCAAACTCTGTGGAAGCATGTATCTCAATCAAAAAGGTTGTTGTAATCACTTTTAAATGTTACTTAGATCACAACCTTGGCACAAACTGGCTTAGTGTTAGAAGCTGCTGCATGTTGCTCACTCCTGGGTGAGCTGATTGCAGGGCTGCAACCCATGTGTGCTCAAGGTGTAATAGTTACAGGGGCATATGTTGTATATAGTGTTGGGGTGGGAAGAGGGGCACAGGCAAGCATGGCTTAATGTTCTGTTTTCTCATATAAATCAAATATTTTTGCTAGGGTTGCCAGGCGAGGAGACAGCACAGCTGCAGCAGGAGAGAGCATGGAAGAGGGCGATGTGCTGCCTGCACTTGTGGGCCTGGATATAATGGAGCACTTTGGCATGTGTTTGAGTTCATTCCTATTCAAGAAGAGATTTTAGGAATGCAGATGATGCCACCTTGAAATGCAAGGGCTGTGCAGTGAAAGCTGCTCCCTGGGAGAGGTGAGCTGGCAGCTTTGTCTCCCATGAGACCCTGGCTCCAACTCTGCCTCAGATTGCTGGAAACAATCTGAAACTCAAATCTCCCATGTTCCCTCCTTGCCTCAGAACCGGTTGCTAAAATCCTTACAGTTTTGCCTAATTAATGTTACCAAGCTGATGTGGTATCTGCAGATATAGGAATAGTAATTACCTTCAGTAGCGTTTGTTAGAAAGCAAAAAAAAAAATGAATGGGAAGGATTGGTGTGTGCTTTTGTGCAAGAATAAGGCATGAGGTTCCCCTTTGACAAAAGCTTGTGTCTTTGTGCATCAAAAAGTCTTGGTGGCTGATAAGAATGTCCTTCTTTGAATGATTTCCAGCTTCCTCTGTGTTAACTCTAACTACATATCCCTCTGGCTCCTCCTATCTCTGTGTCAATAATGAATGTTTTCCAAGGGCCTCTTCCCAAAGCTCTTCCAGGATCCAGGTTGAATACTTTGAAGTAGATTCACTTGGTGGAAAAGACTGAGTATTTACATCACATATATATCTATATTTTCTCCTCTTCAGTTCCCATTAAAGGATTGTTGAGCTTTTCAGTAACAGTCAGGAAAAACAGAAGTGGTGGACAAAATGCGTTTGAGGGTTTTCCTTGAGTTTTTCTCTGAAATAAAAGCCCAAACTCATTGCTAGATCAGCAGCTGCTCTGAATTATGTTCCGGGAAAAATTACTTTTTAGAGAGTCCTTGTTGCTATAATGGAAAATCATTTAAGAAACAGATGCACGTAGGCTATTTTTCATAAGGGAAATATGTATTTGGCTTCAGTAAACTCCAAGGGTTTGTATTGTGTTAATTATAAAAACAAAAGGACAGGATTGTGGGTACCCTACTGATACTCTGCTCCATCCGAGTGCTTAATTTGAAGCATGATAACTGTGATTCAAGTGCTACAATTGCTTGTCCATATGCTTTGCTGTAACAGGGTCTGAGGCTGGTGATGACGGGCAGTATTGAAAAGCTCCTCTTACCCCTTTCCAGCACAGAGGTTTTAGATTATTGCTTCTATGAATTAGCATTTCTGCGTTCTTTTGTCACTGATGCATCGTGCTGGCTGGTTTGTTTTGAAAGGAAACATAATCAACCAGCCTGGTGTAGTGACGGCTGCAAAGATGTGTTCCACAAATTATAAACAACCAGCTCCCACCTTTGACATACAGCATCAAAATATGCAAGGCCTTAATAACTCATTACTAATTGTTTTTAACCATTCAGCAAAAGATGTGAGCTGTGACTACTGTTCCACTTTAGCATATAAATACTGTGGTAGTTTGTAACCTACCAATCATTTGTGTATTCCTGTGTCATCAATGAATATTCTTTGTTATAGGTGTTTATAAAGCAATGGGCCTATTGTTAGAGCAATGTGCATGATAATTAACATGTACATACAGAAGGGTAATAATGCACTACTGTGCACTCAAGCTAACCTGCTAAATACCACATCAGCAAGGCCAGCTAAATCCTTGGGTCTGGATTATTTCTCTCCCTTTATACAGGACCTGTCACAACTGGAAGGTCAGGGGCTGTATTCCTGCCTTGGCTCTGGCAGGTACGTCACACACCAACCTGACTGAGGTGCAAACACTTTTCAGAGGCTTTTTGGCAGCTCAGGGAGTTTGTGCAGCATGTATTATTAATGTAGGTTTAGAATATGGGGTTTTGAGCTGAATGAATCAATTTGCACTTTCATGCAAATCAAATCAACTTTACACAATTTGGAAACAGTTACCTGAGCCATGGAAGGCGTTGAGAGCTGCTCTCAGTTGAGCAAAGAGCAGCTGTAATTCTGTCACATAGAGACATCTGGCCCATGGTGCCCCCTTCTGTCTTCTCCCCAGTGAGGTTTGTTGTGGAAACCCAATGTTTCTGAAAGAAGTTTTCTGGGGAAAGGGATGATGTTAGAGTTCATTTACTCACTGTTCACTATCTTCTCCTATATGTCTTCTAACAGTGCTCTGAATGTACTGACTTTTGTATTCAGTATAATCTAAATTTACATGCTGCTTAGTTGTTGTGTAGAGACTGGGTGAGTCTTTGACAATTCTTTTAATGCCATGAATTATCTTTTGAATTGCTTTCATGACTTTTTTTTGCCACCTATCTGCCCTGCCCAGTTAATGGTTAAGAAAGCAAATAAATAAGCAGACCTGCAAAATGATGTCCAGTTGGCAGCAACAGGTGAAGCTTGTTCCCTTAATACAAAAAGTAGCAGTTTCCATGGGAGACTTTTCCAGAGCTGGGTGAATACTCTTCTTTATTCTTAATTGAATTTTAAAACTAATAATCCATCTTTGTTTCTCTGCACTCTATTTTGTATTTTCCCTAATATTTTAGCAAATGAATTAATCGGTCAACCACAATAGTTCTTGCCCTTTGTAGTGTATCTGACCTCTTAATCACTTCTTACAGAAGCTCAGGATTTGTTCCAAGTGACACCTTTCTCAAGCACCCATTCTTTTGCTTTTTTCGCTTCTTTTTTTTTCCCCAAACTTATTTTCACACTTAAGGCTATAGGCCATAGCATAATTTAAAAAAAATCTACTATCTGAAACAGTAAGCTTTAAGTGAGTGTTTGAAATGAAAATCAGAAAGTTTGTGGTGGTTTAAAATTCACATTCAAACATCTGCACTGGTCACTGCGCTTCTGCTGGACTGGAATTAACAGTGCACCCTCATACACCGAAATATTTAAACTCTTTCAAATGTGTTCATATGACTTTTTTTATAAAGTAACCAACTTAAGCTTTTACAGGCCTGATATTTTAGGGCTCGGAAGCATCTAGTCAGGGATGGTAGGTAATCTGGCAAAACAGTGCTGCTTTTTAATGTCTGGATAAAGACCAGAACCAAAGCCAGGAATTAATTGGTGAACAATTCCAGTAAGAAGCCACGCTGGGAAGTCTGTGACCCGCTCCTGGATGATGCGCAAAACACAACTGCAGCTGCAGATGATTTTCCTTCCTGCCCATCTGCCTTCTGACAGGTTCCTGTAGTCATTAGCATGGATTTTTCCAAATTCTGTTAGCGCACTGTTTTTCTTCCCCTGTTTTGTGCTGCTCTTTCTTCATCATTGTAAGTCTGCAAATATGTATCAGGGTTGGCAGGGATGTAATGGAGGCACCTTAATTAGCCATTAGTGTTCACACATTTTATTTTTTGTAGCTTTACCTTGAATGTCAAAAACCACAGGTGAAGTCCTTCAGGATGAAGTAGTTCAGAGCATTCACTAAGGGTCGTATTTTGCTGTTCTGCCCCCAGAATGAAACTTCTTTCAGTCTCTAATTAACACATGTTGCTTTACTGGAAAGACAGTTTTGTAGAATTCAGATTAAGTCACTGGAAGATGCCGCAGACAACTCAAGCAGTGTGCCAACAAAAAGCATTTTTATTCCAGCTAATTATTTTTTAATGATACTATTAGTAATTGGAACTCGCTGTACACAGCATACTCCAGATAAAAATCAGCAAGTTTTACATAATGGTAATGTGAAGCCTCATAGCACATTTAATGTTCAGGTGATTGGGTTTCTTTTATAGCCATTTTATACGCAAGTCACACCCAGGCTGATGCGCTAGTCCCAAATCAAACTCCATCAGAGCCACAAGCTCGAGCTTAAAGGTCATTTGGCTCTATGCCCTGATCATTGTTTGCTGTTTTACTTCATCACTTGGTTTCGTTCCATCAAGGTGATGTTTGTCATGGTCTCTTTGATGCACCAGTTGCTGCTTGAGATATCCCTGCTCTAGCAGCCACCTGCACCCCGAGCAACTGCCGACAGGGAAGGAAATCTTTGCATGTAGTCTGCCAATGATTAATACATGCTACTTCACCCAGGAACAAAGAAGCAGCAAATGAATTGTGATTTTGCAAATCGTTAAGCTGCTGAAGGAATAAAATGAAACATAAGCAGAGTGATGTGTTCTCAAACTGCATGTCTCTGCTTTGAGTGCTGAGTGGCCTGAACTGGCAAGGGGTGGGAGCGTCTGCCTCCCCCAGGTGCTTGCAGTTGCTATTTATAAATATCTCTGCCCTGGCAATAAATCATCTGTCAGTGCTCCAGAGCAGCAGCCCTTATTCTCCTCTGCTAGGAAAACCTGTCTCGTATAAACATTTTCATCCATAAGTGGTTTAAGCTGCAGGTTTGTTTTACTTTTGCCTGTGTTACAAAACAGTCTCGTGCATTTTAAAAACAAAAAAGTGCAAGCATTGAAAGCTCTGTCTGTGCTAATTAAATCTGTTCATGGGGTTGACTACAAAAGCTGAGGCTTGTGGGGTTTTGAGGGGAGATAGGACTTGGTTGAGACTGGGGATGGGAGAGATGACTTGAGTACTTGAAAAGTCACTCTGGCTTTTCTACAGGAAAAGCTTTTTTCCAAAGCATCAGGCAAAAAAAGAAATCCCACAGCTCTGCTCAGTTCCTTCAGAGATGCTCTGACCTTCTGTTCTAGATCTTGTCTTTATTCAAATCTGTGCAAAGATAGAAGTTGCAATGCATGAATTTACTAAACTTATTGTCCCTTCCATGTAAAATAAGCTGTTCTTATGTTCCTATGTAATTCTTGGAATTTAACTCTGCACTTTTATTCTGTGGTCAGGCGGGCCATAAAAAAGTGGTTCTCTAGCAATACTGTGTTTTGACAGGCAAAGACATTCTTCATTGCCATTTCTGAGATATTTTCAGTGTTTGACTCTTTGTGTGTAAGAACAAACGTCCTTTCTCACTGTCTTCTGTAGAGGTGCTTCAACTTGTTAATTTTTTGTCCTTAAGTCATGGACAGACATTCATGTATACACAGAGGAAAAATATGGAGATTTTGACTTTGTTTTTGTGCTTGCTGGAAAATGCCGTTCAGTAGTCATTAATTGAAAAAATTTAATCAATCTATTGTAAAGCTATGGCTGCAGTAGATGTTTTCATTGGTTGTTAAATTGTTGTGTACATATCTGTCTGCACTTGAGAGATAAACTATCACACCAAGTACTGTTAAATATAGATCCAGAACTGTGTGAGCAGAAGCTTTCTGTGCCTAACTGGGGCACAGAAGCCAGGGAAGCGAAGCAACATGAGTTACTTCTCTTTGGTAAAGCCAGATTTTATCTTCATGTTGCAAGGCAGCGTGCCCAGCATTAGTTGGGTTTTAATTGCTTCACGTTTTTCAAGCAAGCAAATCTTGATAGGAGCATCTGTGATAAAAATGGACTGAAAATGTCAACTCTCTTGAAATCAAACAGCCTGTCTTTTCAAGCCTTTTTGTTCTTGTAGACGTTTTTTTTTTCCCTGGTGTGCCAGGACCAGTTCTCATTAGTTCATGTGGAATTACACTTGGAAGTGAAAGGCAGATTTGACCTCATGGCTACCATTATTCTTCTTTGCACTGCAATTATCAACACAGATCAATCTGGAAGGGAAGAAAAACAAACAAAAACACCACCACAACAACAACAACAACAACAAAAAAACCACAACCACACCCACAACAAAATAAAACAAGTACCTGCTTTTATTTTCATTAACAGTTGAATTATACTGTGTTTCTAAAGGGGATGAGGCCTAGTAAGCATACTTCTTGTATCTCTCCTCTGTTTTATTTTAAATGTCACTTGAGTGCTAGAGACACCTCAGTAGGTAATCAGGATATCCTTAATTAGAAAATCTACTTAATTGGGACATTTTCCAGGGAACTGAATTAATCCTAGTGGTATTTAATTACGATGCTTAAGGAAGGTTTAGCTTCTCTTATCTACCCTTCCATCAACAGGTATTTTGGAAATGCTTCCTCTACTCAAAATACCACTTATCTGGGACAGAGCCTGTCCATCAGAGTGACCAAATACTGCTCATAGGGTCTCTTCACTCAACCTGTATAATTGTCAAGGCAGCTTCTCTGGTTGTGTGCAAACCAGGATCCTAAACTGGACCTGGCCAGGGTAAAATTCACACTATTCAGTGAGTCCAGAGCAGGATGATGTGTCAGCTCAGTTCTCAAAGTGCTGAGACTGAAGAATTGCCCAGACTTCAGTGACTCTGGGTTTAGCTGTGGGTACTAATACCCAGCAGCACAGTAAAAACTTTACTACATAAGCTAACTTTTTGTGTTTTAAGGCAATTTCTTACCAACTAAAGCTGGGTGGAACTTATCATAGTACTGCTTGATCTGAGCTTTAAATTGGATCAGAAGGTATATACCAGTTTGATACGCAAACTTATATTCAAATCCATGCCTGGGTATTTTTCAAGGTTGCTGATTATGTCACAGTATGATAGCACACTATTCGAATGGAAAGCAGGGGGGCGGGAAAGGCTTAGATGTACCGTTTCTGACACTAAAGCCACACATATGACAGTGAAAAATGAGAATTCAAGCATCGGTGCTGCTGCTAGAATTAATTTGTGGTTCACTCTGTGAACTGTTGATGTGCGATGACCGTGTATTTATGTTAAAAATATGCCATTGCAATAGAACAGTGCTTTAGTTAACTATGTCCATTTCAGGACAGGAGCACCCTAAACCAGTATAAACTCAATTTAAACTGGCATACAACTAGCCAAAGAGCAGGTTGCACTGAAATGAATTAGATCTCCAGCAGACTTAAAACTCGCAGAATTGCTGAGCATAAACAAAGCTGAAAGTCAGACTTGGATCTGTGCTGTTCCATTTACAACCAGCTGCCTGTGAGCACAGCCTGCCTGTTGCAAGACGTTTCTGTGGATTTTTCATGGAAATTGTCCCATTGATAGTAAGGGCTGACCTGTCAACCTGAGGTTTGAAAAGTAGCTTGAAGTACCTTCAGCAGCAGGCAAATACTTAAGCTAGGCAGCCAGTCAAATTGGTCCATCCATCTTTAACCAGGAAACCATATTTCCCATAATATTTAAGTGAAACCATTAACCAAGCTCAGCACTTTGTATTGCCTTGAAAAGCAATCTACCTTTTAATCCTTTCATCCTGGTTTTCAAAAACAAAATTTAATGCCAGTTTGAGAGGAGAGCAATTGCCATCATTTCTTTGCACCGGGGTTATATCAGGAGTCCGTTGAGGCAAAACCCTACAGCAGGGCAGGAGAGAAGGGGTTCAGGGGTAAAGCAGCCGGGCTCCATCCTCAGCCCAGGCTCCCTGGGAGCGAGGGCAGCTGCTGCTGGAAAGATTTCTGGCAATCAAAGAGCACAATCACAGAGTGGATTTGAATAATTGCATCCTTGCTTATGCACAAGTGGTGCATAATAGATATTTACAAATCAGGCTGCTTTTCAGACATCAACACAATTTTATGTTTGGAAGCTGGAGTTGTGCTAATTTCATTTTGTGCTCCAAAATGGGGATGAGTGAAATGAAATGAGGTTCAGTACTGATTCTGTGCAAATCTTTCCATTCAAGATTGCTATAAACGGAAGTAGATGTAACCCCATTTGATAGATAAGATCTGAAACAGTTTTTATACATTAGAGCTTGTAATGCTGGGTTAAACAGACGTCTGGTGTTTTAACTTAGAGCAGAATTCTGAGTGGGTTTTGATCATTGAAGATTTTTTTTCTCCACTGGCTTGGACTGTGCTACTTGGGGAAAAAAACCCCAAACCATCTTTTTAGTTTTCGACTGGTTCTGCTGTTGACTCTGCTTGTTCTACCACAAACATTTTTGAAAATAAAAATTGAGATATGCTGTACTCTGTATTGAGTTGGACGGGAGGAGTGAAATGGAAATTATTAGCTCTTCTTATAACAGAGTTGTTTTAGTTTCCATTGGGGTATTGAAACAGGACATTTAAATTTATCAATAACTACTTATGAAGAATTCACGGGAGTGATAAAAAGAGAGGAAAGAGTTCTATTTCCTGGGATATTTCACATATTATTTTGGAAGAGAAGAATTCAGTTTGAAAAAAAAATCCAATTTCCTCCTTGGTTTTCCTATCTCTGTGTTAGGTTGGGAATTATGCATCCCACCTTCAGAAAGCATTCGATATCCCGACTATGACTAGCAGAGTATATGTGGTATTACTTTATTTTTGTTAACCACAAGGATATTAGAAAAGATGAGCTCTTAACTTAAGCCCTTAAAGCTACTCTTATTATTATTTTTAAACTCTTTTCTAAAAACCTGGTGCCCTGCAGCAAGTGTGTAAAAGCACTAGACGGTAGTTGAACTAATAGTCAGGGCTTTATCTTTTTTCTTTACATCTGGACTTGGTGATGTGGAGGACCAAGCTGGCACTCCCAGCTGAGTTACCTGAAAGCAAAAGCACATTTTGGAGTGCGAGGAGAGGAGGATGCGAACAGACGGGGCTTGTTGCCGTCTCGGAGATGCAGCGCGTGCTCCCCAGGGTGGGCTCAGACCTTCCCTCCCAGCTCACCCCCCAGGCTTGGCTGCCTCTGCATCCATGCAACCCTGCTCTCCCTCCCGGTGTTCTGGTTTGTTCACAACCTCCATTTGGCCATTGGGTTGTTTTGATAGACATGACCAAGTCTTGGAGGAAAGGGAAAAAAAACAACAACCAACCAAACAAAAACACCCAAACAAAACAAATCAACAATGAAATCTGGCATATTAATCTTGACTACTTTCTTGATTCTCCACTGGATCTGCTTTGGTGGCCCTGGCAACTTTTCGTTTCTGTTTCCTTTCTCTCTGTGTTCAAGCAATCAGGTTTTATTTCCCCATGTGCCTGTCAAAAGCACTTTTGCGGCGGTGTTACAGACATACTATTGCAGAATACAGGACAGAGACATTTTCTGAGACAGTAGCATCATCTCTCTTCTCTGTTCACGCTCAGGTTCTTTCTCCTTACTTCAAATTTTAGTGACCTCATATCACACAGTTTTGGCTCAGAAAATAACTCCTATTGAAGGCATAAGAGAGTCTTGCTGCTGCAGATTGCCCTTTCCCCCATTATAGCGTGTGAAAAACTCCCCTAGAATAGAAGCTGCTCATAAGCTGTGGTGGCAGAATGTGGTCCCAGGGTTTAATCCAGTGACTCGGTGCATTGTTATTTAAAAGGCTTTTCTGTAGAGGGGAAAAAATGTTTCAAAAGTTTAATACTTTGTAGAGATAAACTGTTCCTTTTAAAGTCACTGTTGTTTTGTTCTGATATATCATCTCTGAAGAAATAATTCTAAATGCTTTTATGTCCATCTCTGTGCTGCCTGCAAGTGAAATATTTAAAGCAGGCTGCGTGTTCTAATACTGAATTCAGTGTAGGGAGTTCTGTGAGGTTAGAGCTAGCATCTCAATTTTTCCCCACTATTTTTTGTCCCCTATATTTTTTTTTTCCTCAGATTATCCTGATGTTATAGGAGGTCATGGACCCCATGAAGTACTCGTTGGAGAGAAATGCAGATATTCAGCAATGATTTAAAGGAACAGCAGTAGTTCTGTGGGGAACTCACAGCTGCTTGGAGTGCTGCTGATCATCCCCTCCTACCCAGAGATAGTAGTGGTAATGTTAGAAAGGGTCCAGCATCTCTATTTTATAGGATATTGTGTAAGGTATTCTAAATGGGAATGAAAGCTAAAAATCTCCAATAACCTATAAAATGAAATGAAATAATTTTAGGTGCATTGATGCATCGCAATATATAGCATCATTAGTATGGCTGTACCATAGAAGAAATGTCTAAACAGAGCTATTTGAAACAAAAGAGAATTACTTGCTCAGCAGAGAACAGATTGAAACATTTTAATCTTATCCAAATGCTCTTATTTATGTCCTGAAGTGGTTTCCTTGAAGCGCTCACCTGCTGGGGTGATGCATTTCTAACAGAGTAGCTTAAAAGAGAAACTTTTTGTTGATAATCCAGGAAGGATTTTAAATATATGTATATATAAAGATCACAGTCATGTTGCTATAGTACAGACATCAGCTGTATATTGTCTCAATTTCAGAGGAAACCACCTCTCCTCATCACTGATCACTATGTACCATGGGATGTCTTACATATTCTCCTGAAGTCCCTCGTCCTTGGCTTTGAGCTGGTTGTGCCACCTTGGATTAAATGCTGTGAGTCCTGTCTCTAAAATACCCTGAAAAATATTGGGAAACATCAAGTTTTATTATTAGCTTTATTACTTATGATAATTGTCTTCTGTATCTATCTGGGCTACAGATTTAAATCTTGAGAAGAAATCATTTTTATACACGTCAACCGATCAGATTGCTAATGCCACAAATGTGGCTGCCTACCAGGAACTGGCCTGATCTCTGAGTCTTGCCTTGAATCAAAATAAACTGGAAGGTGGTTTGGTTTTCTCTGTGAACAGCTGTGGTCAGAGGTTGAAATTAGTGGTTTGCAGGCAAATGAGCAGCTTTCCAGTGGGTAAAACAAGGAGAGGATGGAATCGGATGAAACCTGAGTGATAAAACCTTTACTGAGGATGTGCATCTTAAAATGCATGGCATATAAGGTCTTGTTTAAGGCTGGGCAAGTTTCCAATGAATAATGGACACTTCATCTCATTTTTCAAAGGCAAAAATTCCTGGCAAGCACGGAAAAAGGAAAACATCATTGCATTTTTAAACTGTGTTTTTTCAGATGTGGGAACTGGGAGGTTTTACATTTGATTGGGACTTAAGAACCACAGATGATGGTATTTCTGGCCTTTTTGCACTAAAAGTTTCCACACACATTTAAGCTATGAAGACTATGGAGTTTCATTTTAAAAGCTAAATCACGTGTAAATTATGGGGGCATATAAAAGCCCATGAAAATGCTAATGCTATTTTATTTTTTTCCATTTAAATGCCAGCCAGCAAAAACTGAGCCAGAGACTTGTGGATCCCCACTGAGCAGCCCAGTCATTTTTTCTTGCTCTTGGCAAACTACAACTTTCTCACTAATTTGTTAAGAAGAAAATCACTTTGAGTGTAAACCCTAAACAGAGGACTTAAGCTTATTTGCAGTAACAGCATAATTTTAATTGCCACACCCTGCAGTTCACAGCTAGTGGTTTCAGAAGGCCATCTTCTAGAATTTCATCAATGAAAATGAATCCTCTTGTGCGTTAGAAAAATGTGCTGGAGTAGGAGATAATCACAGAACACTCCATACCTTCATGTAGGGGTGAATATAAATGGATCAGGCTTGCAGAAGACTCAGAGTCTGCAGTTTGGGGCTGTTCAACTAAAATTCATCAGGATGCACTCTGCTATGTCAGTCGGAAGTTTTGCCATAAAAACTTCTGTACATTATTCTTTCATAAAGGTATGACTTCCCTGTCAAGCACAGAATGCAAGTAGGAACCTCAATATTAGGTACAGCAGTAGGTATCTTAAATGTTTAATGTGCCCTTTGCGTTTCTGTCAGTCACCTGTCAGCAGCTGGAGGCAGCTGCTCAGAGAGAGATCAGGACATGGTATAGCGGGGTTAGATCAGCTCCAAGAGTGTGTCCGTGTGTCCGTGTGTGTGTTTTGAACAGGTAGGATATTGCCAATCTAAACCATTGATGAATGAGTCTGGTCTCCCATTCTATCCCCAAATAGATAAGTTTTTAAAATTGTAACTTAAAAATCATTATAAGGCTCTTTTTTTGCTACTTTTTAGGCTGGTTTTGTTAGTTTGTTTGTTTTCAAGGTACTCTCAGAAAGAATGTACATAAAACTATCCAGACAAAAGCTCAGGGATTTAAACAGTGGGAGGCTCATAAACATGCTCTGTTAAGATTCCTGGGATCCAAATTTCACATTCCCCTTTCTCCATTTGTTCCAATATTTTCTCTGATTGTTTCATGAAGCCTTTTAGCCAATGGACTCAAATGAAAGTTATTAGCAGGAAGAGAATAAAAATGTAAGGTTGGGAGGACCACATTTGATTTTGTGTAATTAAAAAATATATATATATATTTTTTTTTTTTTTTTTAATGTAGGAAGTAATAGAGTAGTTTTGCCACACTTCCACATATTTATATGTTTTTATATATCCTTGTCTTCTTCTATTTTAATAAATCTTCATTAGGTATGTCAAATAAATTTAGTCCATGAACACCCTCCATGTGATACCTCTACTCCTTATTACAAATTCCTTGTGCCTATGAAGGGGTATATTTTTAAGCCTGTAGAGCCTCTTCAAGTAAGAGACTGAAACAACGGTGATGAACCAGGTCAATGTTTCTGTTGTATATTTGAAAGCAGTGCATGTATATTTAATACATTCTAATATTTGATCTTTTGCATATATGGCTTAGCTGGGTTACTTGATAGAATTCTCATTTGATCCACGGCTCCACTAGAGTTCACAGCAGATACTGTTCTGTGTTGAGATGAGGTTAATAATGCATATGACTTTTTCTGAGAGTCATTTCTAAAAGTAACTTGAGGTGTTAAAAGTCTTGGCTCACCTTCATCTCTGGAGCAGGTTTTCTCTGAAATAATGAGCCGACACCATCCGAGACTCACTCGAAACTCAGCTCCTGTTTTTAGGTGCTTAGGGCCAGCACCACATTGAGGGGTAAGGACATTGCCAATGTACAGATGACTTCAGTGGCTCCTTAATTTAACGTGGGAACAGGGAGGATGTGAGAGAGTGTTTTGAAAAGGCAGTAGATTTAGCGGCAATTTCGTGTTACTAAATTCTTCTTGCATAGATACAGGTGTTTTCCTAACATGGCTCAATTAGCCACTGAACATGGGGTAGTTCTGATGCCACAAATGGATGCTCTGTGTGACCCTGAAATGGCTTCAGATACACAGGATCTGTGACACTTTCCATTGCAGTGCCCTGTTCCTGGCGTGACTGTGCTAGAGAGAACAGCAGGTGACAATTAAACATTCAGGTGCAATCAATATAATGAGGAATACAGGTCAGAATTGCCTCTGTTGTCATTTCCATCACATTAGATTGTGAGCCTGGCATCTCGTTCACCTTCCTTCAGTGCTGATTCTGAGTGTTAAGGATGAGGCTGAAGGGACCTTCTCAAGCAGCTGTTTGGTAATTCTGGCTGGGAATCACTCTTCCCACCAGCAATATCACTCTCTGCTCAGTTTCTTAAATATATGGTGAGGGATTTATAGGCTCAGGCTAGAAGAGAATTGGTAGTGTAGAAGCTATATCATGCAAAAAGAAGATTGTGGCCCCAGAGATAACGAACCTTTCCAGAGTTCTGCAGTACAAAAAGGTGTTGGGTGCACATTTCCCTTCAGGGTACGGTGACTGTCAGCTGGTATGGAGAGCAGAGTGAAGGCTCCTTACAGCCTTTCTTATGCTTTTCAGAGAGGACACAGTATGAGCAGGAAAAGCAGACATTCCTGTAGGCGATGTTATCTGCAGTTGATTTCTTGCTGACAAGACTGAAGTGTTCAGTTCTCTAGGGATAGACAACTTCTGCTTCATTTTTTATGGATTTGCCCTGCCTGGATGCCAAACTGACCAAAGTAGTGGTAGGACATCTCAAAATAAAATCCTGATTGAACGTGGGTATATATTTGCTACTGAGAAGCTTGTATCTAATAGCTTCTCTGTGCTCAAAAACATGATTCAGACAAACCCTGGATCACGTGCAGGCACCTACACTTTGCCTCTGAATTGGGAACTTTCTGGTGCAGCGGCACTTGTCAGTAGCAATGAATTGTATGAATCCAGTTCTTCATGTAACACTTATTATCCAACCAATATTACAGCACCAGGGTGCTGGGCAGGCTGCTGAATTGAATTGGATCTTGTCCTTTTGCTGTTCTCACGCAAGTCATCAAGCCTCAAGTGAGTATGTGCATTTGCCAATATACGTGCTGCAAAAACACCCATATAACTGTTAAGAGGAATACTCCCTTTCATTACAGGTTACAATTTTTCTCGTTTGCTACCAGGTTTCTGTCGAAACTTGAAAATAAGTCTCTTGGAAATTGCCAACCTGGGCCCTGCTGCTCTATCTTTTTCTCCTTCCAGATCTTTCCTTGAATATTAGCTGAGTATTAAGTCATTTGACAAGGCTGGCAATGTAAATATATCCTTTATTTCCATGTAAACAGTCTTGAAAGAAAAGGTATGAGGCAATGAGAATTAATAGGAAGGCAGTATCATGTGTGCTAATTCCACTTCACTTTGAATTGTTTTACTGAAAAAGCAGTGAGCTTTTTATTTTGTGTTAAAGCCATGTAATTGGTGCAAACTAAACTGCCGGCATGAGCTTCATTTAAATAGCATATAACTCTAGGAGATAGGACTGTTGCACTGTGTAGAATCTAGTTTTTAAGAGGTTTTGGAGAAATTGGAAAGGGAAAAATTTCTACAAGTGATTGTTGAAGAACAGGGCAATGCCAAGTTTTCTTTATGTCTTGGAAGAATTTAAAACTGAAAGGCACAAAAATAACAAAACCCCTCTCTTCACCCTTTTCCTTTGACTCCATAGTTGTGACATCCCAGCTGCTCAGATCTTTCAAGCCCTAGCTCACTCTGAACTTCAACCTTGAACTGAATTTGTGTCGCTTCTCACAGGAAGGGAAGAAAAAGAAAATTGTATAAGCTTTAATCATGGCCTTAGGAAATGTGACCTAGGAATGAAGCTTAAGTATTAATCTTTCAACAATTAAGTGGCGCTTGTTGTCAGGCAATACAGGTAACCCCTACTGCAATCACTCTACCCAGTAAGTTTAATCATCTCTCACTTCTATCTTTGGCTTTCCCAGCCACCTCCACAGTAATAAATCTAGTTCATCCCTAAAGCTGCATTTAGAGCAGATTGAACACACGATACACTAACACCCCACTTTGCTGCTCAAGGTGGAGGTACAGAAAGGCTGTTTAAACCACTGAATGCTTTTCCTCCTTTTTCTCGCTGTGTGTTTCTTCCTTTTGTTTTGTTCCTCCCACCCCGTAGATCCCCCCTAACTCCCTGTCCCCTCAGCCTGCTGCTTTTCTTGGGGATAGTGAAATGCTTTCGTTCCCTACTTGCAAAATCCCAATTGCAATCAACAGCCACCTCCAACTCCTCTAAGAGCACTGCTGCTGCAAGAGCTGGGTCTGGGCTCTGGTGGGAAGCTCTGGTTTTGGTGGGGTCAGCAGCCTGGCCCGACTCACCATGCAGCTCTGTGGCCATGAAGGGGTGAGGAGCACATGGACAGAGGAGGGGAGAAGGGAAGGGCTGCCCCATGAGGCAGAAGCTTACTGACTCATAGAATTATTTCGGTTGGAAGAGAACCTCAGGATCATCAAGTCCAACAATAACCTAATTCTAGCACTAAACCACGTCCCTAAGAACCCCGTCTAAACACCTTTTAAACATCTCCAGGAATGGTGACTCCATCACTGCCCTGGGCAGCCTGTTCCAGTGCCCGACAACCCTTTCTGGGAAGAATTTTTTCCTAATATAACTCAATCAGCATCCACTGAGTGCAGCTGTACTTTTAACATATGTTTAACTACATGATCCACTGTGGTGTAAAGACACCGGAGCTGGCTCTGATTGAGCTGCTGTCCTCATTTCCTAAGTCCCAGATGCAGTGTAGCTCCATTAGCATGGCAATACACCCAAAGTAATGACTTGGGGTAAAGCCGATGCTGCTATATTGCCTTCCCTTTCCGTGCGAGATAATTTCCAGCCAGCTCAGATGTCTCTTAAGTGCTGTTTTGCATGATACAGATAAACCCTAAATAACCCATGCAAGACAAGCATGGAGTCCAGTAAGACACAGATAAAACGCTGTTTCCTGAGCTATTCCTCTGATAACCAGACCAGGCTTGTTAACCTCTAATATAGCATTTTGTATATAAGGCAGGCATATTGCTGTGTGCAGCCATTGTACTACTTACTGTCTTGCCAAAGCTTTTGGAGGTTCCTGATTTGAGCAGAAGGGAAAGATCTCAGATAGGAAATTCTGAAGTTGAAAGGAGCAATTTATCTCAGTGCAGCCTGCTCATTTTTGTTGGAGGTTTTTCTTTTTTAACATTTTCCCCCCTCTGCAATACACTTACCAGATGTTGAGAGCATTTGCTGTCGTTCCTTAACTAACTTGAAAGCCTCAGGTATTCAGTGCTTCTCTAAGCTGTAAGTCTGCGAGGCCCCTTTGGAAATAGCAGCTACAATGTGCTAACAATGACTGCATCACACAATACATTGAGATGAAAAGGAGATCGTTTCCTTGATCTCACTTCAGAAGACTGGCATGTCTCTTGGCAGAACTCATTTGGATGTTGAACTCAGTAATTAAAGAGTGTATCATCATGCATACAGGGCATGGTTGAAAGAAGTCTCTGAGAGGCTGAACTAAAGTTGCACAGACAACCTTAATTTTGGGATTTCCTAGAGTTGAAATACTTGACTTGAAACTTTAATAGTGTTTCCTTTTTTGAAATAATTTACAAGAAGTTTTCTAGGGAAATTGATTTTCTATTCTAACTTTGAGCTGCCATCAAGTAGCACGTAATTCTTGGTCACATAAAATATCTGCAGGGTTGGGCCCACTTGTCACTTGGATGGCAGAGGCTGTAGGTTATGATTCCATGTCTGGGCCTGTGCTAATTTGAGATAGGCACTTAGCTACTGGGTTTAACAGATGGTGAATATCACAAATCGGTAACTTTTTGGTTTCAATATTTGGTGCTGGTTTACTCAAACTCTGTGTACCAGGGTTGGGTTTTTTTCTTTGATGTTTGGATTATGGAAGAGTACCTAATTCTAAGAACACTTATAGACTGGGAGATACTAAATTCTTTCCTTATAATACACACTTTCTCACAAATCTGGAAGAGCTGTTTTCATCTTTGTATCTATATTCACGCTTTAAATGTCCACCTGATCTATTTATGATTATTAGTGCAATCAGTCCCCTTCCTTCTCAGACTAATTAATTAGAATAGTACTAATGATTTTCTTCTGGAGTACAAAAATAACTTTGGGTAGGAAGAAACCAAAGAAAAAGAATTCCAGATCAAGAAGTTCTTCTGCATTCCAGTGATATCATGTTCATGCATTTGTAACATATATAGTGATTGTTTCTACAAGTAATACAGCATAATAGTTCAACATGTAAGCACCCACGTTTTCTCTGTAGCAATATTTAGGACTCAAAGCTGAAAATACATCTTCTCTCTCTGTTGCCTTAAATCAGAGGTATTTGTCTGTACTTGTGTTGATCCTGTTTCGGTGATGGGTTAGTGCAGTCCTGTCTTGATGTCTTGGGGTGATTACTCTTAATATTGCACCAATGATTCACCAAACATGAAAATGCAGAGTGGGTGCAGGAAAAATACCGTGATGGAAATGCGTTCAATAGCTTTATGCTGTATTATTTAATCTAAATTCCTGAATGGAGGTTCTGTCATTTCCCACTGGTTGGTCCCTGAAGGGACAGGGCCGGTGGACTGGGCTGGACTGGGGGCAACATGCAAAGGGCAATAGAGGGGTCCAGGAGCTGTGGGGCCCTTTACATAACTGAAGTCTGGAATTCTGCCTAATTTTCCAGTTAGGGCTTTTTAGATTCCAGTGCGTGAACAAGACACAAAAATAATTTTGAACACAAAGACCATCCTGTTCACTTAATAGTTCGGTGTAAGGTAATGTAACATTTTCTATGTCATTCCCTTTTATCATGTGTAATCAATGTTATACTTAATGCAGCATGACTTTTTAAGTGATTAAGGACCTGGTGGGGACATTAACAATGTAAAACTTTATTTGCACTTACACTAATGATTTTATAATGAGAGTTTTATTATATTAATGAAGACTTCTGAGAGAAGACGGGAAAAACAAAGCTGAAACTCCCCTAATGTCTTTCAGTAACAGAGTACCCTCTGCTAACTCTTTGTTGATATAGATGCTTATTTGCACAAAGGAAAATATGAGCATTTGGTACTATTAATTACTGAAGGCTATATGTACTTTGTGGTAATTAGTATATTAATTGAGTTATTTTAGGGCGGGTTTTATGGAAAATTATTTATTTATACAACAATTCAGCGGGCAGAGGAAAGTTTTAAAAATAACTGTATTTGTATTATCGTGGTACCATATCTCAATAACAAAATATGGGGTAAAAATACCTCTGAAAGAAGCTTACCTTTAGATAGGTGTATCCAGAAATACCATGAATGTGTGTCCTTGTTCTGTGTTGTTTCACAGAGTTACAAACATTTATAATGGGCAGAGAAAGCTTGCAAAGGGCTTGGCTGTTAAGTCCAAGCACTGGCAGGACCTTCAAATAAAAAGAACTAGCTCTGGGTATGATTTCTGTAAAGCAACATCAGCAGCAGCTTATTACTGCTTTGAGATGTTACCTGAGGAAAAATTTCAAAACAAATCAGAAAAACCCTGTGACCCAAACAAACTGAAGTGAATTTTGTCTGATACAAGGCAATACTAATGTAAGAAATGCAGAAGTAGTTCCACTCAGCTTTGATTTTTGATGTGCAACTCTGAGGCTGCATTCATATAAGTATCTATGCCAGTAGTTTGCTATATTTTCACGAGGTAGTTTTCCCAAAACTCTTCTCAAAAGTAAGAAATGAAAAATGTCATCTTTCTTGTTGCTGTGTCAATTATAACCCTGGCATGAAAACTGAAGGTATGTCAGTAAAACAGGGAACCCGTTGAGAATGTAGTAGTAGATTTGATTATTGAAGGCAAAACTGTTACAAAACCTATCCATATTGTTTTCATTCTGCCTATTTAATGGTTTTACCTAAGCTCTCTTGCTTTGATTTCCCTCCACGTCCCCCAATGGACTAGCAGAGTTACTACCAGTGAGCTGGCTTTCTGTAATTTCTGCAAATGATTGGTTATAGTAATTAGGTTCCTTGGCAGACAGCCCTAAAAGTCAGCTTGCTGTCAAGAGATTTAATTTCACTGCATCTTAGTCTAACACACATGATGTGACCTGTATTAATGAGGACTGCTGTGAACAAAGTTTGGGGAATTAAGGATGCAGTCAGGTGTCATGGGACCATAAGGCTCCTCAAAGAGCCGGAGGTTTGTAGCATGAATGTCTTGACAGGAGCAGGTAAAAATATCAGATGAGTTCTGTCAGAACCCCTCAAACAGCCAGTGCTCTATGGTCAATAACTCAGGGGATGCTGCAGGAAAAGACAGTTCAATGGAGGAGGTGAGTGACGTTGGGTGGGGATGGACTGGCTCTTGGCTGGGATCTGCAGAGGCAGAAACCAGGAGCTGGAAGAGAGAGAGCCCAAAGTCCTAATCCTTTTGAGGTTTTTTTCCTAACAGCATAAATCTCGATTAAAGTACAGTGGACTCTGAAAACTGTAGCACAGCTTCAGCTATGGAGTATATGATTTATAGCTCTGAATCCAAGTATTCTCTAAGTGTATCATCTTCCAAGGACTACTAAAGTGAAGACAAAGATAAGAGTTGAATTTAGAGGTATTTTTATCAGGCTTTAGAAGACAAGAGAGACCCTCACAACCCAACTGAATCTAAAGAAAGTAATGTTGTTGGCTTCAGTGGATGAGAATCCTCTGTTCTTCATATTTTTGTAGTTTTCCACATATGAAACAATGATTTTAGGCAATGATGTATTTTCAGAAATCAATTACAGCATAGCATCACTATTGGACTAAATGACTGGAACTCTGGAAAAGGATTTGTTGAAATTAGTAGTTCCTTCTTGCAGTGAAGGCTGGTTTTAATATTGTGAATATTATAACAACAGAGGCTGATTTTAATATTGCGAATATTATAACAACACAGGAGCATTAAATAATTCCCTAAAAATGGGTTTAAGTAGTCTGTTTCAGTCTAAAAAGATCACTAGTTGTGAACTTGCAGCACCCTTTAATCGAACTTTGCATCAGACTAGTTCTTCAGCAACTTACCTCATTACGAAAACCTTATGTAGGAGTCTTCCTGCACAATGTACCCAAAACAGGTCACAATCCAAAACTTTAACTTTTCAGTTTAGTGCAAGTAAATATTTATGGTCCTGGTAAATGTATGTTGTCATTTCCCATCTACAGCTCTGTATAAACAGAGCATTTAAATGGAAATGCAAATATTCTTTCTTCTGCACTTCTGTGAACACCTGAAAGATATATAATAGCAAAGTGCATGTTTTTCAAAGGATTTCTTGAAATCAGTTTAAACTTCTCTAAAGATTCTAGCAGGAGGCAGCTGAAAAGAAATGAAAAAGAGTCGTGCCAAGGAAATTACATTACTGTCATTGTTAATTTGCTTTAAATAGCCATGAAAAGAAGAAGTCTATCCTCTGTTAAAATTTCCCATTGGCTTACAACCAAGTGGTGAATATTATATTTTATAGACTCTGACATGAAGTCTGTGTTTAAATATTTATCTTTTGAACTGCTATGTTTACAGCTAAAACCTTCCTCCAACTTAAACTTCAGTAATAATGTGATGTATTCCTCTTCTAGAGTCTGTCAGGTGAAAATACATTAGCAGTTCAGGTTTCGTGAAGTTCTTGAGATCTCTCAGATTGCTTGCTCAGATGGAGGTCAGTACTTTGAAGATCAAGGTGAAAATGGCTGTAGTAGACCACGTTCACCCTGGCTTGTAAATTTGTCAGAGCCATTTGACCTTTGCCATAGAACACCATTCAGTATTGGCAGTGTATTGCATATATATTGCATATAGGTTTCACTGTTGGGTTTGAATGCCTAGAGGAAATGAAGGTTTTATCAATGTCCTGTGGATTTGTCAGCTCTTGGAGCCTTTTTGGAGTCCTCCCATCACTGCTGCTGGTGGAGTTCAGGCTGACAGCTCAAAGCCACCAGCTCAGCACAGCTGACAGTGCAGGTGGAGTGCAGGCTGAAGGGATCAAATACATGGCTGTGGTCCTGGCTATGAGATAATCAAGTCAATAAATTCAGCTTGTTTTTCTTCTCCTTGGTTTTTGTGTTTTCCAAACTGCAAGATATGTCTGAGTACAAGGAATGAGCAGCCAGGATGCTCTGCGTAGTTTTGCCAAATAAGAGGAATGCTTTCCCCTTGTGCCGTGTAAAGGAAGTGTTGAAAAGTCTCTGCTGTCATACAAAGCAGCCTTTGAATTTATTGTCTATGATTGTGGTTCAGGGAACATGCTTGAGCAGGTATAAATTCTGGTGGAGAGTCAGTTGGGCCTCATAAAGATGCCGCTAGGAAGCCCGCAGTGCTTGAGTACTCAACTTGTTAGTGTTATAATATCAAGGGAAGATACAAATCTGTTTTAGGTGCCTGATCTATCCCATGCGTGTGTGAGTTTGTTTGCCACTGGATGTGGTTGTTACAATGTCAGCAGTAATGAAATCAGGAAAGATTAAGCAGGATAATATTTGTTTTTAAAAGCGTAACCCTGACACTCAAGTTCAAAAGAAGGGAGCGGGTACAGCCCTGTGGGTCTCGGGAGCTCTCAGCAGGGCTGGTTTGGGCCAGAGCATCAGTTGTGGCTGATGTGGCAGAGAATGGAGCAGGAACACTGAGTCCTTTGCAGTTCCAGGTCTTGGTGCTTCAAGCAGCCTTTGCCATCTGCAAGTGCAGATCCTCGGAGGCAGCTGAGGGACTACAGTTAATATCTTCACCTGGAACAACGAAATCAAAACGCCTTTTTGAATTAGGCTTTAAATTCTGCTTTTGCATGCAAAGGCACTTTCCCCAATTGCGAATATTTAAGTCCAAATACCTGCAAGATTTCTTTTGCTTTTTTTTTTTTTGTTTAAGTGAATTATCCTGTTGATTTACAGTATGAGCACGTGGCAATGAACTGCTCCGAAAGGCAAGCCCTTGCTTTGCTCCAGGTTTTTTGTCTCCACTGCTAGTGAAATGAATTGATTGATAGCAATTAGTCTTATTAATGGCACAAGCGCTAGCCTCATGCTGAATAGGTTCTGCAGGCTTTGTCTGATTGGATTTATTTGTGTCTTCCTAGGTTAATCAAATATTTCAAAAGAAATTGATCAGAGAATACTAAATTCTTTGAGTCTATCAACAGTCTGAACAGCTGATTCCAGCTATCCAAATTCACTTGAGCTGATGCACATATGTTACATGAGATATTTATTGCACATATGTTACATGAGATATTTATTGCCTCAGTAGGATTTTATTTTTTTGAAAATGCAGTCTTATTGTAATTAATAAAGCTTTTACTGGGTGCTTTTTGCAGGAAGCAACGTCCTTCACAGAAATACCAAAGTCATTTCACAAAGGAAATGTAACACTTCAGGAAGGTGGGGGCAGGGGGGGAACACAAACAGCCTGATGCTTGAAATTACACTAAGTAATTTTGCTTTTTGTGTATTTTTAATTCAGGTATTTCTGAATTTCAACCCGGTAACTGTAACCAGATCTTTCTAAATGCATCATATGCTTTACTCTGGTCTTGGAAATGCTATTTTACAATATGTCTTTAAATTGCAGAAGTATATCAAAGAATATTTAAATAACTTCTGAGAAAAAAAATGATTAGAGGTGTGTTTGCTGTGGTGGTGCAGATAATTTTGTAGGGGAAAAGCTGCATTTGTTTTGTTCAATGCAGAGTTCAGAAGCCAGAATTTCATACCACTCCGTCCTGCCCCACATGTGCTTCAGGGCTGGGTGTGGAGTTTGGTGATGACATTATCTGGATCTGCCGTTTAAATTGGTAGTTGAACATGAGCAGTTTTGAGTACTTGTCCCTGAGCCCTGTCATGTTGGTGACAGTGATTGACCCCAATCCCCCAAGCAGTGAGAGGTTAATGACACCCACTGAAAACATCTCTGCAGCGCTTTATTAAATAGTGAAAAATTCCAGGCAGGCCAGAGGAGAGCTCAAGGTTTGCTTCCCATCAATCAGGGAGAAGAATGAAACTGCATTCTTTGCTTTTAATAAGTAAAAGTTAAGTAGGAAAATAATTGTATTAATCTCATTAAGGTTGCTTTGTTTTAACAAGCAATAAAAATTATAAATAATTAAACAACTAGAGAAGCCATGTGCTAGTGGGTTATTAATGCAGGCCTAGGACACACTGTAAGTCATGAGTTGATGGCAAATTAACTTTAATCAAAAGGCCTGTATTAATTACTTAGTCATTCCAGGCCCTTGTCTTTTTCTTGCTGTGACAATATCAACTTTTCTTGTTTTGTTTTGCTTCCTATGAGCAAACGCATGTATTTTGAGGACAGAAAATAACAAACTAGAAACTGTGCAGTATAGATTTTAATTTAGTTGAGTTTACTAAGATTGAGTCTGCTCTAGTCCCCAACCACAGCACATGGCTTGTCATCTTTGGTGGGCAGAACTTCAGCTTTTTGGAGCCTACTACTTTTTCAGAGATATCTGAAATATACGTATTTTGTATGCATCCTTCATATATATATATAGATATAGATATATATATATATGCATCTAAATGTTGTATCGCATATATGAATCTTCCTTGTAATCTGCCGGGTCTCATTTAATATATTATTCTGATCCACTTGGCAGCACAGCAAGGAACTGGACTGATTTGCTTTTGGCGCTGCAGACCGTTGCAGCCTTAACTCACTTGAAACGGAACAAAACATATGAAAATACTTCAACCTCATTAAACCTCAACTCCCTCCGCAGCAACCAGACTTGAAATAGTGGCTGCAGCTTTTATAGGGGAAAGTGGAAATTTGTCCAGATTACTTCTGGCCACTCCTGCTGTGCTGTTGCTGCAGCTTGAAGGCACCAGTGGTACCACTGGTGTTTCTCTTCTCCATACAGGGTTTGGGAATGGATGATGTATTCCCAAAAAGGTGCCGCTGCTTTTCATCTTTTTTCTTGTAAAACTGTCACAATAAAAATCTCACAGCTAGATTTTTTTTTTTTCCTTTAATGTCAGTTTAATTATATTTGAGAAACTCAGGGGAGCAGAAGAGGGATGGTTTTCATGTTTAGGTGGGCTCAGTATTCATAACTGAGGTCTTCATACCTGCAGAGAAACATCTGGCCAATTCATTAAGGTGTTTACGCAAGAAATTAGCTCTTTTGAACATCTAGACCTAAATTCACGTACCAGGTAGTCCTTATAATTTTAACTTGGAAGGCGAATTTCAAAACCTTCCTCCTTTCTCTCCTGTAGCTGTTCCCAGCATTTGGAGGGAGTGAAGATGCACAAGGTTCATTGCATGCTATGAGTTGCGGTGTATGCAGAGAAGAATCTTTCCTTCCTCCCTGGGGTGACACCCTGCAAGCATCAGGATTCCTCCCCTTTAGCTGGCTCCAGAAAGAATTTGGGAAGAGCAGAAACAATGAAATACTCTTCAAGCTGAAGTGAGAGTCTAGTTCAAAACTAGTAGGACCTAAGATCTTATGCCAGCTGCATCTGAGAGCAGATCAAAGATAGTACAGAGGAGAAAAATAATTTATCTGTCATCAAGACAGACGGAAATTCAGTGAAGCAGCTCAGAAAGAAGTAGAGCAGTGGATAATTATCCTGGAGCAAATATATAAATGTAGGAATGATGGGAAAAGTTACCATGAACTACAATGCCAATAAAGAATTAAAGGATTTAAGCAGTATGTGATGACAGGCTGTGCATATCTGGATAAGTATAGCATGCCTCAGGTAATGCTGTAAAGTGTCTTGACAGCAGGTTCGCGTTTAGATTCTTCCAGGTCTTACACCCATATCTATCAATCTCAAGTGACTTTAATCACCAAAAAAATCATTGCCCAGAGTATCCTGTGAAGGATCTTGAGACAAGTGATTAGAACAGGGAATCTGCCACTCAGAACCTCCTGTGTTCTGCTTCTGTTATCAGCCTAAAATATAATATAGCTTTACACATAAAAAATGGATGTCATGGTGTGCAGCTGTTAGATTAATTCAACCAGCCAAGGAAAAGTGCCAGTATATTTTTATTTAAGATGCTGCATAATAGCTGAATGTCATGGTTGCACCGTAAGATCATGTGTCTTGACCAAAAGCAAGCAACAGGTTACCATCGGCTAAAAATATGTGTGTTGAAGCTGTATGACACTTTCTAAGCACAGAATTGAGGAGGAGAAAAGTAGATATTATTTATTGAGTGTAACAGGAAAATAAAATGGAGAAAGTATTGTGATGATCTATATATCCAAAAGAAAGGGCATGGAAAATCACCTAGAAATATGGCAGAAAAGTGTTTAGGATCTAAGTTTCTTCTGCAAAAAGGAGTTTGCTCAGCCCACACCTGACCCATGTTACTGTTTGCTCAGCCAGCAGTACAGACACACGAAGAATGGAAAGCAGGTGTCTGGCTCCCATTATGGTTCCTTAGGATTAGGATTGGATCTGATTAGCTTGGGATCTGAGCTTTCCTTGAAGGCCTGTAAAACAAAATCTTATTCTTTTTTTTTCCTTTTCTTTCCTGAAATCTTACACTGTGCTACTGCTTCTAGACATCTTGCAGTTAGCCACAATGCAAATTAAAAAGCCTCTTCTCAGTGCTGTGCTAGTTTAATTGCTAAATGAAGACAAGCACCTGACAAAAAATGTTAGCAGCATGACTTGTACCAGATGCAGAGATGCTTATTCATTAAGATGAGGCAGGATTCGTAATTAACGGGAGCGCAGTTGATTGTGTAGGCTGTTCCAGCTAGAGACTGTCTGAAAACCTCTCTGCGGAAAAAACAAACTCTGCCCATAACTGCTGAAGATCTTTGGTGCAATTCAGTGAAGTCTGAAGACTTGTGATGGATATTTTGGCAGACTGATGAGAGCATGGCTTGACTCTCATATTCCATGGCTAATTTGGGCGGTATGAGTGAAAACCATTTCTGCATATGGGTGGGTGTGGGTCACACACCAAACCATAGTCCTGCAGTCAGGACTCTGCACTTCAAACCTGATACTGACATTAAACAGTGATGTTTAAGCTAGAGTTAAGGCAGAAGTTAAGCAAAGCTTGGATGGTGGCTCTTAGCTGGATATCAATTCACAGCTCTCACAATATTCTGGGAAATACTTGCCATGATTTCCTGAGTTTGATTTTTTCCATGCAACAACATTCAAAAGACAACAATGAACCATGTTTTCATAACTTCGCCTCAGTGGGAGGGTGGGGGAGGGGACTGTTAGATCTACTTTAAAAGAAAAAGAAATATTATTACAGAAGTGGCACGTGGCTCCTCTAGAGTTCCCTCCACTCTATTGAAGTTGTCACAGCCTGATAAGCACTTGATAACAGACAAATTGGTAAGTGAATTGGATAGATAGATATCCTGTTACTGACATCCTGCAAAGCTTTGAAAACCCTCCCTGCTTTAGACTGTAATAAAAACATCCATGGAGATACATTTTGCAATGCCTGTGTATCTAAGATGGAGTAGACTGGACTATCTCATTTTTCTGAGTTTCTAGGGAATTTACATTCTCATATGCATATTTTACAGCTGTTTTGACAGCCACTGCATAAACATAGAGAATAAATACAGCTATCAGCTGAAAGTATCTCTAGACATTGTAATTTTCATTTAAGCTTGCTGATGATATACAAAATAATCACAGGAATATATTTACTGAAAGTAATGCAGGCTGCTATGGTATATTACAATATTAAAAGCATAAATTCAGTCACATGAGGGAAGGACTGTAATATGCAAAACCTTCAGATAAGAGGGGAAAAAATGTCACTGTGTTTGCCAGTGAAAACGCTTCACCAGAAAGGTGTTGTATTCAGATGCTTGTTTTGGGGTACAGAGGGAACTCCAGGGGCAGTGCTGTCTCTAGAAAGGAGTCTTAGATGGTGTTTGCTCCTTGCCATCCATTGCCACTTTCCAAATGTTACTGAAAATCTTTCTCTTATGAATTACCACTTGTTTTATCAAGGACACTTGGAAATGCTTACATGTATTACTATCCCATTGCTAATTAAACAGTGTGTACTACTACAGAAGATTCTGTTATTCCCAATTAATATCTCAGGTGTAAACAATTATTCTCTTAGAATATGTGAATGTATTTAATGCTGAAAAGATTTTTTTCATCAAGTTGAGGCTTTAAGGAGCGCGATCATGGCAGCAGCGTGGCAGAGCAGAAAACAGCTTTGTGCCAAGCACAGCAAGAACCCAGCTGGTAGAATAGCTACCTATAAACATGATTTCCATTTTTCAAGTGTAAGGAAGAAGTTAATTATGAAGTCTTCCATAACAGACTAAAAGAAGAAAAGCTGTGAGGGATCCAAAGATCCTATGTTTGTTCTGACCAGATAGAAATTGTTTTAAATGTTGGCACGTAAGAGCATAGATTAGTGTATAACACCCAGGAGAGTTAAGGGTATTGTGATGCCTCCAAAACATTGTTAGTATTAACTTTTTACAGTTCAGCTATGATTTGTCAGTTACAAGGAATGTCTGTTATAACAAAATGCTGAGTACATTCATACTGTGCTCTAAGTAATTAATAAATTGCATAGAAATTATACTGAAGACCTTAATGTCCTGCTCACTTATTCTTTAACTTCTACCCCAGCAATGCGAAAGGTGACATCAATAAAGTTTCCATACCAGCAAATACAGCTGTAGAGGAGAGGGAAAAATACTGTACTGTTTTCATGCTACTGAGAATGTAAGTGTTGCTTTCAGAAATTACTTAATACAATGAATCACCCTGCCTTTTAGTACAGGGTACCCTCGCTGCCTGGCTCTGAGCACGGAGAGACATCCCTCTGAAGTGTGCAGGGGTGCAAATTTGCAGCATGCTGCCTGTTCTGTGGCAAACCTTCATGTGCAGGGTCTTTTCTGTGCTTTATCTGACTCCTCCTTGAGGGCAGCTGCTTTCACATATTCGTTTGTGCTGGTGAGGATTAGATTAGTTTCCAGCAGCATCACAGAGTAACTGCATGTTCCTGTGGTCCCTCATGTGCATGTGTCACTTTTTGAAAAGGAATGTGAACTCACAAAGTTATCTCTTTTAAAACTCCTTTTGCTTTCACCCTGGATGGAAAGATTTGATTTTCCATCTTTTTAGTGTTTATTCCTGTGCTATTTATAAGAACTTGTTTTGCAATCCCAGAACTTTATTAACCATAATTATGCTTAAATGTGCATCATTGCCCTTTACGTGGGGTATATAATACACACAATAGAACGCACTGAGTTGATTCTGCAGTGAAGTTGCGCTAGGGATGCATTTGGTGTGCTCTGTGCAAACCAGAGAGCACAATGTTCCAGCTGCTTTTTGTTCCCCTCTGTCTCATTCCCAGCATGATGGCCTAGATTTGAAGCAGACCCATTAACATTACCTGCCAGACACAACAAGATGAATAAGAAATCCAATGGTGTTTTTTAATTGCCATATAGTACTGATGATTCATTTAAAGAAAAATGTGCTACCTTCTTATTTAGTTTTGGGAAAGGAGCACATGGCTGTCCCTTAATTAATTTTATCTTTCAGACGGTGTCATATTCTATACCTTTAAAAAGTGCTAATGCTCCCTTCAGGTGAAAACACCTGGTTATGAGAGATATTTTTAAAGCTGAAGAACATTTTCTGCCCAGAAAATTAATAAGGAATATTATTTAAATTTGACATACGGCTTTGGAAATCTTTGGTGCTCAGTGAGAGCACAGGAAGATGTTTGTGTATCTATTGCACCTGCCCTTCCATGCCACATCCCTGTGTGTGCTCCTGGCAGCCTCCCTGGCCCCTTTCAGCCTTCACCTTCTCAATATCTGCCCTTTGGAGCCGAGAAAGTTATTGTTGCACCCAGAATTTTACTTGTAGCTACATGTTTGGGTCTTTTACTGCAGGAAGATATCCTTGCTTTATACTGATTAAATGAAAAGGATTCAAGTCCACTAAAGGCTTGGGCTGGGGGGAAACAATTTTTTTAAAAAGAGTTGTAGAAGAAAGCAGGTCAAGTGAGGAAGAGGACATCAAGATTTGATGTTTTGTTGGGGTTTTTTTTAATATATAAGGCAATCTTGGAAGCATTCTATGTGCTTAAGGAATTACCAGGGTGGCATTTGAACTGACCAGTAGTTGTGACAGGGCAAAATATGAAAAAGTCATTTTATGCAAGATAACCTGGTGTTCAGTATTGCCCCACATCTGGCAGGCTCACAACACCAACACCGTTCCCTGGAACATCTGGCCATGAGCGGGAAGAGCACATAATGCTCCATGGCCCTTTTGTCTGATTGGCATAGCAGTTTCTAGAGCTGCGTTGGAGAATTTTCCACTTAGCATACATTCAGCAGACAGTTGATGCACATGTAAAATCATCATTCGCAATGTGAGTTTTAGATCTTAAGCATCTTACTGTAATTACTGTACAAGCTTTTGACATAATGATTTTTTTTAAAGAGAATAAAGCTATTGGATGTGTTTGGGGGCACTAATATAATAGTATGAGGTTGATATTAAATGCGCAAACATCTTAGTAAACTGAAAGCTTTAATTCTTCAGTTGGATAGCACAATCTGTTATCTTAAATTAAATTTCCAAAGGAGTATTTTTTTCAGATATTACATACTTCATAGCAGACAAGGACACTATCTAATTAGCTATTTATATGCAAGGCATACCAGGGGATAATTAGAAACATGGATTATGCAAAGGCAATCAGACTGACAGAGGGCAAAGGAAGCTAACATATTAAATCAAATTTGTATATATGCTTATATAGTTTATCATGTGTCATTTGGGTTGTATTACATCGATACTTCATTTAATGTGTTGTTACACATATTACTCTAATCCACTGATTTGTAAATTAAACATGTGCTCTCCTGAAGATGGTATCTATTGGCCCAATGAATGTTAGGCCTGCAGGAAAAGTCTTAATTAAGTTACATATGTATTCTGCCCCTTGAGAAATGCCCTACGCGTCTCTAATTGCGTTTGTCTGTGTTCAAATACAGGCTCAATGGGTTACGGGTGTACCTTTCACATCTTATCACAGACTCAATATTTGCATTGCCAAAGCAATGGTGGGCGCGCTCTGAAATGTGTGGGTGAAATAGGGAAATGTTCTTTCCTTGCCTTACAGAGAGGAGCCACACCATGTGTCTGAACTCAAGCAGACTGGAAAAGAGCATAATTTGCTATGTAAAAATGTGTAACTTTGACATGTAACTTGGCTGGCTTGTGTAACAAAGAAAGTCTAAGGGGCTTGGTCAGCCAGGTGCTAAATGGGGGACAGATGGAATATCTTTCTCAGGTGTGCTAATAGATAAGTTTTCCTGACTTTGTGACCATGTCAGTCAAATAAATGTTATAAGTGAAAGATTATGTAAGTATATACCTATGCAAATCAAGACAAGTTTTTCTAAACTTTTAAAAAGTTGGGAAACTTAGTTGTTTCGCTGGTAATTGGCATGTCAACAGTAGAACCAGGCAAGACTGATGAAATCTAGGTGATTCCCTTTTAGTGGAGATTTACTATGAGGTTAAAAGAACATACTTAGTCTGCTTTTATTACTTTTTATTAAACATTCAAAAAAAAAATTTCTGTCCTTTTTATGGTGAAAGAAAGGTCAATTCTTTTAGGTCTAACTGTAGGAAAACCATGTAACAAAAGCAAAGAATGTGTGAAAGCCAGAGATATGAGTAATTGTGTCTACAGCACCCGTGAGACTAGTGGCCTTTTATCTGTCAGGAAAGAAGAATCTGTATTGTATTTTGTCCTGAATGACACTTAAGGTAAACAATGAACAAAAATGCATTTTATGTTGATTCAGACCCATTCCTTCAGAGGAATTCCTCTTCTCTTGCATTATCTTCTGATAAAGCGTGGTTAAGCATTTAGGGATTATTGGCACTGGATCTTGGTGGCCATCGGCATCTTTTTTCTCAGGAAGAGCTGATTGTGATCACGTAGGAGTCTAGATATGGGTGATGTTGAAATGGCATTGGAAAAGCTACTCAAATAACATTTCTTACTCCTTATGTCTGAATAGTTCTAATCTATAGTGATTCCACACAAATTTGGGTGGGGTACTCTCCTCCACCTGATTTCTCATGGGCTGTGCTGCCTCTGAACACCACCGAATCTCCTGTTATTCATACTGTAGCCTCAACTTAAATAATTTAATGGCATATGAACCTTGGCATGACTGAATGAAGAATTTACCTCCTGGACCTTTGTATGCTTTTAATATTTGTTCATTGGTCTGTAATAGAAGAATATTTGTCATCTTAACTGGATTTCTGGATGAGAATCAATGGATCATTAGTTTTAATTATAATATATCAAAGTCATACTAGTACAATTTATATCTAATGAAATTAATGTCTGTAATATACTGTACTGTCATCACTAAATTCTTCGCGTTAACTATAAATATCTAAACTTGTTTTCTTTACATTATTTACAGATTGATTTATCCAGTACAGTCTAATTAAACAGGCACCATTTAAAAAGTGCCTGCTTATTAATATTGGATGAGATACAAATATACTGATTCATCCACCTCTGAGAAAGGAATATGTAATGTAGCAATTAATATTTGGATCTTTCAGTTTGGATAAAGGGCTGGATTTGGAATCAAGAAACTGAGTTTTGTTCTTGCTGCAGATACCGCATTGTAGGTTATCTTCTTCAAAGAAAAAGATGTAAGAATCATGACACTCTTGTTACGTGCATTATTCCTTCACTTCTATATACTAAATATCCTCTCTAGTCCATTACATTCATCATGTTTAGATGTATTTTGTTATGGTCGATAATCTATTACTTTAGATATCTGATTATTGAGAGCAAGGAGTGTTGGCATTTCTCTTTGGCAAATAGAGCTTCCTGCTGTTTTCTTCCGTTTCTGCTTAGGTGAAATATTACAGCTTCATAGATGGTAAATTAAATGTCAAATATAATTTGGCATCTAAACCATGAAGTCTATTTCTGTCCTAAGAGCAAACCTGACAGATGCCTTCATGTACTGGCTGTATACAGAACTATATAGGATGATAAATCACTTTCTAGTATGTCATCACAAATTGTTCAGCTTAACTTCTTTATGAAAGTTTAGGATGTTTATAAGTGCTTTAAAAAGAAACTTATTTTTATACAGCTAGAAGTGAAGTCCTGGAGTTCCTTCAATCAACTTCGCTTTCTTTTTTTCTTAATCATGTAAACATGCATCCAGTTTAGATTTAAGTGTGAAGTTCTTTGTTCCTGAGATGTTTGATCACAGCATTACCACGTGTAACACTAGGAATTCCTTTTTAAAAATAGGGCACTGGTAGAACAATGTACAGTAGGAACGTGATAACTTGTTTAGAGGACTCTAGAACTCTCTACCCAAATCTTACTATTAATCCACATCAGAAGGCGCATCTCAACTCTCTTCTTTTTACTAACATGACTTCCAAAAGGCACTGATGCATCTTCAGATGTTGCATGACATCCTTGTGCCCATGTGCAGAGGAACATCTTAAAATTCCCCCCCAAAATGATATTAAATTGTTAAGGAAAAAAACCCCAAACACACAGAAACTGAAACCTTGGTGTCATAACACCACTGCTAAAACATAACCAATACTCCTAATGAAAGAGGTGTCCTTGAGGAAGATATACATTGGAATATTATTGACATAATGGTTGAAAACCAAGCACATGATCATATGGTGAATAACTTGCCCACAAATACACTAACCATAACAACAAAGCAGCACTTAAAATAATGTCTGTCCACGTAGAAAAATGTCAGTGAATGTCTGAATCGATAGTGACATTTAGAATTGCAATAAACTACACAGCCAACCAAAGTCATTGTATCTAGGTAGATCATAACAGACTTCGGTCATAGCAAAGCTGATAATGTGCAGAAAATCCTGAGCTATCTAAGTCAACGGCAGAAATGATTTTTCTTTAGCTAGTGTTTATTTTGTCATTGTTTTCACAGCCTCCTTAAGTACGTGTCAGCATTGACCATTAGAGAGATAAAAGAGCCTGAGTAGATCAGTATCTGGCTGGAATGGTGTCTTCAGTCTTTCAAAAAAGAGAGATTAAATTTGTATGCTGGGTCATTCATGCGGTAAATACGATGAAGGAGGATAGCAGAAAGTTTTATATAAAATTGATAGTGTTTTCTGAACAGAAACATGGGAGCTAATGTATTGGATCAGTACAGTGTCTATGTAGTTCATAGCTGTCACAGACAGGGTTTAAAACACAGGCTTCAGAGGCAACCCAAACAAAAGGCAATTGTAGGCTAAGCAGCTCCAGGGGAAATTTTCTCCTATCTTCAAAGATATGGAAAGCTCTAGAAATTTTCCCTGAAGCACAGGAGTTTATATGCCTTCTAAAGCATTTAAGGGCTGAGGTTTTTGTTTTGAATTCATAATTACAAGCCTAGTTATTATTGATATTCTTGCAAATGTCTAATCTCTATAATTCCTCGTGAGCTTTCAGACACACAGATACATCGAGTCAAGAAATCTCACAGTCTGATTGTTCTTTTTTTCTGTCAGTTTTGAGAATGACATCTAGTGCTGCTGGAAAGAAGAATATGAGCCCATTAGCTTTGTTCCCCTTCTGCAAAATGGGAGTAGTAGCACAGTTACCATAATAGTGTTCATCAGAATATCTGTGTCCTCAATGCAACAGCCACATCGGTTCCTAAGCTGTGGATCCACGCAGAGGCAGAGGGAAGCAAAGTGACATTCCTGGACGTGTGCAGCAGGTCAGTGGCAGCACCAGCAACACAGCCCTGCTCACCTCAGCTAATGAGCTGCCCATTAGACCCAAGTCCCTGCCAGCCACCGCTACGTGATAAACATGACAAAGTATATAACTCAGCCAGTAGCATGCAGTAAAGCACTGTACTTTGTGGTTCTTTAATCTCTGATTTTTATATTGTGTATGAAATTCATAGAGGAGGAGTAAAAGTAGTGAATATAGTGCAGACGTCCATGCTGATAGATTGTTAATAATCAAAACGTAAGGTGCCAAATGAATGCAACTAGGGAGAGTCAAGTGAGTATCTTTTTTTATTCATGTTCTTGCTAGCTGCCTAAAGATGATTGCTATGCTGAATTAAAAAAAAAAAACCTGGGGATTGATATTTCCTGGCAATATACTTACATAAAAGGAAGTTAAAACAAAAACCCTCCCCAGGAAAACATTCTGTGCCCAGGACTGCATTCTCATTTATTTCAACTTGTTCACTCGTGACTGAATGTTTTACTCCAGCCTTGCTTGCAGTAATGGATTAATGACTCTCCTCCCTCTTGCAAGGATGTAACATAAGAAGCTGTGTAAAATGGAGGAAGCTTTTCAAGTGTCAAACTAGCATGAAAGGAAAATCTAGTCCCTGATTTAAGACCGCTGCAGATGTTTAACCATCTGTATCTCTCCAAGAAGTGAAGGTTGCTAAGTGACCAGTACTACTTGCCCAATACTGATTCAACCAAACTGTCTATTTCTGCCTCTTTCTGCTGCTGAGACCAGTTGGGTGTTGCACGAGTGGGTCCTGAATATGCTGATGTCTGCTAGTCACGATGCACACAAGTGAAGCCAAAACTCTGCTTTGCACATCACTTCAGCCAATAGTTTCCCCATAGATTTTCTTGGACGTTGCTGTGAAATTCATGGCAAGTGTAGCTGGCTCTCATTATGCTAAACAGCTTCAACAAACACCTGAAGGCAAACAAATAGCTCTGTATGTTATGTTGGGGTAGGTGCTAGAATATTCTACATTTCCTTAATAAATGGTCTGGGAAGTGGTGTGATAATGTGCTGTTCCTAACCAGCAAAGGTTGTTTCCTCAAGTAATATTGGTAGAAAAAATTCCATCTTATTTGTGATTAACTCCACCCATATTATCAATGGGAAGGAATATGGCTACAATAAGAATTTTATATCTATATTCCCAGTGTTGCATTATGCATTATAGGAACCTTTTGTGTTGGCAGTCAAGCACAGTAGCTAAGTGAAGGAGGAATAAGGATCCATCTCTGCTCATGGCTGTGCCATGTACAAATCGCCTTGTGCTCTGCATTGAAACTATGAATGTAATGGTACCTGCCTTGCTGAAGTGCTTTAAGAAGCCTTGTAAAACAGTAGAGTATTAATACCCCTATCTGGTAATGTTCAAACACAGTTTTGTTTTATAAAACAGTAATAGAAGAGAATTACGTGCATATATTTTGATGAGGTGATAAGATGTGGCTTCTCCTCACTCAAATATTCATAGCTAGGGGTACATTTCCCATCAAGTGACTGTAAAAGCTGATGTAATGGAGTTTGAGATTTACTGTCTTCCTGACTTGCTTTGTTTGAGGTTTTTTTCCCAGTTTGCAGCTTGTCGGGGATTGTTTCTAACCAGCAGGTGCAGGTATTTGCAATGCTAACCAGATCCTTGGTTATTTAGAGGTAGTATAAAGGTGGCTGTATGTGAAAGGTCTTGTAGCAGTTGACTTGGGGAGAGAATTTGGGTTGGGGTGTGCTGAGGGTTCTGGAGCGGAATTAAGAGTGAGCTGGAGTTGAAGGTAGCCCCAGGAGCAAGCAGATATTTTTACTGGCTCTGAACTGGAATCAGCTTAGATGTCCGCAAGATGTAGACTCTGAATGAGCTAAAATTGAATGAGCTAAAATTGAAGCCCTGCTCTAGAGCAGGGTCCTTGTGCAAGGATTGTTTGGTGCTAATTTCCAGTCTTTTAGCTGAAGTTGTGCAGTACACATTATTAGCCTGTGTGCGAACTCTTAAGAGACTGTTTTATGATTGCATTTGTCAGTTATGTCTAACCTGTCATTTACTAATCTGTGAGGTCCCAATATCCTAGCTCTTTTTATTGTTATTTTCTCTTCCTTTAGTATGTTCTGTGGAGCTGTATTCTCTAAGATTATATTTTTTCCTGCTTTCCAGGAAAAAAGGCTGGTAATCCTAAATCATTTTCATCCTTGTTTGTTGAGGCACACACAGGGTTATGCTGGGGTGCTTTAAATTAGTAATTGCTTGTAAGAAACTCCTGAATCTTCTTATAGCTGTAGCTATGATTCTGTTCTTGATTTTGGCCAACTGTCTCCATGCATCTTCTTTTCCTTCAATATTTTCTTCTAGTGTTTGTTTTCTAGTGTTTTTATTATTTAGCAGGCTACTTACCATTCACCTGAAGTGCCTATAAAGAATCTGGCTTATGGGAATATCTTGTAAAAAAATATACTGCACAAGGAGGTCTTTTGACAAGGGTACAAAACAAGAGTGGTCTTTTTATAATCTCTAATTATGAAAAACTGTAGAAGATAAATTATGCAAGCAACTGTATCTCAGAGCCCAAAAGGTGACTTGAATTTCTTAGTCATACTTGATGTATCTACCCTCTAAAACCCCAACGGTGGCTTTTGGCAATGTTCACCACAGCAGTGTGGAGTTCTCCAGCATTAGAACAGTGTTTGCTCCCTGACCTGCCGCTGCTGCCATGCACCCTATGGAAAGTACCACCCGGAGCGAGTGGCGCGTGGGTGAGAGTGCAACATGATGAATCAAGGGAGCAAACCAGGAGACTGCTTCTGCGCCCCCTAGTTAATGAGCAAACAGGCCAACATCTCTTCCAAAGGCACATTCATTATAATTCTAATTAGTAGTATGTATAAAATTGATTTGCATACCTAAAGGAAGAGAAACTCCCTCTGAGAAATGCTAGAATTACCAGCTAAGGGAAAATAAAATATGAGTCTCTGAAGCAAATCTCATCTTTTCTGCTGCAATTAGCTGGGGTTTCTAAAATTGTTTATTCTAAGTCTTTTAAAGTATCAAGTGTCTGACTCTGTACTTAGAACTGAAAACCAAAATCAAACCAAGAGTTCCAAGATTCTCCTTAGATCCACCAAGTTGTTCTGATGATGCAAATCTGTGAGCTGATATTATGTCAAGATAAACTGATAAAAGTAAACCAATACACTTATTTTTATATTTCTCCACAATATAAGCATACAAGGACAGAAAATCTGTCATTTTGTGTGTCTTATCCATCACACACCTTTTCATGATTTATAAATAATGAATAGTAGGAGTGTTTATTAAAATAATATTACATTAAAAATCCTTGGCATTAACATCATGTCTTGCATGATCAAGTGCTTTACAGACATTAAGTAGAGTTGATTTGAATCAGTAAAACAATATTGAGACAGATCTATTAAACAGCCCAGAGAGAGTAATTATAATATTGAAATTGTACTTACTAGTGTTTCGAATTGCACTGTAGGAATGATATACATGATCCATGGCTATTAATAGTGTTTACTGGCCTGATCAATGCTCTGAATTGCCGTTTTTTGCAATTAAAACCTGGCACAAAAAGTAAGAGTGTTGTTAAAACTGTAGCTGCTTGGCTTATGTTAAGATATGGAATGTTTAACATATGTTTAAACAAGTCATGTTTGTAATCCCAACATATATTCAGTTTTTCAAAGCAAATGTGTGGCACAAATATGTCTAACCTAATTGCAGGGAACTCAAAATTCTGCAGGAGAGCTTCAAATTCAAGCAGTAGCTCTGGAGGGATGTTCAGGAAACCACTTCAGGACGATCTTTTCCTTCAAAGCTTTCAGGTGTAGCAGTTGACTTTAATCTGCGTTTCACAGCCTTGGCAAGCAGGGTCCTGCTCCATGGCCAGCACTCTGGGGAGCTATTTTCATATAAATATGCTGTTTAGAGGTATGACTTCATTCAAATCATTTAGATTGCTAGTATGGGAGATCATTTTCTAGTTTTGCTAGAAAAAAATGCTGCTAGGTTATTTGGTTGTTTTATTCAGGGATACCACTGAAGTTACTTTTATCAGATAGTATCTATGAGAAGACAGAGTATTTATTTTTAAAAGTAAATAAATAAATAAAATTTTTAAAAGCACAAATTCCAAGCCCACCCGCACCACATCCATTTCTATTTGTCATAATGATGCTAAAACCAGGGAGCAACCAGTGACTGAGCCATCCATCAGTTGGACACAACACATATTTATTATTATTATGAAAATGTGGATTGATGGCCAGTGAATACATTTCTGAGTTATAAAGTCTTCCACTGTTCATATCTTTGTTAAAGGGAAGCACCAGTTTCCCAAGGTGGTTATACAGGTGACCATCACTGCAATCTGAGGTGTGAAGTACCAGAGAAAGTAATTAGATGATGTTGACACAAGGTATAAGTTTGGGAGGTATCACCTGGCATGTGTAAGGGGAGGCAGAAAGAAAATTGAGCTGATATTTGGTTGCTGTTATTCTGAGTACCTGATTGTGCCTAGTTCTCCATGAATGGCTTTTATTTTTGTGAGCAAGTTTACTGAAAAAAAAATACTTAAAATGTGACTTTTGTCCTTCCACAAAGAGAGGTGGTACCCCAGTCACAGTCTGTACAGCAATACGATTTAACAAGACACTTGTGAAGAACAGTTATGCGCTTAAAAGCTTGTCACTTGCTATCTGCTCTTTTCTCTTAGTTTTTATTAATTTGAGAGGGAAGAGTATATGGATTTCTAAACTCATAATTTTCTTCCTATGCATGACTATGTAAAATACATACATATTGTGATGAGAAGAAAGCTAGAAGGCTGGGGACTATCTAAAACCATAGGAACAGGAATCTGTAAACAAGTTCATCCAATATATTGTCAGCAGTAGTCATATATTTATGGTGAAATGACTTTCAGAGTAGAAACTATTGGGTCCTCTTTTTTTATCTGTTCTCTGGCAGAGGAATGATTTAAAGTGAACCTCAGCTCACATTTCAAATAATAGATGACAGGAGCTCATCCATTTCAATATAATTCATTGCACTGCATATGTATGGGAGAGATTTTAAAAGAAAACCAAGGAGTTATATTTCCAAGTGAGTCACTAGATTTTTAAATGTGGTATTTCCTTCTCACTTTCCTTCTATTAAGTTTATTGGCTTCCCTGAGTAGAAGACTGCACTTTTGTGTTGGATATTGCTCTTTGTCTGCTCCTCGTCTCGCACCAGTTCTAGAGCTGGGTGTGCAGAGTAGGATACTTTGTTTCTTTTGTAATCTGACTGCTGTTTTATAGTTTAATTTGTTGTTGTTGTTGTGTTTTTGTTATTTTCTCTCAAGTATTAGCTTCCTCCTTTATTTACATAATACATGATTCACTTTCCTGAAAAGCTTTCAGAGCTCTCTCCTTCCATGTGTCTGAAATACATGAACGCTAATTCTCTGCTATATCATAAACCTGAAAGTCATTTCATTATCATTTATAGATTTCAGGGTAGGCTCTTGGAGTATTTGTGTAGAGGATGTCCTTATTGAGCTATTTGATTTGAATCCTGGTTTATGACATTCCCTATTTAAAATATTCCTTTAAGTGTTTGAGAATCGCAGATCGGGGACCAAGAGTAACTGAGTTCTTCCAGGAAAGCCAAGCTGAGGGTGTCGGGTGTTTTCACAGCCCGGGTTCTGCTTGGGAGTACAATCTGGAGCCTTCAGTCCTCCTTGGAGGCAGATGTCCAGACCGAAATCCCAGATGTGGCAGAGGATCTCTGCCTTACTTGTGTGAATTAGAGGTTGTTCACAAGTTTTTGCCCTGATTTTTAATGGATGAGGTCCCCATCCATTACTTCAGGATTACTCCAGGTCCTTACTGCATATGCTGCATATAAACCAAAGCAGATGCTAACATAAAGTGTGTCAGAGTTGCTCTAGGAGAAAAATCAGTCTTTAGTGGTTCCAGGCAGTTTTCCTACATGAACAGAATGTTTTATTTTTGGAGACAACTACTCTATGACATGAATGACAGATATGCTTTCTTTCTGAAGGAAACAAAGTGCGTAGTCAGTGCTTTACTTTCCAGTGAGCTACAAACTTATGGTGATCTGCGGCTGATGAAAGCAAAAAGATATTATTTTAAAATGTTGAGGAGCGGGGCATTTTGGCACAGTAGAATTGAATGATATTGCCATCATAAATTGCTGCACAGAAGAGTTGGCTGGAAAGGCTTTCATCAAGACATAAAACCAAAAGACATCAGAGTAAACAGCAGCCAGGGACCTGGCAGTGAGTGAATCCTGGGGCAAGCAGGATGTGTGTGCCAGACCAGCTTCAGTGACAATATACTCTTCATATCCATTTGTTTATCACCTGTTCTTCTTCTTAATTCCCCTTTAATTCAATTCATTTCTATGCTCTTGGGAAAAGTCAAATTCAATAATGTTAACCTGTATAGAAAAGTATATGAATATTCATGAAAGCTCATGAATTATTGGCAAAATCAAATTGAGGCAACATTGATCATGGTAAAAAGCGATTAAATGTACTTGTCTTGCAGATAAAATCCATCTCAGCTGCAGTTTTTTGTCTCGATCACACATAATTTGAAATACATTTTGATTAAAAATAAGACATTAAAGGTGATCAATTGAGGGTCCTGTATTTCCTTTCTGTAAGTTCTATCCTTGTTCATAAAAGCAGTGTATTTTAAAACCCTAGAAATACAGGAGGTTTTAGAAGGATGTCTGGGGTTAAAATTTAAACTCAGAAATCCCAGAAAGTTTGCAATGCATTCAACTTGTCTTATTCCCATGAAAGTGTCTTCTGCCTCCTTTTTGTCATTCTGAGGGAACTGACTCGCGCTCTGTAGGGAACATTTCCATGGCTGTCACTGGATGTTCAAAGTGTGATGACTAGCACAGGTAAAAATTCTTGACACAACAGTGTCCTGTCAGAAAATACTGATTAATCAAAATTTAAGTATTTCTCAGGGATACATAGGCTGCTTCAAAATAATAGGTGGGAAAAATGTCTAGGTTAGTAGATTCAACTTTGTCACTGCATTTCACCTCATTCCATTTGGACTTTTATATATTGTCCCTTTTTATTATCCTTTCAATTACATGTTTCTGTGCTTCAGGACTGTGGTGCTGAGAATTTCTGCTCATCAGAACAAAACACAAAACTTCAGAATTTTCAGATCTGACACGCAACAAATCTCCACTGAAATGGAAATTCTGATTTCCGTTTGTGGTCTGGATTTCCAAATCTGTTCTCACTTTTTGTGTGATCAAACCTAACCCCCATGGAAGCTTGATCTACAGCATAGCAACTGCTTCAAGAAATCCTCCAACCAATGTAAACCCATTAAGATCTTACAAGGATTTTCTGTAGTAATTTTATGAGGAATTTTTGGCTCACAAATGCCTTAAAAGATCCTATTTCTTGAGCTAAGTCCTATATTGAGGCAGTCGTGATAGCCTCCTAAAATAAAAGCTGGACTTTGAGGAAACAAGAGAATTTTTCTAGTGCTGCTGAAGGAAGAATATGCTGAGTCCTCTCTTGCGGTGCTGAAAATTCCCTGAGCACACTTAAGCAACAGACCAGTATTTATGCTATAGAAAAGAGCACACATGGCTTCTACTTATTTTTTTAATCATCATTTTGTCAGTGTCCACATTTCACAGCCAAAAGAAGCTGCAAGCACTAGTCTATGAGCATGTTTATGCAGGTAAATTTGAAGTAATTTGCATTTCAGGTATTTGTGTGCAGCTCCTATTGATGCTAATGGAATTTGCACACATAAATTTCATCACATCAGAATGGGAATACCTCCCTCGCTATAATTCACGTTCTCCCTTTCACTTGGGATCTTTTTATATTCAGCCATTTATAATTTATTCTCCCAAACTGGCTCTGAATTTCAACAATGGTAACTTGAAAAATTACATTAATCTGTTTGAGGTGAATTAACCTCTTTTCTTCCACACTGTTCGTCCGTAAGTCAAATTCCCTTGATAAGACACTGTTATTTGCACTGACTGGTAATAGCACTAATATCTTTTGTCAGTTGTAAGATTTCTGAAGAATATATTTAAATTCAATTCAATAGTATCATTTTGAAAGATAATTTTTAATTATTTAGCATTTTTCCCCTAGAAACAGAGCCATAGGATGATGATGATTATTATTATTACTATTATTATTGTTATTATCAAATATCAAATGGCTTATGTGAGTCTGAATGACTTTCTTCACTGCTCTTTCGTATGTATTTATTTCTTGACTAGGGATGTGATCAGAAGTTTCCTGGGGTCATTCACTTGAACAAGGATTGTTTTAGGTCTACTGGATGCAATTATTGGCCCTTGCACGCTCACCTCCTGTGTACAAAATGGCAGGAAATGAGATGAACCTGAGCAAAGCCCAGCAGCTCCCAATTCCAGCCTCTTCCAGAATTTACCCGTCTCCAGCTGCTGACAGAGGGTGTGAATAAAACCACATGGAGAACTATATATGGGGAAAATGGCCTCCTTTTACTATCATTAACAGTATTGAAAAGTCTATTTGGGCTAATATGGAATCCTTTGGAAATCTTTCTTGGAACACAAGCTGATTTTAAAATATTGCTTTAGTGATGAGTATACTCAATTTCTTATAAAACGATTGACATTTTTTCCACGGGACAATGAAACTCGATATCTTTTGTTCAAATGCAGCAAGGGTCAATAGACAGGATATTTTCAGTTGCTGAATATTTGCATAGTACAGGTATTGTCAAACTGGCCTCCTTCGTATCAGGAGGAAAGCAAGAGCCGCAGGCAGCAGAGGAGGCAAACGTTGACTAAGGCAGTGGCAGGGGCTTTTTGCCAATAAATGGATTAACTGTGTCAAGACTCAGTGGCATTTGTTTTGATCATGTTCCTTGCAGAGGGAATATTGGAGGATCCAAATCTCAGGGGTTGTTAAGCTGCTGCTATTCAGTCGTGCTAAATGCAAATAGAAATGGTTCTTTTTTCAGCCCTGTGCAATCAAGACTCAGAGTGTACCAGCTTTCTAATCTGGAGATGAAACAAGCACTCCAGATTATTCAGAAACAATAGAAACGCTGATTGTTTAATACACTGATAAGAATATGTTTAAAAAATAAATTATCTACTAGCTGCTAGATTGCTTGAAATTCCATTAAACACTAATGAGAGAAGGCATCACAGACAAATTAATAAACACCCTACGCGCTAACCTAGAAATTACCAACCTAAAACCTTTGATGCTAAACTGATGAAAATGAGAAACATATTTCATGTGAAACCACTCAGCATATTGCAGTATATTAATTGAGGCATAATGAAAATGGAAGATACAGCATAGAAAAGGAAGAATACACATTATAAAGTAGACTATATTCCTACGAAACAGTCATATGCAAATGCAGCCTTAGTTTCATGCATATGAGTAATTCCATAGCGCTAGAAAGAGCATAGGAAAATGAATATATCAAGATTTTAGTGCATTTTGGTTGGTGAAATCAAAGAGGGGGAGTTTTTTTCAGTGAATTTGTGCATGTGTTATAAGATCATGAATTCTTTATATATATGAAAAATTTTCAAATTCTGCATCTCCCATTGGTTCAGAGGTAGGTTTATAAGATAACTTGCACTGGGGGTGAGGGAAAGGTTGAAGGGAAACAATGTTGGATTTAAAAGATAAATCTCATGTATTATACCTTGCGTAGATAAGCATAAATTAGAAAAGAAAGAAAAGAAACCTGGTTGCAGTAAAGAAAAAGGGAGATGCTGGTGCATCTGTCCGAGGCATTATGTGCATTCAATACTTTGCCATGCAGTGAAACACGGTTGCCATAACAACCAACATACCTTGTGGTAGCTGGAGATGACAGAGATAGAACGCATCTCCCAAAGAAACTCAGTGCCAGCTTGTTGCACAGCACAAAAAAATCATTCTGAGCACGAGGAGTCATGGCCCAGGTCGTATCATCTGGAGCAAACAAGACCATGGCTCCAAAATAAGTATCTTCTGCCTCCATGAAACCTGTAGTGTAGCTGTAGTTAGAAAACCAGTTAGTCTGGCCTAGCTAAAGAACTGTGTCTATTCATCAAATGTCTGTTAGCTGAAAAATGTGCTGGTTTGTGTTACGCTTCATCCAATGAGAGCTATGTGCAGAGATAGTTCATGATTTAGTATGGTCATGTCCTACATGTGAAAATGTCATCAGATCATGATACAGAGCACATGACAGCTGATGGAAACTCTCCCATGCCTCCAGCTGTCAGTATCTGGGGTGACAGCTTTTCTTCCACTGAATGTTCTTTTCTGTTGGACCTTTGAGACACAATGTACACTTTCTTCCAGCCCTTAACAGCATTAGGCCTGCATTTTGCTTTACACTGTATTACAAATAGTAGTTCTATCTCTATAAGGCAAATGAGTTTTACATGGGAGTGTAGATCTTTTTAAATGTCATTCTAAAGAGACAGATGCAGCCAGAAAAAAAAAGCTAGAAGGGAGATATAAAAAGGTACAATAGAAAATGAAGGAAAAGAGGGAATAATATGTATATATTCATTTGTCTGTAATCCATTTCTGTCTGGATCTTATTGATCTATGTTGTTGATATAATAATTCAGACGACTCTATCTGAATTTTAATCAAGCTCATTCATGTGTTTTTGTCACATTCTTTGAGAGATGTTGATTGAATTTTAACTCAGTTTGATGTGGGAGGCAGAAAAGCAGAGCACTGGTGACAGTGAAAAGTTCAGCCAAAATGCATTTACTTCCAAAATAATGGGCAAGCTGCAACCTCATAGCTACACAACTGCAAGTAGCTCTGATGGATGTTAGAGCAGTGATTCTACTCTCAAGCTTTATTTGTAGCAAAATAACCCAATTGAATTAATAATAATGGTGTATAATGCACACATGTGGAAGCAAGATGTGCCCATTCCCTTGTCCGTGTACAAGAAACTAGAGTTTGCAGGAACATGACAGAGGAGACACTGATGCACTTAGTGCTAAAGATGCTTGGTCCAGTGTGACCCAGGAGGTCTGAAGGCTTGGGAAATGGAAGGGAAATTGTAAAGTTTGGGTTAAAAATGTAGTAGCATGGTATGAGAAGAGCCTATCCAGCTGAATGGGAGTTCTTGACATTTCTTATTAAATGCATCCTACAAGTCAGTATGAATCATCAAACTGGAGTCTTTATTCTGGTTCTAGAAAGCTGGCATCAGAATTTACATTTTAAATGAAAGAAACTAATTGTGGATAATCCCTTCTAATTCAACTGGAGTCTAAAATATTTTTTTTTCTCTAATGGTATCGGCTTAATAATAAAGTATGATCGAAGCTTGTAAAATAAAGAGAAGAAGTGAATATAAGCTTTGAAGAAGCCTGATCATCTCCAAATAATTTTGCATAATAATTTGAATTAGTCAGGTGCAGATTTTATGCTGATTTACACAAATTAATTCTTCATTTCATGCACAGTCACAAGCAGGCTCCAAACATCTTACAAAGTCCAACATGACTGCTTCCTGGTCCTTTTCATTAGCTGTCAGCAGGTTATTACAGATAGGTTAGGAAAAAATGAAGAGCTTATTCTTCTTTTACTCTGTAATACTTTTTTCTACTGCATGTATGTGGTATGTAAGTCAGTTTAACACAATTTTAAAATTTTATTGTAATTGCAGTAGGTGAAAGTAGTTTCTCAGTACCAGCACAACCTGTGTACTTATTTTGTGAGGTGCTGAGTGTCTTCAGGAGACTCCTAAGAGGAAAAGACTGAAAACTCAGTAAATCACCCAGCACTGGAGGCATTAAGGACTACTGTATGCAGACTGCTTCTACCCAGTCTCAATCCCCAGCACAGGGCTTTCCTTCCACCATTATCACCTGCTTTTCTGCACCGAGCTTGCTGGCACAGCGAGCAGCACCATCTGCTTCTCGGAAAATGATGTGTCTAGACATCCTTGAGTACCATTCAAGCCATTGTCAGAAGGGGATCTCTGCATAGCTCCATTGTAGGGAAGAAGTAAAATAGGCCTGTCTGCTGTGGAGTGAGCTGGCCAGGCTGCTCCCAAACCTGTCTGATCATTGCAGCTGCTCCTCTTGTGCAGGTTTGCTGGGAGCTGCCTGCCTGGTGTCCTGTGCAGGGTGCCAAAGGGTGCTGCTGTGCATGGCCGCTGCCTTCCTGATGGACCACAACAGAACTGATCTTCTTGTCATGTTTGTAGTCGGTTAATCAGCTTTTATACCTAAGTCTATTTTTTCTGTTTGCTTATTTCAGAGAAGGCTCTTGTTCAGCTAATTACAGAAAAACAGTAAGTCAGGAAATTTAAGGTGGTATCATTACCTGGGTATGAAGAAAGAGGTACTGAATCTCCTTTACTCAAAGGAGTATGCACATGCGCATTTCCTTTGAAGATAATAGGTAATATGGTTAGATATAACATATGATGTGGAGGCTTTAGTTTGGTATTAATAGAAGCTCTATTCAATATAATTTATCAGTAGATTTGATGAGGTTTGGCAATCTCTTCTTGGAAAAGCTTTGCTACTTTTTAATATGAGATCCCTAGAAACTTGGTTTTCTTTTTAATCTCTTTGGCAGTAATATCACCATTGTTCCATTTGTACCTAGCCTTTGTTGATGAACCTGCACATCTTCTCCAGATGCTTTCCTGTGAATCCAGAGTAATTAGACACATGATCCAAGGCCCTGGAAAGTCAGAAAGGTGTTTTTTTGTTCTTGGGAGCTCTCTGAGATTCCCTGTAAGTGAATCTGTTGGGCTGGTGATCAGCAATGAGGAGTGAGAATGAGCGGTGTTCCCAGGTGAGATGCTCAAGGCTGAAACTCCCTATAGAGAGTCCACATGTTAAAGCTCCAGCTGGGGAAAATAGCCCAATCTTTTTGAATGTGTCAAACAGTACAAGGGGAATTTATAGTTAATCAGGGTTTTAGAAAGGATGATGGCTGAAAAGTCTTTATTATAGAGTGCTGGGGAGCTTAGCTGATTCAGAGTGTATTTCCAGTTTATTATGTTTGAATCCAGAACATTCTGAACTGATGTTAATACTGGTGTAATGTTTGGACTCATCCTACTTTTAACTGGATGTGCACATATGAGTACTTAGAGGCTGACAGCCACATCTTAATAAAAAGTAGCTCTCTTTGGTGTGTGTTTGGGTAGGCAGGGACTTTCTTCCAATGGCTTCTCACAGAAAGAATCATAAATTTCCCATCTTGATCAAGGTATGTAAATCTCTGCATTGATTCCCTTGATAAACGTAGGCTGGTTTCCTAGCAATGCGTAGTCATGATCCTTTCTAGTGCATAGTCTGTACATTTAAATTGTAAACCTGTATAATAAAATACAGTTTGAATCTTGGTGTTTCTGCCAAATCTAGTTAAGCATGTGGATGATTTGCTGACACATTCCAACAGCAGGGTCTCAGAAATGTGACTCTCTAAATCCTCCTCTGTTGTTCGTTGGTCTAGTTTGTAAATGGGATGCTACTTTGTCCTGTCTCACAGTTGCTCTTCAAACCACGACATGTTTGCTCAGTATTCAGCTGAAGGCATCGGGCAGCCTGGGGACTATTTTATATAGCAAGATGTATCTCTTCAATATTAAAGTTGCAAATCTGTAAGGAGTGCAAATCTTCTGTCGCTAGGATGCCAATTCCCTTTTATGACTCCCTCAGTAATTACTGAGTAATATTTATTACGGAGCAGTGTACTAAGGAATAAGTGAGTATTTTTGTAAACAGGGACCAAAGTGAAGCTAAGGTGTTTGAAAACAGTGAGATCTGTTTAGTGAGTTCATGAATGTTCCTTATGTAGGATAAATTAAGCGGAGATGGATTTTAAAAGTCTTCTTGTGAAAAAAAAAATGTTTAGTCAAAAGTGTTGGCAATTGTTGCTAATTTGGGATGCAGAGCTCAGCTTGTTCCCCTTTGCAAAATTGGCTTCTATTTCCTTGCTGCTCCACGTGTATTTTCTCTGGCATGAGGAAACTGCATTAAATGGGCTGAATTGCCATTAAACTGGATGAGGATAAGACTTCTGGATTGGGGACAGAAGAATCAAACCAGTACAGGCCTAGGTGCAATAAAAATAAAATCCCTTCTGTCTAGTTATATTTGCCCTTTGCCACTGACCTTGGCGAGATTTCGAGGTCTTACAATAACACTGATGTTATTAAAGCTGGCTACAATCTTTATAAATATGTGCTGTGAAAGTAAACAAAAGCTGTGGCTACCCATCATTTATAGTTTTCCTTTCAAAGGAAATTGAAATTGAAATTGACATTGACATTGCAAATGTGGAATGTAGATACGTGCGAATGTGCATATTTATTCTATATATAAACTCATATAGTTTATAAATATATTTTACGTTTTTATCCTACCCATGTATGAGTATATATATACACATACATGCATATGTATGTAACTTTTTGGTTGGTTTTTTTTTTAGTTTCAGAAATTCCAGCAATGTGAATGTTAAAAGCCTTTTTAAAAATGAAGACCTTGGGCAAAACCAATAAAAGCAGTTTAATTGGAAAAGAAATGGCTAGACTTTTATACCTAAATGTAGAATATCGCAGTTTTTCATTTTTGCTTTTAAATGGCATAAAGTTTGGAGTGACAGATGAAAATTTCAGCCTTTGCTCAGAACTTCGTGGCAAGTCTCAAGCCATTAATATATTTTTCACTGTTCAATTATATTTAATGTTTTAGGACTGACTAAATTAAATGAGTATGGTAAGCTTTTAAAATTCATTGATGCTATCTCATTTTAGTAAATGCAGGGATGGAATAATGCCCTAAGCTTTAGCCTACGTAGTCGTTCTTCACTCTGAATATCCATGTCCATAAAGGCAGCAGTCTCATTCCCCTCCTTCTAGAATACATTAATATTTTATGGAGCAGAACAACACAGAGTCAATAGACAATTTCATATTATGATCATGGCGACATAAAGCCCAGTACTTGGCATGCTTTTCCTCTCCAAAACCTCCTGCCTGCACCCGAGATGAAAGGGAAGAAGTTGCTTATCTGGGATACTAATATCGACATGATGTGAAATGCATTGGGCTACGTGGCTGCATTTATAAACGTAATTAACAATGCTTAATTAAATACACTTAAGGAAGGGAGGAATTATTCTGAGTTTTGAAGTGCCAGGTAGTTTGAGGAATGAAGTTGAGAATTTGGATCAACAGGGCTGGAAATGAATAGGTCTCTGCAATGTGCTATAGAATTGCTACAGATGTCAGGGTGACCTGACAAGTCAGTCATTCCCTCTCCTCCTCAGACACATCTGAGGTGTCTGCAAGTTGCAATGGTGAAGAAAGCAAATTCTTCCCTTTACTGGCTTGAAAGGAAAAGCATGTTGCACAGAGGACAGGGGCAGCAGCATCACCGCCCTGCAGTTAGTGCCTGTTCTGTGGGATGGAGCAGGGCACAAGCTGCTGCTAGTTCTTTTCACCGGGACAAAATTTCAGCCAATGTGTTTAACTTCAATCACTATTTATCTGATTGATGATATATAAGAACATAAGAGCACAGGACGGAGCACAGGTTTCAGTATCTCAGGTATTTAACCTTCAATGGACACCATCAGATACTTTGGAAAGAAATGTAGGATTTGGGTAAGAAGGGAGGGAGCACCACATGGTATAAACCCTCACAGCTTATTTCCATGGCACAGTGTTCTGTTCAGATTAATTCAGATGTTTCACTAATGTATTTTTAGCTGCTGAACACAAAAATGACACAGAGAAATGAAAGGTGTTTCCTGTGCTCAGAGAAGGATGCTTACTGCAGGCAGCGTTAGAGCCCAATGTGCCTGCTCCCCCTTTCATCCTGGCTTTCTGCCTAAAGCACATGGCTCAGTAAGCTGTCACAAAGACAGCAGCCCTTTTATTTTGCAAAACAATCCACAGTTGTTGGTTTCAATTGATATTTGTTTTGCTTTGGTGTTTTCCTCCAGTATTTCTGCTCTGCCACTGTTGGAGGCTTCTTTTCTGCAGGGCTGCAGGATGTCTTAACATTTTGGCCTTGGTTGTGGCATGTGTGTACTGTGATTGATTGTGTTCATTAGGAAGGCTGACTGTTGTTTGTTTTGCTATCAATAGATACGTTAGCAAACAAGATAAGTGAAGACCAGCAGACTTGCTATAGTAATTACTGTAGGTTCAGATAAAGCATGTAGCATTGGAGCCTCACCATAATGAGTCCTTGTTGATATGAAACAGGAGATTCAGTATATATTAGATGTTGAAATCTTTCCACAGCCAAAGGGGAAAAATCACAAAAGAAGAAAACACCTAGTTCTTCAGGACAGTGTGTGTAGCACTTCAAATAATGAGAGCATAGTTAGTTTGTGGCACCAACTTTGAGCTGAAATACTTTTTTGTATGTGTGTGTGCATCCAGGGACATCAAAATGTCTCACAAAATTGGATCAATTTTGATGAAATGTTCTTATTGGAAAACACAGCAGCAGTCGAATTTATTTCACTCCATCACAAAATCTTTGGACAGTGTTTCTTACACCTTCCCATTTTTAAATGTCCTCCTCTTTTGCTTAAAATGCAGTTAAGTCCTTGAAACTAAAAATGTTTTCCAGACACCTTTTAATGTTCTTGGCTATCCCTCCCATGCTTTGTGTTTCAGTGTTTTTCCCTAAGCCTGGCTCAGCATCCCTCATGCCTGTTTCTTCATCTCAAGCTGTTATACAGTACCACAGTATCTTTGGGATTGGAAGGGACCTCAAAAGCTCATCCAGTCCAATCCCCCTGCTGGAGCAGGAACGCCCAGGTGAGGTCGCACAGGAACATGTCCAGGTGGGTTTTGAATGTCTCCAGAGAAGGAGACTCCACAACCCCCCCGGGCAGCCTGTTCCAGTGTCTGTCACCCTCACTGAGAAGAAGTTTCTTCTCAAATTTAAGTGGAACCTCTTGTGTTCCAGCTTGATCCCATCTGCTGTTCCTCTCTGCTGTTTCTATCTGCTGGCTCCCTGTCCTTTCCCGCTGCCTGGGAAGGAGCAGTTGCAGAGGAAGGGCTGCTGGTCCCAGCATGGTCAGAAAACATCTCTGCCAAACTTGGACTTATATACCCTTATAAACCCTTATATATACCCTTGGACTTACAAGGTCCAAGCTTTGGACTTAGCAGCGCTAAACAAACACTCTCAAAGCCTTAGGTCAGCCAAACAGGAACGAGGGTTTGTTTTGTATTAAAACACAGCAAAAGGCACATCCTCACCAATAGAGCATCCCCTCACGTCAGTTGCAAATCCCTTTTCTCAAACATGAAGGCATCAATTTTTTTCTTCTTTTTTTTTTTGTTTTAGTATAGCCAAAATGTTGATATTACCTCTTTCCTGGAAACAACCAAACCATTTAGTGGAAGCTCCAAATATTTCCATCTTGACCTCAAAACATGTTGTGTTCAATAGAGATGCAATTTCTTAGGGATATGATTTTGATAGACTCTGGTTTTACAGACAGAAGACTAAAGGAAGGAGGGACAAGCAGGCAGAAACAAATGACCCTGCCACCAATAAGGTTTCTTAAGCAGGAGAATATCTGTGGAAATACAAAGCCAAATACAGCAATTTAGCCACAAGAATTAAAAATAAAGAAGTCTTCATGTAAAAAACAGGTTGGTTCCTCAAATGTAAGGTGAACCTCACAATCTGCCTCTTTTTCTCCCTTCAGTCTCTCATCTGTAACATCTAAAAGGTCTAAGAAAAGATTTGGAGCTTTCCCAGGGAATATGAGAGAACTGGGGTCCCCCTGTTCTGCATTGTGAGGGTCAGAGAATCTTTCAGATGTGACAAATTAACTTCTGCTGCAGTGAAAAGTTCTTATAATATTCAAATATTGTCTGCTTGTAACTCGTGGGTTTGTATTGTTTCAAGCAATTCCCAAAGACTTTTTGTACCCCAAAAGGAAACAAGCAGCAAGCTGCTACCAGATACAATTTGAAGAAGCACAAAACATTTGTCACGATTTTAATTAAGTAACAGTTGCTCAGTATCTGCCAAACCAACCTTCCAGTCACTGTTTTACTAGTGGTGCAGGGGATGTTTATACCTGCAGCAGGTGATGCAGTTGTCTGTTCCTGCATAATTTTTTCCATTTCTAAGATGCTTGATAGAGATCTGTAATGGCACTGATGATTTAAAAAGCTCTTCTGGAAGCTATGCAACAAGAATGTGCAGTCCTACGTGTTATGTGTGCTATGGGAAGTTTTTAAACCCAGCAGGCAGAAGAGAAAGTACCTTAAAATAAGTTATTTTAACACCAAAGAGGCTCTTGGAAGCTATTTGTGATCATTATCCAGCTATCTTATCTCAAGCATCAATTTCTGCAATGAGCTGCAAAGGACAGATGAACAAGATGAATCTTACTTGCCTTCAAACGGTAGGGAAAGTTTCACAAAGAGGATTAAATATAAGACAAATGAGAGAGCCCACTGAGAAGAGATTTACAAGCATTCAGTACCCACATCAGAGGTGACAGGTGAAGTGGGAGAAGTTATTTTGTCTTAATTGAGACACTCTAATGCCACTGCAGACTCATTTAGATCACTCACCCTCTCATACTCCTCCTGTAGGGACTGTGGGTTGGTGCGATGGGTATGCTGAAAAGCCAGGATGAAAGATATATTAGAGGTACATTCAGCTTTAATGAAGTCACACCTTATTCATGGCATTATTTGCTGCCTTCCTCACTTCTGAGCCCCAGGCATGCAAGTGTTGTTGTCTTCAAAGTGTTGCAGAAGTAAGGTGTATGTGGCATGAGCCTGTAAGTTAAAATAAATGAGTCTTAATTAACCCCAAATAATTGCTTATACTTACGTACATGTGGAGTAAGAGCTTATAAATCAGAGTTGTCATTCTGGATTTCCTTGAGTTACAAATCAAATCAGTATGTCCTGCAACAGAGGTTAAAGCTATGCTGTGGTGTAAGATGGAGCAGGGGAATGCAAACAGTATCAATGGAAGTGGAATCTGTGCAGTAATTTAGAAAAATCAGTACTTATATAGAAATGTGGTCTTAAACTTGGTGGTTAGTGGGACTACCATGGTCCTGGTTTTTGTTTGGAATCAGGTAGATGGAGGTGGGTGCGTGAAGTTTCATTCACTGTTTTTGTGGATTACCGTGGCAAACTGAAGCTGCTGAATATCCATGTGTAGAGACTGTACTTGAGTCACATATTTTTTACAGGGAGAGTCTTGTCTCCCGCCATGCTTTGCTTAATTTTACTTAATATTCATCTAAACAGCACTTTTTCAGAGCAAAATAACTGTCGTGTTAATACAATCCTAAAAATTGTTGACTGTTTTAGCTTCAGCTCTAAGAATTTAAATAAACAAGTTCACAGGAGAATTTTACAAAAATTCTTGTATCCTTCCTTTGTTCATTGGTTTAACAAGGCTAAAACATTTGTGATGACTGCATAGGAACTACTCTGGTACCTTCGGCAGCATAAAAGATTGACTCAGGAGAATAAGTTGCCTGGAAAAATGACTACATACCAAGTCTCTCATCACCGTATGTTTTCAAAGCAAATATGGTCAACCTGACGTTCATAGTGACATAGATATCTTCAGAAAGAGAGCAAGTGGTGTCCCAGCCGTCCAAAGGTGACCCATTGTACTGTAAAGTCTGCACCCATTCAGTGGTGGATGAGTCTGCTTTGTGGGTGGAAACACCTTCAAAAAGAAAAAGGTGTGTCTGGATGGAGAGGAATTCCTTCTGTGTGGAAAACCCTCAGGTGATAGCAAGTCAGGTAAATGCCTTTAGGATTCACCTTGCATTTCCAGCAGAAGTGCTGGGGTTGGAACAATGAGGGTGTATCTTGAAAGTCCCCATGCGGGCAGTGGCCTCCAAATAACAGGATGGTATTCTTCAGTTTTGTGTGTGTGTTGGATATTTGAACAGCTAATGGACCAGAAAGGGCACAGTAATACCTCTGTTGACTCTATGTACCTCTGTCTTTTTCTTTCTCTGATTTTCTGAAGTTTGTCTAACTGTGGATTTGAGCTCTATAGTACTATCCTGCTGCAATTATCTTCAGCTCTGGCTTGAGGGAGTGAAGCTCTGAAGAAATAACTCTGTATTGTAAAGAGATGATCATCTTAAACTGCAGTACATGGTGTAATTCCTGCAGCAATTTCAAAATTATGCACCATCAAATGCCATGTCACGTCCCTCATAATGGTCATTAGCAATTATGTCACATTAAATCACAGAAAACATAGTGAATTGGGTACTAATAGAGCAGAACAAAGTCTTTTCTGGCTGATGAGGCTTGTTCTTTAATCTCTACAACTGAGCGATGCAGTTTAGCACTGGCAGGGAACCTTGTTTCTCTGTAACTGCATGCTTGCTTTTAGTTTTAAGACATCAATTCTAGAGAAAATGCTGCCACTATTAGACATGCAAATGTGGTAATTTATGCAGGATGGGCAGGTTATCTGTTGAGGCCAGCACTCCCCTGCCTTGTGTTCACAGTGCTTGTAAAACCCAGACAGCAAAAGCCCTGATGTGCGGCCACATATAACCCCTGACCAGTCTCACGTGGCTTTGCTACTGCAGGAAAACCTGCTGTACCATGAAGCAGAGGGTGAGGTGCCAAATCTCACAGGCTTGAGATTTTTCTAGAGCAATGATTATGTACTTGCATTGGCAAGAATTAGCCTGGCGAACAGATGTGTTTGTTGTATCAGCAGCCCTGGGTTGCCAACTCATGGAATACTTTTGCAGATGCCAAGAAAATAAATATGAACTGTCTGTCGGAGTATTCAGGTAAGAGCCAGCAGACTGTCTCTTCTGCGCTACAGTGATGTTCATAGAATCAGAGAGTAGTTTGGGTTGAAGGGACCTTCGCAGCTCCCCCAGTGCCACCCCTGCCATGAGCAGGGACATCTTCACCAGCTCAGGTTGCTCAGAGCCCCGTCCAGCCTGGCCTAGGATGTCTCCAGGGATGGGGCATCCACCACCTGTTCCACAGCAATTTCTCTTGAGAATCATGTAAGGTAAACATATTGAAACTGGGATGAACCACCTCTCCATTTAATTTGTTTAGAATTTCTCTTATATTGAACTACTATGAAATTAGATATGTTGTAGAACAAATGACATCCCTACTATTTTAAACTGCAGCATGGTCAGCTTTTAGCCACATTGTTCATTATGAACTCAGCTTCCTATTTGCTGAAATCTAAGAGCACCCCTGTATCCCATAGAGCATTTGAAAACCCAGCATGACAAAAAGGATTTCTAATTTTAGACCTTCCAAAGTGGTAGCACGCCCTCAAAACAGAAGTAATTGACTGGCATAAATCTTTAAGGTAATATAGTATATATTATGTTCTTCAAAGAGCTTCTTAGCCTACTTTCTGGCAATGTTGCTGCTGTCATTTTCTATAGCTATTTTGCTTTCTTTGTGTTACTTCTAATGATCACATGCAAAGCTGGTCATTTCACTTTACCTTGAATATAATTTAAAAATTGTGATGATTCTGAATAAGAGTCATACTGAGCTCCATAAAGTATCTTTTTTTCCATTAAACCCCAGTCTGTAGCTATTCTTTGGCATAGGTTGTGCTTCATGGAGTTAAAAGATAGATATGAAATTTTGTCAAATGACTTAAAAAAATGAAAAAATCTGATACATTGTTAGAATGACTCTAATATCTTTACAAATTCAAAGCACTGATGTGTTGTGACCTTTCTCATCTTGTTAACTTGTTTCTCTAAAGTGTTCTGACCTTAATATAATGTATTTGCTAAAATGTTTTCTCTAAATTGTTAAACCAATGCTGTACTCTATTCTGTCTTAATGGGTCTCAACAGCATCAGCCAGCACCTTTTTAATCCCATCATTACAGTGTGTTACTGCACAAGCATCTTCAGATTTTTTACTAAAACTCTGTCATTTGCTATTTTCTTTCAGCGTTGTACCTTTATTATATTTTTCCTTGTTAAGATTGTGTGCCACTTCTGAAAGAACTTTCTTTTTCTCTCCTTCGTTTTTGTGGAAGTGGTTCACAAATGTCACATTCCTCCTTCAGCAAATCTTGATTTTCTTTTCTGAAATGGAAGAAGTTGTGCATTTGTTCTGTATTTTTCATTTCCAGAGTTCTTCTAATTGAAAATGAAATAAGTAAACAAAAATCAGAATGTGCCTTGAGATTAACTTTGGTTTTGCTTGTGTTGCTTTTACTGCAGTGTCATTCAGCTGATGTTGGCAGGGTCATTTCTGATTTGTATGAGTGTAAATCTATAGACAAGAACCATGCTTTGAGGCCTCAGTCCAGCTAAGCATTTAATTCCCTTGTTCTCCATAACAAGTTTATGCAAATAGTTTATTGGCTGGTTGGTTGGTTTTGTTAATGAACATGATGCAGGTCCTGTGCGTTAACAGGCAGCTGTTTTTTGTAGGGCCCCTTCAAAATATGTTGTTGCGGGGGGCAAGTCTGGGTAAAAACAGTGAGCTAGAAAAGCTGCAGTCAGCAGGTATAAACACAAAGCCACAAACCATGGTACCTTGTTAGCTGTCATGAAGCTAATGAGTTTTGCCAAAACTGAGAAGAGATGGAAAGACACTTATTAAAGCACGTGGCAGCTGAGTGAGACAGCACAGAAGATTCAGAAATGCAGGATCTTCCAGAGGTGGGGATGAGGGAAATTCTTGAAAGGTTTTGAAGAAAAAGGTGGAGGTTAAAAAAATACTTTCCATACTTTATATTTGCTATATGTAGTCTTTTATTTAACCTTTGCTCAGTGTGCTGTTTACCTTTGGACAAAATAATTCAGGATTCTTGGGTTTGAGTAGTACTTTGCAGTCATTTTAACCAGACCCACCACAGACACTCAGGGAGCAGGTCTGGGTACAAAGCTCAGCTGGAACCACCCAGTTGCAGCAGTTGGCAGAAGGACTGCGGATCGGTAGCTATTGGATGGTGTGGCTGTTCCCAGGCCATCATATATAACAGAAAGCTAAAACCATCCCCATGGCTGTGGACAGGCCAGATGAGAGAGGCTGAAATGTCTCCAAGGCAGAGTTTGGCTTGTAGTTTTGACTTGTGTGCTTGCTTTTCATTAACTAATTAGTGTGAATATTTGTACTTAAATTTGGCATTTGTTACAGGAGTCTGTGAGGCTGAGGCTTGAGTATATTTGTGGCATCTGCATCCATCTCCCACTCAGGGTCACCTCCCATTTTCCCAAACTCTGACAGTTCCTTCTTATATTCTGCAATCCTTCTCTGCTCAAAATCCAATACCAGAGATAAACATCATCTCACACAGTCACTGATTTCACAGAAAGCCTCACCAAGCCTGGAAGTACACTACCAAACTGTCCCAACAAGGCAGAAAATCATATTACAGTGCTTCACCTGACTTTAGCCAATATTGAAGGCTGATCCCTTGAACAGCGCGTTAATCCACTGGTTGATGTGGTGACTGGTATAATTCTATTCCTCAGTCAGGGCTTTTGTTGCTCTTATTTGCTGACTTCTGAGTGCCTTTTTTTTTTTTTAAATCCACTGTGGCATGAACTAAAAGAATATTATAAACATGCACCTTAAAATGATGAAGTAATTAAGTTCTAGAACAACAGCCAGATAAACCATTCATGCAAGGCACAGATGCTCTAGTTTCAAAGCAATTTTTGAGGATAACTATTTCCTTCTCTGCATCCTGAAGCAATGGCTAAAAAAGTATTACAGCCACGAACAGCATGCAGTTCTCTTTTAAAATGCTTTAGATGTGGGTTGCACTTGCATGTTTAAAAATTACTTTCCAACTCATAGTAAGCTGCCCTAGGTGACCATGAACTAAATTATTCAGTGAGAAAATTAACAAATAAGGGAGGTCTTTGATGGTATTGTCAGAAGATCAGCATTTGTTACCAGCGAGCCCTCCGTACTTCAGATAAAAGCAGAGGAACAGCTCCAGCCTTGTGGGAGGGAGCGAGAATGGGGCTTTGTTGCCACCACCAAAATGCCTCTGTGGTTGACAGGTTCTGGAATCTAAAGAGAATATCATATTTGTGGGAACTTTATGGTATCTAGTTATTATTTATAAATACTTGGATATGATGCTAAAGCCTGACACTGACCCACAAAGTAGCAATTCTGGACATGATTGTATCTCCCATTTCTCTTCTGTATTGAATTTTTGTTTAAATTATAAGACCATTTGACCAAAGCTATACTTAATATTTGTCTGCGTCTCACATGCTTCTGTTTCTAGTGATGTTCTCTTGGGCTTCAAGTTAAATGTGTAAAGGAACAGGGATCTGCTGCTGGGGTGTTTTATTTGAAAGTCTATGACTTTGGAAATTCATTTCCAATTTAGTAGAACCTGCAGAAATGCTACAAAGTTATAGGATATGGGGGGATTGTCGTATGGGTAGATGCACTGAGTGATGTCATTACTTACAGTAATGATGTATAACTCATGCCAGGTCTAAGAAGAGGTTTTCAAACTCTATTTACATTTTTTATATATGGAAATATATATTTACCATACATTTATGCTACCAGGACCAAAGCCAAACACTGTGTTCATTCCCTTGGTTCTTCAAATCCTCTGATCAGCTTTTTGCCAGGACCAGTTATTAAATGATATACGTATTCATGCGTTATCTGGTTTTCTGACTGGCTGCAACCAGAACTTTAACAATGTTGGCAGCATGAAGCCAAGACTAAAACTAATACCATATGACATGAATATGTATAAAGATATTAAATTCACTTCTGGGAGGGACTTTTTTTGTGTTTTGTTGAAGACTGTGGTGTTGTGGAATAAAGATTTTCTTGCAGCAACTTTTCAATTTATATTTAATTGACTTTCTGTAAGATTATCTGCATTTTCCTATTATTTTTCCCCTAAAAAGCAATATGCACATTTTTTGCATTTTCCTAATAATACAATAAACTGTGTGTGTAAAATAAACAAGTGGAAAAAACACTTAGAAATGAGCTATTTCCAATTTGCCTATTCATTTTGTTGCTATTTTAGCAGGTCTGTCTCTTCAAGTCAGTTTGTTTAAAAATTGGGAGAGAGTAGAAATAAGTGATAATATGAGAATAATTGTTTCTTGCTTACGTGTTAAATAACAGGCTAATTAAATGTAATGTTACATTTATGTGATAAGGAACTTATTCCTACTTGAGCCATGTCAGACTGCAACAGAAATACAGGCTAAATTTCTGCTCCAAAGGGATAAAACTGAAGCAATTTCAGTACCAAAGATGAATGAATAAACGACACCCGAATCATCCAAGCACTGGCACTTCCCAGCACATCCACACTGTGCTCGGGCAGCCCAGACAGACGAATAAAACTTCCCTATCCTGTATATTCACCACCTTTGCATCAATTCAGTCCCAAAAGATCCTTTCGTCTCTTTAAATCTTGTGAATAAACAGAAGTCTCTTTGGTTTCTTTATTCAGGAAAGGTTTATTTTTGAGCTCGGAGCATCAGCAATGGAGAAAATTTAGCTGGAATAATAATAGATCTCTCTTTTGAATTCATGAAACCTTCCCTTAATGAAAGACAGTTGTTTTCTGGTAGAAAAGGCCCTTAGGAAGGTTTTGTGTTCATGATCTGTTGCAGTGAGCTTTAAGGTTTTTGTTTCTGTTGCTGGAAGCAGGATGGTCAGAAAGCGCGACAGTGAGACCCTTCCTGCTCCTGGGCAGCCCCACGGAGCTTCGCCTTCCCGAGCAGCACCTGAGCACACAGAAATTAGGGGCAGCATTTGGAAAGAAAGCAATAGCTCACAGAATCATAGCATGTGAGGGATTGGAAGGGACCTGGAAAGCTCATCCGGTGCAATCCCCCCATGGAGCAGGAACACCCAGATGAGGTTACACAGGAAGGTGTCCAGACGGGTTTGAATGTCTGCAGAGAACCTCATTCCTGTTTAGGAGAAAACGGTTCCTTTCTGCAGTCCTGTATGAGGTACAACTGCAGAAGAAAAAAAAAAGTGACCCCGAGCAACTTTTATTTTTAATAAAATATCTACAACAAAGCTTCACTTTCAATGAAGCCCAAACTACTTTTCTACCAGGAGCTTCCCTGTGCTCCCTTATAATAATTGGTTTTCTGTTCCATAAGGCACACACACGTTCCCTCTCCCACTGCTCTCCTTTGACTTTCTCCCAGCACAAACACAGAGCATCTAGTATCTTATTGAGATGGTGAGTAAAAATATAAATATTGCTTGGGATGCCTACAAAATAAGTAATAAAAGAACCTGTGTATGCACACAAAGAGCTCATTTGGTGTTTATCAGGGACTCTTTCAGAGATGCTGCTGTTGCTTAATAAGCATCTGTAATAGTAAGAGTAGGGGGGAAGGAGGAGGAAGGGACAGGCGTGAAGACTCAAAATGGGACTCAGCTGGGATCAATGGTACGGGGAAGCAGTTCAGTGAGATGGCACTCCAGCCTGAAGTAAAAACCTCAAAAAAACCCACAGTTTTCCTAATGTGAAAGCATCTCTTTCCCTATAGCCTATGAACATCTTCCTGTTTGCTGTGGATAATATCTCTCACTGAGATGTTCATCAAAACAGACTGTACTAAAACTGAGCTTTCTGAAGTGTTTACTTTTGTCGTGTATTCTGCTTTATTAACTAACCGAAAACAGAGGAAGCGTGTCACCCCGCAGGGTCATACATATATTGTGTTATAAAAAGAGTTTGTTATAAAGAGGTTAGAAACCTTTTGTTTCTGATTGTCAGTTATTTGGAAACTACATGTAGTACCTCTAGAAATAAAGGGGATGATTACATTTTATAGTCAAGAAGGGATTAATAAAACTCATAATGCTCAAAGAAACAGCTGTTTCTCTGTTCTATAGTGCTTCTAAACCCTCATCTAATGCTGACTGAGTCAGCTGGGAGATGCCACTAGTGTTAAAAAAGAATTAAATGGAAAAGTAGTGGTTATTATTTGAAAACAATTATTCTCTAATTGTGCTTTGAGGTGGGGAAAAAAAAAATAAAGAAAACTGCTGTTAGAATAATTAATAATAGGAACAAAGTATAGAGTGGGAAGAAAAGATCATTTAAAATAAAGGCTTCCTAATCCATAAGCAGAGATGAAGTGACAGCAGTAATATTTTTATTAGTCTGTTTGGAAAAGGCTGAATTATTCCCAAGTGGCGTTAATGCAAGTGAGCGGAGCCAGGTTCCTCCTCTGCTCCAGAACCAGGAGCCAGGCGCTGCCTCTCCTCTGCCCTCTGCTCACCTCTTCAGCCTTCACACCTTTTGGTTTTGTTTGGGTGGGTGGGTGGGTGGGTGGGCTGAGCTGTCAAGGATTCAAAGCAGAGACTCTTTTGATACACATATATGTATATACAATGTGTAGCTTCAACTTTCGTTGTTGTGTGTGGTAGAAAACAGTTACTGGCATTTCTGCTGTTTTGGTTTTTTCACCTGTTGCCTGGAACATTTATAGGATTTTACTGGCTGAGAGGCAGAAGGAGAAGAAAGAGTTTGTGTCTCCATTATGCACTTTCCATTAGAAGTGTGTGCATTGAATAGTTATGGCTTGCAGTGACCTTAAGCCACATGATGGAATCCTTATTCAATTTTTAATAATGGCAGAATTTCCATCAAGTTTGAGGGTTGTCAGTGTGAAAGAGATGTCAAGATTTACCCCATTAGACTATGAAATATTCTGCCCTATTGCCTTACATTCCTTCAATAATGTATTTTAATGGCATCTTTGGAAATGCAGGAATACTCCTTGATTTGATAAATTAATGGACTCTTCTATTAGTCTTTGAAAAGAACTGTGATCCCATAAATACCTCTAGATTTACAAATGGTATCTTCATAATGTGTATGCATCCTTTATAACTTGTGTGCAGCATGGCTACTTTTACTTCTTGTCCTTTTGCTTAGCTTTTGTTTCAGTTTTATTTTACTTTTCTAACACACCACTTTGGTTTTTGTACAAACTAAGCAGCCAAATCTAAAGCATGGCACTATAGGTGAGTAAATCTCTGTTCCTAAGTTTTCTAGTGATTTGGCATTCAGAAACTCACAGGTTACACTCATAAGAAACAGAAGGGAGAAAGAAACCAATAATGGATGCAAAGAGCAGTTTCATCAATAGCCTGAGAGCCAGAGGAAGCACCAGAGAAGAAATGTTTGCATCATTTTTTCCATTTTCCAGCTTCTTCCCTTTTCAGTTGCCTGTAAGAACTTGCCAGAAACTAGATTCTCTTCATGGATGAAAAACCTGAGATGTTTTGTGTAGTTACAGATTGTGTTAAATGTGTGATAAGGTTATAGGACAGTGTTATATTCAGAAACATTCTGGGTTTCCCTCTTTTCCCCAGTGGTGACTGTCTCCATCTATTTATCCCTATTTTCTAGACAGTGCTGCAATGTGGTACACTTCTTAAAGTTCACTCCCAGGGAGGCTGGAAAATAAATGAAGAGGACCTTCTTGAGGCTGAAGAAAAGAATGTATTAGTCCTTAGGGCTGAAGTATATAAATTTGGAAGGCTTTTGTGGGGCTGAAGAAAATAAATTAAACTTTAAAAGATGCTATTTCAGGCACAAAGATTTATCATTTGCAAGTGGGTGAGGACTTTGCTTGCATTCCAAAATTTCATAAAGAGGACTCTCTCTCTTTGCAAAATCCATTAGGTTCAAAAAAACCAAGCTCACTCTGAATTTCTTAAGTACCTGCTGTTTCCTCACTCTGTTTTGCTCCTGGTATAAATTACTGTCCTCTCTTTCTGTGAAATCAGGCTTCTACACCATTTCCTTAACAGGATATTCTGCACAGAAAAAGTAGATAGTGCTATTCCAGCTCTAAGGCTGCATGGCAGGCAGATGTTCTGATTTATCATTCACTCTCCTTAGCACGCTATAGGAATGCTTTAGTGCATATGATTCAGATTTTTGAGGAAAACAGAGTTCATTTAATTGTGGAACAGTCATAAATGGCTCCTGTCAGTCCAGCACGTGCTTTGTCTTGGAGCAGAATATGCTGGAAACTCGTCCTCATAGCAGCCAGTTCTGCCTGTGTTGCTGAGCCAGGCATGCTGGTGGCAGAGGCTGCAGAGATCTGAGGGGATGAGGAGAACTTGGGGTCTAACCTTCCTTCTTATTCTTCTTTCAACCACAGTACCGAGTCAGGGCTGGAGGGATTATGCAGACCACAGAGGTTTTTGTGTTGTCTGTGTCCCACAGCTTTTACATTCCCTGATAGTGCTAGAGCAGTAGCGAGATATGTGCTGCTTCTACCAGAGACTTTTATTGGCTGCTTTGGGATATTTCATCACTGATATCCTTCCCATGGTTCGATGGGAGAGAATTTTCTCTAGGATTTTCTATTTTCCTAAAGAAAATTTAATTCCTACGATATTTATTTTGTCGATGGATGCGTTCCAGTATCACAGTATTACAGTATGTTTGGGATTGGAAGGGACCTCAAAAGATCATCTAGTCCAATCCCCCTGCTGGAGCAGGAACACCTAGGTGAGGTCGCACAGCAACATGTCCAGGCGGGTCTTGAATGTCTCCAGAGAAGGAGTATTGCTGACCTTTTCCTCTCTTTTAACCTATTTTCTGGTAAGAAAAAAAAATTCACCCCCACCCATCAAATTCCTGAAAATTCTGTAATCTACAGGATGTTTCACCTATTGCGAAGGAGAGAGAAGGTCACCAGGATCATGCTGGATATGCAAAGTGTCCCCAGTTCCTTCCCTGGGAAGCTGCATTCCCTTTGCTTTGATGGATAGAGGAGCTCCAGCTCTGAGAGTCTGGCCTCACTGCACTAGTATTATATGTCTAACAGTTATTCCAAAGGAGAGGCAAAAGCAAGTTATAATGTAGAAGCCCTGGATCAAACAGTTCAGCGTTTACTTTATTTGACCTTCCAGAATATGAATTGTGTTAAATCAGCTCTGCGAGACACAGCAGCCCTAAGAACATGCCTGGAGGGAAGGCAGAACTCTGGTTTGCAATTTTGCCTCTGGCTGAGAGCTGTAAGAAGTGTTAACTAATGAAGTATTCTAAATGGGTAAATAAGAAAGAAAAAAAGAAATAGAAATATATAGAAAGCTACTCATCAAGCACAGAGTGAATTAAAGCTTTCTACCTGCAAAATGCAGTTTCTTTTCATACTTTGGCATTGATTCTCTGGCCAGCATATAAACCAGATTGTGAGTCCAGAGCAGTAGGCAGCAAATTCCTCATTAAGTCCCTCATGCTCGTTTTGTTTTTCCTCTGATCGTAAGTTTTCCCTCTCCCACATCAATGCACGCTGTCAGTACCCGGAGGGTACTGAGTTTAAGATGTTATATTCAAAGTTTTACCTTTGCTAATGCACAGATCATGTCTTCCACAACCACTAAAAATTAGGGAGGGAAACCATATCCCTGGAATGAGCCCCAGCTGGTGTTCTGTAGACTGCTAAGCTCGAACATGGTGTTTGGTGCGGTGTGAGAAAGAGAAGAAATGTCCCTGTGACCAGAAGGTGTATCGCCCATGCAGGTGACAGAGGCCTGGGAAGATTCAGGGAGGTTCTGCCTTGGTGGTGAAAAGATCAGAGGCAATAGAAAAAGCCAGAAACGTGCTATTTTCCCTCACAATAGCATCCAGAAATATTGTGTCCCTATGGCGATGAATAATTAAGCAAAGCTGTTTCCCCTCCAATATGTCACTTTCTTGCCCGAAGGAATTTTCTATTATTTTTCAGGTGACATCAGTTAGATGCAGCTCAAGTGATGAAATGTTATATAAAGGAGATGTCTATATTTCCTACTCCAATGATCCACCAGAGTTTGTTTTTTTCAAGCATTTAATACAAATTGACTTTTGGGGCAACTAAGGAATGCTGCAGGCCAGATAATGATTTGGGTTTGTGAGTTACCAGCAGGAGAAAACATGTTTACGGTCCAAGAAATCTTGTCGCCTAACAGTAGGATTTTACTGTATTCCACATACATATAAAGAAAAGCAGTGGGTGAAGTATTTCCACTTAATATTTTGTATGTAGTCACAGAAAGTAATCTCCAGACGGTCATTGCTCCTGGGGAACTCGGAGTTTCTGAAGAAGATTCTGTACTCATCATGAACCATGAGGTGTTGCTCGAAACGGCTGCCATGGCCACTTCTGACATTTGCTGAAATAAGAAAATAAGCTTCCAGATTCTTGTTTTCCTGATACTATATTCATCCTGGGATGTGAGAGTCGAGCTGAATTTTTCCTGGTTTGCATACTGTTGCTGCTAGTAATGATGAATTATTCAGTGCGAGCTAAATGAATGAGCCTATTGATGAGTGCAAATCAGAAAAGAGTTTAGTTAACTTTCCAGGAGCTTTAGCACCCTGAGGAGTAGTTTGACATGCAACAGAACTGGCCAAAAGCTGTGGTATTGAGGGAACTTCTTATTTTCCACATGTGATTTTGAGCAAAATTTTCTAGTGATTCAGATGGTTTTGCCTGGTTCTGTTTCTAAAAACATTAACAGCATGAGATACATACGTCTTCCTGTAATAATTAGGAATTCCTCATTCAACTTATGCAATATAGTTTCACTGGAAAGAAGTAATTCAGTGACAGCACTTGACTAGTGAAGAGTGCTGACCACTGCGGGCAGCTGAAGCTCGAGTCCTCTGATTTGCTTTGTCCATCAGGGTCCCACTGGAATCAGCGTCCATGCACGTTGGTACCATCCACTGCAATGCCACAAAGTTTGGGCTTTCCACAGAGAGCAAGGGGTGTTGCAGCAATACAATTAATAGTCCAAATGAAATCTGGGCAGAACAGCAGGCTGTTCCTGTTGTGCAGAGTGCCCAGAGCTTTCCACTACATCTCCTTATAGTGACAACAGCTATTAAACATTCATTCAGTGCCACATTTCAAAATTCAGCAATAACACTTCCATCTGAAATTCCACAAATACTCACTAGGTGATTTAAACCCAGTTCTTGCAAACTCTTGCTAATGCTTTCTCCTGCCTGCACAGTTGATTTATATGCATTGGCACAGATATATGTAGAAAGGGAACTCTTTTTTCAAATGGAAAATAAGATTAAAGACATTCTTTCTGGTTTTCTAACACAACCATTAAGTAGAAGTTACAGCTCAGGAAAGACTTTCCTAGGTTTTCTTCCATGGATCATGCCAGCCGAGGAGTCAGATCTGAATGCAGATTTAAGAATTGGGACACCTGTAGTCAGACTCTATGTTTTCACTATTCTAAGGCAGTAAGTGATTTGGGTTTGGTTTTTTTTTTACTGTATTTCTTTGCAAATATCTTCATCTGCTGCTATTTGTGCATTGAACACAAATATTTTAGCTTTCCCCCAGCCTTGCATTTATTATAGAAAGCATTTTGCCAGAGATCACAAAAATTCATTCAAAATTCATTTGCTCTCCAGAAAAGCAGATATACATTTAGCCATACAGTTATGAACTAGTAAGCTATAGGGCAAAATGAACTCTTGCCTTGTAAGATAAGATCCCTGCTGTCATTCCTCTCTCTTTCCCTTTCTGTGTTCAATACTTTCCGGGGATGCACCTCGTAAAACCTACAGAAGATCAAATCTCTCCCGGATTTGGTTTTATTATATAAAGGCAGTGCATTCAAATAATTTGTGTCACGCTGCTAGCCTGCACTCGCTTGGCGTAATCCGCTCCAGAAGACATTAACAAAAGCACAAGTGTGACATCTATTGACAGCAGCAGCCTCAGCCCAGCTGGCAGGAGCCGGCAGCCGGTTTGCCGGAGCGGTGGAAGGTCTGTAAGAGCTGCAGAGCTGATCTCAGAATGTTATTAGAGCAGAGGTTTATGGCAAAAGGCCATTGCATGTGGTTTTCCTGTTCAGTTTAACAAATTTCTAGAATAATCCACCTGGGACTATGAGACACAAAATATTCCAGCTCTGTCGCAGAAAATCCTCGAGCTACAGACCGCTGCGGGAGTGCAGCAGGGAAGTGATGGTTTATACTTCTGACGTCCATATGCTCTTCCCTGGGCATCTGCTGTTGGCTGATGATTAATGCATCCATCCCTGGAGGTCAGTGCTTATCAGCTGGTATTAGCTCTAGGAATACCACGATTATCCGTGTTGAGGCGACCAAAGGAACCGTAACTGGTATAACGAGCCATCTGCAGTTCTGCTGTGTGGTGGCCACTGGCAGAATGAGGGTACTGGGCAAGACAGACCTTTCTTCTGACCTAGTGCAGCTTGTCTCATGTTTAAGCCGAGCTGTAGGAATGAACATTAGTGACAGTGTTATGGTACTTCTGTCTTATAAATTCTCTATAGGTAAAATTTTGTCTTCTGGTGTGGCTGGAGGAGGCTGGTTAGAAGTTTCAAAGTGCTTAACTGCGCTTCTTGAATCACCTTCTGAAATTTTCCTAATCCATATTGCCCTTTTTCTAGTAGGACCCAGGTTTTCTGGCAGTTCTCTTAATTTCTGATTAATTGAAAAACTGTATTTGCACTTTGAATAGCTAAGAGCTCTCCTTAGATAGAGGCTTTGTAACAAACAGAGGTGGTCTTCTCACCAAGTGCCTTAAGGTTTCTGTGCTGAGACAGTGGGCTGTTACCTTTCCCTTCAACATCTATGGACAAATATAAGTCCCTGTTCTTGCTGAGGCCTCCCTTTGCACTGGGGCTATGTACACAATTATTTTAGTGCGTTCTAAAAGACAAGAAAAAAACTATTTGATCACCACGAGCAACAATTGCTGCAGTTTTCTTTGAAAAAAATCTTCTTTGTCATTTGAGGTTTGCACCTGGGGTCCCCTGGCAAGAGCTTTCCTGGGTTACCTTGTACCCATGTGTTCTTGGAAGGGACACATAGGAGTATGTGGTATATCCTCAACTTTCACCCACAGCAGGAACCCAGCTGGGATTCCCACCTTTTACAAACCTACATGGGGGAGTCATTCCTCCCTCTTCAAATCCAATGCATGTCTGAATGGACAGGGACGAAGAAACACAGAGTCAAAGGTACAAACAAAATAGCTTCTGTTCTTTTTCTTCTGTGTTGCTGATTCTTAAGAAAAGGAATCTACTCCTTCAGTAAATTAACACAAGATGAAAATTTATGTGAGAGAAAAGGGATAAAATATGTGTATTTTCCAAATTTGCCAGTCTTCCAAGCCCCATATGTTTAGTACCAAAATAAAATTACAACACAGGGGAAATTGGATGATAGATCCAGGACATGGGGGGAAATATATGGCCATTAATTTGTAATTTTGTTTTGCTAACTGTGAGACAGGAAGGCTTTCTGCACACTAAATAATGATGGTATTTGGAGTGATAAATCTGAGCATCCTTGTGCTGTCTCCTGCTGCTGAATAAATCTGTTGGTCTGTTACAGGCTAACGGTTCTGTTGATGGTTTTAACTAGGCTGTTTCACAGAAAACCAGCCGCTTTCCCCTTAGCTCCACTGAGATCCTTGACAAAGTATGAATGGATCCCTGCCTGTAAAACAGGAGTGGAGTTGGCTGCCAGGATAGCCCTGCCTAACGTGTCCTCAGTCCTTGGCTTGGGAGATTCATCTTTCTTGAGCTCTCTGCACTACAGCTGAGCAGGAGAAGGTTATCTCCTGCTTGTCATTGTATCTCTAGTTAGACGTACCCTTCTTTCACACGAGAAAACCCAGAGCAACAGCACTCATTAACTGTGTCCATTAAAGCCTTGACAAAAGCCAGGTTGGAGTGGGAAAACTCATTTACACCTGATATAAGGGGATCATTAGGTAGCTGAACAATTACCCAAAATGTAAAGCAACAGCAACCAGTGAACAAACTACAGGCTGGCAGGTGGATGCCTGTAAGACCATAGGAACCTTTAACTCTTTACATTGCTGTATGCATAAAGGAGAGGACTTTCTGGGTTTTGTTGGTGAGTTTTTGGATTTTCTTTTCTCTTAAGCACTATTTTGTAATTCCTAGCAACTGTTTTAATAAACAACCGTGTGAGTTAAAGGACTGGCACAGAAGTTGCAGAGGCGCATAAACTGGGTAATTGCAAAATAATCTTGCACTGCCCTTGTCATCTGCTTCTTTGCAGCCTAAACTGAGACTTTTAATGAAAGTAATTCAGGAACAAGGAGTGCCCATGTGTTAAATTCCTTCAGGAGGAAGCAGCAGTGGCCGTAGCTGGTGCCAGCAGTCTCGGGGGGGCAATGCAAGAAATTTCGGACCGTGCATGAAAATAGCACATTTTAAAGAGGTGATCACACATGCTATCTGCCAATAAAACATTTGTTCTGGGGGTTTAGTTATGGTTTTCACATAGAAAATCTGTTCAGATTGCTCATAGATAGGTAAATAGGATTTCACAGCTGTTATTTTGGCAAATTAAAGGTTGGTGGCATTTGGTTAATTTGTCATCAGATGTAACTTGTGGGAAGGTGATATGGTGATGACAGAGTAAAGATCATTATGAATCTTTCCAGGCTTGACCTTTGTTGCATGATCAACTGTAGCGGCAGGGACTGGGTTTATAACCTTCCAATTCTTCCTTCCTCGTTTCTGTTGTGAAATTGCTTCTCTGTTGATGAACACTGGAAGCATCAGGTAATATGTGGTTATTTGTATATATACATAGTGTTCATAGTGACAAACTTGTTCACAGGATGAATGTCCTAAACCTCAGACTATTAAAGTTACCTGTCTATGTTTTGAAACACAAGGCAAATCCATTCCCAGTTCTTTAGAGGAGTGGTGCAGAATACTTGATGTGGATCCCAAGGGAAATGTCAACTTAAGCACAACTGGAGGTACCAAAATCCTAGGAAAGGGACAGGACTTTGGTCTATCACTCATCTTTGACTTCTTATTAAATAGCTTCTTTCTGAAAAAGCTGGTACATGATGAATCTGAGCACCCATCAACCTTTGCCAACTTGGGCAGTCTTCTGAGACAAGTTGTATGTAAGCAAATGGAAGTGTTCCTTTGTATACAGATATTCTGGTGATACAGCCTCGCACTTCAGACATTGAATTCTTGGTTCTTTCAGTTTTATGGTCAAATGTTTGAAAGTGAAGGCAACCATTCAAGAGAATAGTGAGAATAGTTGTAATAAAAAATGTGCTGGTCATTTGAAATCATGCCAGAAATACTCTCTACTGTCTGAAATTCATTTGCTAAGATTTTACGATAATTAGAGCTTGAACGTTCATTAATTACACTGAGTTTATTCAGAGTAAGTCAGGTAATCACTGCTTTTCACAATTATTCATGAAGGATTGTAATTAAAGTGCCCTTGCCATTCTCAGTCAGACACTGTTAAAGGGACATGTCCTGCATTGAGTGTATTTTTATTCTGTACATCACCTACATTTAGAATTTAATATATTTTTATTAAAACTCTATCTGTTCTATGGATTTTGGAAAACTCAATAGTACTATGTAAGATTAGGAAACTCAGGCAGCTGGAAAATAGTTAAAACTTTGTTCATGATGACATAGCTATCCCTAATAGAAGAAATCTGGAAGAAGTCATGTGGGGAAATTATTATAGAATTCTAGTCTGGTGAGCATACTCGTGTCTTCTTCTGCAGCAACTGGATACTGCAGAAAATAATATGCTGGACCATGATTTTTATCTCTGTGACAGTTCCTCCTTTTCTGAAGTTACTGGCTCAAAGTGTAAATTGATATTCTTGAAGTGAAAACATGTCTGAGGTCTGTCTTGAGCATACTCACTAATTTTCAGTGTGATTTTTATGGTCTTACTGAAGCTGAACACTTCAGTTTTAACTACTGGAAAACGAGGCACATGCTCTGAGTTGGATACCAAGGCTGTCTCTATTGTCAGCACAGACAGCAGGCAACTCCAAAAGACCTGATGAAAATCTCTCTTTTTTCTTTTTTTTTTGTTTTAAAGAGCATTGTGAATAGCAGAGAAAATGAAAAAGAATCCAGGGCACCATCCCTGTTGTTGAATTATCTCTGATATGCCAGTGATACAGCTTGCTCTTTCCTTAAGTTCATCCCCCTGCTAATTCTCTCACTAAGTATATTACTTTAAAGAAGACATTACAGTCTGTCATACCAATAATTCACTGGCTGAAACTCCTTAAGTATATATTTGTATTGTTCTTATTGTAATGAGTTCTAATGGAGACATTATGGTTCAACATGCCTGATAACATTTAACCAACAAGCCATAAATACAAATCTCTCAAGACTATGAAATTGGGTAAAAGATCATAATAATTCCAGGGGTTTTGACAAAATTGTTCTTAATATAACAGGTCATTTTAGGCTCAAACCTAACAGTACAGAGGATCAGGACAGTGCTGAGACATGAACAGAATTGCAGAGGATGATACAATTCAACTATTTCAAGGAAACTGAACAGTAAATGAGCAAAATGGCAAAGTTATAATGCGTTCTGCAACAGGAAACAATTGGTTGCAAGAGATTTCTAAGAATTTCCAGTAGCACTGCAAGTGGTTCCAAATTGATCCTGTGTTGCTCACAACCCCCTCTAAGTGTAGATCCTTCTGAATTCCCACCAAATTTCCTGGGACAATCTGTGGCAAATGATGCTGTTAATACATCAAAGTTGGCCAGATGTAGCCCTGTATTGTTGTCCTGCAGCTTGTTTGGAGTAATGTGTTTTGGTATTGTTTTCTCTGAACTCGTAAGGTACAGTTTATGGTTAGTTACAAGCACTTTTGGAATGGTATGCTATATAAATAGTGTGTATTATATTATAATTATCAAGGTGATGGTTAGAACTTGCAACCAGCTAATATTCTTTTAGCTTTCCTTTGTCTTTAGGGACCCAAACAGCCTTGAAATGCAAAGGGGAAATGATGAGTCAGCCCAAGAAAGGTCCCATGATAGTACCAGCTCACTTTGACAAACCCCAGAGCTTAATATGTTGTTTGGACAAGTGTTGTCTGAATATTTGAATGCTTTTCTGAGATAAGTCCCTCAGGCAGATGAATGAGATTCAGCCATTACTACCACCAAGTCTGATTTGCTGTCATTCTGGATAGAAGCAAGAGGAAAGTCCACTAGAAATAACAGCCACAGCATTACAGGGCCATGGATAGATTAGAAAGGAGTTATTGCTGGCACTTTATATTCTCTCTTGGCCCACACAACTATTTATTATTCACTTTCCTCTGTGTCTGGATTTATCTGATGACTGACATTCCAATACAAATTGAAATTTGAGCTTTAGATATATGTACATAGTTGCCTCTTCAGGCTGAGGCAGTATGAGTTAATGGTTAGTCCCTCAATGTCAAACAGAAGAGGAGCCAGACTGTGACGGAAGAATGTGGTATTATATTTGGCAGATCCTCTCAGTCTTCACAGCAAAGACATGACACTTACAGTAAGTAGAATTTCCCACAAATTAATGAAATGTTCTGCAAACTTGCCTGTCTGTCCTTTTAAGTCCTTGAGGTTTTTACACTCTGAAAATGATAACAAGGACTGGGAAGTTGGAGGCCAGTTAATGTTGTCACAGGAGAATAATATACAATGAATTCTGTCTAAATGAGCACCTGATATAAAAGACGTACAATGATAAGACTAAGAAACCCATATTCGCTCTCCACTGTGGTGCTCTCCAGTGGTAATATTTATATGCCGATAGCCATGTAAATGAACATCTTATGAATAACTTGAAGTCAGAGAGAAAAACAAATCCTTCTGTAAATAGATAAAACAAATTATGAGATCTCTTTCAGGATGAACTTCTTTGAATGCATTGTACTAGAGGGGCAAAAGGGGAGCTCAGCATTTCGCAACTGTTCAAGAAATGAATGGAGAGAGACCTTTCCCTTTTCCATTCTCAGATTGAATTTTTTGTTTGATGTGACACAGAAAGGGATTCGTTACAACTTTGAAGTCAAAAGTATAATATTTAACCTGCTGTGTCATCCTCATTCATGATCCTAATGAGCATGAAACAAACCCTGCTTGTCCTTATCTGGCGATGGAACTCAGAGGTTCTAGGACAGCTATTGGGTCTTCTCTAGGAAAGAAATAAAAGCACTTGGTACTATGGACAAAATACTGAATTTAGCAAAGATCTTTCATATGTTCCTATGAAGGACATAGGGCTGAATTCACTGGCATCCAAAGATTAATCAAGGGAACACCAAATTTAAATTGGCTTACTGCTTTTGTACAAAATGTATTGTCAGCTTTCCTGCTTCTCTTTAGCTACTGACAACAGTTGCATGGACAGTTTTGTTTTGAATAGAAAGAAGGTTCAAACAACTCTTTAGGTTGCAAAGTCAAACACACAAAAATGCACCAGATTTAAGTTTCTAGATGCAACTTGAGTTGTGCCTACTGGTTACTCCCTCCTATTCCCTGAATGAAGAGAGGTCCTAAAAGGGGAGAGGAAGTTACTGAATTATTCAGTTAAAAGTTGCAAGTGGGAAAATGAAGGTTTTCTTGCAAATCTACTGGTCTTTTTTACCTGAATTTCATACCCAAGAATTGTACTGCATCAGCAGGGAAAAATTCCCCTGCTGTGCCCTCGCCACAAGTCAGCGTTTAGATGAAAATGTCCTTGTCATGAAAACATCATTCTGCTTGGCCTTCCCTTAATGAGTGGTCAGAGAGCGGTGCCGAGACGTGCTGGCTGCGAGTGGAGCCAGCGCTCCAGTGGTACCTGTTACACAGAACAGTTAATTATTGGAGCCACTTCTCCCATCCTCTCTCACCCGGATTCCCCTTAGTTCAGTAAAATCCGAGCGAGTCATCCAATACATGCTCTCCCTGTAGGCTTCAGATCTGGGGACCACATTTACCTTTTGATCTCCACCAAAGAAACATTTATCTAAATTTAAAATTAATTAATATCACACAGCTAAATCTGAACCCTGTGGATTAGATTAAAGTTTATCCAATAAGAGCAGAAAGTCTGAGCCTCTGAATATAAATGACTGCATCATCTGCATGGGATTTAATTGAGAAAACTGCTTCGAAAAGGCAAATTAAATATCAAGAACACAACAGATTTTCCACAGTGAAACACCGTGGGAAGTGAAAAACCATCTGCATAGAGAAGAACAGAATGACATCTTTGCATCATGTCAGCCAGATAATATTTTCTCTTTCATGCATTATCTATGTTAAACATTTTGATAAGACAGATAAATTAATGTACTTTTGCCTATCACCTGACATTAGTTAAGACGATGAAAAGATTATTGCAAACTCAAAATGACACATGAATTTTAAATGGTTTCAAATTTACATTATTTACCTAATTTCATCTGTTCTGAGACAGACAAAAATGCAGATTGTTTGGAGTGTAATTTAGAATTCCTATCAAACTTTCAGTCCGGGAAAATAATTCTGGAGCCATAGATTTGCATAACTCCAAGCTTTCACACCACTTGTTTCCTAAAAAATGTACCAATATGGTTTCATTAGGACTTCCAGTAAAATTAACCCCACTGTTAATAAATGTATTTAAAAATTATGTTTCACAGCATATGTTTCAAAACCTCAGAAACGCTGCCATCTGTTTTTGCCTGGATTCCAAAATAGCCACAGTCAAGTGATGCTGTCAAAGCTCTGCAGCATCCATATGCTTTTAAATCAACAAACACGTTTGAACCAGGATTTCCAAATCCATATGGACTAATGTCATTTTCCCGTTATTTCAAACAAAACAGGCACTTAGGGCATGTGTGTTCTGGTTCACAGGTAGTTCAACAGAAAAACCCCCACACTCAAGTCACTGCTTCTCATACCTAAGAATTTTTAAGGTTAAAGAGCAACAGAGCCAGCAAAGATGTGATATGCACTGAGGTACAGGAGCTCAACAGGTTATGTTAGAGTTGAAAAGCATTTTCTTTAAAACAATGTGGTATTAAGCGTTTTTTACTCCAACAGTAGCTCCGTCTTTGGAATTGACATTCCAAAGATTAACGGGACTCCATTTAAAAGGACCTAGACAAGGCACTGCTGTTTATAAACAGCCATTAATTTCTGTGTAACACAGTATAATACACACCACACAGGGAAACTGGTTAGTGAAAATAGCTCTGTTTCTCCAAGCTGTCAGCACGCCTCTGGAGTCTGCAAAGGCTCTGCAGAGTTAAAAATAATGAACTGAGGTATCCACACAATTATTTATTTTCAAATTGGTGAAGTGCCATTTTCTTCTCAGTTCAGGAAATTAACCTCCCCAAAAGCCAGCTTGCTCTACACAAAATTAATAAAGGAGAGCATGCTGGCAATAACTTGCACATGTTTATTTATGTGTGATGTCTCCAGCTAGAGAGGCTGAGATGAAAAATTGACTCAAAAGGCTGCACTCTGAGGGGATTTACTCCTGGGTTGGGCCCATTTTCATGTTGTATAAACTCAGAATTGATGGAACATGAATCTCCTCTGGAGCCTATAAAAATTAAGCTCTTTTATTATCACCTTTCCTTTTTGATCCCATGGCACATGCCTTACATTTTCTTTTAGAAAATAAGGTGAAGAGATTGGCCATCCAGCTCTGAAGGAGAAGCAAGAGGAAAAAGATGATGAGGGTTGCAAGAGAAACTGTTAGCACTGAGCCCAATAATATTTTTTTCCATGTCTTTTCACTGGAGATTTACATGGTTGTATTCACATTAAGTGCCAGTGAAACGTTGTCCCAGCATATGTACCTGCATGGACCACTGATCTGAGTTTTGTAAGACACGTCTAGAGTTTGTAGCACTGTAGGGTCTAATGACAGGTCTCACCTGAAAGTTAAGGCACAGCCTGTAGAGCGTGATGAAGACAAGTGGTGCAAAATTACCTCTTTTTATCAGCCCGATTAAAATTTGATGTGAAGATTGATGGTGAATAGAATAGTTTGCATGAGATAGTTTTCCTGCTTTGTTGTGTTTACCCTCACCCTGGTTTTCTCCTCAGGGAACACACATTAACAACAATCTCAGACTGTATGTATAACACATCTGTTGTTCCTGTTTCTTCACTGATGGCTTTTCATTGTTGGCACCGTTTAGGATATAAGATTTAGTGAATTTTAGCGTCAGACTTGGATTCGAAGAAAACATATCTTGACACACCTCGGCTGGGTGCTGCACGAGCTGAGCCATCTGGGCTGCTTGGCTGCAGCGTGATGCTGCTTGGGCTGTGCCAGCAAAGGCAAACTTCTCAGGGAAACCATGGGGATTATATACGTCTTCAAAGGTAGAGAAGTGAAGGGATAGTGTTTGATGGCATCTTCCATGTAAGAAGCTGGCAATTGTACTTGAGTCCTTTCTGCCATGATCTTACAGGTGAGACAGCCGTGTAGGGATGGATGTCCTGGGCATCAACAGCTCTCTGCTTTTTGATGCTGGTGGGGGAAACTGGCAAAGAGTGAGTGTGAGCACTGCAAAAGGCATAATGGTAATAACTGGGGTTGCACTGACCGCTTTTTGGAACCACTGCACTCCTATTCAAAATGAGGAGTTCAAGCACTATCCTGCATCTTACTTGTCAGCTGCTTCTTTGAGTCATGTCACTTAGCACAAGGTAGCAACAGGAATGTCAGCCCATACAGAAAGCGTATTTCAGGGTGAAGACAGACAGAGAGCATCTCACAAACCTTCAGAGCACCATCTTCTTCTACTCATGCCTTCCTTAGTTACTCTGAGGACTTGATTCTTTTATCGAAAATGGTCCCAGCTGACCATTATCTCAAAATTAATCTGGTTCATGCAAAATTTCCACCCTGTCAAAGTTCACAAGTGTAATCAAATTGTAGGGGTTTCTTAACCTTGGGGAGACAGAGTACTGCATGTATCAGGTCTGATCCATTTTGGCTTTGAAATGTGTCGCTTTGAAAGCCTAATAGATGCTTCTGTAATTATATCAGAAATATAGTTTCTGTACCACAGAAATAGCTCCTGCTTTGCCTGTAGCTACAGAGATGGAGACATTTAGAGACAACATTCACATGTGAATCAGGAATCAAATATCCATCATCCTCTCTAGCTCAGATTGCTGTGGCTGGCTTCAAGTTGAGTGTATCTGGAAAGGACTCAGCAGCTCATATCTCCTCTTCTTTGCTGGGGTGTATTGTCAGGTTTATCAGTTTGTTGGCAGGAGGTTTATTGTTTTACTATCAGTAAGCCTGAGAAGTACCGCAGGTGTCCGGTCAGGTTGCGGGATTTGCCAGGGTGTACATAGCCAGGAGTCAGAGGATGAGAAGCAAAGCCGGCGGGTGTTAATGTGGGACGGAGCCACCAGAGCAGAAATGAGCTTGGAAGAGTTGCATGTGTTTTCTCTCTGGCTGCTGGGTGCCTGCAAGCCTCTGACCAATTCTATTCTCCTTTCATTTGAGAAAACCTCAATGTTCTGTTTCATCAAGCTGGAGTTGCACAGACGTTACTTCTAATAACTCTTGTCTGCCTACAAGTTTTTATTTTTGTGCCAAAGGTGCCTGTTAGAGCCTTAGCAAATCTTAGTATCTTGTTATGCTACATAACGCAGAGAACAATTATTCCTTCGTCTGGTCTCATCTATTCTAAATAGAGAAGAGCCCTTTCTACCTCTTTTCTGAAACAGGGGATAAGCACATGCAGAGCCAGATTCACCCAAGGCCAGGAAAAAGCCAAAAGCCCAGAATAGAGTGTGAGACCAAACACTTGGCCAGGGGATCTTATAGCTGACTATGGCTAAAAGGGCTATAAATACCTAGGAATTCAATGGTGTTGTTTCCTGGACCTGCCTGAAGCCAGCATATGCAAAGAACACACGTATATATCAGGATTTTCTTTTAATTAGTTTTACTCCGGAAATTCGGACTAGCTTTTGGGCAGAGGCTTTGATTTCTTTTTGAACTGAATTCATGCGATTGCCAGGAAAGGCAGTTCAGTTTCATTTTTCCTGAAATCAACAGAACTACTAACTTCAAAAGCAGAAGCAAGACCCAAATTAACAGAAGTCATGCAGCTCATTTGCTACATCCCTGACGGAAATTACCATTGTTAATGCTCTTCCATTGAGGGCTTGGACCACCATTATTGCTTAGTTTCCAGGGTTCAGTCCAGTTAGGAGAATAACTTAACACCAATTATTTGATAGCAAGTGAAATGAAAGTCTAATTTTCAAAAATCGTAACTAATTTCTAACATAGTTTTCAACTCTTCCTTTATAAGAAATACTGTCTTTCATGTAGCTTCCTTCATAATGTTTTAATCTGCAGAGAAATTTAATATATTCTCTTTGATACCCTCGCTGCAAGTTGTAGTCAGAATGCTCTCATAAGCAACCTTAGAATTCAGTCTTTAAAAATCCTTCAAGTCTTTAATACTGTCAAGGTGTAAAGGCTAGATTTCTTGGTTTGATACAGATAATGCATCACCGAATTGTGAGCTTTATGAGATACATTTTATTTATTATTTTCAAATGGAAGTGATTCCTGGCCTTGCAATTCTAGGGCCAGATTTTGAGCATTATGCAGCCTGGAGGCACCAGGACTTAGAGAAGTTACAGTGTCTTTTGTTAAGAGAAGTAAAGTAAATAGAAGATTAGACTGAAATCATAGACAACACCATCCTGAAGGATGGCAGAAAAATCTCTACATTTTTCAGCCTGTGTGCAGATATTACTCAGTTAAGCAGCACTGTTTCAGTCCCATGATAGATGCAAAAATTTCAGAGTATGGAGAACGATGGGGAAGATGCTGATTCTTACTTTCCTTCCTTAACGTGACATCCTTGAGAGCCTCCCTGATCCCTGCAGTTCTTCACAGGTAATTGAATCATGAGCATTCTGGACCTGTGAGCCTAACAAATGAGCCTGAGCCTAACAAATGAGCTTCTTCAAAACCATGTATTGTTAATGGATTAAGGGAACAAATTCAGTGTAATATCATTCTTAGTGATATCAAGTGCAGAAGTACCGGCTAACCTGCCCCTCACTTTGTAAGCCTATTTAATAGTGTTGGTTGCCTTTTTTCCCCTGGAAATCTAGGCAACTACTGGATGAAAAGCAGATTGATTTGTGTTCTAGTTGGTTAAAATCTTGATTACATAGTTCACTGTACACATTTCCCTGATTTTGTAAATAGATACAGAATTAACATCAGATTTCCTCACATGGATACAAAATAATTAAAATGATGTTCCATAGTTGTTCCTTTTCTTATAATTTGGGCTCTTTCTTCTCTTTCCCTAGCTCCCCCTATCTGATTTTTGTTCTTCACATTCAGCTTTGGGTAAACCTTTTCATTATGTTGGGCACTATTCTCCTCTTTTCTGTTCCCAGGAGTTTGGGATGAGATTCATTTATCCTAACATTTGCACATAAAATTGAGATGTCTGCATATAAGAGAGCCAGACTAGACCAGACTCTCTTTTATAGTCAGTGGAGAGAAATAGAAATGTAAAATTTTGCATAGTCCCACTATGTCCAGAAGTATGCTTTAGACTGTAATGTAGACATTCAGGAAGATTTAGTTGCCAACCCTGGAATTTGGCCAGGCTAAGGATTTGATGGCCATACTTACATTAAATGGTCTGTGGAACATTAAAGATAACATGTGATTATGGTTTTCCGTTTGCACTCAACTGTTCTTTTTGCAAGAGCCTGACTTTCCCAGGCAGATGTTGCAGGGCACACTTCTTTTTCAGACAGGAGGGTGTTGTCTCCTGTAAAATGAATATCAAACACCTCTCAGAGGCAGGAGCTTGAACTGTAACATGTTCTCCAGTTCATGGACCAACTGAGTGATAGATTAAATTGCTTCTCTATTTTAGCAAATACAGCAGAATCAGGTTGCCCAGTCTGTTTAATACTTAACTGTTGTATATCCTGCTGCAGCAGTTCTTATCCAGACTGTGCACAGTTCTGTTACATGGCACAGTTGTTATCTTGGACCATTTTAATGAGCACTAAAGTAGTCTTCCTTGTGGAAGTCTTAGGTATGAACCTTCCTGCTTCGTTTTCCCTGTCAAGAAAAATAAGTAAAACAAGGCTGATGGATGATGAAAAAGCATCCAAGAAAGACTTCTGGTAGAAAATCTCAGTGGAGATACTAGAAACCCAAATCCAGATTTGGCAGCTGTTCCTGGTTTGCATGTCCAGATATGGGATGAATAATTCCTCCAAGACAAGGAGAGAGCATCTGATCATTCCATGTATATGAAGCCTTATAAATGATTCTGTCATTCAAATTTTCACAAAGGAAATATAATTTGTGGTTATTCGTGCACTGCATAGACAGATGGAAGCACAGCAGGTAGATAAATACTGACATTCTCTTCTATGAATACCTTCAAAAGAAAGGTCAAAGGTAAGACAGCGAGTAAAGTGAATGTAGATTAGGCAGAACATCTGTTGAAGGGGGATAGTAGATAAAATGTTCATTGCTTTTCCAATAGAAGTTCTCCTTAAAAATGTTGATGGGCATCTGCTTAATTATAAATTCTTTGCCATCCTTAACATTAGTCTTTTGATAAAATGAAAAAAAAAAAAAAAAAAAAAGGAAAAGAAAAACTACAATTAACCCCAAGAGATAATTCACTCCTGTTTCCATAAAAAAATATCAGAACTTGCTTGGACTGGGAATATGAGAGGGCAGCTTAGCAAATACAAGAGGAGGGGATGAAGGGCCCTTTAGGCAATGTCACCACCTTCCTCATTGTCCCATTTAGTAAAATGACAGAATGGAATAAAATCCTGACTCTGGGTAGATCCGGTTATTGGTGGCTCCCTTGGTATGATGCTCCCAGCAGGGCATTGCCCTTCTGCATCAGCAGGACAGACCTGACTTTATTCACTTCACCCCAAAAATAAAATCTGCGACATGAAACGTGCACAAGATTCATCCCTCCTACAACTGCCCTGATCTCCAGGAGCTTCAGAGGAGGGGTGAATCTAGGCTATTTTCCATAATTTTATATGAATAAGAAATCCCACTAACCACACTGTGTGCATGAAATACAATATATCACTACTCCTCTTGAACTCTTCATTGATATTTTAGTTCTTCGGATTGATTAAATAGGGTCAAAATAGTCATTTCACTTTCATCTCTTTGATGTTCCGTTTTTCACTGGTCTTGGCTATTGATTTAGCATGTTCCACATCCTATATTTTTATTGGATGAATTGTTTGTAATGGGTGAGTAAACAGATGTCAACACAACTTAGAGATAGTGGGAAGAGGCATGAATGGCACTTTAAAATCAATAGGAGAGAGGTAGAAAATAGCCATTTGTGCCATGGAAATTCTTCCCACAAATCATTCTTGCATCCAGATCAATTTAGTCCCATTGGGAGACACTGATGCTATCCTGCTCAAAAATGAGGCATGTTGCTTGGCCACTCAAATTAAAGTTCTGTACAATTGAAAAGTGTATAATGTCCTTTGAAAATGCATCTCTTCAAACTCTTTATTGCACTGAGCGAGCACGTCCTGACTGGTCTTCTAATGACCTAAAAAAGACAGAAAGGTAGGCCTGAACGAGCTTTTAGGAAAACTGATGTACAATATTTACTCCAGGGAGTTATTTGCATGTAACGCTGCATACATATTTTGTATGTGTCAGACAGCATTTAAAATCCTGAGAGAGTCCTGTGAGGCATAATACCCCACCTCGCCATCCTTGCTGCATACACAAGCTCCCAGGAGAACAGAGCTCCTTTTAGATCTCTGTCCCCACACACAGCTAATGCAGGTGTTATTGGCACTGCTGATAATCAGCTTCAGGTGTGATTCAAACCCTGCAATCCTTTTCCTCCTGACCTTTTAGCCAGAAAAATCCCACCTGATATCAATAAGAAAATGACTGCTAATATTATAATTACATATGGTAATCGGGTGCCTGTCAACCTAGAGCAACCTTTCCATCATTCCATGCAGTTGTCTGAAGTTAAACAGTGGTGAAGAGCCTGTTGGACATAAATCGGCAGGTGACTTATTCTCTAATACTGGTGTGCTGCATTTTTCTCCCTGTACCTTTAGCTAAGCACCTAATGACTCCTGAGCATTGAGAATTAGACAGAAAGGAATTTCTATACACACACATGTGCTTGTGCACATCCACGCACAGAGACAAAACCATCATTTTTAGGTTGATACTGAACTATGGCTGTTGCTTTCAGTGACTGGGACCTTCATTTTGTTGTTAATGGAGAGTTCTGCCCTATTTTCTTTATACTTCTAACCTGCTAGATAGGACTCCTCCATACACTTGGCATTAATAATGATGCCTCTGGCGGGCTGAGGGTGGTTATATTTGGATTTCACTGTATCCTGCAATTGGCAATTTCTACTTGGGCACCTTGTCTAATAGCCAGGGATGATGTTTATGGGTGGGAAGGGTCTCTGATGGTGCAGGGTGCCCTCCAGGAGAAGGGAGGCACTTTTCATGAAGCAATGCAAAGCCAAATTATTGAATGCACAGTATCGATAACGTACTGCCACTTTTAAAAACTACATTTATCCTGATTAAAGTCACTGTACCTTCCCTGCTTCATTTCCTATCTGCTGTTATTTTCAGACATATTCCTGTTTTTTTCCCTGAACATATAATATCTAGGGATTCTCCAAATTAAAGAGTTCTCGGAATTACTTTCTTATATTAAGGACCTGATATCACGGGAGAAAAAGCTTTGCTCTTAAACACTTTGCATACCTGAATGGTTCTTTATTCAAAGATTTTCCATCAGTTGTCTTCCCTTTTGAAGGACTTGGTTTTGCTGGGGGTTGGTGTCCAGCTTCAGTCTCCAGGCGTCTATCTGGACTTTGCCTTCAAAGGGCTGTGCTTGCTATGGCCAAAGGAATTTAAAGCGATGAGTAGGAGAAGTGCTAAAACGTGGGTTTAAAATTTGATGCTGGTCTCAGATATTTTATTTCTTTTTTTGATCAAAGCTTCTCTCAGATAAACGTGTCTTAAGAAAATCTGTTTCTAGACTACGCTAAAGAAGGGACACAGCATGGTATCTTTTTCCTCTTCTTTTTCTCTCTAAATATCTGATTCAAAACCTGTGAGACATCTCTATTTGCTGTATCATGTATACAAATATTTTACACTAACCATATGTTTCTGTGTTTTCTTGAAACCTAAAATCATTTCTTAAATCATCCTTCTTTTTCAACTTCTATGTTGAAGTGCCTTTTTGGCAGCCTAAATTGCTCAGTGTTTAGGTGAAATTTGTTTCATGAGAGAGATGTTATATCTATGTATATTTGTTATTTATGCTTCTGAGTTCATTACAAAGAGGTGTAGTGTGCGTTGTGATGACTTGTAGGGTCTAGGACTTTCTGTGTAGTCCAGAAACGCTCTAATGGAGCCCAGCATGCTGGGCCAACTAGGTACATCCCATTCAGTTCAGGCATATAAAGGAATGAGCATTAAAATTTAAGGAAACTTAGAGAGGGGCTCTAGATTCTGTAGGAAAGATGGCAGAGGAACAGCCTACTGAATGAAAAGGCAAGTTCGTTTTATAGTCGTTATAAAAGTTGCAAGTAAAGAACCCCTCAGGGTGAATGCTAGACAATAACTCGTTGTGTAATGAGAGGGGTCAGGGCCTCACCTTTTAACAATTACCTGCAAAGAGCAAAGCCTTCTTCCATTGAATAACAATCATAAATTTTGCAAATCTTGAGCTGCACTGGCGAGTTGCCAGGAGCTGTAGGGCTGAGCCTGTTTTACATAAACACTTGGCATTCGGAGATGAATGTGCACACACAAAGGTGAACAGCCTTGTTTTGATGCAATTTTAAAGTTGTGTTTCTAGCTGCTGAGGGAAGACTGCAAGAGATGAAATGAAAATGGATCCAGGCAAATGAAAGCTAGAAGGGGAGTATAAACAAATAAGAATAGAAGATGGGCGGAAAACTCTCAAAAAAATCTATAACTTCATTTTCCTAAACACAATAAGCCTGTGATCCTGAAACACTGTAACAACCATCCAGCTCTGAGGATGCAGTCCACAGCCCCTGGATTTAGCCCATGGTCCATAACTAAGGTTTAGAACCATTTCAGTACCTTTACTTTTTCAAGCCACTCTTTGACTGAATAGAAAGATGTCTTATTTTCTGAGATCAATGTGACACATCAGCAGCTTGAAATGAGTTGCAAGCTTGTGTGTGGAAAGAAGATTCTTGTCTGAAGATATAAAATTTATATACAACCTTGTCGGCATTGTCAGCTCGTGGGAGAATCCAAATTCTAAATTTGCATGAGCGCTGCAGCACCTTACAGTATTTTCTCTCAGGCAATCACATTAGGATGCGTAAAGGAAACTGTAACGATATAAATATTTAATTCTTATAACTAGGTTCTAAACAGTATAGAAATGTTGGCATAATTAATTTTCAGCCACTATCTTTTTTCTTCCCCTTTCTAATTAGTAGAGTACAGATGAGATGCTGCTGCATAATTGATTAAAACTATGTTTTTAATTGTGTATATATGATCATTCTTACATAGTTACATCAAATGAACTAAGTGTAATTACCTTCTTTAACACAGCCCAAGGGCTAGAGAGGATATAGCAGTAATTTTATGTTGGCGATAGAGTCATATTAATGTTTATTCCTCTTCATCTGAAGACATCAAAGACCTTTGCAAAGCTACATGGATTGTTCTGTTTCCACATATAGGGAACTGGAAGCTCAGAAAGATTAGAACTCACATTTTTTAATCAGGAGATCATTTAGTCATGAGATCCAAATAAGTGAGTGGTGTTAAAATTCTGTCTAAAAGATTTGCACATATAAGCATCAAGCACAGAGCTTTGAACCATGCCTTATCCCATGTGAATTAAAACATGCCTTATTCATTGGTCATGTAGGATGTCCAGGTAGATAATATACCTGACAGACATGATGTTTTCCAAGACACCACTAGTAGCTTTGCTCTCTGGGAGAGCTACTTGCCCAGCCAGGCACCCCCAGCTGTCCTGAGCTGAGACGGTGACAAACACCTTAACCTGAACTGGAAAAGCAATATTGACCACAGCAGGTAGGTATTGATCAAAATCTCCTGAAGAAAACCTGTTTTAAGAATACAAAACATCAAAATCAGTCTTTCCAAGTGAAGGATTTCAGAATCCACACTAGCTTTTTTTGATGTGGCTTGGAACATAAAAATAATGATTTCTTAATTCACCCACCAAGTTGAAAAATCAATTATTGCACTCCTCAGCTCTAGTGAACTGTTTGTTCCTTAATGTAATGACAATTGTCTTCCAAGAAAATTAACTCCAGCGCTACGAAAAATAAAATATTCATTAGAAAACTTATTAGAAAAATAGATCAAATTATATTGAGGCAGTTTATTTTCTATGTTCCTACAAGGTGCATGTAATACTATGTTGCCTGATTTTAGGTAAAATCAAGACAGTCTTTTGGTGTTCTAGGATAGAATATTTCCCATCCAGTTCCTGGAAAATCCCAAACTAAAGGTAAAAGCATACACAATGGAATTTACCCCGAATGACCTTTGCTTCTGTTGAGTTCAAGCATTTAAGTTGAAGAGGATGTGGCAGCTGTGTCTTGGGAAAGAAGGGCTGTAGTGTCATGACAGATGTGAAGAGAGGACTGAAAACCAGATTTTAGTCCTACAGTGTATTCTCTGCCTCCTGAAAAAACTGTGGAGCTGCTTATCATTCTGAAGGATAGAGGAACTGCTTAATACAGAAGGAAATGTGATCAAACTTGTTTCTGTTTCCTTCTGCACAAGCTTGTGGCTGCTTTAGATGTTTTTTCCCCCAACTGGGAAAAAAAAAATGCCAACAATCCATAGTAGAACAACAAGCAATATCTCCCGCCCTGCCAGGACTGGCAGCTGGCGCAAATACCCTTAGGCTCTTCATCTTTAATTCCCACCTAACATTCCAGAGATGTCAGTGGAAAGTCATGCCCCTGATATAAATTTTGCAATTCAGGTCCATTTGGGGAACTCTTGGATGAGAATACAGGTGTGCTAAACATCTAGTATGTTTTTCCTTCTCTTTATGAAGATGTGATTGCCTTTAAGCCTATGTGGATCTCAAACCAGACCCATCGTCTGAAAGTCAAAGTCACAGTGAATCTCAACCATAACCTCTTCTCCCCAAAAGTCAACTCCCTATTCAGAGCACGGCTACCCTGGCACTCCAAGACAATTCTCACTCATCCAAATAATCCTTTAGATTAATGCTAAACCAGCAGCACAGAGTCGATTCTTGGAAGCAAAACTGGGCTCATTTGATAGAATTTAAAAAATAGTTACAATTATTCTCTGTGATCTCTCTGAAGTACAGGGAGAAAAAGACAGAGAGAGGGCAAAAGCAATTACCTTATGTGTGTGTGTGTGTGTGTGTTCATATATTATGACTTTTCCTTCTTTCCTTACATCTGGGAATCTGTAATGCAGCTGACAGTGATTGAGGGGGTTTTAAGTGTTGGAACTAATCTGTGCTTCCTTGGGAATTTTAAGATATACGCTGCCCTTGTGTTCACTGACCTAGCTAGCTAATGAAAAAGAAATTATTTTCTCTTTATTATTTGGTGTAATAATGGACAGTGTCTGAATAACTGTTAATTACTGCAGACAAGCTTAGCTCATGTGATGAATGTAAACGTTGTCTTTGAATATGAACTTGCATTTATCACAAAGCAGAAAGTAATATGGGCCTGACTCAAGAATAAATATTTTTGGATTAATTAGTGACCTACTTGCAGATACACAAAGCAATCAGCCAGGCTTTAATTTTTTTGTAAGTATATAAAGTGTGTGCCAGTTCAGTAGCAGACCTCAGTTTATTCCACAGGATTGCTTTTGGATAGAAGATAAAGGTACTAATGTGGGCTTTAGATAAACAAAACAGGTGGAAGAAATTCTTGCTAGAGATGAGACCGCCCTCTATGTTAAGGAAGCTGGCAATATCACTATGTGTTTTTGCAAGCTAGAACTTATCAACAACCCCTCTCTGTGCAGCATGGTTTTAACAAGAGGGTTATCCACTTCTCTCAGTACCAGCAATAACCATCTTCTATTAGTGCCTTTCAAGTGTGCTGAGGAGACATGAAGGGGCTGTAGCTCAACATACCAGGTCAAGGAAGCAGCCCTTTTAAGCAGGGTTCTTGAATGCATGCTGAAGTTTAAACATACATTTAAATGCTTTTCATGGTGGTTTATAGAACACAGTAACTCGGGGATTTAATTAGGGAATGATTGTGAGCATCTGTGCTTGCTGGCTGGTGTGGGAGCCTGAAGAGGGGATAGCAAAACATCATCAAATAACCAGAGATACAGTCTGCTGGTTTGGTGTCTCTTCATTTTCAAGGGTTAGAAATTTCATCCTCCAAAGATCCGTGTGTCTCTCTGTCTTCCTTCTATTATTATGAAAAAACACATTGAAATTTTGTCAGACATATTTGATCAAGAATCTTTGACTGCTTTAAACCAGTATCTATAGAAAGGAGAATGCCACGAAGTGCCATAAGTTTAATTGTAAGACATGGCAAAGCCCAGTTTGTGGGTCCACAGGGGGGTTAAGCCAAACAGCTCAGTTCACACAAGATGGAGACAGATCTGGTATGTATGAAAGCAAAACTGTTGTTTCCTAGTTTATTAGTAAGAAAATCCTTAAATATTGTAAGGGCAAGGCAGAGGTTTAAGCACAACAGTCTTGGGGTTGGTACCTGTGTTAAATCTCTGCACCCATTTTGGGCACCCACATCTGGCCTCAGTTTGATCTGTGAAACATTCTGCCTCACTAAGGTCTCAGGCTGTGGAAGATATTGTGAAGTATTGTTGAGATTGTAAAAATCTGAGAGAGATAAGCACCCCACATTTTTCTGCCATAAGCCTCTTAAGGTCACCAACAAAGGACCCCGCTCGTTTCCCAATGACGCATTGCACATATGTTTTGCTATAATTTTTGTTCTCACGTTTGGAAACAGGTAGCAGTGACATCTGCCAGCATGTGATTCCCCTTTTATCTCCTGTGTCTGAGATTGCATCCATACAAAGTAAAATATTTTGCTCATTTCTGCTTGAACTTGTATGGCATCTTTCTTCACATAATTGATAGACACGGATATTGCCAGGATCGGGTGAACAGCAGTGATAAATGATATCAGTGAAATTCTAATAGATCTTTCCACAGCTCTTAGCCAGTTAACGAGAAAGAGCTCTGTTAGCAGAGAGGTGAAAAGAGGTGCAATGCATGCCTTATATCAAAGGAGCTTTATTGTCTCCAGGATTTCAAAAGAAGCCATTTCACTACTTACATAGTGTATGGAGAGTTTTTCTCTCCCTAAAAAAAATAAAAATCAAAGGGCTAGAGATCTCTTAAGAAGAAATGGTACAATATTTTCTTATTGACAACAAAAGCTAGTTTGTGTCTCCATTCATCAGTGGAGTACAATGAGGAGTCATTCTTCTTTCTTCCCTCTAGTCAATAAGGGGAAAAAAAGTTCAATAAGAGCAGTGGTATAAAAGTCAGCAAAATCCAAATGTTGATTATTCTCCAACCCCGCAGTGTCAAATTGCTGAGTATTTAAACAATGTTATTTATGCTGATGGAGTTCTAATCAGCATCTTCACCATCAGTACTTGCAGTTTCAGGGGCAAGGGAAGGAGCAGAGGTGGAGGAAACTCCCCTCTTCTCTTCTTTCCCCTTGGTTCTTGAGCTTAGCAGTGCATTTCTGGACACAAAGCTGAAGGCTGCCTGGGCGTGAACGCCATGTTCTTCCATTATTAGTATGATTTAATGTTTGCAATATGGTGACACAGAGCTCAGTCAGGCATTAGAAGGCAGCCCCTGTCCTAGAGAGTTTTATAGGACTAAACATCACGTGAAGTTTTAAACATATATGTAGATAAATTTTTTAAAAATAAAGAGAAAAAGGATTTAGTAACTAAAGTAACAGGTGTTTACACCCAGACCAATTTAGCAGAGAGATATACGTCATGATAAGAGCTGCTGCAGAAACTGGCAAGTGGAGAGAGGAGCAAACACCACCCAGGGTCAGAAGACACCAGCTGCCCCTGGCATCCACACCCAGGGCAGAGCGGAGCCCCCAGTCTGAGGGAACCCCCAGTCTGAGGGAGCTTCTGGGGTCACTAGGCTGCCCAGCTGGCCATGGTGGCCATGGCAGGGACTTGAGGATGATGCAGGTTGAGGTGGGGACACAGAACACGAAGCCACTGGAAAACAGATTTCATAAATTGCGTTGCTCATGGAAAAAAAAAACCAACTCTTTTTTTTTTACTGTTCTGGCAGAAACTTTTTAAGACCCCATTCACTGTTACCTTCATTTATGCATCTGTTTAGAATTTTGAGCTGACCAGATTATATATGACCTTACAGTTTTCTCTCTCCTCCTGTCTAACATGAAGCATTTGGCCTTTTGTTCTGAACTATTTCTTGCCTTCGTTACTTTCTTCCATTAATCTATTTCAGTACTGGTTTTCCCTCCCTTAGGTGCAACATTTTCACTTTCTTGAGCGATGGACTAAACCTTTGTTTTTAACAAATTGGGTTTTGTAACATTGTGACTTTTTGGTAGTTTTTAGGGAACTCAGATAAAGAAAGAGATCTGGGGGGAGATCAGATGAGTTTCAGCCATTTCTAGGTTAAGTAAGACACGGGATGAGAGAAATACTTGAAAGAGCTGTTGCAGTAACAACTGCAACCTGTAGCATAATTGTCTCTTTGGAGACAAAAATTGATCCTAAAGGTTTATTATTGTACTAACTCTGGTAGTAAATATAACAGCAGATCTGGGTTTTCATACAGTTCATTTTCTTATTTCCTCACACAAATTTTCGGCTTTTTAGCTATGGTTTTATTACTTAATTGTCTATTCTCGTTAGTACCAATACCCTTTTGTCTCTTGAAAGCTTCTTTAGGGTTGTTTGGTTTCAGCAGGATGGTAACAGCTTCCCAAGAATAAACTCGAGGATAAAGCTGCGTAATTCTCTATTGGTTGGCTTTGCCTCCATTTCCAGCCCTTCCGTGCAGCAGGAGGGTTTTTCTGCGCAGGCTTTGACGAGGCTGAAGTGGTGGGAGCTCCGCGCCCGAGGCATCGAGGGAGCGTGAGAAGCAGAGCAGGAGCAAAGCCTGAGATCAGGTGAGCTGCAGGTGCCCAAAGTGCGGAATTGCAAAGGAGCTTAAAACTTCCCTCCCTGCTCCTTCCTTATCGCTCACCCCAAAGGCAGGAACACAAGAACTAGGAATCAAGATTAACAACTTTAAAGGGCAGCCTTAGTGCATATGCCAGCTAGTGAAATGAAAGTTGCTTTTAAGGTGATCCGCAAAGCAGCTGCTCAAAGCCCTAGTAAGACAAATTAGTTCATGGAAGAAGTTATTCGCTGGGCAGGCAGGAGGTAGCTGCAGCCCCAGAAATTTAAGGCTGGTTTATCTGTTTGGCAGCTTCTCCAGCAACACTTGGATTATCGACCAAAGCTTTCCCCTTTTCCTTGCACTTCTTGGTGTTGGCTGTAGGTTGAACACATTTAAATTTTTTTGTGTTTTAATATTTTTGATCTCTTCTGAAATGCTCGGTGTGATCCAAGTCTGTCAGTGCTGGTTGTAGAAGAGCTGCCAGCTGTTTTGTTTTTGCTCCCTGAGCAGTTGTGTTGGATCCTTTTCAGCCCAGACACTTCTTTCAGAATTTGTATGGTCAGAAAAGAGCAGGCTCAGAAGAGGAATAGCTTCCATTTTGACATATTTAAGGCCCAGTTTACAGATAAATGATAAGGAACTTGCGAATCAATCAAGATATAACATAGATACCACCCCAGAAAATATATCAAAGGAACAAACTGAAATCAGTCCAAACTCATGTATGTTCTGTAATTAGCAGTCTATATTCATTATTCAATAAAGTAAATAAAGGATGCCTCACAGAGAAAAAATACACAGAATAACAGAATTAATAGCAAATAGCTGGTACTGAATTCATTAGTCTTCCTTCTTCCCTAGGATGTGAATTTCTATTTTTGAGTCATTCCTTTTATCCTTCCCAAGGAGCTGCTTGACTGACAGCAGGGAAATGTATATTCTAAATAGTTAAAAGCCGTTGTCATTGCATGTATCTGCAATGCATTAACAATGAACATCCACAGCCGACTAGGCAAAATGAGGGGGTTCTCTGTTTCAGGAGCTCTTCCAAGGCTGGTAACAAAAGAGGATAATGAAGGCTGAAGTCTGCTGGTTGCTGCCATAGCCCAGCCCTGCGTGTCACATAGTGCCCTACGTGACAGGTGGAACATCAACAGGTTGCAGCTGTACGTCACCAGGAACCGCATCCTTGAGGGGTAAAAGGCACAAGATCAGCCAGAGGAAAGGAAGGTCAGGAAGCAAACAAGCAAAGACTTGAAGGTTTAGAAGCCCCTTGAATAAATGAATTGCCTTTTCAGAAGTGTGATTAGCAACCAAAAGAAGGCACCCTGAGCAGCAGAATTGCCATCCCTGACCAAATGGAGTGTCACATAGTTTAACTTGCTTCTTGCTGGCAGCAGGGACTGCAGCCCGAAGAAAGAAGGAGAGGAAAAGAAATTGTAGACATTTGACAACTGAAATGATGGGGACTATGTTGCCATTGTCCGTGAATTTTGAAAGGCCAACATCAAAATATTGTGACTCTCAAAACGTCATAATTACAGTATCTCAGCTCATGCTTGTCTTTGCTCTGTGCCTCAGACCTTATGTTTAATCTCTTTAATGTACTATAATTACATCTTCAGTATGGATCAGTTATCTCAGAATAGGGAAACAAATTACCATAATTATCTCTAATTATTCTTTACACTTTCCTTTATCCTTTTTAGTTTTCTGCATTTCTTTACTAGGGAACAAAAATGTGGTTTGCATTTGAGCTCCTTTGTTGCCCTTTACCTGAATATGTATTTGGCACTAAATCACCTGTCAAGCAAGGAATTGTTTTTCCCTTTGCTCTTATTCCCTGATTCTCCTTGTTGAGTAACTCATTACTTTCTGCATATTCAAATAGGTTTATTAAAAGTACAGCTCTCAAATAAGCCCAAAGATTGGGAGCAGATAGACTCTTTTTAATTTCTCAGGTTCCTCACTAAAGTACTTACTTCAAATTAGCATACACTATATGCACAAGAATAACATCAGTATCTGCAGGAGTTGAGTTTATTGTGCCAGTAATTCACAGGTCAAAGCTCACTTCATCTGCACTGATGTGACAGCTAATGGTTCCTATTACATGAGTGATCTGTGAATTATGGAGTAACTTGTTACTATTCTGTAGTATAAATAAACCTAATGAAATTAGCACTTTGAAAAAACACATTAAGCTATGGTTATAGTTAGACTACAATCCACTAAAGCAAAGAAACTCAATTTTTGAATTTCAGCGGCATCTTGTGATTTGATCATTGGAGAAAAGTCACTGTAACACCATGTACAATGTTTCTGTATTGTGCACTCCCAAAAGGAAAATCAGTTCTCAAAACTCAGTCTTGGTGGGCCCTTCTCACCTAAATCATTAACTTTGGTGTCCAGGACAATTGATCTGAATAAGATAAACTAGATTACATATGTTGCTTGGACTACTGTGAGAAAATTATTTCATGTGTGATACTGGTATATTACCTGTTTGGATCTCAGCTGGAATCTGCAAGTGAAGCCCAGATATCCAAGCCTTGCAAAATTCTGTGTTAGGATATTCTTTTAAGGTGATGAGTTTGCTGTAGGGATCATGTCTTATTTTTCCTGAATTGACCAAGCTTACTTCCAAAATGCTGCACTAAAAATCCTGTTTCGTACAGTAGGAATTCCTACTAAGGAAGGCTTATAGTGGTAACTCTCTTGTAAAACAAATCATATCTCCCCACCCTCCTCCCTCCATTTTATGAGGTATCTTTCCCCTTCTTATTGCTTTTTCTTCCATTTCTCCCTGTCTCTGCTGCACACCAAGGCAATGAACAGCTGAGGTGCATAAGAAAAAGGCAAGTACTAACTTAGTTCAGAATTGCATCCAAACCTGGCTACTGCTTGAAAAATAGTGCTTTCTATCAATTCTATTTCAAATTAAAATGTTAAAGTGCTGGAGAAATGGGGTGTAGAAATACTTAATTTGATAGCAAATTATGTTTATGGGTTGAGAAAATGATGTCTTTTAAAAATGGGTCCCAATGTTCAATACCTACTTGCTTTAATTACCCAGGTGTGAAAAATAAAAAAAAAACGATGCTTTGTTGGGAACATTTCAAGGACTGCTGATGTCAACAACTGGCAAGGCAGCAGCGTAAACCCAGATGGTTAGCAGTAGGCTTTTCTTAACCGTCTAAACAGATATACTCAAAACTCCTACAAATCCAGGATCTGATACAGAGATTAAAGCTATGCTTTCTTGTGCTGCATTTTATTAGCCAGTGTCAGAAGGCATGTTTTGAAAACTGAGGCAAAGTGTAAGATTTGAGCAAATTATTAACAGCATTTCTGTTCTTCATGTTTCTCTGCTGATCTATACTCCTCCAGGTGACTTGCAGGAGAATTTCATATGCAAAATGACAACAAAGCTGACAACGAGAACACTGCCTGGGTTTAGACGGTAATGCAGACATCAAAAGCTGTAGTGATGTGTCAGCTCTTTACTTCTCAAATTTAACTTGTACCATTGCTGGTCTGAGCTGCAGCAGAACCGGGGCCACTCTGCAACCAGAGCTGCACAAGAGAAAAAGGGTGGTTTGTTTCTCTTTTATAAATCCTATAGCTTCTGAATAGAGTGTTCCTCAGTGAATTTTTTATTACAATGGGCAGAAAGATCTCCATGACGTCCCGTTGTGCTCTTCCTCTGCCATTGCATTGTTTGTTCTGCAGCTGGGAGCTGACATACCATGAGCCCGCTGCACCGTAACAGTTTGAATGTTCTTATTATATTGGAAGCCTGGAAGTTCGTATCTGGTAGGCTCAGGAACTCCAGTGTCTGGCTCCCATCACCAGTGATCCTGGCCATTCCCCAGGATGCTCAGGAGCAGTTTCCCCTGCAAATGCGGGAGAATGGAGCTCACCCCATGTCACCAGGGCATCAAACGCTGCTTGCCACTGTTTGCTCTTTCTGTGAGTATCGTGGGCTGGACTTCAGCCTGTATTATCTTAAGTTTAGTATTACTGTGTCTTTATAAATCAACATCTACTTGGTGCAATAAATTCCTTGCAGTTAGACTGAGCTTGTGAACGCTTTAGTGTCCTTGCAACAATCTACAGGACAGCTAGCAGAGATTAAATTCACTTTTCCAGCATTTCTGAAGAATGTTTTACCTTCCATCTGCAAGTTGAACTGACAGGTTGAGGGCAAAATACTTCAGGGTTGTTTTGAGATCAGAAAGACTATCTGCAGTGACCGTTACGGGAATAAGCAATGCCAGGGGGACTCCACCAAATCTGATAAACAGTGCACCAAAAGGAAATTGCTGGAACCAGTTCTTAAGGAACATAACTCCATGGCTCCAGAATTGGGGCTGGCTGGTGATATCTTTAAATGTCTTTGGCATTCATTACCTTCTCCAGTTGGAAGGGTAGTTACCAGCATTAAAATGACTGTCAAATATTAGGGTCATGGAGACCAATCACATTAGAGAAGAGGGAAGCCAGTGAAACCCAGGTTTAATCTGACAAATCTCTCTGTAATGAGTTCCTGTTACTTCAGGGGTGAATCCAGGAGAAGACACTGATGGTAATGCAAGTTTTCACTAACAACAAGCAAAATATTATTAATAATAATTGTATCTGTTAATGTACTTGAGCTGCCTTTGGTTTTTTAGTGCTTGGTAATAAGGACGGCCAGCCTTTCTGAGGAGGCTGAGGGTTAAGGGTTTGTCTTGGGGAAGTTTCCTGTGAGTAGTTGTCTAATAAACACTCTGTGCTGGAGGGGAAAACAAGTGATATACATTGCAGTAGAGCAAAATAATGAATTAGTTAAGAGCAAACAACCCTTAAAACAGTAGATTGCCAGGGCAGGTCTGTGTCTGCCAAGCAATATTTCTGTGCCAGCTTTCCAAATGAAGCACAGCTGAAAATAGGAGTGCAATAACTCATCGTGAAGGAAGAAAGGTATTACAGGGGGGATGAAACAGCAGCAGTCTCTCACCACTGACCCTAGATTACAGGTCTCATTCTCAGTCCTATAGCTTGTCCAGTAACTTATACCAGCCCTGCAAAGTGTGTAAGATGCTAATGGGTCAGAACCATCTCATGCCTCTCTGCATAAGTGCAGAGTTGGGACAAGTGGTCAGGAAAGAGCTGAGCTTGGTGCCTGTTTGGCTCACAGTAATGCTGTCAGCCATGGAGCCAGCAAAAGTAATGGGAATATCTTCTGTGTGCTTACAGGTTTAGTGCCTTTGCTTAGAGGGTGATACAGCATGGGCAGCATTCAGGTGACATAAGGAATAGCTGAGGCATTTTACACGCTGGGAGATAAAGTTGTCCAAGGCAAAATAGGGCAGGTGTAAAAGGTGACTTCTGCAGTCTGCTTTCCTGGTCTGAGTCTGCAAGCGTTGCTGGATTTAGTGTCAGGAAATTAAGGTGAAACAGGAGAGACACTGGCCAAATGCAGCTGATTTTAGTCACCCTGCCAAAGCCAGATGTCTCTATTCACTTTTTAACAAAGAAATGTCCTGTCATGCCAAACAACTAAAATAAAATTCATCAGGAAGGTGAAATTCAATTTATTACACACCTGAGTACCCATTAGAAGAGTAGAAGGCAATGAATGATTGTTGCTTGCAGCATGTGGTTAGCGAGGAAGAAACGCTGGCACTTTCTGCAGGATCATGGTTAATTGACATGCTTGTATTAGATCTGTGACAACAGCTTTTACATCTTCTGTGATTCTGTAATCTTTTATAGAGCCTTTGCAAGGTCTTGATGCAAACAGATGTGTCCAGTGTGAGTTCATGCAGCATGTTCTGCCATCCAGAACAGAGATTTTCAAATTTCCTTTTTTTTTTACCTTCTGTCTGTATCTCTGCTGTTTAGTAAGAAATAGTAGAGTTAGTCACATAAATTTAAACCTACTTATCAGTCACAAAAATGCAAAGGTATTCTTAGCTGTTCTTGGAAGTGCACCTAAGATATTAGGTAAACACTACAAATTAGATGTAAATGGAATCAGAGAAACAGCTGTCACCTCTTTTGCTAGCTGATTAATTTTCTTCTGAGTCATAACAACTACATTTCAGCCTGTTACACCCATCAGACTCTTTAAGAACTCACTGCAGTGGTTGCCATTGCAGCTGCTGACAGGCTGGGGGTGCAGCTCCTCAGCAGTGAATTCCAATTAATCTCAAACCCGTTCAGCACACCCTGACCTCAGCACACTGAGCACTCTCCTCCCCTGGATCTTCACCAGGCGGATTCTACCTGCTGCAGACAGAAGTCACGATGCCTTGAAACATGCATGGGCGGTTATTTACTGACTCTGAATTTCCTGGAGCAAATCTTGGCTTCCACTGTCCTCTAGTGGGGCTTCATTTCCAAAACCTCATCCTGGCTGCTGGTGGCACTCCCAGCCCTGCCCACGCCACCTGCACACGGCGCTTCACCATGAGCTGGATCCAGAGCCAGGCTGGAGCCAGCAAGATGCTGGAAGATGCTGTGCTGGTCCCTGGCACATGGGTGGGTTTCTCTAAAGAGATGTGCTGTCTCGATGGACTAGTTTTCCTCCATCTCTTCCCTTGAGACCCCAGGCTTTGCAGTCCAACAAACAGAAAGCTTGAATGTGTTTGTCCACCTCTTCTCCAAGTCTTATCTCACACAGTGGGGTCTAAGCCATTGTTTTGAAGCAGGTTTTCTAGCAGAGGGGACAAGTATGCCCTCATACAGGTGCCAGCATGTTCAGTCTTCCTGGTTGCCATTCATTTCGGGAGGAATGTTGGTGGGGTTTTTTTTGGCTGTAATTTTTCAATTAGCATGTTTATCAGCAGTAGTATTTAGATTAAATTTAATGGGTTCATTTTGTGCCTCGTGAAGGGGGTGACAGGGCTGCTGCCGATGGGTGGCACAGCATATGGGTGCTCAACTGAGAGCTCACAGGAGGAGGGATTACACATAAGATGTTTTCAGTGTGTGGCTTGCAAAAGCTTTTGGGCATTAGTGGAAAAATATATTTGCAAATATAAAATATTAACCAGCCTTTGTTTTTAATAACCCTGATTACTCTAAGAGAATGAATAAGGTTTGTTATAATGTGACTAAGTTTGTCATGTTTCCTGAATTCATTTTATGAGTATCTGTCTTATCCCTCACTTGCATTAGGAGACCAGCCGAATATTTTATAAAATCAGTATTTCTGTAATATTCAAATTACTGTATCAGTATTCCTACAGATGGTGCTATGTATTTTAAAAAGTGAATAATTCTTAGAAAACTGTTTATTCAACAAACCTAAGCCCAAATTCCACAGAGAGTTAGGTGTACACTTAACGTTTCTCAGGAGGGTAATCCTATTGGATTCAATGTCAATATTTGTGTGAGTGAGCATTAACACGTTTAGGGCTTTCTCCTTTTCTGATGTTTTATCTATTTACATATTCCACAACCTTGAATTAATTAGATGACTGATTCTTTGAAAATGGTCTTTGTTTCCTCCTTTGAGCTGACTGTGACTAGCGAGCTGTGATTTGGGTTGGTTGGCTGTGACAGCCCAGCTGTGATCTTGCTGGTTTGTACCGGGATAAACATACAAACAAATACTTGTAACAAAAATGCTTACATGAGAGGCCTTTTGTTTGGTTTTGATTGTTTGGGGTTTTTTGCAAAAGCTCACATGGAAAGGAAGGTAAGCCATTAATTTGCCTTTTGTTGAACAACGGATAAGTTGTTCTTCTCCCTTTATCTGGCTTTCCTTGTGCACAGGCTCTGCAGTGGAGACATTCTCTCCCTGTATAGGTTTTGTATCCTAGCTTAAGCCTTTATTATAGAATTTATCCTATAGCAATAATGAAATTTTGATATTGGTTCTCTTTCTCTGAAATTCCTTTTCTTGAGCACTGGCAAGAAATGAGATAGAGCAGGTGACTGGTGGAGCCTGCTTTAAGGATACAGTGATCAGAAAGATCATGGCAGGAAAAAAGCAGGAGAATATTGATATCATCTGACTTCCAGTACCTGAGGCTGCAGTTTCAGAACTGCTTTAGGGTAATCGAAACAGAAACTGCTACTGAGCTACTGCCAGCACTGGAACCTGGGTGCTTGTGTGGGCAATGCAGTGCAGGAGCCATCCCAGATGAAACACAATTAAAAATTAAAAAGCCATGTAAACCATGAAAATACACCCCAAAATACATCCAATTCAGGTGTCTTGAATCACTGTCTGAAGTGATGTAGGACCCAAGCTCCCAACTTTGCATGCTCTGAGTTGTATCTAAGCCAAATATTATAACTGAAATAGATGGTGCGAGGCCCCTGTTCACTGCAGTTATTGTACCTGGGCTCCCATTATAGTTAATGAAGACAGGATCCTGCACCTCAGAGGCTACTCAGAGCAGGAGCTTAATTTAGTATCTCAGATTTATCATCTGGGAGGGCCTATCTTTCTTTATTAACTGTAAAGAAGAGCCTGGGGAGCTTAACCTCAGCAGGCTGGCAATAGCCCTTATGAATCCCCACTATCTCTGCATTGCCTCAACTGATGATTGTTTTTTAAATTTTTGTGTGTGTCTTGCTACAGTGTAGTCACTATTTGTAATGGAAATAATGCCCCTGGGAATGGCAGCAAGTTCTTGCAAGACTTAATACCAGGGATGTAATGGAGATACACAAGCATAGCACATGAACACGTACTATAAAAGAAAGAACAAGCCGTGCTACTATGACCATGCTATTTACTCACCCACATTGTTGTTTGAATGTGGATATGAAAAATATTTGTTATGCCCTTCAGCAAATGTTGTTCATGTCAATATTTACGAGTGTATCAGCTATGGATTAGCAGTATTCATTCTTTCTGGAATAATGTTTCCTATTCTCACTGGAGAGCCTTGAAAAAGATCATTAACCTTTGCAAGCAGCTTCTTCTACCATTTTGCTTCCCATGAGAGGAAAAGAGCATCTGAGATTTGATTAAATTTCTGTGTGGGGAGCTCAGGGGCAGCCAAAACACCATGCGGCTGCTAGAACAAATTAATCTCTAATGTAAATCCACATTTCTGGAAAAGACCTGTTAGCAGAATCTTGCTGTGGAAGTCCTTCACTATCCCATAGAAGACATGTCTCCTCTATAAAACTATAGGTCTTTAAAATGTACAATGGAATTACACTGTTGGGTATCTGACCCACCCCATGCTATGATGGTTCTCAGTGGTGTGATCCCCATGTGCTAAGGAACAGTGTCTGTCTGAAATGTCCATGGTATTCTTAACAATCAGCCCCCAAAATTAACAGTCTTGAACACGAGAAGAAAAAATCCAGAATTTCTGGTGTTAAATACATACCAGCGTCTTCAGTTTTCTTTCTTATTTTCACTTCCAATGCTGCGTTTCAAGGGGAATTAAATATAAAATATATCTTGTTATTTAGCCAACACTTTAGTATGCCACTGTTAACAGCAAAATACTGCTCAGGGAAGTGATCACCTGGATGGGTGTGTGTGAACTCTTGACCAACCTGTACAAGTGTTGAGAATACTTTAGGAGAAATAACAGTAATTTCAGTTTCATTCCAGTGGTTGATTTCTCCAAGTTATGCCATAAGCTTCTTCAGGGAGAACTGAAGAGCCAGATTTATAAAGGGAATGAGTAATTTCATTGCAAAAAGACAAAACTAGCATTATGCATGTTAAGTTAAGGGTAAACAAATCTCATGCTTCAGGGCACAAAATGATTTCCTATTGGGCTCAGGAAAGATGTTTTTCTTCATGTAAAGCATTCTGTGGTTGGCTAGATGTATTACTAAGGGGTTTATTTATTCTTTTGCTGCCCTCTGAAGCATCAGTTCAGGAAGCTTCGTTTTAGGTTATGCTAGAGGCAGAATGCCAGACATTGTTATAGTTTTACTTAGCATCAAGAGCGTGCACCGTAAACTTGCTGCTCCAGCCAACCTGAGCTGCCTGCAGATGCACGATGGAGTCCCTCAGAGGCAGCCCAGGCTCTCCAACCATCTCATCCAATATTAGTGGGTCCATACAAGGGTGGAGCTGCTCCTTCCTTGTACTCAGAAAGAAAAGATGTAGGATTCATTTAACCCATTTTCCTCCTATAATACAGCTCTTCTCTCCTGCTGCTGGAGCACAAGCAGTTACTGCGGATGCCCCATTCCCAAGATGTGTGCTCATGGCAGGGGTGTTCAACCACGCCATGGTGTCTGCCTGCCAGACGTACCTAAATACCCCACACACCAGCTCCAACACACGGAGCAAGGAGAGTTTTGAGTCCATCTTCACTTGAGTGCCAGGAGCATCCCACCTGCATCCCACCTGTGCCCTGCCTGCACTGTGCGGGAAAAGTGCCTGTAGCTGCTACCCAGAACGCCTACACACTGCCTGGATTTACGCTCTGCCCACCCTTCTCTGCCAGCACTAATTCAGTCTGTGACTTTAGCACAAAGATGAGCAGACATAAAAGCATCTTTGAAAGTTCCCACAAGAACTGCCTTTGTATTTGATGCCTAGAGTCAGTTTCCTTTAAGGAAATGGAAAGAGAGAGAAATAACTCTAACAATCTGGTAGATTTTCTTCTAAGTGAGCAGCCTTCACAATTTGGTAGAAACAGAAGGAATCCAAATGCCTGAATGCAAGGAAAGCCACAGGAATTTAGATGTATGCAGTCAGGAAATTCACAGACAGTAAAGGGGGAAGGCTTTCAGTGAAGACATTCCCATAAACCATCTGAGCTCAAATCCAGTTCATGTGTTTGTCATGCTTGTTTTGTAGAAGTCACCTCTTCTCTCCATGATTGTATTTTGCTTCTGTAAAATGAGGGCGACAACACCACCTTTGCCCAATTTAGGATGCGAGGTGCTATTGCCTGGGGCTGTTGGTTTATACAGAGCTTAACACAATATTTAGTATAAATAGCCACAGTGCCTTCCAGACAGAAATGGTCTCATTGTGAATGAGGCTAAAACATTTTTTTCCTCATTTAAAATGTCTGGATTTTTTGTTGTTGTCTATCATTTCCTCTATTGTCCAGCCTGACTTATGTTTTCAAAACCAGACAGTTCACTGAGTTAATCGCAACTATCAGGCTGGGTTCAGCTATTTTTAAATGATCTGAATTAATCTGCTGGGGAAGGGGAGGTCTGTCTGTAGATCACCAGTGCTTTGTTTGGGTGATGGAGGATGAGTTGGACAGCTTCATGTCTCAGCGTCTGTAATGGTGAGGATCAATAGTGTTGAGCTGCAAATGGAGCCTTAAAGACAAAACCATCTTTAAAAGGGGGGCAGGGACATCTCCATTATTGCAACTGCTACTATTCTGCAACTTGGTCAAGTCTCTTCTCTCACCAGTTCCTGCGAAGCAGGTCGCTCAGGCTATGGCTGTTTGACAAATGGAGTAGGGAACACAGCTCTCGTAGGCATGGCTGAGCTACTTTGGGTCAAAAACAGAGTTAATGGAAACTCAAACTTTACTGCTAGTTTTCCAAGTTTGTGTAGGAGCTGGGCTGGTGATGGGACATGAGTTCATGATGAAATCCACGCTGACAGGTTTTTATGCAGACTGCTTAAAGCAGGCTCACGTGTGTTGGGTGTTCACTGCTTATAACCTTATGTAAAATTTGTTGTTCTCCGCATCTTCATTTTCATTACAGTAGTCTTTGTAGGGCCATGTGGACATATTTGGCTTGTGCAGGGATCAGGAGGAGAGCATGTCCTTGGCTTGAGGATGTTGCACGATGAGAAGATGTTTCCTCGTTGCAGATCATGTCTGGGGATTTAATACTGCCCATTTCCAAATTTCTGCCTTGTAGTTATCCCCACATTCTCCTTGTTGGGATGATCTGAAACTGGAAAGGATTTGGTTTGGGAATGGCAGATACAGCTGCATGTAACAGGATTTGCATGCTGCAAAGGGAGGTGGCCATGAAATAAGATCAACAGCTGCTTTATTGTGAGGCTGCTAGTGGCTGGAAGACACTCCTTGTTTGAAGGTTAAATAGTTTAGCTTTTTTATTTGAAATACATGTATATTCTGCTTGAGGTACTTTTGCTACCATAAAACGATATCTATTTTTTGTAGAGAAGGTAGAAAGCTATAATTTCCTGAAATTTAAAACTTCTGAAGAGCAGCAGATTGCAATTTCAGGGGCACCTTGTCTTTAATAGATACAAATATTGCACCTCCATTGAGAATTTCTCTTCAAATTAGAAATGCAACCCTTAATCTTTCAATCAAACAGAACTAAATAAAACCAGCATTTAACTTTTGCTGTCACTCCTCCTTGAAATAGAAGATAAAAAAGAGAAACTGTGTTGCTGAAGCCTACTCCAGAAATTCCTTGTTACTGTGTCAAAGCCTCTTAATGTTGTAACATGAGCTTCTGAATTGCAAATAGCTGGGCTTAGGAGTAATTAAATAATTCCTACAACACTTCAACCAAGGACCTCAAGACCCTGCACAAATGTTACTTTAAAACATGCTGCTGAGATAAGAAGAAAATTGGGGAGTGGGAGACAAAGTCATCCTTGGAGGAGCCGTATTGTCACTGGCACACACAGCTGAGGCCACAGACCCCACCAAAACTGGACCATCCTACAGCACAGCATGGTAAAGCACCGACTAAAAATCAATCCTACCTTGGGGACCTCGCAGTCCCCACCGACAGCAGGACACGGGGGAATTCCAGTCGGTGGTTTGTAGGTAGGGAAATGAGGCACGTGGCAAAACTCACATAATGAATCTGTAGCAGGAATTGCACTTTCCTCGTGAAATTACTGGCGTGTTAATCACAAGACTGTGTTTGTTCCTTCTGCTTGGAGTACAACCCTCCTGTAGGAAAGCAAGGAACTTGTAGCCTCCAGAAAATCTGCTCCTTGTATATGGGATTAAAGATATCCATCAACAGATGTCTATAAGTCAACCAGCTGTCTAGGGAAACTTTATAATCAACTGTGGGAACTGGGAACTTGTAAATTTATCTCGTCTTACTCTGCAACTAGCCTGGAGTCCATAGCAAAACATTCAAAGCAAAGTTTGCTTCATACCTGCTGCAATCTGACTTAGAGGTCAGGTTTTGCAAGAGCCGTTCACTATGTGTAAGGTCCCTCTCATTTTGAAGCCGTGTGTTTTGCCATTACTAGCAGCGAGAGATCCTCACAGTTCTTGGCATGAACCAGGAGGCTTTCATTCCTCCCCTCAGTAGTTCCTATTCAGAAATATGAGATAACATCTTCTCCATAGTGGTAGAATGAGGCCATAAATGCAGCAGATGTGCCCACCAGGAAATAATGTCAGCGTATGGAAATATCAGAAATATAGACGTGCAATGACAGTTTTGGTCAGAGCTCTGCAACTCCCGCTGCTGCAATAGTTCCTGCAGTTTTGCCACAGCAGAGTAAGTTAAATCAGCTCTGACTTGGAGCTCCTTTCTGCCACAAATCAAGGAGGAACCTGGAGAGGTGCAGAGGCAAAAGTTGCTGTAAACTTGTCTGCCTTCTGCTTAGCTTGGACAGAGAAAACTGACATTTTTCTCCTTTATCATGTAATGCTGTGCTGGATTTTTTGCATGGAGTTAGTTCAGCACATAAGAAAAATAAGCTCCAAGATGCAAATGTCTCCCAGTGTAAGAATTTACCTGCAGGGGAGGGAAACCATTAGGTCAGAAACAATTCCTGTCTTTTTCTTCTGCCAAATTTTGACGATAAAGGATTCTTGCAGGAGACGTCAAACCAAATTTGTATTTGACTTCATTTTGCAAACATATGGAGAATGCTCAGTGTATGGTGGGAGTCATCTGGAAAATGCTGTTCCAGGAGGATTAGGAAGCCATGAGCAGTTGTGCCAGGTGGCACATTCAGAGGACATTTGCTACCTGCTAACAGGGATTGCTTGAGGAATCTGTCCCAGGCAGGCAGGACAGGTTTGCAGCCCAGCACTGGGCTCTGTGACAGTGTAGAAAGCTTAGTTTCTTACTTGTTTGGTTGGTTGGTTGGTTTTGGGGGGGGTTGTTTTTCTTTCATGTTTCCACCCAGTTAAAATAACAATAAACAAAACAAGTGGTTTTAAACACGTATCACAGGATCAGCATTGTAGGAAGCAGTACGAGCAGCTTGTTATTAATAAAGCCAGGTCTGTCCCAAGCAGAGTGTGACTGACGCAGGGTGAAGACCCATTGTCAGATTTCCAGCCAAGGACAGTGCGAGTTCTCAAAACCCATGTGTGCAGTCAAACAACAGGGAGCATTCAAATTTCATTTTGTTTTAAGATGACTTCACAGGAGAGTTATGAAACGTCCATTAGAAGCCGGGCCGGCCTCTGCAGTGGGGCTGCCCAACGCAATGGGCCTCCAGGAAGAGTCAGGCACAGTCACGCTCTCTCTACAAACCTCCCTGTATTTCTGTGGTCTGAGTCTATAAAACTCACCTTGAGCCCATTTTTAAGCTCCTTATGGCAGTACTGGCCTCAGCAGGGCCGTAGCTTCTGCTTTCCTCCTCTAACAAGTGTGTTTATTGATTTCTTCTTTTCTGTTACTTGATTTAAAGAAGTTAAGACCCTCCAGGGAAGCAGCTGTTGAGTTCTTCTCACTGAAGGAACCCTTTCTTCTAGTCTGTAAGCACCCATAGTAATAGCTGTTCCTTGTTAGCACCGAGAGCTTAAATTAGTGTGGTCTGGATCCTTCTGGGGCTTGCACATCATCAAAAGCATTTCTTTTGTGCTCTAATTTTTCCTTCTTCAGCATCAGTACCAAGAAGAGATGGCACGACTGCAGGCCATATAATGGGCTCTGTGGGCAGACAGATAGAGCATCTTTTGTTTTATTATTGGCAAGGAGAACCAAGCTGATATTTGATTTCCGAAATGGAGAAGTTGTTGGCTTGTCTGAAGATTTATGAAACAAAATACCCAAAAGAAAAATTACATGGCTCCTTTGCTCATTTCTTCCTAAGTGCTCATCCAGTTGATTCTTGCTGTTGTAAGCTCCCTCCAGAAAGTCCCAGTGGTGTTCACGAGAGCCCTGAGGGTGTTTATGGGGAATGGGATAGTTCCTCTTGCTTCCCCCAATGCCAGCAGCTGCCAAACAAACTTCCCACAAAGAGTTTTTACAAAATCAGGAGGAATTCTTTATCAGTGGCAATGAACTGAAGAAAAACAGCTCCAAAAGAACATTTCATCTGAACACCCTCTTACTGTGCTGGTTTGGGGCAGAGAAACCAGAGCCTGGATGTTCTGGTGAGAGGCATGGAAATTTATTATAGCTGCTGAGTACTGCGAGTGCAATTTTCTGGGAGTCTGCTGTGTGCTGAAAACAGCTCCATCTTGGTTTTGCTCCATATGTACTGAGAGAAACCCACTGTGCTTTGTCATGGTACTTACTTCAGCATCTCGCCGTCTAAAAATAATTTAAGGTGAAAGGATATGAATTTTGTTTGTGCATGGAAAAAAACATAATGGTTTCAACTGCTGTGATTTTTCGGGAAACAAAGATGACAGTAACTTATAAAGTCAGTCTGCTGCTGTTATCTATAGATTCAAGACGTTTAAAGCAATGAAATTTAGAGCCATTTTTCCCACCACTTATACCTAAACAAGTGAAGTCAAAGGCAAGTATAAATCAATGCAGAACTGTACCAAAGTGAGCAGTTTTTAAAAAGGGAGAGACTGGCAATTGTCTCAAAGAGAAAATGGTTTTAGATTTAAATTCAGTAACAGAAGTTGGTGGGAGTCATGGTGGGGAAAGCTTGTAGGGTTTTTTTTTTAAACAACTATTCTTTTTCTTCATTTCTTCAGCACTGTAGCAACTCTTTAGGAAGCAATATATACTGTAGATGAAGCTTGCTGAAGTGGAGAATGGAGTATTTCCCTGGTGCCTCTGAAAAACTATGAAACAAATTGGACTGGGTATGACAAGCTGCACAGCGTTATTTTAGTTGCTGTAGATAACTGAATTTTTCCTTCTAGGCATTAAGCGTCACTAGTTCATGTATTAAGAGTCAGATCCTGCTGGCAGCAGCTGACAGAAGTGTGACTGGGCAGGATCTCCAGTGGGGACCCAGCGGTGACCGCAGAAACTTGGGATTTATTGCTGTGCCATCCCAAGCAGGGGCAGCCCTTGAGGCTCTCACATGAGTAAACGTGACTGTAGCCAAGTCAATACTTCATTACTCTTCAAGGCTGCGTGAATTCTCAGCTGTTAAATACAGGTGTAATTTATTTGCACAGGTCCATCACGGTGATAGAGGTAAAGACATAGATTTTCCATTGTCCGAGCCAGAGCAGTTTGTTGGTTAAGTGGTACTCCAGTGATTTAGTTTTGCATGTGCTGCTTTATCTCTACGTGTGTTACGAGTTCTGCAGTTTCTCCAAGACTTGTCTGTGTACTAGAAAAAAAGGGTTATTGTGCTTGGGAAGGAGACATTCCAGAGACTTTGAGCCAGGGACAATATTAAAGACATCTGGGCTGTTTTCCTGCTGCTGCCATTGATTCCTCGTGTGTCTTTGAGCAAGTAATTTTGCACATTGGTCTGAGCAAACCTATGGGGATGCTGCAAGCCAGCTCCAAAACCAGCAGAAAGATAGCTGTGCAAGGGTAACAGGGCTAATTAGCCCTGTTTTTTCAGACCTGAGTGGTGCCTTGATATAATACCATGTAATGGGCAAAACTGCTTGCGGCAGCTGTTAGACACAAGCACATATTCCCTAAAACTGTTTTCACCATGCTCCATTGCACAGGGCAGACATGTCCTTGATGTCTTTGTAGATCAATCCCAGGTTATTCTGCTCATCATCTGGCTTGTTATGATGGGAAAGAGGGTAGTTACGTGTCTTGTAAACAAGGGTGAGGGGGAGTTAACAGAATTACACAGTAAGATGTACCAGAGAATAATTCCCTGCCCCACTGCTTAAACTGGACTCTCTGAAAACAAAAGGCTCAGGGACCATATTGGAAGCAAGACAGGACATACATGAGGAGTACTTTGAAAACAAATTAAAATAATTCACAGAAAGCCCCTTGGCCGTATTTATAATCATACCATTGGTCTGCTATAGCAGCGACAGTATTTAAACAGCAACACATGTTTACTAGTGCTTAATAGTTGCCTCCAGCAATTTACATCTGCTAATGCAAAAATGGAGAAACTTGTCTTGCAGATATTGGTGGCAAAACCTGGCATCAAGTTATTCTTTAGTACCTAAACACACGCAAGATTTTATGAATCGAGAACAGCGTATGCCATTTCCAAACATGGACTGAAGTAAGACTGTAGCCAAATTTTTTCTTTATTGCACCTTGAAGTACTATTTCATTAGTGGAGGAAAGAACACATTTGCTTTTTATCTCTTCCTTTAGTTTGAATTAAATCAAGTACTTTTAAATTATGGACCTGAAATTACCAACACTTTGGACTCATGTAGCTTCCCATTAAATGTGCTAATACTGAATTATGTAACATGTATTATTTCAGGTGGATTAATACATCAAATCTGTCTGCATTCATTTAGTATCTCCTTAACAGTGTAAATGTGTTTGATCTGGGAGAAGATTTATATATTTTATGTGTAATGGGGAGATGGCAAAATTTCTTAGATCTTTCACATATATTTTTATCTCTGAGAATGATTAAGGTCAAATAGAAGTTACTGCCACATCTCTCACCAAATAACGATTGAATGCAAAATTAAATATTTGCTACCAGAACCTACCACTAAAGTTGTCTCTGTGTGCAGTGTTCAGATAGAACTGTTTGCTCTGCTCTTGGATTTGTTTTAAGGGTGGGTGATTGTTTGAATTTCTTTTATGCACTAGACTGTGATAATTGCGGTTCATAGTTAATAAGAATACTTGTTCTCTAATTAATAGTAATTTTGTGATCATATGTATTAGGCTAAAAATAGCTTCTAATTTAAAATTCAAAGACGGCCTTAATAATATATAAAGTGCAGTCCTGACTAACTTAATCTGTAAATAATATGGAGAGCTCACCTGTAAGCAAGAGTTTACCTGCTGGATGAACACCAGCGCAAGCACAAGCACACAAGTCCATTCCTTTTTCAGATGATCATCCAACTTTCCTGAACTGCCTCCAGATGTGGTGAGTGTCTGGTTTTGTACAAGACCACAAAGAACACGGCGCACAGTTATTAAAGCCTGTGCAAGCGTTGGGCCAGCCCTGGGACATGCGCATTGCATCACGTTGGTAAATGCACGCCTGACGAGGAAGGTGGAGGAGCTTGTGTGTTCCCCAAGCTTAGAAAAATCAGGTTTGCATGATGGTTAGATGCTAATGTCAGAAATCAGGGGAGCGGCAAAACAGGAATGACTTTTGCAAAGGTTTATACCTTGCTTGTCTTTATTAAGTGCTGCTGTTGGAACTTCGAACAGCCCCTCTGGAAATTGGGCGGACAACAGGGAAAAGCAGCAAGGATCATAATCTTCTGAAGGATGCCATAAAGATGAAAGTAAAACTCCCACTGAATTACCTTTCTCATATATGCACACATTATAACAGAATTAGTAATTCTCATGATTCACCGAAATGACAGTTTCTTGCCCAGCAAGATTTAATGGGGTGGTTGTTCTCTGCCAAGGGCTGCCATCTGAAATACTGAATTTATGAGCTAGCTCACTAACTGAAACTCTGTAAGCTCCCATATTTTAAAGCACAGATCCTCAAATAATCCAGGCTGGTTCTCTCACATTTGGGAGAAGTGGTGGAGAGGCAAAACAAGTTGCATATAGTAAACCTGCAGAAATGTTTCTGATGCGAATATCCTAATAATAATAACCAGTACAGCCATCACTATGATACTGAGGCATCAGGGAAATGTATTCTTTTTCATTTCTGTCTATAAGAACTTAATCAAAAAGCCACTGGAATTTATTTCTTTCCTCCAAAGGACTTCCACCACGTGGTGTTAGCCAAACTTTATCTCCAGGTCTGTTACAGTGTTATAAAAGACTGATGAGAGGAGGGAATTTTCCTACCAAAATGAGAATGTATCATCATTTTTCATTCCATTAGACCTGCTCATATAAATGGGATACTACTACTATACAAAGAAAAATTGCTTCATGTGTACTTCTTCAGTCACGAACTCCAGATTGCCTCTGCAAGTTGCAGGTTGAGGCCAGTGCTCCAGGTGCTTTCTTGGACCAAACTCACAAATTCAACATGCCAGACTGAGTGTTTTCTGGCCTGTTCTTATTACCTCCCCAGCTGGAGCATATCCCCCTATTTCTGATTATATAAGCACACTATATACTGTGCTTTCACAGAAAGAGCACAATGTTAATCCAGGAACTGAGAATGAAGCTGTGGTCTTTCTAACAATGTCTTCAGTTTTATTTTGCAGTAAATATATGTCCTAGAAATTCATTCCATTTTAAAACAGGTTCTTTTATATTCCACATACATACAGCCAACATAAAATCTAATTGTGCCAACACTGCATCTGTTATGACACAATAGATCCCTTACACTATGTTTTGCATCCAGAATTATATGTGGGACTTGACTGAACTCAAGGTTTAGTGAAATCATTAACCATGAAAGAAAGGAAAAAGGAAATGAAAGGCATGGGTTGTCTTTCCCACCTGCCAGATGCTGGTCAGTCCGCTCCCCTGTACCCTGGCATTCCCTTCAGGAAAATGGTACAAGCTATCTGACCTCATATGAATATGTGGTACACGTACAAAATACTGACACAAAAGTGCTACTTATCAGCAGTGTTGTATCTAAAAAGGACTGTGAATTTATCATGATTTATGCCTGTGTTATGTTTTATAGCTTGCCCTGTCATATGGGCATTTGCTGTTGGTGACAAGTAGACTGAGATTGCAATGTATGAGAAAGCTGGATCTGAACTTCTTTTGTACATTAAGTGAAAGGCCAAAATAATCTAAGTCTTAAAGCTTGTTCTTCCAAATACCATCCCTCTTATTCTGGAGTGGCAAAGACAGCTTTGCAGTGTCCTCCAGCTGAATTTGATACATAGAGCAGGATCCATTCTGCCAGTATATGGAATTCCCCCTTGTCCTCCCAAGAATTACATGCTACATTTGTGCCCTTTGTAAAGTCTCACTGAGAGACTGCAGAGTCCAGGATCTAACGTGAAGCTTCTTTGCTGCATTGCTGTTGCTGAGCTGTAGCATAAAATTTGACATAGGATTATCTGTCTATAGTCAGCTGCAGGAGATGTCACATTGACGTGCTGAACTAATTTGGAGTCAAGAGACAAATGACGTGTGGCACCAATTCTTATCATCATTCTTTTAAAGTAATTGAGCTAGAAACATTCTGTTCCCTCTCTTTTATCTGTTTATACAATAAATGTATTTGGGAGACAAAGGAATTCCTCCGATCATGCAGGAAAACAGACTCTCGTGTGCTCGGTGGCTCCAGCAAGCAGAGGCAGCTGCCCAAAGGTGTTTGCACAGAGATGGGGAAACTCCCTCCCTGGAGCAAATAGCTCATGCGCTGCAGGTGTGCTGAGAAGCACACAAGTATGAAGCTGCTGTTGTCAGCTTTATGTTGTCTCACATAAAGTCCTTTGTTCCCGAAATGTTAGATAAAAAGGCCAGAGCATAAATTTACAGCTGCCCAAAAGCCACTCTGCCCAGGGAATAGCCATACCCAAGAAATTTTATGTTCAATCAAAGAAATGAAAACTACTTCCCATAGCAACCTTTGCATCCGTGATAGCTCTCAGGTAGGGAATGCTTCTTCAAAGGAATAAATGTGCTTTAAAATATTTTTATGTACCACATGTCAGCTTCAGTCCTACAAACTGGTTTGTAGAGACCTTTGAAGTCTGTGAACGTGAGATTTGGTCTCTTGGCCTCCATTTTGTACTTCAAACAGCAGAGCGGTGGGCACGATGTTTCGGTCTGTCTCACTCTTTAGCACCCTGTGCTTTATGGGGCCATTGATGAGCAGCGTCTGCCACAGGCCAGGCAGAGAAATGGCACCACACTGCAGCTGGGACCCGAGGCATGAAGCCACATCGAGCAAGAGTCTCTGCTCTTAAGAACTCAGAATGTACCAATATGGATTCAGAGTGGCATCTGGGACATCACTGTAGACCTTCTTCTCTCTGTGAAAGTACTGAATTATTTTATACCATAATATATCCAGATATGGTAATGAAGAAATATATTTTCTAGACTTTTGCCCTTATTCCTGGTTACTGAGTTTTTAGCATTCTGTACATGCTGCTTCAAGGACGATATTAACATGCAGCTTATTTCACTTCAGAGGTGTCTGTATTTTCAGATGTGCACAGTTATAAGGCACTTCTGCTCAAAACTGTGGGGTTTTCAGGTCTCATTTTTTGTTCTGGGCCAGAGACAAGTGCCCCAGTGGCACCTCCAGCCTGCAGAGCTCTTGTGTTCCTGGGATGGAAACAAATGGCTGGTGGTGGCCACAGCAGCTGATGGTATTGCTGGCGTCTTCTCTTTCTCTCTACTTGGCTTGAATTGAGTGAGCGAGACCACCTGAGGCTGCAGCGTGGACCAGTCTCAGGTGACAGGAAGGTTCCCACTTTCTTTAGCAATAATGGGAAAACGATGGGCCACATTGATGGTTTTTAACACAGGAGGGAATTAAGGCTTGCAGCACCTTGGCTCTGTCATGACTTGCTGTGTAAACCTGGACAGACATTGCCATAAAAAGTAACAGCTCCCTTATTTCATTATTCTTCCCTGTAATGTGCAGCCTTCTTCCTTACTTCTCCTCGTTGCAAACCATTATTAATATTTATACACTCCTTTGTTGTTTTCTGATAGAGACCGAATTCCAGTGCAGCAGTCACCCGCAACTGTCTTCCAGTTCTGCCTTCTGTAATTAGTGTTACTGTGCTATTCCCTAGACCTACCCGATACCATGGCAACGTTATTTAATTGCAGAGTCAACCGGGCCACTCTTGAGGAGAACCACTGTGCGGTGTAGGATGGCTGGACTCCTGTGTTGATTCTGGCCTCAGTGCTATCACGGGCAATTTCATGTTTTATTCTAAATCTGTAATAATTATAATTTCAAAAGCAAAAAGTACCGAAAAAGGAAAATAAGAACAATTAGCTTCTCGTCAATGTCATGGCTATCAACTAGGCTTTCAAATAGTAAATAGTGTAAGTGGGTTGTAATTCATGGTGCCTTAAGAGATGTCACAGAGGGACACATTGTAAAGAAACATACAAACAAGAGGCTTTGAGGCTCCATAAATTTAATCGAAAAGTCCCATTAGTTTCAACTGGAGAAAGAAAATGATTGTGTGTCAGAATATTACTAAATTAAGTGGGGTTAGAACTTTACCTATGTGTATTGCTGACATTGGCTGGAGGTGTAAGCACTTTCGCATTAGCATCAGATCATTTTTTCAGTAGCAACTGCCATGCACAGAGTGAGCTTTCCTCTTCTTCTGGCAGGAGAGATGCCACAATGATTATTATAATGTTATTTATCCTTTCTAAGGCTATAAAGCTGCTGAAGCAATTATTTTATAGGTTGCCTTTTCTTACTTCAGATCAGAATCAGCCGTCTCAATTAGGTATAAATGCACGTACATGGAAACATTGCAGGCAAACTCAGCCTAAGACAGAAAGTCGGTCAGGGGAATTTCAGCCCAAATGGTTTAAGTCTGGCAGAGTTACTAACAACAGAAAACAGGGTAATGGAAAATGTCAGGCAGCCGCACTCGTGCATACTGCTACCTGGCCTACCTAAGGTGGGTATTTTATGTAACCAAATAACAAGATAAGCATTATTTTTCTTTTTACTCCCATTAATTGCTGTGCTGTTGCAGACATGTAATATGAGTTGACAGGAGGGCTTTTTCCTACCCTGTTCCAAATCTTCTGAAATGTCATTGACTCGGGGAAGAGGTAAGAGGGGAAAACTCTTCCCCTACAATTTGTGCTGTATTTAAAGGGTTATTTCCCTTCCTCTGTGATCTCAGGACTGTCTTGCATTCAGACAATGCCAGCTCTTCTGCCTCTCCTGATCTTCTGCCCAGAACATGACGTTATTTCAGACAGACTGGGAGTTCTCCTAATTAAAGTAGCTGTTTTATTGGAGCCCACATCCAATTGGATAATTTGGTCAGAGAACCTGGAGTTGCAGGAAGACACTGAGTTTATCCCCACTTTTCATTTTTTATTGTTGCTCCCTTCCTTTCCATAATATTTTAATCTGACCCTGATTTGACCCAGTATAATTCAGCAGGAACATATGCGGCACCTTGTTCTGCAGTTCCCCATATGGCACAGCGAGGGAAGGAAAGCTGGTGCCAATTGTAGATCTGATTATAGCCAAGCAAGGTTGCTCCATTATTGCATTTGAAGCCATAATTAAATTTGCTAACCGTGAAGAGGTGCCAAACCTGCCATTTCTTTGGAAGATGGGACATCTGTTTAGTGCTAATGCTAACATGGGATTTGAGAGGAAACATCCAAACTTCCATCGCATTCTGCTGTTTCATTTCTTCATTTAAAAAAACCTTCCAATTAGTGGCTCCTTGGTTTCAGTTTTACATTTCTTGAGGTATTTCTAAACTGATGGTTGCAAAAGCTCGGGCTCCTGTGCCAGATCCCTTCCGGAGATGTGGAGAGATGCATTAAGGCAGAGCTGCTGGGGGCTGATGTGCTTCACACATTGAGCTGCTGCAGCTGAGCGGCTGCTGTTCAGCCAACTGTGCCCAGGAGCTGCTGGGCTCTGCTATGTCCGTACCCCCAGTCCTTCCAAAATGTGCTTCCCCAACAGATTTTCTAATAAATGGTTATTTTTTTTAGATGACAGCATCATTAAGTACGATCAAGTTTTGGAGTCAAAGCAGCCTCGCACGATTTGCTTTCCCCTGCTCCAGTTTACGCGACCTCGAGTTCCTCTGTCTGCTTGTACTCTGCCCACTGCTGCCTTGCCCTGGAGGCAAAAACATCCCTAAAGGCATGGTTAAAATTACATGGGGTTTGGGTGAATTCAAAAGCTTTTTGCTATTTGTTGCTAGTACTATCTCACCCAAGTTCAGCATGGGACAGGGTTTCTGTTGGGAGACTATAGAAACCCTGGTACTGCGTAGGCTCATTTCACCTTTCACTGCAGGCATGTACTCCACCAAACTGCTGTGCAAAAAAAAGAACCGTGTTTTTCTTGCATCTGGCAGCATGAGAAAAACACCTTTACCTTAAAGTAGTGATGTGACTGCTGGTGATTTTTCTGCCATGTGATTCTGTGTTTTCAGTGCCTCAAGTCTGTGGTGACCAGATAAATGTTGGGCTGACAACCTCTGGGTTATCTGAGAATGAACTTCACACCAAATTTGGGGCAAGGGTGCCATGCCCCTGGTCTGATCTGAACCAGGTGAGAAAGAGGGTGAGCAGTAGCAGATGCAGAGCAATGCCAGCGTGTAAAAGCCTTGAGTGTATTTTAGTGATCAGGAGAAACACGAGCAGCAGATGCTGTTGTTACCAACCAAGCATGCAAGCTACCCCTTTGCATTCCAGCATCCAGGTCTTAGTGTGGGAGATAAAGCTCTGTGCTTTGACACTCAGTTCTGCCATCATTTAGAACACACTTTATACGTGTATCTGCCTTTACATTTTTCTTCTTCACGTGCCTTCCTTCTACTTCCCTTGCAGATGTTCAGAGCTGGGATTACTCACTCTTAAAATGATAACACAATTTGCTAAGTGGAATGTCAAAATACATGGGGGAGTTGGATACACTGTCTTGGTGTATTTTTTCCCCCAATGAGTTAATGTTTTTATTAGTTAATGTCCTCATTGTCAATATACAGCCGCATTTAAAAACTGAAAATATAGAAAGTCTGTGTAGGAGGGAGAAAAAAGCAGCAAGGTTCAGGTAAAATGCCTCTAGAGATTCAGTAGGAGACAGGATGATGGATTCAGCCGTTCATTCCCAAAATATATAATGGCTGCAAGAACATGAACTGAAAATATTATAAATTAAAACAGGGATTTCCATTATTACCTTCAAATGGCAGTTGAGAAATGCCTGAGGTTTAGGGTTGAGAGTGCTTATGTTAGGATCTGACCTATAAGAACACTATTTGCTGCTGACAGGTATGAAAATGCAATGTAATTATGCTTCTAATCAGACATGCATGTTTCATAATCATATAACAGTTCCAAATGCATTTTTCCTCTTAGAGTTTTGGAGAGAGACACACACAACCTGAAACCCAAGAGACTGCAATACAGATATATTTATAAGCACTTCTAAGCATACATTTGACTGGCAGCTTCAGAAGTGAAAAAGCAGTATCTGGTGGTTTAAAGCACCTGCCTGGAAAGCAAAATTTCCTGATTCTCTTATCTTTCCTCTTAATGAGTGAGTCCACAGACAAACCAGGTAACACTTTGGCTCTTTCTACTGGCCAGCTAGAAATTCTAGTTACCCACCAGAGTAGTTAAATATCAGTTTCCAAAATCACAGAATATTCTTTACAATTATTTTCAGTATTAGAAAATATTTAAAGACTACAGTGAACAAGGAAATGGCATATCACGGGCATGTTACTGAATGCTCTTATGAGTAAGTTCTGAGTGTAAGTTCGTTGAGCTTAGAGTGGGACTTTTGCCCTGCTCTGTTTCAAGAGACAGCATTACAAACACTGATTTTCCATGGGTACAGCTCCTCTTTAAGTGCTTGCCATCAGCAGCTGCAGCCAGAATTTCAAGAGCACAATTTTAATATTGGCATCAAGAATGTGGCCAATGCATCTCTAGATCTAAGAAGTAGCTCACTGTATTTTTTTTTTATTTCAACTGATTTGCACTTCTTTAAACTAAAACAAAGGAACTTCTGGTTTGTTTTCTGGGCTTATTGATATTCTCAGAACACTAAACTAAGGCCTGAGACTCATGGGCTCAGTCCCATCTGTTGAAACAGGATGACGACACAGGTTGTCTCCTGCAGGTTTTCAGTGAGCACCTCAGGATGGAGCATTGATTGCACATTCTGCCCCACGCTGTCTTTGTCTACAGGAGCGTTAGCATTCACGGTGTCACTCAAAGGGAACTTTTACTGCCCACAACAACCTATTTCTGTAGCAAAGGTCAGATTTGTTATCTATCAGGATGTAGCAGCACAGCGGAATAATGAGTTGCCACAATGAACTGGCCTTTTTACCTTCTGAATGGGCTTCTAAATCAAGCAGAGGGAGCATTGACTGAAAATCATTGGGTCTGTCTACTTGAAAGGTCATAGTCTGAAATACTGCAAGATAATTTCACCCTGGTTTATATAGTGAAGCAGCCTCTGGTACAAAACTCACCACCTACACCAGTTGTTCAGTTCTGTGGCCTTCTTGGGATTTCAGATGGTAATGGGAAAAAAAAAGAAAGACTACTTCGATCTGTCACAGACTTAGAGTAGTAAATGGAAGATAGAAAACAATAACGACTTGTGGTTTGGTTTTTGGTTTTAAGGGGTTTTTTTTTTTTCTGTGTGGCAAAAGCCACCATAGCTTGCAATGACTTTTGTTAAAGAAAGAACATTCTTCCTTCAAGTCCCAATAGTATTCTTCACTGAATATAGAGAACTGGGTTTAAAAATATATAGATATATATGTGTGTGTATATATATATGTATAAGAGCAGCCCATGAAAATAAAGCAGAATACTCCATGTCTCACATGGCGCTCTCCAGAGGCAGGATCAAAGAAAAAGGAGTAAACTGTGTCTGACAGATGTTAACAAACTACAGAGGCTCATTTTAATGAAGCACTGGAAGTGGCCAGTCTGTTGCAGTGAGGACATTATAAAGGAAAAAGGGAAGGGCACATAGAATTGAATCTCTTTTCTGGAAAGTATCCTTAATGACGCTCTGATGACTCTCAAGTGCGCTAGAACACTCTAGAACTTTCAAGTGAGTTAGAACGTGATCTAGAACACACACTAGAAATTTCAAGTGAGCCAGACCACAAATTCCAAATGACAGTTCAGGAATTCAGTCCAACTGGATTTTTCTGTTCTCCTACTGTAAAGGCTCCTTCAGCAGTCTGGAGTGATGCTGCAGAGCGGTTCTTCCCAGGGACACCCAAAACACCTCCCGCCTTTCTCCGCAAAGATCCGGCTGGTGCTGTGGGTGGCTCTTGCAGCGATAAAGGATAAACTGTGTCCGGCTGCTTTGAACTATGTCTTGTGTTGCCTTCAGCCCACTTTTGTTCTATCTTGTATCACCCAGGGACATTATGATCTTTAAATGCATTACATTTGAAACAATATTAGGAGGAAGAAAATATTAATCTAAATGTAACAAAGAGATAAAGAAACAGTTGCACAATGTAAAATGCTAACTTTAAATATTAAAAAACAAAACACACGAGTTGAGGGAACTTGTGAACCAGCAGTCTCAACATTTATTCCATATTATTATATTAACTTCAGGATTTAAATTTGGCTTTTGTTCCAAGTAGATTCCTTAAGGGGTTGTGGCTAATTTTCAACATATTTAAAAGTGTACACTGAGCCCTCCCAAAAGAGTAATTTCCTTAATTGCTTGGTACTGCTGCTTGGACTTATAATCTTTTTTTGAAATGACAAAGAGTATTCAAGTCAAGACATCTTCCCTACATAAAAGATTACCCTCTATGATTCTGCTGCTGCTTTTGACACAGTGGTCCTCTGCAAATTTCCTGATGTTTCTGGAAAGGGATCTCTTTATAATAATATTAATGCATGCACGATCCCTACAAGCCTTCACTTTAATCTTGCTTAAACAGCTAAGTTATTAAATAGTAATTCCTAGTGCTATAAAAACATCATCGTCCCATGAGACGAAACAAGAACAGGGAATGTGTAAGGCATTGGCATTTTAAAGCTAATTTAAGGAGGATTTATCACAATTAGAAAAAGAGATAATGACGGATATATGCAAATCACCTGGCTAATAGTCACCCACATTCTGCCACCGTCATCAGCATAGGTTAGAAGGACAAACTCCAGCCCTGTCTGCAAACACCGACGACAGTGCCAAGCTGAGCGGCTCCAACATCACTTTCCCAAGAATCAGCGTGAGAGCAGCTGTGGGCAGGATTTAATAGCCCAAGACAAACTGAAATGTTATTGAAAAGAATAAGAGATTTTCTATGGCTTAAGGCAACATAATTAACCTTGCCTTCCATCCCGCTTTAGCTACAGAAGAAATAATACCTAGGACAAATTTTATTGACTGCGCTCGTGTTTTCTGCAAAGAAAGGCTTGTGAAAAGGTGAATGCTGGCTTAAGTCTTCATGGTTAAGAAGTTGTTTAAGTTCCATCTCACAGGTGTTCTGCATCTCCAGCTCGAGCTGCCCATCTGTCCCTGTTGAACAGACCGAAGTGCACACACCACGTTCAATGCTGATGATACTCTGCAGGCTCCGATCTCGGGCCTCCCTTCTAAAACTTCTGGTTCCTTGTTCTCTTCTAGTGATTGTATAGTGATTGTATACTATTCCTGTCCATGCTAAGCTAAATTTGTGTGTATTTGGATGGAGCAATGGGTAAATGGAAGGAAGAAAGTAAAGGAAGCAAGGCATGCAGGAAAAATAATAGGGTTTTTGAGATATCTCCAGAAGCAGCATTAGTATTAAATGAGAATGGCAACTACGCTTGGCAAGAGCTCAGCTGAAATCCGGATCAATGGTAGGGGAAAAAAGCAAATTGGGCCACGGAAAGCGAGCCATCTGATGGATGTGAGAGAGGTGGATATTTGAGAAGGTTAATCCTAATAGAGAAGGCAACAAAACATATGAAAGGAGTTGAATGTGTGCTAGTTTCCAGGGAAAATAAATAAATAAATAAATAACAGCCACTCTGCTACAGCAGCAAGCTTTAAATAATAGGCAAGATTTGGCTGACTAGATCTTCTCTGCAGCAATACAAACCACTGTACTATGGAAAATAAATCAGTAAAAGAATCTGTTTTTCCAGATTTGGTTGTTTGGGCTGGTTGTAGTTGCAGGTGAGACCTTGCAGAAGACCTCTTCAGGGTCTGGGGGTCCACGTGAAATGGTTTTAAGGTCTAATGAAAACCCCAGGTAGATTAGCTAAATACAGGCAAAAAAATCAGTCATTTTGGTGTTGGTATTAGCTGGTTTCTTCAGTGTCATATTTTGCTGTGTGTTTTTCTTGGGATTACAGAGAGGAATTACCAGGATTTTTAAAATATATTAGCCCAAATTTGGAATACTTACTTTATATATTGCCTTCATGTGGCAAATTAAATTTCAGGGCAATGTGAATTAGATTTTCGAGTAAGTAAAAGGGTCAGCCTGGGGGTTTCTAGCCTCATCAATAATGGAGCTTGTGTTCTAATTGAAATTTATTCAGCATATCCTGATTTAGGTGGATAATTTAACTCAGCAGCTTTCGAATTTGCTGAGACTGAAGGCTAAAGTCTCGATAAGTCATTTAAAACATTTTCCAAAAATTACCTGACTCATAACCAGGTTTTGTGCCAAAACCTTGGAATAGAATCACTTCACTCCTTTCTAAGCCCTGCACTCTTTAGAGCCTGTGCTGATTTTTTTTGAGTTCAGCTAGAAATTGTTTGTTGTGACTGATAAGCTGGGCAGCAAGCAACACACCACGTCTTTGTAGCTTCCAAGTGTGCTTACTACTATAAAACCCAGCTTGATGCAAACTTAAACCCCAGCTGCTGATGTAGATTCTCAGTAGGAAAGCCCTCAGAGGAAGGGATGTGCATAGGAGAAAAGCAGATTTGACTGAAATAAGGAGGTCCAAAATTAAATGCGCTGGTTTTGGTCTTTGTTATAAAATCAGGAGATGGTTCCTTTCCATCTTGAATTCTCCAGGTGTGTTTGACCTTATTCTTCTCCTGCTGATCAGCTGCTCAGAGTTACATTTTTTCTGTGCAACTAACTAGAAATTTTTCAGGAAGGTTTTGGTTGTGTTTGTAGGGTATTGTAAGTCAGAAGTTCCATATGTGTTCGAATACATTTAAAACTTTAAACAGTTTGATTTTATGTATTTATTCTGTTGATAAATTATTCTTGTTGCTCTAACGAAGCTGAATTTGCCCTTTCAGCACTTCTGCAGCACTAAAACCAGGGGTGAAGCAGAAGTAGTTATTAATCTTCTCTTGCCAAAGAGAAAACAAGTGTTTGCCTCACGGTCCATCCCTAGGCTAGAACTGGAAGAGGTCCTGCTTTAGTTAGCGCAGTTTAAACTTGTCACTATTAGTGGATATTTGCCAGTCTGGTCTCAAAGTCCATCCCTGCTGCCTCTGCATCCTCTTGCAAATTCAGCTCCTGTTCTCTTTTCAGAGATCCTCATACCATTTTTCTCGCCTTAGAAATGTTCAGTACTGCACTGAATTACATGACTAACATCTCACGGGCATGGTTTGTTTCTTCAATAAGTACCAGGGGATGGGAGTCAGAAATAGGAGATCACTCGCTGTGCCACAGGGAGAATGTGGTGACATGAACACAGTCTCCAGCTCCTTTCAACTTAATGACGTTTTCCCCTCCTCCATCCGCATGGTCCCACAGCTCTGTAACTGTGTAGGGAATATTAAGAAAAACAGGTACCCAATATAGTGCAAACATTCTAAAGGAAGCATAAAGTTATTGAAACCTGAAATAACTTGGTTTTGATATAAAACCACCACCAGGTGAGCAAATCCAGTTGCCCGTAGCAAGTAAGAGTTAATATCCTGCAAATTTTGCTTCGAGCAACTCTAACTGCTATAACAAGACTGAAAACCATGTCCAGTCCCACAGATGTTTTCTGCTTTTGGGCTGTTTCTCTCGTTTCTTCATCAAATTAGCTCTCTAGAGTCAAGATAAAGATGCAGATGTCTTGGGTATGTTTACATGGTGCATCAGAGATCTCTGACTCGCTCTGTTCCACGTACACAAACATGCACAGCTCCGCGTGAAGATGCCAGTTGAAATCCCAAAAGCAACACGTAAGCTGCATCTGGGCATCGTTTGGCACACACTTCAGGCTCACTTCTCAGCACAGGCTGTAAGCACAGCAAGGCTCTCTCCGGTTCCAAAGCCAAGCTGGCCCTGAACATTTACAGATCTCCACACTGAGTATTTTTAGACTCCTCGTTTTCCAACAGTTGGTTTTGATTCTGAACTGGAGCATTTTCGTGTCTCTCATGGAAGAAGGTTTATTTGAAATGTTACTTTTAATTCTAGCATTTTTCTGTTCATAAATACAAGGTTTTCTAAGTGGAAATGGGTTTTGAAATAAAAAGTTCTCCATTTTCAGGCAACATTTAGAGAATAGAGAAGCATCGAGCATTTCATAACTTCTCATTGGTTCTTATACCCTAAAATCTAAGGGCTAAAATCATCATTATTTCCATAGCAAGGGGCTAAAATCATCATTATTTCCATAGCACCTTAAAGACATCGACAAGGACTGAAAGCAGGGGGAAAACACTGCATTGCAGTCCATATACTTACTTTCTATTAAAAAAGGCAAGTAGGTGTAACTAAAAACCAGATAAAATGCGACAAAATTCCCAGATGTATCTGTGGCTGTGTGCCCAAGCCCTCTGGTACTGCAGCACAGCTGTGGGGACCCCAGGGTGGGAATGACCCACAAAGGCACCCAAAAGGTCTTGCTGTGATTCTGAGGAAAAGCAATGGTGTCTTCACATGTCCTATCGTTGTTCACACTGTCAAATCACATGGAGATGACTTCTTTCCCCAATGTATGTTAATCAAAATGGCTCAATCTGCAACCTAGTCTACATATGCAAGAAATAGCAGGAATTTCTCTCACTGTGTACTGGCCTGCTGGGCACAGTGAGTAAATCTCCCGCTGGATTTGACTTCCAGCAGGAATCTGTGAAAGGACACGTCACTAACTGTGCACTTATTTTTGCATAGCAGATTTGTGCCTTCCTGGAATAGACCCACTAGTCAGCAGCAGCATCTGGTATCATCAGAAAGTTTTAAACAAATACAGTATTAGAGCAATCTGTTCATCCTAGAAGAATTTTAGATCCTTTTGCTGTTTCTATTTATGGGGCGGTTGTTCTTTTACCACATACAGCTTGCACAGAGATAAAGAAGCAGAACAAATAAGCTGGTTGTGGCTTTTTGTTTAATTTAAAAATCTAAGTTATTAAATCATTTAAGCATTTGTCTAAACTCAGTGGGTTTTAATAAGATTCAGCCACATGCTTAAGGTAAGTAGGTACTTAACACCTTTTGAAAAAAAGAAAGTATATTTAAGGAAAGCACCTAATGATAGAACAGTACCTTTTTTCTGTATTTAAGAGGTTTCAGTTCGATGCATAAGCGTGGTATTAAACTTCTGAGATCAACGTTGTTAGTTCTCTTGCATGCTGCAGAGAGAAAGCACAGGAGCAGTCTCGGGATCACATCTGCTGGAGCACCATGCATGGCATCTGTGCTTTTGCACCTATTACCATTGTGTTGCTGTCTCAGGTTGTGGCAATAGGATTAATTTCCTTTATTATATCTGTATTCCATTTGTACAGGGCTTACTAAAAATCTAGAACTGGTGCGAAACACTGAGAAACTAGTGATCGTTTTCCTTGTGTGCAGGTAAACGCACATCTATATTCAGAAATCTGCTGACAATATTGCACAATATTGCATATTTTCTGCAGTTGATTTGAGCAACAGGAACAGCAAGAGTTTAACTGCAGCTTAAGTACCAGTTCACAAGATGATTGTGCACTGTTAACTGAATCAAAGCTAAGACTAAGCACTTCTTGAAGCTTATTACCATTCAAGTGAGACCAGTTAAAAAGTGAGCACCGATTTAGAGCTAGTGACCTTGAGCTGTGAATGTTATATTATCAGATGCAGCTGAAAACAGATTTGGCTTAGCTGAGGAGCAGGCACAAACTCACAGTAAAGAAATTATAAGTAACGAGCCACTGCATGAGAGGCTCTGCCTTGCTTTCAGCCCTCATTCCCCATGAAATCAGAAAATTGATGGTAAATGCACAACATCTTATTGGGCATGGGTGGTTAGAGAATTCCAAATTGAAAGGGGCTGGGGTTATTCTTGCCTAGCAAATGAAACACTAACTATATTTCAGTGCATTTGTGTATAGCAATGGAAAACATAATTTATCTGGGATGTCAGGAATAGCATTGGTTTTTATTAACTTTAAATAAGGATAGGAGGCTTTGCTCTACTGCTATGTAGGTACGTGTACCATCAATTCCTGTGCATATATATATAGATACAGAATTATGACAGTGCTGGAAATTCCTCAAAACCTTGCTAGGAGAAACCTGTTATGAGCTTATAGCAGATATTTATTTTATGTTTTAAGAATTCAATAGACTGCCATTAATCTGCCCTCTGGTAATCCACAGAATAGTGATTGAGCCAGACACTTAGCTGGTGTAATGTAGTGAAGCTCTTCTGAAAGCAACAGGCTCCTACTCTAAGATATAAGAGGCTTAGGCTCAATTCCCTGATTTACCACAGATCTCTTGTGTAACCCTGGGCAAATTCCTTATTTCTAGATTAAAAAAACACAGGGTTCACAAGCATCAAATAAAGTTTGAATCCTGACGATGCTCAGACTTCCCACATGGTGTGTAAGGAGAGCAGGGCTCATTAAATGGAATGCAAAGTAAAATATGCAGTGGCCAGACATTAAGGAGGCACCTGCAGCATCCTCACATCATTTCTATATGGCTTTGGGAAGCCAATTCTATGAAAGAAGCCATAATCTTACCTATTCCTAATACGAATTCTCTGGTATTGCTTCCATCAACAGCAGAGCACCTGGTTTCTTACTGTTCGTCAAGACAGGTGTGAATGAGGGGCCAAGTTTTTCAGTTCAGTTATGTCAAAAGCCTTTGTGAGCAGGTATGCAGGCAAAATGTTCCAGTCTCTGGTCAAGCCGCAGCTGACAGCATGTATCAAGCATCAGATCTCTGGAACTTAGTCATCAAAAGAAGGACTTCAAAGAAATTAATGACTCTAACATTTAATCTTTTTGCTGTTGCTTCATGATCTCAATATGGAATTGGAAGGTAGCTGCATTAAGGAATATAAAGCATTCTGATCCTGCAGCAATGGGGACTATGTAAGTAGCTGAAATTAATAGATGCTGTCATTTATAGTTACGGAGAGTTTGAGCACCAGCGTACATTGAGAGTGAGCATGGTGGGAAGGTTTGAGCTCTTTGGGGTTAATAGACTGATCTCTGATCCGTACAGGTAGAGCTGTCTGGGGGGTCATTGTACAGAGATGAGCCAGACAATAAAGGTCCGTCCTGCAGACAAGACTGCAGAATAGGCACCTTCGTGGCAGTGAATGAAATACAGGATGAATTATAGATGCTCTGTTAGCAAGTGGTCAAGTGAGCGGTGATGTCAGAGCCCTTTTTGTAGCTTTGTCAAGTGACTGAAGTTATTAGTAAAATTATGACTACATTTGGTGTCTCTTACAAGAGGTGAAAATTAGCCTTTTACTTCATGTTCTATATATTCTCAGTTTGAGTAACTATAATTGTAACCAACTAGTTCCTTCATTTACCTTGGCATTACATTATTTTTTTTAAACAGTGGCTTTTATTTTTTAGAGGAAAGAGGAGTCAAATAAACCCAGCAAAAGCTATAAACGAAATTACAAGCACAGGTTTATAAGCTTTTTTATCTTTAAAAACTAGACAGCAATATCTGTTGCTATTGTTGTTTCTATCCTGAGAAGTCACCCTGCACTACAATATACTGAACGGTACTATGTCCACTGTTCACTGTAAAACAGCTAAACATCCGTGAGTCATTTGTTTAATCATTTCTGAGCTTTTATGCCAAGCACCTGCCTTTTAATTTGCTACGACCAACCTGAAACATCTGTCAATTTTTTTTCCCCATGAATTAATAACTGTGTAATTAAAATCCAGCAGAGAGCTCAGCTGCAACTCCTGGTTAATTAGGACAGGAGGTAGCCGTGTGAGCAGCGTGGCGTTACATCGGTTGGAGGAGGTTTGGATTTGAACCAGGGCTCTGGGGGTGACACGGAGCTTCCAGTCCATGATTTAACTGTGAAGCTTTGGGATACTTGTTCCTGTAGCCAGTACATCTATTTGTGGGCAAGCAAATATTGCTGAAATTACTTAATCAGGATGCAGTGCCTGAAAACTATTTTCTTTAAATGTGTGTTTTTAAAAGGGTCTGCTTTTAGTTCTTGCTATTCTCCAAATACTAAGAAAAGGAGAAGAAACAGTGCTGAGCTAAGCTCTTGCCTAGAGCTGGTTTGTCCTTCAAGTGGCAGTGGGAGTGTCACAGAGAGAAAAATGACCTTCTGGTTAAAGGCCATACCTGCTGCTAATGTGCAACGGTTGAGGATTTCAGTTTCTTCCAGGATTGCTTTCTACACCCATAATTGAAATGGCCTCCAAGTAATCAAGATTGTTCCTGGTACTGAAAATACCAGTTTGATTCAGGTTGATGCAGGTTTATTCCTGCAGCTTTTGGAGTAATTCTTATACTGCATACTTGACATGTAAAGATTTGGGGATTGGTTTTATGCTTTTTATTTTGTTTTAAAACAGCAGACAGAAATATTTGTTGTTGGATCACATTTCAGCACACCTATAGATGAAAACATCTGTCTGAAGACCTCATCACTTGTCAAGACTTTTTTTAATTTTAAAATATGCACCAATTAATACCACAGAATTTTTCAAGCTTGTTCACTGAAGGCACAGGAACTCGAATTGCAGCTAAGAGAGATGTGAAAGATTTTTTCATTAACTTCAATGATTTGAAAAGAAAGTTAAACTAAATCTGTAGCACACAATATATGCCATATGTATTCTAAACACCTTCCTGTGTATCACAGAGAAAATAAAGTGTCATGGTAACTCAGAAGGCATTCCTGTTTTAACTGGACAATTGTATTTTACTACTGTCCAAATTAATGAAGGATCTCCTACAAAATAAGCTTCTTTAAATAGCCTGTAATGTACAGAGATGTTTGGCCAATTCATATATTCTTCATTGTCAGCTTAAATGCAAAACAGTGATTTGCCATTTTCCTTCGCAGACAAGATGATAGAAAAGTTTCCAAGTTCTCATATGTTTGTTTGCTATAAATCTGAGTAACTGAATTCATACCTTATTTTCCATTTTGAGCTTGCTCTTTGCACAGCAGTATATATATAGCAGTTGCATTCCATTCATGGGAAATTCCTATAATTTGAGATTCAGAGAGTTTTTTATTTCTTTATAAGTTTTCCTGTGAGATTCAAGCAGAGGATTTTACCTTCCAGCGAATAAGGTGTATTTAATAATTAATCTCATACAGAAAAGTTGAGTCAAGATTCACAATATTCTACAGTATAATGATTTCACCATTTGTTTATAAATCTAGAATCCATTGCAGGAAAATATGCCTCTGGAGAGAAGCCGGGGGAATTGGACGATGCATCTTTGTCTCTGAGAAGGTGAACTTGAGAAAAGGCTTTAGTAAGTTTCCTTAAATATACAGCAGAATATTTATCTCCAGGATTGATTCAGGGAAAAAGGAAGAATGTTTCCTGAAAGGAAGAGGAGGAGAAGCAGGACAGTTTTTCAATTATCACCATATCATGAGGATAGAATCCCAGAGGAAGGGAATATGTAATATCTTAAACAAACAACAAAACCACAACAACTTATTTCTGAGATCATTTACACTCATATCTAAGTAAAACAAGGTACACATGGTTTGAGTTTCAAATTAGCTTGACTCCCATAGTGTGTTATTTTAAAAAAGTGGGTTTCACTTTGAATTCTCAGTGTTTCGGAAGAGGGAGGAATTCAGATTTGTCAGAGTTCACAGTGACCGTGTGCCGTGACTGTGTGGTCAGCCCAGGACCGAGGGGAAACAACCTGACCGGCATCCATTTATCCTAAAGAAAACTACAGCCCTTACCCTCTTCTACGTTCTGAGAGCTTTGCATTGCATGTAGAGGTTGGTTTTGGTTGGTGGGTTTGTTTTTTGGTGGTGGGGTTTGGTTTTACTTTTTTGAATTTCAAATTATAAGAAAGCACTATAATGCTAAAGAGCCACATGCGTCCAAACCACACCGTGCATATGAGAAAACCCAATATGGCTGATAGGGTATTGCCCTTCCGATAAACCAGTCTTTATACTTTGAGAAACCACCGCATGAAAAATGAGATTTGTTGGACAAGTTTGCCCTCTGCAGGCACAGCCACCTCCTCCCTCCCTGCCAGCCTTGCTCCCCTTTGCTACACAGGCAAAACAAACACGCTGCTAACACAGCGCTTTGGATTTATTTTTTTTATATATATAAAACAGTAATTACCTAAATAGATATTCGGGGACGGCTCTTTTTTCTTAGTGAAACTGGGTCCCAAACATTAATTTAATTTGCCCAAATAGCTCCTGATTAGGTTTGCTGTTATCTGAAGGCAATGAGCTAATGGAGATGAGGCAGAAGGGATTTGATTTACAGCCCTCTGGCTGTTTGTTCAAGTCGAGCTACCAGCACAGGCCATAACCAGCATCTGGTCTAATGAGCTACAGTGAGAATCCTGCTGATTGTATCTTTGTTGTACTGGCTAACGAGGAGGAATCACACTAAAATAGACTCCTGGTAAAGACACCGAGAGTAAATGCAGCTCTTGGGAGATGGAGGAGGGAATACTTTGCAACTCCTCACCTAATCTCTGCTGGATAATGATCTTTTAAGAATGTTGTTTCTAAACCAAACCAAAAATCATCACCATGGTTTATAATTTTCATATAACAAATAACAGCAGGTGCAAGTCAGTATCATAAATCAGTTTACACGACAGCTGTTCAAGCATGTCACTCAAAGTGTTGTGTGTGTATGTGTTTCCTTGAAAGCAGGACCAAAGACTAAATAAAGTTGTGATTTAAAAAAAAAAACACGCAAACAAACAAACCTGAATTAATTTTTATATATATATATATATATATATATATAAAACTGTGAGCATTAAACCAGCAAAATTAAGTTGAAAAAATCTCTGCATAGCTATAGCAATTAGAGATGTGATTTTATATTTGTAATGGATATAGCAGCATCAACAAAATCTCTACTACAAATAGAATTACATTGAGAAGCCTGCTTATGTTGGTATAATACATGTTAGCACAAGAGGCAGGCACAAATCACGACACTAAACACTCTTGTTTCAAAACATTTTGCAAAGAGAAGTTATTTAGCCTCTTCCTTTTTTTTATATCATACCATGTGTGCTTGCAAAAGATGGGAAATGCCCCTTAATAGTAATAATTAAGTAAAATAATGTATCTGCAATCATAGTAAAATTGCAAGGAGTGCAGTAGGACCCTCCTGGGACACTTTGACCACCAACTCATAAATACCAAGGACTCCAGTCCAGAGAAGGCTGAAGAGTTGGGCAGGCTTGTTTCAATTAGAATCTGAAGCCCACTAAGAGTTCCTAGATCTAGACTAGTAGCTGATTTCAATGAGTAACTTTAATCAGTGAATTCCAATGAAAAAAAAGGCTTCATCAGTTTTTTTCCCCTGAGCAGCTCAATGAAATATGCTCTCTGAAACAGGATCTGACTCACGCTGCAGGTTTAACAAGGGCTAATTTAAACAGGTCCTTCTTTCGGTTTCAGTGTTAAAAAGCAAATGAAATTAACACCTAAGGTTAGAGGATGTCTTTCAAAATTCTGCAACCGAGAATAAATAAACAACCTCCTGTTTTGACAGATGATGCCTGGCTTATAACCAAATGACAAGACTAACAGAAGCGTGGAAAATTGAAACAGTCTCAACTGGAGCCTCACCAGGCTATTTGATGAACTCCAGCCATTTACAACTGGAAAAGTAAGAAAGACTCAGCTCCCACATTCATTGTACATGATCGACTGCCCCAAAAGTTCTTGTAATAACTTGCTTTTTATAGAGCAGGTAGACAAAAATGTTCTTCTCCAGTCTTCATGTTACAGCCATCCAGTAGGTGGGGCCATAGAGTTATACAAAATGTGAAAGAAAGTGAAATGAGTTCATCCTAGGAAGAACTCTCCTGATCTGTGCAAACACAGCTTTGTTAATTCATGAAATTCTAATTTCAGGCAAATAACTTATTTGGTTATAGCATGTTCTGACTGTATGACTGATTAAGCTGTACTCAAACTCTAGTTAATGTGATTCTGTATTTGATACTGAAATAATTACAACTCTCAGTCAACAAAAATTACAGCTGAGATTTTCATTCATGCCACATTCGTTCCCGAGTATTATATAGGTCTGAGATTGAGTCAGACTTGTGACTGAGTGACACAATGGAAGTCATTGATAGTAATTGTAGCAAGAAAATCACACAAGTGGAAATGTGTGTGCGCTAAGGGGAATGTGTTAGTGGTTCCTACATAACATGAAGGATGCACTTTATGAATGTAACTTACATGCACTGGTTTGCTTTCATTTGCTTTGGTTTTCTTCCCTGCTTATTGGAGACCTGTGCATCTGTTCCTGTTAAATCCGTGAAACAGCAAATAACATATGGGTTTGAGAAAAAAAATGAATGTTGCAGGAGCAGCGGCCAACCCCGCTGATCTCATAGCAGCACATGCTAAAGTTTGGAATGTGTCTGTGCATATTGTGCAGTACGGTGTAGCAGAAGTTGTCACTCCCGGTGCATTTGCTGTCATCTTTTAAAATACATTAATTGTGTGTAAACAATTTAACAAGCAAAATGCATCGGGCATCAGTTTAGAAGTGTACATTCTATCCTGATGCATTTGAAAAGCCTAATTTTCTGTGGTTTCATCCTTGAAGTGAAGGTCTTAACACTTATATGGTAAAGCTGATCCTTTAAAGCCAGTTCTGCTATAGAAAGTTCTTCAAAATACTGGAAAAGGCAAAATTGTCATTGTATTTTTTGCAACACCGATCAGCTCCTTGGAGTGAGTGCTGCGAGGCAGGTGGTTTTTGCCCCTTTCCGCTGAAGTTAACCTAGGTGTCAAAGTCACAGGTGCCAACAGGTGGGCTGGGGCCCCTCGGTAGGTTCGACCCAGATGTTTCTGAGCTCTGCTTTATGAAATACCAAGTTCCTCGTGGTTTCAGCCGTTTAGGAGGTTGCGGTGGGAACGCCGAGTTTGCCATGAGTATGGGGGTCCCGCCGCACGTTAAACGCCGGCTGAAGAGCAGGAAAAGGAGGACATGGGTACGTGACCTCGCGTGGAAATCAATGGGGGCTGCGGGCCGGGCTGTGCGGGGCTCACCCGTCCGGGAGGGGCAGCCGGGAGGGGCCGGAGCCCCCTGGCGGGCAGGGCCGCGCTCCGAGGCCGAGGGGGCTGCTCCCGTTCCCGCTGACCCGCGGGGGCGGCGCTGCCCGCCCGGCCCGGGTGTGATCAGCAACCAGGAGCCGCGACGGCACCTGGAGGCGGCTCCACCCCCGTCCCAGGAAGGGAGCGACCAGCGGGGCGGGAGGGAGGGAAGGAGGGGAGCGGCCGGATCCGACGGGACGAGACGGGGCTGCCCCTCAGAGGCTGCGCGACCCCGCGGGCAGCGGCCATGGCTTTCGGGAAGGCTCCGAAGGACCCGTTCAGCACCGTCGTGGGCAGCCTGATCGGTGAGTAACGAGGGGAGCCGGGGTACGCCGGTCCCTGTGAGGAAGGCGGCGGGACCGTACGTCCCCGCTCTTCCCGGCGGGGCTCGGCGGCGCTCGGAGTCCCCGGCCGGCTATACCGCGGGTCCCCTTGGCTTTGCAGAACGCGCGACGTTCGGAGCGCTGCAGACGGAGGAGTGGGGGCAGTTCATGCACATCTGCGACGTGATCAACGCGACGGAGGAGGGGTGAGCGGGGCCCGAGGGGGGTGTCCTGGGGTCAGAGGGACCGGCAGCGCTGTGACCTGTCCCCTCTTCCTGGGGGAGATGAGAACAGCCGGGTTTTATCACAGGGGTAGCACCAGCATTGCTGGAGGGCAGGGCACAATGAGCAGGTGGCCTGCGATGCCTATGTAAAGTTACCCAGAACAACATAGCAGCAGGGAGCAGGTGTCTTTGGTTCTAGGAAGAGTTTTGCCGATTTCGGTGCTTCTTGCTCAGCCATCAGGACTTGCAGGGATTAGACTTGTGGTCCCTTCCCCATAGACAAGCCTTAGAGAAAGGTGATAATGTGGGTTTCTCATCTAAGTTGAACATATTTCATATAGCCTGTATCACTTTTGAAGTGAAGTACCCCCATGCTCTGCAACATCCAGCCTGGAAAAGAACCTTGAGTGTTTGGTTGCCAACAACACTATTTAAAACTCTGTGCTTTTGACTGAATCACAGTTCCCTATTATGCACTTTCTTGGGAACAGAAGTGGCTCCTTGCACTGAACGGCCCCGTTCTGGTTTGCTCAGCCACTTGCTGCTTTGTGTGTCCTTTTTCCCACTCATAAAAGGAGGAGAAGATTTACTCTTGTATGAGTTCTGCTGCAGCGTTGCATTGCAAGATCTCGCTGCTAGCAGTGGCAGATTTTAACACCAACTGGACAGCTTTCTCCAGGAGACTGAGGTATGCCTTGGTTTCTCTGCAGGTTTCTTTTTCTTATCAGCTTTTCCTTCCTTTCGTTTTTTTGGAGCCCACACTCTCACCTGTGGTTCTTAGAGCTTGGAAGGTTGATAATAACTCCCTTCTGCTCATTGCCATTAGCAGCAGCACGCTTTGACCCTCAGCGTTAGTTTTTATGGAGAGCTTCTACGCAACAGAGCTTTTTTAAATAAACTACTTCCTCTTGTGCACAGCTTATGCTTACAGAGGAACTCCTCAGAACTTCCTCCTAGGCAACTACTACTAGTCACACTCTGTAACAGGATACGAGGAACAGCAGAACTGCTGTGTCTAATTAGGCAAATGGTTATTTTAATGCAATATCCAGCTTCTGACCAGAGCATTTGCAGATGCTTCAGTAAGAGAAGCAGGAATGGAATAGTAGTAGGTACAGCTTTCTGCAAAGGAAAGTTTTCTTCTCTGCTCTTGTCCATCACTTGATGCTCAACTGGTATGACTGGGTGTGACAAAGGATTAAGAAAAATAGAGCAGTCTCTTCTTTCTTCTGATGAAATACAACAACATTCAAACTGAAAAATGCGGTAATGGTAAACTTCCATTTAATTTCATTGGCTTTGAAACCTTTTCGACAAAAATTTATTTTTTTTCTTATTGAAACATTGTATTTATGCCTGTTGCTCCATCTGAGGCGCTAGAGAGATCCTGAAGAGACTTTAGGACATCTTGTTTTTGTTGATCACGAGTGCTGAGCTGGCCCTAATAATTGAACACTATAGATAGCCCATAGTAATCAGGCAAAACTGTTTCCTGCACATGGTAAGTTTGATACCATCTTCCACCCTTTTCCTCCTACAAAGATAGTTAAAAGATATGGGGTGTATATATAGAAATCAAAATGACTGGGCCAGAAATGCCACTATCTCTGGGGTGGAATGAGTTGTCCATCCGTACATGATAATTACTCAGATGAGTTAAAAGCATCCTGCAATTAGAAGATTGGAAGCTGACCAAGACACCTCTACCCCTGACAGCACTCCCAGGAGAATATTTTTTAATTGCATCATACATGATACAGCTGATAATTGTTGTTCCCTTTCACAGCAATAAATGCTAGATAAGTAAATCTACTGTATAGCAGTGAAATAACATAGTTTTGGAAGAAACTGTAGAGGGGAATAACTTTATTTCTCTGCACAATTCTCTGGAGTAATACACATTCTGCAGTAACAAACCTGATTCACTGCTTTGTTACTCCAGCTCAACACTGGAGTGATGTTGCTGACATCAATGGGACAATTGCTCTAGTTTTATGTGGGTGTAAATACAGGGATGAATTTAGTCCCATATCTCAGGCCAGTATTTTTGGCTGTTGGATGAAGTTGCGAAGTAGAAAAACAATCAAACTTCACTGGTAACTTTTTCTACTTAATTTCTTGTCACAGGCCTAAAGATGCGGTTAAAGCACTAAAGAAAAAGCTTTCAAAAAACTGTAACCATAAGGAAATCAGGCTTACCCTGTCTGTAAGTACAGCTATGTTTATATTAATTAGACGCTAAGAAGGAAAACATTTTAAACGATAAGGCGGCATGCAAATTATCACTGATGCAACTCTCCGAGATGTTTTCTGTCTTTGTTGTTTGTGCGTACAGTGCTACCACAGTGCAGATCAGATGGTCTACTTGTGTTCCATGGAGTCCTGGATGATTCAAATTCTTAAATTTAATGTAGCCTTCTCCCTCTGCCCCAAACCTGTGCTATGTAAAATAGTATAGTCCTTATTTACTCTAGTGACCGTCCCTCTGTGAGTGCCCCACCTGTTTGTGAAAGATACAGAGGTTGGGATAGTACGTAAAAGCCACATTTGACCATTCCATTAGTCACCTTGTGGTACTGATCTTAGTTAAAGTAAGCGTGGTATGCAGCGTGGTAGAATGTGCTGTACTTGTTTTGTAAAGGTGTTATCGTGTATAAATGAGGAGCTTGAATGAAAGGGTAACAGTGGTGAGTTAAGCGAGGGAGCGAGGCACATGGTCAGCCACAAAAGATTTAGATGCTATGACTAAAGGTCGGAGCGGCTGGGAATGTCCTCACTTGAGATAACCTGGCCTCCAGCATCTGACTGTTTCCAAACTGTCCCAGAGTTTGGAGGAGTGTTGTGATTTCAGTCAATTTAAGATTTACTGGAGTACGTTTCCATAGTTCTCTGTTTTGCACCACACTGATAACAAAGGCTGTAGCAGGAACTTCCCAACACTGTCATAATTCCCAGGTTCCCCACTTGAATTACTCTTGACTACTAGGAGTGCAGCTCTGAGAAGAATCATACCATTTGTATTGTAAGTTGTTGGGGATTTGTGTCTTTCGTTATTTGTCTAGAAGTATTTTCTTTGCTGTTTCCTTTTTTGATGTTGTAGAGGCCTGTCTGCATTACATTGGGTGCTACTCATGAGGTTGGTATTTGTTGTGCAAAATCATTATCTATATCAATATATGCTGAGAAGTGATTAAGGAAGATGGGTGATTGACATTGTTGAATTGTAGGTCACTTAGGAATTGCCCAAGGGTCTCCTGATAAGTTAGAGATGCAGATAAATGTGTTACACATACTGATGTATATACCTTCAGCTCATTCCACTTCCACACTTCTTTCTTGGCTTCCTCCTCCACTGTCTCATGAGTCAACTTTTTGTGTTTTCCATGCGTTTGCATAACAGAAACATGCGGTTTCCACTGTAATTGCAATCCTGTATCAGATCTGCTTGCTTTCTCCTGCAGTCTTTGTGCACCTTAGTCCTCTACTGAATATCTAACACAGTCAGCTGGAGTTATGATAACCCAATGCTTGGATTTCTGGAGCCCTTTGGATATTTACTCTGCAGATATACCCAAGGTGACATTATAGCTTAGCTCTTAAGAATGTAAAAGTGAGAAAAGAATCTTGTTTCAGGTGTATCCAAGGAAGAACTTTACCACACTGACCTGGAAGCCTATGGTATTTACTTACAGGTGGAGTGTGTACCACATTTCAGTTGTGCTTGTAGCTTGACACTGGTTTTTTTACCCTTCCAGGTCCCTTTCTCCAAGTCTGCTCTCACCCACTCACCTGTACACATGTAACTGTACCTTCCAGTCAATCACATCCTTTTGGCCCAGTTGCTGTTTTCTGACTGCAGGTTTCTTCTTGAGTTCCTTGATCTTTTTTGTTCTTGTTTGTTTGTTTTTCTGTATTTTTTTTTAATTCCTTCTTTTTAAATAAGTGCCAGCCTTTCCTCTAACACTCCTTCTTCCTGCTTTGTAAGATATTGCCTATATTTCCTACAGTAAATGTGGTCTTCCAGCTTTTGAAACTTTACATCAAATTGTCTCTCCTACCTACATTAGATAAAACTAAGAAGGCAACAGATCTATAAATCACTTTTCTTTTGGAATGTACTTTGGTCCACTTTTGTTTACTCAACCTTGAAGTTCTGGAATGTAATCTTAGTAATGAAACTGCCAAAGGAACTTATTCCCAGAGAATACACACAAGAGTGAAATGTGAAAGTCTTCATCTGAAGTAGCATGACTGCGCGTTAGCCCTGATTCTGTCATCGAGACGTTAAATCTCAACAGTGCCTTCCTCCTCCTGGCTCACAGGCGCATGTTTATTTACTTGGAGGAGGAAGGGTGAGTGCCAGCTGTATAACGTGTTGGCTGTGGCTTGGCTTTGTGTACTCTGATCTAGGGACCTTACCTGCTGCTTGCGGAGTCACGTGGCTCGAGGTGTGTGCGTGTTGGAACACGGAGTTGCTCCATGCACAGCCTTTGATAAAGCCATGAGATCAGTCTTGGCAGCAGTGATTTGTCAGTCACGGTGAATAGGATTAGAATTTTCAGGCAGGAATCCAACAAAGTGCGTATGCATTATTTGACTCCTTATTGCTAGCAGACTTTGGATACCTAAACTCTGTTTACACAGCGAGACACCTGTTCAGCTGTCTCCAAAGGTCTCCCTTGGGTCTGTAAAGCATTTACACAGTGCCCAACTTCTGGTGCTTGGTAAGGTCTCAGGTGCTGAACAGAACATGCCGGAGCAGTTTGAGCGTGTCCCGCTCTGTACCTGTGTCCACACGCACACTCTGACATACAAAGTAGTGGGGAGAAATTTAAGATGGAATTGTTGTTTCATTCTGCACTATGTAGTTGGAAAATATTTTAAAGGAAGTTGTTGGTTAGATTTAAATTTTGGAAAGTTGTGGTTTTTTTGGGGGGCAGGTTGTTGACTTAGGCTTTTTTCTGGTTTTCCTTTTAATATTATGTAAGTTTTCAGATGTAAAAAAAAAAAAAAAATAATATAGCATGGCAAATGTGGCCTTCAGATTTAAATTTAAATTATCATTTCACAAAGCAAAGTATCTGAAAAACAAAAACATGAGAGAGCCTTCCTGCTCCCCAATCAAAAATCCAAGTCAATTTTATTACACTTCATGGGATATGTGGGCAAAGAGGAAAAGAAAAGGACATTGAGTAGGAATAAAAGAAGCAGCTCTGTCAATTTTAACAGTTCTAAGATCTTGCCTGTCATTTAGAGGACGTTTAATGCTTTGGTTGAAGCTAATTTGCCCTTTCTGTTATTAAAACGTGTTTCTATTGAGATTCCATTGTGCTGTGTGGAGCAGTGGTTGACTTGGCCACCTTGGATCTATTCATTCCAGTGGAACTGCTTGAGAAGCTGAAGTCTTATTTGCAATGTGAAATAACCACACTGAAATTCCAACGAAAGGTGTTATTACCATGAAAGTGGCTTGTTCATGAATGGTCCAGTTAAAAATAATTGAGTCAAGCTCTTCTTTTTCTTACACCAGCTGAGTTTCACTCTGAGCGAGTGGGTTGTACCGGCATAATTGAGTGGAGGATCTGACCCATTAGTTCAGTACTTTCATTCAGAGGGTAAATACTCAGTCCCTTAAGTAGGGAATTAATATTAGGGAGTAGCATACCAAATTTCCCATGCACTGGGTTGAAAATGTTTTACACAGACCATCTTTGAAGTACTGCACAGGCAAATGACTTGGTTTATTAGCATATGTTTCATGTACTCTTTCAAATGAAAAATAATGATTCGAGCCAAGATTTTTTTGTAATTATCTCTGTTAGTTTTGTGCACAGCAGTCTGCCAGTGTCTCTTTGTTCTGCTCTGTTTTCAGTTCAGCAATATATTTTCTTCTGGTTTTAAGCCTCTTCTCCCGTAAGTTCCTGGTCACACTGGGAGAAAAATCCCCAAGTCCTGAGGCTAGAAAATGAGTTACTAAAATTATTTCAACTTAGTCAAATGTAGTCTGCTCTGAATAGGAAAATATATTTAACCTACTTTTATCAAGATTACAACAGCATCCTTTAAATTCTGTGTAGCCTTTTGAGAATATATCTGTCTGTTGTGTGATTCAGGGGAAGTTTTGTCTCAAAACCCATGAAATTTGCAAACTGTTTTAAACTTCTGCCCTTTGCTTTCACCTTTCTATCTTCCCTCTTAAATTGGGATGGAAAGTAAAGATATTGTTGAAGAGCAAAAAGCACGAGAGTGACTGTTTTTCTCTACATGGGGCATCATAATCCTGTAGTCAATCTCCTGAGCCAGGGAAGATAAGTTCTGTTCCTGCTTCTGCACCTGATCTGACCCCAGTTTCCCATCGAGACTTGTACTGGCCTGATTTCAGGTGACTGGGATGCAGTGACAGCTTTTGATAACTCTTCTGTAATATGGGAATTATAATCAGTCACCTTCAGGTACACAAAGGAGAAGTATTATGTCATTATCACATAGTGCTATATTTGGTAGGGCGGGCATGTTGTTTGCAGGGATCCTGCTCTGAGCATTCCAAGCAGAGTTTTGGAAGTAGACTTCTTCCGTGAAGATGAATCTGACAATTGGAACCATTCATCTCTTCTGTTTCAAATCAATGTGACCTTTAAAACGCATGGAGAAATTGTGCTCTGAGTTGTTGAATTTGTTCCTTTCTGGTTTTTTTTTCATTAGTTTCTCAGAGGGCGGATCAAAAGACAGGCATTTAGTAGCCTTATTTTCTTGTAGAGCTCTTCAGAATCTGTCAGACCAGGGTACCTATGTGCTAGGCGTTGAACTAATTCTATTACTAAATCCATACAAGTTGTTTTTTAAGCTATGGACAAATTTCACGCTGTTAAGGTACCATGTGTTCAGTAATTATTATGACACGGAAACAAGTGTGACCCTACTTCTCTGTAAAAAATAGTATAACTCTGGCTAACACATCTCATTTTGTATTGTGTTGGTGTAACAGTGCACACAGTGAGTTACTGTTCCCTGTAGTAACCTCATCAGACATTCTACTGAGGTGGCTGGCAATAATTCATTCATATCCATTTGTACACTTCCCCATAACATTTGGAACAAATTAAACAAAAGGAAACAAAAGCAGTCAAGTTGTTTGGTGGGGGTTTTTTTTCCTAGTATCTAACAGAAGCTTTTTGTGTGTGCAGCTGCTTGACATGTGTATAGAGAACTGTGGCCCAAGATTCCAGTCGTTAGTTGTGAAGAAAGATTTCTGTAAAGACAAGCTGGTGAAACTGCTGAATCCGAGATACAACCTGCCGATTGACCTGCAGGAGAAAATCTTGACCTTTGTGATGGTAAGTCTGGAGTAAACAGTAAGTGTTTGTCTCTGTGGCATGGTAAACATTTAATGATGCAGCCCGTTTCTGTTCTATAACATACTCATGGGAACATGTTCCTCAGGCAGACTGTTCTTGCTGTTCCTGCTGCGTGCAGGAGTAGCACAGGCTGGAAGACAAGGGGAGGGAACTGGGAAACCATCAGCTTCCACCCTTTCTGTTCCTGTCCCAGTCTGTGTCCCCACTGAGCCAGCAGGACGAGAGGTGACTGTGGAGCTCTGGTGGTTCCTGCTGCTCCCAGTGGAGTCACGATAGCGGGAGTGGATGGAGGGACTGACCTGCCCTTAGGAGCACTTGTTTAAGAAGCGCTTGTCTGACCCATTGACTGTCCATTTCTGTTCCTGTTATTTCAAAACTAGACGTGGGCCCGAGGTTTCCAAGGAATGGTGGATGTGAGCGAAGTAAAAGAAGTTTATCTAGAACTGCTGAAGAAAGGAGTGGAGTTTCCGTCTTCTGCCACCAGCAGAGGGGGACCCAAGGTGGGGATACACAAGGGTACTTCATTAACCATTGTCAATCAGCAACAGGATGTGTTAATTGTTTGAGCTCTGTAGATAAAGGAGGTGTGTTTGTTTTGTTGTGTTTTTTATTTAAGTGCTCCAGGGCACAATATGACCAACCTACTTAAGCATGTGAGCAGAAAATAGTTTCAGTTATAACAGCTAAGATAACAACAAAGAAACCTGGCCTATATAATAGTTTATTTATTATATTTCAAAGCTCAGATGAGTGGATGTGTTCTCAAAAAGGAATCATCTCTCACTTGAGGCTTTCAAAGTGTGTAAAGGATTTTGGTATGCCATTTACCTCAAAATGAATGAAAGCTGAGTGCTCCAAACTTGTCAACTTCTGAAAGCCTCAACTAAAATGAGTAAGATGCAGATAGAGCAGATAGGAATAATTCAGATTTATCCTGAGTTTTTCTTATTGAATAGCAGAATGTACAAAAGCTTACGTATTGAAAGGTTGTTTGAACAAGCTGTGTGGAGAATGCTCTTGATAGACAATTTTATTTTTTTTCTCACCAAGTACAGTAGAGACTAATCTCTGTACCACATGTATCTGTCAGTTAAAACCAGCTGCAAACCTTCTGTTGATCTCAGCAACAGCAGACCTGAATGCATTTTTTAGCTCAAGTCTGTAGAGAGTGAAGGACTTCAAGTGTGCAGGCTGGGTTTTGGATTTTTTTAATTCAACTGCAATGCACGTGAAGCTTTCTGCAGACGAAGTGTTCCAGCTTTTTGATCCAGAAGGCCTTTGTAGTTCATCTTCTGCGGACACCCAGAGTTACCCACCTGACCTTTCCACTGCTTCCAAGTGTGATTGTATTCTATCCTTCATTGTAAAATTGCAGTAGCACTTTGGGAAGCTGTTAGATGGCTTAAGAGCTCAAGGAGTCAGCCTGGTCTTAGCCTTCCCACTTTATCCTGTGATGGAATTTCGTTGTAAACCCATTTAAAAAGTATCTGAATTCCAAGCCTCATTCATTACAAAATGGTCATTAGATTTATTCTTGTAGACCTTGCTAAACAAATTCCCTGGGAGTATTGATTATGAGAAAGCTAATGCCTAGTTGTCTAGTCTGACAAAGATGCTTTGCAGCTCTCTCAACTGGATGTGTTCTTCAATTCTTTTGTTAAATCCAAGCTCTGCTCTCTTATCTTTCCTCAGACTTCATCTCAGCCCTCTACAAAGTCATCACCATCTTCTGCTAATCCTGCAAATCGTTCCTTATTGCCTCTTCCCACAGGCCCAACGTTACTGTTGACCGCGGAGCAGGTGCAGTACCACAGGTTTAGAAGGGGGCAGGTCCATGGAAATGTACTGGTGATGTGCGATTGTGACAGCCTGGGTGCTTAGACCACTGGAAGGGACCATCAGTTCAAGTGGCATCGTTCTGTATTTGGGGATTTAGATTCATTCTCCTGAAGATGTTTTATACGGCAGTGTTCAAAAGCAAAGTAGGCAGAAGTGAGTTCAATAAATGCCATGCTGTACCCGGCCAGAAAGTGGAATCATTTACGCAAGCATGAGCATATCTAATGATGTCTTACAATGTTGTTATGCAAATCGGTAAAAGTTACTTCAAAGATAAGTGAGAAAGCCAAACTTACTTTTGCATAAGGCTTGTGTGAACAGATTATTATAAAAGGCAGAAAGGAAAGGACACTTCCATTCCTGTTTGGCCTGTGGTTAACTAAAAAGACTAACAGTAATATTATCGAGAGGGATTAACTGTAAGGAAAATGAGAGGACTATCATCCTTGGATCTTAGTTTGATTTCGAATATAAAAGCTAAGCTAATTCCATTAGTTTTCATGGTATGTTACTAGAGTGAAATAATGCTAATTAGGCCCATATTGTACCTAAGGCGGAAGAAAGTATGTACTAGAGCTAAGAATTATTCTGCTTGCTCGGTTCACCTACGCAGTATTCTCTTCTGTTAACAGGTTGGGAAATTGTACAGTGAACTGGATATGGCAAAAATGAATGTGAGAGTCATGTCATCAATATTGAAAGAAAATGTTCCTGGCTCTGAAAATCCAGATGATATGAATCTTTTACAGGTATGTGACAATTCTTTGGTAGGGGCTATTGGTTTGATTTAGTCAAAACTGATTTTAAAATATGTTGTATCATTTCTTGTAACATCTGGATCCAGATTGCCAAATAGAATCCAACAACAGGTTTCTGTCACTGGTTTTGCTCAGCTTTCCCCTGTTGCCTTCACCTTCCCGTGATATCATTATAGATAGTCAAGAAAGGAAAATACAGCTTGCAATGCAAATTTAAGCTCTAGGGAATTCCAAGGGCAAAAGCATTTCATAATAGAGCATTCTCTGTTAAGCATGTTCTGTCAAACAGCCCCGAGAACATTCCAGTTGAACGCTGTTGCTTTGTGGGAAAATAGATGATGACACAGTCTCTCATATCCGTCCTGGAGATTTCTCTGCTCTCTTTATTATTACCAGTACCTTCAAGGCAGACGGAAGGCCAGTGAAGAATATGAAACATTAGTTTTATGTGCGTGACCTCAAAGACTGGGAGCTCGCTGTGCTATAGATGAATCCATGTACTCTTAAAGTGTAGCCTGGAGGAAGTGTATTGCAATAGTCCAGTTTAGATTTGACAGTGAACGTGCACGCATTCTTCCTCCTGTGACGTCATTTCTTCTACTTGCTTGTGCTGTATTTTCTATTTTAGAAATGTAAAATGCAGTATTACTTCAGCATTGCGATAGTGACCTATATCAATGGATATTTTTCTGTTTCATTTTGTCTGCAAGAATTTAAAAAGCTTTTATCACACCCTTCTGTTTCTAAACTTGCCTCTGAACTTCTATGATAAGGAAGCATTTTTGGTAATTTGTCAGCATTAAATGTTTTGGAGAACTGAGCTAATTGTTTGCAAGCTTTCGGTGTGCATTTATTGCCCAGTGGAGAATTTTTCCTTTGCCAGGAACCCTGATTGGGTGCTGTTGGTTTGCCCTTGAGGTTGTGCTGTTTATGGGTTGGTTCACAGCTGGAGATGAGATACAGAAACAGCAGACATTTGCCACTGTCGCATCTTTACAGGCAGTGCTGCTGGGCTGGGGGAACCGGACAGGAGACAGACGCAACCTCTCAGTGGTTTTTCTTCCCCTGGGAATTCCTCGCATCTCCAACACTGTCTCTTTTGCAGAGATCTGTGGAGCTGAAGTCCAAGAAGGGAAAGGCCTGTGAAGCAAGGATGTGAGCAGAGTAGAGTTTAAACACAGTCAAGGCAAACAGCTGTTGCAATAGATCACAGAGGGTTTGTTTTGCCTGCACGGGAGGATAGAGTATAGGTTATGCCAGTGATGGACGCCACCTAATCAGCCGACTTATGGCTGTTCTATAAACAATACTTCTGTACTGCTATTGCCATCAGGGAGGTTGCCAAGGTGCAAACTGGCCTCGATGATTTAACCAGCCAGAGAGACTGTGCTGGTTTGGTGTGCTCGGCCGCCTCTGTCCATCCGTGGCAGGGGAAGTGTTTCGGGTTGTGAAACAGGAAAATTATGTCCTTGGTTTCCTGTCTCCTACTACAGCCCTTCGGCATGTTGGCGCACAGATTAGGTTGCCACAGTAAACCAGTGGATTCTTATTGACGCTCCCAGTAATAAAATTGTTGGCAAAAGTTTGAGGACAGGGTGTGGAGTTCCCATTTGTGGGGGAGTGACTAAAAACTCATTCCTTCCACGCTAATTTCACTGTTGTTCTTTTTGTTCTTTTCCCCCTTGCACCGGATGGTTTAAAGCACTAAGCATGGCAAGCTTGTTGCTTTAGCAGTGTTTAATGTTCTCTTTTGTTTGTGGCTCTACCGGGATTGCTTGGATTAGGTTTTTGTTTTCAGAGAACAATGTCCTTTATGCAAAGAGCTGCTTGTTTAGGCTTTAAGTTGCAAATATTAAATTTCAGTCCTTCAGAGTATCTGGAATCTCTCAATAAAAAAAAAAATCTGCTAGGGTAAACTCGGTGCAACATATTTTCAGTTCTGTGGCTTCATTAGTGGTTAAGCTCCTCCTGTTCTCCACCCTGTTTTGAACAAGGCTTAAGGTGGCAGATCTCGCTTGAGATCTTGTGCCGACCAGCAGCAGTAGTTGAAGAATAGCTGAAGCAGTGTCCACCAAAAAGAATCACAAACTAGTGCATAGACATACCTGATAGAAATGTAGAATTTAAGTCCAGATCATGAGCTGGTAAGAATTATCACAAATTCATTGGAATCTCTGGTGATCGTTACACCAGCTGGCAGTCAATCATTGTAAAACCCCAGTTTTCAACATGTAAGAGTGCAGGCGTCATTGGGTGGGAACAGAACCTGGCAAATCCATGCTGGAAATTAGTATCTCAGTTTCTTTATTCAAAAGTTTGCCTGTATAATGGAGTCATAAGAAACAACACACTTTTTAAAATGCAAATCAGATAGTAAAGTGTGGACAGGTTTCAAATTTAAATTACTGATGTTAAACTGAATACATTTCTATGTGTTTTATCCCGGGCTCTGAAGATACACGACTGGAAGGTACAGGACTCTGTAATCCTTACGTAGATTTGGCAAAGGGGTGCAAAATTTCTTTTTACATAAATCATTTATTTACACAAAGTATATGGGGTTTTTGAGGAAAAATCGGATCACTTTGAAAACGATACCAGAACAATTTCTGAATAGTAGTGTGCAAACAGAGTAGTTTTCTTTCTTTTTTCCTTTTTTCTTAAGCAGAGCCAGCCAGCATTTGCAAACGCACTGTGGGGGGTGGGAAATGTTGGCTGAGATGAAGTTCCTGTTGCTAAAGAATTTGTTTCTTGGAACATGCAAAATCTGCAGTGGAGAGGAATATAAATAAACCATCTTCCATTTCAGCTGGCAGTAATGCAAAATTCTGCTCGGTAAACTCTCATCATTTCCCCAATCAGCTGATTCTAATAGGTTTGTGTTACTGTCTCAAAAAGTGCGTAGAATAAGTGCATCCAAACTTCCCCTCTTAGAGTTCAAGATTTGCATCACAGAGCACTCCTGCCCTTCAGACTATTCTCTTTTCTTCAAGCAGACGTTGAACCGGATCACATCCATTACATCCATGTGAAGCATCCTGCTGAGTTTAATCAGCTTCAAATAAGATCAAATCAAAGTTGCCCTGCATCACGCAGAGGTGTCGTTGTTATTTTGCAATTTGTAATTTTGACTTTAGAGACAGAGATATCTTTGGAAAATAAAGGTGGGTCAAGAGGTAGGGCTTGGGTTGGGGTAGACGTGTTGGCTGTGATGATAGGAGTTGTCAACCTGCCTTGCAGTGATCAAAGACATGCAAATAGCATAATTTTCAACGTTTGGTATGTGTGTGGTTTGTATAAATTAAGGAATGATACTTGTGAGTCTGCAGCGCTCAAGCATCTTATCATTCTTCTCCAGAACTGAACAAATTGGGTGATCACAGTTACAGTTTAGTTTTTCTTCCTCTGGCAGAAACTGTATAAGACCTGTCGGATGATGCAGGAGAGGATCATGGAATTGCTGGTGACAGTGGAGAATGAAGATGTGATAGTTGAGTTAATACAAGTAAATGAAGATTTGAATAATGTCCTCCTGGGACATGAAAGGTAAGGACAGGGCCATTCTCCTCACATTTGGTGTCATAACAGAATGAACTCACTTAATGGACACAGATGGTCCCTACACCTAATGTTGATCCTCAAAAAGAAGGCAGATTTTTATCCAGAAAATATATATTGCAAAAAGATAATTTTATGTATTTGCCTTCCCTTAAACACTGCTTGCAAAAGTAGTTAGAGAACCATTAGAATGGGACAAAACAAATGAACAGTGTAGACAGGGAAATCAGACGGAGGCATGTAAGCAAAACTAACTTTGGTATTTGACATTCCTTTTTGGTGGTGCACAGTGTCACCAGTCTGCTATAAATCCTTTGGTCCTGGCGATGGTCCTTATCTCTGTTAAGTGTATATACTTCCAGGGAAGAATATTTTTCTTCTCCTTTTTAAGCAACTTTGACAGCTTTACTGCAGAAACCAGCCATGGAATAGCATTCTGCCTCATTGCATGCTTAAGAGAGTTGCTTGATTTTTCTCAACTGGATTGAAATGTGCTGTTCTACTTGTCTTACAGCAGAAAATGTTTGTTTGTTTTACACACAGAAGCACTGCAGTGCTTGCATTAACATCCTGTGTGTTTGTCTCTTAGATCATTGGTAGCATGACTAGATGCTAGCAAAACAGGAATTAATTTCAAACTCAAAATTCCAGTACTGTTTCCCAAAACATCATAGTGAATATACTCATGGAGACTATTATGGTTTAATGGGAACTAGCCTTCCATGTTAAGTAGTTTATCTCCTCCATGGCTAAGAAATGTTCTAGAAATCATTATGCATCAAGTACAATGGTTCATGATTTAAATTTAGCAGATTTAGAATTTAGTAACCTTTTCTTTTTAAACCTCTTCTGAATGATGCACTGAAAATATCACTAATTTTTCTAGGTGTCATGGCCCAAACTTTAGGCCTAATCTTGACAACGTTTAGTTTTTATTTATCCTTAAATCTTGTGTCATCAGCAGTGTTAGTGTATTTTACAGTAACCACCTTGTGTGCTCACTACTTGCTTTGGGAAGTTTTTCGTTTTAGTAGAGCAAAAATAGGATTCTGTTCAGCTTCTGTAAATCCACTGAAATCAGATGTGGGCTTACAGTTTTTATGTGACTGATGAATACTGGCGAGGCCAAGAACCTCTTGAACTGTGAATAGCGGCTTGTGGGTATAATTCAATAAACTCCTTGTGAGAGAGTCAGCTGGTGATTGAAGGAGCAATTAATTGGCCATTGTGAAACTGGACAGAAAACTGCATTTTAGTACTATAATGTTATAGTTCATACGCAATGAGTCTTCCTGGTTTAGAGTTGATGAGTATTAAAATGTATTTGTTTAGTGTTTGTTGCAGAAGATCTGTTCTTTGGAACTCCCTCTGAGCAATGAGATGTGTAAAGGACAAACTAATTTTAACAAGTTGCATCTGTTTCATACTATGTGTATAGTTTGAAGACAAGTCATGCTGCATTCTCTGTTTCTGGTTATTAACATAGAGTCCAAATTAAATCAGGAGCAATCACCGTTGTGCAATAAACCAGCCTTGTGTGTGTAACGATGACTCCCTCTAGTGGCTCCACCAATTTGTTGGTTCTTCCTGTATTTCAGATAAATATTTATGTTCTGCAGTTGGAATGCTTTTTTTCCTGTGTTCCTACCCATATATATATATATTGTCTTTGTGAGCCTCACCAGTATGGTAACCCTGAATAGCAAGTGCAGTTGTGTAGATGGTCTCATGTCTGTACCGCTTAAGGCTCTGACTCCTGAAATGGGTGGACCTTGTGGGTGCTCAATGTCACTGGCTGGGTCTCCTCTGCACCCATTGCAGCGCTGTTACAACTGCCAGTACATAAATATTCATGCAGGTGGATTTTCTGGCTTCCAGTTCTTGTAAAAGGTGATTTCAAATGCCTGAACTAATGAGAGGGCTGTGTCCCAGAGTAGATGTGTGGTTTGTCCCGAGATGGTGTGAGGGAACATGGGGAATCTCTGAGGACTGAAGCTTCCTGGAGCTCGGTTGGAAGAGTCTTCTGGTCAGGAGGAGACAGATTTGGCACAGTGCATGTTCATCTGGTGTGAACAGAGGCCAACTTCATTGTCAGTTTTGTTACGGAAGAAACAGGTGTCTGTCTCCAAAAGTGAGCCCAGGAACAAACCAACTGTTGTTAGAGGAGGTGATGAGAGGACCACAGCCCTGGGCTGGAGAGAGTCACATTGTAGTGCTGAGAGAGAAAAAATACCCGTAGTGCTTTGATAATCAAACTTGGATCATAACTGGTTTCCTGCTCTTACAAATAACATCACAGAAATATCAGAATGAACAGTTAATTCTGCAACTCCAACAGGTTCTCTCGGAACAGAGTTCGGTTTTTGGAGAATCAGAGGATACAACGTGAACGCGCAGAGGTGAGTAATTACAGATGAACTTGTGAACTGCAGGACTGTAAATATTCCTTTTTCTGTTCATCGTGAAAAATACACTTTTGATATATGCAGAATTTTATTCTCTAGTTGAGAGGTACAGGAGGGAGCAGCCTGGTACTGCTCGTGGATTTTCTAAAGCCTCTCTTGCAGAATTCAATGCAACTGCACATAAATAAAGTAGCAAATAATGTCAAACCTAAGGTGGAAGCTTGGTCAGGAAAATGAGAGAGAGAGAAAGAGATCTGTTCAAATGCTGGTTTATTACCTCCACAGCTAAACACTATTATCTGCCATGAACAAAATTAAGAACTGTTATTTTTCTTTTCATTTGTTCTTTGTTAAGCATTTATAGACTGAAATATTACTACATTATTAGAATTCATTATTACTGATGTTGTGGGGGGTTTTTTTGAGTCAAACCTTTTTCTGAGTTATGAATAATAGCTTGTAGCAAATCTTTAATGACTATCCTTCACTGATTGATAATTATGGTTGTTAATGATTGTTGCCCAAAGCAGTTTTGCACGTTTCTGCTTCTGCTAAGCCATAATTGTATAGCTGCCTAGGCCTCAATATGAAAATGACTGCATTGTGAATGCTGAAATACAGCTGACAATTATTAAGAAAAAGGTAGAAGATGATCTTGTTTTCCTTGAAAAGCTGCTATTACTACATTCTGGTTATGTGGGTGGATGTTTTTGCTTGATGGATATACTGTTGGGTTAGTTAATAGTCCAAATGGTGCAGTCTGAACATTTTTATGTTACTCAGGAGTCTCCAAGTTTAAAATACATCTTTTCTTTTGTTAATCTGGTGTGACCAAACCCATATGACTCAAGCATATGGTTTTATTAAGATCTTTGATTGGCTACATTTTTAATTCTAACACATTCACTGGAGAAACAAAGGAAACCCTTTTCTGTGTCTATGAAACATTGTCACGATTTTGAACTTTTCCTATCCAAAACAGGACTGAAAAAAATCAGTCTCCAAAGTGTATATCACATATCAAAACCCAAATAAGTGGCATGAAAATAATTGCTCAAGATCAATCAGAAGGTCAATGTCAAACCTGTATTTCCGTAAGGTGACAATTGCTGTTTAGAATTGAGTCCTACTCCTAGTTCAGGATTGTTTTCCTTAAATTTTTGAAATGGCAACATTCCTCAAACTGGTATTTTCTGGAAAGTATTGTTTTGTTTCATGGGGTATCTTCCACATGCACAAAAAAAGAGGAAAAAAATATATCTGTGTGTGTATATATATATTTATATATATCTATCTCCCGGTCTTCTCTCATACTTGCCAAATTTTATTACTGTGATTTTAAATCTTATATTCTGTGAAAACAGCAATTTGTTTAACAAGTTCCTTTCAAAACAAACAAACAAAAAAAAACCGCACCAAGCTTTATTCCTTTTCCACTGTGAAGCTGTACAGCAAACAGCCATCTGCGCCCTCAAGGGATCTCCTGGACCTCTCTCCCGTGTCAACAGTGGCGAAAACTGACTCTGCAGCATCTCCTTCGGGCCTTAGTAAGTGATGAATTGGCATTTCCCTGTGGTCTGGTGTCCTAAAGCAAACCAACAATAGCATAGTGGAGGAATCAAGAAGCTTCTTGTAAGAAAGAAAACAAAAGTTATCCTTAACTTTAAATATGTTCTTTATATCTCCTTAAAAGAAGAACCAATGTATATGGGAAAAAAGACAGTAAAAGGTTTCCTGTAATTTGTTTACAGTGGAAGCAAGAATCTTCTCTTTCCCCATTACTTAAATTTGAACAGTAAAGCATGCTCTGGTTCCTATTACAATGAAGCCTGCAGAATACTGTGGTAGTTGTGTGTTCTGTACACTTGGAAGGACGAAACAGAGATTGGCTTTTCTCATGCCCTCTTGGTTTCCAACGTTTTTCAGGAGGCGCTTGGTGTTAGAAACTGTTCACATCTCCTCTAACTTCAGACTTTGTCCATAGTCAGAGGAGTGAGTAAAGCTCCTCACTTGGGTACCTTGAATTACTGTTTGCAGAAGTTCTTCCTTTATTCGCTCTAGGGGAGTCCATATATTGAAATTAAAGGTGTGAATGTGCCCCCAGGAATAAATGCCAATAGTTCTATGTCCATCTTTTAGAAATCGTGAAAGGAGTTTTAAGTGGTATCTACCATGTATAGCACTAATGATGGCGTTTGACATTTAAAGGAGATAAATGTGTTGCATCTAAAACCTTCTCAGAGTTAAGATTTTGCCTCTCATGTTATAAACAGCAATTTGTTTCAGATTCTTTATATGCCTTCCAAACAAAACTTTACCCTATCAATGTTCATAGTACAAGTAACTAACGTTCACTTAATGATGTTTAAATGATCGTTAATTATCGCCTTGAATTTCAGATTGCGTGTCTGCACACCCTGAAGATAAAAACAGGCATCATCCATCAATTTATCCACAGCTAGATTTACCAACTGCTACAAAAGCTCAGCAATTCCCGTGAGTAATCTCTTATCAAGAAATTGTAATGGATAACAGATCTTCAGAGTTATTAGTACTCTGTAATTCGTCTAATGAGTTTGTAGTATGCTCTGAGAACACTGATTTACTACTTTTCCACGTTAGGCCAGTAAAACAAGTGAAAACTACCTGTGTGCTAGACCTTGCTTAACATGCTTAAAATTACAGTGTTCCTGCAGCAGTGTTTAGTCATAGGCATAAATTTATCTCAACGGTCAAAACATACTTGAGATATTATGACTTTCTGCTTGAGTGTTGCCAGTGTTGCAGTGAAAGTGAGAAACAGATGAGTTGTACATGTCAGTGAGAAGAATTTAAGGTAGGAGAGGTGTCCTTGTAGCTCCTGACTTTTTATGTGAATGGGCCGCTGGCCCATGTGCCCATGCTGCTGTCAGTTGTGACATAAGGTAAAGACAGACCAGCAAAAAAATAATATAATAAGCAGAATGTACAGTTGTGGTAGTTTCTCAGTCACTTTCAATGTATTACTCTCTCCTAGATCTGCAACTGAAGCACAAAATAGCGTAAGCAACCCAGCTGGACACTTATATAGCAATGTGAGTAACACTTGTATTCAGAACAATCATTCTTTGCTGGCAACTGTCAAAATGAGAACTGTTTGGATTTACCCTGACTACTGTCCAAATGCAATACAAAGATCTACTCTGTGGCCCTTCTCCGTACACCAGGGGACACTGTATTTGGTGACCAGGCCAACTTTCCTCTTCTGTTACCACAGATGCCAATATGAAAGCATATTTTCTTAGGTCCAGCACAATTTCAGTGGGGGGTTTGCGGAAAGCAGTTGCTGTATTATTTGTGTATTTGAGTATTTCCACACACATTAGTGTGCTACAGATAAGTTCAAAACATCTTTTAGTGTTTTTATGGTGATAAGTTAGGTTGGTAACTGTTGACCTTAGAATTTACCTGCTATAGTTTGAGAGTCTAAAGAGAAGTCAGCACTTATGGAAGTTAAGTCAAACCAGTTCTCACAGAATAACATGGTGATGCGCTGTTTTGCTTGGTGTCCTTAGTTGGCGACTCTCTTAAGCCCAGTGCCTCTGCATCCAGTAAATCTACAGACTGGAAATACTACATCGTTAAATGGACCATCACCAGCAGGTAAGGAATAAAGCAGACCACCTAACCTTCACGGAGATGTATTTTCCTTGTTAGAACTTAAGGGCTTTACATAATGGCTGTTAAAGGGTGGGAGCAGCAACATTAACAAAATCTCATATTCCTCATGTCTTCTCTTAAACGCATCTGTCCTTTGTAGCATTTAAAACAACTAGGTATGTCGGAGCTAATCTGCCACTTTTAGGAAGATGTAAAAAAGTAACATGCAGTAAGCATGCTTTTCATTTACCTTTAAATATGGATTTATGTGCCTGTCTTTATACTGCAGCTGGATCAAAGAACAAGTCACAGTCAAGTCATTACTACGAGATAATGGAATTTGATCCCTTGGCTCCCACAGAGTAAGTGACTTTTAAAATAGATGATTTACAGTTTTCTTAGGTGCCAAATGCAAGAAGGCTTCTGAGATGGCTTTTTCTTCTGGGTGATAAACCAAACCACACTCTTCAGACTGTTAACTGACCAACTGGAGTACTAATGTTTTGTAAATTTTCTTCCGATATTTTGGGTATAATCAATTAAGGAATAAACTTCTGTAGTGTGTTCATTGAACAGAATCTGTAAAAAAGTAGTAATGCTGTGTCAAAAACTAGCTACTAAAATCCTCTTCAGTGACATAAAAGGGTGACTAAAACATGGAAATTGTCCTAGGGGAGGAAGCTGATTGACACTTCAACACAGGTGGTTCCAGGGCAAGGTGACCAAATTTATTCCTGTTCACTGCAATCATGTTTTTTTAAGGATGTTGTTCTACTGCATATCAAGAAAATCCTCAATTTAAATGTAATTTACAAAAAGGAGTGGATGCTGAGGCTTTCCAGAGGCCAGACAGATAGAAAACCAATATGAAACTAAACAGATGGCAGAACTTTCCTTTTTGCCAGTAAACTGCAAAAAAAAATTGAGCCATTACACTAAACCTTATTTCTGAGGAACCATCGAATTCTGAGGTAGAAAAATCCTCAACGAAGTTCAGTTTAGTAATTGCATGACCATGGCATGCTGACCACTTGTATTTTGCAGTCCCATTTCCAGACTTCACCAAAAGTCATGATGTCCAGAGGTATCTCATGAAATGTTTAACCACAGAAGTACCACGGGATTGGCTCTTTGTTTCCATGGAAACCTGGGCATCCTACAACTGGTGCTACCCTGTTAGGCAGGGACTATAAACTCTTAGCAGTTCAAATTTCAGCAGGATTTTGTTGGTGCATTTTGTCCAAATGAAACAACTGTGGTGCAGGAGTCTCCCTGTTCCTCTTCTTTCAGAGCTATTTATGAAGAAATTGATGTCATGCTGAAGGCAGAAGTTAAAAAGGATGCTGAAGGTGGAGGTGAAGCCTTTTGCTGATGCTGGTCCTGTGCAGCTGTTCCTATAACATACAAGTGAATAACAGAACAGTTTATCTATTCGGACACAACAACTATCGGAATATTAAGCTTTGTGGAAGCTGAAGAGTTACTTGAATCTATACCTTGATAACTTGGCCTGGGTATTTTTCAAGGTGATGTGCACAATTTTTTTGAGTATTTTGGGGGCCTTTAAAATATGATTTCCAAATTCACCCATGTATGAAGTTAACACTTGACACCTGACACAAGAAAAAGGACTCTTGCAACTATAGAAGAAAGATTTTTCTTCCAACTGCTCTCTTTTGCTGTTCTACCCCTTTATGCAGCAAACAAAACAAAATAGAATGTTACGTTTACAGAAAGTGCAGAATCCAATTTCTATTTTGGCCTCATTGCTGTCTGTGCTTATCTCCCTAGAAATTTATGATGGGTTTTTATATGGATGACTTTTCTAAAATGAAGCCTCTTGATAGATATCTGAAAATACACTGTTCCTTTCCTATGGTCATATTTTGAATACAGATTCTGTTTTTTTCCTAAAAGCCCACAATATAGTTGAATTTCTGTCTTGGTAAGAACTTGAGCTGGGACACAAGGTGCTGTTATCCACACTTAACAGAACACAAAAAAAAAACCCTGCTTGTTCCTCTGTTGTTGTTGCTTTTATTTACTCAGTAAATGTTGGAGGGGATCAATCATTTACTTCAATGTTCCTGCCCTGCAGAGATTGCTGTTCTGGTGAAGGAAAAACCAATCATCTACAATGCAGATGAGCAATAGTTATTCATTTATTTTAATCAAGTTGTTTAACCCTGTTAATAACAGTTTTATCTTTTAAGAATTAAAGTGCCTTATCTATTTTAATGCTGAATGCAAAATGTGCACTTTAACAGGTATAGTTCTCTGAATTTATAATTGATATAAAATTTGAGAACTTAGTTCGTGTTCAGAGCTGATAAGCTCATTTTTGTGAAATACTTCATTTAAAGTGTTTATTATGTTATCTGTTTAAGTGATAAGTAGTTCTCAGTCGGTTATGCAATTTTGTGGCATAATATTCCAAATAAAAGCAAGCACTTACTGAGAAGTTAACCCCCATCACTTTTGAGTTTTTACCAGACTATATGTGTATTCCAAGTACAAAATGCAGACAGTGTTGGAAGTATTTTAGTGTGAATCCATGGTGTTTCACCGCATGGTTAGCAATTTTGCAGCTTGCTGTAGTGCCATTAGAATGCCTTACTTCTATCCGAAAGACAACCTTGAAGAAGTTCGGGGGTTTTGGTAAGTGGAGGTGAAAAGGTAAGCTGCTTTATTATTATTTTTCTGGTATTATTGTCAATTCTTTGGACAGCGGCCGGAGAAAACTGCTGAAAAAGGAGGCGGATCAATGGTTTTTTTTCTTCCCCTTACAGTTCAGTTGTGTTGTTTAAAAGCCCGGCCCACTGAAGTGTAACAGATTAAAATAGGCAATCCATAACCGATGAGTGCCAACTGAACTTTTCCATATATAAAGAAGAAAAATGGTCACAGATAGATGGAAGCTCTGAGGGGAACTGGTTCGTTATTGAGGTTAGAGAGCTTGTTTAATATTGGGAATGTGCTCAGTGTCCATGCAAACTTGAGCTTTCAAACTGAGGGAAAAGCCCATGTTTTTATGGAACTGGCACTTGCCAGGATATTCGTTTTCTTGTGAAGCATGTGGCCAGAATAAAGCCATGTGTGGAAAGTTCCCATAATCAGCGCAACTGTCAAAAAGACAATGAACAAAAGACAACCCAGGTAAGAAGTTCTGCTGGATCATATGCATTAGAGAGATGAAAGAATAGAAGTTTTAAAACTTTAATAAATACACAGTGAAGACCTGACATGAATGTCATGCAGAATCTATTTAAGCACCACATGTAATTGGTACAATAATGCATTTTAAAGGTAGCATCCATTTATTTGCAAAAAAGCACTTTTGAAATTATGGTATGCAGACATAACTAAGACTAACTGGAAGTTATTCTGATATACCCATGACCTTTATGGAATCCAAACAAACCAATATGAGTCTTACTTTCTTAGATCTCCTCTGCTGACGGGGTAGAAAGAACTGGCCTAGCAGATGAGATACTGGGTCAAGATAAATTCCTGCCTGAAAATGAGGAGGTCACTTAAACTTGCTCTGCAACTCCTCATGTGCAAAGCTGTGATAAAGTGTTATTATCCTGACCCCACAGATAATGACCAAAAGTTGCATAAATATAGGCTAATGTGTTCTGATGGTAAACAGGGAACCTCAGGTACCCCCAAGCAACTGATGGGCTGCTGGGCAGGCGTTGTGGGACTTACCGTCTGAATGTGGTTGGTTTCCTTTTGGTTTTGGGGGAGGCTCCTATATTATTTAGCCTGCAATTTAGAGTATTTGTTTATGTACTGCCTTTCCCTTCAAAGCATTTCATACGTAAGCCAAGTTTATCTGTGTAGAGGTGTACAGCCCTCTGCAGAATGCAAGTGAAGTCCGTAGCAGTACAGATATTTTAAATGAGTTGAACACAACATTGAAGTTTGAAGATGTTTTTTCTAAACAGAACCCATACAACAGATTGGACATGTTTACATTCAAATTACTGTTCCACATTGAAATGATAACAGTTTGAGAGCAGCCTGCTCTTACCAAATGAACTACTGATTCAGTAATAATTTGAGAGAGTGCATCATCTTCTGAATCATCGTATCCTCCGGTGCCACAGGAGGGTTACATAGCAATACAGTCTCACTTTGTTTACTTTTGAGATTTCATGAACTGATTAGTTACTTTATTAAAAGGTAAAAGCAGGTACATAGAAGTTCTTCTTCCAAGCCAGAAATGCAATTTTAGATGTGTAATAAACTGATTTGTTCCTCTGTACTTAAATGAAGATCTCAATTTACCCTTGGGTTTAAAAATTTGGCTTGCCATATTCAGATACCATGTACCACTTTGTAAAAAGATGGCTTCAGAAAACCCTCTCTCTTCCAGGAACAGTGTGTTCCTTTCTGTTGTCTGATGAAGAAATACTATTCCTAAGAAATAATATTCCAGGTACATAAGGTTTCTTCTTAAAAAAATAGAAGTATGTGCTTTTATAAGAGCAGCATGTGCCCACGATGGTTTAATAATACAATTTCATATTGCACAGTACTCCTGCAGTTTTTTTCTTCCACAGAAAAGTAGTTTCACAACTGGTAGCAGAAGTCAAATTGTGTAGAGATTGCCCATTACTGATATCCAGGAAGCGGTAACTTCTGTCCTTCCTTTGCTTCAAAAAAGGTGTAAGAGAGGGTGATCAAATCAACTTTAGCCATTTTAGGGTCCTCTACAAATTCTGGATCAATGTAGAAAAAGACAGGCATGTCCACTTCCTCTTGAGGATTGAGCCGCTGTTCTTCAAAACAAAAACACTGCATGGAGGAGGAAAAACAAACACACCACAACAATTAAACAACAGCTATGGTAAACTTTACCAAAATGAAAGCCTTAGCTTTTACAATCAACTCCTATTCTCCTGTTCCCTGTACATCCCTAAACTCCTGGGATGGAGCAGTAAGACAGCAATTCTGTTCCTCTTGTGTTACAGGAAAAAAAAAAGCTTTTATTAAAGTGTCTAAATCTGCAACTTGGCCAGGCTACTTCACATCATTACCACCTGTGCTCGAAGTCAGGTGTATTAAATATCATGTATTTGGGAGCCACTGTAACAGCAGGTACTGCAGCTTGGTATGAAGGCAGTATGGGTAAGAATGAACTGATGCACCATCACTTTAAAAAATCAAGTTATTTTCTTAAAACATTATAATATAAAGAACACTATTCAATATGAAAATTGTAAAAGTTAATGTATAGATAACTATTTTCATTCATGTAAACAAAAAGGAAATCTTTGCTTTGTTCACACTTACTTGTATTTTATTGAAATACTGCCCTGCTTCAAAGGGTATTACATTGTAGGTAGAGATTCCAATTATTGGCTTGTCAGTAGGATTCTTTGCTTTATAAAATGCCAGTGCAGTCTCTCCTGGTACCACCTGTATAAAGCAATTGCATAGTGATTTTTAATACACTGCAGCCTTCCACACCTCAAACAGAGTTCTTTGTATGCTAGCTACAACTAGTTCATTTTCTCTTTTGCTGTTTCAGGCTGCTTACTTCAGAATTATTTTCCTTATAGACAATTCAACCCTATTCAAAAGTAAAAGCACCAATACTGTTATATGTGTGCATTTTTAATATTACCCAGTTTGCCACTGAGACTTCTATTATTCTCAGTGTAGCAGCATACAGTGCTTTTCTAATATGTCACCCTCACTGAGAAGAAGTTTCTTCTCATATTTAAGTGGAACCTCCTGTGTTCCAGTTTGTACCCATTGCCCCTCGTCCTGTCATTGGTTGTCACCGAGAAGAGCCTGGCTCCATCCTCACAACACACCCTTTACATACTTATACACATTAATAAGGTTGCCCCTCAGTCTCCTCTTTTCCAAGCTAAAGAGATCCAGCTTCCCTCTGCCTTTCCTCATAAGGGAGATGCTCCACCCCTATATATATTTAGTATATATGCACATTTTTATGGTGTATATACAATTCTGAACTGGAAGTACTGCAGAACCAGGTGCCCCCAGTGGGGTGTTTTTCCAGCTCAGGGCCCAGACTCGCAAATCGGGATCAAGGTGACTGAAGCGGGGGAGGCGGAACCCGGTGCTGCCCCGTCCGGGTGTGCGCGGTTCCACTCACAAAGATCTCGCTCTGCTGGGGCCTGAAGTTCCACTGCAGGCTGGAGTGCACGTCCGCGTTGAAAGTCACCCTGATGACCCGCTCCCTCACCGGCTTCATGCGCTCGATCTGCTCCGAGCTGTGCCCGGTGCCCGTCGTCCCGCCCAGGCCCGTGGTCTGTGGGAAGGGAAAGGCGGTGAAGGGGCCGCGCCGCCCGTTCCAGCGGCCGGGAAGGGGCCGCGGGGCTCCCGCGTACCTGGCAGTAGAGACGGTAGAGCGGCACGGCGGCGTACGACATGCCCACCATGCCCACGGCGGCGGCGGCGATGTAGGCCAGTGCCGAGCGGTTCCGGCGCCGCCACTCTTCCTCCTGCCCGCGGGTGAAGGGGTTGGAGCTCCGCAGCCCGCGGGCCCCCCGCGCGGCCGGCGCTCGCCCGCCCGCCCAGAGCCCGTACCCAGCCGTCCCCTCTGGCCGCGGGGGTGCCCACCCTCCGGTACGGCACGGCCGGAGGGGAAGGGCCCGGCTCAGCGCCAGCGCCCAGAGGGGACCCGGCCCCCCGGAGAGCCGCAGGCCCGCGCAGCGCGCCCAGCCCCGCCCGCACAGCCCCATCCCGGCGGCCGCTGCCGGCACCGGCCGGGGCGCGGAGGAGCGCGGTTCTTCTCGCGAGAGGCGGCGGGTGAGTCCGGGCACCGCCTCCTCCCGCTGCTGCGGGGCTGCTGAGGGGGGAGCGGGGCGGCCCCGCCTTATCCCCTGCCCGGCGCCCGGTCGCCGGTTTGAGGGGCTGCCGTGTGCGCCGCGTTCCCGGGGAGGCGGCCGGGCTTGGGCTGCGGGGGCGGGGCGGGCAGCCCTCGCCCGTCGCTCACCCCTCAGAGCGGCGCTGAGGCGCAGGGGGGATCCCTCCAGACCCCGCCGGTTGTCTGTCCCTCCCCACCAAGACCGCTCGGGCGGTAGTTTGCGCATCGAGGTAACTGTCGCAGCCCTTGAGGGCGGCGGGTTTTTGCACTCTCGGAGCCGCCCCCGCACCGCCGTGCACCCAGCCGGCTTTGTCCGAGCGGTGCCGGGAGCACCGAGAAGTCCGCCAGGAGCGGGTTAACCGGGGCAGGCGCGGCGGGAGGGGCGATTATCCGCTGTGAGCACCTCAGCGGGGCTGGGGCGGGGGACGAGCGCCCTGGCGAGGTGATGGACGCCGGGACCTCCCTGGCCGGTTCCTTTGGGGCTGGGAGCGCAAGACCAAGCGCTGGAAAGTCTCCTTTGTGCCCCCGTTCCTCTTCTTTCAACGCCGCGCTGCTGCGGATAGCGAGCGGGCTTCGTCCCTTTGTGTTGCTGCCGGGCTCTCTGTATTGCGGACACTAACAACGATGATTATTTTGTCCCTAGTGGTGCTTTGATTCCTGGTCAGTTTCCTCTCTTTGTGTACGGGTTTGTTTTTGTTCAGGCACAAATATTGACATGTTACAAAGTGGAAACTTTCACTGTTTGTAAACAGCAATAAGTTCAGGTCAGGCAAATTCACAGCTGCAATCTCTTCATGGGACGGGTCCCATACACTGTAGCAAACTTTGCTGTAGCGGTGCTTGAATTTATTGCTTTAGAGCATCTCTCGTGATGGGAATCACACAGTGACTTTGCCAGCTCCTGGTACTGCTTCATTTTCCATATAGACGTGTTGGATAAGAGAACCATAAAGCCTGGAGCAAATCAATATAGTGGTGTTTCCCTTGTATTCAGATGACATTATTTTTCATCCTTTAATAAGAGATGTGAAAACGCTTACTGCAAGAAAATATATGGTATTCCAAAGAAAATTTAGCAATTTTTTTAATGCAGAAATACAGACTTGCAGGAATTGCTCACTGTGCTTTGTGGAGGCTGATGCTGGGGAGCCTGCTTCATTTTAGCCCAGGTTTGTAGTGTTCCCCTGATACCATTAGCACCTGTGGCCTTTTTTTGCCTGTGCATTGTTTGAAGAGTTCCTTGTCTCCCTTTTACCGAGTCTTAGAAGTAATATCTTTTTCTGGTTTGTGGCCATGTCAGGGTTTAGCTGTACAGCTTACGAGGTCAGGAAGATTTGCTACTGATACAAACAGATATTTTTGCATTAGTGCTTTTGCCATAATTTTTCAAATGCTGGTAGTACTTTTATGATTGTGTTTCTTATGGACTTGTCATATGCACTAGTAATAATACAACGCAAATTAATGTTTTTTGCTATGTTAGTAGTACATAACCTTATTTTGCGTGCCTTTTGGCCTATGTCATACATACTTCACATGACAACTCTGTATACACCAAATACTAGACAATAAGTTAAAAAACATGAAATGAGACACAAAACACCTTATGTTCAAATCAGCATTCCCTTCCACAATAACCTTTGCTGAAAGAAAAGTAGAGATTATTTTTGCCTTCAGCAGTTAACATTACTTTATCCTGGAATTGTAATCTCACTTCATTTTTTAGAAGACTTAAATTACAAGGGGTTCAGGTTTACTCCTGATTCCTCACTCATAAGAGGATGTTAGGCTGCTGGATGTTTAGTATAATGTACTGCTAAATCTGAGTTGTTATCTGCTTACTATTTTCAGCAATGAAGGGTATCTGTTTTATCATGATAATTCTCCTTTCTCACTTGATTTTAGCTGGTCAGTAATAAATAGGAATTGCTGTCAGGGTCTGAAAATAAACATAGCCATGTAAATTTCAAAAAGTGGTTTCTCCTTTTTTACAGAAGTTGTTACCTTGGTTACGACCCAGTGCTTCATGTTTCAGAATTCTTCATTTTGAACTTGTATTAAAATAGTGCACCTAAGAAGATGTGCAGTACAGATCCCCTAACAAATCCAGATAAAAAGTAAGTAATTTTCCCCACGCATGCAGAAATACAACAATTACTGGATTGCAATGTGAAAATCACTACTGTTTCATTAGTAGGATCTTGTCTTGATGAAGTCGTAAAGAAAAATAACTTTGATATTGAAACAGTCTGAAGCAACTTTGTAGACAAACTGATATCAACGCCAATTTACACATAAAGGGAAGAAATAGCTCTTAAGCTTTTCATTAAGTTAATCAGCACTTGGTTTGGACTGGTTCTGTAGAGATGAAACTCTGTGTAGAAACTCCTTAATGTTTCTGTGACTGTGAAAATGTATATAGCAAATTAACTCCTTGCATATATATGGTAACTACAGTAACATAAGACACTTTGTACAGTTTATGTATTATAATGCATTACTTATTGAGAATACTACCTCCACATGCCTTTAATGTTATGCTTTGGAACCATCTTATTTTTTACCAATGCTATGGGATATATAATGATAATTATATTCCTTCTATAAACTATAATGTTATCCATTTAAATGCTAAAAGTTGGATCAGATTCTAAATGGCAAACTTGGAACCAGTCATGATTGAAAATCGTGACTCCAGACCCTGCTAAGTGACCATGGCAACACTGTCATCAAAACCATAATTAAAACCAGGCACAGACAGCTCTGGTTGGACTATCGTGTTTCCTGTGCTTAGGCAGCAGAATACAGCAAATAGTATTCAAAAGTACTGTCAAACAATTTAGCATAGATCTTGGATTATGCCACTTCACAAATAACTTGATTTTTTTTTGGAAAAACAAACCGCAAAACATTAAAAATTGCTTGCTTTTTACTGGAATATGAAGAAGCAAACACTTCACTTGTCTGATGGAAATGCAGGGTATGTGATACAAAGACACATCTTTAAAACAGCTATGGTTTGCTAGATTCATGTGGAAAGTATATTATGTGAATAGTTACCAGATCACTGTATTTCAAAGGCAATTTTTCGCCTAAGAGATGAACATGAAAGGTGCCTATAACTGCTCTTTATCTACGTGATGGTAGAAAACTATCATTTTCTATACTTTTTTTTTTTTTAATCTAGGAGACAGTATCAATGCACAATGTTCCAAGAATGTGCTTATTATATGTAAATTGAGGTTTACCTAACCTTTAAATAACAGCTTTCTTCTCTACACACGGGGTTAGCCTCAAACCATTCATGCTTCTCCACAATTACAATGTTGCTCAGGCCTTTTTTTCATGTTTAACAGTTGCCATATAATGACATATGTTTTCTTCTAATCTTTATGACCTAATCAGCAAAATGTATTTTAAATAATTAGTGATTTTGGGTAGATCAGAATTAATTGTCTGTTGATGCTGTATGATACCACGTTCTTTTGGCTGTGGTCCTTAGTATCATCATGAATTTTTACCTTTTAGGGTTAGTGAACCTGAAAGGCTACAGTTGTATAATGGACTTGAATAGGATGTTTGTAAAAGACCTTTGTTTTATTTTTAACCAAAAGATCTTGTGCATCTTGCTCCCAAAGATTCTGCATATCTTTTTGTAATCTGCTAAATTGTCCTGTAATCCATCTCAGTTGCTAAAGCATTACAAAATTTCCTTTGGGAAAGGTGAGGTCATAATAATGTTGCCAGAAGAGAATAGTTATCTAGCTGTTTGAAAAAGAATCTTAGTTTGTTTGCTGCATAAAATAATACATGACGCATTTTGAAAATTTATTTACTGATAGTAGGTTTTATGGGGTTTTAAGTTATAGCATTTCTAGATCTTTCTGGAAGTAATGAGTAATTTGTGTTCCTCTGAGTACGTTCTTGAGAGGCGGAGACCTTGCAGAAGAAGCAATAATGCCATTTTTCTAGGAGACTATTAGAAACATTAAAAGCAGCAGAGCAGCAGAATTTTAAGGTAAAGGGGGTTAGAAGCCTTGAGGATGAGTTCAGGAAGCTGAACAACACATAGTTCACTTGGAAGAAGGGGTGGAGGAGCAATTGTTTGAACAAGTGATGTATTCTTGATAATAACTAATAAAAAGGTGTGGGAACAATAAGAAACTCAACACTAGTTTGTATCTACTTAAATTGCTGGGAAGTTTGTCGTTCCTGGTCTAATAAAAATCATCCTTTCACTCATTAATAATGGAAATGCGTAGCCTTGAGTCATACTTTTAATTGGGGGTGTGGTGTGTTTGCATTTCTGTTGCAGAAAACATGACACTGGAAACTAACCATATTGGTCTGAGTGGTTTGTTTTGACAAATATTCCTGATACTGATACAAGTTGAATTTAGCTGATGTTCAGGACAATTTTTTGGAGAAAGGCTCTTTTCATTTTATCTTCTATAACCTCACCTGGAGCAAACCTAATTGATACGATGCATAAAATATTAACAGCTTTTCTTTCATTGGACTGGAATGCCAGTAACACCTGCAGGGTTAAACCAATTGAGGAAAAAAACTACAAAGGGCCACATTTTCATCACAGAATGCATGTGAGCAACTCAAATGATGCCAGTGGAGCTCTCCCACTTCGGGAACTGGGGAGGCTGTGGCACATTCCCACTTCCACCACTGATTTGCTCCTGAATGTGTGGTGGGTCTGTTTACCCTTCTGTGTGTGGATTGCTCTACAGCCCGACCTCTGTATGCATGAACTCTCCATAGCACTTTGCCTATAAGCAAAGCGATCCCCTCCATGGAACAATGACGTGCTAATGAAACCGCAGTCACTACAACTTTAAAAAAACCCAAGAGATAAGCGTGTGCATTCCCCCCCAGCCAAGCTGTCCTGCTCGGCGGCTCTAGACGCTGACAGATGCTGTCTGGTCACAGAGTGACTCCCTGCTAGAGAGGATTCACCTTTCTGCTTAAACAAAGCCCTCGGTGAACACAGGATATTAAGTTTTCATTTTAAACTGTCATCTTTTAAAGCTCTTTCAGAAAGAAGGGGAGAAATAGGAGTGCATCTTCTGATGCACGCCTGGAAGAAAATAGCATTTAATCAAACTGATGTCAGAAGCTCTGAACTTCTGAAAATATGTGTATCTGTGCAAGACCATGCCTTGTTTCAGAAAAGAATCTTGCCTCTGGGAACAGTGGTATAGTTTTTACTTTTTCAACTACATTATTAGCAGTGTAATGACATAAATTCACCATTTTTATTTACTTTCACATAAAACACAGGTGTGTCAGTTTCCACTTCTAGAGAAAATATATAACCCAAATTCCGTGTTAAGGTTTGACTGTTGCATATCGAAAGACTGAAAATGAAATTGAAGCACGACAGAAGTCAGTAGTACCATGGCTGAGAATGCATATAGCGTAATGGCATTTGTTTCATTAATGCTTTCAGTCTGCTTTGTTGGCTTTCCCTTTTGTCCATAATCCAGTCTGCTAGGACAATTGCTTTAGAAAGGTCATGAGTTATTGCTTTTGACCTTGTTTGGAGGGAACGTGTAAATAAATTATCAGAAGAACATGAGAAAATAAGTTTATATTATTATTTCACTTGCCTTTGACTGCTAGATATAGATTGTAGAGCAGTAAATCAAAGTGATTTTTCCCTCCTTTGCGTTTATCGGTCTTTAAAGTTTCCAAGAATTGCTATTTCAAACAGGAAAAGTAAACGTTACCTTGATAGGTGAATTAGTCCATGTGACGCAGAGGGTTTCAGAGCAGATTAAGCAGGCAGACACTCATCTTGAGCTCTGTCTGTTTGGGTTTGGTTTTAGTTAGGGGCAGAAATCGTCCTGCATGGCACATTTATCCAGCTGAATAGGAAACCTCCAGTGTGTTTTGGTTGTGCTGTCTTTGCTGCCGTACTGAAGAATGTCCTTGCTCTCACCAGGAGATGAAGATGAACCCGAGCGTTTTGATGGCCTTTCTCTCTTATACTGGTATGCTTAACCATTAGGTTCAGACAGCATTTTCCTAGTCTGTAATTGAGAAAAGTACTCTAAAGGTAATTTAAAAACTATTAGACATTTTCAGCTTCTTTTCTTTAGCAGTTAGTTTATAGCGTAGATTTTTGTTGAAGTGTCAAGTAATATGTTTTCTGTGAGGGAAAGGTATTATTCTAGATATATCTAGATAAATATTGTGTTTGTGCACATGGATGACTAATAATTTCTCAGGAATACACTTCACAAGAATATCCAGAGCCAAGTGTTCTGTTAAGTAAAGCTGTTGAACTTGCTTGTGTATGGGGCTAAAAAGTAATAGAAAAAGAAGTATGAAAGGCTTCATTTTAATTGCCTTTACTGGCACATCTACACAAAATTATATGCACTTAGTTTATTAGCATTCCAGGACTGCAGTTGGAATATTGAGTTGAGGATCTTAGCATAGCAAACTTATTATACATTTTGTAGTCTTGCCTGTTTATTTTATCTGTTGCCTCACATCTTCTCTTCTCGGGGTGCTAAAAGCTCGCTCGCAAGTATTTCTGCATGAATTCTGGAGGAATGAGCAGTGACATCTGATTATTTAATTTGCATATTTTTCTACAAAGAACATTGAAATTATTTTATGTTACTGCTGCCAATTGGTTTAGAAGCTCCTTTCCTTATTTGTACTGTTGAGCATATTTCAAATGTTTTGGGGGGAGTGTTCTAACACTTCATGAATATTAAATAATGATAACATGAAATAACTGTTGGATGGGTGCTAAATCCAGTCATTTTTATAGTGAAACTGTTAAAGCCCTGTTTATTTGATTAGAACTATGAGAAGTAGCTTGAAGTTCCATTTCTAAGTGTCATAGGAGAAAAATTAACACTGAAAGTCAGCAAGATGTGGTATGCTAAACAAATTTGGGGCATTTGAAGATCGTTGTCTTTACTTTTTATGTGATAAAGTGATTTTAAACCACATGTATTGGAGGGATTTAGTATTTAGAGGATACACATAACTAAATGCCTTGTAAAGGTGCCTGTTCTATGTGTCAGTTTTTCTAATCATGGGTGGCAACTCTATGATAATTTCACTGTTTCAGAGGTATCTTCTTCCTCTCCATTGCAAATTATTAGTTTGTATTTTCTCTGTATCCTCTGTCAGAATCCATTTGATGTCATTAGGATCTCTTTTTTGCAGTATCACCTGTTACTTGTAGAACTGTAGGTCCTTTCCTGTTAAGTGTTCTGTGCCCAGATTTGACCACATTTCATGATCTTTTTGTGTGGTAGTACATAAATAGGTTTTACCATTGCTGGTGAACTCTGAACTTCAGACTTAAAGTTTGAGATTTGATCTTTTAAGACTTCACAAAAGTAAACTTCTGTGCGGGGTTGAAATAACGTTTGTTCTTGCTTTTTGTTTATTTTAATAAAAAACTGCTGTGTGAAAAGTGTGGAGAGCATGGCAGAGCAAGAAACAGACCAGTAGCAGCAAAAGGCAAGACAGAAGAAGAATATAATAATTTTCTACTTATTTTAAAGAACAGTGTAGTTTGTTTTAGTTTTCAGAGATGGATACAAATCAGGACAGGCCTGTAAAGAACATGACTAGGATGTTGTCTTTCAGCTTCAAAACAATTTAAATTCATGGGATGGTTGAAAGGACAGTACTAGTAATTAATGCAAAATACTCTGCTGTTGTCACATAGAAGTAGTTCATTGAAAATGTTTTAGTAGAGAAGCAGCAGAGTCATGGATTTATTCCTCCTTTCAGCCTGGGGTTAAGAAGCAGTTGGGTTCACTTTTAGCCTTCCCAAGTGTGTCCTGTGCTGGGTTACGTGGCAGCAAGGCCACGTGCAGTCTCAGCAGCGCCCAAATACACTCACTGAGTTTCGTCGTTTCTTTTTGGCCTATGAAACAAATCCTGCAAGAAATACTAAAATGAAAATGATGACATGTTTGAAGCATAGGCTCCGTGTTTGTTTCTAAAGGTGAATTATTAGCTCTGTTCTTATGGCCAGCCTTTCTCAAGCAAAGGCTAATTTTGCAAATACTTGGGAGTTTGAGGTTGTGGAACAAACTGTTGCTTTTCAGAGCAAGTGCTTTTCTCTTGATAGAAATGACGTGTACTCTGGCTTTTGCAGAAATACCCTGTTTCAGGCGTGGACTTCACGCTGTGTGCTGGATTTGGTTGCGTGGGAGGATTTGGGTCACTGTGTCCTCCACTTTGATCTTCTTTTCCCCTCTGCTAATGAATTCTAGTTGTTCCATTTCACTTTAACATCATGATCTAGAAAATGCAACTCACTGTCCAATATAGAACAATATGTAGGTCAAAGCAGACAATCCTGAGTGATGCTTCTGCTTTTTCCTAGAAGGGATCTGGTGAGTCTTCTCCAAATATGGTACAGTGGAGGACAAAGGAGCTATGGTGCAACTTAGATATTTTATTTAATAAGAATTCATCTAAATTAAAATAAAACATGGTAAAAGGTAATTTGATTTATAGTAATTCTTAATACCTTGCATTCTCAGAGCAGTATGCTGGTCGTGTATCCAATGTAACTCTAAATTTAGGTTTCAAAACTCTAATTTGAGTTTCTATTCTTCCTTAATTCTTTACCATTATCAACCACCTCCAAAATACTCAGCTGCCTTTAGGCAATTTCAGGTGCCATCCTGGTATGTTGCCTTGGGGTGGGAGGATGCACAGGGGAGCAGGCAATGGAGTTTGGAAAGAAGCCTTTTTTAAAACAGAGAAAGGTAACAATGTTGATCAAAGAAATAAGCAACTGTAGGGAAAATATTATGTTCATAAATAACCACAAAGTTATATGTTCAATATCACAGAATCCCAGAATGTCAGGGATTGGAAGGAACCTCAAAAGCTCATCCAGTGCAATCCCCCCATGGAGCAGGAACACCCAGATGAGGTTACACAGGAAGGTGTCCAGGCGGGTTGGAATGTCTGCAGAGAAGGAGACTCCACAACCTCCCTGGGCAGCCTGGGCCAGGCTCTGGCACCCTCACTGAAAAGAAGTTCCTTCTCAAATTTAAGTGGAACCTTTTGTGTTCCAGTTTGAACCCATTACCCCTTGTCCTACCATTGGTTGTCACTGAGAAGAGCCTGGCTCCATCCTCCTGACACTCACCCTTTAGATATCTGTAAACATGAATGAGGTCACCCCTCATTCTCCTCTTCTCCAGCTCCAGAGCCCCAGCTCCCTCAGCCTTTCCTCACACGGGAGATGCTCCACTCCCTTCAGCATCTTTGTTGCCCTGCACTGGACTCTCTCCAGCAGTTCCCTGTCCTGCTGGAACTGAGGGGCCACAACTGGACACAATATTCCAGATGTAGTCTCCCCAGGGCAGAGTAGAGGGGCAGGAGAACCTCTCTGACCTACCAACCACCCCCTTCTAATACACCCCAGGTACCATTGGCCTTCCTGGCCACAAGGACCCAGTGCTGGCTCATGGTCATCCTGCTGTCCCCAGCACCCCCAGGTCCCTTTCCCCTACACTGCTGTCTAATAGGTCATTCCCCAACTTATGCTGGAACCTGGGGTAACTGAGTACTTCATCGGATATGCTAGTAAATATTTTTGTACGCAGTGCCTTAGCTGTGGTTTTGGTTTATTACCTGGTCTAAGATATTATGATGTGGTTTTCATGCCTAAATGCTAAACTGGACCAAGTAGTGGGGTTTTATTTCTGTGTAATTTTGTGTGTACTTTATTTTCCCCTACTATCTTGCATTTGTTATGATTGATTTTTCATCGAGGGGAAGGGTTGGCACAGAGGTATCAAACAACATAAACTTGTCAGTTATAGAAAACTGGTTTTGGTTTCTGTTAGAGTTAAAAACATGCTCACTGTAATTTCTTCTATTTTAACATAGCTCTACGTACATTTCTGTAATTACAGAATTACTATGTGCAGTTCTGTAATTTAATGACTTTTCTTTTATTCCTTAGGACTATTATGGGCCCTCATGGAATCAATCGGGCTGTTCACCGCATTTCTTTTTCTGATTGTCAAAACGGATTAGGTAATTATATTGCGCATCCTGTTGATTCAGAGTAAACCAAATCTAAAAGCACCCGGTGAGCTTTTCCAGTTCACACTGTCATCTGTAGAAGTTTAATTTATCTGGCTTTCATGAATTTGACTGTAAGTCTATTTAGCGTAGTAGGTGGAATAACCAATTTCTTGCTTGTTTCTTCTGCAGGAGTTAAAATTATTGGAGGTTATCGGGCACAAACAGCAGAAGATTATGGGATTTTCATAAAGAGAATTCTACCCGGAGGGGTTGCTGCTGTAGATAGTAAGTAATTTTCAGATTTTTCTTACAAGCACACTGCATATAAAAAGCTGTCAAAAGAAGTCGTAGTTATTTTACTTTGTGGATAAGGATATTTAAAATACCATCGTTTAGTCAGAATTCATGATTTTGTGGTTTACAATAAGATAGAGAAATGAAGCTTGGACCCCACATGGCAAAAAGTTTTTAATACTCTCAGTTCTTGAAAATGTGAGGGAAAAAAAGAGATGTCTTTATTAATAGAGAAAAACAGTAATGTATCTATATGTGGTAACCTAGATATATGCTGAGTGAAATTCAGCTGAAAGCTAATTCCACAGCTGTGAAATGTAAATTCCAGTCCCACAAATATTTATACTCTGTGTAAATAATACAAATAGCTAAATAACACTTTCAGTGGCTATTCTGTGCATAATAAGACTGATTGATAATTATTAGTCTTATGACAATAATGTAGCTTAATTAGGATCAGAACCTAGTCTGCTAAAAGTCATAAGGTTGTTTATTGCATTAGGTCACATGAAATTGAAAGAAAAAGCCCTATTTTATTACAGTGATATAACAGTTGTTGATTCATGCATTACTCTTGATTTCATTACCAGGCCGTTTGCTTGCTGGTGACCTAATTTTGGATGTCAATGGAGAAAACCTAATTGGAGTAACTAATGAAAGGTATGTTTGTACTGATTACTAAGTGTTTGTTAGAGCTAGAATATTATATGGGTGCTTTTTGGACATTACTGACTGCTGATTAAAAGAACACAACTTTACTGAGGTCCTTGGAGTTCAACTGGCAATTATTTTATCGTATTAACCTAATTCCACAAAACTATTGTGGAAAAGTGACAGGACTTCATATGCTTTTGTAATGACAGAATAAGCTAGTTTCTTAATGATGTAGATTATAGATTGTATGCGAAAAGAGCATGAAAACATACTAAGCTGTTAAAATATCTTTATACCTATCCGTTGGTTCAATATTAGCATATGTAACTGATACAGCTAATGAGTGCCATTGTAATCAGAGAACGAAGGAGGAATTGTTTAGAAAAATCTGTAGAATACATTGGATAGTTTCTGTAGCTGGATCACCAGAGATTAATGCAGCTTAGTGTTAGAGATGTAAATTCAGAATTCAAAGGAAAATTATAGTATACATTGCTGGGGGAAATCATCAGCAATGAAGCATTTGTTCATTTTTTTCTGCTTTTTCAGCATCACTCACCGTGTACTTCTTGACAGGACCCTGGTATATTTATTTGGCTGTTTTTCCCCTTTCTAGGGCTGTTGACATCTTGCGAACAGCATCAGCATCCAATCACATGTCTCTGCTTGTTGCCAGAGATGAAGAAGCAAAGTAAGAGGAAAAAACATAGTTTCAACCACAGAACTAGTAAAAAACCAACATTATATCTACGGTTGGGCTGGCAGGCTTGTGTGTATTTTTTTTTCAGATTAGTTTAATCACAAAATTGCACCACATGTCACATTTTTCTGTGTAGTATTTGACACCATTCTGAGACTATTTGCATCAATTGAAGTAGCAAGCTCAGACCAATCTTGGTTTAATGAAGAGGATTGAAATGTTATGTTAGCAGCTAATACCATTAAAAACTATTTGCTGTGATTATGTTTTTAATACTTCGCACATTCTAAAATAATAATAAATGAGAAATAGCTTAGACCTACAGTACCACAGAACTGTATGCTTTAAGATAGTCTTGCCTCCTGAAAAACAGATGGACTTAGCTCTGGTTTCCCCTCAGAAGTTCACTTTTCAATTTTTAATGAGCTTTGAATTAGTTTGGATAAGTAGGTTAAACTGTTCACTGCAGCAGGTAGTCCAAAATATGTCCATTCTAAGGACATTTATGTTAAACCTTGCTTTAACCTTGCTGTCTGAAGTTATGCATATAAGCCAATATTGGCAGAGAATCATCAGAAATGCGAGGATCCAGGTCTGTATCCCCTCCTGACTTAAATCTCTGGAGTAGACAGCTGTTATGTAACTGTATTTGAGAATCATTGCAGGAGTATCTGCTGTTATTTGCCTTTCCTGGGATGTTCCCCTTACAGAGCAATCGATTCATAAAGGAATCTTCTCTAAATTCCTTTAGCCTTTTGTCCGATTTAAGCTTCCTTTCTCTACTCCTTTATACTTTTTGTATTTGACAGACATTTAAATCACACTGTAGCCTCTGATCTCTCCTTTTTTCAGACTGCCTAGATATTTGTGAGGTCCACTCTTAATCTGCTTTTATCTAAAGCATACTGACCTAGTTTCTCTAAACTCCTTGAATAATTAAAATCCATCAGTCCTTTAACTGTTCTGGTCATATGCCCAGTGGTCTGGGCAGAATTTGCCACTATATACAGTCCCTCGCTCAGACACCTGTGAATTAATTTCTTCTGACTGTACATTCCTGAGCTCAAAGATTATTTGATTTATACCCAACTGTGCTGATGTTTGTTGCCTGGGTTGGGCATCAGTTCAATACATTTTGTCACTTAAATAATGCACTCAGCAGATTTCAACAACCCTCTGCAGCCAGTGGAATTACTTGGGAATTATGTTCCCTCCAATCAGTTATGTTCTCTCTCTCTCTAATTCTATAATATTAATTTGCTGATGTTTCTGGTTTACATCATTTTAGATTATTTTAATTTTTTTTAATCTGCTATCACTGTAGCTCAGATTATTAACATTTTTGATTGGTTCTGCAAAGAACTTCTGCTTTTATTTTTAGTATTATTTTTCTCAACAGAGCACCTGACCAAGAATTGCCCTTTATTTAATTCGTTTTTTAAAAAAGATATTACAATGAAAAAGATAAAGCCCAAGCACACACAATATTGAATATATAATGATATTTACCTCAAACGAAAGACTGCACATTTCTGAGAAAGCTAAGTGGAAGTTAAAAATTTGCATTGGTTTTACTGATTCTTGAATAATTAATAAATATTCTTTTGTTCTCTTTTTTGAAGTGCCCCAGCTTTGTTTGCTGGTCTCTACTGAGTTCTTGTGCAGTGTAGTTGAACTAAAAGTGTTGCTTAAAAATACAGGTACACTTATAGGTATATTATCTGACTCCTTTTAATATAAATTACTTGTTCTAGACCTAAGTCATACCACTGGCTTATTATCTTGACTTGACTTGAATTACAAGCTTTTAAAGTTTTATAATCCAGGTTAGAGAGAGGTAATAATGAAGCTTTTCTACCAGTAGTCCGTTTCATTCATAGTCTGTTGCTGTTCTATACTTTTGCTTCTGTATTGCATTATCTTTTTCCTGCGTCTTCCAAACGTTTGACAGGGCTTTTTGCTTTCACTGGAGGTTGAGCTTCCTTCTCTGAGGAAGGGTAACTCTTCAGTGCAAACAGGAGCAGCTTTCACAGAATCCCAGAATGTCAGGGATTGGAAGGGACCTCAAAAGCTCATCCAGTGCTATCCCCCCATGGAGCAGGAACACCCAGATGAGGTTACACAGGAAGGTGTCCAGGCGGGCTGGAATGTCTGCAGAGAAGGAGGCTCCACAACCTCCCTGGGCAGCCTGGTCCAGGCTCTGCCACCCTCACTGAGAAGAAGTTCCTTCTCAAATTTAAGTGGAACCTTTTGTGTTCCAGTTTGAACCCATTACCCCTTGTCCTACCATTGGTTGTCACCGAGAAGAGCCTCGCTCCATCCTCCTGACACTCACCCTTTATATATCTGTAAACATTAATGAGGTCACCCCTCAGTCTCCCCTCCTCCAAGCTCCAGAGCCCCAGCTCCCTCAGCCTTTCCTCACACGGGAGATGCTCCACTCCCTTCAGCATCTTTGTTGCCCTGCACTGGACCCTCTCCAGCAGTTCCCTGTCCTTCTGGAATTGAGGGGCCACAACTGGACACAATATTCCAGATGTGGTCTCCCCAGGGCAGAGTAGAGGGTCAGGAGAACCTCTCTGACCTACCGACCACCCCCCTTTTAATCCACCCCAGGATGCCATTGACCTTCCTGGCCACAAGGGCCCAGTGCTGGCTCATGGCCATCCTGCTGTCCACCAGGTCCCTTTCCCCTACGCTGCTCTCTAAGGCTGCATTTAAACTACTGCTAAATCCTAACAAAGAGGATCTTTTTGTTGCCACAGGAAACAATTTCATGACCTGATGGATAAGTATGGCTCTCACAGCGACACCAGCTCTGCAAGAAGTTCTCCAACACAACTATTAGCTGGTGAGAAATGGTGTCCTGGCCTCACATAACCATGCAGGACAGTAGTCACACCTCGGCAGAGTAGGAGCTTGCACTTAAAACTCTTCTCGTTTGGGGTGAGGGTATATTGGACAAAGCGACTGAAAGTCAGGAAGACACACATTTCCTTAGGCTTTAACATTTAGTTTGTAGTTAAGCGTGTAATTTGATGGATGTGTGTGTAATTTTCCCCAACTCTTTAAACAAATATCCAGCTACCTGCTTTCAGCAATTTTAATTAATGAAAAATGTGAAATGTGTCTGGTATTTGTAGATTAAATGTACCATAAGATTTCAAAGCACTAATAAAAATTTGAGCTAGAATACCATAAATTCTGATCCTCCTAGAACTGTTGCCTAATTAGAATCCCTTTATATAGCATAAGCAATTATTCAGTTTGGATTATTTTTGCAAACAGTTTGGAAAAAAAGTCATCACTTGCTGTGGTTTATCAAATTATTCCTGGAACCCCAGGTGGCTCACAGTTCTTAGCTGTGTAGACTTAAGCTTTCTTTTAGTTAGTTGTTTGCTTCTAGTTTCTCTGTTTTGTGACATGAAAATAATCCTCTTGAACTTACATGGGCTGGGATTTTGTGCTTTTTCCCAAATGTGTGTTTTATTTCTTTTTTTTTCATTATTTCTTTAAGCCAAATCTATAGACAGCCCTTCTTCTGGGTCATCCTCAAGGTCACAGAGTCCTCAGTTGCATCCGAAGGATAATATCACCACCATCGGCAAAAATAATTCCGTCCCAGCACCATCTCCAATTCTTGCAAAGTAATTTCCAAAACTGACTGTAACTGTCTTGTGTGAGCTGTAGAAAATGCTGTGTTTGACTGGCCAGGAAAATTTTGGGTTGAGCACTCAATGTTCAATTTGTTTGGGTTTTTTTAATGCTGTACCATATAATACCATTGATATTGCAAACTTTCCGTTTTAGTATGTTTTGTTTTCTCATTTATTTATTGCTTACTTGGTAGATTTTGACCTTAGCATCTCCTAATGAATTAATTCTTCTGATTTACATGTACCTAGGTACTTCCATAGGCCTTGGATATGTATGTGGTAGAGAGGAGCTTTTATTATTATAAAATAATATATCAATTATTTTTGTCATTGGTGGAAGTAACACCTGAAGTTCTTGATTTTGTAGCAAGTAGGCAGTGTAATGTTTGAACATTGAGATTAAATGTGCAGTCTTTCTATTTGTTACTCTGATACATATTTGTGAAATCAATAAGATAAAGATACCGTATCACTTGAGTCTTTATTGAGTATCTAGTTCAGTGAAGTAATTCTAGTTTTCTTTCTTCTCGTAGGGATAGTGCATTTCAGATTATCTCTTTTTGCAAAGGAACAAGCCTGGGTTTGAATATCGTAGGAGGAATTAACAGAAATGAAGGGCCTTTGGTATATATTCAAGAAATTATCCCCGGCGGTGATTGTCATAAGGTAAAGACCTTTTTCCCTTCCCTTCCCTTCCCCTTCAGTCACCTGTAGTTTTGGCTTCATTTGGTACCTACTTCTGTATAATATTTTATATATACAGTTATATTTTAAATACGAAATTTGTGTTTCTCCTCCCTCTTCTTTGAAAATAATTATGTCATTGCTCCATAGCGTGGTTACATGGTAATGAAAATGATTCATAAATTCATTTGAGCTAAATGAGGGTCTTATTCTCCAATTTACCTATGAGAAAGTAAGAAATCAACTTCTTTAAGAGGTTGCATGATGCAAGTTAAATCCACAAGGATGAGACAGAGCTACCGATTGCATCTCTTCTTTTTCTTGGACGTCCAAAAAATCATTTTGCCCTTAGACTTAATTTAGATGGATCCTTGCAGTTGGAAAGCAATGTGCAGGCAAATTAGAAAGAAAAATTCTGATAGTGCAGAGTAATAAATGTATGAATCAGTACTGATTACTGTTTTCATCTATGACAAATGCAATATGTAAATCAGGCAGATTTGTCAGGTTAAAAAAATAAATAATAACAGAAAGAACTGTCTGGATCAAGTACACAAAGCTGTGTAGCCAAGTGTCTCCTTTTGCATCCTGAGCTGTGGTTATTTTGATGAGTAGATAACCAGTTTTTGCCTCTTGCCAAGGAAGAGGGTACAAGTTAATTGCATAGGCAGTGAGTTTTGCCTGTAAACAGTCTTTACCTTTTTGTGACTGAATTTTGGTAGATTCAGGTTAATATTAAAATGCCAAGATGGAAGGAAAAAATGCCATGTTTTCCAGGATTTCTTTTAGTAGATAAATGGTAATCATTATTCTTTTTATTTTTTTTTTCCTATTTTGTTGTGGCTTCTAAAAATATTTTCTCATTGCAAGTTTGCTGATAACATGAAGCTGGGAGGAGTGGCTGACACGCCAGAGGCTGTGCTGCCATCCAGAGACCTGGACAGGCTGGAGAGTTGGGCAGGGAAAAATTTAATGAAATATAACAAGGGCAAGTGCAGAGTCTTGTATCTGGGTAGGAACAAGCCGAGGTTCCAGTCTAAGTTGGGGAATGACCTATTAGAGAGCAGCATAGGGGAAAGGGACCTAGGGGTCCTGGTGGACAGCAGGATGAGCATGAGCCAGCACTGGGCCCTTGTGGCCAGGAAGCCAATGGTACCTGGGGTGGGTTAGAAGGGGGTGGTCAGTAGGTCAGAGAGGTTCTCCTGACCCTCTACTCTGCCCTGGGGAGACCACATCTGGAATATTGTGTCCAGTTGTGGCCCCTCAGCTCCAGCAGGACAGGGAACTGCTGGAGAGGGTCCAGCGCAGGGCAACAAAGATCCTGAAGGGAGTGGAGCATCTCCTGTGTGAGGAAAGGCTGAGGGAGCTGGGGCTCTGGAGCTGGAGGAGACTGAGGGGTGACCTCATTAATGTTTACAAATATATAAAGTGTGAGTGTCAGGAGGATGGAGCGAGGCTCTTCTTGGTGACAACCAATGATAGGACAAGGGGTAATGGATTCAAACTGGAACACAAGAGGTTCCACTTAAATTTGAGAAGGAACAACTTCTCAGTGAGGGTGTCAGAGCCTGGCCCAGGCTGCCCAGGGAGTTTGTGGAGTCTCCTTCTCTGCAGACATTCCAACCCGCCTGGACACCTTCCTGTGTAACCTCATCTGGGTGTTCCTGCTCCATGGGGGAATTGCACTGGATGAGCTTTCCAGGTCCTTTCCAATCCTTGGCATTCTGTGATTCTGTGTAAAGATATAACTTGAAATCTATCATACATAATCGATGGACTGAAACTAAGACGTTAATTTGCAACTTTAGAGATACTAGAGGTGAGATCCTAATTTTGTCTGTCTTGAGAAACCTGAGTAAGAAGCATATTATGTCTCTGCCACATGAGGGTAGCATCGAAGTGGGTATCTTTTAATAGGCTGGATGCAAGCGAAATATAGATCTACAAATTTTTCTTTGATCAAAACCAAAACACTAAAGTGACAAAAAAATGTAGTAAAGTGCTGTCAGAGGTTTGAAATAACACAGCTAAAATTATAGTATATGGACATTAAATATGTAAAATAATACTGGTCTTAAAAAGGTTTTTACTTATTTCCTATGTATGTTCTTCTGAACACAGTTTGTTTCACATGATCAGGTTCGTTCTGTGATTAATCTCTTATGAGCTGAAGAACACAGACATGTTATGTGTAATTTAATGTATATTACATCAGAAAAATGTAATAACTATGTCACCATAGGTTAATTGCATGAATTTTCAGATACATTGTTGAGGTCTCTCTTAAAATGCGAGTAAAGAAAACTTTATCTTAGTGAGAAATCTACCCTGGCATGTTTAAAGTCTTGTCTTAGAGCCTCTGAGACAGAAATGTGATATGTTTATGTCTTGGTAGAAAGTTTGCAATGAATAATTCAACAGAAGCACAAAGTTGACAATATTATTTCTATCGTGGTTCAGACTGGTGAATTCCAAGTAGACTAATTTTTCTCATTAATATGGCTAGTAAATTTGAGAAGGAGCTTCTTTTCAGTAAGGGTGGCAGACACTGGCCCAGGCTGCCCAGGGGGTTGTGGAGTCTCCTTCTCTGCAGACATTCCAACCCGCCTGGACACCTTCCTGTGTAACCTCATCTGGGTGTTCCTGCTCCATGGGGGGATTGCACTGGATGAGCTTTCCAGGTCCCTTCCAATCCCCGACATTCTGGGATTCTGTGATTGTGAAAATGTAGCACCATTCTTGCTATTTCTTGTCTTAACAGATCCAGAGGAATATGTTGAAGTGCTGTGATTATACAGTTCTTTCTACAGTGTTAGCAATTAATATAAAATTTGTGGGTTTGTTTTTTTATTTGTTATGCTAGGATGGACGATTGAGACCTGGAGATCAACTTGTATCCATAAACAAGGAGTCAATGATTGGTGTTTCCTATGAAGAGGCAAAAACTATAATCAACAGAACAAAGATGAGGTATCTGTTACTGTCAAACAGCCAACCCTCCAAAATGGTTTATTGTATGATATTTATGATCAGAATAATGTGAAAAGTCTTATCATGTGCCCTTAGAGGAGACTCGAGGGATATTAATTTTAAAAAAATATTCAGTTGCATTATTTCATAGAAAAGGACTCAAATGCACACTTTAGACAGGTAAAATTTATTATACTTTTATTCCTTTTAAAAGAAAAATGAAACAAAACCAAAACCAATAATTTTTGCCTTTTTAAATGATGGGGAATAGAATGTTCTTTTAGAAAAATAAATAAATAGAATCACACACAGTGTTTGGGAAAATGTAATTTTTGCAAGAGTGACATATAGTCTTGTGAGCTTTTTAGTATACAACATGTTGAAACTTTTTAAATTTTTATTTTAGGTTTGACAGTTTTTGGGAAATAGCTTTTATTAGACAAAAGAATATTCCCAGTTATTCAGAGGATCTGCAACGTCCTTCCAGCCTCTTAACGCCTTCTGTAGCAAATGGAGAGCAGCAGGCTGCAGTACTTAGTTCTCTTGCATCTCCTGATGGGAAGCTTGTTTCAACGTTTGCTCCGAATGCTGTGAGTATACTTATTACTCCTCTTAGTATAAAGGGAGCCAATGGTTGTTTTTCCTAATTGTATTGGAATTTCAGTATAGGGTTATTTTAATCCCGTTTCCATTATAGTAAGAAAATGACTGGCTCTTTTTCCTACACAATGTAATTTTTTTGGAATATCAAGACTTTTCCAGAAAAAAATGTTGTATTACAGTAGAGTAAACCATGCTCATGAGAGGAATAGTATCAGTTGACTTGTGGTAAGAAAGCAAAATAAAATAAGCATTAACCACATTCTTAGGTGCAAAGTTCTCCTTACTGTTTCTCTAGGGAGTGAAGTTTCAGAATTAGATATATATAGTTGTACATTTCATCTGATTACTACATGTGTGAGCACAGAACAGTCTCACAAGTTGCACTTGATGCATGGTGATGAGACTTTTGCTTAAGAATCAGGCCTAGAAGAATGTGGGGGTTTCCACCTTACTTTTGGCTAAGCAACAATTGCTGGTTTAATTCACACAGCTCACTATTTATGTAAAGAAGTAACGTTTATCATAAGAAATAAGTATTTAAACTACACTATTTTTTCAGTTTTTCAAAAAACTTTTGCAATTCATCATATTTTTAGAACTAAATAAAGTGTTGTCTTTGAACGAGGAAGAATAAAGTGTTCCATGTCAAACATGACCCCAAACAGGTGATTCTTAATTGTCCTTATATTTGTACTTAAAATTCTTGCCCATTTTTCTTTCCCGTTAGAGATCTAAATATTGACACAGGTTGCCTAGAGAGACTGTGCTATCTTAGTCTGTGAAGATATTCAAAAGCTAACTAAGGTTTTGATAAGGCCCTGATCCAAGTGTTTTGGATGAAGCTCCTTCCCATCACCACCACCTTTCATTGCCTCTTGGAGTTGTTTTGATCTGTCCAGCCGTATTTCTCCCTCTGGTCTTCCTTCCTCTCCCTTTCTTTTTACATTAATGTGTATATACAGGTTGGCTTTTGATCTGCTTTAGAAATGATGTCTCATGACTTGATTTTCTTTCCTAGATGGAAACTGGAGTCAAGACAGGACAGCAATCTCCAATTACTTCTCTAGACAGCAGTCCTGCTGATGTGTCTGCCACGGGTAAATGCTGATTTAATTCCCTGCCACTCTTTTTTTTCTTCAATAACTGTCATACAGAAAATAGTACATACTGAGACTCAATGGTCTTTTAAAAAAGCAATATTGCACTATTTTTGTAGTACCAAGTAAAGGACTGAGATCAATGAATTGTTTAGTAGATTCTGTCAAATATAACTTACATTGTCTTTAACAAACAGCTGAAACCAAACAGAAATGAGTGATCACAACATTTGCTATACAGCAGTAATGATAATAGACTCAGTAGAAACCAGAGAATGAAAACTCACATATAGATCAAGATTAGGTTGCCATAGAAACCGGGCTTTCTTGATTTAATGCAATTCTGTGGATGTATACTGCTTGCTTGGTTAACTCTTGATTAATAGAATGCAATACACAGGAGCATCATTGTTGCTTAAAGAGACCAAGAAGGCCACAGTCCCTTAACATATCTGAATAATGTAGCTAGTAGAGTAGAAAGCAGAAATACTTGCAGCTCCAGTTTGTGCTGTTTCTTGTCATTTTTCGTTTCAGTCTTAGTACATCTTTAGTCAAAGCTGCCGCTTCTCTCATGCTGCCCTTTTTCAAGGATAACCTTTCAAGGATAACCTTGAAAAATTAAAGTAGCTCTTAGATTATATTTTTTTTAATGCTATAAGAAGAATCAGCATGATTTTGAGAAATTCTTGCACAAACTCATACACAAGCTTTTTCATTCTGAGTTGAAAGGAAGTGTGCCAATTCAGCTGAGCTTCTAGCCCACTGTCTTCAGAATTTAATATAGCTTGTGAGAGGTGTTAGTGTCAGAGATTTTCAAGATGTTTTGGTTTATACTTTTGGCATAAAAAGAGAATGTAAATTACTTTGAGCTTGGAAACAGATATGCTGTGAAACTAAAAAAAAATATCTATGCAATTCCTTCTGTTCCTTTAGAGAGAATCTTGAACTGCAAGAACCTTTAGTTTTCAAATGCTGGATTTGGTTTCAGTACCTCTCTAGTCCATGAATGAAATAATGAATTACGATCTAAGTTATATTTATAAATAATGAATGCAGGCAAGTATTCCATATTCTGCTGCAAAAAACAGGTCATTGAATTTGTTCCATTTATGTACATCTAAAATCCAAAGAAACCGATAGGTAACTGCCTTTTTACATGCTGTCTGTGAACAAAGGCTTCCAAAGGTTTCTGCTTCTTGCGTTGTATCCACAGGTGTGTCTGAAACATGACAAAGTTCCATTAAAACTAAGCACATACACCAAAAAAAAGCACAATTATTCTGAAATCTTGCACGTGGGCTGCTTAGTACTGCTGGTTTTTTTCCTTTCCTCAGCTTCATCATTTGTGTATGTTGGAAATAAAATAGATGCACCATAAGTTATTACTGCAATTATCTAAAATTGTACAGACTTGTTGTATTTCTGACTGCAAGGACTGGAGAGGAGGGGATGATGGACAATGGCTTTAATGGATGTAGTTCTTGGAAAGAGTTCCTCTCCAGGAAAAAGTGCTGAGGAGCCTGCTGGAATTCAGTCTAAACTATGTCCACACAGCCCTTGGTCATCATTCCCTCTCTTTCCAGTGTTTTCCAGATCACTAGGTTTGCTTTTGGGGACTGTTGATTATGCTCAGGGTATGTCTTGAAGCACTTTCTCAGAATTCACAAGTGTGTTTCCAAAGTAACTGTATCTCTGAGTGAACAGAAAATACCACAAGTATAAGCCATATGCTTGACGGATCACTCAAAGTTATTCCTGGTTTATTCCTGCTAATTTGCTACTTGTCACTTTTTGATGTGAAAAAATCATTTAAGTGATTGATACCCATAATTTTTGTTTATTACAATTCTGTCCTTTAAAAAAAAAAGTCAATCTAAATATTAACATTTATTTGTCACAAGTGGGTGTTTAGCTGGCATCCATTTAATGAGCAGAGCTTCAGAACAAATTTTTCAAAGCAATAGTTACAACTGTATTGTTATTGAATGTTTTCCCTTTTTCACTTCTTAGTTATTGCCTCGAGCCAGAATGGTGACTGTGAGCTGCAAGGAAGGGACTCCACTATTCATCTCAAAGCAGAAAAACTGGAGAGGGTAAATACTTATCATATTTTTGGTTTTCCTTTCTCCCCCTTCATGGTGCATGTAAAACATCTGGAGAATATTTCTAGGTTGACAAACTTTAAGGTATAAATTATACACCAAATTTTCTATTTAGATAGTTCTTTCAGGTTGCTGGCCAATATTTCATTTTATATATTGGGCAAATTACTGGTTTTGTTAATCTAATTACTGATTAAATCATCTGGGAATCTGAACATCCCTCAGGATTTTTAAGGCAGTTATTAAGGACAAAGAGTTTTGCTTATTATGCTCATCTGTATTCAAGGTTAAATAATATCTGAACATCTCTCAATTAAAAGGAAAAGCCATTGAGTGGCTCTGGAATAAAAGTGTTGTCAGCGAGAGAGTGCTGTGATACAAAGGCTCTTTGAAGTGTAGCTCTTTAATTACTCCCCCATGTCCCTGCAGTTGTGTTCCCTGGTCCTTTCTTTTTTCTCCAAAATAAGTTTTGTCCTTCCAGGCATTGAATTATCTTGGGATTCAGCCCACAGATGAACAGCAGCAAGCCCTGAGGCAGCAACTTCAGAAAGATTCTAAAGGAACAGTGTCTTTTGGAGGTAATAATTTGTTAATTACCATGGAAAATAATGACCGGTAGGAAAATAGAAGTGGTAGATAATAACCATTAATATATTTTCTGTCAGTATTGGATTGCTACTGAAAATAAAACGATACTTTGAGGCAAGAACCTTATTCTACTGTGTTAGAGTAAGCTTGGAATTCTGAAGCGAAGTCATTGGAAATCAAATCACAAATTTATCTAATTAAGAGCAGCCTTGAGAAAGTTTGGATTTTGTGCTCACAAATTCTGAAATTTTTGCCTTGACAATGGAGTACTATAACTGTTCCAGAAATTACTTGAGAACCATCTTTAACTTGATCGTTAAAGAGGCATCTTGAAGCAGCTCTACTGATGGATTATTTAACTTCAGTTTGTGAGAAGTGGGAATATTTCATCTATTGCATGTAGAAAGAGATTTGCATGGAGACCATAGTGATTCTTCTTCTAGCTAAACCTAATTCTGATGGGGATGAGTTGTTTCTGTTGGTTATGACAATTTTGGTAGGTGACACTAACAATTTAAGAATATTTGTCATAAACTGTGAGACATATGATAGTTCTGATGCTAAAACTGATGTAAATTTCACTTTTCCTTAAGTTTATGAAAAACAGCATGAAACACAAGTGTATGAAAAATAATTTCTTGTACTTATCCATGCAAAACCACACTGGACTTTCAAGAACCTTATCAAGAAAGATACTGGATCTTCCATCAGATTTTATGTCATTGAAACATATTGACCTTTATATTTCCACTTTTCTGTCATATTGTAGCAGATATTGGGTCATCCAAGCTACGTTGATTAAAAATGCTGTAGCATTTATATTTAAAACTTCCAGCTTGGCCAGCATCACTTTTACCAGGGCTCTGTTAGGGGCTTAAAGGACCTGCAGAGGAAACAATGGGCTGTGAGCTGGCCTGATGTTGTTCCTTTTCCCGCATAGGTGCTGTGTTGCCTCCAGTAAGGTCAGTTCACTGGGAAAGGCGGGTGTGTAGCAGGTGTGCATGTTGCTTTTAATTTTAAACAGGGACCTGCCAAATGTAGAGCATCTCTCAACCAGGTACTTTGAAGGTGAACTTCACCTTTTGTTTTCTTCTCCACAACTTGATTCAGGGGTATTTCCTGCCAAGACCTGATGAACGTTTTTGTTCTTCTTCTTACCAGCTTTACCAAATGTTTCTGTTCAGCAAGATGTGTCTGACAACACTGTAGGTGAATTATATTTTCCTTAAGAAAACTTAGGGAGGGCACACACTGCATTTATAAAGAACAGCCCTGCAGTGGGATATCAGTAGTTGTGTTGCATCTAGTGATGCTGCCACTAAACTGAACTTGTAGACTAAAGGAACAAAATCTAAAATTTTTCTCCAGATTTTGTTGACGTTTCAAGGAATCTGCTCTCTATGCAGTTGAATGCGACAGATGATGGCCAAAAATCTGTCACATCTGGGGTCAATGAAATTGCCAGCTTTCTGGATTCACAGGTAAAATGTGTGCCTGTACATTGTGTAACTGTTGGGAGGAGATTATTGGAGAGCTTATTGTATGAGATTGCTCCAAATCTTGAGCAGATGTTTAGAACAGCTCCGTATCATGGTGTTCTCTAAGATAACCTACTTTCTGGGAAGCTTTTTAAAGCAACCTACTTTGCAGAAAGCAATTCACGTAATTATGTTGTGATTTGTTGTAAGTATGGACAACAGTGATTTACTGAGGTTTCCTGATGGAAAACATATTGCTATTACTTGTGTGATAAACAATTATTGGGCCCGGTGATTTGAACTACTGCCACAATAAAAATCACTTTATTCTAGAGGTGACTTCAAGAAAGAGCATTTGCAGCATAGGAATACTAAAATAGATTTCTGTATTATTTTAAAAAATGAAGAAAACAGGGGCTAATAGTGTTGTGTTCTTGGTACTTTCAAAAATATTTTGATTAGTCCTTTTGAACAGGAAAAATAATTGGTCATTTGGAAGATAAGTTAGTCAGAATTTTCTTAATAATTTTTAGTATTTTCAGAGCTTTAAATAGTTTTAAAATAAAGATTTCCCTCTCATTTTATTAACAAGACCTTTTAAGATACGATGTTAAAGGCTGTGAAAATGCAATTAGCAATACATTCTAATCTTATCTATTTAAACATGCACAGTTTGTAACCTGTGATTCTTTGGAAGATGATGTGGAAAGACTTAAGAAAGAAAGAAATGAAGCTTTAAAAGAAATTAGTAAATTAAAGGTAATATTTAATTTTTATTTGCTTTAAGTTATTCAAGAGACTGATTTTGAGTGTATATAGTACTTTTGAATTTTATGTGCCATTTTTGATTAATAAATAAAAAGGCGGAGCAAACAGTCCTAATTATGTTTGAAGATTGTATGCTTACGATATATTTCTGAAGACAGTGAATTTGATTTGTTATACCGATTACTGCCACATTTTTAGTCTGATTCACAGAGAAATGAGACTAGCAGACATTTCACAAAAGTGAATTTGGAGAAGTGACTGATTTGCATAGAAATTGTATTTATAAATGTGTGATCCTAGTAACAGCAATGTCTGAGCATATGCTAATATTTTTGAGAGAAGTCAGAACTGGAGGATAAAATAATATGTTTTCAAAATAATATGTATTTTCACAAACATTAAAAAATACATAAGACTAAAGCAACAAATGTTTTTCTTTTTAATTAGCACCCTGGGTTACAATTATTGTCCTATGGTCCTGAATTTCTTTTTTGACTACTTGGAAGATAAAAAATTACTGGTTCTGTATTTAGCATCCCTGGCTCTTATTGTTGGACAGGACTGGAAAACTGATTCGAGCATACAGGCAATTCACAGAATCCCAGAATGTCAGGGGTTGGAAGGGACCTGGAAAGCTCATCCAGTGCAATCCCCCCATGGAGCAGGAACACCCAGATGAGGTTACACAGGAAGGTGTCCAGGCAGGTTGGAATGTCTGCACAGAAGGAGACTCCACAACCCCCCTGGGCAGCCTGGGCCAGGCTCTGCCATCCTCACTGAGAAGTTGTTCCTTCTCAAATTTAAGGTCACCCCTCAGTGTCCTCTTGTCCAGCTCCAGAGCCCCAGCTCCCTCAGCCTTTCCTCACACGGGAGATGCTCCACTCCCTTCAGCATCTTTGTTGCCCTGCGCTGGACTCTCTCCAGCAGTTCCCTGTCCTGCTGGAACTGAGGGGCCACAACTGGACACAAGATTCCAGGTGTGGTCTCCCCAGGGCAGAGCAGAGAGGCAGGAGACCCTCTCTGACCTACTGACCACCCCCTTCTAACCCACCCCAGGTACCATTGGCCTTCCTGGCCACAAGGGCCCAGTGCTGGCTCATGCTCATCCTGCTGTCCCCCGGACCCCCAGGTCCCTTTCCCCTACGCTGCTCTCTAATAGGTCATTCCCCAACTTAGACTGGAACCTGGGCTTGTTCCTACCCAGATACAAGACTCTATACTTGCCCTTGTTATATTTCACAGATATATGTTGTGGCCTAGAAACACGGCAGTTGTACGGAAGGCAGTAAGCATATTGATGGAAGTATTGCTACCTGTAGTTTCAAAAGACGTAATTGGGTTTTAGGATTAACAAATCTTTTAGATCTACTTGTTAATTATTTCTTCCTTTTTATTTCATTAATCAGGAAAAATTGTCTGAATCCCTGAATTTACAGAAACAGTTAACAGAGGAGCTACAAATAGTCAAGCAAGTATGTCGAAATGTGTTAAAAATGTAATAATTCTGTCTTTTTTCACTCTTTTATTATGGAAGAGAGAAGGGAGCACTTTTTTCTCTCTTTATGTTCATATAGACTATACCTGCATACTGATTTCAACACTAAGTGGTTCTTTTGTTACAACGAAGTTTTTAATTAGAATTGGAGAATATTGATCCTTAAGTTTTTAGAGCAATAATAACTTCTGTGCTGTTGAACTGAGGTAGGAACTGTAAGACAAGCTGGATTAGATAAATTGGATAATAATGTAGTAGTACCTGTCTGGTCTTAAGTGTTCTTGAAGTGATTTTGCTGTTCGTAGGCAACAATGTGCCTAATCTACAGTCCTCACTTTATCTACTTCATATGTCAACCAGAGTTTTAAGTATGAAAAAATAGACACACTTGGCAATTCTACCTGTTATTTATCAGGGGAAAAAATGGCAGTAAGTGTTTTGTGAGGAATGTGTTGTTTCTGTCTCCATATCGATCTGTAATTGTGAAAGAAGAAATCAGAACAACTTAGGAAATTTAGCCTTCTTGTGTCTCTTAAAGGAAACTTCCAACTATACGTAAGTCTCATGTCATTTATAGCCTGGATTCAAAACCAAGTGACTTTGCTGTTTCCCGGTTCTACTGAACATCATCCTGTCAGCTCTTTTCTTCTCATGAGCTGGTCGCTTTTCTTCTCTCCTGTGCTGCTACAAGTGTGCTGTGTAGGCTTCCGATGGCTACCTGTTCCATCAGATGTCATGCGTCAAAATGCAAGATACAGTTTAAAAATCTTTCCATATGCTGTTAGATTAAGACTAGTTTTACAGTTTTATTCGTATACATAGATTTATTCAGCACCGTCATTATCACCTTTTATTCGTTCAGTATAAGAGAACTGCTTGAAAGCTTCTTCCATTAATATTGTGCTGTTGCCACCTGTACACTGTGGTACAGCAGGGAAATAAATTGGATTCTTTTTTGGATAAAATTTAACTGGAAGGATGTTCCAGTAATGCACCTCGTCTTTTCATTCACTAGTGGGTGTTCAGTCTGTTGCTTTAGATGAGAGCAAATATTCAGTCTATCAGTCCAGACTAAACTTAGCACAAAGTACAAACCCCAAAATGCCAACAGGGTAGACATCAGGTCCTGGGCATTTAGTGTTTCCATTCACATACTTGCTGTTATTAGGAAGGCAGAGTTGAGCAAAGAAGGTTTAAAATGGTCTAAGTGGGAGCAATGCCCATGTTCTACCACATGAGGTCCTTGTTACTTTTCTGTCCAGCACTGTCATGTGACAGTGAAGGTCAAATTTGCAGTACAAACCTCCAGAGGATAAATACTCTGAATTTCTATTAAATGTTTTAAGTAACTTCTGTTGAAGAGGTTCCATATAGTGAAATGAAAAAGAAATAATAAATTATATGTAATTACAGTACTGTGTGACCTATTTTAGGCAATACAAGCAAGCTTTTAATGGAAATTTTAGTCCTGTTTATATGTGGTACCTTTTCAAGTGTTTTATATATATTTCCATAGTTCAGAACAAATGTTAGTGCTGAGACTCATGGTAGTGTGAAGTTTAAAAAAATAGGTTACTGAAAGTACAAGTTGCCATTTATGTGATGATGATATTTGTGCTTGAGCTGAAGTTAGTGAAATTAGTTAATGAGTACATTATTGAGCCCTAATAGTCTGATTAAAAGTGAACAAACAAACCAGCTTAAGTATGTACTTCTGGTCTTCTGAATTCAGTACAATTTAAACATTTTCTTTAAAATCACTGCTTTCCTGAAAAAAAAAAACCAACAAGGTTTTAAATGAGGATACAGGCTACCAGTCGTATATAGGAGTATCTTTTGTGATATTTCTATTGTCTACTAATTACAAATTGCAGGAATTACAGCTTAATTAGGACAGGCGTGCAAATATTCTGGTTAATGCACATGTTTTGTTAGCACCCATTCGTTATGTGGTGCTTGAATCAGTAGCTAACAAGATCAAACCTTAAGATTAGAAATATTGCTAAATTTGAAACGAGATAGTAATTATTTTCTAATAGTGGTCTATGGCAATTAAAATAAATTAGTTGATATATTTTTGCTTTGAGATTTTGCTGCTACCTTTAGGTCTTCCTTGAAATCATAGGGAAGCTTAAATTGGCATAAAACTTAGAAAGGCACTTTTGGGTACCTAAAGTCTTCTTCACTGGTGAGGGCTCCTTACCTGCCCAAGTCAGAGAACACACCAGGTCCCCACAGTTCCAGCTTCAGTAGCGGTAGAACGGGGAAACCTGATGGTATCGTTCCCTTTTGCCTCCCTGCTGTAGCAAACAGCGCTGGTTTGTCAGGAAATTTTTCTAATTCAGTTGTAGTGTGGATAATCACTTAATTGTAATGTAAGAATCCATTGTTCGTTAATTATTCCTTTAGGTCTTTCACGGTTGAAATCTGGTCATACTTAGTCTGCCATTACAGAGAAATTAATATTCAACAATTGGGTTTCTGAAAAAACAATGGAGGAGTAAAGGCAATTCTGGATTATAAGTGATTAAACCTTTATCTCAAGGAAGTCGTATTTCAAAATGAAGACCTCCCTTTTCATTATAGCAATTTTCCCATGACTTTCCTGATGTCAGTTTATTTCAATAATTCCTACGTGTGCATTTTGAAGATGCCACCCTTTGTCGAGGCCTCTGTGTTCAATTAGATTAGTCAAACTTGATACCAGAGCATCTTTTCACTTTTGTCTCCAAGAGTCTTTTTTCCCACTTCCAGCCGGTTATTGAAGGATACCTTTGCTCCTGAAGACCACCAGACCATCCCCTGTACCAGCAGGGACCAGCTTTTCTTGCTGCTGAGTCTCACTGTTTCTGACAGTGGCAACACCCTCTACAGAGGCACTAAGTTTGACCTTTATTTATGTAGTCTCACACCTTCTTAGAAGCCCCTGTGTTCTCTGAATTGCTTCTAGGAAAAAAGAACTGGGATGAGCAGCTTGCAGGAGGGTGGATTGTTCTGATGGCCACAAACTGGACAGGCTTTCAGTGGGAGTTTTCATAACAGCCCCTTGCACTGCTGGTCCTGCTGTGCAAACAGCCGTAAGCTGAGCTAGCCTAAACCAGAAAGACACGTGGCAGTGGGCTTGGGAGCGTTCCGCATTTCCAGGTAGAAACGATGGTCATGTAGAACAGGCTCATCTAATGGTTTTTGCTTCCAAAAGAAAAGAAAATTAAAGTTGTTATACTCGCTGTCAAATTAAAGGTTACTTAAATGTACCTCATCCCTTGTGTCCCTATAACAGAAACCTCTAAACTGTATAACACCAATGTCAGCTGTGGTCACTAATGATGTTGCTCTTTGCTACATATGTGATTACTTCTTCTAATGCTTTGTTTTCTTAGAGACCAGAATGTCCCTTGCAATCATCCAAATTGGTATTATATTGCAAAACCATTGTAAATATGAAGAAGATGATGTCCTATATATGTCATTGAGATTAATTTACTTACAGCCTGAAATAAATATATGTTGTTTATTAAGGCTAACAGTGTACAGATTAAAAGTAATCTGAAACTGAGATTGCTAGATCATTTTGCAGAGAAAATGTTATGACAAAGTATAAGAAAACCTGACTTGAAGAATATTGATTGCACAGAACAAATGCTTCTAAGTTAGGAAAGAATAGGATTAAATCTGCCTTTATAAGCTTATCTGACCTGTCTAGACAATTTTATTATGACACCTGTTATATATTATCTGACATTTCTTCAAAAAAATTGAAAGATTTGGTCATTTAGGTTTTTCAGAAACAGTGATTTCAAGTCTCGTTTCTAGAGTGTTATTTCCTACTTATTATAGATTCCTATTGTCTGTTTCTTCTCTGTCCCTACCTGTTTCCCCTCTAGTCCCATTCCCAACCAAGATATATTAATAGTTGTAATAATAAAATACTGTAGGTAAACTAGGAATAGGACTTTCACCTAAATAGCCTTAGCTCAGGAATTTATAAAAAGAATTTCTAGCTCTATGAATTAGTATATTTAAAGCTTATAACTCAAATCATTCAGGAAATTCACATAAAGTGAGTTTTTCCACAGATTAATAAAAAGCTAAGGGGAAAGATGATTTACTGGCTTTGGTGCCAGTGAACCTGTATGTCTGCATTGTTTTGATGAGGAATTTGTTTTTTCCTGGTGTAAACTCATCTGGTGTCCAGACCTTTAGTTTGACTTGAATTAATATTCAGTAGTAAAATAACTGAACAATATCCTTCTCTAAATCAGATTTTACATTTTGGGATTACTTCGGCTGAATTAAAAGCTAATGGTTTCTAATTCCCTGTTTTCTATATATTATTTATATCACTTTCATATAACACTCTTCAGTGACAGTAGATTATTATAATGTAAGAGCGGGAAGTAGGCAGAAAAATAAAAACCAGCACTTATTTTGAGCACAATGTCAACTGAATATTTGCTTTAGAAGTCCATCTACATGATGTGCAAACTCTGAATTGTGTGAATTCAGGCAATAACAGTAAAGTGAAATCACGTCTTGTTAAAGTACAGAAGTGATGAGGCAGATTAACAGCGCCAGATGCACTTCTGTAAAACCTTTCATTCAATTAGACTTACATTAAATCACAAATTCTATCATTACTGTATTAGGAAAATTATCTCAGTAAATACCTGTTCTTTGTTTGAACATCATACACTTACAAATTAGCAACTGAGCCATCTAACCGTGAATACTAAAAGGCAGCCCTGATGCCAGCTGTGGTACTTTTGAGCTAAATCTGTACTTCTTTGTTAGCTGGACTTGTAACTTTTCAATTAAATCCTATCACCTGCAGGAAGCCAAGGCAGCTGTAGAAGAGACACGAGCCCTGCGAAGCAGGATTCACCTGGCAGAGGCGGCACAAAGGCAGGCTCGTGGGATGGAGATGGACTATGAAGAAGTAATTCGCCTATTAGAAGCTGAAATTGTAGAGCTGAAGGCTCAGCTCACCGATCATTCTGGCCATAATAAAGTAAGCAAAGCAGTCGCCTGTCGTAGTTACCATGGTTTCCTCGCTGTTGTCGTGTATCTTGTTTTCATTTTCTTTTCATCTGCTTTTCTAAAGTAGGTCACTGTTTGTCTTGTATTATTCAATAACTGGAAGGATGCGTAGTGAAGGGGGTAATGTGAAGTGTGTGAGCCTTCCTTTATCAAGATGGCTTTGGGCTGGAAAAATAGAAGCCAGAAGCAAATGTGGGTCATAGGTCAAGATGGCACATCTCGAGCATTAAAGCATGGAACAGTTTTTGGACTGCAGATATATTGTCTCTAAAAACTATATGTAGTTTGTATGCTTTTGTGTTTATATAAAAATGGCCTTCGTATTCATGTTTCTGTTAGACAAATAATAACAATATGAAGCCCGGTACTGTTCTTAAGTAAATTTGGATTTAATCAAGGTAATAATTTAAATGCTACTAAGAGTATCCTGCCAAAATTCTACTTCTTTTTTTTTTTTAATTGAACCTCATATTTTAATATGACTTCATCTTCAGTGAGGCATTTTCAAAACGTGCTAAGGAATAAAATATTTGAGGCACTTTTACGTTTTTCCACATAATTGCAAATCATTTTCTACACGCAGTTTGAACAAGTGCAGAGTGGTTGGCATTGGTGTGGTTACCTTGTTTGTCTCATAAAAAATGCATGTGCCTATGAATCAATGAAGAAAACCTACTGAAATATTACTTTATTTCATCCTGAGAATTAACTCAATATATTACAAGATATTAAAAGGTAAAAGTGAGCCCTGTGGTATACAAGCTTGCAAAGAAGCAACGTAGCAAGAACACGTAGCTCCCAGGGAGGAATTCCTCTCATTTAATTGTAAGTGTATGTGGTGAGGTGAATCACACCCTAGAAGTTCTTATTTGAGAACGTCTGGTGAGATGCCCCATCCATATCATCCTTATGTCAGGTGTTTTTGAAGCACTGCTTGTTTTCTAGGAGTTGAATAAATACCAAAATTTTAAGAAATTCAGAGCGTGTGGGTTGTTCTCTTAGAGATTTGTCTCTGAGATGCCAGCTCAAATTCCTGAAATTCTGAGTGAGCGCTCAAAAATCTGAGGTGAGATTTGATTCTCTGCATTTCTTATTCAAAATAAGCAGTAGCAAGTAGGTATGAAATAGAATATACTCATATTAGTATAAAAGAATGAGGTATGTCTGAGGGCTTACCAGCTCCCTCTCCAATAGTAAAGTGGCTTTTGGGGTTTTTTTTTTAATGAGAGTTTTATACCGGGTAGTGGGCTTTCAGAAAAGATCACCTACAGTGATGTGAAAGTTGATGTTTAATGATAATGGTATTTTCTTAATTTTGGAGAGTATTTTGCTCAAGATCTTCTCCTCAGACTGGCTAAACAGACGTCCCCATATACACGTGAAGACTTTACTCGTGGTCCTCTCACAGGAACAAGCTGAAACCTTGAGCTTCCAGAGCTGGACTTAATGGGGCTCCCATTCTCTGTAGCTGAAGGGACGTATAACACTGATTGATGTGTTATACAAGCGCATGTAGGGCAATCCTAGGGGGTCGTTTTCTCCAAGATATGCCGTCATTACTCTGTTGGCCAAAGGATGTACAGATACAAATTAGTGAGCTGAGCTTGTTCACGTGCTGGCTATTTATGCCACCCTGGTGACAGATACCATCAGGTTGATATTTCTGATCCATTCATTAATCAGTTCAAACTGTCTTAAGATTTAGCCCTATCACTGCTGTTAGCTGCCAGTTTCAGTTTACCTTTATATCACTTCCTAAAATCTGTTGCAGTTTGGGAGCTGATTTGCCAGCAGATCAGGCACACCTGCCTCAGGAGCAGCTATGTTTTCCAGAAATGCAGAAAAGAATGTATGTTAAACCTTTCAGATGTCCGTTTCAATTCACACATTATATCTGTGTACACTGTTGGAGAAAATGATTAGAATAAAAGCCTTAAAATATCCCTCCCAGGATAACATCCAAGACTTGAGAAAGAGAGTTACAGTGCTCGACTGCCAGCTGCGGAAATCTGAGTCGGCCAGGAAGACCTTTGAAGTGGCTACTGAAAAATTGCTGCAATTTGTAGAGGTAACTTTGCTTGTCATTTCTGGCAATGTTTTATTTGGAAAAGTTTTGTGTTGATGTTTCTGAGGAATAAACACAATAAAGTGTCTACAGGCTAGTTTGCCAAGATCCTTTCATTGCTAGAAATAAAGATTGTGTATGTACAGATGCACAATTTACTTTGTTTTGGTAAACAAACTAAACAAATTAAACTGATCAAGTTTTTTTTTTTTCACCTAATTTTTCACAACTCATATCAATTTCTGTGAAACTCCTGAGAGGAAAAAGTATTATCTGGTAATGTTTTGAAATGTTATGAAACAACAACAACAAAAAAGTGACATTATGATAAAGAGGTTATAATATTTTGGGTTTTACTTTTACACTTCTGACTGGGAGAGACTAGACTTTAATTCCAAATCAAATCCCCCACACACAAATAGAACGTTGAATTCTAAGATATTAACTCATTGACTGTGTTGATCTATGAACTGTTAACTTGTTGCCTGTCGCCAACAGGTTGTGCATGAAATACTTTCAGATAACTCTACTTCTTCGACACTTTTAAGGTAATGAATGGCATAGTTATTAATATTGGTGCAGCAATATTAACATAAAAAAACTCAACTATTGTTTCAAAGTCTCCAGAAACTGTCTGGTAGCTCTTTTTCCTATAGTTTTTGCTATATGTTTCTGAATGTCACTTTATTGGGAGTGGGGGAATGACATGAATTATAAATTAGGCTTTCAGGATACAGCTTCATTAAAAACCTCAGAATTAAATTAAAACAGTTAGTAATTACACAGCTGTGGTTGCCTGGATGTTTCCATGAAGTAATTATACTGTGCTAAGGATTAGTTAAAATTGAAAGGAACCCTAAGAGTGGGGTATAATTTTTTTGTTATTAATTTTTAACTTTCCTAATACCTTATTGTACAGACAGAACTGCTGAGGCGAACTCATCAGTTTTGTAGTGTGAACCTTTGTTCACACAGTAAGACCAAAACCAATCTAGAAATACAAGTTTATTAAAAGTAACCATTTCTTTTATAATCTTACAAATACACAATTACTATGTTTTGTTCTCTTAGCGACAGAAGAACAACATTGTCTACTAAAGCACTTCTTGCACGCCTGGGAAGGATTGGACCTACTGTCACAACAGCCCTCGCAGCAGAAGCCAGAGACCTTGCCAAGTCTGTCCGTGCCATTTTGGAAGTAGATTGTGAGTGAGTGTTTGTGTCTGCATGTATACACACACATAAATACTTGCTTCTTCCCATCAAATGTTGTGGCTTTAGCATCTTGCTTGCTAATTGAGGATAACATGTTTCAGTAGTCACCACATGAGATTTTTTTCCAGATGTGGAAAAAGGATCCTGAGTAGGTGTTATGATAGTACACTCTATTCCCTCTCTTTCCTTATGTTATTTCTGATAGCATGCTCTGTTATTTCTTTTACTAGCTTTTAGTAATAATAATACTGTGGTCTAATCAATCAAGAAAATATTTATTCTTCTGAGGTTTAATGTGGGAGTAGGTATACACTTCTGAAAACACCTAATAATTCAAAGATATACAACACGTTTCGTCCCACTCTAGACGGGCTGACTGGGCAAGAGCTTCTTATGCAAACTGAGATTAGTCACCTGTAGTGAAGCGTATTAAAGCCAATGGATGGTACTGCTACCGAGCAGATTGTTTAGAGCTACAGTGATCTCTCAGTGCACTCAGTTTTTCTTTTGACTTTTGTTCTTCTGTTAGCTTTCCTTTTGCGCTCTTCACTTTCGGGTTCAGGCTTTTATCTAACAACCTCATGAAAGGAAGAAGTGGAAGTGTAATATTAAAAAGTTGTATGGTTCTGTTTGATAGCATTCATCGCTCTTCCAAAAATAGATACCGAGGATTTCTGTAGTTCAAGACCATCTTACTCTAAACATTAGGAAAAGTAAGGAGTGCGCATCATGTGGGATTCTAGAGCCTTGGTTTCCTTGTCTGAAAAGGCACCTGAAGCTCATTGAAATTGATTCATGGCAATATTTCCACAGACCTTGACGGACTTTAAACCAAAATGGTGAATGCAGTGTAAGTCAACAGGATTCTGGAAGACAGGCTTTAATAACCCGGTGTCTTAAACCACACAAATACAGATCCTTCCAACATGAGAAGGTTGTATCAGAATGAGAAGATTTCTCTAAATCTGTAGAAATCGGAGAATTATTGTTAAGAATTTTTAAATGTGAATTTTGAAGTCAGGAAATGCCCTTGAGAAAGCAAACCCTCCAGGGCTTTTAAACATTAGCAAAGAAGATATTTTTATCTAAAATTGGATGTGAACCAGCAGAATAAATCATTCATAGCGCTGAAGGGTGGTGCAGGTTCAGTGTCAGTTCAATATGTACCTTCATCAAACTATAATAAGAATATGATGTTATTCCAAAGTATATATTTTCCTGGAAAATCTGAAGCAGAAAATTAATGCTAAAATGAGGAATATGAAGATTTCTGGAATCATGCAAAACTAGCAAGATTTCTTCACTCTGATGCTGTATCCTCATACCGGAATGTTTACAAAATGTTATTCTGTTGAATTTCCATGAACATGTGTCAAATAGTGTCTTCATGAAGATTTTATTGCTGTAGGGAGTGAATGTAGCCTGCAGTTTCATTTTGAGATACGTGTATATCCTCAGGTCATTAACAGAAATCTCACCCATTGGTAAAAATTCTGCTAGTTCCTAAGTGGTTACTGTAGTAAACTGCCTGCAGTTGGAAATCTAATAAAATCTGTGACTTATTTTATCATTGCCGGTACAGATAATGGAAATGATTGTATATTTTGATTGTATTTACATATAGTTGAGCAGATATCTCAGTTCTAATCCAGGTTGGGTGGGCTGATTTGCAAAAATGAAACGGAAATGGCCTGACATTTTACAGGAGTTTCTGTGAAGCTGGTGACCATTGTATCAAATATTTGAATATCCTCTTTACATTGTTTGGAAACTACTTTAGAAAGGGACTGAATAAATGTATTTATTGAGGAATTGTTTCGAGATACGGAAAATGCCTTATTTGACATTATATATATGCAACATGTGTTTATTACATCACTCTATGGAGAAGAAAACAAAATAAGAAGGTGAAAAAATTGCTCAGAAGTGTCTGCAATATCAGAATTAGAGTTACTGGTGGAAGTGAAAACAATACCAGTGGCCAAGAAAGGACATAATTGTTTTCCACTGGTGACAGTGGTGGAGTTCTGTCACATTGAGTTGTTTCGATCACACTGCACAAGAAATCATGCAAGGAAAACTTCTAATTCTAAATGCAACTGAATTCAAACATGTGGTTGTGTCAAACGTAATAGGTAGGATACATGTTAGAAAGCTCTGGAGCCATTGCAGGGATCCATTTTATAAAGCCGAGAGTTAAAAATAGCTTTGCAGAGAAGGATTTAAAGATTGAACGTCATCCTTCTGAGTTCATTCTGATTTGGAGAGTATTACAGATAGATTTGGGCTCTGACGAGCCCGTATACGAGATTAAAGCTTTAAACCTCACTCACTTTCTCTCTCTAAAAAAAAACTAGTAGATAAGGCAGAGTAACTATTTAATAGCGGTCTGTCTGCAGCCCTCCCTGCCAGATTCTCACAAAAGATTTCCCAAGTGATCTTCAGTTTTCTTGCAGATGGACTGTCATAAACAAGGGCCTCTCATGGATGTAGCGTTTCATAAATATACATCAAAGTAAAAAGTATAATAGGCGCTACATTGCAGACTGAAGGTTTTCCCTTTTTTCTGGAAAGATGTTCACAATATATTAACTTCTTAATGAATTCTTAGAGAGCGGGAGTTAGGATTTCTGAGATTGCTAAGTTGATAAAAATGCAGAGCTGGGCAACCATCATCATATATTTTACCTTCTAAATAGAACTTCTCTTTCGTGATTTTCTTCATTTTGTACAACATGAAGTGAAGGAGCCCCAACCAAAATACCTTTTTCATTCATTTACAGTATGTGTGAAACAAAGTCTAGGTGCAAAGACAAAGCTGTGGAGTGTTCTTCTAAAAGAGAATTGCTTCACCTGTTAAAGATCATCCCTTGCAACCAGGTCAAAATGTTGTATTTATGAATTAGCCACAGAAAAGTTCTTCTTCTTGTGCAATAGCATGACATTTTGCTGGAAGGAAGAGGTTTAAAGAAGTTCTGTGTATTCCTGAGAATCTCCAAGGACATATTGCCTAGCGATAATGCTGCAGATCAGCTTTGCAGGTTGAATGACAGGTGTGTGAAGTCGGTTTGGCGATTCTTCAAGTGAGGGCTCTGCTTAAGAAAAAACAACTCATTTTCCAGCGCTTGCTACTACGGGATCCTCAAGATCCAGAAATGCAAATAAGGAAGTAATAAACAGAATAATCAAGCTTATCCCTTGAAAGATTCATCCTTCATCTTCTTGAAAGACTCTAAGCTATTTTTAGAAAATAAGTCTTGAGAGGCCTTTCTGCTTTGTAGAATACAAGGATCTCCTGAAGACATGAAGAAAATTACTTTCATCATACAACGGATAATAATGCCTTAGTGAAAGAACTGTAGCATTTGAAAGTAGTTGCTGGCTGCACTTAGTAGTCCATATGGTGCAAATCATACTAAAAAGAATTGAGCTAAAAAGAATTGAGAAAGCATTTTCTTTTCTATTACAAAATTAGAAAAGAAATACACTTGATGCTGGTAATGGCAAAAATCTGATTAACCCTGGAACATACTTATCCCTTCATAAAATAGCAGGCAATCGGCACTTTGAAATGTGCACTAGCGTAAGGTACTTTTAAGTATTTTGACTGCTAATTTCCTCACTCTGCCTCTGAAATTTCTATCCAAAAATACAATCTTGCTCTTGTTGCTATAACCCCAGTCACCAGTAGCCATCAGGTGCTCTGAAAGCCGCTGCTCTGCTCAGCAGGACCTCAAGCAGCACATCTTGAACTATTTTTTCCCATCATGTTCCTTTAATCTGCTGTCAGCCTGGGATCTGACACATGATAATGATGCTGAAGTTCACTAAAACAATCTCCAAATTAACATAGCTTCCAAAAATCCTGCTTGCCTCACTGATACTGATCTTACGAGTCACGGTAGTCACTGTACCTTTGCTATTTTGAGAACAGCTAATTTTCTTAAGTATTCATATTCCTTTTATTTGTTGCAGCCTTGGTGTGTTTCTTTATTACAACCAAATTCATGCCATATACATTATTACAATTTTGTTCTTGAAAGTAAAGATACAACAGTGCTATAATTGTGTATAGATAATTGGCTGTAATTCAGCAGGAGAGTTCTGAAAAAGCTGACAGGTAACCATGGGCTATTTCCTGCCCCCTATTTTGGTTTATGTCTGTGCATCAAAATCCAGATGTAATTGCAACATGGGTAGGCATACTCTGGTGAACTTGACATTCATTAATTAGGCTAGTGATATTAAAAAGCTGCATTTGCAGATACTGAATATCAACATATGAGTCCTCTGTTCACCCCAAGAATACTGTCTGATTGCCAGCGTTTGCTGCAGCTCACGCTGCTTGTTTTCTTATATTTTTAGTATCAGAAAGAGAATATTATTTCCTGCAAGATCATCTTTATGAGGCTAATTCTGCCTTGGGAGGATAGCATACCTTTAACGTTCTTTCAGCCAATAAACTAGAAATGTACCTTTTCTTCCTTACTGGAAGAGCTACTCGGGGAGGAGCAGCATAATGATAACTAAAGAGATAACTCTGTGGATCCATTGTTCTGCCAAGGCCGTAAATATTTCAGTGAATTACTGAAATCAGAAATAGAAGAGACCTATTAAATTATACCATGTATATCCTGAACGCATCTGTACAGCTCCCCTTTTTAATAGCTTTTGACTAGCAATAGAAATCTTAAGATCGGTGCCACATGCTTTAAAGCTCAAGCAGTTATATTTGTCAATTAAACGTTTTCTGACACACAATTTGAGCCACAAAGCAGCTGCCCCAGTCGTGGGCAGGGAGTTGGGGAGGGTGGGGATTTAACAAAAGTCTCCTGAGTTATATAAATGTGATCTTGATATTTCTTCCTGGACAGTAACCTACTGTTACTATGATCTGTTACAGTATGGATAATATTCTTCTCTATTCTTAGATAACTGTCAGGTTTGTCAGTGATTTATCAAAATACTTTGTCTCTAGTTTATCATTGTTGAACGTGATATTTATGTATTGCATTTTCATTGAACAGAAATGTCGGTTGGTACTTTGGCTGCAGAACAGTGTTGAGTGGCACCTTTGCGCTGTCTTACCCTCTTAAAGGCTTCATCAGAAAAGGAGAATGACTAGTGAGGAAGCAGAGACTTAATAGCGACAGCCAGTGTACGATCCGCGCAGTTTTCAGAAAAAGTTTTACTGGTTTTGGTTTCTAGTATTGTATGTATGGTGATATATTTCAGTGCTGTGTACTTGATCCCAATTAAATTTTTAATACATGTTTATCCACATATTTCAAAGAAGTTTAGAATTATAGCTGTGGTTTCCGACCTGTAGTTTGTCAACAGCCACTGAACCACAAAACTCTTATAACTGATTTACAGCTCGTCTACAGAAACTTAGCGCTTTTACATTCTTTTCAATTAAAGATTAATTAGGATAATCTATGAGAATTTTTGGGGGTGGGTAGTGATGCCTGACTCAAAAAAATTGAGACCACTGAGCTGTACCATCGTCACTGCTGTAGTAGCAATATTGAAGTGCATACCTGTACTTAGAAGCAGTGCCTATAATGTTACATTGAAAGGCCAGAGAAGCCAAATCAAGGTTCAACAGTTTATTGCAAAGCTAGTAGACAGCAAAAAAAGCTTCCACGGTTTCACCCTTGGCTGTGTTTTTGTTGTTATGTTGGTTTGGATTTAGTATTATTGGAGTGTGAGTTCAGGTGCTGACAAGCCTAAGAAAAACATACTATACAGCCCGTTTCGTTGGCCAGGATTGGTTTGGGTCTACAATAAGTATTTGGAAGGAGACAAGTGAAGAGTTTGGCACACATAAAAATTCCTTGCAAATGGGAAGCAGAAGAAATGTCTGCATGTAACGCAAATTATGCAACAGTTTAGAAAACTAGCACTTAGATAGTACTTTGTCACCAAGGAATCAGAAAAGATTTGGCTAGAAAGGACCTCTAGGAATTAGGTAGCTCATCCACCTGCATCCAGCAACATGAATTATATCTACATTAATCCATCAGGTATTTTTCTAGCGTATTCCAGAGCTTCAGTATGTTAACTATGCCCATCCTTAATTATCTTTACTATTACAAGGCTTTTCCTTTGTCTTAAATCCTCTTCATTGCAGTTTAAGCCCATTGCTGCTTGTCTCCATCCCTATAGTTATTGAAAACACTCTACTGCTTTCCCCTTTGAGGCAGCTTTTAACATCTTTGAAGACCGTATCATGGCTCCACTCCCTTTAATGTTCCCCGAAACAAACCGATATTAGTTTTCTTATTTGTTCATTGCAGAGCATGTGTTCTGCCTGTGTAGTCACCCTTGCACTTCTCTGAGTTCTCCAATTCGTCAAAACTGCGTTGAGTTCTGTAGTTGAGACCTTCCTGTGGGAGACCAAACTGGAATAATAAATGTGTTTGTTTTACTACATAGCACACCAGCTCTCACATCCCCACATGGTGTTCCCTTTCCTTGACAGCTTCATGTCACTGATCCATATGAAGTTTGGGCTTTCCTGTGCTCCCAGCGCCTTTTCTGCTGAACCAAAGGCCAGCAAGACACACCTTACTTGCTTTTGTGCAGCTGATTAGTCGCACCTAGTGCAGTACTTTGCTTTTGTCTTTATGGAATTACACCCTATTTATTTCCAACATTTGATCCAGTTAGTCAAGCTCTTAAAAAATTCTAATCCTGCTTTTCAATGATATTTAAGAGAAATGTCTGTGTACAAATGGGTTTTAAATCCTGAATTATCTCTGAACTCTCCTCACTCGACTAAGACCACATTTTGTTGAATGTGAGTGAGGAATGACATTGTTTTCACCCAGCTGGTCTTACTGGCGGGTGTTGTTACAGGACGTAGAAATTAGACCCCGCTTGTTAATTTGATGGCTGAGAATCAAGATATTACAACTTGTGATTATGTACAAACTGAGAAACTAGATAAAAGGTGACACTAATAAGGGTGGAATAATTTTATAGCCTGATCAAATAAAAAATACATTTAAAGTATTAATTATTAACAAGTTGCTAACTCATTTAATGGTGATTGAACATGTATGTTATTTCCAGTGTTTCACAGTAAGGAAAAAGACAATTCAGTGTCTAAAGCCTGTATTTAAGACAGTTCTATAATGTGACCTAGATTTCAGAACTCTGTTGTTACTGCTAGAAAAGCAATTTATTCTCTCATTCACTTACCTTTAATGAGAAAAGGTGAGTCAGCGATTGAATAGGCACTGTCTGTACTGACTTTCAAATCAAAACATTTTAATAATGAAAAACAAGTAAGTGATATTATTTTACCTTAAAATGCCGATCAGCTAAGAAGATTAGTGCAGTCTTGTTAGCTTGATTTCCAGCATCTCAGAAGGAAGACTTCATTAAATACCAGACCTTTAAAAGTCTGTGGACTCATTTAGTTCATACTGTGACCCAGCTATGAAAAAGTTAATTGACTTTGTGCCTCTTTCCATACGAATTGGACTTGCTCTTGGTAACTATGGAGACCAAAGTCAAAACTCTCCAGAATCAACAGTTTTACTGGATAGTAAAGACTTCCTAAATTATCCCTCTGTTAATTTCTGTTGACACAATGCTTAAAATTTTGGTATATTAATCCTTAATTATAGTAAGATGTTTTGACATAAGGGAGGAGGAAAAAAAGCTTTCAAATTTGGAACAGGCTGCCCAGGGCACTGGTGGAGTCACCATCCCTGGAGGGGTTTCAAAGAGGCAGAGATGAGGTTCTCAGGGTCATGCGTTAGTGATGGTGTTGGGTTGATGGGTGGACTCGATCTTGAGGATCTTTTTCAACCAGAATATTCATGTGATTCTACGGGTACAGTATGGAGCTGAACCAAAGGAGTTGTGTGTACTTTTGTGCAGCTAATGAGTTAATTTTCGACACAACTATGAGCATCGTCAGAGAGCTGGATTAGCAGGAGCGGGGGGAACGAGCAGCCCTTTGTTTCGAATGTCAATGTGTGCTAAAGCTCTCAGCACTCATCTCGTGGAAGAGGGTTGGTGTGCTTTCTGACAGCTCCTTCAGTTGTCACATTTCTTTACTTTTTTCAGTAGGCAGGAGTGAGAAACTGAGGGCTAGCAGAGTTACTTAGACATATATGGTGCACAAGTGTGATAATTTAAATGGAAAGAAGCACAGAGAAAGCTGATTGCCAAGAATGATATAGAAAGCTTTTAAAAAGTGTATTTTAAGGAGAATTTGCAGGAGGAGAACATAATGGCTTGGTGCTTATGGAGGAGACCAAAATGAGGTACAAAAAGTCTCATACTAGATCTATTACCTCATGCTATAAAGCACGTGTGTCGTTAACTGGGAGTTAAGGATGGAGACTTTGCCTTGCATTAGTGATTGCTACAGGTGTTATGTTGGAGTCCTTTACAATTAAGGTAAATTATGCTATTTTAGGTACATCGTGGAATATTTTTCCCCTTCAGGTTTATGACAAGAAAAGGAAAGGCATCCTAGTTTCTAAGAACTTTTGACTTTATTTTTAAAATATGCTGGCTTTAAAGTCATATCTTCCTGTAAATAAAACCCTGCTTGTATTTGTTTGTAGCTACAGTGGCTTTACTAGCAGGCTAAAAGAAGATCTTGTTTTAATGTATTTCTGCAATTCTTGCTTCAAAAGGGAAAAGTATTACTTTGGTCTGTACTTACTGCACAATGAGCTCAGCAGAGAGTAGTTCTGTGTCGCTCAATTGTAGGCGGTTCATTCCAGCCCCCTGTACAGTTTCATGTCATCATCAGTGCAAAAAAGTAAGATATTACTTAGCAAGAAAGGCCCATGAGATAAATACTATAGCTTTTTAAATCTCAGACAATTTCTGCTCAATTCTAATTTTAGAGACATCATTTTAATTTGTTACCAATGAATGCTTTCTAATTAAACTTATATTTAACAGTCACATGCGTCAGCGAGCAGTGTGAGCTGACAGTGATGGAGGTGGGTGGATAGCACAATAGATGGTGACAAGAGAAGTTGATCCAGTAAGGAAAGGAGGAGATGGATGAATTCCGGAACAAAGAGTAATCAGAGGAGCATAAGGGTAGGGAAACTGAGGAAGAAAAATAAATGGTTTAGAGCTGGGCCATGCGGTGAAGTATTATAGCCTGATCAAATAAAAAATACATTTAAAGTATTAATTATTAACAAGTTGCTAACTCATTTAATGGTGATTGAACATGTGTGTTATTCCCAGTGTTTCACAGCAAGGAAAAAGACAATTCAGTGTCTAAAGCCTGTAAAGTCCTGGTGGTGAATGCCCTGGGTACAGATGTTGGTATTTCTGCAATGAGAATGTTTTATTCCCAATCATTTTCATCAGCTGGAAGTGGATTGTACTAACTCAGAACACGAATGTTCTTCAGAGAGTACTTTACTTTAATGAATTTAACTTTTTTAGCCTATGTGTAGAGGAACCTAGGAACCAGTATTAAAATCTAATATATGGCATTTCTGTATAATTTCCCAGGTATGGACCATTTCTCCGATTTAATACTAAGTACTGTGTTTCATGTCTTCAGCAGTTTAAGAAGACCTGTATGTGTAAAGAAAAAGAATTTTAACTTATGCAATTATTCCTCCAAAATTACTTTGTAAATTGTGATGTATTCAATCAGCAATGGAAATAATAGTGTGTTCTTGACCCATCCCAAACAGACAGCATCATGTTAATGGCCAGCACTGGAGGACTGTAGAAAAAAGCCTGTGATTAATTAATAGAAAGGATTGGGGTTTTTTTTAAGCTGTTGCTTAATGAATGGATAAGACTGAAAAAAACGTAATGGGGAACACACCATTTTTAAGATCTTATAGGAAAGCACTATAGAGATACAATCCTAGGGTACTGTTTCTTTTGCTGCATCACTGAGACGGTTACTGCAGCTTTTTAACATTAAAAATGAAACAAAACATTCGAAAGGAAAATATTAGTCTTTGTTTGAAAAACACGTAGTTTTGTGGGTTTTGTTGTATTTCCAATATTCTGCTTCTGAAAAGGCACATTTTAAAAGTAGTGTTTCAGGAAGATAATTCTTTATCCTTCTCGAAGACACCCAGCAGCAGCGTCATTGCCCGGATGACTGTAGCTCTCACTCATCTGTAAAGAACTTCAGTGCACATGCTGGGCAGACCGTTCTAAATTTGAATTTCCTTGTTTATTAGGTAGGAGAGCAATATGTTTACAGTAATGTCTGATCACATGTACTGATTGAGATCATTCTTATTTCCTTAAATTAGTCAGCTGACTGTTCATTGTTCATATATTACAATTTCTGTTGTATCCATAGTGTTTCTAATTAACTGTACCAAGTTATACACAGACAAGTATTAGAACAGAAGAAAACCGTTTCTAACAGTTTGTCATTTCAAAATTACCGTAAAGATCATATAATTCTTTAGGGCGAGAAGCAAGCTATTTTATAACTCTCATTTTAAGTCGTAACTTGATGTGATGTAATTGTTTTAATAAGATACTAATGAGTTTGCCAACATAGATGGATCACTATCTTGTGATTAATAGGAAATGGGAAAACACAGGTTATCTTTCACCGTGTGCTGAATAACCAAAGTAAGAAAAATACTCTTCCTGAAGCGTGGTTTCTAGGAACAAGAGTGAAGGGAGTTAAGCCAATCTGCCAACCATACTCTAAATTAGTATAGATTTCAGTCACTAGTATTTCCCAGATGTCTCTGCTTGAAAACTACTTACTCCATCTTTGTTTTATTAAATTACCAACAATGAAAGAAAAAGAACAATTTATTCAAAATGGAATTTGGTATATGAAAGAAAGGCATGGAATGTCCCCTTAGCGCAGTATTATTCATAAAATGAAACACATTTGTTTGTGGGAAGAGCACTTGAAACACTCTAAAGAATAAAGTGACACACAAGCAAATGCCAGAAGTGCATATTCACTTCTGAAAGCTGGCTTTTTTTGAACCTGAGTTTTTATACTTAATTCAAAGTAAGCAGTAAAACACAGTATGTATTATCTATAGCCCCAAAAAATAAAGGGCCATTTTATGCCTGCACCCTGTTGAACACACTCAACAAGCAAGGCTGGATGTTTCTTCACAAATTTTTGCTTTAGCTGTGTCAAATTATATGGCTCACAGAGAATTTCCCCTGCCGGTCTCTCATCATATGATACCTCTCATCTCATACCTGGGATGTTCCCGTATTCCAGTAGCGCTCAGGAGTCCAAGACCAGATAAATTAGGACCAGCAAGTCAGATGTTCAGCTTTCCATCCTCATTGTATTGCCTCAATAGCTCAAAGAGAAGAGCCAAAGCACTGGAGATCTTAAGTAACAAATTTTCTATTATTATTCAGGCCACATGAGGAAGGTTTACATGTTGGCAAGCGCTGAACTGGTGGATATTAAATAGAGATCGGAATTCAAACACTCGTTTATCAAGTGACAGATAAAACTTTATAATGCCCTTTAGCAAATTTTTTATATCAGAAATACTTTTAACAGGTGATTCCTAATTCTCCAAAAACTTCCTAGTTTTGGAGAATCGTTAATGTTAAATATAAATCAATCGTTAGGAGGTAAATAAGGGGTAGTTCTGAGCTAGCTTGTGCTGTCATACTTTAAAAAAATACGTATAACAGGAAAAGTGAAGCTAGCTAAAAGGATATATAAGAAAGACATCCTTACTTTTGTTGTTGGTCAATGAACGTGGTTATTGCGAAACTGAGTACTTGTACTGTGTGGCTTTTGAATTCCAGATAGATATCGCATCCCTTAAGCTCGATACTTCATATTAATTCCAGACGAGGTGGTTTAATGATAGAGCCATGTGATTGTTCAGCTCTGACAGGAAACGAACTGTAGCAAAACATCCTTTTCATGGTGGATGACAAAGCAGTGAACACTACTGGAAATAGGATTATGCTCCAGAAAAGAGTTTTTAGGGTGGGATGACCCCCTCTGGTCAGCAGCAATGCCCACGCAGTCTTTTCAGATTCATCAGTAATGTTTGTGTGGCTGCTAGAATGGAAGCTGGGGTTGGAAGTCTGGCCTTAAAACCAAAATAAAGCACTTAAGGACATGCTTATCTTGAAGCATCTACATAGTCTCACTTTGGCCAGATACAGATAGAATCCTAGTGAAAAGTACTTTTTTGAACAATTCTTATTATAGTCTCTAAATCTCTCATTTACTTTGAGTAATTTTGTCAGAAAATAAGAAAATTAAAACATATTTGACTGCAATATATAGACGTAGGGAAATAACTGTCAGTTTTGAGTCAACTGAAGATTCATGCTGTGGTATCTGCTTTTGTTAGTGTCACCTACTGGTCTCCGCATTTCACAGAATCCCAGAATGTCAGGGATTGGAAGGGACCTCGAAAGCTCATCCAGTGCAATCCCCCCATGGAGCAGGAACACCCAGATGAGGTTACACAGGAAGGTGTCCAGGCGGGTTGGAATGTCTGCAGAGAAGGAGACTTCACAACCCCCCTGGGCAGCCTGGGCCAGGCTCTGCCACCCTTACCATGAAGTTTCTTCTCAAATTTAAGTGGAACCTTTTGTGTTCCAGTTTGAACCCATTACCCCTTGTCCTATCATTGGTTGTCACCGAGAAGAGCCTGGCTCCATCCTCCTGACACTCACCCTTTAGATATCTGTAAACATTAATGAGGTCACCCCTCAGTGTCCTCTTGTCCAGCTCCAGAGCCCCAGCTCCCTCAGCCTTTCCTCACACGGGAGATGCTCCACTCCCTTCAGCATCTTGGTGGCTGCGCTGGACTCTCTCCAGCAGTTCCCTGTCCTGCTGGAACTGAGGGGCCACAACTGGACACAATATTTCTTTTGCTTTAATATTTTTTAACTAACTTACTGGAAAAAATCACCCAACTACACTGCTGCACAGTTTCTAGGTTTGATAACTGCTCAGTAAAATGAGGCTTTTTCCTCGTATCTGTATTTTGCTCCTTTTTTCTTTAGGAGCATACTTTGATCATGCTATGTGCAGCTTTTACTGAGGGAGAATATATGGATTCTGCTGCGGCAACAGCAGGCAAAATCTCCCATGTCTGTCGCAACAATTTGGGCTGATACTTTTCTTTATTGCCACCACCCAAGTACCGACGCTGGTGCATTTTCTTTGTCCTGTTATCCCAAGGAAGCGATAAAGATCGAGGAGACCCACACTTGATTAAGTATCAGGCAAATTTTGTTTGCCCTAGAGTTTCATTTCCTTTCTGCTTTATGTAATATTAACTTTACAGTCGTGGTTATCCCAGCAGGCGTCTTGCAGCTGCGGCGCGAGCGGTCGCCGGGGATGCTGCATTGCCGCTCTGTGACCAGCTACAACACTCCTGGTCCACACACAGCAGCCAGCGGTTTGTTGGTTTTCTTTTCGCATAGCATTAGAGAAATCTCTTTTGCATTAACCCTAATTAAGTGCATATACTCAGAACAAAATAATGGTAGGTTATAAGGTATTTTGGCTAACACGCACTCTCTCAGGAGGCTGTTTATTCTCTTTGGGCAAAGGGTGCTTTGGACTGTGTCCATTTCTTTTGCACACAAAATTACCTTAACAACTTTACCTTTCCTTTACCTCGCGAAAGATAAATAATCACAAATATTTGAAGAGTAAGAAGCCCTGTATTTTCTACTGAAAAGAAATTATTCTACAATACTGCAAATCTGTATTTTTTTAAGATTATATATGCAGACAGCTGCAGCCTAGATATATTATTTATGAAGTTTCATCAAAGGCTGTAGCAATTCACAGAAGAAATGCTAAATGTGTAGGAAACCTAAGACTGCCAGAGTTTATATAGGCTAAATCCTGGATCTTTCAGGCTGTATTTCTGACTGTTTGAGCTCCTTTACCTCCCATTTACTCCAGGTGATAGCTTAGCAGTCTTTCAAAGTCTTAGGACAGGCAACAAATCCAACCCTGGAGGGGTGTGAGAAAACAGCAGTAGGAAGTGGATCAGCTCATGCATGATTCATGGAGAAAGTGAGCTTGAAGGAAGGGAAGATGATGTCTAGAGAAATACAATGCAAAACATGAGAGCCTCTTGGCTACCAGGGGAAATACCAAGAAATGTAAGTACAAATCTAACTGTGAAGGAAAGGAGTAAAGGAAACAGCAGGGGGAAAACTAGTGGAGAAAGTCAAAAAATGTGGAAAATAAAGGCACTAAGAAACCTACAGATGCAGATGGAACTTCGAAGCATGTATAGAGTAGATAGGATATACAATCTAATGCATATAAATCAAAAAGGCAAATAAAGCTGTGGAGATATCTCCAGAGTTTTGTTTTTAAGTGAGAATCTGTTCAGTGTTTTTGAACAGCATAGTCTGGTGTGGTTAAGAAAAGAATGCAGAGCATCAGTTATCACTGCTACCTGCCATTGGCACTGTTCTTTATTTAGAAGAAGAATAAAGAATATAATCAAATTACTAGTGGAAAAAAGTATAATTATCACTGGGGAATGAAATAGATGGTGTAGGTGATCCATGTGAGCACAGAGCAGATGCTGAGCTTTTATTTGTAATTGAACAAATCCGTTGTCATTTATTTTGGATATACACATTGCATGCGGGAACAAAGAAAGGCCAGGGCAGATGGAAGCAATTGAAGGATGAATCCTATTGCCTTTTAAATCACTAAAAAATATTCATGTTGAATAAAGGTCCCATCTTGATAGGAGAGGAAGGAAGGACTGGTGATCATGTCTAGCATATTTAAAACTTTAAACCTCCTTTCCTTCCTTCAGCGGAGTCAGAGCCTGAAACCTGTTACGCAGCAACTACCTTGTGTTTAAAGGAGAATAGTTGTGGATTATTCTCTCTAAACGGTGGTAGGTGGCATGTTGGGAGGAACAGATTGCATAGATCTGTGCTAAATTGAAAATGGAAGCAGCCTGAGATAAGTGACTAATACGGGGTAAAAGTAAATGGGAAAAAAAAAATCCAATGTGCTTTTTAAGCTGTACTAAACAGTAATGGTGCTGTTCTACAGTGACCAGTTCTCGAGTTTCCTTCCTCAATTCTGGGGGTCTGGTGGATTCACTTGTTGCTCTTCCCTTGGTGCCTACAGGAATAATTACTTCTCAGCTGGTTTTACCTGTTCCATTGTGCCAAGTGAGGATTCAGTAGCTGTAATGAGCTCTGTTCATCTTTGAGGACTGGAATTACCCCTTTCCAGATGTTTTGAGAAGGACCACACTGGAGACAAAAGTGTGACAATGGGAGAAAATGAGCCTTTCGAGAAAGAACTAAAAACCGAAATATATGTGTGCGCTTAGGGCTTGTCTTGGTTTGAAGCAGCTTTCAAAGATCATGGTGCGTGCAATCCAGCACATTTTCCAAATAGAAGTTTTAAATCTAAAGCAGGCTCACAGATGGTCCTAATGAGCTGGGCTTTGAGATATATTGTGACTTGAATGAAAATAGTTTAACCCCTAGAACACAAACATTTCAAGATGACTTTCAAGCTAAAGAACTTACAGAACAATTTTTCACACATATTTTAACTCTATATGTGTATTTCTAGTCTCAAAAAATGGGGAAAATTTTCAGGACTTTGTACCTTTTATATATTATAGCAATACAGTATCTCAGAAGTATACATCAGGAGCATTTTTGCACATTCTTTCTCCAGCATTTTTCAAATACTACAGACGTTTGGGTTTCAACAAATAGTGCTAGAAGAGGTAAAGATTTCCTATGAAAATTATATTTTTAAAGTGAAATAGTGCAGTACCTTACTAAAAGTATTACTTATCCTTCTCACGGGTGGGAATTCCAAACTAAGAACAAAATCCAAGGCTGAGTTTTGAAGATTAACATGACTGATAATTACAAAAGGTGAAAAGAGAGCAGCTTCTTAGTACGTGTAAAAATGGCACCCTTTCAGAATTACTTATTTTATGCTAAACGTTGCAGCATTAAATACTTTAACTCCCAGAAACATTACTGTAAATCACAAAATTAAACAGGTGCATTTAGCAAATTAACTTCTGCCAGGATATGTAGACATAGGTAGGTATACATAGAAATACATACATAGAAATACCTGTACATATTTTCTCTGAATCTGCCTCTAAATGTCTTGGAGTTTCTGTCTAAATTCCCAAAGAATGATGTATGAACACAGCAGTTGGTAATAAATACCAAACAGCAGAGGATTTCATTCTGCCCAGGTTTCTACCTCATATAGTTATTGGCAACTGTACATAATAGCTGTGAAAACAGAGTAAAACAGACCTCAGCAGACCATAGGCATAGGGGGATTTTTGGTCACTTCATATAGGTATAAATTACAATAAAACGTCCAAAAAGACATAGCGGCTAGACTCTGATTTGACCAGGCTGTCAGCTTCTACAAAAGAAATGCTAGTAATAAAAGTATCGTCAAATGGTTTATAGCTTTGTGGCCCAGCAAAGATGTATTAAATCGTGTTGTTTATGTTATTATCTATTGCAAAAATAGCAAGAATTCATTTATAATCTTTTTACGACATGGCATTCTAGCACCATTTCAAAACCATGTTCTTTGTGTCACCTAATCTTTGTGAAATACCTTATTTCTTCATTTCATCTTAGGTTTGCCTTATGGATGGGAAGAAGCTTATACAGCAGACGGAATCAAGTACTTTATCAAGTGAGTAGTTCTGGCGGAAAATGGGTCAGAGTTGAAATAAAAGCACAGCAAACTAAACACATTTTTAAACCTAGAATTAATGGAAAAATAAGGAAAATAACAAAAGCTGTCATATGTGTTATATACGTCTTTATTAGCAACATCACTTGTCCCTTTCTGGGGTTTTTTGTGACTTCACTGTCCAGGGGGTTCTAGAGGAGTAAGGAACAGGACTGAAAGCATTTAGTTATATTTATTAAATGATCAGAAGATTTCCAACTGCCACACCATTAATTTAGAAGTCATTATACTCTACTCTTAAGGTGATAAATGGAGGTTTACTGATTTGAGTATCACAGAATATTGACATTTCACAGTAACACTAATGGCAGGTTAAGCAACTTTCATTCCATTAATAATGCCTCTGAAGCTACACCAGGTACTAAAGCCTTCTATTATATTCTCATATATACTCCTTTTTGTTCTAGATTTCTACCCCGTGAAAATTATACATATGGTTTCCATAGGGTTTGCTAATTCTCTTTGTAATTGGCTTATTGGAAATACTTATATTAACTAATGGAGGGGTTCGCAGGTGATACACATTGCAACAGTGAGCAGATATTGTGCACCCCCACCAAAAAAATTACAGAAGAATATGTCTGTTAGCTGTGACTTTTTAAAAGATATTGCAAACAAATTAATTTTTCTAAACTCTCCAGAGACTAGAGGAGAGGTGACATTGATGAAACGTTACAATAACACAATGTCTCAAGCATAAAGAAAACCTCTACAAAAGCTTTAAAAGCAGTAATCACGTGAAGATGTAATCACCTGGGGGAGAAAAAGAAACAACAAAGCACTGAGCTTGGGCCCTTGTGATTTGCTTTTTGACTTTCCTTAACTATAAGATTTCCATAGTGACAATTTTTCTGGAACACAGGAGGAAAATATGCAGCGCAAATTCATTATTTACAAAAGGTGGGGGAAAAAATTATATTGTTATTTTAACCAAATCCAAAGTATGGCTTGTATAGTGCTGATGTCTTGCAGGTAGAGAATTGAAAGCTTCTTCACAAAGACCTACTTGATAAAATTAAAAGAATTTGTTGTATACTATAGGAAAGTGGTTTTTTTAAATGGTATTCTCTGATTCTGGAAGAAAAAGGCATGAAAATGAAATAGTTCATGTTATACATCCCAGAAGCTTCAGGAAGTGAACTGGACAATATGCTGTTGTTTTTTCCAGAATATTCATATAATAGGGGGGGTTTATTATTCCTCTAAAACTTTGAAACAATGAGTGAAGAATGTAATTCCTCCCCATTATATATATCATGAATCATTGTTTAATTAACAGCAAGTTATTCTAGCTGTTGAAATTTGCATATTGTTTAATTCTTATAGGTTTGAGGAAGTCACCATTTTGCAGGTGGACTTGTAAAAGACAGAAAGCGCAACACATAAATCATTGCAGTGAGATAAAATTACTTTTATCCCAAACTTTATAAAAGTCACGTAAATAACATTGAAATGTATGTGTTAGGTGGCCAAGAAAAGCAGGGACATTTTTTCTTTCTTCTTTTTTCCAAACATACTGCTCTGTTGTCCTCGACTCACCCCGTGGTGCCTCCAGCAAGATGTATTAAAGCAGACATGTTTTTTTACTGCAGAGGTTTCCAAACACACCGTATATGATGCTGCATTCCAGCTCTAATCAAAGGGCGGCTTTTCTTTCCAGACAGATGTAGGTTACTACATGGAATTCTACAAAAAAAAAAATGTAGAAAAATAACTTAGGAAATGAAAGTGAATGAAAAGCCAATTTCATAGCAATGGAAATAAATACAAGAGCAGCTATTAAAATAGAGCACTGTTGCCTTGGTCTCCATCTGTTCATCCAGGGAGCTGTTATGGGGCAGTTGGAAATTTAAGGTGGATGCTGTTCTGAGTCAAACACTTGTGATACTCTGGGTTTATACTGGTGTAATTGGAAGCTGAGCTTGAAAATAGTATTATCTAGCAATAACAGCGAATAAAACTTAGCAGCACAACAGAAGAAATCTCACATTCTCAAAACATTTTCCCCATCTCTTTTTGTTTTCTGGTTTTGTTACTGTGCTTTTCATTCAAGTGCATATCTTGATGACTCGGCAGAAAGCTCGATTTGCTGAATACGCGCAAGACGTGTCTTTGAAATTCTGCACTTGGATGCTGAGCTGCTGCAGATGTGAGGAGCAGATGCGTATTAGCCACAGTAGAATCTCAACTCGTCTAGGTGGGGGAAGCCTGATTCACAGAAAACATCAGATGTTTTGCATATTATCTCCACTTGCTGAAACTACAGATTTGAATTGAGCAGTTCACATGAAAAAGCTTTTTCAGGAATTTTTGCATATCTGATCTTTGATTGTCAATGACTGAGGAATGGTTTTGCCTCTTCTTAATGTGCTCCCAGCTTTACAAGTGATGGTACCCCAGGTTTTCTGTCATTCTTACCTTCTGAAATCTGTCCTATATAGTTCTGCCTGCCAGTCTTCATGTGGCAGGCAAGGAAATTCTATCAATTTTAGTTTCAGAGAGGGGTATGAAATCACTCTTCACGACCACTGTTTAAAAACCTCTATTCTGAATGGAGCCACCCCACCGAAGTGGTGTTAAGAGCTCTGAATGCAGTTTATTAGAGTGGAATGAACTGAGCATTGCAATAAGACATCACAATGATTAATATTCCTTTTAACTATTTCCTTATTTTGCTGTCACCGCTGTTTCCAAATGCCTTTACAAAGCATAAGTCGGGATTTTCGCATGCTTGAAAACTCATACCTCTTACTACACTTCGTAATGTGTACGAAGTCAGCCTGAGAAAGTGAACCATTTAGAGCAAGGAACAGGGGTTGCAAAAGTCCCTTGTTTCTAACATTGAAAGGTAGAGATTTCATGATGAAAATTCTAGTCAACACTAAAAATACCCTTTTCTAGGAGGAACTTAGCTTGAGGTGCATCTTACCAGCTGATCCTTTTCAGTAGGATTTAATCTAATTGTTTAAATGGGGATTAGCAGAACAGTATTAATGCTGTAACCTTCTTGTTCTCTCTGGCTGTGAATTTCAATCCTTTTATTCTTTGGTGTTTAGAACAGCCAAGGCCATGAGGTGCTTAAGAGTATTTCAACACTAACCCACTTCCATGTATACAAACAGATGGAAAAACAAGTTATAATCCCCAAAGTGTAGCCACAAACTGATGTTATCTGTGAATTGTCAGTTTTCTTCTTATGCAGTTGGGCGGTGAGGCTATATAGAAGCTGGAATGGCTCTCTTTAAACTCACAGCAGTTTTACAATATGCTAAGGACAATCAAATATTATTTTAATTAGTGGTTGCCTTCAGTTCCAATGCGCTTTATTGGGCCATCAAATAGCTGAGTCCATAAATCTCTATGTTATAAATCTAATGCAGTAAACACCCCAAAATGGAATCTTAATAGCACATAAGCTTGAGACAGCTTGCTGTGAAATTTCCATAAATATCTCTGAAGGGGGTGTAGCAATATGAAGTGCATGAGAAAACAGAGTTTAAAAGAAGCAAACCAGCTGGCTTGTGTTACACACTAAAGTGAAACCCACTTATGTGAATAACTGACATGAATAAAACATTTACATGGCTATATTCCTGAGGGGCCGAACAGCTCTCTGTACCTACCAGGAAAAGCTGTAGCTTGCCCATGAATACTAACCTTAAGACAGTCTTTGAAATCACTTCTTTCAGTCAGGAAATCACTTCAGTCTCTCAGTAACTGATTTTCAATCAACCAGGTTGCTAATAACAGTGACAGAGTAATGGCAAGTGTGAGAAAATGACCTTTTAGACTGCTGGTGCGTCTTACTAATACAACATAATTTAACCAGTTATCAGATGGACAAAAATTACACTAGTAGACTAAAAGTTTGGGATCAGCTTCATTGCTAGTTGAACTGAGATTTCCTCAGAGTAAAGGTTGAATTTGCCCCCAAACAGGTTTTAAGATAACCTAGTGTAATTTAAAGTAATGGAGAGAGCAAGCACTGTTTTATTCTGCATGTAGCAATGCAGTCAGTCATATCCAATTTATACGTATCACCAGATTGATGCCCCATCAATTAACGTGTAATAGAAACATATTACTGGTGCCTGTTTTCTCACCAATTTACATTTGATATTTCTATCACGGTTTATATCGGCCTTTTTGATTAAGAAGAGTTGAGATTCTGACCTCATTTGCTCAAAGTGACAATTGAAGGTAGCCTAATGGGGTTTTCAGCAGTCATTCAAATTCCAAGATCATAGAGTAAAACCATAGGAAACTTGAGCTTGGAAGGGGTGTCTGGAGATAATCTTGTTTAACCTTCTGTTGAAGTGTAAGTTATCCAGAGCCCAAGTCTTGGGTATTTCCAATGAGGGAGATTCCACCACCTATCAGGGCACCCTATTCCAATGTTTAATTGTCCTCATGGTGAAGAACATTTTTTTAATTTAGACAGAATTTCCCCTGAAGCAACTCGTGCCCATTGCTTCTTGTCCATTACCATACATCTTTGTGAGAAGAGTGCCTCCATTTTCTTTATAACTACCTTTTAGAGACTGGAAGACTTTGATTAGACACCCACACCCCAGCCCCTGAGCTTTCTCTTCTCTAGACCAGACAAACCCAATTCCTTCAACCTTTCTTCATGTGCCAAGTTCTCCATCCCTCTAATCATCTTGATGACCCTCTACTGGATCCTCTCCAATTGTTCCAGTGTCTGTCTTGAATTTGGAGGACCAGTGTATTGAAGAGGCCTCACGTAATAAGTTACATATTAATTAATTTTACTTATTAGATGATGAAGATGGCTGTTCTTCTGTTGCGATAAATTCTATTACTCATGTTCTAATATAAATTCCTGTCCCAAATAGACATTTTGTCTGTAAAACCCAGAAATACAAAGGGGCTGACAAGCCCCCATGATGTATCACCCACATTCAGACGTGTGTGTGTGCACCAACCAGTCAGCCAGAAGGCATTGGGATGGGAAAAGTTTTGTAAGAGAAGCTTCCCCTTGTTCACTTTTAAAGCTGGTGATGTGGCTGGTTTTGCCCAGGCTTAGTTCAGCTGTAACACTGAATGAGTTTATTAAGTGTCGCAACCATTATTAGAACAAAATCCTGGGTTTGATTTTTAAATAGGAGGAAGAGTCTATGCATAACTTTGCTCTCCCAGTGAAGTACCACAGGTGCTAATTAATTAATGGTTATACACTGGTGGTTTAGAATCACACAGGAACAGTATTAAAAAGCATACCTAGGATGCTAGTTTTTTTCCCAGAAAACGCATTATAGTTAATCTCTTCCACCCTTCCACTATGTTCACCTTTAACATATGGCAGCTCTGTATCATGAGACTGGCACCTAAAATTAGGTAAGGCCTTGCTATTCTCCCTCCCACTCCCACCCACTCCTTGCATATGTATACAGTTTGTAAGGACCAGCTGTGAATTTTGCCCCTGTAAACACTGTTTTTCTAGCTTTTAAGAGGACTAGGTTCCAACTATTCCACATTAACTGTTATTTTCCTCAGGAACATTTATCTTAAATTAGATTTTCCTGAAAAGCAAGGAAAAGTTCCCAGGTATTTTCATGGTTTTGGATCTTTTCCCTTAGATATATTAGGGTCTGTGATGTTTTCGATCTTATACGAAAGGGGAAATGGTAATATTTGATTTAGTGTTATCTTTCAGCAGAAAGTTTCATATGCAAGTATAGTGTGCTTCAGTGTGACAGAGTAGACAATGGAAGTGCTCTGAGAGTTCACTGGTACAAGTGAGAATAGAATTTGGTTCATATTAAGTAAGAGACTTAAGTCAATACTTGTAAAATACAAATAATAAAAACCACATGCGATGTGTTCTGGTGGCTTTTGAAATCGTTCCTAACAAGGCAGGCTTCTACCTGGAAAGCAAACACATCATACTTATTTATTTTATAATATCCTATTTTGTTTGAGTTTGCTTGGGAAGGAGCCATCATTAATTTTACTGGAAGCTGGGTTTTCACAGAAGCTGTTTATGATTTTATGACTGACCTAAGAATAGCAAAGCATATGTTGTAGATTAAGAACTTCTGTAGTATAAACATTGATGTTTTGTAGCACGAGAGCTAAAGGTATCATCATAAAGGGAAAATAAATCACAGTTGATTTTATTTACTGCATGCTAAATTGAAAAAACAAAGCTGTTCCTTTGATAAGTGTACTTTACACATTTCTACTGAATTATAAAAGAAGGACCCAAAACCCAACATACTGAGGTGTCTTCAGCTTCATCTCTGCTGTCGTGTTCCAGGATATAGTGGTACCTTACAGTTTACCAGTTAGCTGCAGGTTATCTAAGTCATGGTTGGAGTGACCCTTCCTAGAAGAAATCAAGTTCAATAAAGTTCAAATCATAGCAGAGCTGATCTAGAAGTAAAATTCTGTATGTCCTGCTCGAATTTCAGTGATTTCAGAGCAGCAAACTAAGAAAACCCATGATCCGCTGCACTGAACGTGCAATTGAAACCCCCTGGACTGAGCCCAGCGCCACCAGCTCTGCTCCCAGCTCCCTGCATAGCACTACACTAGTTAGTTACATCAAAATTATCAGTGGTAAAACCATCATTGCAGGTGTCCCCATCTTAATAACATCAATGTTTTATGAGTAGGAAATGGGTATTTTGGGGCATGGAGTGCTCTCTCTTTTCATTGAGTTCAAAGAAGTTGCTTTGCGACTCTTAAAATTGGACCTTTCCTGTTTTACATATCACTCAAAAACACAGGTTGCTTTTTAAAACGTTTCTCTTTACCTGTCATCCTCAAGCCATCCCTATCTGAAAATAGAGGAAAGAATAGTTATGTAGTCACAAGAAGCAGCAAATATTTAAATAAAACTGGCTCAGCACTAAGTGCTAACTGTTATTTACTAGTTTTTAATGTAGAATGATCCAAATCTTCCTGCATCTGTCAGCTCAACATCAGTTCAAACACTTTCAGATGTGACCGTATGAATTTGGGTAATCCTGACATTTTTGGTATTTGCATAACCAACTTCAGACGTCTCAGAGAACTTGTATTTTCACCAAGTGTTGACACCTGGCATCTAAAGTACATGACTCTTTGCTGTGTCTCAAGCTGGTCACTAGGAATAAATACATCCAGAAGTAATAGTCCTCTTCTAAAACTGTGCCCACTGGTTGGTCTTTGTTCACTGTCACTGCTGAATGAAGGAAGACTCATTATTAAAAGACACAGCAATGATTTAATGTAAGATGTTTTGCGAACTGAAAATTCATGAGGACTTACAGATAGCCAGGATCAGATGAAAAACATTTAAAATAATTTCTAAGGTTTAGAAATGGTTTATTGACAGATACTTGGGTTGTAGGGAATTCAGTTGCCCTGATTTTCACTGAAATCATTTTGCATGGCCAAAAGGAAAATAACCTCAGATGTAAAAGTAGGAAACTTGGCACTGGGTTTTATGATAACATGAGCTTGTAATACAAGAATGTTAAGACCTTAAGCTGCTTTTGGTTGGGCAATTTTTTTTATTTTATTTTTTAGTTTATTTTTTTTTCCTGAGAGGCTGTTTGGTGTTGAGTATCAAGAACCAAAATGGAGAAAAATTCTTTCAGCTTCACAGATACTGCACCCCCGTCCAGGTTCTGGCCTATCATATAAGGCAGTTGTTAACATTTCTTTTGTGAGAAAATATATGTTTTGCTCTAGACCTACAAATCCCACTGAACTCAGTGTGCTGATTTTTGTTACCTCTGCTGGGTCATTTTACTCTGATGGAATCAAAGATCTAATTCACACCTATCTCGTTGCTTTTGTGACTGGGACTGGAAATGTGCAAGTTCAGACTCCTATTAAATCTTCCATTGTTAGGATAGAATTTGGCACTTGTGGAATAAACATGCACCCTCAGTTCTCCAAGATCTCCTGGGGCTTTGGGACTCATCAGAGGCAGAACAATGCACAGCAAGGGCTTGAAGTATCTGTTTCGTCTGAACCAGGGGCCTAAGCCATCACTTAGGCTTTAATTCATTTTAGTACACGCTTAAACATAAGCTTTGAGCATGCTCTAGGCTGTCGTAGAAGAAAACGTGATCTTGGCCTAAGTCTGCAACATGGATCTTCTCAAGGTATCAGGCCTGTGATGATAAGACAGGACTGATGCGAAGTAAGGAACAGAATCACAGAATCGACTGGGTTGGAAAAGACCTCAGAGATCATCGTGTCCAACCCTTGGTCCAACTCCAGTCCATTTACTAGATCATGGCACTAAGTGCCATGTCCAATCTCAGTTTAAAAACCTCCAGGGATGGCGAGTCCAGCACCTCCCTGGGCAGCCATTCCAATGCCTGACCACTCTCTCTGCAAAGAATTGCTTTCTAATATCCAGCCTAAATTTCCCCTGGCAGAGTTTAAGCCCATGCACCCTTGTCCTATTGCTAACCTGGTTGTGCAGCTCTTCACAGGACTGGCACAGCTGATCTTCACGTGCTGATGCATTCACAAATAAGCTGCACCAGAATTTTTATGGTGTTCACTTACAGACACAGAATTATGTGTAACTGCATACGTTAAAACTGAATAATAGCAGTTGGCTAATACTGCAGCGGATGTGATGTCTACAGGACTCTTCATGATTCCCTGTTGGGCTCCAGAGTTTGACCTCAGTTGGAGAATACGATTTAAGGTGAAAAGCACGTCTTGATAATGCTCAAAATCCGACAAAGGTGCAGACATTTTTTTTCCTTTGAATAATTATTTCCTTAAAGGTTGCCTTAAGTTCTCATTTTAAAATAAATCATCTTACCTGCAAATAAGTAAGAGCCATAGTGAGGGTAATTATAATGGTGTTTTAAATAATTTGCTGCCGTTTCTGTGCCAAAAATTTCCCTGTGTTCTCATGTTTTGTTTTTCCAAGCTCTGAAATTTGACCAGCAATTTAGTAATGTTAAAAAGACAGCTACCAACGTATTTCCAGATCAAATGTTTCTGTTTCCTAACAATAAATTTGGCTACCCTCCAATAGTAATGACGTGTTTAAAAACCTAAAAATCTTCAAATATTGTTAATTGCTCTGAAAATATGAAATTAATCTTTTGAATGAGAACATTTACAAATGGAAAACATTTTACATTTAGAATTGGTAATACTGGCTTTCTGAATATTCCTTTAATATTCAAAACAGTTTCATCAATTAAGCAAAACCTAGAGGCAGATTTGAATTCCCTCTCACTTTTATTGCTGGCCCTAGCACACAAATCAGAGAGGATGTATTTCTAATACAAGAATGTTCTGCAAACCAGTAAATCTGGGATTATCTCTTTGGACTGATTATGTCAAAGCTCTTTAGCCACAGCACTTTTGGAGAGCTAAAAATAAATAGCAGCAGGGTTTATACATTTATTCTGTACCTAAATAATCTGCGCGTATTGTGTGTGTCTGTCTACAATGTGAGACATGGTATCTGGACTTAATGTTTATTTATAAGAGTTCTTTTCCTAGTAAGGATTTTGGCAAAGGGTTTAAAACAAACCATCCTACCAGAAGCATTCGAGGGATAAAGTCTAGTGTAAGTTTAAAAGAACTGAGTTTAAATCAGAACCATTTACAGCAGATCGATATGAGAGAAAAATTTTGCCCGTATATTTTGAAAATGGATGAAAAGTAGTTCTCTTCTTAGTGGTGACTGAACAATGTTATGCCGTTGAATATAGAAAATCATAATCCTAATTTCAGTGCCACAAGTCAGCACTACTAAAGGTCAAGAGAATCCTTGCATTTATTTGTATGAGAACACAAGTTCTTACAGGGCTTAGCAGAAGGTTGGGCGTGCTGTCATTTGCCTCCTGGTCCTAAGTATGTAGGAGGAAAAATCTTCTGAAGAATAAACACTTACCAAAGAATTTTTTAATTGTTTACATCAAAGATCCACGAGTGCTCTTCCACACAACTCTTCTACTCCTGTGCACTCTCTCCCATTTCACAGGAGTGATACTGTGTGCTCACGAAAAAATAGAGCTAAGAGTTTTGGGACACAGGAGGTCGAGTCATGCTACCTGGGGAAGTCAAATGGGAAAAACATGACATTTAAAAATAATTTTATTCTTATTTAAATTCAGTAATTCAGTGTTGCTCAGAAGTGGTTTGATAAAAGCAGACGATCTAAACACTCAGAGTAGTACTGCAGGCAACAGATCTTGCATTGGCAGAGCTGGAATGGGTGGAACCTGGTTCATTCAGCTCCCATGGTTCTGCAGGTATTGCAAGGGGTTCTGTGTCATTGTGCAGATAAACGAAATCACATGCTGAGACTTTAGTTTAGAGTTATAGCTTCAGTATTAAGGCATAATGACTAATTCTGTCTCTTGAAGACAGAAAGACAAAATCTGTTTTCACTTGAAGAAGTAAATCTGGAGTAATTCCATAGTGGCACTTCGTATTTAATTAAACCAGTGCACCTGAAAGGTGCATATAGGCCTGGGCTTTAGGGACATTCTGTGTTATAACCTGTGAGAAGAGCTGTTTGTCTGTCATGGTACAGTACGTATGTACAGCATTTTATATGTACAGTATTTTTCAGCTAGTTCTTGTAATGAACTCATATTACAAAATTCATCTTTGCACCGACTTGACTGTAAAAACTGTGAATTTATTAGCAAGATTTTTTTTAAGTGAAAAGAAGCTCTTTCCTTCACCAAGAACACGTTATTCCAGAAGGCAGAAGAGGCTGTGTCTTGCCCACACACAGTATGGCTGGCGCGCATACCGCCCTTCAGGAGGTGTGCAGTGTTCTCACCTGCAAACAGTAAACCTATTCCCCTTATCTGTCCTTACTGAGCCTTCATCAGGTTCTCTCCATTCACATAGAATCTTTAAAAAAAAAACCTATAAAGCACCTTACACTGCAAGTCAAGTGTAGGGCTTAAGCCTTAAAAAGTAGTACTGACTCCCTTCTATTACATGTTTAAAGGCTGTGGAAGCATGTCCAGATTTGGTCTGGAGGACGTAAAAAACATCATTTTTTTTATTTATTCACCAGCCTTTTTCTGCAAGAAGAGAAATGGCTTAATGACGCTAGAATATTAGTTCATGTTCTGACAAACTGAGTGTATTTCTGTGTTGTGATTCCACATTTGGTCAACTCCCTCTTGACCGCTGTGCCTCAGTCCTTAACTGGTATGATGGCAAAGTCAATAGCTTGCTAGCTTGTTGGATTAATTGTCTACAGTTCTGTTCACAGGAAATGTACCCAGTCTGGTATCAGGAGTCTCTAACAAAAGCATTCTCCCTAATATATTGGAAAATGAGACCTTCAGTCCAGGTTCTAGCACCCAGAAGACTCCACATTTTGTCTGTAGAATCTCAGAGCTAGCAAGAAAAAGACGATGTTGTATTTGAAAATATTGTTGTTCTTGTGAACCTCTTTTGAGTTGCTAATAGCATTTCTGGTTTCTTTTTAGCCATGTGACACAGACAACATCATGGATCCATCCTGTAACAAGCGCACTGAGCTTGCTTTGCTCTGAGGATGATGACGATGGAATAAGAGAACTCCCCGGGTCCAAGAGCTGAGGACGTCTGTTAGCAGAAAGTAGTTTGTCTAGTTTCCATACATTAGTGAGAAGATGCACGCTTTTTAATCTACGTGCTTTCTAGTCTAATGTGATAGTACCTGATGACGTTTCTCCTCTTCAGGTCAGAGGCAGTTCTGCCAGCCTTTCAGGTGGGTTTAATGCTGCTACAAAAGATGCAGGTGTTGCAGAAATCTCCCTTCAGTCCTTAATCTGTCCCAATTCGGTGTGCAGGGATCAGTCTTATCCTAGAGCCCAATCCAGTCTTTCCATGATTTCTCTCCTGGCATAACTCCACTGAAGGGAAATTTTCACTGCTTTGACCAGCATGAGAGCTGAGATTGGGCCACTGGTTGTAATTTCACATGGTAAATTCCAGGTAATTGTTGACTGAAAGATGCAAGGTGACCTTTTTCCTTCTGTTAACCAATGCTAGTGAGTGTCATTTAGATACCTTTTCTTCAACTACTGAAAAAGTTTATTTTTATGGAAGCAATTTTCAAATATGTTTTGCTAATAGAAATTTAGCAATTTATTACAAGTATTGGAGCCCTGATGACTTTTAAAATGAATACTTAGTAAGGTTGGGCTTTAGAAAAATGAGTCTTTGATAAGCTGTCAAGTAAAAAGAAACAGTTTTGGTAGAGGACACCATACTCTGTCAACAATATGAGGCAAGAATGAAAATTATTCTACTTTTGTATTCTGTTAAACTGATACATACATGCAGCAAATACGTGAGTGGAAGCTGTGAAGTTTCAAGTACAATGAAACCTGTGAAACCACCTCCAGGATCAGCAGAAATCAGTCACCTCCTCAAAGTTGATCTGTAAGTAGAACAAAATCATAGAAAAGAAGAAGGGTAAAGAAAATGGCAGGGGGTGCTAGTGCAAGCTAATGACCAGGTTTCACTGTACCTTAATAGCACAGGATATTTTAAATCTCATTATTCACAGCACAATGTATGATGTCAGCTTTGTCAAATATATGATTCTATGCTACGTTTTTGTGGTGGCTTTTTTTGATATAGAACCATAGAATCATTTCAGTTGGAAGAGACCCTCAGGATCATTGAGTCCAACCATAACCTAACTCTAGCACTAGCATGTGTATGTGAATAATAGACGTGGTAGGTATCGACTAAAGACCTGAAACTTTGCAGAAGCACTGATGAATATGCCAAAGGAAAACTCTATCTCTGACCTTAAGTCCGAGAAGGAAAATGGGATTGTAACAGTGTGAGAAAAGCATAGGCTGCAATCTGCGTTGTTCTGAGCCTCACACTGAAGGACTTCAGAACGTCCCTGGAAAGGTTCCGGCACACTCTGCACTCCAGCTCACCTCTGTTGGCTGATACAAAGGGATGAGGCTGTGCAATCACATTTTTGAGGTCTGTCTGCCGCAGGTGTGGCACTGGATTTAAATATCCTTGTACTCTGAGGAGTGGATACGTAGACCAGACTTATCTATGGTTCTGGTGCCTATGCCGCACTCTCTGTCCTTAGCCAAGTCAGGCACACTGTAGCTGTTGATGTTTTTGAATCAAAAGTTATATCCCTTTTTATAAAATCCGAGTCAAGCCCCTCCTTTGAATAGCAGTGCAGCAATCCGCTGCATTTGGCCTGGGGGCTGTAGAGCACATCACCAAACGTTCTGCCTGCCGGAACAAAGCGCAGCTCACAAAGGAGTTTTTTGCAGGCTTCACTGGAAGTAGATGTCAGGATATATTGAATAAGCAAAGAGGAAAAATGTGGTTTGTACTTTTAACTAGGTCAGAACCAAATTATCCATGAATCTACACAGGTGGTGTGGATTAGGAAGAAGCTTGCTCAGCAGACCCACAGTAACTTATACTTCTAAGAAAACTTCTCATAGCAATAACACATAAATGCTTTAGCCACATTTTACTCCAATGGCTTCTACGTGCTTCACAGCCTCCTTTGTGTTCCCAGAGAACACAACCTGAAGGGACAGAGCACGTGCTTCAGTTTCAGGTTTGGACACCATAGAAGCATTTTTATTTAAACATCTTTTCTGAAAATGGCCCAGCCTCATGGCCCACAGAGAATATATGATGTTCTGAATTCCTTGTTTGCTGTAGCCTTAGTAGTCATTTGGATGCTTTATGACAGGCACTTTCACTTCATACTTCCATGCTATCCAGCTTGCATATAGATTCCAGTTTTCTGAGAGGTCTGAGTCTCCCCTTGACCCTCGCAGTCTCGATTTACGCTGCTTGTGGCTCTGTGACAGCAGCTGGGTGTTTCAAACGGGAGAAGCTCTCCGGGACAGGAGACTCCAGATCAGGCAGGCTGCACGCATTCATAAACAGCAATTCCAGTCCGTCCGTCTGTCCGATCCGCGGGAGGAGGACAGCAACGTGTTCACGTCCTGGGGAGCTGGTAATGAGCTTGACCCCGAGCGTGCAGGGCACAAGCTGCCAGCTCCTGCTCGCTGCTCTCTGCTCTCCCCACCCACGCACGACAGCGCTGCAGAAACTTGGAGACCATTTCTCCCTCTCTCGTCTAAATTTGCCTAGAAATAGATCTCCGCATCTATCTAGCTGCTTCCCCAGCAAGCGTTACCTCTTCAGATAATCCGCTAGTTCAGATTCTCCATTATTGAGACTGCATTTTCATACCTGCGATCTCCAAATGTTCTCATCTATTTTTGTACGCTGGCATGCTTGTTTCCTAGGTTATTTCTTTCTGTCTTGCCTCTTCCTTTCTGTGAAATAGTTTGTGAAATTATTTTGATTAAGCTGAACCGTGTATATGGAGAAGAAGATTCTAGGATAACTTAAAAAGAATTTGTAAAGAGCAGTTGTCAAAACATACAACAATGTAAACAACTTTTCATTTTTATTCCAGAATAAAAAAAAGTGGAAAAGAAATGAAAGTGCACCTTGTATCATTTAAAATAATGAAAATGCGACTATATAAGGGAATGGCCACAGGGCCAAAGGTTATTCCTGTGTGCCTCAAATTATTTTCCATGTAAAAGTGACATCGTGAAAAATACTGTTCTGGGACATACTGGTGTTAATCTTTACCTGAATACGTGTACAACACTGCCTTTCAAATACTGCACGTATTCCAGTAAATTTAAAATTGTACATTCTCCCAACAAAGCAAATAATTTAACACAAATACTGAGCTTCACAGGTGCTAAATAACTTCCTTGTAACACTACACAGGGTCTCAATAAATTAGATGATCCTTTTGTCAACCCCATCAGATAAACATAAGCACGTGTATGTATGTGAGCGGCCATTCCATAAGCATCACATAAGCACAGCAGTCAGATGTATGTGCTGGCAGGTGAGTGGCCGCGCTGCTGTGTCACGGCTGCCAGGGACAACTGGGTTTCACCACCAGTGTTTTGCTGGGGAAGATGGACCTGCCAAGCCGGAGCGCTGAGAGACAGGTTCAGTCAAGCAGAGTGGTTAAGGCGGGTTGATCTGTCCCACAGAATGGTCACCATCTATTGAAATGCTTCTCGTGACGGGCTGCTTTGTGAATCCAAAACAAATTATTTGGTAGATTTCCTTAAGCCTGTTTCTTAAGGACAGGAAGGTGTTGATGGGCATTAAGGGAAGGGAAATCCTTAAAGAAAACTGTTTGTGGCTGTGGAACAGGCCAGACTGCAGGACTGGTGGGAAAGGCTCTCCTGAACCTCAGCAAACGCTGCCATGACCTGCCCTGTGAAATCTCGATTTTCCTGGGAACTGATGGGATTCTTAACACCCCGCTGAAGAAACTCCCTGAGTCACACACCTTAGTGCTTACTCCAAGCACCAAAACCCAGTGGCCTTTTGTGCAAAGATTGCTTTCGGTGACTGTTGTGTGGCTCTGCCCTAAGTCAGCAGCAAAACCTGGAGTCAGCTCAGCAGTTCACGCGTGTGCCGCTGGTCCCCGTGTGCCGCCCGTCCCGGCCCGCTGCTACGAGCATCAGCCCGAGCTCCGGCCGCTGCAGGTGAGCAGAGATACCTGGGCACCCACGGGATACCTGGGGATACCTGCTGGCACAGGCTGGGCGCCAGCTCCGCATCTTTAGCAGCTTAAAGATGTTGATGCAGTTAATGGGAATTAGGCACCTAACCTACTTAGATGCTGCTATAAATGCCACTGGGGGATGTTTAGGTACCTAAATACCTCAGTAAATCTTTCCCCTTACTGCTTGCAATGATAGCGTACCAAAAATCAAGTACTAATGAATAAAGCCAAGCCTTTGTCCTCTCTAACCAGTTTTGCCTTTCCCTGGGGATTGTTTTCATGTAATACTAAAAATACCAGCCATCTCACAGGTTGTACCATCCAGATTCTGTTCATATTTTTTGGTGGCTTGATGATTTATTACTCATTTTAGATCTTTTTTTCCCCAAACAGTGGCTGGTGTTGCCATGGATTTAATAGGTTGATATTTTCATAACGCTCTTTTAAGATCAGTTATTTTATTGCAAGATAGTAGTATTAAATTCTCTTCCCAGAAAGATGCAGTCAGTTTTGTATCATTGATCGTTAAGTCATATAGTTGGGGGAAAAAAACGGAATGGGCTAAAATCTGTTACAAATAGAGCCTCATGTTTCCAAATATGAGGATGGGTAGTTGAAATCCAATAATAAACATAATAAAGCCACGCATGGGTCAGAAATGTCTTAATCTGTTTTTAAGTACCCTGATCTTTAGCCATTAAGCAGTCAATATTTCCCTATGGCCCAATTATTATTATCATCAAGAACAATCCTTACTCTTGTATGTGAAGAGAACTCATTAAATCATACGATTAAAATGGAAAAAGAAAATTGTTTGTGGCCTAAAATAAAAATATAACAACAGTAGCACTGATATGGGAAAGAAGAATTATCTAGGGAAAGGCAAAGCATTGGGGTTCCTTCTAAAGTTCTCATTTTTACTCCAAAGCCTGGTAATGCATCCCAGCTCCTTTCCAGCCACACTGGCCTGAGAAAAACAAGTTACTCTCTTCTTATTTGGCTATAAGATACAACCAAAACGAATTACTTTATCACTGAAGGAAAATGTGTAAATGTAATTAATCTCATCTTCATTTCTTCAGGTGCTCATCTTTAGGAACAGTCTAATCACTTGGGCCTGAGCTCTCAGTGTATGTGCTCAACCCATTCTGCTTTTGGATGCTGAAGTAGCATCGTAGTACAGACTCCGGTGTTCCAATAACCATTTAGAGTCCCGCAGCGAATGATATAAAAACCAAAACCAAATCAATAGTAAATGTACACTAACAGGCATGTCCTGTGGCTGGCTGAAGATAACTGAGAAATCTGTTTTACTGCTGCGCTCAGGGGTGGTTCGGTAGAAAATTCTGGAGTCTATTTCAGCCCAGGTTCATTATCATTGCTTGTCCTGGCTGTTATGTATCCACACATCAACCTACTTACAAGTGAATGCAGTCTCAGGAAAGTGAAGCTAAAAGCCTTAGTTACTTCACCATGTTCATAAAAACATAGATTCCCTCTTACAGGAAAACTCGTTAGCCAGGGGAAATGCAGTTTGTTTGGGTTTTTAACACAATTGGGTGCTACGAGAGGACTCATCCAAGCAAGGGACAACTATCGCCCAGAGAGGTGAGCAGCACGGCAGGGCCATCAGCAACGTGGTTTCTGATTTGGCTGAAATGGCTGCGCTCCAAGTAAGGAGAAACCATCGGGTTCTGTTTTTGCTGCAGGCAGACGGGAAGGCAAGCGGAGGGACGTTGAGCTGGGAACGAAGGCAGCGACACGTGGTCGGGTCCATCGTCACGTCCTTGAACCTCCAGCGCACGAGAGCTGGTTCCTGAGACAGGATCACTGCCAGGGAAGCTCCTCCTTGCTCTAACAGCTCATAGTTTTTTGTAGCGGAGTATCCTCAATCCAGAAAGAAAGAGTCTGCTTTGTAAAAGTACTGACACTTAGCTCCGGGCAGGATGCTTAAATATCCACAGAAATGTCTGCAATTTCTTGTTAAAACCAAAAGCACAGCACAGCCTCCTATCTCTTTTTGTACTAACTGTATTTGGTAGCTGCTCACGGTTCTGATGCCAACACAACATCCACCTGTATCTCTCCTCTTGCCCTACCCAGTTCTGATCACTCCCTAGAGAAAAGCCATTCTCAGCTGCCTTTTCCTCGCTGTCTCCCGTGTTTCCAAGGGAAAGCCTGTAAATCTGACAACCCCAAACAGGTAAATTGAGTTTGCTGTAATCCCAAATACCTGAGATAAGAAGCACAGCTCTGCCACCGAGGCTGAAGGGTTTGAGAGCAGGGAAGGACAGGAGTCAGGTGGACGTACGTGCCTCACGTCATGCGTCCCTGCCAGGGCTGGCGCCTAATTGGATTTCACAAATGCGACTTCTGTGTCTCTTGATCCCAAAACCAAATTAAACCTCAAGAAGTTTCGAACAAATCCCAACCTGAAAGCTTGCCTTAAAAAGAGAATTGTGATAGTTTGTCTCGTTTCAGCTTTTCCTCTGCCGCGAAAGGGGAGTAAAATGAAGAATTCCAAACTATTACTTTAAACCAAACAAGAAGAGAGCAAAGTACAACCAGCAGATCTGCAGAATTCCTGGGTGCACTGAATAAAATCAGTGCTGTGATAATGATGGGATTTTCTAGAACACCTTTTAGGCATGCAATTTCTGTATTAAAACTATTCTGACGCCCCTAGAACATCTGTTTCTTCTATAAAATGGGAATAACAGCCCCTTTTTACAGCGCACTGACAGCTACAGATAAAAGCATGGTAATTGCTAGTGGTGACTACTGCCTAACAAAAGATTTGCTTGAAAGTTAACCTGTCAAGATTTTTAAGACTATTGCACATCTACATGCAGCTTCTGGGTAAGACCCTCAGCCGTGATAGCGCTGTGCCGGTTCATGCCATTTTGAGAGGTGGGGGACGTGTTAAAATTACAGATAACAATGGGATTCAGATATGTTCGAGCCTCTCTTGAGGCCAGATCACAAGGGGGTGATTCCCAGCCTGCCTGGAGCGGGAGCACAGCCTGTTCCCTCCGCTTTGCTGTTAATGTGACCTAAAATCAGCCGGAGCTGCTGAGCACGGGTGCGACGGGCGGCTCTGCCTCCCTTCGGGGAGACACCGAGACACCTGCCGCTCATAATGAATATATTTATAAAACACTGGGTAGCCCAGCAAGAGAGGAGCTGCTTGCAGCTAACGCCGGGAAGATCCCCAGCTCTACAGCAACACAGGTCCCGGCTGCTTTTCATCTTCCCCCATGTTTATTCATGAGTCGGGGTGCAGGGAAGATGAAAAGGCTGCTGGCAGCTTCTCCCCGGAGCCACCACTTGCAGTGGCACCACGTTTCCAGGGAAGCCTCCCCTGCGTTCCTAACACGACCGATACCCGTGGGAACGCCGTAGTTCCTCCGCGGTTCTCTTATTGTCCAAACACCGAGGCACAAGGAGAAGTCACTGAACCTAATCTGCTTTGGTAAGACCCAGAGCTAGAGTGAACATTCACCTCTTTTGAAAAACCCGGTGGCAATATTGCAATGGATTTGCTTGCTGCCAGCTTATTGTTCTAGTGTTTATGGCAGCCACGTGCACAGCAGTAAAATAGCACCTAAAAACCAAGGGACGGGGAAATGTGGACAACCTCCACGCAGGGTTCTAGCAGAGCAAATCTCTGCTGCAGGAAACCGAGCTGGCATATTTTTTCACATCAGGGAATGGCAGCTATTGGAGCAGAAGAAAAATCATGCCTGAATTAAAGCAAAGAGACTTTGGGGAGGCGCCAGCTCGGAATAGCTGCCGCCGTCCTTTGTTGCCCCTCACTCAGTGATGGGATGGCTGGGAACAGGCTGTCAGGGTGCTCAGGTCTCTTTATGACCCTGCTCAGGAGTAGCATTTACTCCCCTGGAGCACCTACAACCTGGAAAAAAGCTAAATCGGGTTGATTTTTGTAATTTTGAGGGGAACTGTTATAAATATTGGAAAGTCACATCTCCTGTTACCTACTATACAACTGGAAAGCTTATTTTTTTTTTTTCTCAGTTGATTTTCAATCTCTCATTAGTGCTGGTGCCTTATCATAAGGGTGTTTCTGAGTGCCGAGATGTGTATTCTCCAAATGAACCAGAAGCGCAGCATTTTGTGTGTGCGGCTGCAGCGTGTGAGATCCACAATCCTCTCCCTTCAGCTCATGCATTTTTTACTTTCTGTTAAAATTTACAAGCACCTACAGATGACAGCATATCTTACACTTATAAAAAAGCCAGTGTTACGTTTTCGAAAAGACAGTGGCACGGAGCACAATGGACCCTTTTCCAACCTTTATGCCCAAAATGCAGCATTTCCACTGATGTCTTTGAGTTGAAAAACCAGTTTACGTGGCAGTGAGATACAGAAATTTCAACAGCCTAGTGAGAGTTGGTTTAGCAGGGATTACTCAGGAGCTACTAATCTTAGCATAATAAAGCCTTTGACTGACTTCCAAAGGACCTCAGTGCCACTCACAGGTAAACTAGTCTTGTCTACTAGTAACCCAGAGTAACCGAGGTGTTTTCTGGCGGGACAGCATCTTGCACGGGTTCCCTGTCCACACCAGATGGGACCCACAGCACAGATTGGGGCCCAGATCTCAACCAGCAGCCAGCAGGATCAGACCCTCAGGATCAAACAGGGATCTCGGCAGTTCAGATTTCTTATTATGAGCAATCATTAGACTGCTTGTCTGTGGCAGCAATGTGCAGAAATCTGCAATAGCTGCGATCAGTCCCAACGCTGGTACCGGGCAGATGCCGCCTCCCAGCCCCCGAGCAGCTCAACAGGGCTTGAGAGAGCAAGAGGATATTACTGTGATGTTCAGAGAAACATAAAGTACTGCTACAGGACTTATTACTGGAAACAAGTCCTTGGCTGTTGTGTACAAGAGGGCTGCAGCCTATCAACATCATAATGGGCCTTGTTAGCTTCTTTATATATGAAAGCACACAGCTAACTCCTGCAAATATTCACCTGGGATACTGATGCTGCTCTCTTAAGATCCTCCCACCTGCTCCTACAGGAAACAGGGACAATGAGACAACAGCAATAGACACGGTCACGCAGCAAGTGGTGGCAGAGGCTGGAGAGCTGAGCGCTGGTCACCAGGCTGGTGCTTTAACCCCTGTACCCAACTGTCCTGATAGGTGAAGGCTGCAGAGCAAGAGTAAAGGTTTAAGTCAGAAGAAAACTTTATTTTCCAAACACAGTATTAAAAAAGTGGTTCTGAACTATTCCATTGGAGAAATGTTCCAATGATCTTGTCTAAAAGCCTACAGCAGCTGCCGTTTTGTTTCTGTTGCATGGAAGCTTCTTGGCCAAAGCGGCGTTTCAATGCCCATTGGCTCCGGTTCTTGCCAGGACGCAGAGGAAGGAATGCCCCGAGGAGCAAAACAATCATCCAGTTGTACACGTGCAGGTGCAAAATATTGTGAAAAGCTGATTGTACTTAGTGGAGTTAGGAGACGAAACGCTGTATCCATGGTATCTAAGTGACTCATGTCACCGCTATAAATACTAACTTGCTTGCAAATAATGTACTCTAGTAAAATCTGCATTTGCACAACGAGCTTGTACTGAGGTTCCACTTCTTCCAGTGTTACTAGTGCATCTCCCAGGACGCAATACTGGTGTGAAACCACCGAGGCCCGAAGAGGCGCCGAGCTCCAGATGCTCTGCAGCTCCGTGTCCCGGCTGCCAGCACTAAGGACTGACCAGAAAGTCCTCCCCAGGCTCAGCCTATTACCAAGAATTATTACGAGTGCTTCAAATCAGCGAGGAAACATCCCTGTGCACATCTTCAAGAGCTTAGTGCAATAACTGTAATTCAAAACGTTTGCTTCATGCAGAAACAAGCCACCAGCTCCTCCCTGACCTTGTTAGAATATAGTGATGCCACTTGGCGAGAAGGGCGGCTGCAAATGGGATAACCATTAAATAGCTGCATGCCAGCTCATTTGGACCTTTCCTGAGAAGCAGGAACGTTGCAGTAGGGCATCTGCAAGTTCCTAGAAGAAACAACAGAGCTCATAAGGTAAAGGCATCAGGCAGAGCTCCACTGGCAGTCTGGGATTCGCATCAGCTAAATGGCTTTGGGTGTTTGCGCTTGGAGAGGAGGCTGTAACCTGCCTCCTCAGGAAAAAGAGGAAAGAAAACGAAAAGGCAGCCTGTCCCAATTGCTAGAAGCGCTGGTCATTTCTGCGCTCGGTGCCCCTGAAGCAAATGCAAGGATATCTGTGGGTTTCAGACCGTGCTGTTCACCCAGCTTGTTTAATGAGCACAGAGATGCGCTCCCTCTCCTTCTCTGGCTAAATGTTGCGGGACACAAGAGAGGCCTGTATTTGTGCATGCTCTGTAGCCAGAGCGCCTTAAGTGATAGAAATAGGAACTTTTAAAAATAATACACTGAGTTCTTAATAATTTTTGGGAGGTACAAATAACTTTCTCATTGCAAGAACCTTCTTTGCTCTCCTTGTTCAAATATTCTGTAGCTCAGTGAAGGTGAACAAAAGTCAGTTCAACACGTGGTTCAACACGACAAGGCTCTGAGAAAACAATAATGATAGACACGCACTTCTCTGTCCAGGGTCACAAAACAGATGAAATCTAACCACTTCATAGGTTTTTGCATGTGTTATTGTACATCTTGAGGTTCTGATAGAATGGAAAGATGATCAAATCGGAATCCCATTACTATGTACCTTTTGTAAGAGTAGTCATTTCTCAGTATATTAACTTTTTCCTAGATTAGTTTAAATGCGTAATGGTTGATTTAACAGGGAAGCATGGGTAGACAGTATTCCAACATTGCTGTGAACATCTGTTCCGAGTTACCAAAATTCCAGCTGAAAAACAAATATTTCCACTATAAATCAACCAAAACATTATCCAGAGTGTTGTAACAGATGCGAAATGATTCTGGCTCCCTCTGCCCCGTGGTTTGGCTCTTTCCTTAGAATTGCTGTGGAGATATTTATTTACACATTTCAAGAAATACACATTTGAAATGGCTATTAAGCTTACTTAGAATATGTCTAATGTTAGTTCAAGCTAATGGTCAGTTGATAGATGATTTTATTAACTCCAGATGCTGCCAATTAGCGTAAAGTCTAGTTACAGCTTTCCAGATAAACTTGGTCTAGAGCAAAGTTCTGATCAGTTGTTCTGGACACTTCAGCCCAGAGCTACTGGAAATGATGACCTGGAGCTTGTGCAAGGGGGAATATTTGGTCTGGGGTTTATATTCATTCTGTTCTGCTGTGCTTTGGTGGGTTTGTTACCCCCATTGTTACTGCTGCTATTCATCTTTAGTTCCATGAGCTGAGTCACAAGATATATTTATTTAACTGGAATAAAGAACTGAGATTTATTTACTAAACATGAAATTTGGAAGAACGCTTTGCAAGAGACTTCCCGGTTCATGGCCGGAGTATGTGGATAAAACGGTTTGTTCAGGCAGAAGCTGCAATTCTGTACTTTGAGGTGTTTAATTGCATTAAGCCGCATCTGAGCAACCCTGCTTTCCTTTTTTTTTGGAATATTTCATACGTAACAGATAAGCCAGACAAGAAACTGAAACAGAGTATGATAAATAACAACAAAATCCTGCAGGGGTGGCAAGAGCAAAGTCCTTTTGTTTCGTCCCTCTTTGCACAAAATATACTTTGGGGGGAAGAAACAACACTGTGTTTTGAGGATGATGCGTAGTTAATAATTTTCTGTCTTAAATGCTTGGAGGAAAAACAGCGTGCGTAGACTAAATATAACCCGTGCCTTTTTGTGACGGTTGGGAAACGGGCGCTGCGGGCGGGTTCTCCAGCACACAAACAATAGGCGTGACGGTGGCAACCGGAGCATTTGGGGGAAGGACGAGGGCCCAGCTCCTGTGTCCCACTGGGCTTTTCGGGAGCCTGTGGCCAAGCGGATGGAAATCGCACAGGGGGTTCAGCCACAAGCGTTCGCGTTATTCCCCTTCCGAGATGGCAAAGCCTAGGAGCACGTTTTCTAAAGGCAATTTGTTAATTAAAGGCATAACAGTAATAACACACACACAAAAAAAGCTGCGCATGTTTAAACCAGCATAAGAATGTGTATTGTCTTCAATATTTCTATTTGTAAAGAGATTGAAACGCGTTCTATATGCAGTAGGCTACATCCCTTTTATGGCATTATACGTTTGCTTTATATATGGTTAATTAGACCTAATTTAGGCCTTGAAAAGAAAAATCTCATTAAAATTCTGATTAGTGATGTTGGCAAGCAGCCATCTAAAAAAGCCTCTATTTCTTCCTTTGATAAGTTTGAAACCGCTATAACAAACAGTAAAAATAAGATCACCGCCTTCTTTCTCATGCCAATCGACATAATAGATTCTCCAGGTCAAAACCATTTGTGAGAAAATACAAGAGGGGGACATCTTTATTTCCTTGCACACATGCTCTCAGATGGTTATAGGAAACTGTGTGTTTGTGCGCTTTGGTCATTAAAAAGAAATCACTCTGTCTATAAAAATGCTAGTTGTCAGCCTTCCAAAGCAACTTACTCTGCAAGGCAATTAATTAAATAGGGTTTTTTAAAGGTTTTTTTAAATGAACGGAAATTTTTTAAAAATACAAAGCTGGTTTAATAGTGAACTAGCTATGTTTGATGTTTTCTGTATAACTTTCTCCCTGATGCTTTCAATATAGCTTATAGCCTAAATGTGTGGCCAAAAAAAATGTGTGGACAAGAATATCTTTGGTGTGGATACAGTCACTTATGCACACACATTACTGCAGATCAGGGCAGGTCACTTTAAAAGAAAACATGACATTAAAAAAAAGAAGTCAAAGGCAGAATAAAGCAACAAACAATAGCAATGCTTCCCTGAGTCTGCAAGTGTGTGGAAGGGTTATAAAGATACAGCTGCCAGCTGTCATTGTATTCATCCCAGTTAACTTCAACATTCCGCTTTGATGCATAAAAACAACTTTACAAAGCTGAACGCTGTTGGAAATGGCCAATATTACGCATCTCTTCCAGCGCGTATCCTTTCTGCACACATCTGTCCTCGCTGGAGTCGTTGGCAATGAGTCTGCGCTTTCGGAAGGTGAAGGGGGGAGCTGCTGACTGCAGAGAATGGGGCAGGAGGGGATGCGGGGTCTGGACGTTCCCAGTCTGTCCCCATCCCCAGCACGGTCCCAGCGGCTCCGTCCCGTGTCACAGCGCGGTGCCCGCACAGCGGGAACACAAAACCAACCTGTGATGATGGGAAAATAACCCCCTTCCCTTCCAATAAACACAGAGCCATGCAGCTGAAATCCAGCTCTGGGATGCTCAGTGAGTATCATTACAGCTGATTGTCTGTTTGAATATACACGAAAAAAATCCAAGTTACTAATACTCTATTTTTTTTTCCGAGCCCTTTTAAACTGTAATCTTTAGAGATCTAATCAGGCTTTCTGTATCAAATAAAGCAGGAAGACACATGCGTGGGATGCGGGGTACATTTACCTCTTCGGACAGTGTTCATTGCTGCTGTCTCTATGTTGCATTATGATATTTGCATAAATACGTCTCAAAAAGGGAAGCCTTGTTGTACACTGATATTGAACATATTCAGCGTGCACATTCTGATACTGAGATAGCAACTGGTTTCCAAGTGAAATTTCTGATGAGAGATTTAAACAGAATAAAATGGGCCATAAGAGAGACGATAATTTAGCAGAATCCCCCCAGCTGAGCTGAGGAATTTACCTGCAGGTCGACATCGATACCAAGAACTGTTCTGCTGCTGCAGAGAACTGAAGTGGGATACACTAAAAAGAAGGCGTATGGGGAGAACCCAAATCAGTCCCATCTGCATGATTTAATGAATCTAAACCTACAGGATAAACTGCATACAGATGAATAATATGCATTTCTGCGCTACTTGCTGTTCTTTTAAAATATGTGCAGTTACGATGATTCTTTCATAAAGAGACACAGCATGATAATGCTTTTATCTTCATAAGCCTGGTTTTTGTCTGTAGGAATTTTTTGCAGAAGGTCATGCTTTCTTGTCAAAGATAAGAGAGGTCTGCCACGTTTCTGGGTTCTTAATCTAAACCCATGGGATTAAAAACTAGTTTGAGTTTTCTGCAAGGTTTTTTGGTGTGTGGGTTTTTTAAGAACGAAAACTGGGAGCACGGGGGATGTCACGGAACTGGTCACAGAAGTACAGGACAGAAAGAAATCCCAAGCTTAGGGCAGCCTTGCAAGCCTGAAGCCCAGGGTACTTAGTCACTTCAGTGGTTTTTCACAGACCTCACTGAGGAACATGGGTTTTCAATATCACGTTCTACAGATCCAGGTCTGATCAGCCCATGCACGCAACTCTTGAGGCTGAATTCTGCCTGACCTTCCTCGGCGGCGTGCCTGCAGCAAGCTCTCTGGAAACAGCCATTTGAAGTCAGAGAAATCTGGGTCATTGACTTCAATAGCAACTCTGAATAAGGAGCAGCAGCTCAGCCCCTGCACCTTTCGCTCCTCCCTTCTGTGACAGCTCTGCCTGCAGATGGGCTGGTTGATTCTGTGCTCGTGGGTGCTCTTCTATCTCCAGCAAAACCAATGCCAGCTGCCCAAATCAAACAGCCTGAACATGTAAGAACAGCTATTTCTAACTGTCTCTCTGCAGCGTGCAAGGCAAAAGCCAGAAAGGCAGAGGAATGGGGCGCAGAGGAGCGAATGGAAGGGTCAAGTTGTTTCTCCCATTGGCACCAGCTGGGAGTTGTCCTTATTTGGGGGAAGACCTGGCTGCAAAACAGGCCAGCGACACCCTTATCGCTCGTCTCAATCCAGTTCTGTCATCTGGCTGGTTATACCTACTGGGTCTAAATAATTCCCCAAGGGCACAAAATGGGCTTGAGAGGCTGGTTAATGCTTTACAAGGTTACGGTTGCTTTAAAAGCGCAGCGGGATATTTGTTCCAAAAACGTAGTCATCACTGAGAGTAACACGCGCTGAGTTCAAACCAGGTCAGCTGTCCAGGCAAGTCCATGTATTTGATCCACTGTCGTGGTGCAGGCTGGCTGTAAACTTTGGCACGGAATATTATTAATCTTTCAACTCATAGCACATAAGCAATGACTAGTAATACCTATTTTTCTGAGAACTGGAGTGCCTTTTGGAACCACCCCAGATTACTTAAGAGAAGTTCCTTTGCCATCACCCAAAAGCAGTTCCAAACCTGTCTCTCCCACACTCAATTAAACCTTAAAAAAAAAAAAGAAGAGCGGGGGCAGATCATGGTTCATTCAACAAGTATTTTTCCTCTTGGAGGAGCTGCAGCAGCTCGCTCAGCTGCACACCACGTGGGCAATAAACATCAGGTTTTAAGTAATTCAGCGCTGTTGGTAGCGGCTTTCACTGGGAAAGCCAAGCCAAGCTGCTTCCAGAGCCTCTGCCATGGGGACAACTGGGGCACGGGCTTTGCTTCTTAGCACTTCCCAGCCTTGTCTGCAAAACGTGCTGGTTTAGCTCCAGCTCGGGTGTGGGTGTCTGAACGTGCTCCTGTGGGCTTTTATGCACCTCTGAGTTATATGTCCCATAACACAGCTGGAAATGTCCCACTGTTTGAGGCCAGTGTGGAAACGTTTCACTGGTGTAGGGCAAATCAGGACTAAAACAAAGGCTGAGCCTTCAGCCTCCGCAGGTTCTCTGGGGTTTTTGGTGCGTTTCCCCGTGTTCTGGCCCCGCCGTGCTTCGCCTCCTCAAGCGCCGCGCGCTGGACAGCGCTGCCCGCCCCGCCACGCGCCCCCCCCGCCGTGGGCAGCGCGCGACCCGCCCGGGCCCCGCCACTGGCCCAAAGTAGGTCAGCCCGCGCGCTCACGTGACGGCCCGCGAGCGCCGTTCGCCCCGCCCCGCCCCGCTCCGCTCCACGTGACGGCGGCGGGTCCGTGACCGGAGCGGTTTCGGAGCCGCTCCGGATCCATCGGTGTGGCCGCAGCTCCGCGCCCTCCTCGGTCCCACCGGGCTGCGAGCAGGGAGGAGCCCAGGCGCCCGCCGTTACTCCGTCCGGTGCAGAAGGAGCCTGGAGCTGCCACAGCGCTCCTCGCACGGGGGTTGTTCCAGCTGGCGCAGCGGGGCTGGGTGCGGTGCTGGGGGTGAAGCGCTGCAGATGCCTGTTCGTAAGCCTCCCTGCTTCAAAACAAAACAAAACAGTGTATGACCAGCTGTGCATTCAGCAAAGGCCTTTTGTGTGCAGAGCAGTGCAAAACTGGGCTTGGTAGGTCAGGCCCAGAGTAACCCCGGCTCAGCTGCCAGGGCCTGGGCTATGGTCTGTGTGATCCTGGTGTGCTTGGCCTGTAGGTAGAAGGAACCTCTTAAAAATGTAAAGGCTTTTTGAGTTTAAAAGCGTGTTTTCAAATTGTCCTTGCTAAAGAATTACTTTTAAAAAGGGGGGGTGGGGGGGAATGGCATAATCTCGTGTACTTGGTTGGAAAAAAAACGAGGATCTTTGGGCCATATAACTGATCAAATTTCGTGATTAAGAACAGCAGGGGCAGAGACATTGGCTGAGGTTTGTGTTTTTTTATTTGGGAATCAATCAAGATATTTTCTATACAAAACTAAGTAGCTGTCATAGTCCTTCACAAGCCATAAAACGTTTTCTGGGTGAATGTGAAGCTACGAATACATGCCAGGGAGTGCAGGGTTTGTGATTGTACGTGGTCCTTGATATCTGGTTGCTTCAGTTTGTTCCACACTTGTACAGATCTAAACATAATTCAGCCTATTCAATGTCAAGTGGTGAAATTCTGTGGCTTTCGTGTCATTCTGCTGCACTAAAAATGCTGTTTCTTTCTGTTGCTTATATTTTGTTTACAATGGTCAATAACCATAAAAACATAAGTAGCTCTGCTCAAACTGAGCTTTTATTACATCTCACACTAATCTCATTTGTTAATGGTGTTTCCCAATATCCCAATTAGTTTTACATGTTCTATTCTGTTTACTTTTTGTTGCTAAATCTCCTCAATGTATTTTTTTTTTTTTTTTCCTTATACTGCATAGAGAAAACATTCTGTACCGCATCTACATATGGATTGCCAATCGGTGCCTTCATCTTTATGTCTTTGTATCTTAAGGTCTCACTCTGTACCTCTGTAATTAAAGGTTTCCAGTCACCAGCAGTTTGGCCATCAGAGACGACGTTGCTATGTGTGTGATCATTTAATCACCTACTGTTTTTTTCTGGTTAGGTGAGTGAAAAACTGCCGTGCTGCTGCTGTCACACTCTGAAGGGCCCGGCCATTGCAACTGCTGGTCCTCAGGTCTGGCTTGTGCCAGTACAGTTTTATTGATCTGGATGCACTTTGGAGTTTGATTAGTTGCTTGTTTTAGTCGGATCGTTTGACCAGACGCGAGTCAGTGCACATAATCATAGATAAGGGGAGAACATAACTGTTAAGGGCAGACTGCTGTTCCTCAGACAGCTTTTATTTCTAATTACTGGGCACTCCAACTGGAAGTCTATACACAAAATTTACCTTTATTTACTTACAGTGAGTATTTATATTTGTTAACAGTAAAAGAACTGACTTTTGAAGGAAAATTAACAACTAAATATGGATGGTAAAGCTTTGTAAAATGCCACCCAACAAAAAAAATAAAAAAAGGAGAAGAAAAAGTGGGGAGATACAAGTGCCTACAAGCACCTGGAAGGTGGAAGTTCCTGCAGCAAGAGAGCAGGTGTGGGGCAGTGTGTGCGGGCAGGGCTGGATCCTGGGGGTGGCTGGAGGCCCAGGCGGGTACAGAGTCAGCTGGACTTGCACCGGAGATCTTCGGGAGAGGAGAGGGGAGTCCGGGCAGACACGAACCGTGCAGCGCTGGCAGCTCTGGTCCGCTGGTTGTTCCGGTGACAGGTGACAGGATCTGCGTACGGAGCCCGGGGTGCGACAGCTCTGCTGGGGCTCGAACCGGCCACTCACAAGCCCAGTGACCGGTTTGCTCAGACGGATGGAAGTTCCCCCGCCGCCCTCGCACAGCGGCCCGGCCCGGCTCCCTCAGGCCCGCCGCGCTCCCCGCTGCCCTCACGCTCGGGTGCACCGAGCGGGGTCAAGCATGCACCATCATTAACATTCCTCCCGGTTACCGGGGAGACGGTTCCCCGCGGGCGGGGGCAGCGACACGATCGCGTTCCCCCCCCGCTCCCACCACACACCGCGCGCACGGGCCGGTGCCGCTGCCGGTACCGGGGCCGGCGGGGGGGCGCGGAGCGGGGCGGGGCGAGCCGGGGGGTCGGGGCTATTCGCCGCGCCCTCCGCGCCAATGGCGGGGCCGCGCTGCGGTGACGTCAGCGCCGGCAGCGCCTGCACATGGGCGCGCGGGTGAGGCGCGCGGCGCAGAGCCGGCGGCGGGAGCGGCGGTGCAGAGCGGAACGGTGCGGAGCTGCGCGGCGGAGCGGCCTGTCCTGCTCCTGGCTCCGGCGGCCTCCAGGCGCCCCCTCGCCAGCGGGGCTCGGCTCGGCTCGGCTCGGCTCGGCTCGGCTCGACTCAGCTCGACTCAGCGCCCGCTTCACCGCGCTCCGTAGCGGCGCTTGCGAGAGGAAGGGGAGGGAACCGCTGCCGCGCAGCTGCCCCGAGGGAAAGCCCACCATGTCGCGGCCGCTCCCGCTGAACCCCACCTTCCTACCTCCCACCTACGGGGTGCTCAAGTCCCTGCTGGAAAACCCGCTCAAGCTGCCGCTCGCTCACGAAGACGGTGAGGCTCCCCCGGGCAGCCCTCGCTCCCCCAGGCCCCCTGCGCGCCCCCTCCCAGCCCAGGCGCCCCGAAATGGCGGCCCCCGTCCTGCCGTCCCCCGTCCTGCCGTCCCCCCGGCACCGCCGCCTCGCTTTCCCTTTTCCCCTCCCTCCGACCCCCGTCCGCCCCCGAGGCGATTAAGTAGCGGGAGGATTTCGGTGCGGGAATTAAGCGATGGGCGCAGGCGGCCTGACCTAACGGAAGGCGCTCGGTTTTCCACCGGGAGGAGGGCGAGTGCTGCGGCCGCTGGAACAACCAGCTGGCGGGCACAATGTGCCCGGGGCTCGGGGCTGGGCAGGGGGGCCCGAGCGGGGCGAACCCCCCGGGTCCCGCCGCAGCCGCTCCTCGGGGCGACCGGCCGGGAACGAACCTTCCTCCTCCAAACCCGGCCCCGTGAAACTGAAAAGCGTTTAAACGGCAGAAAGTTGAAACTTTTCTGGGTAGTGCGGACATAATTGCACCTCGTATTTCTCATGAATCAAATGCACGTTGGAAGGAAAACCCTGTGCGAGCTCTTGCAGAGCCGAGGGGGTTGTGTCTGCGGCGTTTCATCGCGAAGCCGCTCGCTGGATTTCGCTGGGGTGGTTGAAAACAAAACGTTAAGAAGGCACGATAGTCGATGGAAAGTTCTGTTGGTTCAGATTCTCGCAAATCCTGTAGAGAAACCAAGTGATAACCTCAAAAAAAAATGAGTGTTGAAATGCTGGATATTGTGGGAAAGAGTAGGAAGCATCATTTTAACTTGTGGGGTTTTTTTGCTTTGCTTCTACTTTTGGATTTTTTGTTAGCTCTTCTGCAGTTTAAAATACATGTTCTGTCAGATATCACTGTTGTATGTTAAGAAGCCCTGCATTTGACAGCTAGTTTACTTGTGTAAGGACTAGCAAGACTAGGACCTTAATTTAGAAGTATGACAGGTTAATAAACTAGGGGGATTTTAGGTTAATACTGTTCCCTTTCAGCAGTATACAGCAACCTCTTCTAGTTTGCTTTTAACTTCAGTGTACTCACTTTAAGTCTGTTCAGAGTACTTATTGCAGCTGACATTCAAAGCCATGCAAGGGGCAATTGTTAACTAAAAATAGAGGAAAAATCTCAAAAACACAGCTGGATCCAGCGAAGGTGCTCAGTTGGCATGACCTTTCTCTACTGAATGGAATGCATCAAATGAGTTATTTTTATGGAATATTTGTTTCTTACGAATGAGAGCGCAGGGGAAATAATTGAAGTAATGCTGGCTAGTATTTTAATTACTCAGCTCTTACATCTTTCTTATGTGTTTTGTTTAAGCATTCGGAAAAGAAAAAGACAAAGAGAAGAAGTTAGACGATGACAGCACCAGTACCACAGTCCCTCAGTCAGCTTTCTTGGGCCCAACATTATGGGACAAGACACTGCCATACGATGGAGACACTTTCCAGTTGGAATACATGGACCTGGAAGAATTCCTCTCAGAAAATGGCATTCCGCCCAGTCCGAACCAGCATGAGCATAGCCCGCACCAGTCAGGTCTCCAGCAAGCTACCTCAGCATCACCTTCTGTCATGGACCTCAGCAGCAGGGCTTCTACTTCAGTCCATCCAGGCATGGTGTCGCAGAACTGCATGCAGAGCCCCGTCAGACCAGGTAAATCAGCCCTCAGAACTTCCTGTGGATTTTCACACCAGCCCTCCTCCCCAGTGCAAATCATTACTTCTCCCTGGAGGGTTGACAGGCAGCTTAGAGAGGGCCAGTATGATTCAAGTCACACTCCAAAAAATAAAAATAATAGGTAAAGTTATTGTGAAGTTGTTCCACTGGGATTCTTCTTTAAATTATGTAAGGAAACTGTGGGAATTCCAAGGAAACTTGCTATCATCTTTTCTTCCTTGGTAGGCTAGCTGCTAGCATGTAAAAAAAACCACAAATGGAATAGTCATGCGTAGGTGCCTTGGCGTTAAATGAACAGGGAGAAGGACCATAAAAGAGAATATTCCTTTGGCCAATATTTGGTGTGAGAACACAGGATTTGGTAATTGTTTTGAAGTTAAAACTTAAGGACTATGCTTCTTGTTTGAAACTTGGGCCATCATTTTATTCTCTATTGAGCAAAGTAAAATTTGCCACAGTACATGAGGCAGAAACTAAATTTTGGAGCTGCATTATAACCTTGCTTAAATTAGCATAAACTGAGTGTAGCTCTGGCCCGAGTTGATAAATTACATCTATAGTCACCTTAAGCTGAAGGCAAAGAAAACATCTGAGAGTCCAAGTTTTGGCTGTAATGCATTCTTCAAACCCGTTTGATGTCAGTGGAAGTCTTCTATTAGTTTATTAGCTCTTGAAATCATCCCTTTAGAGACACTAGTACGAATCCAGAATAACTGCTCTGGCTTGACACCAGCAGGGCTGAGATCACAGTTAGTGGAATAGTGTCAACATTGAAGTTTGGAAAACAAGCAGCTTTGCCTTTTTTTCTTAAAAAGAAAAAGAGAAAACAAAGACCAAGGGTGACTTATTTGCTCTTCTGCTCACACAAGGTTTGCTAGAGCAAAGTGTGCTCTTGGGAGCAGGAAACCACTCCTGTCCCTTCTGCTTGATCCTTTGCCACGCTCAGCGTGCGAAGTCATTGTCAGAATCGTATGATAAGGAGGCAAAACAAACAAATAGAAGGACAAAAGCTGTGGAGCAGGATGAAATAGAAAAGTCTTACAAGTCTGCAACATTCCTTTCTCATTAAAAAGAAATAAAACACCCCAAACCTGTCAACAAACTCTTTGGCCCCAAGTCAGGAGTGTGTGTTTAATCGTGGATTTCGTTTACTTTTACTTTATGTGGACTTGACTTTGTTTTGTGTTTCAGTTTCAAGGCATTTGCAATTAACTAGGCATTTACAAGTATATCCAAAGTCAAAATATATTTGGAATTGGCAAGAGTAGAACATAAAATCCCTTGCTTTTCCTTAGCCAGTTTTTTTAAAATAGCGCGTGTATGCTTCCCCATTTTGTGTTGCATATGCACACATAAAATTAAAAGCAGATAATTTGTCCTCATTCTTTCTTTCGGAGGAGCCTGGTTGTGAGCCAGGCTTTTAATGATCACCTGTCATAAGTTATTTGTAATCAGCTGTCCACATGACTTTTCAACTCATTGATTTTATTTTCAGTTTTTCCCGAGCTGTTTGCAGCTCAGGGTTACAAACTTTTTTCACCAGAAATGCTATACACGTTTTTATTGTTGTAAAAGAAATCATGTCTCTTGGGGTCGGATAAAAACATCTAATTTTTCAGGTATTCTTTCCCTCATGCCATCTTGCCTTATGAATAATACAATTTCTTGATTAAATGTGTTTTTTAAAAGGAAGCTCATTCCATTTCTTAAAATGTATTCTTTCCCCCAGCCCCACTACATATAGGTACTATGACTTAATTAACAGCAGTCTGGTTTATCATCTGCTTGTTGAAATGTTGTGCTGTCATGTACTTTGACAATCTGTTTTGAAGAGAAGATCATCTTAGATTTTTGCATTTGAGCAGGTTTTAAAATAAGAGAGTGTGTATTGCAAAACCCCAAATTTTTGGTAAAAGTAAAACGGGTAATTTGCGGTCAAAAGTGCCAAGGCTAATGTGCTGCTTTGAAATACGAAAGTTAGTCTGGAGGTAAATGTTAAAATTATTATAATGGAACCTTTTGGTTAATATATCTTAAGACTTTTAAAATACATTTTTTTTAAACTGTCACATGAAGAAAGGATTTTCTTTTAATTGGTGTGAGGTACTGTTCTGGTATGCGTGGCTGTCGTGATTTGTTTTATCGTAATAAATCCAAGAAGAAATAGTATACCATTTCAATGAAAATTAATTCCTTGTGATCTTAACTATTTTTAGGAAAACTGGATTTTTTAAGTGATAGTAATTCTCCTAAAAACGTTTCCCTGAATGTTGTCTGACACTGGGAGCCCGTGTAGCGTGTGAACGCCGATCTGTGCTGTCCCTGCTGTAAGTGGCTCCGCCGCGTTGAGCATCCGCGTCACGTGCGGTTGGTCCCAGCTCCTGTCCCCCCATGTGCTGGGGGGGAGGACGCACACGTGGAACACCGAGGGTGACTCGTGTACGTACAGGGTCTGTCTTGGGCAGAGAGGGTCTGTAGGAGAGTGGTATAAGATTTAATTTTGTGTGTGTTGATATACAAGCCTTAGCTGTCTTCAGAAGCTAAAGGTATTGCCCAAATATGCTTTTTATACCATGCCTATAAGAGATCTGGAGATCTGCGTTGGCATTCACTGAGAAGTGTCATCAGGCTCGGCAAAGCTGCGCTGACCCTGACAGTAAACATGACATTACAAATTCCTCACCGATTTTTGTTTTTTAAGGTAAATAACAACAACAAAAAGGTTCATTGTAAAAGTAACTTGATTCTATATTTCCAGCTCAGATTGTCTGGTCGATGGGAGAATGTTCAGGCTCTGTTCATCATCTGTTCTCTAGACCACAGCAAAGAATAAAGCAAGCACCTACTTTCCCATAAACTTCTATTTTGGGAATGTACATACAGCAAATACTGGTTTTCTTTTGAAGCGGAGGGACACAGGGTGATGGCGGTTGCAGGATTGGAGTCTGATATTATTTCTTTCTAAAAATAATGGTTTTGTTTTACAATACTATTTTTTATTTTTAGCACTGCAGACCACCATTCATTTTGATGTGTAGACATATTTAAAACTTTTTATCTCCCTGTATTGGGTGCTGATTAGTTGGTTGAAATCTGTAGTCTCCCTCAGAAAAACAGGTTTTATCAAGTGAGCTTTTAAAGTAACCTGTTAGTGCAAACACTTTTTCATGGGTCTTCATTGGTTGCAGACTTTGTGTTGTCTTTTGCCAGTTCTTTTGGTGGAATGTAAATCTCCATTTAACTGTGGAGTCCTTTAAGGAAATTGGATGGATTTGTAGCTCTTTGTACATAAAAGGAGGTTCATATTTTGCAGGTAACCAGTTGGTGGTTGCTTTTACCTGGCTCTTTTCCCTGTGTAGCCCTTGTTTGGATGAATGGGTGAAGGGTTTGAACGGAGTGGATTAGAATTCAGAACCGCCTGGTGGAAGACCTTAATTAGAAGGTTTTTGGGATTTTGTGGGTTAGATCTGAATCTTCTGTTTGCCACCAAAGCCTGGGATGCGGGGCGGTGTCACAGGGGTGCTGCTGTCAGGTGACAGCCCACGTCTGGTCACCGCTGTGCTCTATGAGGGGAACGAGGCTGTCGGAGGCTTTGAATAAACTCAGTCTTTGTGTTCCTGTGACAGTGGTTTTCAGTCGGCGTTGCCTAGAGGGCTGGGTGCTTTAGGCTGCTTGCAAAGGGTCTGCAAAAGATTATTTAACGGGGTGGGGGAGAGGCAAAAAAAAGCAGCTTTGTAATCTGCTGTGGAAATACACACATATGCAATATCTGCAAGTCTTTACTTACAATGAAAAAAAAAATAGGTGTACGTTAATCAAAAAGCTGAAAACTGTTTCCATTTGAAGTGAAGATTTTATTAAGTGCCATGTTTTATTTATTCAGCTATTTCATCTAGAGCACAGTATCATTACCTTTTAATTCTTACATGGATACTGAATTGTAATAACCACAAGGTGTGATTGGGTCATTTTCAGCATTTTTGTTGAACTAACTCCTGTTTGTGACAGGCACAGCAGCCAACTGGGAGAGGTGGTTATTGCTCCATCCAGCCTCTCGGCTGCATTCTGGGGCTGGTGGGGTGAAGGGGGCAGCCCACAAAAGGGTGTGTGTGCAACACTCCCTTCATTGCAGCCATCCTACCCTCGTGTTTCTTAACATGACCTCCTCTTCCAGCGCAGCCTTTGCAGCGTGAAGGGCAGCATTCCCAGCTGGAATCCTCTCCTAAGCTTTAATCACTGTTTACCAGCAGTTACTAGGTGTTGCGTGAGCTGCAGCATGAGCTCCCTCTCTTAGAGTCCAAGCACTCTTACCTCGAGCCCCGAGAGGAGCTGGGAATTTCCTGACCTCCGCTCTCCCACGTGACGGCATGGGAATGACCGGCTAAACCGTCATGCAGGCTGGTACTGAGAGCTGCTCTTCACATTGACTCTCACGTGAGGCTCCGGGTGGTGGTTGCCTGCATGACCATGTGCTGCAGGCACGTGGCCGTGCCCTGTGCGGCTTGTGCTGGAGCAGCACGCACGGCTCTGCGCTCCCGCCGCCGCCAGCTGATGCCCAAATTGCAGGGAAATGGAAAAGCTGCGCCTCTGGAGCGCAGCAGCGAGGGAAATGCAATATGCAGACAAGCCGCACGGAACTGCTTTCTGGATCAAAGGAAGATGCAAGATATGTTCAGGCAAATATTAAAAATAGCCTGTCACATGATAACGGAGAAAAGTGCTGAACACACAAGGCTTGTTAGTGCTAGAAGCAAGAATGCTGTCTCTCCTTCAAGAGATCTGATTTTAATATTCACTGTTACACGTTGATTATTGGTTAAGTAATTGCTTGACTGCATGAAAGAACTTGAAGTTAATTCAGAGTTCAAACAGTAAAGAGCATGAAACATCTTGGGTTTTATGCTGTACTTTAAAAAATATACCTGGCCTGAGTCTTCATTTCTCATCTGGAATAGTGCTTTCCACACAGACCTACTCAGGCAAGTAAGGGCTGTCTGCTGCTAGGAAGAGGAACAAGTATGGGTTTTGTACCCTTAGAAAGACATTTCAAGGATGTCTGAGTGTTGAACTTGTTGCAGTTACCTCGAAAAATTACAGCGTCTTCCTCAGAGCCTTGCTTCACATCTTTGTGTGTTAGAGAGCGTTTGAATTATTCTCTAGTGCAGTGATTAGATTTTAAGAAGCGAGTACACCCTGAAGTTCATAAAACAATGTTATAGTTGAGAGAAGACCTCATCAGGAGATGTATACAAAGCAGACATTAGTGTTATCTGATTAGACAAAGCTACTCGGAAACATATTAAATTGTTCAATCTCTGCATATTAGTATGACAGCAGATTGGCCATTGTGGGAGCTGGCAGTGGCCAGATTCTGCCCAATTAGTCTCAGCAATGAGTCCTTCACTCCTCATGCGGTCTCACTGATTTCAGGGTTGCTCAGCAGGCAGCCAGCGTGTTGACCGCTCTTCATCAGCTCCGAGATGGAGCAGCAAAATGTCACCATTTGTGCTCTTGTCGTTCATCAGTCTGGATTTTTTGTTTTTTTTTTTTTTTAAAGGGGGGTTTACAGCTCTTGATGTACCAGTGGAGCTTTCTCAGGATGAAAGGACAGAGTCACATCTGGTAAAGAGGACTTCAGAGCATTATGAAATCAGAAGCTTGGTTGGCCTCGTGGAGCTGTTTAGTATTTATATCACAGAAACATGATCATAAGTTTCCTTTTTTTTTAAAGTCTTACTTTCATAACAAATAATATATATTTTCAGTATTTTGTCTGAATTCCACAGAAGACTATGATGATCAGAAAAGGTTATTTCAACTAAGTTGTATTCAAGAAAAACCATGGTTTGATTTGTTCTACATTAAGTAGATGATGAAAACTCTGAAAAAAACATTTACTTGTGTCTCAAATCTACTCCATTTAATGGAGTAAATTACACTTAATGAGTTGGTATAGAACATGAATGTAAAATGCACAACTGTGTCAAAGTGAATGCATGACAAACAGATTTTGTAGCTTGTATTGCCTTTTTTTTTTTTTAATGACCAAATGGCATTGAAGAAGCCGTTGTGGTCCTGAGAGCTTCGCAGCCCAAGGGGCAAAGCTGACACAGGTAGGTGAGGCAGCCTGTGTCGCAACTTTTTGTGGGGCTTTTTTTTGTTTGTTTTATTTTCTTCTCTGCTAGGGCTCTCCATAGCACTTCAGCTTTGCATAACCGAGTTGCTATCCATCAAGTTTTAAACGAATACAAGTTATTGTTCAACCTGTCAAATTTCTGACACACTTAAAGCTGTTGTAGAGTTGTTCTTCTCAGTCCCATCCTCTGAACTAAATCTTGCTAGGGCTAAATTTGGCCCAGATTTTCGTTGTACACCATCCAACCCCATGGCTTAGCTCTTGTGATGTGGCACACTCTTGCTTCAGGGTTCTCTGCCCAGCTTTGAGAGAAACAGCTTCAGCTCTTCATCTTACTGGTGGTATTCTCTTGTTCCTATTATTTGCCGTTTAATGAAAACAATCATTGAGGATCTTACAGCTCTTTGCTTGTGTTTTGGTGTATGGCCCTCTGTAGGAGGAAATAAAAAAATCCAAATTGCATTAGAGTCCTAGAAAACTCAGCTCCTTATTAACTGCAACACAAATCTAGATTATTGCTGAAACAAAACTTGACAGAAACCCACAGATTGCTGTATTAGCATGCATTTACTACAAGCAGATGCTAGAGTGAACTACAGCAACGACTCATCTGTAACAAAGAGTCATCCTTAGATATGTAGGTGTATAAGCAGAGAGGCAAAAATGGGTAGTTTGTAAAAGACTTGTTGAGGATGGAGAATGGCTTAACAAAAAAAGAGTTCTTTTCCAATTAGCCTTAGGGAGCTCAGCTTGCTATAAATTCCTTGTTCTGGAACATGGCTGTGGACAATAGGTCAAAGATTAAGTAATTCATTACAGAACTAGTTGGTACTCCTGAACTTAATAAACAAATGAATGAACAGGGTCCTCTGTCCATAGCAAGATCCATTGCTTTGTGTGGCAATGGCAGGGTCTTAATTTTTTTGTCTAAAATGCCTGCAAGGCTACCCACTTCTTGTATGTGGATGTTACTACTAGTATATTTGTGATGACCTAGTAACTTAGCAATCATAATGCAGGTGAAAGCACTCAAAACAGAAATGAAATGTGGTCCCACTAGTAACTGCTTATAACTTGAGATTCTAAGGAGGCGAGGAAGGAAACTGTAGATTGCCTTTTGAAAAAGTGAAGAAACAATACTGTCAAACTTCTGAACACCAAATACTCCTGCAGAACTCTGACAGCACAATCAATATTTTAGTACAGCAAGGTTACTGAAATAATAGCACTAAACCTTCTTGTAGAAGAGGACATAACTCAAGGCTGCAGGATGTGAAACAGGCTCAAAGCAAGAGAGCTGCTTTGAAACACAGGAGGTGACTTAATTTAGTCATTTTTACAAACTCGCCATTTCAACATTCAGAAATGGGTCTTATTCCAGTAAGAAGTCTCCTTAAAAAACAGCTGCGCGTTTGGCTTTTAATGCTTACTAAGCAGGAACCAAGTACTCAAAACCAAATCCTGCTCCTCATCAAAACAGAGAGGGTTAAACTGACTTAATGTGAAGGACCCTGCAGCAATCAGCCGTACCACGGGTCCCTCTTTGTGCTGCACAATGGAAATATAGATGTTCCTGACGTCTGTAATCCCTGCAGCTGCGACCCCTCGTTGCAGCCTGGGCCATTTGGCTATTTTCTGTATGTAACTCTTGCAGTTCTGTTGCTTACTCTGATCTGCTATGAAAATAAACCGTATCCAGTCATGCTAGGTATGTGCGGCCTCTTGCGTGTTCTGGCTTCATGATTTTTGAGTATATCCGCTGATGTTAACCAAATGTGGAAAGGAGTTTGTGATTCTGAAAGAATAATCGTATTCCTAAAATTTCATGAAAATAGATGAGTGTATAGGGTGGAAATATGTTACTGAGCGGGAAGAGCTGTAATGTAAATGTGCATTTCCTACATCAGAGAATTTACATAAGACCTTTAAAATGCTTGATCTGTGTGAAATGCTTCTGGGAAAGCTGACACCCTTTTTAAACACCATGAGATGTCAGTTCTCTTTGAGAAACGAATATGCAAGGAACCAGGTTTAATTGATTTAGTGCGTGTTGAGGGGAGCGTATCGCAAACATTTTTGCACCATTATTCTTCCTTTAAAATTCTCAGCTCCCAGAGTCTTGTGATTTATATGAAACTGGAAGGTTTCATTTAAAAAGATACGTTAGATAACCAGCTACAGGGTTTGTAGGCAAATCTTGAAAGCGCTGAACCCAGGCGATGGAGCGATCTTGATCCTTTCTGAAGTCATGCACAATTATTTTACCTGAGAAGTTCCTGAAGTTTCACACAACCTTGCTGTACGTTGTTCCCCTTGTGCAGCAGCAACACCCCAGCTCCGCTGCCCGGTTTGAAACTACCTTGCAGCCAGCCAGCTTCAAATTTGCGGCCTGTTATCTTATCGCAGTTATTGCAGTATCACATGCGGGCAAGTGTCCAAGCGACCTTGTGTACGCGTCTTGCCATTCATCCCTCTCGGCCCGTTTTGGCCGGGGACCCGCGCACAAAGCTGCCTTGTACGGCTTCCTCTGGTCGGTGTAACTTTCCACTCTGCTACCGGGGTGGGTTAGGAGTGAATGGGAAACAAGGAACAGTGAGAGTGGGCTAAAAATGTTGAGGGATCAGAGAGGAAAAGTAGGTCGTGGCAGGGTATGTGTGCTGGGCGGAGGAACAGGGAGAGCAGAAGCTGGGAGAAGATTTGTTTTCCTATTGGCTTTTCAAAGTTGTGCAATTTAAGAATTGGATTAACCTGATATGACTTTGTTTTTCTGCCAGATTAGATATGTTGAGTTTCTTGGCGTTGTGAATTGTACAGTACATTGTGTGCTGTAAATATGGGTGTGTCGGGATAAAGCTGTAACGACACAACACGCAGTGCGGGGCAGCGCTGCTCCCGCGCTCTCCCGTTCCCTCTACCCCTGAGCACACAGACTTGTTGGGGCATTTAGAGATGGGTTAGAACCTCTCCGTGTTCCCATGTTCTGTTCCCAGCACAGCATCCAGACGTTTCTATACCCTTTCTGGAGAGGTAACACTTATCTGAGGCCCAAACATCCACTTGGTCTGGCAGTGGTTTATGCTATATGAAGTGTCTTTAAAACAACAACAAAGCTATATGAAGAGTCACTTGAGTTTTTTCCTGCTTTCTCAGCATTAAGTTGGAGAACATTTATGGGAAACGTTGCCTTTTTCTTTGCCCTGTTTCTTTTTCTAAACTAAGGCGTTGCTTTCAGCTTAACTTTGCAAGAGTTAAAAAATCAGATCCAGATCTGAAATAACTGCAAGTGCTGAGCTCACTGCTGCCTGAAGTACACCACAGCGGACTATGGATGTCAAAGTAAAATTTTCAGAGCAATGTATATCTTTTTGTGTTACATACACCCTGAGATAATTTAATTTTATATGCTGGGTTGGGCACATGGTGTAGCCTAATTCTCTTTGCTTAGGGCAGAGTGAGGGTGGAGTAAGGACTGACTTCCAGTGGAGGCCCTGCAGCTAGAGAAAGGTGGCCAGAATCAGAGCCCTGCTGAACTGGGCGATAGCTGCTCTGAGACCGGTAAAGTGTGCAGACTTTGGCGAGTGAAGCTGCAGATACCTTAGGGTACCTTTGTTTAATTCCCACTCTTGATTTCCAGGCTTCTTCAAGGACCCCATGTATCCGAGCAGGTTAGTCACCGGCGACTGACCACACTATGGCCTTTGGCACCAGCTGCCTATGAGTCTACGCTCAGTATCGTTACATGTACATTGAAAATGAGGAGTTAATTCCCCTGCCTGCAGTGAAGATTACTTTCCTTGGAAGAGCATAAATAGCAGATAAGGTTAATAAGTCATATCAAGATTGTGTCATGTTACTTAGCAATATGTTGTTACAATGCCTTACTCTAATTCAAAAAAAAAGGAGTTAGTTTATTAGATTTTTCTGAAATGGTAGTAGTCTGGTGATTGAGCCATTTTTTGAGTAACACAAATTGAGTAAAATGGAGCAGGAGGTTGACCTTGTGAACACCTGCATCACTCAACTGTATATTTAAATGAGAGAATTAGGAACAAGTATGGTATATTTAAAGTCAGCCTGTGTGTCAAGCTTTTGAGGAGCTAAAACCACAAGCCTTCAGTTACAAATGTTGGGCAGCTGTAGTTTGGTGTCTGTGTGAAGCACCATATCTGTTGGTGTCTGTGTGAAGCACCATATCTGTTGGTGTCTGTGTGAAGCACCATAGCTGTTGGTGTCTCAGCACTTGGAAAATCAGGGCATGGCTTGTCCAGACTCCAAGACCTGACACTGGTACATCCGTGAGCACATGGCTGCTCTTTCTGTTGGACTGGAGTCATCACCAGGTTTGGGAAACCCTTTTCCAAACTCCATTATATGTTCAGTTTTCTCAGGGCGACATGGTTGAAGTCATTGTTGAAAACTGTGGTAGTCTCTGTCTGGAAGCCGCTCTGAACACGTGAAAAGAAATCATTAGCCAAAGAGAGGGAAAGAATTAGAAGTGTAATTGTCCACTCGTGTGTCTCCAATTTCACCAGCTGCTGCACGTGTCTGAGTTATCAATTAATTTCTTTTAAAAAGTAAACAAATCTCACTTTTCTTATGTACTCATGACTGCTTCATCCGAGTTGCTCTTATCTGTAGCCAGGATGTACTTCTGAGGTCTCACATTTTGAGGCTTTTCTTTCTGCTCCCACGTGTAGCACGTTCTCACAAGTCACGTGCAGCTCTGATGCTGGCCAGGAATGCTGTTTGTTTCTGCCTAACTCACTTATTTAAAAACATCATTATCACTACTTTCAAAATATAATACCTTAGCATCAGGCAGGGCAGCTTTTATCCCATTAGATCCTGCATGCTTTTTGGATTGAATCCTTTGGGCAAATTCTGTCTCACTTCATGGATGTTTCTCTCTGTTTAGGAGTGCTACTTGGTGGTGATTTAAGTAGTGTCAGCAAAATCAGAGCCGTAGAGGTTATATATCACCATCAGTCATACTCTGCCTGTATCGGGCCACGTCTGAGAGGCCTTAGTACATCTAATTCTCCTGAATATGGAGTTTGAAGTCATTCAGCATTTGGCATTTTTGAGCCACTCTCATAATCCTCTACAATGAAGAATTTACAGCTCCATTTCCAGGTCAGGTCCTTTCGGAGTCTGCATCCTTGAAGGAGCTGATGATGTGTAAGTCCTGTGAAAATCCAGGTGAACACGCAGTGCTCAGCACCCTTGCCGAATGTGCTTCGTGCTATGAGTCCAGTTAACACACCATTAAAATACAGCACTGGCAACACTAGTGTCTTAAGTGAACACCTTAACTATCTGCCCTTCAGTTTATAGCCCCTGGCTTGTTGTTTCCCACTTTCTCACGTTTTCCCAAAGCCACTGGTGTGTACAGTCTGAAGATCACATTTAACCAACACAAGGAAATCAGCTTGGCCCGACGGGCTCCTCCGTCACGTGGCCGAGAATGTGTTCACTCTGTTCTGCCAGACTATGGCTAGCTGAGCAAAATACAGTGAAGCTCTGGGCTTCTGGCCAAGCTTTTATTTCAGTTTGGAGCTTACAGCCACATATTTGCTATTTGGCAGGACATCCACTGGGGTATATTTGGATAGTAATCTAGCATTGTTTTGCTGCTTTTTTCTCCTTTTTTTTTTTTTTTTAGATGCATACAGATAGCATAATCCCAACAGTTACTTGGGCCAGTCTGTACAGGATTTCTCAGTGTGCACCGTTATGTATGTGCACTCAGAACTTGTGGCCATGACCTTTGATAAATACAAGTCAAAGCAATTAACTTTCTTTTATTGAAAAATTCTGGATGTCCTACTCTTTGCCCCCGTGTGCTGATAACAGAGCTATGTTGTTACTCTTTCCAAGATCAAAAGCTTCGCTGGAGCTTGATTGAAGTCCAATTATGGAAGGAAGTAGCTGTGCTGAAGCTCTGAAAATAGCAATAATTGTTAAAATAATAAAGTGTGTCCTTGTGTGTCTTTATAATCTTTAAAACTTCTTTTGGGGGGAAGAGGGTGGTTTTCCTCTGGTTTTAAAATGAAAATATTAGCAAATGTCTTGGGAAAATAGGAGTGTGCTGTTAGAAGAACAAGTATCCCTCTCTGGATTTCTTACTTCAGTTCTATTTTCCACCCTGAGCTGTTTGCATGCAGCCTGACTCATGCAGGAAAATAAAGCTGGATTTGATTTTTAACTGTATGGGAGGCTTTGGGTTTGGGGGGATAAAGGTTTTATGATGCAAACTCATTTATTTCTCTGTGAAACAAAAACGGGCTTTTCAAAATACAGCATATTTTGGAAAGTTGGCGCTGGGTTTGAAACCCCAGCATCTCTGAGGGCACCCTTGGATGAAGAATTAGTACAAAAAGACAGTGCTTGGGGAGGGGGCACAAAACATGATCGGGAGCAGTAGTGTTGGAGGAGCAGCTCCTGTTTTTATGAAGGGACATTTCTCTTGAAGTGTGGGGAGGGGTTGTTTGGTTTGTTTTCTATGGACAGTACTGAGCCTCGAAGTCTGTTTTTATGGTGACTTTATCAGACACTTCGAGTCGTGTCTGAGCGGATCAATACTCGCAAAAGCTGATATAATTTTCCAGAAATCTGTATGTTGTTCTTCAGGTTATAAATATACAGATGCTTTCTCTGAGCGTTTCCTGAATCTTCAGAGAGAAAGGAACCTGGGAGAATGAGCCCTGTGGTGAGACCCTCACCTGGTGTCAACTGACAGAGCTTCAAGAAGGGAGAGCTTGCTTCTTGGTGTTAAAACTCAGCATTTTTACATGTCTATTCATCAGCTGCAGCGTTCAGTTAAGTTAAACATCAAAGTGAATAAATAGAAATGAAGATGATAATGTGGACAGTTCTAAGTAAATATTTTCCAGCATTTTGCACTGCTCACTGTAGGTGCTGCTTTGGTGATTTTACAGTTGTGACTCATTTGAACTTAGAGCAAGATTTGAACAGGGTTTGTCTTTTTTTTTTTTAACTCACGTGCTTGCACACACATCTGATATAGGACAAGATAATCCCTGTGTGAAAATCAACCCTTGTGTACTTTCTTTTTAGCCAACTGGACTCAAAATCACTAATTACTTGAGTAAAATCTTTTGCATTATCGATAAATGGTATCAAGTAATAAGCCCAGAGGATTGTACAGATGCAGTGAAGCCCTTTGATTTGTCACATGATCCTTCAAGACTAGAATTTTCTTAGCCCCTTAAATTACTAAGGCAGAACGTGTTATTTATTCATGTGAATCTTACTGTTACACTCCCTCCATTGCAGGAAGAATTATTTAGACTTTCTTCATTCACTTAAACATTTTAAAAACCATCTATTTATTCTCACCATGACAGTTTGATGTATATAACATCTTTAAAATATTCTGTCTAAAATAGTTCAGTTTGCTGCTCTTCACTGGGTTTGGATGGATCTTTGTTATACAAACTGCTTCGTTGCCTGCTGGAAATTTTAGTTGTCAAAAAAAACAACCTTAGATAGGGCTTAAAGATGTTTATACAGTCAGCAGCTATAACAGGGCTCAGAAACAGCCTTGCCTGATCTCCAGGAGCTGCTGAAACTCATCAAGCAGGTTCCTGCTAACCAATTATCCAGTTAAGCAGAAAGAGGAAAGGTGTTTCTCTTGCTTGTTTTTTTTTTGCTTTGCTGAGTTTAACCCATTCTTCCCCAAGCTTTAGTAATTGTGGACATCCGTAATGCTGAGATAACAGCAGTGGGGGTCAGGAGGAAGAGAAGGGATCTCTGATCTTCCAAATACTGGTCTGTGCATTAGTGTGTATCTCTCAAGTGGGCAGAGACACGCAGCATAAATCCAGAGCACTCTGATTCTTAGCGGTGGGTCCAACCCAGTGTCCCTCACCTGGCTTTTTGTCTTGCATTTTAACAAAATCTTTAAAAAAAAAGAAAATATTCCCCCTCCAACCAAACCCTTCCCCACCCCAAACCCCATAATGAATGTTTCATTGTTACCAGAGCAAATTTGTTGGTTCCCGAACACTCCTACTGTGTCTTGCTTGGAAGGCTTAAATTGCTTGTGTAACTGCTGCGGATAATATAAAAAAGCTCTTTCTAGTAGAGTTCTGGTTTCCACTACATATTATAAGAATAAATAAATGCTCAGATGGTACCAGACAGCTGGGTTGTCCACATCTGATTGTCTTCTCCATTGATTTTTAAGGCAGGGCATGTGCATGACTGTTTTAATGGCTATCAACACCAGATGTGTCTGCGTGGAAATTGTCAAGTCACAGTGCAGTTGTCAAATAATTTTGGTTGCGATTACTGGAAATAGTAAATGAGTGGGTGAGGTAAGGTGAAAAGACATCCTCAATTCCAGTAGAGAACAAGAGGATTTAGTGACTTTCCTGACTGACATAACAAATAATAACTTGGTGAATACTTTTTCGTTCTTACTACCTGCCCAAGGAATCGGTTCCATGAGCAGCAACATCTCCGTGGGTTCTCTGATGCGTAAGGAGGTTCCTCCAGCCAGGGAGTTAAGATCTTTCATTTACATTTTCACATAGCTTGTTAGTAATACATGTGGATACCTCTCTACTAAATCTCTATGAAATTGGCCAACAGTTTCAAGAGTTGTTGGGAGGAGACAGACGCGCACAGCACAATTGCACAGAACTCAATTATCTAGGAAATGAGCTAAAGAATAACCATCAATTACTGGGGCACTGAAATGAAGCTTGCAAAGTCATTGAGGGAACTGAAAGGCCACTTGGTATCTAAATTGTGTATTTAGCCGTTAGCCAGGTACATGGGATATAGTTGCCCACAGTTTCGATCCACACAAGCAGATTTGTATCTGTCCAGGACCTGTCTGTGGAGAAGCAAAGTGTAATTTGGTGAGTGCATTGCTTGGTTTGGTAGTGACTGGAAATGCTTACGAAGCAGCCGATATAAATACTCACCAGCTTCGGCTGCGGCAGAGCTTGATCTGGTGGTCAGCGCTAGCAGCTGAGTGGTCTGTGCAATAATCTTTGAGGACAGATAGGGCTTGCTTTAGTTTCCTGAGTAGCCTGAGGCTGTAACTGAATATTTCTGCTGTTCCACATTAGTTTTTTATTTTTTTAAAGGAAGATCTGTGAGTACAGAAGTTGGAATGCACGTTAATAACAAAACCTTAATAGACCCTTTTCGTCATCAGGATTTTATTGAGTTTTGCTTGTGTGTTGAGTCCTCAAGGACCTTATACAGGCAGCAAAATGAAGGCAAAGGAGGTAGAGCCAAATTTTGGGGTTACTGAGCAAGGGAGCTACAAAGCTGGGCGGCCACCTCATCCCTAGTGGATCGGAAAAAACCTTCTGAAACAGGTCAAGATGGGTTGAAACTTCTGCTTCAGTGAGTGCTTCTCCCAGGCTGCAGGTCGAGCGGGTGAGCGGTGCGGGTTGAACAGCACACGGATGGGCAGCAGCATCCAAGCGGGGTGTGGAGCGTGTGGAATGTACCCACACAAACGGCCTGGGCATGAGGAAGCGAGATGTTCTCACCTGTGAATAGGTGAGTTACTTCTGGAGAAGTGCACCAGAACACAGGGCTGGCTTCTGTAGGAGGAAAGCATTGAAGGTGGCACAAAGCATTTTTATCGTGAAACCAGCTCTTAATTTATTTGTGAAACTCAGAAGCACCATGAAGCTGGTTAGTTCCGTTTTCTTTGTTCCTTCTGCATTTGTAAAAGGAGAGCAAAGAAAAATGTTCTGTAAGCTTTGCTACCTTTTTAAAAAATATCATTTATATGGCACAGCTCTATTTTGTGTAATTTTTTTATATCCAAAATATAGAGGGCTTTAGAATAGAGGAAGAAAAGCTGCATATCTGAGTTTAAGATAAAATAAGATGATCTCTGTGACAGAGACAGCAGAAATGATGTGATATGACAGTTGCTGTAGCAACACCACCTACTTCATGAAAATCGGAGTTAACAGGAGTGTGAAAGGTAAAGCCCACATAATTTTCCAAGCCTATGAATTGTTGCTGCCCTCAGCTCGCGGTGCTTGCCAGCTCCCCAGTGTTCCTCATTTCATTAGGGCATGGATATGCCTTCTCTGCAGACCCAATGCTCCGATCGGCTGGGGCACATCACAGGAGCCTGTGGTGTCTTTGCCTACAGGTGAAGAAGAGGAAAACAATGAGGGGTCGTGTCCTATCCCGTCGTCCCCCAAATCCTCTCAAAAGCCTTGAACAATAAAGTGCCATAAGGCCTGTGCTGTCCCGCAGGTGTCCTGTATGGAGGATGGGATGACCGCCGTTGTGAAAAGAGAACCAGACCAGTGGATTTACTTCTGTGGGAATCAGCTTTTAGTAAAGCACTGTTATATTTAATATAAATTGTAAGTATTGTAGAGACTGAAGGTGTCAGAGATAAGTACATTGGCACTTGACCCCCTCCTGAATAAACCCCAAATAGTGGTGTTTCGTACCAGTGGTGGTTGCCCATGCGAGCAGGAGAATGCATTCCTTTTTAACCAAACGACTCTCACATTTACAAGTGAAGTTGAACAATGTCTTGCCCAGTGTTCAGTGTTGTCATTTCTTGTAATCAGACTTTCTTTTTGAAGTTCTCTGGTTTTGTCTGTGTCTGATGTGCCATGAAAACCTGTATTATGCAGCAGCTGTGAAGAAGTAGCTACGGACACGTGGGTACCGTCCGAATGCGACGGTCTGTTCTCCTGGAATTTTCTCTGAGCCACAGTTCTGTGTTCCCTTCCTCCTCTGAACCACTTCTCAGACTACCTGAGACTCATGCCTTTGTGTACTTTGCAAATGAAGATAAATACATCAATAGCGAAAAAGATACAACCACACACCCTTGTGCTTTCTTTGTGTGTGTTCATTTGGAATAGTATGTAAAACAGATTGGACCTCTGCAGTTATTGGCTGTAACAAACCAAATACAAGCTTTGGGGTTTTGGTGTGGTGTTTGTGTTGGTTTCGTTTTGGTTTTAGTTTGTTTGGTGTATTTTTTATTTTGGTTTGATTTGTGTTTGTTTTCCAAAACATGCTGGAGGCCCCTGATTTAAGGCAGAGAGAAAAAAAGTGTACTAAGGAGTGTTATGGGAACAGTGTATCTCCATGATGGCAGCTCTACTTCTTAAAATGTGATTCTCTTATACAAATGACCCTCTATAAAGCATCAATTTAGTTTTGTCACATAGCGTACTTTGTTTTATCGAACAAAAAAAAGGATTAAAATGAAAAGCTATGTCAACAGAGAGTTGGGACGGATCAAAAGAAAGGCGAAGTTTGCAAGTTCCTGTGGCTCTGCCCAGTGACCCTTTTTCTTCAGGGCTGTATTGAGCGAGCAGCCGATAGCATCTCCTGCCTCGCCGCCCGCTGCCGATTGGGAGGCAGAGGAAACGAACCCGTTTCACGTGGCTTTTCCATGCCATTGGAAATCTCACTTAGCTGTGTTTTGATAACACACCCAAGCAAGATGGGCTTGGGTACCAGAACTGGGTAATAGATACGTGAGTCATGGGTGGCATATGCTTTCGGGATTACACGGTGGCTTTTTGCAAGACCTGTTTACTCACTGGGAGCGTGCTGTCCTGGATGTGCATTAGCCAAATAAATAGAACAATGTGAGAGGAACTTACTTGGTCTGGAGTCCTGCTGAGCACATTGGCAGTGGCATAAACACAACTTAAGGACAAGCGTTGTCTTTGTTTTGAGTGGTATTCCACGTGAGGGCATATTTATGGATGCCATATGCGGCTGTTATCTAAAGTGGGGGCTCTATCTAAAATCTGCTCTTTGAGTTTGGTTTATTAAAGCTGGGTATGTAATTGTCCAAGGAAAGAAAAACAAATCTCTTTGTCTTTTTATTAACAATTGTGATGCTTCTCTGGAACCTTCCCTTTAAGAAAACAAATAGTTGTACTTTTTGAGGAACCTTACTATATGTGAATTGCCAATTAATGAAAATATATATAGATATGCCAAAGGACATCACGAAGTTCCAATGCACCAGGGAATACCAGCATCTTAAAGTGAAACATGCTTCTAAGCCGAGTGTAAATCAAAATTAACTACCTGTCTGAATGTGCTTCCTGCAGCTTCTCTCCAGGCCCCGTCCCCACTGAATGCCGTTTTCTCCTGTCTTTGTAGGGCAAGCAGCGCCCTACAGAAGATCAAGAAAGGCATTTAAGAGCGCTGTGGATTCCATGCTTTTCAAGAATTTGAAAATCCCTGGGCAGTGTTCTGGGAGCAGGATCAAACCCTTGGTTTCTGTGGGTAGCGCTTGTGCAGGGGAAACACTGGGGACAGGAACAACTACTTTCAGGCAGGGGCTGGTTTGGGAGAGAAAAAAGGTTTTATTTCCTGGCAGCATTTAGAAACAGGGCCTCGTGGAGCCAAGTGCCGCCTTCACACGGGCTGAAGACAGCGTAAGGTTTGCAGAGGATGGATTTTGTACAAGAGCAGAGTCTTAAGTCCAGTAGACATAGTGGAAGATTTTACCTGGTGGTGCCTCATATTTTTTATTACTTTTGAAGGGCAGAATGTTACTGGCACAGCAGGCATAGCATGTAATATGCACGTTATGCTAACGGCATACAAGAGTTGCAAAGTCAAGCCCTCAAAAGTGTGCAAACATTTGACCAAAGGCCACATGTCCAGTTTCAGATAGCACCCCCTTCCCTTGTCTGCTTGCAAATGCAGGTTTTAATTATATTATATCCTCTTTGTTCCCTTTTCCCTTTTTGAATGTAGAGGTCAGAGCAGCTCTGGGTTGAATCAGGGCTGTATCAGGAAGGAAGCCGTTGTCTGTAGAATCTTGACCTCATTTTCTGCAGATGTGAGAGGATTTGGGGAACAGCAGGAGGAGAAGGGAAAATCTGGCAGGAAAGACAGAAGGATTTTGTCTAGAGAGACTGGATTTTGCCGTGAAGCTTCAGCAGAATTCTGAGCAAATCACTTAGTTATATGGGCTTGTCACGCTGCATCTTTGCTTCCCATTTGGATACCTTGGGCGCCCCTCACATCAGTGTACAGCCCCCAACCTCCAACAAGTCGGTGAGAGTTGATTTGAAATGCCGATAATGTTGGCTAACCTGAGAGGCTGGCTGCATACTTTTGATTTAAAACGTCTGTACTTCTTCACCTGTAAAGAGGTAGTGCTGCCCCTTTTTTCATTGGGGTCTTGTGGGGAAAAAGATGGTTTCTGTGAAGCACACAGGTGCAGAAGCTGTCAGTGCTGGAGCTCCTGCAAAGCTGATAATTGTATCTTTGCAGGAGGCTGGAATAATTAGCGGCAAAGAACGCATGGGCCCATTTAGATAAATCAAAATGGGTGAAACAAGGGACTCCTGCCCTGTTCTCTTCAACGATGCTTTTCTGCTGGGTGCATTCATGCCTGCAGTAGCTGGATTTTAAGAAGGCAAACGAAAGGGCAGTAACACAGATCCAGCAGCCAGTGCACAGGCCACTAGCTCAGTTCAGTGAAAAGTTGGCCAGAAATTTTTGACAGGTTCAAAACAAAGTATAATATTTTTTTCTGAACCTTTTTCGGGAAACTGTTAGACCCATTTTGGCAGAAACATAATTGGCACATACAGATCCAAAGAGAATGGTTGAAATCTGGCAGCGGTCTGAGGAACTGAAGACGGCATCGTCTAATGGGAAGTGTCAGATAATCTTAATAAGAGTACCAGTCCTGCCTGAAATAATAGTGGAGAGGCCCAGAGCAGGAGGCACACAATGCTGAGAGGGGAAATGACAATTCTCTTATAATTAAATGCACAAGGTTTGTAAACAATGCTGGTATCTTTAAAAAGTACACATTTTAAAAACACTTGTGTGTGCCAGTCTTTTAGTGCTTGTTAAAAGCAGCGAGTGTGTTGAGGTTGCGTTGGTTTAAGATCCTTCTTTCCGCAGGAAGCGTTTGCCGTCACCCCGCGTTCGGCAGAATCGAGTTCATGTAAGATAAGGAACAGAGGAATGTCTGTGCCAGGTTGGAGCACCGGTCAAAAATACACTAATCTCCTGTTGCTTCAGAAGAAAATCAAGCTCCTCTAATAACTGCGTTAGATAAATACACACAGAGGTGAAGTATCTTCTCCACCCCAGGCAAAGGGGCTGGTTTTGTCCTGCTGGAAGATCACACTGTGGCTCGTCATTCCCTTTAGTGCTCGTATAGATTATGGTCTGGTTATCTATATAATTGTTTTGGTTTCTCTTATAATATCGTGACTGAGGAATTATAATATTGTCCTTAGTTAAACCTTGGTCTCCAGAGTTTTCCTTTTCTGTTAGCCGTGGGGATTTTTGCCTGCCTTGATTCCTGCGCGCTGCCTTGTGTTCTGCATCGAGATGACTTTTCCTGGAGGCTGAAGGGGTTAATGCGGACAGAGATGACAGATTAGTCCGGTGCAGGATTTGGAGTAAGAGAACTATCCCAAATAGCTGGCCGGCCGCCAGGCGGATAGACGACTTGGAAAACCGATCAGCAGAGCTGTGGGCTTCTCTGGAGCGGCTCCGCGTGAGGATTATCTGTCAATTTAACTGCTGTACTGCACAGTCAGACCAACATACCCAAAGTGTCTTTAGTTTATATAAGGAAAAACTGTTAGCAAACACATATTTTACCTCTGGGCTGCTAATAAATTGAATGAGAAACTCCTCTTTTCTTTCCCTCCAACATATGTGTGAAAAACAGGGGAAAATATTTTGATTAGAACATTTCCGCTCGCTTTTCTTTTCTTTTTCTCGTCGCTGTTCTCCAGCCAGCTGTTGAGCTGATGAAAAGTGTGGAAGGGCTGCGAGAAGGGAGACTTTGTGAAAATCAGGCACATTTCTTCGGGAGCTGAATGATTCAAAACTGAGTTCCACATAATCCACCAGGGATCCCTTGCGATACAAATAAGAAGTCTGTCAAGCAGCGGTGCAGTTGAAGAGGTTATTTCTGTCTTAACTCTCCTGGGCACAGCTGGTAGGTGGGATGTTTCAAAAGGGGGAAATTAAGAGTCAGGATATGGTGATTGAGCTCCCCATGATACCAGGTCAGCATTTTGGTTTTGCAGGTATATAAAAATGCTACTGTAGTTTTGAATTATGAATTTTAATTATTGCAGGCAATTAAAAGCTTTTTTTTTTTTTTTTTACCAGCAATTTGGTGACCTAAATGACACAAGTGAATGGCCTCGGTCCATTTTTCTTTGAACAAGGAACCACACTGAAAATATTGCCATTATTTTGGACTTCCTCACTGGCAACCTCTGCTGCGAGGAGGAGGACTGAAAGGGTTAGGACAGCCAACTTTCTTTCAAGTCCTTCTTTCTGGAAAATTTTCCGCTATTGCTAATATCTGCCAAAGCAACACATTAGCAAGATGTTGGGGCAGCTGTAACTGCTGGGGTTGTGAAAACCTGCTGGGTCCTTGGCCAGGAGGCACCTGGAGCTGTGTCTGTCCTGGCGTTCTTGCTGTTTCTTGAGTAGAGCTCTACAGTGGGAAAGTCTCCAGAAAAGAGGCCAGTGTTGACATAGTTGTGGTCTCTCCAGGCCGTGGTTGAGACACATCACCAGGGTGGTATGAAGGGAAGTTTCCATTAACCATTGTTCCCAGCTTGCATCCACCAGCACCACTGTGGAGTTCTGCAGCTGGATTTCCAAAAGAGCTTAATGCTCAAGAGCTCTCATTTCATCAGCTTAAATAGAGGGGCCGAGTTCTTTCTGAAACACTTGGCAGTCTCAGCCCCCATTGAGAACAAAGCTAAGCACATTAAACAGGCCAGCCACTTCACTGCTCTGAAAATTTGGCCGCTATTGTGAGCGCAGAGTGTTTAAATAATACAGAGACTGGCTACAAAGGCATCTGGTCCTGATGCCGAGCGGTGAGGGGCTTTACCTTGGCCCGGCCTCAGTGGCTGATTCCCTGTGCATCGCAGCCTCTGACCGGCTCTGTCTCCGGGTGTTGTGACAGCCCTCAAGCTTGCTGATGTGAGGATTAGTCGGCTGCTGGGCACATGATGTTCAGATTGCTGTGCTTATTTGACCTACCTCTGATTGCGAGGAATTTAGTGCGTAAAAATAACACCCTGAACAAATTTGGCAGAAGGATGCGCAGCTCAAGCGCCGTGGCGAGGAGTTCGGGCAGCCGTGTGCTCCTGCAGTCGCAGCAGCGCCAAGTCCAGCGCAGCCCACGCTGTCGCCCTGGGTTCCTGCATCACATAGATGCAATGGCCGTTAGCCAGTAAACTAACGAGGACAGGTTCCTGGCTTGTGGTGTTGGCAAAACTTGAGAGAATAAATAAAAAGTCACGGAATGCCAGGAGTTGCCTAATGTAAAGCTCTGGACAAGGAGTTTTTCTGGTTTTTCTGTCTGGGCTTTTAGACACCCTTATTAACTCCGTTGTGCTCCCTGGAGTTCCTGATCACCTAGAGGAGTGTGACAGGACAGGGAGTCGGCCTGCGTGGGCTGATACAGGTGTGCATGCAAGAACATCGCACCGGGCAGGAATCTTCAGGCACCTGGATGATACCGTTCAGCTTCGAATTGAGCTTCACACTGACACCTGGGACATCTGTTTGCTGAAGGACCAGGTCTTCAGTAGCGAGAGCTTCTTAGACTGGGGAAAGTGAAATGTGTGCACGTAGGGAACAAGGCAGGATCTTGATTGCTGTAGGTTGTTCTCCCCGATCACCTTGGAGATGCATCGCTCTCACCTTTATTTTGCTATTGCGTTGGTAAGATGCGATACCTCAATGCCACGTATTTAAAAAGAGTATTTTTTCCCTTTACCTTTTTCAGAGAGCTATTGTACAGTTTATTGAATCCAATGATTACAAAGCTCCTGTAATTGTGTAATATGGCGCACTGTAGATAAATGATAATATGTAAACTGATACCGTGTATCTAGAACTTCAGCAATATTTAAATACAGGCTCTTCTGGTTTAGTGCCGTTGGAAAGCCAGGGCAGATTTCACAATCTGCTTGACTTTTAGAAACACTCTGCATGCTCACCCGGAATATTATAGAAGTATTCAGAGCTGGTGTCTTGATTCATTTTTATCTGTATTACAGAATTTGCAAGATTTGTATGTGAGTATGTCTATATATTTGCATTTTTAAAAGATCTGGCCACTCTGGTACAAGCATACATCAAAGGAAACTTTCCTGCATTTAATCCTTTAAATAAGCCTGTTTCTGCCAGCCCATACATCTGACATGAGATGAGATTAGCCATCCGTTTAAAGGCAGGCTATGAGTGCCGTGGTGCGTTCAAGCAGTTCCCTGCTGGCTCTGTACAGACACGGCGATGTGCTGAACACCCGGGCGGGCATCGCCGCTGTCCCCGGGCACGGCCGAGGCGCTTCCCTGGGGAAACCCACCGCGCCCCGGGCAGCGGAGCGGGCCCTGCGCGTTCCCGGAGTCGTTCCGTGTCCGCGCTGCCGCCCCCGGGGCTCGAACCGCGGAACACGCAACCCCCGCTCCAGGCGGCGGGACGAGCGGCGGCCGGGAGCGCCCTCGGGCGGCCGCGCGGGGAGAGGCCGCTGCCGCCTGCTGCTGCCTCCTGCTGGCCGGCGGCGGGCTCTGCTGGCAGTGACGAGCCGCAGCACCAAACAGCGAGCGCTCAGCAGCAAAACACCTTGCGGGGCCGGAGGCTGAAGGGGAAGCGCAGTGCTGTTGGCACAATGTGGGTAGCGGGATCCTTTCACTCCCTCTCCTATAGGTCCACATCTATTTTAATAACTTTGATCCTCCTTTTTTCTTCTCCCAGGCTCTTACTAGCCTTTCCTGGAAGCCAGTTTCATCAGTGCTATTTTAAAATAAAAGTTACAAAAGATGAGCTCACAGTTAGCAAGCCCTGGTTTGCACAATGCAATTCCCCGGTGCATTTTTCTATGCAGTTCCAATATTGTTGCTGTGATCTTTTAAATCAAAATAAAAACTACATTGTTAACACTGGCCTTGGTTTAGAATTAGAACTGACATTTAATGTTTACCATTTTACACCCTAAAAGCTGCAGAGGCAGACACAAATAAGGAAATATTACACAGTCACAGGATGTTTGTGTAGTTATTATGAAAGCTGTTGTATTTCTAAAGTCAAAGTGAATTAGCTAATAGCCAAAATTATAAAAGACTATCTGCTTCAATCAGAAGTCTTCCCTCTGAAGTCTGTGAGGCTGGTACTTCTGAGGCATGTGGAGACTTAGGAAAATTCTGCCCTCGGGAATAGTCCATGTTTAGGCAGCGGACTTTAGGATCCTATTTTTGAAACCTTTGGTTGAGATTTTAAATTGGATTTTTTTTGTGGAAATACTGCCTGAATTGGTATTGCAGGATCTTGAAGGCTGTATCTAGGATTAAAAAAGAAAAATGGGTGATATCATTCTCTTCTGGGGAGATAGGCTCCATTTTATCAGATTTTATATGCCATAAAGGAGCAATTTGGCATAAAGAAGTGTTCTTTCATTTTTGCAGAGCATCTTTAAGTAGTCATCATAGCCTTTGGTGTTGCTGGTTTCCTTCACTGTCTTTTTAGAATATCACCGGTAGAATCACATAGAAAATACCGCTCTCCTTAGTGGAGTGCTTCAGCACAGCTTGAAAGTACATTTTCATGAGATATTGTCCTATTGCGAGTGCTGTATGTTGTTCGATTGTAAACTAAACTTACCCTCAAAGGTATGTATGAAGAAATCCATGAGAAAAGTGGGAAGGATTACAGCATGGTGGATAAATCAGAGCTACATGACAGTACTTATGATTTGTTCCTGAGGATCTTAATGAAATGACATGAGTCAGAGCGATATGTCTTCTGCCAGCAGTCTAGTGCAACTTGGTGTTGGATTTGGTGATCTTAAGTGGGCAGCCAAGATTAGCAACCAAAATTAGGCACCAACTGTGAAAATAATGACACGAGCATATCTGGATATGTGCCCTACAAAATGGACAATCTAATATTTACAATGAAAGCTTGAATACCTATTGCTTGTAAAGTTTTTCAGGATCTTCTAAAATCCATATTGGGTGATTTTATTTACATATTTTCTTCTAACATAGATGAATTTGTCCTTTATTTCCGTAGGTCAGATCTTGCCAGCAAACCGAAACACACCAAGTCCCATTGATCCCGAGACTATCCAAGTTCCTGTTGGCTACGAACCCGACCCTGCAGATCTTGCTCTTTCCAGTATTCCTGGCCAGGAGATGTTTGACCCTCGTAAGCGCAAATTCTCTGAAGAAGAGCTGAAACCACAGCCGATGATTAAGAAAGCTCGCAAAGTCTTCATTCCAGATGACCTGAAGGTAAATTGGAACTGGTGATGAGGGTGTTTGTACAGACTCTATGACAGTTATTTTCTGACATAGAAGTATGACTCTGTTTTCTCCTTTAAGGTAAACCTGCCAAACTAAAGTTGCAGAATAAAACTACAATGTTTCTGAATAAGACTGAGGGGAGGATGTCCCTTATTAGTTATGCAACAGTTGAAATTCATGGGATCTATATTAATTTCCTTTGTATGCCAGAAACTTCCTGCGTGACCTTGGACAAGCTTATTTTGTCCCATATTTCCCACTTATGAAACAATCTGAATATGTTTCCTTTTCCTCCATCCTCTCTCTGTCTCATCGGCATGGACTGGGCGTTTTTTTACGGAAGAATCCATCTCTCACAGGGTCCATGGATGTCCCTGATAATGACAGAATGGAGCAAACTGTGTCTTCTTTGGAAGTTTAGCTCTGTGTTTATTAATCAATGGGAACACTGTAGTAGACTCTACTAATCTATGTGAGAGAATCAAAAGCAGAAAACAGACTAAAATTATTCTAACAAAAAGAGTATTTTAATACAATATTTTAAGTATATTACGGTAGTATTTGAAAAGCAAGAGCACCCTTGTCTATGCTTCTCACAGCACTCACATGAGTGTTCGGCCGAAGAGTGAACAGGAGGTTCAGGGTCTCGTTTCCCGAGATAATCACGCCGGTCGCCCTTGACTCCTTTCAGAGGGCTTGACCCAGGCGCTGCCTCGGCCCTGGGTGCGGAGCGGCTGCCGAGGTCTGGGGGAGGGTAAGCAGATTAGACCAGGCAATCGCCTCTGGGTTGCATGTGATTTTGAAATGCCAGCCTTACCTCTTTCAGGCCTGGATTAAGGGATTTGCCATAGCAATTTGTTAAAATAAAGATGGATGAAGCCTAGGTGGCACACTAATGAATTGCTTAAAGCTGATTTTTATAGGGTGGAATGAGATGGGAAATTATAAACAAGATTTGGGTCATAGCTTTTTGCTGCATGCTTGTTTTTGAGAGGATTTTTGGGAGTCCTACCTAAATACAGGTGAAAGCAGTGTAGAGATACTGTGGCTCAAAATCATCAATGCTGCACACCTCATTGAGCTAATATGAAGCAGTTGTAGAGTTCTTGCAGCAGTCGTTTTGCTCTTGTTTTGCCTTTATGCAACAGCGGGAGAAGATGCAGAGCAGCCGTGTCAGGCCCGGGCTGCCTCGTGCTGGAAGATGCAGGAGCGATGGAGCGTTTGTCCGCTCGGTGAGCACAGGAGCGGGCGGCTCCTGATCCCTGTAGTGGTTACGGTGCTGTGCCACCGTGCTTGATGACACCCGAGAGCCACACAAGCAAATGTGAGCGTATAAAAACGGAGGGATGACTGCGGGAGGCGGAGTTTGAGCTGTTTAACTTGACCAGGGGATTAGGGGTTGAATGGCTGCATCGCTTCCTCTGCAGAGAACTGAATTTCACTTTTTGTGAGAAATTCTGCCCACTTTTTTCTTTACTGACCTGTTCTAAATTCCTAGAACTTCATTCAGGTTCAAAGCAACGTTGAAGCTGCTGTTTTCACTGAAGGTTACTTCACTGAAGAGTGGAAGAATCAGGTGAAATGAAGTAGTAGCTTTAGAGCCATTTATGCACCTATGCCTCCTAGAGGCAAATCTGGAGTGTTAACGCTTTGGGGATGTGTCAGCTTACGAAACTTCAGAGTTTAGTGGACCTATTTCTGGCAAATGCTTTTTTCTTCTTCCACAGTCAAAGCCTATTGCACTAATCCCTTGGCGGTTGGTACCAGAACAGCCATCCTTGTTGTGCCAAGGAATCCTTTTCCAGCGGCTCGCTGTTCAAGGTGCAAACAGGAATGCACTGGGGCTCTGTAGAGAAAGAGCTTTGAACAGAGAAAAGGAGCTGAACGGTGGACAAAATGGATGATACCAAGAGTGTGACCCACGAGGATGGAGCCAGGCTCTTCTGGGTGACAACCAATGATAGGACAAGGAGTAATGGGTACACACTGGAACACAAGAGGTTCCATTTAAATTTGAGAAGAAACTTCTTCTCAGTGAGGGTGACAGACACTGGCCCAGGCTGCCCAGGGGGGTTGTGGAGTCTCCTCTGCAGACATTCCAACCCGCCTGGACACCTTCCTGTGTAACCTCATCTGGGTGTTCCTGCTCCATGGGGCGATTGCACTGGATGAGCTTTCCAGGTCCCTTCCAATCCCCGACATTCTGGGATTCTGTGTTGACTGGGAAAGAGGAGCCAAGGGATGAGGGACATGCAAGAGGTAATAGTAGACACACATGCAAGAGGTAATTAGTACTACTCCAGCAGCCAGTAGAGAGTCAGCACATGCAAAGGTGAATACGCTAACGAGGTAAGCGTGGATGGGAGATGGATTGTACTGCTGGAATATCGCTTCGTTTTTCCTTGGAGGAATTCACAGTCGAGAGGATGAGGGGGTTAGTGCCAACATTGTGACGGGATGGATTGTGCCGTGTAAATCTGTCACTTGTGCCGAGTTAAGCCATGCCCAGTCTGCAGACCATGGCTAAGAGCAGGTCCTGCTGGCCACTCAGTTTGCTGAAATCTGATACCGTCTTTGTCTGTCTTTCTGTCTTTAATGAGCAGGATGACAAGTACTGGGCGAGGCGCAGAAAGAACAACATGGCTGCGAAGCGGTCGCGGGACGCGCGCCGGCTGAAGGAGAACCAGATCGCCATCCGCGCCTCGTTCCTGGAGAAGGAGAACTCGGCTCTCCGCCAAGAGGTGGCCGACTTACGGAAAGAGCTGGGCAAGTGCAAGAACGTCCTTGCAAAGTACGAAGCTCGACACGGCCCCCTGTAAATTCAAGGAGAGGGGGAGTGGGTTTGTTTATTTTCTTTTTTCTTTTTCTTTTTGTTGCGGGTTGGCATTTGACTAGATGGACAATGTGTTTCCTGTTCGATAGCACCGCACCCAAACCAACCTTTCTGTCTTCAGCACTTTACCAGAAGCAGAAAAACAACTGACTTACGTCATTTTTGTTGTTGTTGTTTGCGCGTGCGTGTACCTGCGTATGTGTGTTCACACGTCCGTGTATGTGTGCGTGCGCTTGCGTGCGTATGCGTGTGCATCTCAGCACTTCCCATTTTTACGAACCCTCTTCAAAGGGTGCCACATTTTTACCTGGACTGTTGAGAGCTGCCATAGTAAGCTTTTTATTATATATATATTTTTTTTCCAGTGCTGCTTCAGATTAGGGTTTTTATGTTATCGTAACCAGTTCCATCCTCCTGATTTACTTGGAAAGATCCCAGTATAAATTATTATTAAAAAAGAAAAAAAAAAAAAAGGAAAAAAAAAAAGAAAAGAAAAAAGAAAAAAAAGTAGATCTCAGTTTTTTTGGAGAGTAACAAGCTATTGTTTAAGTATGTCTAATCAGAAGAGTTAACATGCTAATAAAGTGCACAAATAATAATTTAGTACTACACTGCAGAGATATTAATTTATAGATCGCTTTTGTTGTATTTTAAGTTTTGGTGATAATCGTCTTCAGATTTAAAGCGCTGTTAGGCGGAGTTAGCTGTACTCATCCTACATCCCATCACGGCTTCTCTAGCTCCTAAGGTTCCTTCCTCTCGGACCCAGGTCGGTGGGAGCACGGCCGGTAGAGCACAGAGTGTTTGCACTGCCCGTACTCGAAGCAATAATCCCGTGTACGCTAGCGCGCATGCTGCCCGGGTCTTCTAGTGGACGTAGGACGGTTTCCCTACCCAACAGGACTTGTAACGTGTTTAACAACAAGTAAAAGACACATTAACGTGAGCATGCTAATTGTACCCCTGCTAAAGGGAGCGCATGTGTAAGAAGCAGGATAATTAGTTGAAACGGGAACAAAATCAGTAGTATCGAATCAGATCCAATGTCGAAATCGGAGGGGCTTTTCTGTTTTCAGTTAGTTCTGCATTTCTTCAAGTTCCATTTTGTGACTAAAACTTAAATACCTAAATTCAGTTGGTTTTTCCCATGTTCTGTAATATATTTTCTGTGGATTATATCTTGCTGTTTTAAAAATCACTTTTATTCAGTTAGAGGACGTCACTGGTTCGCAAAGGCCATTTTTCCTAGTGATTGTTGTTTCGAGTGTGACATGAACTGATGGTTCTGAACTTTATTGTTTTAAACGCTCTATTTGCTTTGAACGCGTATGTTCTAATATGAAGTGGACTTCTGAAAAATGAATGTAAGAGACACTGGTGTATTTCAGGAGGGGATGGTGTTGTCATATACTGTGGTTAATCCAATCAATCTAAGTGTTTACTATAGACCAAAAGAATAGATATTATAAAATGTATAAAGTTTATACAGAATAATTATAGTATGTTTGTTTTGTACAGTATTTTTCAAGTACAAATACTGACAATGTATTTTGAAAGACATATATATAGCAAAAAGAAAGAGCTATTCCATATTTGAAATATATAGCAAAGATATATATTCTCCATTATTGTACAGAAAGGAAACGCTTAGTGGGTTGTTGGTTGTTGTTTTTTAAAGAAAAAAGTCTTTAATATTTTAAGCCTACCGCTGGCATGTTCTGTGCTGGAGATTAAATTCCTATGGAAGTAATATGGCTTTCTAGAATGTTCCATATTACTGAAAAAGAGACACTTTATTATTTTCCATCAGAAACAAATAAACTGTTGAATAGGGACAAAGCACAACGTGGATTTTAGTCAACTCTTGATTGGACAATACAATATTTTCTAAAGGCAGAAAAATAATACACAACACAAAGAAAACCTCATCGTAATTTCTAATCTGCTGCTGCTGCTAGAGTCGGGTTCCAGCTGATTTGTTTCTAATAAATAGCTCTGTTCATATACGCAGTTGTACGTACTGCACACGGTTATTGACATGTGAGGAAAATATGGTGCTACATGTCTTGCTCACAGTTTTCTAAGTGTTTTGACATTATTTTCAAATAAAAAGGTGGTTCATTCCATTAAATCATTATTCACGCTTCAGGAGATTGTTACAAAGGACTCAACCTTTTGTGTAGCATTAAAAACACCCTCTCACCAATGGCATTTTTCCTCAAGCATCCCTGACTTGTCTGCATCTCTTAACGTGCAGCACTTGCCTGTGGACCATTTACTCAGCAAACTGAATTTCCATGTGCTGCAGCAAAGTTTAACGTGTTGTAAGTTATTTCCTGTAGGTCAGGATGAGCTGCTGGGCACCCAGGTAGCAAAACGAGAGTGACGGCGTTTGGCACCACTCGGTCCATCTGCTGTCACCACTATGAAATAAACTGTATATTTCCCCCGGCAGGGCTCAACCAGCCGCTGCTGAGGACACACTTTTAGCGGCAACACAGGGAATTGTAACAGGTTGTAATCGTGGTGATTATTCCTGACCAGGAGGAATGGGGTGCATGAGATTGGTCAGATCCGCTGGTGAGTTGCAACATCACTGCAAATCTCTCTTTAAAATGTAAAAGGCAGCTTGGAAAAACAAAAAAATTACAGATAATTCTTTAATTTCTTTTGGGCAGGGAAGGGGAGGGAGACGGTAGGTTTTGTAGGCTGGATATCAGAGATTTATTAATTAAGGTCACAGAGGAACATGGGGGTTTCCAGCAGCCCCAGGACTGGGATGCGCTGGGTGAACTGGGGCTGCTGGGGAGCCGGTGGGACTTGGGCTCCCAACGCTGACCATGGGACCTGGAAAAAAATACAAGGACAAAATGTGTGGGCTAAAACTTGGGAAAAAACCTGGTTATGTGCCCCAAAATAACAATAAAAAATAAATAAAGTTTAGCTCATTTTCGGTTCCCAAGGGCAGCGTAGCTGGGCTCAGCACACCTCTGGTGGCTTTCTTGCTCATGAAGGAGCTTGTAGGTATATGAAATTGTAATTTTATAAAACTAGAAATATCTATATTTGCAGAATAATGAATAGTACGTCTAAATAATTCACTGACCTCTATTAAACCGTAAGCATTGGTAAAATGCTTGTCTTTTTGTTTTTTGCTGAAACTTAGTGACTTCTTTCTTTTTACAAAAGAATGCCCTCTACAAATGGATTGAATTTGCCCTGTATTTGTGAGCACGAGCGCCGCGGGGCTCTCCGTGGGAAAGCCCAGGGCAGAGGAGGCGGGGGGGATTATTTTTGTTACTGAGTGGTGCTAAAGGCGCTAAACTTGGCACCATGGAAATAAAGTTCTGACTTGAATCCACAGACGCGAGAGATTCGACATGAGAGGGGGACCTGACCTGTGAATCTCTGGCCTCTGCGGGTTTGAAATAACCCCACTCACTGCTTTAAATCTATTTTTGCATGTAATTTACACTAGAGATGTGCAGATTATTTTTATTTTCTTGACTTTTTTATGTGAAAGTGGAAATAAAAAAGAGTATTAAAACTAACAAGTGATCAACCATTGTATTTCTGGCAACACCACAAGACAGCATCTGTTTAAATACGAGTTTAACACATAAGATCAAGCTGTATGAGATGAAATGGATTGCATCCTGCGTGCTGTTTGGCCCAATTTTTATTTTTATTTTTTGTCTGTTATTCTTAATGTTTAATAAACTTTTAAATTTTTCTTCTCTCATCTGTGTGCTTGCTTTGCTGTGTCAGGGCTTGGGCAGAGGGGGTTTTTGGCCCTGGTTGTGGTGTGGGATTTGAACTTCCCTGCTGTTTGTTGGAAGGACTACTCGGCCGGTCACAGTCCAGGAGGCTCCTCCAGTGCCTTGACGATAACTTTCTAATGCAAAGGGTGGAGGAGACGACTAGAAGACAGCTGGACCTCATCCTCACTAATGAGGAGGGGCTGGTTGAAGTGGTAAAGGTTGAGGGCTGTCTTGGTTGCAGCGACCATGAGATGGTGGAGTTCAGGGTCTCATGGCAGGAGCAGGATAGCAAGCAGAATTGCAACCCTGGATTTCAGCAAGGCAAACTTGGACCTTTTCAGGCAATTGCTGGGGGAAATCCTATGGCCCTCTACTCTGCCCTGCTGAGACCACATCTGGAATATTGTGTCCAGTTGTGGCCCCTCAGTTCCAGCAGGACAGGGACCTGCTGGAGAGAGTCCAGCGCAGGACAACAAAGATGCTGAAAGGAGTGAAGCATCTCCCGTGTGAGGAAAGGCTGAGGAAGCTGGGGCTCTGGAGCTGGACAAGAGGAGACTGAGGGGTGACCTCATCAGTGTTTACAGATATATAAAGGGTGAGTGCCATGAGGATGGAGCCAGGCTCTTCTCGGTGACAACCAGTGATAGGACAAGGGGTAATGGGTTCAAACTGGAACACAAGAGGTTCCACTTAAATTTGAGAAGAAACTTCTTCCCAGTGAGGGTGACAGACACTGGCCCAGGCTGCCCAGGGGGGTTGTGGAGTCTCCTTCTCTGCAGACATTCAAACCCACCTGTCAGATCCCCTGCCTGTCCTGCTCAGTCCATCTCTGTATATCTACATATAGATACAAATGTAACAATTATATTTCACATAGTGTATTTGTCACTATTTACTAATATGGCCTTGTAATATATGGGTAGATTTTGTTGCTATCAATGTCTGGTTTTGACATATTCTGTATACTATGCACAGAGAGATTTGTCATCACACACACCCCAATCTGTGCATGGTGTGTATATGCACACATACATCATTGTAGATCCAGGTATAAATTCAGTTATATTTATTTTCAAACAGCATGTTTAGCAGAACATAGTAATCTAGGTTTATATTTATGTATCATAATTAGGTGTTTTATTACCATAAAGTTCTGTGTTTAATATAACTCTGTGTTACACACAAAGTATCCATTATAAAAACACGTATGCACAAGTGTCCCTGTGCATGTGTAGCTATATGGACAAATAGCTATAAATGCAATAATTACGTTTTCAGAAAGCATATTTAGCAGAGTATTCTTAATACATTCATCATGTTGCCATTTACAAAACAGATTTTAGTGGTATGTAAAGGCGTGCTTACTGGAAAATGATGTAAACCACTTTCCTGGGGCTATACACATCTATCAGTGCCCTCACCCCGCCTCGGGTGACAGGAACCAAAGTTTGTCGGGTACCAAGTCCCACAATCAGCCCAGATCACTGTAATATGATACACGTGCCCCATGTGCTTATGTGTTCTTAGATGAGGTGTAGGTTTAGCAGCTGTTTATTATTTTATATAATGTATACAACAGATAATATGTGCTTTTAGAGAGAGCTGTATTTTTAATATACAGTGATGTATGACAGAAAATTTCCATATAGACTTAGTCATTAGCATACACACATGTGCATATAAATAACCATGGGGAGAGAAACATTCCGTGGGTGTGTGGGCAGAGCTGCATTTCTCCAGCAGAACCCACAACTCTGCCAGAAACCCACTGGGGTACCGGCACCATCCTCATCCTGTGCTACCAGCACCATCCTCCCCGTGCGGTACCCGCATCATCCTCCCTGTGCGGTACCGGCACCATCCTCATCCTGTGGTACCCGCACCATCCTCCCTATGCAGTACCGGCACCATCCTCATCCTGTGGTACCCGCACCATCCTCCCTATGCAGTACCGGCACCATCCTCCCACTGTGGTACCCGCACCGTCAACATCACCGAGCCCAGCTCCCTCGGCAGCACCGACAGCAGAGGTCACGCAAGAGCTGTGCAGTGGCTTTTCCTCCTTCCTATCTGGCCGTATCCTCCCGAATGTATTTTTCCCTCTGTGACTCTGCAGTATATATAATACTTGACCCTAAGAGGATGATGATCAATTATTTTATATATTAGGAGACCCAATTTCAACCAAAATACGAGAACTGGTCACACTATTAGAGAACAAACAATAGTCAAGTTTCACCTGGGACTGATGAAACAAGCCAGAGGTAATTTCTTCTAACAAAGATTTTGGCCAAGTGACCTCGTTCTTCTCCACCATATTTCAGCTGCTGTTTCACATCTCTGCTTTTGCAGCCTTCAGCCAGGAGGGGCTGATTTTGTCTCTGCATTTCCCCCCGGGCTCTCCGCTGGTTTCTGGGTATCACCTGCCTCAGGCTCGCTGCCCTTCTGCTGAAACACAGAATTACAGCTCCTGCTTCCACTTCTCCCTCCTTGCGCACTGTGACCAGTTTCTCATGTCCTTATGTCACATTATCAGCTGGGAAAAGTCATCCTGGGACACGCCACTAATGGTTAAATGAGGTGGCCATGAAGAAAGGTTGAAGGGATTGAGTGTGTTTAAATCTAAGGAAGAAGCAAGCTGGGGAAGTGGTGACCGTCTCCAGCTGTGTAACAGCTGAGCCCATGGCAGCCAGGACAAGGAGTAACGGGCTGAAGTCACAGCAAAGAAAATATGGCTTGGACAGCAGCAAAAAGCCTCAGAGGGCAGAGGGTGAAACACTGAAATAAACTGCCTGGGAGAATTGTGAAATCCCCGTTGTCAGAGGCTTTTTAGAACAGGTCAGACAGGCACGTCAGGAATGACAGGCAGAGTTCATCCTGCCTGCGGGCACAGGACGGGCTAAAAATATCTGGAGTCCCTTCCTTCGAGCTTTCTGTGCAGTGATTTAGCAGAAGGTTGATTAAGCTGCTCAGCACCACCATCAGCTGCAAGACAAAAGCCATTTTCATTCACTCAGATGTTCATATATGAAGATACACATTTAAAAAAACCCACAAACTCCATATTCCCTTCCTAAACTAATCCTTAGCTTCCTAAGTGCAGGGTTTTTAATTTGCAAAGCTGGTTGAGTCCCCACAGCAATGATGTTCAACCCTTTGGCATTTACGATGCTGCTAACTCATCGCTGTTTGAAGCCGAACACACCGCAGGCTCCTGAAGTTCTGTAGATGTTGTGTGTTGGGTTTCGGTGTTTCCACATCCTGAATAACAACAGCTCTCCCTCCAAGCATCCTGTGCTCTGCTCTGAACGTCCTGCTGGAGACCAGACTCGGTCTCTGGCTGATCATGCATAGGAACCACAAACTGGCTGGTTGCTGCCCGTACACCTCTGAGCACTCCTGGGAGGAAACACAACACACCAGAAAGCCAGGAGACGTCTGCTGGAGCTCAAACCACTGGCTCAGTAGTTCTCTACTAATGGCTTTTCACCTGTGTGAAAATTTAAGGGATATTTTGGAAGACACCTAAAGGATTTGGGCGCACAAAGCTATGGCTGGCAGGGCTCGTGCCGCCGAGCAAGAGACACCTGAGCAGATCCTTCGGAGAGCCGCTCGCTTCATTGGAGTCCGTGATGTAACTTTGGTTATAAAACCGGTGCTGGCTCCACTGCCGGCCTTCTGCAAGAGGATTTTGGGTCCCCGACTTATCCTTAGTGCCTGGTTCTGCAAAGGGAATGAGTGTTTGCCACCCTGACCGCTTCCAGCACCAACAGGAGGTGCCTGGTGAGAACCAGCCAGCAAGCAGATCCCCAGCTCACCACAAAACACCAGCTCACCACAAAACACCATCCCAACAGGAATCTGAAAGCTCTTAAATGAAACCACTGCTTTCCCTAGAGACTGGGCCTGTAAGACTGAACTGCTCCATTAGTTCAGCCTGTCCACAGCACAGATGCTCTCGGGTGCTTCACCTCCAGCTTCTTCTTCGCTCTGAATTTTCAAGCCAGGCTGCAAAGCACAAATCCAGCCCTGAGCAGCCTGGGGATGCGCAGCCTCCAGCACATCCCACCACTGGTCCTCCCAGCGCTGCTTTAACACCAAATTAAAGCATCCAAACTTTTCACACTGCCACCAGCAAACGTTTCAGGTGCTTGAAGCACATTCCCTTTCCAGACTATGACAGTGCTTAGAGAATTTATTCAGACACATGATGAATGAAACACTTTCAGGGAGCAGGACGCAGCCTCTCGCTGAGCGACCCACAGCGCTGTTCACACACCCCCCTGCCCAGCCCACTCATTCTCTTGGTACCTATTTTTAGCTTTAATCTTATGACACCTATTGATAGGGAAAGCAATTAGCGAGGGGAGACCAACATCCTGCATTCTTTTAAAAATAGCAAAGCGTGGGGAAAAGGCTTAGTCAAGCACGTGATGTGGCTATGACGGCTCAGCCTGCAGGGACAGCATGGGGCCATGTACACCCGACCTAAATAATCCTATAGGTGACTCAAAGAGGTTTCCAAACCAGCGGCAGAGTCCTGAGTGTCAGATTAAAGAATACAAAGAAACTGTGCACTCCTTAAATGAATGCCCATCAGATAAATGAATTATTTTTTAGTGCACACAATATTGTGCTAGAAAAATATGACCTGAAATTATACGGTATTCAAAGTACCTGTTGCATCCTTGACATCCTCTGGAAAGATCCATCAACAAAATTAAAACACGCTATCACTACTTCAGTTACACTCGGTGTACCTGTTGCGCTTCTAAAACCTGGAAGCACTGAAAATACAGAAGCAAGCGCTTTAAAAACATTTGCTTCAGAAGAAATCCTATCCCTGCTACTGCAACAACCATCACTAGCAAAAGCACTGCTGTCCTGGTGGCCAGCAGGGTGACCATGAGCCAGCACTGGGCCCTTGTGGCCAGGAAGCCAATGGTACCTGGGGTGGGTTAGAAGGGGGTGGTCAGTAGGTCAGAGAGGTTCTCCTGACCCTCTGCTCTGCCCTGGGGAGACCACACCTGGAATATTGTGTCCAGCTGTGGCCCCTCAGTTCCAGCAGGACAGGGAACTGCTGGAGAGAGTCCAGCGCAGGGCGACAAAGATGCTGAAGGGAGTGGAGCATCTCCCGTGTGAGGAAAGGCTGAGGGAGCTGGGGCTCTGGAGCTGGACAAGAGGAGACTGAGGGGTGACTCATTCATGGTTACAAATATATGAAGGGTGAGTGTCAGGAGGATGGAGCCAGGCTCTTCTCAGTGACAACCAATGGTAGGACAAGGGGTAATGGGATCAAACTGGAACACAAAAGGTTCCACTTAAATTTGAGTAGAAACTTCTTCACAGTGAGGGTGGCAGAGCCTGGCCCAGGCTGCCCAGGGAGGTTGTGGAGTCTCCTTCTCTGCAGACATTCCAACCCGCCTGGACACCTTCCTGTGTAACCTCAATCTGGGTGTTCCTGCTCCATGGGGGGATTGCACTGGATGAGCTTCCCAGAGCCCTTCCAACTCCTGACATTCTGGGATTCTGTTATTCCTGGGAGGAACCAGTCCCAGAGCTGCAATTAGAGAGAGGGCGGGAAAAAAAGGCTAATTGACATACTTGTTTTTCCAGACACAAACATGTTTTTAGTCCAGCTGTCCTGCAGAAGGGCTGGAGGGGAAAGAAAACCCAACCACCAAGAACACAACAGCTTCCAAATTGCACAAAATGTTTATTGTTAGTTCTAGTACATTCAATATCATATCGACTAGAATACAGTAATTCAAAAGAGTTTTGGCGAATTGAAATTTTTTAAAAACCATTTCAAACACTCCAAAAAGCAATGCCATGAAAAATTAACTTAAAATTAAAACAAACATAGTCAAGCAATAGTTTCACTTTTGACTACAGAAAACCTTTTCTATGTATTTTAGTGGTTTTAACAGTACTGCATTTAAACAAAAGATATGAACTCACAAAAAGTGGAAAATATTAAAATAGACACAATGTTAAAAAACTGAGGCATCCAGATGTGTGAGACTGTTGTAAAGAACGACCCGTCCAGCTGTTCCCTTTGGGGCAGTTCACAACTGCTGCAGTGGTGCCATTTCTCCCATCACTTCACACCACACAGCAATTCTTCCTCAACGCCTTGAATTTGAAGTTTGTCCCTCTTGTAAATTCTGTATACAAATGTATATATTCTAAAATACGCAAACCGCTGCCAAATCTAGGTGCGATATTAAACGATACCTTGAAAAACTTCCCTATCTTGGTACTTATTGTCTGCAGACAGGCAATATCCAGAACAAAATCTGAAAAAGGCAACACGTTTCGGTTTTGTTTTTAAATACTGACATGAAAAACTGAGTAAATTAGAAAAAGGATAAAGTCAATCTTAATATAAGACATTCGTTATATAGTGGGAGAATTACAATGATTGGACAAACAGTGTTACAATGACTCTTCTACATCTGGTCATTTAATGCACGTGTTCTACAGTCACCACTTGCTACCACATTTGGGTTTATCAAGAAAATAAAGACCAGTTTCACTGTGTCAGGCCCCAGAGCAACAGGTTCTTCAAGCTCCCTGGAACGCTGCGCTTGGGAAGAACCAGCGACCAACGCGGCCGGAAATCGCTCTGACCAGGATTTCCCAACAGAACCGGCCCAGCGAGAGCTGGTGGGAACTGGTTCTGTCAGCTCATTTAAATCCCTTTGAGAATCCAAGCTGGAATATAACAGCACCGATATCCACGTACCTGGAGAAGCGGCTGATGGGTTTGGGTAGCGGGTACCAGCTGCCCACCTCCCATCATCCTTCCCACCTCCCAGCATCCTGCAACCCGGGATAAATCAGCTTTTCCCCAGCTGTTGCACCGACTAAACTGGGAATATTGAGGAGAAACTCATGTTAACTATTTCTTTTAAAGCACTTCGTTCCAATCAAAGACAAATCAAGGTGCTGTTTTAAGTGGTACTAGAGATGAGCAGAATGCTATCACGTTAAAGCTCAGCAGAATCACATTTAGGTTTTAGTCAGTAAAAGTGGTTATTACAATTACACTGTAATATAACCTTTGGAAGAGGTACGATGTTTGCTTGTCAGTACAGTATGTGGAATGTAACCATTTCTTGCAAGATTTTGCAACAGGAATAACTGCATAGATGACAGTTGCGTGTTTTCAGTTCAATAAATGTACTCTTAAAGTTTACAAAAAACACCAAAGTTTTCTAGAAAAGTCACATTACACCAAGATAATGGGTGGTAAAAGTAGATTATTTGCGACTCATGTTTAATAAACGGCTAGTGGAAAGGTGATAGAAACCAATTTCAACCCAAGAGTTACATTTTCACTATTGCACTGACTTCACCATTTGGATCGCTAATTTAGAAAAATTCACGTTGTTAAAAATTGTAAAATTAACCTAGAATACAAAATTTGTTTGTAAACATCAGGTCGCCAGTTCTACCAACATGGAATGGACTCTCGGTACTGCAGTACAGTATCTTGGTTATTTACAGCACTTGCCATACGACGGGCAGTTGCGGACACACACACATCAGTTCACAGTAACCATGTTCAGAGAACTACCAAAGTCAGTGCAGGGTTTGTTTTTGTGCAATTTTCCGATTTCCCCGAATCCCTTAAGTCAAATAATACTGTTACAGAGGCCAAGTGCAGATTATCTTTTATATATCTATATATCTCGCTATATATCTCACAAGTGACGGATTATGTCTGCAGGACTCCTGTACAGGTACTTCCAGATGGCGTAGTAATGCACGGCGGCCGCGGTGGCCACGAAGAGGTGCCAGATGGCGTGGGCGAAGGGGATGACGCCGTCGCTCTTGAAGAAAACCACCCCCAGACAGTAGATCAGGCCGCCCCAGGCCACCTCCTGAAGTCCGTCCGTGTTGCTCTGCCAAATCATAAGGGAAGATCAGGGTTGGGGTGTAAAGCAGGGAAAGGGTGTTACACACAAAGCGCTTTCTGTCGCAACTCAGAACATCCTGGATATGACAGATGGACAAGTGACAATTCCTATATATTTATATAACACCTTGTGAAATAGGTAATAATATATTTATATGTCTCAACAGCACTATGGAAGTGATGGCTCAAGAATTTCTCATGTTTTGCTTCATGCTCATGAACGGAGGAGACAAACGCAGAGGAAAACAAACCAAACCAAACCACATCACTGTGTGTAAGTGTGAGTTTAATGCTGCAAGCTGGAGGAAGCGCCCAGCAAGGGGTTGCTACATTCACCCAGCGAGGGGTTGGTACATTCACATCCAACAGTCAAGTGCTGTAACTGGCATCACCTTGTACAGGCGGCAGATTTGTATTGGCAGCAGAGAGGGTTATTCAAAGTTATTTTAAATGCCTAAGTATAAATAAATGTCATAGGTTTGAGGTGGACAAGATAGAGCAGGATGCTTTACAGATACACCAAGAAAGCTTTTTTTTTAAGAAAAAGTGCCAAGTGCTGAGAGATCAAGTGCACCAGTTTAATATAGTTCAACTACTCATCAACTTTTCAATTTTCCCCTGCTTCACTGATAAAAGAAACATCTAGTAAGAGACAAAATCTTCTAGCTTTGTTGCCCCTAGGTAATTTTGGAAGAGGCAAGAGGCAATTTACTTCCCCCATCTAGGTCCAGACCACAGAATCAATCAATTCAATTTTCCAGAGAGCTCTAACATATAGCAGAACAAAGGACAACATGTTATCAAAAGTCCATTCCACTTTCCTAAATAAAAAGCTTCTTTTGCAAAATGTAGGTGTCCCAGATTCAACAAAAACAAGGTAGCATTTTATTGAATATAAACTATAAACCCAAGATATAACTGACTATATATGGCTCTTCTGCAGAGAATATTTTAAATTATGGTGGACTAAAATTAACATCTTTGCAGAAGAAAGAACATTGCACTGGAACTTAGGCTTGTTCTAAAAGGGGAGTTTGCGTTTGTAATGTTAATAGTCACATTCCTTACCATGGATGTCACCACCAGAGCAGGAGAAAATCCCATTGCTAGATAGAAAAAGAGCTCAACAATCTTATACCTAAAAAGGAACAATTTGAGTCATTTAAGATGTACAAGAGAACGAACATTTCCTTCAACAGTAAAGTAAATATTTTAAATTTCACATTAGCATGGGTCAATTAAACTATTCAAAAAGCTCTCTGTGCAGATAGACAACTGATGTTTTACAACAAAAATAAAGGTAGCATTTATCTTTGCATGCTACAGTTGCAAGCAACACCTTCTGTAAACACTGCCTAGATGCCTTCATTTGTATTAAGTACTAGTGAGAATAAAACATTGAGACAAGTTGTATTTTCTTATCTGACAAGAACCCCAGTAGCTCATCTCCAAAATAAAACACACTAGAGATAAGTAATGAAAACAGACTCAAGAATTCAGACCTGGAACTCCAGGGCTCACATGTCACAACAAAAACAAGAAGGCAGCAGGAGTCAACACATATCAGTATAGAGAACCAATTTAATGTTGCAGTTTAATCTATACACAATGCTACAATTAAATTAGGGCAAAAGAGCCATCATTTCAACTGGCTTCTTACCTTACCCACTTTCACCCCTACTTCCTTGTAGCAAAAGTTAAAGCTTTTTAAACTCTTCTCTCTTTTCCTTCCCTCTTCCTTATGAAAAGACAATAAAATAGCCTAAAGACACGTTATGACAGCATGAATACAATCACCGTCTGACAAGATATAAGTTTGTGTCATTCTCATCACATATTCCCACTGCTTCAAAGCTCTTATTTCAATGTGTAAAAGGCTGGATAGGAACACTCAGAATGCAAGAAAGCCCCCACCTTTTAATTTCAGTTTGAAGTCAAATGCAAGTAATAATTCTTACTTTTCATGGTAGAGAAATACATAAATGGTTCCTCCAGCCGCCATCAGCCAGATGAACCAACGCATGTGAGATGCCAGAGGTCCCAGCTCACGCAGATTTAACCTGGTGGTACAAAGGTTTCACAAGACAAAAGCACTCAGTGAATGGACTGTACTGCCACAACAGTAGCAGCGCTTGATAAAATACATTTTCAGAGCTATAACTTAGGCATGATGGGGGAAAAGATGCTTGGATGCTTTGCATTGATGTGAGGGAAGAATAAACTGGTGTATATGGAATATAAATAAACTACTTTGTGCTGTTTTCTATTATCACTTTCTGCTCAGCAAATCCCAGGAGGTTACATTATGTTGCACTGCACAATGCAGAATGTGGTCAATTGCCTCTGAGAAGATACCTGCAGGTTTTGGAAAGCTGCAATGATAAAATGTTTACATGGAAAAAAGCTCTGATTCTGAAGCTGTGTTTCAGATTTCTTACCATGGTGCATACGATGCCGCAATAAAGACGTAGATCATCATTCTGTCACACATGTGAAAGCAATGCTCCATTGTCCTAGTGAGAGAGAACAAGTCATCAAGTCAGATTTTGGAAAGATGACCTCAGTTTCCTACACACTTTGGACTAAAAGCCACCAGGGCCTAGAAAAAAACCAACATATTTTCCCTGCATAAAGGCTCGCTATTTGTTCCAACAGAGTCAAAGGTGGTTTTTGATGATTCGGTACCATGTACCACTCCAGCCTCCCACATGTTTTTGACCAGTCGAGAAACACAATAGGAAAATATCACAGAACATTGAAATAAAATATCTCATACAAGAGCTATAGTGATACCTTAAGTGACTCTTTTTCCACGAAACGATATGAAATACTGTGGAGACAATGAAGAGTGCACAGAGCCCCATGCCGTACATCCATGCCGTTATCTTCTCCCATCGATCGTCGGAGAGCCGGTGGAGAAGGGCACTGCCCACGATGGCGGGAACAATGAGGAGCTACGAAAACAAAAGGCCATTGTTAAGTCCTTAAGCAACAGGAGGGCAGGTAAACACTCTGTACACCATGTAAGAGCAGAGGTTCTGATTGAGACCATTTGATAGGAAGAGAGATCTCTTTGCAAACTAGATTAAGGTATTACCCAGGAAAAACTCGTCTTTCTTACACAGATATCCCAGCTGTTTACTAGTCTTAAGCTATGATGTGCAATGCTCAAATGGGCCAATGGAATCTGATGTCAATCACTTTTTCCAGTAATTATTGTATATAAAATAATATGGTTAAAACAAATAAGCAATTTTCTTATCACCTCTTTCTTTGCGTCTTCACAATGAAGAATACAGCTACAAATGAGTGCGTGGATGAAGACCTGAATTAATCTCTTTTCTGCCTTGTCCTGGCTCTGAAGAACAGTTCTGCTTCTCACAGGGAACAGCACTATATTAACTTGAGAAGGATTTATTGTTTTTTCTAAGTATTCTATTTGGAAACACTTTCCCTCTGTGCCTGATACGCATCATGGGAACAGTTAGACTAAACAAGAGATGTTTTATTACTCTTTTTCTGACCAAAAATAGCTAGATGAAGGACAAAATCCAGAAATGACAGCCTGCTGTTCCAAGCCAACTGGATAAAAGTTCTTTAGATACTAATGCCATGGCAGATAACATACGACACAATGGACTTCATTATATCATCCATCTTACAAAAGAAATATAACACTTTAGTCAACAAAACAAGGCATATTTTCCCATGTTCATTTTAAAAAATGGCTAGCTCAACAACTGCATTTTAATCTTTGGAATGGAGAAGAAATCAATCAGTCCTTTCAAAGGAGGAGTATTTACCAAAACAGTAGACAAAGAATCAGAACTAATAGAATGAGTGTGATTGTGCCGTGTCATTTTATAGCAAGGACAGAGCACTTCCAAGGAGCCAGCCCTCCCATTTAAAAAACTACCTTCAAGCCACAAAAAACTTTGCTTATTTCCTCATGAAGTGCAACTCTTCCAAATAAATATCCTCAAATGCAGCAACCTAAGGTACTGTGAACAAACTGAGAAGTGTGACACTCTGATTTAGTGATTTAGCAAGTATTAATGAAGGCGCTAAAAATTACAAATGGGGTTTGTAGAGAGATTTACAGAACAAGAAAGCAGGCGACAGCTTCACCAAGTTTTCTAGAGAAATGCCGGAACAAATTGAAGGCATGAAGCTACAAACTCCTTTGCAATAAGGAGGAAGACAAAGGATTAAAATGTGTTTATTTACAGCTATAGGCAGGAATCTTGAAGAGGAGAACACCACAACCCCCGCTTTACAGCCACTGCAAAACACCGTAAGGGACAAAGAAAGATGCTGTGACCCCAGGCACACTGCAGGGAATCCCACTCTGGTTCCTAGCAAAGGATCTGGGATCTCCCATCTATCTGGAGTTGCTTAGGATCCTGGTACTTTGGTATTTTATCTGTAGAAAACCCTTCCCATAGGTGGGTTTAAAAAACTGCCTCTGTGTATAACGTTCACGTCAAATTAAGTTGTTTTCTTTGCACACCAGGCGACGCAGGTCATGTAGTCAGCAACAACAACCTTTGATGCATGAGCCGCCGCAGCCAAGCACGGCCTTATTGTCGTGAGCTCGTGGAGAGGGAAGCACAAGCAGCATAAAAGCGGTCCCTACGCTTCCTCTGTGGAAAGGAAGACAATGGAAAAAGCAACAAAGCTGCCAAAAGGACACGTGGCACTTAGAAGGAACACCAAGGCCCGTGTCCCGGCTCCGCGGCTCTCTCCCGGCACAGGGACACAAGCAGGTGCAGCGATGGGCTCCAGTTCGGCATACAGAGCGGAGAAACCACGAGTGTCGGTCAGGTAGAATGGAAACGTTTTCATCCTAAGAGCCCTTCTGAAATTTTGATGACCCCTTCTTCCATGCTCGAATGGCCTGGTAAATGCTCCAAGCCTCATTGGTAAAATATTTATACTTCTTTTTTCCATGCGCCGCACAACCCAAGTCTGGAATAGAGAGACTGTAACTTATTTTAGGAATAGTTCCTCCTTTTAAGGCAGTTGGAAGAAACTTTTAGAGCAAGAGAAAGCAAACCATGCCTAAATTCTGAGGTTTTAATGCAACAGAGCATCTCTTTTCTCTGATTAACTTTATGTACACCAGAAAGTTTCACGATGCTACAATCTCCACCTCTGCCTTATATTTAACTCACCTTACAACTCAAATTCTCGTGCCTCCTGCTTTTCTCATGCACTGTTTCCTTCCTGTTCTAAACACAGACAGTCTTTTCTGTCACTGTACTTAACGGCTCAGCTGCTCTTCCTGTCTCCCAGCACCTAAACTCAATACCATTTAAAGCTAAAAAGATCAAGACATAGCCTTGCTTGTTAGAAATTTGAATATATCTTACTATGCTACCCAAAGATGGCTTTTAGGTATTGTAACAAAACATTGTGTGTGGGACTCTGTAACCCCATTTATTGTTTTGGTGGTGTTTGGATTATTTATTTACTTTCCCATCTGCCTAAGCAGACTACTGTGTATTTTTAAGTCAAAAACCAGATAGGATATCTACAATACAGCCACGCTTGTAAAACACAAGCTGAATACTTTCTGAATTATGAATAAAGCTTTGAAAAAAAAAATATATGGAGAACCATTGCTAAACTCTGCTTTGTAGAAATCATATAAATGTCTAACTGGAAAGTCAGACTGTAATCCAGCAGTAAAGACTCAACCACTTGACATTCTATCATTTTAGTACAACATGAGGGGTAACATAAAGGAAAAGCAAGAATCCCCCCCCAGCTTTTTCCTGTATAATCCACAGTGCTTTCCCACAATAGATTCCTATTCCAAGGTTTTTAATTCTGATTGAAAGTTATTTATTACATATAGTTTCATTGAAGCAGTGACAATCCCTCTATTACACTACACTTTATCTTCTTCCACAATGTATGTTAACATTGCATATTCCCAAGTTGTTAGCAGTTCATGGTAGGTTTCAGCACATAGCTCAGAAATAAGTAGCTTCATCAGCAAACAGTAACATACCAGAAAATACTGATAAACACGTTGGCTGGAACCCACAGCTGACAGGCAGCAATGCCACACGCCTGTTTTCAAGCAGACAAAGGCCAGAATTGCTAAGGAGTACGGCAACTTCTGCCAGATATTTTGAAATCTGACTTCGTGGCCAGAGTAAACAGGATTTGTACAAGGATTATGAGATAAACTACATATTTGTGCTAACTAAGAGTTGCTTCATTCTCTAGACAAATAAGCACTTATTTACCTAATGCTGTATACGAGACCCCAGCTTAAAAACACCTCCCTTCAGCTTTTCTATATAGAAACCATGGTGATTCTGTTTTTACCAGCAGCATCGAGCTGTATGCTGGGTATTTATAAAACAGACAAGAAGGATTTTTAAGAACAGAGCTCTTTCCAGAACTGAAGGGTTCTGTGCACCACCTGGATCACTTGTACCTGGAGCTCACTCAGACACATTGGAGATAAGAGGCTGAGGACAAAGTCAAACATACTTCAGATGTTTGGAGTTAAACAAGGGGCTGAGGAGAGGCACAGGCTGCTTTTAAAGGAGGGCAAATGCTATCTTAAAAAAACAACAAACACATTTTTAAGTCCTTTTCAAAGTGCCAGACAGCAAATTAAACTTCCCAATTACTAAAAAAAAAAGACTGCTTTACTTATTTTGCATATACTGTATATTCAAATCTAGTACGGATCTGTACATTACAGAAGGAAGGACAGACTGGGAGTTCTAGTAGGGCTGTCTGCACTATTAGTGCCTCTTTCAAAACAGCAGATTTCTCAAAGAATTAATCCACAGATACGCAGTATCAGAACCAAGCTATTCTAGCTCTTCTAGCTAATACCCACAGTCTTACAAAGTCTTCCACTTCTAACATGAATAAATCTTTCATATACACCCACTATATGATTTGCACAATACCATATGAGCACAGTACTGGGAAATTGCCTTGAAGACTAACTAGTACAGAACTATATCTATTTTACCATAGCCATCTTTTGACTGGGAGAGAGGAAAAGCATCGAAGACACGTAACTTACTTGGGTGAAAAGGAATCTGGAGATCCTAGAGATTCAGAACAGGGACTAGTGATTACCAGCCACCTAATTAACGTTACATTTTCTAGGCTGTGATAGCTGAAGCTTATATAAGAAAACCAGAGAGGCTGTAAATAGGAATATATTCAGACAAAGGTAAACATTTTGCTAGCCAAATGCACAAACATTTACCAAAACATCTCTTTTTTTAAATTAAAAGAAAAAAAGGAAATATACTTACTGCATGTGTGTAACAGTTTGCAGCATGTTCATAACAAGTGGGTTTGTAGCGGCTGTTTGCTGGAGCTGGGTGGTTCATGAACCTGTTGAATAATAAAGAGGTATTTTTAGGAAAGTTAATAAACGACCTCTTTAAAGTGTCACAAAGGAATACATCCAACCTAGTAGTGTTAAAAACTATAAGTACAGATAGGTTAAAAGTAACTGTTACTTAAATTGCAAGTTCTCCCAGACAAGTTCTTTTAACAGAAATACATGTTCAATAAATTCCTGTGACTGCCTGTGCCAGTGGATGGTTGTCTTTACATCCACACCTTGTATACAAAAGTCAGATCCCCTCTTTTCCAACGGCTTGGTCGGGTGAAGAATGAAATATTTCCTATTTAAATTACATAATATGGACTCAAATTGTTCTTGAATTATAGACTTGATCATAGCTGCTCAGGGTTACTCTTAAGTTCTTGAAACTACAGCAGTAGTCCAGTTCTATAACACCTCAGAATAAAGCAATTTGGACATTGACTTTTCAGTTCCTACTGCAAGTAATATTTGTGTTTGGAGCACTAGATAGTTCGATTTTTCTCTGAGGTTAATCCGACCTTCTGTCTGTAACTATGAGCAAAGCTACACAGAGATGAAGGAGACCCCAATGGTTAACCCCAAAGAGGAAAGATTTCAACAGGCTTACGACAAACAGACATCCCACCTTTTTCTCTAAGAATTTTCAAACATGACCTCAGAAACAAACAATCACAGCAAACACAGTCCATGCAAGTCAAACCAAACATGGTGAAACTTCAGAAGGTTTTGGAAGAACTTGCCAACACAAATGTTGCATTTAACTAGTTTAAAAAACCCAAACACTTGAGTTGTTTCTGTGAAGTTACACAATTTAAGTCTGTGTATACAAACTGCTAAAAGAGAGCGTACATCTATATGCAACCAGTCAAATCAACGTTATGAACCACTCCAGGTGTGGTTCCATGTATGTTACACCAGCCCGCAAAAGTGATTCTCTTTCACTAATAAATTCCAGTTTCCTCCAGACTGTTATAAAACTATGCACTGATAATTAGTCATGCATCCAGCAAGCCAGGAGCAGCTTCACAACCAATACAGAGCACGTCTGTATGTTCAGAACTGAGAGCACCTTTGTTAGCTGGGTTTATATAAGGCACCTGTATATAATCCTACACACCCCCCACGGGTAAATTCAAAATCAGACCTAATTTTATGACACCCATAAAATACTGGCCTATCTCAAACCAGGGAAAAACAACCAACAAAAACCCCAACCAGAACCTTACCGTTTGATTAAGCAGTTCAGGTTTCTGGCATGGAAGACACTTTCTTTAGAAACCACTCACTAAATCAGACAAGCAAACCATTTTTTGTTAACAGCATTGATAGAATTAGTGTCATGATCTCTCCCCAAATTGTAGCAATTTCAAAAACCAGTTTCAACTAATATAAAGCATACGAAAAAGGTAAATTTCATTCACAGATGTCATGTATAAAAGGTTGCTAGCAAATGAATTATACATGGGAGTTAATATATTGTTTAAAAATCATAGTTCTTTTATCAGGGACAAATGACACCTTGCTCATCTCCATGAGGACAACAACATTGTAGTCATGTACACAGGCTCACAGAACGCTTGGAACGTTATTCTGTCGCCCAGTCTGTACAGCTGCTAGAGACCATCTCAGCATCCTCTCCAGATGGAACATTCAGTTACTCAGTTCTGCTTCCAAGTTAGGAAAACATTTAAAAATAAAAGCATCTGTTGGCTCAGCTGGGTGACCAGGGTTAGACTGTCCTTGCTCAACTCCATCAATTCAGCGTCACACGAAACCTTTCACTGATGACATCTAGAATATGATTACATTTCCCCAAGGGCCATGGTGGTACCTTGGAGGTCTCACAAGAAGTAGGCAATAAAAAGACCCAAAAAACACCCCAAACTAAAGAACTCAAAGGAATAAGTTTATATACAGTATTAGCTCTATAATTTATGTTGTTCCAAATTTCAATGTAAGACATTACCATCATCTAAAAATCCATAAACAGTTGAAGGTAGCTTGCTAATGGGACTGTCTGTGATCCATTAGAGGATTACTGTTATTTATTTTTCCATTTTCACTTATATTTATTTAGTAGAAAATACACTGGATCTTTCTAAATCAGCCACAACAGAACACAGCATAATGTCAGATTTTAAACAGAATTATGAACACACACTTCAGAAAAGTCCATTTATTATTGGGGCTTCTTATTCTCACTAATTCAAAGACTCTGTTACTAGCAGTAAGAGAGAACATAAAGACACTAACAAGGCCATCCTTCCTGTTATCTACACAAAGAGTTGGGGTTTTTTCCCCTTAGTTTGTGCCAGCATAGGGATGATGCAAATATTCACCTGGGTGGTAACTTCGGGCTGGCAAAACAACAAGCATTGCGTTTCAGACAACTTCACGCTTACAAAACATCTCAAACTTCTTTTTTCTCTAAGAAATGCTTCAATTCTGATTATTTATTTTAAAACAACAACAAAACGTTTAGTAACGTGGCTGGTGAACAGAAAGCTTCGGTTATTTCCCTTTCCCTTTTTATAATACTATTCACAAGCGTTATCAGGAAGAACTTCAGAGGAAGGATCATTTCAAAAGCGGCTGAATAGCGCAGTAATTCCAATCAATGCTTCCCTGAGTTTGTTTAATTTTCAGTTTAACAGTTCATGTTTAACGCCTTAAGAAACAGACCTGAAGTTTGAAAACAGCTGCTTCGGGATCCTGCGCTGATGTATTCAGCAAAACCAGGAGAAATTGTTTTGACACGTGGTTAAAACAGTCATATACTCCCATAGTTACATATACACACACACACACACACATATATATATATGACATTGCATTATAAAGGCAAAAGAATCTGGTTGCAGACTTATTGCCAGTCTAGAGGCAAAAACTGTTCTGTTCTTTCTTAAAGATAAATAAATAAATGAACCCACATCACCAGCACCAACAAACGCTTTTTGTTTTCTGCCACGTGAGTTCTGCCACACAGGGACATTGTTTTCCCTCCTATCTGTGGGTCAAGTTCGTCTCTTCTGAAAGAGATAACTGTGTGAAATATAATCTCACTTTCCTGAAAGTGGAAATTCCACATACAGAGTGTTTCAAAAAGATGGACAAAATATGAATCGTACACTGCTTTGAAATTGGGTCCATCTTTCTGAAACACCATTCAGAGGCTGTTTACTCTGAAGTAAATGCTCTTTATAATACAACTAGTAAGGTTATTATCAATCGCACAACAGTCTGATAAGGTCCCACTGAACAGGAACTACAATTTACAGGAAACATCTTTAAGTGAAACCTTCCGATTCTCTAACAAATCTCTAACATGTTCTTTAATAGTGAAACAAGAGTCATTTCGTGAGGGGATCTGCAGCATTATCTCACAAGAATGTATAAATACTTCTCCATTTAAGATACTGACAATCCATGATCTATATTATATTAACTCTTTCAATATCAGAATGTGAAGTTTCTGAAATTAACAGACTAACACCCACTTGCAAGCAGAATGTTTTCGCACTGAACTGAGCTAGCAGTTCATTTTCACAATTTAAACACGTTCTTAAAGCTCAGGAATTACTTGAGGCCAAGGAAGTCCAAGCTTCATAATCTCACAGCAGGCAAACAACCTTCTTTGGTGAGCACATTCCCAATCTAAGTGGAAAAGGGGTGTTGAGAAATGACAATTCAAAACCAGAGAGAAGAAACTCTTACCCCTCCATTTGTACTAATTGAACTTTGATCTTGAAACACTTCAAATATTTAAAATTTTAAACATATAGATGAATCCATTCTTTGTGAGAGACCTCTGATCTCAAGTTCCCATTCATTGCCAAGGAGTAGATGCTGTATGTTTCACAGTGACTCCAGAATTAAGAGATCATAGTATTTGGGAGAGAAAAGAGGAGAACAATTGAGGGTTCTTCATGCTTTGTCTCTGCATGCAAACCCAACTTAGCAAAATAAACTATAAAATCCCAAATTGATTACACCGATCTGTGTGCCATTTGTCTGGTATCACAGCGAGCTTATACCCCAACCTGCAGCGGAGAAAAGCACTTTTCAAATCTTGCCTTAGTCTTGATTCCCATCTACTGAATTAATTATTCCCTTAAGCATGAAGTAAAACGTCAGTACAAACAGCAAGCACTGACAGTAGCTTCAAAGATCTGGCCTTCTTTAGTCTTTTCAGGAAGTGCATTTCCTTTATTCAGCTCAAAAGGCCTCATACTTCCTTTTACCAGCTTAAAAACACATCACCCCCTTTGCATCTTCTTTTTCTCTTGTGCTTTCCAGCAGCAGGAGAGACCATTTAGACCTAGTAAGCCACAATAATGGTATATGAGAAACTGCAACAAGGTGAGGATAACTGCACAAAACCAGCAGCAGCACACATTAAATGGGGTTATATATTCAGATACTGAAGCCATTTTTATGTGATCTATGCTCTTTGTTTTCAACAGGAAAAACAATACCACAACAAACACGAGCAGGTCAAAATAGAACAGCACTACATTTCCATGATGACCATTTAGGTAAGATTTTGAAGAGAAACAAATAGGTTTATAAAAAGCTTGCTTTCTTTGACCAAATTAGCAGATACTTCTTTATTAATTCAGTTCATTGAGTTCAAAATAGAGCCATATACCTCTGGACTAGGAACCTTCCTTCCTGGATTAGAAAATATCTTGTTGTGGTTTGTAACTGTTCACATAACCTTTACTACTGCTGAACGACTGAGTCACAGAAATAATTCAGATCTGAAGCAGACCACTTATTTGGAAATATCAGTGAAATCACAGGCTGTGTAAAGGTTGACGTACCTACAGCACGACCCTAAAGATAAAATTAAATCTGCAATACTCCGAGAATCCACTAGCAATTGTGGTATCATATATATATTAGGTGATGGAAAAAAAGCATCTGTGCATCCCACTGACCCCCCAAAAGATGCCTCAACCTTCTGGCAAGCATGAAAGGCGAAATTTTAAGTGAGGAGTGGAGAGGGAACAGAAGTCACGGCCGGTCACCTGAGCTCGGGGCCAGGTTACCAGCCAGCACACCAGCCGAGGTGTGGGCTGCTACACAAACCAGGGCTGACCACATTCATATTTTTCTCTTTTTCAATTTTATGTCCCCTTTAGTACTTAGACTTTGGTTTCTTGGTCAAGTTGGTGAAAGGAGAGCGGGGCAGCCCCACAGCAGTGTGCCTGCTGAGGGAAACCACGGCAGAAACTGGTCTTATCTGGGAGACAAGACCCTCACTCAACAGTTACTGGCCTTGCTCGGCACTTGGAGCAGTGAAGTACTTGAAACCCACAGCGACACGTTTACCAAGAACCTCGACCGCACCGTCCACCCCCCGTGAATACGAGCAGCATCTTCAACCCGCCCTGAGAGACACCCGAACAAAGAGCCCCGGCGCTGCGGGGCCGCGCACACAGCCAGCGCGGCCGGGGCAGCCGGCGGGCCCGCCCGGCCCTGCAGCCACAGGTCGGGAGGCGCGGCCGGGGCCGGGGGAGGCAGCGCGGCCGGATGCGCGAACCTTCACCCATTTAAACGGGGGGGAAAGAAAGAAAACAAATACATCAAAGACACGCAGAGCTCCCCTCACAACCCGGCCGCATGGCTTTGCTCCCCCCGCCCGGCACCGGCGATGGCGACCGGCGCCTCAGCAGCAGGGAACGAGGAGATCTCAGATACCCGCATCCCAGCCCAGCCCGACCCCGAGCTCGGCCGCGGTCGTCCCAGCCCCAGCGTGCCCGCACCGCAGCGAGGGGAGCGCGGAGCGGGGAGGGAGGTCCCATCCCTCCAGGGGGCCGCGGGGCGGCGAAGAAAATGGGGATCCTCGCCGGGGGAGGGGGGCGACCTCACCTCCTGAACCTCTCCTGGAGCCGCCCCATGGGTCCGGGCCGCCCGCCCCGGCCGGGCTGCGGGCGGGGGGTCGGGACGGGAGGCTGCGGACGGCTCCTGAGGCGGCGAGGGCCGGAGTCCGGGCCCTCATTGGCGTGCGAGCCGCCGCGGCGCGGAGCGACGGCCGCCGCCGTCCGTCGGTGAGGCGCGGGAGCCGGGCGGGCGGTCGCGGGCGGCCGCTTTAACCGGCTTCTCGGCGGCTCTCAGCCCGCCCGGCCCGCGCGTCCCTCCGCCCCTGCCCGCCCCCAGCGGCCGGGCCCGCCCCCGCCGCGGCAATGGCGGGAGGGAGCGGAGGATGGCGGCGGGGGGGCGGCTTGGCGGTGCGGAGCCCCTGGGCGAGGGGAGACGGCGGCCGCTGGCCGAGGCCGGTTCCCCGCGGCCACGTCTGCCCCGGGAGCGGGGGGCTCGGGGTGGAAGCGCCGGGCGGGGCCCGCGGCCTGGCTGAGCTGCGCTTGCAGAAAAACACCAGGAGCAGCAGCGATGTCGGGGCCGAGGGGGCTCCCCGAGGGCCGGGGCTGCACCTCCAGCTCTGCCCGGAGCCCTGGGAGGGGCGGCCGCGGTTTAACAGTGCCAGGACGTGGTGGTTGAGTTGCCATCATCTCAACACATTCCCCCCAATAAGCAGATAGCCGAGGACGTGGTGGTTTCAACGCGCCTGATATTTATCCTGTAGAAGCTGAAAGAGCCCTCTGCAAGGGACATGGTGCAGGCTGAGTGAGGCTGCAACCCGGGGGTGCCCTCACCTCTGGGCCCCCGCGCAGGGACCCTGCCCAGCGTGGCCCAGGACAGCACCGCACCACGCTCCGGCAAAGCCAGGGCTCGAAGCTGCACGTGGAACAATTTAGTTGGCTCTAAATCAAGGTCACAGTGGCTAGACTGCTCGTGATAACCTGGCGAGCTGTCTTCCTCTTTCCCGCAGCCCTAAGCCATAACCTTATCTACTCAAACCAAACTTTTGCAAGCAGGGGTTATTTTACATGGGTGAAGAGATTGTCAGGCATGCTTCCATAAGATGAATGTGGTGTTGCCTTGTATAGCACGAATCAGTCATGAATTAGGAGAATATTAAGTTCTATTAAAGCGTCTGTCTTCTGATCTAAGATATTGTTTACAATGGGATTTCAAATGGTTCCAGCCCTCAACAAAAGTGATTAGCATAGGTACACCAAAGCAAACCACTGGTTTAGACAAATAAACTATACCTGGCATCAACATCTTTTTATGGTAGGACTGAGATCTGCTGGCTGCTGCTGCTGTGGTTTTTAAGTCACCTCCCCAGCTGAACAGGCAACCACCTCCACCACAGGCAGCAGAAGGAAGCGTGAGCACCACGACTTGGCTGGCAGGGAAGCTAAATCAGAGTTTTCACGGCTCTCAGTCCCTTTTACGAACTCTTCCTCCATGCCAGGAGGAGAGCAAACAATTAGGTGGTAACAGCTTTGTAAATTGCCATGGCAAGACTTGCCCCTTGGTTTCTATAGCACCAGGATGGAATAAGCTCTTTTGGTACAAAATGCAGATTTTGGTGTCCAGCAGGGGTTTGCTGCACAGCTGGGGCTGGGCCAGGAGGCCACTGCATTCAGTCACTTGCTCAGCTTTGCACAAAGGGAAGGGTAGAGATTTTTTCCTGGAAAGGAGAGCTCCTGAAACGCAGAGCCAAGCGAGTTCCTGAGAAGCACTTCCATTCATCTCAGTGAGGCATCACTGTTAATAAGGTGGTACAATCTGTCATCTGATTTAACAGTGTCACTGCTAATAAAGTTTCATATTGCTTATGTTATCCGTTAGTCCAAAAGTATTATTTCTAGGTCAAATTTTGCCCATGCAGAATTTCCTGCTGGTCCTTCACAGCCACTATCTACTTGTCTAGGGATGGAAGAATTAGTACTCCTGGACTATTCATGAACATTAATCGGCACACACAGACATACATAATTTCTGAATCAAACATCAAATGATTTCATAGGATTATGCAAGTAAGGACACAAAAGTGGGGTCTGTAGTTCTCACTGTATCACAAAATTGTCTTGGGTTGCACAAATCTATCAAATGAATATCAAATGAATAGGCAGGACTTGCTGAAAGCATCCTTTTCCCACCCATGATGAAAATCTAAGTGCCACGTGAGGTGCCAGTGGTGAAAGAAATTCTATTGGGAGGTTATATCAATAAAACTAAACATCTCACACAAAAGCTGAATTTCTTCTCGCCGTTTGGCACAGACAAGTTCTCATTATATGCCTGCAACAGCAACTAATCTGATTTGTAAAACAGATAACAGAAAAGCAAACAGGCATAAGCAGCACCATGGTTGCCAAAACGGATGTATGGGTGACAAGACCGTGCTGATGGTCCCAGGTACTGATTTTTGGAGCTGCCAGGCTGTCTCTGAAGGAAACACAGTAGCTCGGCAAGCTCCTCATAAATGAAAGGCAGCGAGGAGGGAAGCAGAGCAGCACCCGGCCCGCGGTGAGCCACGAGAAACTAGTCTGACAGGTGAAACTCCTCTCCCAGTCTGCACAGGAGAATAAATCAAGCGTTTCTGGTAAATTAAGGGTGGAAAAAAATACCCTTCTGTCTTCTTTTGAGTTAGTAACAAACCAAATAGGAGGATCTTGCCTTCTTCTCTTAGGGGTGTACATCATAATGGCAGAAGGAGATGATTTCACTAAGGTTTGGTTTACAAACTTTAGAGGTAAAGCTCTTTTGAGAGTGAACTCTGAGGAAGGCATGGCTGTAACTGAGTGCCTGCTTCATACGTGTGTGTGCCTACAGTAGAAATACATTCTAAAGAGATCTTCTTGGATGGTAAGACGTAACTGGTGCAATTTTTGAAGGAAATTATATTTCTTCTTTAAACTTCTGATACAAAAATGAGTTTTGCAATCATGTGGGCTGTAAGAGCAGGACAGCCATAGGTCTCGGGTGAGCCCAAGATGAAGCACCGCATGCTCCACTTTGGGCACAAGCTCACGTGGGAGTGGGAGCCGTGGGATGCGCCGGAGCACGGGGGGATGAGGCTGAGGTTGTGTGTGTCCTCGGACACGTCTCTGCAGCACAGACCTAGTGGGCAAACCAACCTGGGCCCTTCAGAGAGCGCTTGGGCTCCCGTAGCAGCTCTGAGGACGCACAGCAGCAGTGCTACTAAATGCCATGTGGGTCTGAACCAGGACAAGGGTCCTGCAGGCAGCATGGATAGAGCTTGTTCTTTTTTTCTCCCTTGCTGCAAACTGACCCAGATTTCTGCTTTATCTAACAGCCTTTTTCAGCACGGCGTAAAGGAGAAGCATCTCTCGCTGAAATGCATGTCGACAGTCTTGTGAAACGAGCACCTCTCCCTCCCTCAGCCTTCCCCCAATCTAATTAATAAGGTCATCCCGCTGAAGACAGGCTTATAAATAGCTTTCCAAACACTAATGGAATTACTTCTGGCCTGGACAACTTTTGCAGGGTGACACAGGTGCCTCAGAGGGTTGGCTCCTTGGCACATCCAGCCGCTTGCAGTGGAAATGGTGAAACGTGAAGTTTTCCCTGATGTCATCACGCTCTCGCTGCCAGCATTAAACACAAAATGGGATTACAGCATTACCTGGTAATATAATAGAGAAGATTTACTGCAAGGAAAACAAGTGATTTTAGAGGGATGTGCCTTCTATTAGATTAAATTAGGCTAGTTAAGAACATTTTAAATTCTGCTGAAGGTCTTTTGTCAGTATTTGTGAGAAAAGTGTATTTTTCATGGCCACAAACCCACCAGATTTTGTGGGCAAAATAAACAGTTACCCTGGGAAACAATACAAAGGTACTTCAGGTCAATAGGAATAGGAACTGATGCCACAGAAAATGTAAGTTCAGAATGTGTAGAAAACTTAAACTAAAATGCAGAGAGAATATATGTTGTTTGTTCACTGATTTAGGGACTTCAAATCAATGAGAGTTAAGCTCCTAAACAAGAGACAGATATGAAATTAGAATTTGTTTATCCATGTGACTAATGAAGTTTAATTGCATCATCAGGAAAATAATTGAGAAATATTTTGCAGTCTGTGTATCAAATAATAGTCCTGCCATGTATTGCATTTCCAGTAGTAAAAAGATAGATAGATAGATTTCAAAATGCATATTGAGAAAACTAATGAAGATCAAATTTGGTAATGATCTATCTTTTCAAAAAAAGGAAAATATGAAAAGATTGGTTTTTTGAAGGGGGCTAAGATCCCATGGCATACTTGATCCCACAAGGACATCTAATATACCAGTTGTCGAGACTGTTTCAAAAACACTGATATTTTCCCTTGTTTTGATTAGCAAACTTGGGTTCATCTGGATTCACAATGTACCTCAAATGTATTTCAATCAGTAACATTTTTCTAGGAGGATCCCACTGGTTTATTTGTTACAAAGAGAACTTTCTGCTGGAGTGAAAAATCCAATTCCTCCTTGTTGCATGTTACTCATTCAACCTTCTCCTGAGATGGAGGAGTTGACACAAGGGCAGGAGGCGCTTTGTGTAACCGAGACAAGATGCATCTTTAGAGAAAGAGAAACTTGTCACGCTCCGAACTGGCCTTGGACCAGCCACACAAATTCTGAGTCATCAGATGAATCAAGTCTGTTGATGACTGCAGAGACTTTTTACTTCAGAAAATACAGAGATATCCTGCTTCCAGATATTGATTCTGTAGTATTTCCTTTGGGAAGCTTTAGTCATAAATCTACCAGAATTCCAGACTTGTTTAGAAATAACATCAGGGGGTTTTGGCTTTTAGTATTTGCACCATAAAAAAGATGATCGGGGATTTTAACCTGCTGGTTATGGCTCAGTAACCCATATCCCTTGCAATATCTGTTGCTTCCTCCAACAGAAATCAGTGTGTAATTTAAGCTAACAGGCAAATAGGAGATTATTGAAAGGCAATATAAAGGTAAAATTCACTCATAAAGAGCATTTTATACAAAAGGCCAAATCAGGACAACCTGACTTGTGAGCTGAGCAGCTGCCATCTTCAGGTTCAATATGGACCGTACTGTCAAGAACCCCCCAAAAATCACAGTTCTTAAACCAAAGGGATAACAGAGTCATGAGACTGTGTGTTGTAGCCTGATTTTAGGAGGTCTACCACAGAGAATAAAGAATTCCTCTAACTGCACTATAACAATATATACTTTCAGAGTCAGCAGATAATAGGAGACTGAGACTCCTCTGGTTACACTGGTGGAGTCTCATTATTGTGACCTGCAAAGTAAAGCATCACCACCAGCAGCACCCCATGCTTGGAAATAAAAATAAAATAAAATTTTAAGGAAGAACATTAATCACCTTCTTGCAGATGTTGGATTTTGGTATCGATGCTGAGTCTCAAAAAGTGGAAGCTTTTGAAGACTTTTTATTATTTTTCTTTGCAACCTGTGACCTGTGCAGAACAAATAATTTCTCTTCGTTCCCAATATTTTATATATCCACAAATTTTTACCTTGTCAAAAGTAAGCGAAAGACACTCATGCTCATACCCAAGCCACAATAAACCAGTTCCATGGCTAAATCCCTTCCCACAAGCAGAGCAGACCATCTTTAATCAATGTTTATGACACTGACATGCAAAAACTCTTACCCTACTTTTTTCTGCCCACCACTGGGTTTTTGCTCTGTGAACGTATCTGCCATCCATAATCGCTCTTAATACCTCATTTTTGACATCACAATCAATGAAGTGAAATAAGCTGTTACTTAATGGATATGACATAAAATCCATTTAAGTTAGCGGAAAGACTCCTATTGTTTCCTATCAGCTCTAGGTCAAGCCTAAAGTGAACAAAGGGGTGGAATTTAGCGTATTGTCATCTGAGAAGAAATGATTTCTACATCCCATTTGGATTGCTTAGAGATTTTAAACATATTTAGCAAAATAAAACAAAATGATTTATTCTCAGTGGCTAAATGGTTGAAATTTTACTCTGTTTGGATACGCTCTCATTTTGAGATTTTGAAGATAAATTTGCTTGAATGGTGCTATTTTTAATGATTGTATTTGAGCTTAAAATGGTGCCTACTTTTCTCGGCATTTTAGAGAACAACAAATACACGAGATGAAGATCAAGATGAGTGGAAGTCAGCAGAATTAGGGGGTGCCTGCCTGCCCTGCTGGGTCCTGGAACCCTGGCAGTGAACTCACTGTGCCCTTCCTGCAGCAACCCTGGGGCTTTCTCACAAAGCATTTGCTGACAGCTTGTTCATATGTATATATATTTTTTCAGGTTCTTTAAATACATTTGGAAAGGGAGAAAACATCTATACTCCAATGCATGGCATTCTCTCAGGTCTTCTAGGTTTTGTAAACAGACTTAATGAAATATTAATCCTTTTTTCTCTATTGCTTGCAAATATTTACAAACAGAAGCAAAATGAACAGGTTCTTTACTAGAGTCCAATGAACATCAGACACACTGACCCTACCATATCTCCTAATCTAAATAACGCTCGTTAGCCTTGGAAAGAGGAGGCGGAGGTGCTGGCTGGGGAAAGAGCCGAGAGATTGTCTGACTTTAAATTCCCCTGATATGTTGAGAGATGTTGTTTTCCAGTGTTTCTGCAGAAATAACTTATGGCATTCGAGGACAAAAATCCAAACACATTCTCTTGGTTGTGCTATGTTATAAAGAGGGGTTCAGTTTCACAATGTCCCTTTGGAATGATAGGAAACTCTTGGTATTTACTGTTGAATTACTGGCAGACAGGCCAAGATGCTGAGAGGTTGGAGGACTCACAGGAGACCGTGGCATCAAGAGGTTTGATTCCAGCTCAAATTCATCTGCTCGGCTGGCAAACAGTGATTGCAAAACGAATGTTGCCGCTATTAGCAACCTTTGTGTGGCCTTGCCTCCAGCATCCAGTTAATTTTCACCCTGCCCTTGAGATAGAGTTATAAATTGTGTTGTCTTTGATGGAAGGGATAAGTTTTCAGACAGACTCTGACCTGACTTCTCATGGTGGATGGAAGTCTATGGCATTCCAGTGATGATTTGGCTTACACCGATGAGACTCTGACCCATCAGTAACTGCTGGAAAGCTTAAAGAAAAAAAAAACCCTAATTACTAGGAGGTTTTTAGGAGCCAGTTGGACACTGAGCGGGTAAACAGCAATCCAGAGGGGCACAGGTGTCCCTCAAGCTGTTCTTCAAGATTAGACCATCAGACGGCAAATTCCCATCCTCCGGATTCTTGGGTCTTGAGGCTCAGCTAGCAATATTTATAAGGAAAAGACAAACTGGCTTAACAAAACCAAGAAATAATCAGACAGCATCCCTGATGAAGAGCTGAAATAGAAATGTCTGTGTGTACAGAATGTGGCTTTTCAGAAGCTGCTCCTTCCCTGGGGCTGTCACTTCTGAGCTGCTCCTGGTTATCCAAGGAGAGGGGCAGGAACCTCACCGTGTTCTGCTGCATGGGACGTTACAGCCTTCTTATCTGTAGCTTGTGGATGCAAAATTGCAAGGCCACATTTTTGGGAATGGAACCCAGAGCCCTGGAGGAAGGCCACGCTTTCAAAACCTGTTTCCTCAGCAGCTTCCCCAGCGCTGGCAGCAGATCAAAGCCCGGGAATTCCTGCGCGGTGCTGGGACCATTCCTCCCGCTGAGGTCACACCGCTCTCCTCCTTGCTGCTTGGTTTCAGCAGGGTCAATTGTCTAAATTACAGGGTGAGATACAGCCCAGGTGTGAGGGTGAGGAGGGGGAATTCCTGCTGCTGGTGACGGGTGACAACCACGGTGGCATCTGCCCCTGCCCTCCCTGCCCCCTGCTGTTACTGGCTCCTCGTGACTCATTTCAAACAGCCCCTCATCTAATATAAGTAGGAATTTGGGAGTTTGAATTCCTTGTAATTCTACTGGACTCTTGTAATAGTACTTTACTTAAATACCAGATTTTTAAATTGTAGAAAAGAAACCCAAAGCTATTAGTTCCTTTGGCACTGGGAAAAACTCTGGGGAGGTTTCAGTGAAAATGACAGAAGTTTCAATCAGAAATTTCTAAAGGCACATTTCAGCTTTTCAGTGGAAATCCAAATTCCCATATTTTGGCAGTAGAGCTCTATTTGGTACATTTGAACTATTGTTAACTATTTAAAAGATCTTTAGTGTCTTTCAAGACCAAATGGAGGGAATCTCCCCCAAGGAGAGATGCCCCTCAGCAGACCTCAGGGACACTGGAGAAACTTGTCTCTCTCCTTTTATTCTGGAGTTTTGGGGAGCAGAGACCCAACCTTTGGACCCACCCACACCAAGGGATACACTGGGGCTCCACTCTTGTGCCTGCAACCTCGGTTAAAATAATTGTCCTTAAACTGCAGGCTCTGTAGTCAATCAACATTAGTGCTGCTTTAGTCATCAATATACTGCTATTTAAAGATGACCGATACTTTTAAGTCTCCAAATTATTCATATTAAAAGAGTGTTTCTTTTCCATTTGAGATTCTATGCTGTCATGCAGACATCTCCATAATTAAATGTTTGTTCGACTCTTTCTGTCTCCGGTTAAGTAGACATTAATGAGGAACTTACTAAAAACAACTGCCAGAAATGTTCCTGTATTTAAACTTCAAAAATATCAGTATCAAATTACAGTGAAGATATAAGTCTGATAGGAAATCACTGAAGGAAATTAAGGCTAAATGCTTTTGGATTTGGAATCATCCAAGATAATTTGTTCCAACTGTTATTTTTATCTCCATTCTCCTACAGGCACAGCAGAGACCTGTGCTCCGCCACACAAGGGCTGGTTTAACATTTTTAAGCACAAAATCTCTCCACCTACAGCATAAAATAATAGTAGTAAGTTGCAAATCAAAGGCCTTAGCATTAGGGAGCACCAGAATTAAAGTCAACTCTGGTTTACTCTTTCTGTATATGTCTAATATGGCACAGTATTTAATGCCCTAATCAAACAGTATTTTTCCTATAGGAAAAATCACACACTGGGTAGGCCACATTCACTTTGGGAACAGCTATTCAATATTTCATTTTCTCTTTACTTTTCAATTAGTGGACTAAGGTTTAATCCGAGCTGGGAGAGGGAGGTCTTATAAACTGCAGTCTTGATAATCTGATCTGATTCTGCATTGTTTACAGATCAGTGCTAATCTAACTTGTGCACTCAATCTGCATGCTAATATTTTTCCTGTGAATTTTTTTGTCTTTAGAATTATTATTATTTTGTCTTCCTACTGTAAGAACGGTGTATTTTGATGCAGCGACTGCAGGAGAGGGAACTGCTTGGAGCAGCCATGTCTCCTTGGGTACATAACTACCTGCACTGGGTTTGCGGTTGCTTGGTGGCTTGTGGCTGGATCCCGCAGTCACGGAGTGCAGATGGGTGCTTGCAATAAGTAGATGTAGGAGGGATTATCCTACTTACTGGGGATCCCAAAGGTGCCTTTTTTACAGGCGTTACCCAGCCCAAAGCTTTCCCCTGTGCTGGGGGATTTCTGTCATCACAGCATTGCTTTGTCGAGGCTTGTGTCTCTATCCAGTGCTGGGGGGTGGGAGCTGAGCTACACGTTACACAACCTACAGAACAAGCCAGAGGTCCGTAACAAAACCAAAACTGGATTGAGTCTTTTGTAACAAGTGGGACCTTACATGGAGATGTTGTTTGTAGTCATCCCTTTGCTGCTAAGTAGCAGAGAACAAATATTTGTACAACCACCTTCACAAATCCAGTTCACATCAACTGTCTCCCCCTCCCTACAACAAACAGCTGCCAAAAAGGTTGGTGCTCTATTAAACGTTGCTGTGGGTGATTAATGTGCCCACCTCTGGCACCAGTCCCACACTCAGCAGCAAACACAGCCCGCCAGGAATGAACCGGCCGCTCTGCTCGGCTCCACGGGCAGATCCTCAACCCCTCTCGAGAGCCGGGACCCCAGCGCAGCCGGCGGGAGCCAGAGCTGCTCTCTGGGCCTTTCTTCTGGCTGATTAGCTGCGCAACTTTGCATCCCAAATCCTGCCTTTTGTACTGAAATGGGAAAACACAAACCAAGCAGTTCAGAGTCTCTGTTTCGGTCACAATTTACCCACTACAATGAGGGTTTGATGAACAGGGGATGGAGATGAGCATTGTGAGGACACCAGCTCTGCTCATCACCATTTCAGTCTTGGCACCTGTGAAGGACCGACCAGTCCACGTGGGATTGCATCCCAGTCATCTGCTACTGGTTTTGAAGCTTTGTGAGGATGGGCCCCCAGCTGAGGACACACACACACAAACACTGTGCACCCATTTGACACAAAAGGGCTGGTGGCAGCATGGGCTGTGGTGTGTCTACACCAACGGGGAAGTTTTGCACGCTGGAGAGAGTTCCCAGCTTGGAAGGGAAAGGGACAATGCCCAACCATCCTTCAGAAAGAGGAGGTGGTGAGGCTGTTCTGTTGTCAAAAATGGGCAGGATAGGGGGGATGTAGCCTGAGCTAAGTGTGAGGGAACGTGGGGAGCCCTGTGCCACTCACCTCCAGCCCTGACCTGGCCTGGCCCCTGGTGTTCCAGCTCCAAGCTGCAGCTCCATCCTCAGCACAGGAGAAGGGCTTGTTTTGACGGCAGGATAATTAATGCTCAGCTCCATAGCTGTAAAATCCCCGGAGAGACGAGGCGTGTATAATTTTTACTGCGCTACAGCCAGGTGAGCGTAACACAATATTCCTACTCGGGGATGACCATGCTTAGCTACCTGACTGTGCAAACTGCAGCTGTTTTCCTCATTTTGTAGTGGCAAAGCTGGTATCTCTTAACCATCCCACCTGGAACAATAACACCCAGCTCCCCAGAGAGGTCACAGTCAGAAACTGTCAGCTATGGGAAACTTCTTTTTGACACGATCAAGGAATTTGCAATCGCTTTTCTTTGGCCGGGACTTCACGCAGCATTGAAGGAGTGAGCCCTGTGTTCTGCTGCACTGCAGGTGAAATAGTGAAACTCTTGGGTTTTTTACTAAAAATGGGCTAAAACCAGCACAGGCTAAAGCCGTCCTTAACGAAGGAACCCCTTGGCTGATGGCAGGTCCCGCTCTGTGCAGAGCAACCCCATCCTGGGGCAGCATCACCGCAAGACACTTGTTGTGATTTATGGCCTAAGGGGATTTTATACATGCACATTCATCCCTTCATAAAGCAATGTCCATGTTTACATATGGCTGCTCCATCTAGATGTTACCCTGATTTCATAAACAGTAATCATTATCTTTTCCTCCTGGGCTCTCCCGTAGCTGAAATGTTCAGTCCCGGTTGGGAGCGCTCGGCACTAGCGGTGGATCCATGCGCTGAAGCAGCGGCAAGGAAAGGTTTACTGACACTTCTCCCATATTTCAGTGTGGTTTGTTTTATGTTCACTATGGCTTATTTTTGTTCACTTCACCATTATTTGTGCTAATAATCTCTGCAAATATACATATAGAGCCATACTGGTTTGTATGTGTATTTGACATTGATAGAATAAATTACCTTTCCTGCAGATTCTCAATTATATTTTGGCTTCCGTTATGTTCTGTACATTGACATGAGAAGGAAACATTTGCCCTTACAGCCCTTTGCAAACATGGTTCTCTTCCAAGCTTTCTGTCTTGCTGCTAAATAAATATGTATGCAAGATAGCATGTGCGTAGTACTACAAAAGACTACTATTTACACAACATCCAAACCCATATGAATTCTAATTCACAGAGCAAATATTTTCTAAGACACAGAACTGGTTCTTTTATCAAGCTGCACTCACACCACCTCCAGGACCAGAAACCCAAAATGTACAGTACAGACCAAACCTGCGTTCTTACCGCTGAACCTTAAGCATCCAAATAAAGTGAGTCACCACCTTCAGCTTTCAGAAGAAACCAAATCTAACTAAGATCTGCATTTCCCTGGAGGTACCCATCCCTCTCCCTGAGCTGGGAAAGCCAACTGGATTTCTAAACAGGCACTCAGGCTGGTAAAAGAGAAGAGGAGTGTTTCCAGAGCCAGGAGCTTGGGCTTGAAATCTGAGCACGTAACGCCAGTTCTGGAAGACATCATCTCACTCAACAAAAAAGATTCTATCATTTCCATTTAGTGCATTTTCTTCCATTTTGCTTATACAATTGCAATGTCAATTTAGATACAGCTCCTGGAAGGGAAGCCTTGCAAAGCTGTATATATATTGCAAATGCGTGTGTTTGTGTATATGTATATATACACATACAAACGAGTGACCCATGGTTTGCCACCAAGATTTGACTGTGGAAATGATAAAGAGGGAAGCAAAGAGTTGGATGATTTGTACCAGCTGAAGATCTGGTCTATATGTTGCAACTTACCTCACGCAAAGTAAACATGACCTTGCGTCATAAACCATAGGCTAGAGCCAAGAAATAGCTCAGCTGGAGAAGTCACAGAATAAGGAGAGCACAAGCCTGATCAGGTAAGAGAGCTCTGTATCTAAAAACATGTCCTGACATATTTGCAAGAGGAGGAAAGGTATTTTTTGAAGCAGATTTTTTTTTTCTTTGCAACTCCCCAAACCTCTGAGCTCATTAAGATGAAAACACTAATTTCCAGGAGTGGCCAAGAGGGAAAGGTCAAGGAAGGACTTCTTTATAATGTCGAGTCTCAAATTATAATGAGAACAGCAGTGTTTTCATTAAGCCACTGTCGAATGATAAATTACTGCATTGCCAAAAGAAAGTAGAACTGCTATTGCCTTATATGCAGAAGGTAGGGAAAGAAAAGACCTGGTGATTTATAACTTGTGTACAAGTTTGCCTTCTGTGGTGCATGGTCATTGTACAGATCTGCCAGAATTCGGAGCTCTGGTCGACCAAAACAAGGGTCTTGTTCCCAGCGCTGCTGGACCAGCAGCATCACACGTGCCCTCTGCACAGGGGACCTGGGGGGGCTTCATCCACAGGACCCCAGTTCTAAAGGTGCAAAGCTACCCAGAGAATGAGGTGCTTTGCCAGATACTGCAGTCTTCAAAACAAGCAAAGAAGCTATTTTTGCTATTGTATCAAAGCTTAAATAACACAGGAAAGCCCTGGGAATGCAGTGAAATCTCTGCTGAACAGGACACTTGGTCTCTTAAGGAAGGACTCAAGTTTGAAGGCCAGAGCTGTTGCTGGCCACTTTGTATTTCATGGACAGACGTCAGAGGAAGATAGTCTGATTAGTCAAATTATCTTAGTTCAAACTGAAACAACTATTTGATTTCACTCCTTCCATTTCTGCTTGAAAAATGCCATCTGTCCACTTGAAGATCCTGACTGATGACTAAGAAAAAGCATTGCTCGAGGCCCTCAAAAGGAAAACAAAGCGAAATGCTGTGTCTCCCAGGCGCACGCTCCAATTACGTGCTTTTAGGGCATGAAGAACTGCAACTGCCTTTGCTTCTCAGAAGAGCTTTCCTCAAATCCACGGGTTGGTCTGGGGACCAAGACACTGTCTTTTAACAGTTAATTAGCTGCAGCAATTAGTGGTCGTGTTGTTGTACAAAAAGCAACAAAGGGAGTGTGCAAACCAACAGCCAGAGAGCCGCTGGGCCTGAAACCAGAAGCGGATTGCAGAAACACTCAGGCAGCATGTCCAGCAGCCAAATCGTGTCTTGACACAGGCTCTGAAGCGTGGCAGCCAAATATTAATCGTGGTTGTACCCATGCAAATTTGGACCTTCTCTCCTGCATTGCACTTGCACTCATGTCACCCCTGGGTATTTCCACTGAAATCTCATTGAATTACCTCAAGTAACCTCCCACCTGCAGCGGGGAAAGGGGAAGCAGAGCACAGCCCGCCAGCTTTGGAGCTGGTCCACGTTCATGCAGCAGAATCCGGCCCCTGCAAATCCAAAAACTGGAGCAGGGAGAGACCAATGATTTGTGGGGAGACACAAAGTACACATGGTGGGCTGTACCTGTATCCCAGAACATGCTTTCTGGAAAGATGATACAAGTTGCTTTATGCAGTTGGCTGTGAAATCATCTGCCTCGTCTGTGAGCTTCTGGAGATGAGAAAGAGCGTGATCCGAGGTAAGGTGAAGAACGAGAATCAAGCTGGAGTGACTTCCGCATTGAATTAAAGATACTGTACTACACAGTTAAAATAGAAGCACCTGCAATCTTTATACAACAACCTGCAATTATGTGCACAAAGACACACATCTCCCAGTGTGCAGGTATATGCATGTATTACACATTAATACGGGTATGACAACCAAAGAAGCTGATACAGTTGCTTTTCTTTCTCTATTATCTTCTATTAGGAGATACGCATTATGTTTGTTTCAATTTTCTAAATCTGTGGCAAAACTTTAAAGCATTTTCTGACTTCCCCACGTGCCCCTTGCAGGAGCCTGTGCCACGCCGGCAGCCAGGGCTGTACCTACAAACCTATTTCTCTCTCTGAAACCTCGTGGCCTTGCCCTGCTCCAGTCATCTCAGGCACTTGCTGTCCCCACCCCAGGTTAAAGTCACAATCAGGCACACAGTGAGTTTTAAGCCTAAAGTGTCCCTTTGAACTCCAAGCTTATCTGAGCCCTTGTTGCCTTCTTGTGGGCTATTCTTCAAGTCTGAGATGGACGTGATCTGGCTGATGGAGGTTTATCCGTTAAGAAGGAAAAGCTGGTGCCTTGTAGGACCAGAGCTAATCTGATGGGGTAGCACTTACATCAAACAAGAGTGGTAAAACGCTTCTGACCCAAGAAGACGCTTTAAAGCCCTGCACTGAACAGGATGCGGTGACAAGAAGCCGCCCCACACTTGCAGCACTGCCATGCGCTGAACCCAGAGAGGTCGGGCTGTGCATCCGTGGTCCAGCCTCTGAGCACACACAGGTGGCTGCTGAGCTCCAGCTTTCAGTCCACCCATCTGCGCAGGGTGGGAAGTAGCTGGAGATCAAAGGTGCTCTCTGCATTGCAGACAGGTGAGAGTGCAGCTGTACACCTGCCTGGAGAGGAAGCAATAGCAAAAAGCTGGACCTAGTCCAGTCTAGGTAGGAGTAAGACTTTGCTAAGCGTAGAAAGAGAGGCACTTCACCCTTGTGTGATGAGGGCACAGCCTGGCCTGAAGCCATTTTCCTTCATCCTTCTCATCTAGTAAGTATGCCTTGACTTCTGCTCTGAGGAAATTGAAATGATCTGGCTTCTCTAAGGTCTGTTACTCCAGGTTACCCCATGCGCTTCCCAGCAGAAAGGGCACAGAAAACCGCAGTCACAACCCGCCTCCTCCCGAGCAGCTGTTGAACACAACAGGAAAGAGCCGCCCCACAGCCTGACCCGGCTTTGAAGCTCTGCCCTGCGGGACACGCTGCAGTAACCCCTGGGGGAAGCTCTAACAAGCACCCCTCAGCCCCCCCGCTGCTGGGACCTTTCTTTGCCCTCTTGCCGCAATAACATAAAAAAATAAAACCTCCAATTCACCCTAAGCAGATGAAGCAGACACAGAATTTTCTGTTTGCAAAAGGGGAAGGGCGGCAAGTCCATCTGCAAAACCATTTGCCATTAACCAGCCCGCGATAGTATATTACATCCTCCTAATGGCGGTTGAACTGTCACTCAAGAAGCAGATGGACTTTTGTAACAAGGAGAACACAAAATCAGAAGAGGAGGGACCCCCTGGGATCTGCCACATTGCAAAGCTGGCAAGATAAAGTAAGTTGGAGGGAAAGATAACGGGTCCTTTGTCCCTTCAACTATATAGAGGTAAAAAATGGGAGAATACATGTGTCCTCCCAGGCCAAATAACCCTACGAAGACAGTTGCTAAAACACACAGACATGACAATGATGAGCTGCATCTTCTCCTCCAGCTATGGCTTAAAGCTCCCACTTGTCTAAGCAGTTCTCTAACCTCTACTGCAACAAATTGGTAAAAATCTTCATCCTCCCAAGCAGCTCTTAAACACCAGCACATTTTGTAAATAAGTGTCCCAAGGACATAGTGTTAACACTTCACAATTATTTTGTCCATGCCAGAATGAGTTAAGGTGGGAGTCTGTCCTGGCTTTGAATTTCCTGGCTTTCCCCTGTCTGCGTCACGACATAATTCTTTCCAGCCAGCCTTTTCCTCAGATGTTCAGAGTTAGCGTTGGGATCTCTGCCAGCTCTCCTTCCCAAAACAAACACGGAGCCTCCCGATGCCAAAGATTTGCCTTCTATTCAATACCCCAGGGACAAAACATTTGGCTTTACCAGCGCTGCCCTGATTTTCAATTCTGCAGATGTATATAAGTAAAAATGCAGCTTTATAGAGCCTTGTCCGCACTAGAAAAGACTTGATGGCATGTCCCTACAAGCTGTCTCTCTGCATTAACTCTAAATAGAGCTTCAATTAATTAAGGGGGTTGTTTGCCGAGTTAGTATGCATAGTTTCAGCAAGTAAAATAAGGCTTATTTTCAAATTATTTTTTCCTGGTGTAATCATGTCTGCATCAGAGTTTTTGCTAGTAATAAAAACACCCATCCAGTATTAAACCACCCCGGTTCCAGCGTAAACCTGGTCTAAAACTATTGCCCCGAAAAGTGATAAAATACTATTCCCATCTCAGTGAAAAGATTTTCTTTCCCTGCAGTGTCCCTGGGTTCATACCTTATCTGCCATTGTAACCTGCGTGCTTTGCCTAGAGGGCTGGAAATTGCAGAGCTGCTGGTGGCTGATGAGAAATGATTCAATGGAAACATTGCTGTGAGCCCTGTGGGCAGCAAACCACATCCCTGCGATGCTCTGGGCAGGGAGCAGACTGACATTCAGACAGAACCTTTCTCTCTGCTAAGGGACGTGTCCTTCAGGCTCTGGACACACGAAGTGTCCGTGCTGCAGCAAGACAGCAGCATCCTTCTTTGGGAAGGAAGGAAAACAAGTACGTTTCCTCTTTTTGAGGAAACAAGCATGTGACATGTCAAGTCTGTGCTAAATATGCACCTGAGAGGGGAAGAACATGCAGAGAATAGGAAAGAAATCTCCTGTAATAAGCACTATTAATTTGCTTCCATCAAGTACTGGCTTTTTTCATTGTTGTTGGGGAGGGTAAGCAGTACAGGGCTACACCAAATGAACACAGCACGTGCAGACATTGAATCGGGTGCTGCTACTTAGAGATATTTCAATCCACATTTATGCTTGTTGGATTTGATTTATGAACGCCCAGTTTCCAGCAATAAGCTTGCAGCAGCTCACATTAACTCCTCAGAATGTCAAGACCTTTGTTGTGCCATTTGAAGGTGGCATCAGGGGAAGGATGTGCCAGATTCCTGCCTCCCCTCACCTTTCTTGAAAGGTTTAGACCTACAATTGGCCCAAATGTGTAAATTTATTTTATTTAAAATAAGTGGTTGAGCTAAAAAAAGAACATGAAAAATATGACCTAATGAAGTTATAAAAAAATATTGATTTAGGCAATATCATTAATACAAATAGAGGTGGATGCTAAGCCTGTATTCTTTCCTCACATTGAAGTCAATAGCAGTTAAGTTCAAATTCAGTATATTTTTAGGGTAATGAAGAGCTATGCTGTGGTCCAAATAAGTTTCAGTACTGCAGGAGTGCAAAATGTGGGTGCTCAAACCATATGTCCAAGTCTCCTGTGCACTCGGAAAGAGACAAATATATAATCATTCTTAATTAACAATATCTTGATATCACTGCCCATGAAAGGATGTCATGTTTCTTCCTAAACATTCATGAAATCAACCCAGCACCTCAGTTGTGTAACAATTATTGCTGCCATTAACAGATGGAGAAACTAGGGCACAGTTTCATTGCCCACACAGAGCATCTGTTGCAGAGCTGGGAAGAGACTGACCTGTCCACAGCCTGGGTGAGCGACCAGATGCTGGATTCCAACGCCTCCTGACAAGTATCTGCCCCAAAAAACTGCAACCGGATGATCACGTTACGGTAGAAACACCTCTTTGAAAGGTTAATGTCAAACAGCATCATTCTTGGAGAGGGAAACTAAGCAGCAGCATTTCCAAGGGAACCAGCATGTGTGAGAAGGAGTGACAAGACAAAACTAGGAATTGGAACAGAAGCTAGAGATGGCAGCTGTTCTCATTTACCCATTTTTTTTTTAATATTTGTGGTATGATTTTGCTGGTTAAGTTAGCTAGCTTTCTGCTATGAATGTATTTATAAACAATTAATTTGACTTTCTATCCCTCAAGCACGAAGGACCAGATCTCTACATCAGAGTCCTCCTGGGCAGCACAGCCACAGCAGACCCCAGCGCACATCCCCATCCTTCCTTCACGCCTCCCTCGTGTGTGTCCTCACCACGGCTCTGGCCGTCATTTCACCCACCACTGAAATGCAGCTATTTTGGGTTCATGCTGCAGGAGTCCCCTCGGGATCACCACCAGCACATACGCGTTTGCTTTCAACACCCAGACCCTGCGTGACGGGACAGATACAGCACAGGGAGCCAAGCCCTTGGGAGAATCACATCTTTTGGACTGGAGCAGGACAAGGAGACACAGGTCAATGCTTTGCCTTATAAAAAATACAAAAGTAGCGTGAGAGACATGGGCCTGCATTTATTTTTAACCCATCTAAAAGATGGCACTCTGGGCTGTAGGGCTCCCCTAAGCATGAAGTGTAATAGTACTGGTGCATGGCTGGATGAACAGTATTCCCGATTAAACACCCAATATAAATTCCTACCTCCTGGCGTTCCCACTGAAGTGCCAACATCGTGCAAGCTGAAGAGCTGATAACACAAGGTGATGCAGTTCTAGGCAGTAAAAGATATTCTTAAGCTCTTCTTAGAGCCAAGTGGTTTGACTTGGACATGCTATTGTGCTTCTATACTTAGCAGTGTCAGAGGATGAGCATTTGAAAATAAGAACAACATGATTAAAAAAAGAAAAAGTGATAAAAGATTTATTCCCTTTCAAATTAAAATAAAATTAAAAAAATCCCTGCATGGGAAGGAATTCTCCCTCCTGAATATGGGTTAGTCTGTCTGGACTAATCCTCTACTCATATGTGGTGGCTTATTAGGGATTAAAAAAAAACAACCTCAAGGCTTAGACAGTATATTTACAGTGGAACAGGCTCCCATGAAAGATATATTTTCAGTGAATTTAATGACATGTTTGACTTGAACTAATGTTGGAGAAATCTAGAAATCTGGTGCTGTTTGTTCAGTTGTGTTTTATTTGTATTTTCTGTTGGTTTTGCGAAACCCTTTAATAAAGGCTTTACTGAAGCAGCAATACCTAACTTTAACAGGGCACTAAAGCCAATTGAAACCAAGCCAGTGCAGACTGAATCCCTGCTTCCTGCAGAACAGCAATAAATCCTCCCACTACCACTCAGTTCCCTTCAAGCCAAAGAGCTACAGATCATCACGCAGCCACGATGACCATAGCTCGCCTAAAGCAAGTGTCTTAACGCTCTATGTCCATGTTTCCCCAGTGTTCAATTTCTCCCCTCCATCCTCTCTTTGTTGGAGCATATTTTAGTTCGCTCTCTTTGAACCTACTGGGGTTAGTTTGTAGCATGTAGAGTGCCAGTTTTGTAGTAACCCCCTTATGAACCACACAAATGTCTGAGAGAGAAATCTCAGTGCAGAGGGCAGAACAGCAGAGAAAATTAATGTGAAGCAGAGACACATGGAGCAAAGCACAGTGGGAACATGAGCTGCCCATAAGCCAAGGGCACAATAGGAAGCGGGGTGTATTTCCTAAATCCTTGTCTATCATCCAACGCTCTCCAACTCATACTGCTTCTGAACACACATTAACACAATTTTTACCAACATCTTATTCAGTTGCAAATGGCACCTATTTCAAAGCAGTATTTCTATGCTAGATATCCAGGCCTTAAAATACTGCCTAATCCTGTAGGAAAACATGTAAACAGAGGCACAGTCAAGATGAAGCAAGACACAAAATGGTGATGGACCAGCGATGGAAGGGCCAGATGCAGAATATGTGCAAAGACAGGCACAAGTGCAGTTTCACTCAACAGCAAAGTGTACCAGCACCTTCCCATGCTGCCAGCTTGGACCAGAGCTTGCAAGATGCTCAGGATATCTCCATCTAACACCAAGAGGGAGAAAACCAGCAAGACGTGGAAGAAACTTGTTAGCCAAAAAGGCTTTTAGGTTATAGCTTCCCAAATTATGTGAAGAACAAAAGAGTCGTTGCAGATAACATTAGATTTACTGGAGATAGAATAACAGCCTTCGTGTAGCCCAGGTGGAACATGGAAGAGCTGAAGGAAGGCTCAGGGGAGGAGGCAGGGTCAGACACGTGGAGATGCACATTGAAGGCCAGGACGTAGGTCGCACTTGCTGCAGAGGGTCAGAAATTCCCATTTCAGTGGGGCAGACAGTGGCGATGACTCACGTATATCACATTCCTGGTAAATTTACCCCAGTTCACACTTTCCCGTGGGCAGGAGGCATTGTACCCAGCTTTTCCAGGAAGCATATTGTATCCTGTCAGGGCATTTGTGCAGGGCAAAGGGTGCTCTGCCTTGTAATAGCAGAGCTCGTGTTTTTCCTACAGAAAGTAAGTGCCAAGACAGGCTTGGCACTGCCCTCTGGGGAGCTTACAGACAACATGGAAAGTATTAAATTCTGAAGGGAGCAGCAGCTGGCTTCTATCAGAAAGGTACTATCTCTATCCTTTTAAAATCCTTAGCTTTTCTTTCCTCACTGGAGAGATAAACAGCCTGCCAAGGTCGTTTGCACTCTGTGGGCTGAGGAAGATGTGCCGAGGCTGCAGGGCAGCACGGCTCGGCCCATCAGGGTGGGATGCGTTGAACAACACTGTGTTCCTGCAAAAATAACAGTGCTGAGCACAACGTGAGATTAAACCAAGGCCCCTCTTCGGTGTCAGAGTAGATAACAGCGTCACTGCCTCTGACTGCCAGTGGGCTGCAAGGCAGCAGCAGCGTAAATGGAAATCAGTCTCTTTACGGATGGCAGGCAGGGCTGCAAGCCTGTATCGATGCAGATCACCGGCGAATGCAAAATGACCCCCTTCGCAACGATATGGTATCAAATAAATTGGCATCTCAACTTACCTTGTGAACGCGATATCCTTTTGCAAACGGAGAGTAAACATAGCAGACGAGGCAAGGTGATCAGCAGAAACGAGAGCTCCAAGGCAGGGTCCCCTTACACAACAGTAGTCCTTTTCCCTGGCAGGTTGGAGGAGTTTTCGTAGGCAGAGACAAGCCCCTTTGCCCAGCGGGTGCCGGGGGAGCCCTGCTGCATCACCACCAGCCGTATCGGAGGCTGGGTGTCCGCAGGGACCTCGGGAGCATACTCCTTGCTGGGATCCTTCCCCCTGCAGTCATAAAGCACGCAGGAGATCAGGAAAACCAGAAGCAAAATAACATAACTAGCTACCAGAATGATGAGATTCAAGGTAACAGGGTCAATCTCCAAATAAAACTCCATTTGGTCCCATACTATTGAGTGCAAACCCAGAGAATGAAGTTTCATATGCACAAGTGAGCGACTGCTAACTGATCGGAATAGATGTATTGGCTTTGCGGTAAAAATACATTAATCCTCAGGTCTCCTGTAGCAATGGATTTCCCCGAACTGGATGATTAAAGCAGCTCAGTTTAATAACTTAAGCGCCTTCTTTTAATGCCACATTGCCTACAGTGGCAGAAGCTAAATTTGAATGCTATATTGACAGGAAGACATCCCCCTTGCTCAGGGACTCTTTCTTTGATGGACAGGTTTCCTCTAAGGACATTTTGTAGAACCTCCCTTCTACAAGTGGTTTTTGGCTCATGGGCTGAAAAGAAAAAATGAGCTGTGTAATTAGTAAATGAATGCAGAAAGAAATTAGGGAGAAAGTAAGGTTTATCAAAATCTAATAAGCCTGGTTCTGATCTCAACTAAGAAGTTTTTCCCCTGCCCAAGTGCTATGGAAGGGTTTTCGAAGTGAATTAAAGACTTTTATTACCCAGTTCTGTATGTGGATTACTGGTACGTGTCTCACCAGTGTATCACACGCTGCCCAGCCAGTCCTTGCACAAATGAACTGTAGGAATGTGCTTCCCACAGGCTGCTGTGTCCCCTTTGAGTCTCCTGCGTACAAGAAGGTGCAACACGACTGGAGCATTTCTGTAGCCTCTGCTTGCTAAAAAAAAGGGTGAAATTTGTGATGTGGCTGTCCCCGCTCTGTGGCTGACCAACCATAAAACTGTAAGTACTTTTTGCATCTTCCAGATTGACACCCCTGACACTGATGCACGAGTAGGGACACGCATATAGCTGCCATGCATTGCCCATACAGCACTTGCTTGTTTCCCTAGAAAACCGTGCTACAGAGACCACCCCTCCTCCTCCCAAAAAAAAAGAGAAGTACTAGTGTGTAAGATACCTGGAAGGCAGATGGGAAGGGCAGGAGGTGATGCTGATGAGCACCACAGACCCTACGTCAGCATCCTTGCCGCTTCCACGCAAAACTCCAAGGTTTTGGTCAGCATTACAGAGCAGGAGGGTTTTAGGAAGAGATTAGGCTGTCCCAGCTCTTAGCGCTGCCAGAGCTGTGGAAAAGGGCTTTACGTGTCAGCAGGAATCCAATCCGGCACATCTAAGCTGTGAGTAAGAAATATGCCATGGGGCCATCCTCAACACATGCCGCTCGTTTTGAGGCCAACATCATCTGCGTCCCCCACCGTCTGCCATCCCGGCTCTCTTGAGCCTAGAAGTTTGTATTCAGAAGCAATTCCAAGGCCGGCACTGCGGGAGCTTGGCAGGGAGGAGGGAACCCACAGAACCAAGGACGCACATTTACACGACCCTCACGTTGTGCATCTGTTGCACATCATGTGCCACATCTGAACAGAGCAGGCATTTGGCTGTTCAGTATGGTTGAGGTGAGGCTGAGATTTTTCCAGACAGGCTAAGGCTTCTGATTACGTGCTTCCCCTCCAAAGCAATGACGATTGGAGCTGGGACCTCGTTTCAGTGCTCGCTGGGAACCGAAGTTCATTTCAAAATCCCTCCAAAATGCCTCAAACACATAAACACCTTCGAAAGGTGATAGTGTTTATGGTCTTAAATTCAATCATGTTCCACTGCAAAAAATTAGTACCAAAGTAATAAATACTATGTAGTTCATGTGTTGAGAGAGAGATGGGATTTTAAACTAGTCCTGGATTCTGAAAACTCAGCACTGTGCTTGCAAAAGAAGGTTTAGGGGATTTTTCTCCCTTGCATTTATTGAGTATCAGCAAGTTTGCCAAACCTGAATTGTCTCCTCTAAAGTCCTCCACTCCAGTGGCTTGGTTTCAGATTTCTGTCTAATATTGCAGCTGAGAGATACATGACATTAAGTGTTTAATTTAGATAGGCATCACGCCAGGTTTTAGGGGGACTTTTCAAAAGGTAAAATCAGGGGCTAGATTACTGCACCACCTTCTGTGCTGCTGCTGACATGGTCTCTAGGAGAGAGAAAAGCCTTCACCCTTTCTACCTCTCCACAGCTTGCCAAAACACTGCTTTGGAGTGAAAATACATTCTGCTTTCAAAACAGCTCCCGAAGGCTGCACCCAGGGCCTGGTTTACAGCAAGAAGATCTCGCATTTATGCTTTTATTGTGTTCCCAGGAGCCGGGGCTGCTCAGAGCAGCCAATGTCTGGAGCCAGCATGCTGCAAACTGCCAGGCTCGATTGGCTTAATTGCGGTGTCATGGCTAAAAATAGCCCCTGGGAAATAAACCTCCTCAATCCTGGCGCAGTGAGAAAGAGGGGAATACAGATGACAGAACCCCCAGCACATTTCAAACAGAATAACGAATGGACTGAGATGGGGTATCTGAAGTGACAGACCTACCTCCTGAGTAGCACTTTGTCCTGCCCTGTTCCCCAGCTGGAGACAGCAAAGGTGGGCGCTCACAGCCTGTGCGCAGCTGTCACGTCCTTCGCCTTCCTCATACAATAGGTCAGCTTAAGAGGGAAACTGCAGAGATTTAAGGGCACTGGCGAGAAATCTGGTGCAATCAGGAACCAAACTCTAGTTACTCCAATACCTACAAGTTCAAATGTTAAACGCTCAGGGCAAACCCAGTGAAAGCAGATTTGCTATGCACACAGTGGCAGAAACATGGTCACTGAGCTCCTCCTTGGGGACAGCTCTGGGGTGCTACAAACACCTGCTTGAACAGTGTTTGGCGTTCGTAAACGGGACACACAAGCATGTTTAGCGTGTGGCTCTTGAGGTCTTGTCTTCCCCCAGCATAAGCTCCGCTGGGGTGCAAGAGGGCTCAGACCCCCCCTTACTCTGCATACAGAAGTGTCCTGTCCTGCAAGAACCCACTCCCCCGGGTCCCCTACTGCCTATTTTCCACAGTGCAGGAAGCAATTTAATACATTTGAGGACTTCAGCAAAACAGGACTAGGATTGACCAGTGCCACTAAAAATAACGAGGGACAAGGGACAGGCAGGAGCCCAGCGGCACACGCCTCAGTTTGCAGCACCCAAAGCAAACCGTACAAGGTAGTATCATGACTTACATCCCTGTGTTTTTTCCTACAGGCCTCTTCCAGCTCAGATTTTGTTCGCTCCTCAGCAGAGCATTCTCCAGTCTGACCACACGCCGGAGCTGTTGCTTTCCTAATGAAACCCCAGAGCAGCCTCAGCCCTGTGCCCAGCACAGGACCCCACATCTCAAGCAAATTCCCCTGTACGAGACAGAACCCCACTCATTAGGAAGGGGAGCTCTACTTTTTTGAGCTCTTTTGGTCAGTGGTGTCACATTTTTGCCAGCATCTGAAGCGAGAAAGGAGTGTTTGGGGTTTATCTGCTGCTCTTTCTCAGGAGGCACTTGAGTGCAGCGGTGAAACCATTTTCTGCTTTAGAGGTCTATTTGTTATCTATTTGATCTCTACAGCATTAGAAAACAACTATTAAAATGCTGGTTTTGAGAAAGCAATAGATACACAAGACAAAAGATGGAAAAGAAAAATACAAAATAGCCATTTTAATACAGAACTGGTCTACTTAGCTATTTGTATCGCAGCTCCCTCCTGGAACCCCAAACCCACAGATATATTAGTCAGTGAAACGTTTGAGACTATGAAAATCCTCCAGAGGTAACAGAGACAGCTGGCACTTGAGGTTAAGCACATCCTGAAGCGTGGTGAAGAAAGTCAGAAGCTCAAAACAAAAGCTGAAGCCTTATCATATTAAGCACTGCTCGTGAATATTCCCTGCACATCTTCAACACCTTTCCCTAAAAGCTTAGACACTGTTGCTATCACCTGCATGAAAACACTTCCCAGCTACAGGCCTTTGTACCCAGCAGGGCAACATACTGACTGAAATCCAATTTCCTTTATCTGCAAATCATCTTACCAGAAAAGTCTCTGCTGGAGAGGATTTGGTCCTCAGTAAAATGAAGCCAGTCACCATGAGAGGGCAGATGCTGATCAGCTATTTTTCTGATTGCTTTTTCTTTGTCTCAGGGCTCCAGATGAGATATATCTCTCAAGGCCATTGCCCAGCTGGGATGTATCAAACAGAAATGGGGTGTCGAGGTTCACTCCTATTGGGCTGGCTCTGTTTGGTGCTGCAAGAAACAAAACCCCAAAGGATCTGATTTTGTGCTGTGACGTTTGCTTTGGATTTGGATTTTGCAAGCAAAAAGATAAAGAAGTGTGCACAAGTCCAGGATGATGCATGACAAACAGACTGGGGGTGAGAGAGCTTGACCGCTATGATGCTGTGACCCCAGCCAGTGGGTCCATGAGGCGTGACAGGCAGCGCTCCTCTTCACGATCTCCAGTAGGATGTAATGCAAATGATGCAGAATGTTCATATGGAATGCTTTAAAATGTAATTGACTTTTTTGTTAAACAGGAAGACAGATTTGATGTGAAAACTAAAATCCAGTATCACTATAACTTCATCAATATAACTAGGCCAATATCAACAGTCAAGATTTAGTCAGTCCGCTTATCCTCGTCTGCTTGAGAAACGTATGCACATGTAAATACCTTCTCAGTATTAAGGTGAAATGACTTAACAGAAGTAAGAAAATGAAAATGTTTCATATTGAATGCAAGTCTCCTGGAATGGATCACACATGGGTAAAGCACACTCAGATTGGGTTTGATTCTGCTGGAGCTGGGCTGCTCGCTTGGCTTGTCTTCTGCCCCGAAACATCTTCTGCAAGAGCTAATCAAGGTAATGCAGATATTAAATCAGAATGACATAGACATGGTTGCATCTGAGTTTACTGTCAATCTCAAAGTTACACTCTGTAAGCTCTCCATCCTTTCCACTGCTCTGGGTTGCTGCGTAGACAACTTTAGCCAAGTCTTTAAGGAAACACTTCCCTGATTTCCCTGGCACTGAAGTACATGCTAATATACTTTGCTGAATTGGGATGGATTTAGGCACACACAGCATTCAGCTCAGGCATATGTGTTTAGCTGAACTTGGGCTATTAACTACATTGTGGCTGCCAGAAATACAATTATTATCATAGGTTGTAAAGCACTTAACATGAAAAATCACAAAGTGAGAGCTATAGCTTCTTGGTTTAGAGCACTACGGCTTCTTGTATTATTGCTTATGAAGATTAAGGGCTATATTCTTTCCTTCCTCAAGCCCAGTAAATTGGGATTTTGCAGATCTGGCTCACTGTGACTGGAGCAGCTGGAGCATGTTAGAAAGAGGCACTTGGTGCATGAGAACTGGGGGTGTACTGGGGACAGAAACTTCTTCACTGGCACAACTGCAGCCTGGAAGAGGAGAACAGGCGTCGGATCCCTTCGGTGACCTTCCAGAAAAGCCAGGTGCTAAAGAATCCAGGAGAACCTCCAGTGCCCAGCCTGGAAGATGAGGGACCGAAGGCTCCAACTTTTGGCGACGTTGCACATCAATTTCTGCCATTGCTGATGGAGCTGCTGAATGGTTCTCTTTGGCACAAAATCTGTACCGTCTGTCCTCAGGGTGACATGCGGGTGTTCGCCTCTCTTTCTGTTTGCCTTGAATAAACCTCAGTGGGGCGGAATGTAAGGAATACATCACTATTCCTGGGGCACGTTTGAGTGCTGCTGTGATCGTGTTACAAATCTGCAGGCAATAAATCAGCTTTGCTTCTGAATTCAATCTGCTTTTTCTTGATTCTCTTTCAAGACTCTTGGGACAACCGGCCACACGTAGGTAAATTTCAAGGAACCAGGGGACTTTTGTGAGCTGGGAATGGTGGAGGCTCTTTGCCCAAGTGTGCAGATTTGCGGGCAGAATAAAACAAGAGTCACCATGGTCGTGTCCCCGCAAAACCAGTGGACTCCAGCTCTGCGTCCTGACCGCTGCTTTCTTGAACACAACGGTGGGCGAAGATGACAGAGAGGATTTGGATGACGAGAAGAGGAAGGATTCTCTAAAATCTGCCTGGGAAGGTTTTGCAGAGCTCTCTGCTTCATTCAGCTGGGGTGCGACCAGAGAGAAAAAAAACCCATGAGGTTTCCTGAAGCAGCTTTTCTTGTTTGTTTTGATTTTTCAGGCTCCTCGCAAGAATCTCTGCAAATCTGTGTCACATCATGTGTGAAGGCAGCAAGTAAACGGAACTCTGAATTTAGCTTTTTCAGGGGTTTTCAGGGAACACAGGCGTCCCTCAAAAGAGGATACTTGAATACCAGTCAGACACCTGGTGAGCAAACCAGCTGTTCACAGCTGTTCTTTCCATCTCTCTTCTTCATTGTTTGCAGAAACAATGAAGTGATCGAGGACTAAGAGGGTTGAAACGATGAAAAAAAAAGAGACCTAAGTGCCAAGCTCTTTAGTGCTCTTTGTAAAACCCAAATAAATGGAAAAATAAATCAAGCCTAGACATCAACAGGAAATTGAAAAGTTACATCAATGGAAGGACAGAAACATATACGTCAATCATTTGGCTGGAGATGTTGTGGTATAAACAGATTTTTATCACATATAGCTCTCTATTCAAATAATTATGTCCTAGATTTCTTTTGTGAAAGTACACAGAGTACAATTTTGCCAACAAGCCTCTGGGAACAAATACGAAAAAATAGAGCAAGACTGGCTTTGCTGTCCCTGATTTCAAGTTCACAAAGTTTTTGAAGCATCCGTTTAATTTAGAAAAACAGAAAAGGCTTACACCTAATCCTCAGTCAAGGCTGCAGGACTTGTTTGATGCCTGCAGCGAGGCACATGCCTACATGGGGGCTGGATCAGATGACCTTTAAAGGTCTCTTCCAATCCAAGCTATGCTATGATTCTGTGTTTCACTGAATAGAGATGGACTCCTTGAACCATGCCATTCACACTATGATCAGACCTAATCTGCGTTGTCACCTCTCTTTTCCCCCCTTCACACCAGCACACGTTTCTTTCGGTTAGTTCATTTGCCCGCAGGGCAAGATTAAACATGACCGCAGCCTGTCACCACCCCAGTGCCCCCAGCTCCCATTCCCGTCACCGCACCTCAAGGTCAGCCTGGCGTCACCTCCATGGCCGGGACATGGTCCCGCGTCATGGGAACCACGCTACTGCCAGCCGCCCTCGGGCGCAGATAACGGGCCCTTGAGGACAAAGCCTTTGCCTTCCTTCTGAGATGTAAGATATCGGGATACAAACAGTAATAAATAACTGATGTGTCTGTCTGAACTGATTCCTGTTCCCCTGCCTCACCCACTTCCACTCTGGTTACCACCAAGCTTCTTTTTTTTTCTCTGCTTCTTCCACCTTTTTATTTTGTATTCCCAAGACTCCAGTCTGCAGCAAGGGGCTTTTCCTGGGAGTTTTTAATCTCTGACAAGGAGGGAACCACGTCCCCATGCTGTTGGGAGTCCTGGGCCTCTGATCTCCTCCTTCCAGCCTTGCTCCTGACACCTGGGCTTTGTCTCTTGTCTACACCCATCAGTTATACTGCAGTCGGTCCTCCCATGTTCCTTGGGTTTCTTTCTTGGCACCAGGCACCGTTCTCTGATGCAAATTTAGCCCAAATCATTTTTGCATTGTTCTCTCCAGGCCACTATCTTATCGTTGCTGCATTGTTCCTTTTTGGCTTCCTCTGCGGTTTCTATCTGTCTTCTGCTCACTGTTGCCTTAGCTTCAGTCAAGATTTGATGTCATTCATCAGACATGTCATTACTGCTAATTCATAAAGTTCTGTTTTCGCTCTGTTCCTGCCAATGTCTTTCAACTTCTTTCAGTGAAAACTCACCTGAACTCAAATCAACTTCAACTGACCAAAAAGCCTTGAGCTGAAGTAGAAGTCCAGGTGGTGGGAAGGTAACCATGAAAATGTTCACAAGCACAACATGAAATGAGAACTTGTTTGCCCTGAGCTTCCCCCAAGCCTGGCTGAACAAAACGCTCGTGATGCTCTACTACAGACCCATTTGTGTGAACTCCTGCCAAAATGCTGTTCTGTTTTGAAATCCAGCACTGCTTAGAGTTTTATAGGATCTGTTGAAAAATCACTTCAATAGCCATAGTCCTAGTTGTACTCTACATTGATACTTCAGGTTGCTTTTCCCTAGAAATGGATATATTAATACTTTTCTATATTGGTAGGATACAAATGAGATCCACAGCAAAACTGACATACATCCTTTATTTTCTGAGAACAGCTTCAACAGTTTTAGCCAATTGCTCAGCAGCTTCTTTTGATTAGCAGAACACTTAATCTTCATGTAGCAAAGATGGCCAAAGAGGAAATTTTGAGAGCTTAAGCTTTAAATCCTCCACGCATTAAACCCACCATTTGTGTCAGAGGTGGGTCATCCTGTGAAAAGGGAGGATGATAAAGCAATTTATGCTCTTGTGCTGAGAATGACGTCTACTTTCAATTCAATATTACAAGCCTGTCTTTTGTCTAATATTTTGTGGCTCTTGGTCACAACTTTCCTCAGATAATCAATAAACGCTTGGAACAGAGATGCTGTAGTCAAATTGTTAGCTGTGTGCAAGTTAATGATGCATTGCACACAAACTCAATCAGTGCAGAGACATAACTAAACCAAAGGAAAACTTGGTACGATGTGAGACTGGTACACAACAAGCGCTTCTTTGGTGCCACTTCCCTGATCACACTTCAGTTGCAAGGGGGCTACATCTGGGCAGGGATGGCTGAAGCTCCTGATGGTAAAAAGTCTGAACTCCACCATCAGTATTGTCCTAGTTCGGGCAGTACCTCAATAAACTAAGTGCAGCCAACTGTTGTTTTCATTCTTATTCTGGAAGATCAGCTAATTAGAGTGCAAAATAATAGTCTCATGCTTGGCAACTACTTTTGGCTTTGAATGATTTAATTATTTATTTATTTATGGTCAGACAATATGGAGACTCAGTGCTAAACTACAGAAAACAAATTAAATATCCAATTTCAAACAGTTGGCCCTGGTCTGGAAGCACTTCAGTTGACTGTCGTGATTCAAAGGAGAAAAATAATTTCATTTTGAATACTGTAATGCTTTTTAAACAGCACATTGGCTGACCCATCCTGGACCGCGACCTCAAGAGCTTCACATGCATATTTTTGAAAATAAGGTTTGTGCCTCGCCTCATCGAACAGATGCTCAAGCTTCACAGCTGCGGTAAGGAGAGAGAAGCTGCCCATTCACCCTGTGACACTGTTTCAAGGGGGACACACAGAGATCTAGAATGACCCACGCTGGTGTGTTGTCCCAACCCCAACTGCATGGCCCTGAACCACCAAGCAGCACAAGAAACTCCAGAGCAGACACGGACAATTTTTCAGTGATGAAGGGAACAGGATGAGTGTGTGTGTCTATAAGCATATGGATTTAAAGGCCAGATTAATGTGGAAAAAGCATGGAGGATTTATCTTTTTTGCAGATACAACAATTTTGTTTTAGGGCTCTCCATACGTCCCACCACTTTCTTGAGCTCCTCTGTCCTTCCTGTTGAGTACATGTCTGAGATGGCTGTTTCCAAGGGCAGGGGTCAGTCCCACATCGATAAGCCTGCCTTACCGCTGCTGTTGGAGAAGCAGGGAAGGAGATGGGCTGAGCCACCATGTGCTGGGACTGATCTGCATCTGAGCGCTTGGAAGCAAGGTGAGCACAGGACAGCAAGGAAGGGATGTGCAGCTCCATGGGTTTATCTGGGTGACCTGACCCAGGCTGCAAGGGCAGAAAGCCACATCTGCTGTGCTGAAGGCCATGACAAGCTCAGCAAGAGGCTGTGCTCTGTGACACCCGGGTGTGTTACATCCCCAGGTCTTCTATGGCACAATCGGCTGCCATAGGAGGCTGACAGAACAAAGCCCTCCTTTTGGGCTGGATTCACACCAAAAGGTGTTTTTCAGGTCCAAGGCTGAAACCTACTAAGAAGCCACAAACCTTCATGGAAATCAGTCCCCCAGCACTTGTCCAATGTCCTTCAGCTTCACAAAGGGCAGAGTTTTAAAGCAGCAGCACGTGGCTATCGGAAAAACTTGGGATGTAACAGGAGGTACACAAGATGCCTGATCCTGAGAGCAGATATTTGTGCTCAGAGATGTGTTAGGACTCAGTGTGACACTCAGGGTCCATGCAGACCACCCAGCTGCATGGCAAGAAACCCATTTTTCTCATGGTTTTGGCCATGTCTTTCCTGGACTGCTGCTTTTACAGCTCTCTTGTTTTCCCAGCTGGTTTGTAAGCCTGAGATCAGGTCACTGAAAGCAAAGGGCTTTCTCAGAAATTAAACAAAAGCTCTTTCAAGTTTAAAAAGAAGAAAATAACAACAACAAAAAAAGCCCACCTGCAGGGAGCCCCTTTCTACAAGGAGGAAGACTTTGCTTTGGAGACATCTGCAAGAAATCCAAGGCTGAACTGGCCCATGGCTAACATTGCCAAGGTGTGTGCGTTGGGTGTGATCTGACTATATCTTTTAGGTAAGAGAATTTCAGGAAAAGATTTCAGCAACGGAAATATATACCCAGGATTTAAGACAAGAGATCAAATCCCCTTCCCGATAGACAGACATCAGGAAAAGGATGCTACCACAGTAACTTAAGAAGCTCAGCCATGAGCAGCCACAACTGAAATACAGGGGCTGAGGTCTCCCCAGCACAGCCGGGAGAACAGTTTCTCCAGACACATAATGAACGCTTCCACTGTTACCGCTGGTCAGGTTTCCAAGAACCGGACACTGTAATCAAGTCATTCAATGGCAGCGTTATATTTTTTTTTCCTGGAGCACAGAAATCAAGACCCTTACTTGCCTGGCAGGAAGAGAACAGGCTTTGAAGGAATCGGAATTACTGGAGAAAAACACAGAGCCTTTCATGTTTTATGCAACAGGCCAACAATGGTAAGTGCTCTGTGGGCACATCAGGGTGTCATACATCGATCGCCTGATATTTTACGTCATTGTAGACATACCGTCTTGATTTTTAAACAACTGCAAGAGCATTTTTTTTCCCCCCATGGAAGCTATTTTTTATTATACTCCTAAACCTAATCTTAATTCTCCCAAGTACATTTTGGACAGTGGCCAATCTGTGCACGTGTGGTAAGAAGCCGCCTCACACAGCTCCCTGCAGAACGGGACAACTGAGAGCAGCTCCATGGGCTCTGGTGGCATCCAAGTCCATGAGAAGCAGGAGCAGCTCGGCTGGCAGGGAGCGCGAGTGGCACCCGCAGGGGCCAGGGGGAGGCTGGAGTTACAGTAATGGGGTGGAAAAGCAACATGTAGAGATAAAAAAAGGGGGGGAGGGAAGCGAGCTCCTTTGATAGCCTTAATATCACAATCAGGAGAAACTTCCTGGCCTCATATTTTCCGTATAAACACACTCCACTGGATAAAGTTAATGGTTCCCTGACTGCAACGCAGAAGGGCTTGATCAGTTCAATTGACGTCACAGATTCAGTATTTTAATGAAATGTGCTGTGCTTCCCCCATTTATATGTTTGACCCTAACCTTTACCAGATGTGCAGTTCATGCTCACTCGCAGACACAGCAGAGCTGTGTTTTGGAGGCTCTCAGGAGTCTGAAATGCCGAAGTGAAAATAAAATCCTCTGACACGAAATCTTTTGTTTGAGCTGCTGCCTTGTGCTCCCTTGCTCTCTTGTGCAGGAGCACACCCCAGAGAGACAGGGAAAAAGGGGCCAAAAGGGTTGTATTGAGCACTGCCTGCCCATGCAGGAACATAAAGTCACAATCAGGAAAGAAGCACATCATCCAAAAAGATGCCATCGAAAGTTTTCTGGCATTTGATGCTCATTTAGAAAGTCTCCTGCTCATTCCTTCTGCAAAGAGAAGATAAAATAATGGAGCTAGAGGGGGTTAAAAGGAGATCCGTGTTCCCAAGGCTCAGCTTTGGTCTTCAGTCACTTCATCTTAGATAAATTGGAAGCTTGGACGCAAGCCACCCTTTAGTTCTGGCTTTGGATTAGCAAATTGAAAGTCACTGATGAGGTTTGCAAAACCAAACCCATATCCTCCTTGGCGTGCTCCTAGCTGAAACCGAGCTAGCCCTGAGCACAAATAAGTGAGTAACTCCTTAAAACACACACACCAAAAATGCTGAACTCGACAACCACAGAGACGGAACATCTGAAAGCCTGTGCAAGGCATTCATTCCTCTTAACCCAGGAAAGACTGAACTTGCAGCACTAGCACTTTGCAACAGATTAGACATGAAAAATGTTTGGAAATGTTAAGAAATGAAAACTGATGATCTTGATTTTAGTAATTACATGCACACATATCAAAACTATGTATTCCGTGACCAAACAGTTTGCATTTGTCCCTAAGCAGATGACAGTGGCTGTTAACGTGGCAACATCAGACCTGCTCATGTTTCACTTCAACGTTGATCCTGCAAACACAGTTCAGTAGGTTGGATCAAAGTGGGGCCGAGGATCTCCTGACCCTGGGACAAAAGAGTCACGTATGGAGCCTAAACAGCAGGGCTGCCCTGCCTGCAGAGCACACCTTGCTCTAACCCCCAAATATGTTCATGTCTAGGTAAGTGTTGATTATGTTCTTGAAAGTCACAGCTGCCTCTCAGCCACATCTAACTGCAAAGGAAATCTCCAAGGCACCACCAGCCTGGGGTTTTCTTCCCAGAAGTTGCAAAAAGAAGGGGGAATTACCCAGTAACTCAAACCACACTACAGAAAGCAGATGTTCTGCCTGCAGGTTGGCAGCCAAGGCACTCAGGGCTCACTGTGGGGTTCACACAGTGTCCCAACCCTGCATGGCCACTGTGGCAATGCCCCTTAACCCCGTCTCCTGATCGCCAGCCCATTAGCACCACCACACTTTTATTAGCAGGAAATCCTAAATCCAACCATCAAGATGTTAATGTAATTGCAATCCAATAAAAACAGCAGGTAGGGCCACTCTCGGCCCCAAGGTGGGCAGAGGATCTCCTCTGAGTTCCCGCATTCACACTAAATACAACCTGAGCATCAACAGTTAAGAGTATTTTACCAGTGGCAACGAGAGGGATTCAAGCAGAGTAGGAAATAATAACATCTTCCTTTGGATCAGGGCTGCAAACTCGACTGGGTTGTGTTCCCTGCCGTAATTTACACATCCCCACAGACATACATCTTGGAAGTGATTTTTACAGCCAGCCAGGAGACAGCCACACAACCCACACCGGCTCTGGTAGGAATCCCACGCCTCTGTCCCCTACAACGTGTCTGCCTCTCTGGTAAGAACAATGCAGAGAGTTGTTTTTCTGGTATCCCTTAAGCCCATTTGGTTTTATTTTCCTTTACTTACTGGCAACAAATTGTCCCATTTTCTTTTGCTCACAAAACACTTTTCTTTATATTGTGGGGTAGTTTTTTTGTTTGCTCATTTGTTGTGACAGGGTTGATGAAAGACTCTGTCTGGGTTCGCCAGATCACGCACCAAAGCTAACATGTGGCACAGGGGTTATTTAGAGTCACTTCTTAGAATTCCACTTTCAGCTCCTGATCCCAGCCCACCCTCAAGGTGGAAGATGTGGATCCTGCATCAGCCAGGCTTTCCCACCAGGAAACTGCCTTCCTACACACGGCTTTTCCACCAGCCATTCACCGCAGTGAGGGGGAAAGGACTGATGCATCTCGTAGGTGCTCGTGGTGTAAGGATTTGTACCCCAAGGACAAGCAGCTAAAAGGGAGTTCTGGCTTCCCTTTCTTAGCAAAATCACTTAACGACGGAAGGGCTCTGTCCCTGAGAAGCTCCTCTTTAAAGAGTCAGCCATGGCATGGACTGACACAGTGGGCTTGAGAAGATAATTTGAGTGTCACCTGGTGTGCACTGTTTGGAGCCCAACTCTTTTCCCCAGTTTATGTACTTTTTTCCTCTGACTAAAAAAGCACTAAAAGCAATAACCTATAATACCAAAAGAGTCAAGCTCGGAGATGCAGTGATCCCAGCTAATGCACAACTTCTCTTGCAGCAACCATCTCCTTGGATGGCTTAACTCAACTGCAAAAGGAAATTGCCTCAAGTGAAGGAAAATGGAGCCAACAAAGCGGACAGCATTTCTTTTTTTCTGTTTTCACAACTGGGCACAGGGGACTGACAGTCTGGATTTATGGCTGGTTTACAGCTTTGCTGCCTCCCAGCAGCTGTTGTGCAAAATAAACCACCATCCAAAACAAAACAAAACGAAAGAATCACTGAGTCAGGAACACTCTGCCTGAGAGGAAAAAGTGCAGGCACTTACTAATGAAACTAATCATTGATAATAAAATATCCAAGAGGAAAACTTATTTCCCATTTTCTCATTGAGATGAGATGTGTAGCTCCCGCTTTTTTGTATCCATGAATGCATGCACATACAGGAGAAACACTGGGCAGCCCCCGTGCCTGTCCAGGGCACAGGCTTTTGGTAAAGGATTTACCCAGCTCTCCCAATCCTGCTATGGTTGAACCAGAGGAGGAAACTGAGAAAAATGTGGAGGAAAGAGAGCAAACAGGGTGTTTATCAAAGCTCAAAGAGTGGGTGCCACAAAGAGTAATCTGGCTTTTCTTGCCCTGGTCCAACCCAAGTGGCGTTGCTGCCCCAGCATCTCAAGCCCCGCTCATCTGAAAAGCCTGCCAAAAACCTCTAGCCTCAAGCAATCAGAAAGACTTGGAGGGGAAAAAAAGAGTGCATCAGTAGCATGGATAAAATTAGGGTTAAAGCGTGTTTTTTGGGATGATGAATAGTGACAGGGCCACTTTAGAGCCAGGCTGGCAGGAAGGTGACGCCAGCTCCAGTGTAGAGGTGACAACTGCGGTGAGTTCGGTGGCTCTGAACTGAGCTCCCTGGGGCTCACACGGGATGGGGAGGAAGAAATGGGATTGGGAGGTGGTGGTTGTATTAGACGTGCTGAAGCTGCTGTTGATTTTAGGCCAGGGAAGAATTATCTTCTGTGTTCCCTGGTTTTCTTGGCTCCCACTCATAAAGACACTTAAACAGTCATCTAGCTTCAAGGATGTGCTTAAGTGCTTTGTTGAATTAGTCGATTAGAATATTTATTCGCCTGCAATCTTTGCAAAACTCAATTGAATGCACTGGGATTTTGCTGAATGCTTTTGACAGCCTCTGGAGCAGACCACAGGTACCAAGTTACCCTCCCCGGTCACACCTCCAGAGCCAGTGGCAGCCCTGCCCTGCGGAGCTGCCGTGGGAGGAAAGGCTGAGCCTGGCTGCTTGTCTCTGGTCATTTCTAAGCTCTATTGAAGCAATTTTTGGGATCAGTTTCATCGTGTCATTTGCAACACTCATTGCCATTTGGAAACTCCTGGCTGCGTGAAGCAGAGCTCGGTGCGTCCTGCCAGAAATGGGTTTAACTGCTTAAGTTTGGAGTTTGCTTTTCCTGCTAAGTGAGGCTCTGAACTCCAGTAATGCTTTTCCTTTGATTTAATTAAGGGAAGCTGTTTCCAAGGGATCATACGTATAGCTCACATCAAAGTGTTCAAGAGGAGCGGTGCACCCCGAGATGCAACGGATGCGGTTCATGGTGACTCACGGGCTGTGTCCAGCTGCCAAATGAGTCAGCGTTTGCAGCAACCTCATCACAATCTACCGCCAAAACCAAGGACCTGTGGTACCGTGTCCGTGCCTGGCAGAAGGAGATGAGCCCCACATGTCCCATCGGTCCCTGGACCACAGCACACAGAATGGTCTTTCCTCGTCCCTTGGATGGTGTCCCATGGGACCTGCATCTCTGCACCATCACAGACAAACTCTCCAATGAGGAATTTCAAACCTTGCCTTGCTCACATCTCTAGTTTGCTCATGGGAAGTGCATAGCAAAAAAGAGCTGGACTTCTGGTGAATATCAAGCCTGGGTGCAGAAGACTTCGAGACTTCTCAGCTCATTAAAAGCCAGACTTGAGCCATTCCAAAGGAACTTGTAGCCAAATGAAGTGCTGAAACAAGTCATTCCTTTTCAAACTTCTGTGGAAGCAATGTTCTTGCTGGTGCAGCCAAAGGGAAGGATCACGGCGCTGGCTTGAGTGCCCCTCACCCTCTTGAATTGCCAAACAGCAGCAAATAATTCTTTTCCCCTTCCGTGGAAAGTACAATCTGATTTCTTGCCGATTCTTGTAAAATTCGAAAGCTGAGCAAGCCTGACTTTTCCACATACACACACATCCGAAAACACACCCTATGTGATTTGTGATGCATTTCTGCAGACACAGGGGAGGAGGGCGACCATCTGTTTTTCTGGATGGGAGAGCAAAAGAGCCGCTAGGAAAGTTCTGGTGAGGCAGTTCAGCTCGGGGCTCTGATTTATAACTGTTAATACAACAAATCCTCTCCAATTGCCCTGGCTTTGCTCAGGAACTAGCATCCAGCTAACAGAGCAACCTAAGGTCAGGTGAGTTTAACGATGACCAATTTGACTGGGAAAGCAAGGCCAGATAAATTGCTGCCCTTGGGGATAAGCTAAATCACTGTGGGCTGCGGCTCCACAGCCGCTGGCCAGGATGAAATGATGGGTACAATCATGTCCCGGTGGCCTCACTTGCCAAATGGGGCTTAAACTGTGACTGCAAGGGCTCATATCTCACTGCGTCCTCCCTCAAATTTTATTTTTTTTCAATTACTCGATTGAAGGAAATGCTGAAGATGTTTCCAGCACCCTGTCCTGAAATGGGGCACCACCTTAGTTTTGAGAATGTTACAAGAGGACATGGAAGGTATTTTTAGAGAAAAAACTAAAAATCTAAACAAAAGCTTCAGCAAACACAGCATAAGCTCAGAAAACATCCTGATGTCACCAAATCTGTACTTTTCACTGGAAAAAGCTGCATGAGAACCCTTTGCCTGTGTTTACAGAGAAACGATGGGAACAGAGCGGCTGCTGCCAGCACCCTGGGGCCTGTTCCCATCCCAACCTCCCAACCATCCCCCCAAACTGGGAACACCCCCTGTCCCTGCATGCAGAGCTCTGCTGGTGCAGCTGGCAGTGCTGACATTGAAGGGGCAAGTTACAGGATGGGCAAAAAGCCCAAACTGTGCCTGCAGCCCCACCGGCTGCTCTCTTGGAAGGAAGTGCTTGATGGGTCTGCTACCCCGAGCACATCCCTGAAACCATCACTGGAAGACACCAGCAGGAGCAAAACTGTCATGTCCACACCAGTTAAAAATGCAACAAGAGGGATAGAGTCTTAGGCTTTCTTTGCCCACTTCCCTCCTGCAGATAAATCACTGCATTTATGAGGTGGTAGTTAATTCTTTTCACGCTGACCATGCAGCCCCTCCATAGGCACGGAGCAGACTGGCACAGGGTTGTCTCAGACAGGATTTCCTCCAGGGAACAGCCTCTGCACAACATGCGAACAATAGAGCCATAGGCATTTTAAAAGATACACAACGTGCCCAACTTCTCCTCCCCATGAACCTCGGATATCTGCTATCTGCTCAGCACTCAGCACCGCAATATCACATCTACAGCGTCATTTATTTCCTGCCGTTTGTGAGCAGTTCCCACCGCCGTTAAAAGGAGCAGAGCGGGCTCTGGTCAGGCACCTCTGCCCACCCCTTTGGATGCTGCAGGTTTGGAGAGCTCAGGTGTTTGTACTTTCGTACACTGAGTTTGTTCTTCTCCCAGTGCTCAATGACACAGCATACCAAACATCTTACCTGTGACAACAGCTACAGAGAGCTCCACGCAACTCACCTCCATAAGTGCCCATCAGTGTTTTGGGACCAAGCCATATGCAGATATACACAACATCATACCCAAGCCTTTCATGAGGGCTTTAAAGAAACTGCTGGACTGAAGCATCTTCTAACCACCTTATGCACCAAGTGGACAAGGAATATTTACAGCAGTCCAGGCTGGTCATAAAACAGCAAATGTACGAGACAGTTGTTCATGGTCTCACTAGTACGGTCACATTAAGCTGCACTGACTCAGCTGCTGTCAGTTGGGCTGCTGGGCCCTATTCTGCTCTCTATTAGGTCAATAGAAATTTGGAACAACTCCACTGACTTTCACAGCATAACCTAATTTAACAGAAAGCAGGACCTAGTGTGCTTTCTAGATTTGTGCTGCATAATAGGGAACAGACTTGAACCTCTGACTCATTACCAAGGGAACATACATTGAAATTAAATTCCCAGTAGGTAAACACCTCTGAAGCCCATTTTTTTTCCTTGTTGTGAAAACAACATGACATGCCACTGAACTGTAGCCTGACACCCACTGCCTGCAACAGGCCACTTCTGTAGCGTCGGAAAGGTTTTCAACTGCTTGACAGAGTGAAACAGAAAGTGTCTCTTTAGAAGCCATTTCAGACATAAAGAAAAGCCCCAAAACCCTGCCTGTAGAGTATGTGCACCTTAAGCAGATTAGTTTGAGGCAATGGGACAGCAACAAGCAGCTCACAGTGATGAATCCTGAGTCCCAGGGGTATTTTTTGTGTATCATATCTAGCTCCTCCCTAGTAAATCCACTGAAGCTGGATTTGATTTATTAATGCATTCATCAGAGTGAAGACTGTTTATACTGGGTTTTGGGAAGAAAACCCTTAATGGAGGAACATGCTACTGTGGGTCAGCTGTATAGAGGGCCAGGTGGCTCCTTTCTGGCTGGCGGTGGCCCCTGGTGTGCCCTCCCAGCAGCACTCACAGCTTTTACAAGCACATGAAGACAAACAGCACAGAAAATAGCTCCTCATCTCCCCAGTCAGATACAGGCAATAGAGTTCTAACTGGCTGAATATCACTTATATCCAAAGGCCTGGCCACGCTGAGGATTTTGATCCTTTGGCATCTCCGTCATCTTTCAAGAGGGTTCAACAATGAGCTGTGCCTCAGTTTCCCAGCCTCCGCAGGGAGCCAATGTACTGCATCACATTGGTGTGTGAACACTGACCTAGGGCCAGCTCTCTCAAAAGACTTAAAAGAGGTTTGATCAATATCTTTTTAGCACTTTTTCTCATTTGAATGCCAGCAGTTCCAGTGTTTCAGGTGCCTGAGGGGTCAAGCTCCCTGCTTGCTCCTTTGCTCTCTGCCACGCCAATGTGGAGCAGCCCTTGGTGGCCGAAACCCGGTTTCTGCTAATGTCCACACGCAGTCTTATAGAATATGTCTGGGTTTTGTATACCATTCTCTCACAAACAGATTCCTTCATACTTACTGAGAACCCAGGACACCATCTATGATGTGAACTACAAAAGGAGCAGGTTACAAAAAGAAAACTAATAATCCCTTGAGACAAACTCCATCACAACTGGACTCCCAGCCTGCGGCAATGGAGGTATTTCACAATGAAAGGAGCGTTTCGCTTCATCCCAAGCAGAAAACAGCCGTTCCAACATGCGGTTTCTTTGCTGGGTACTTGTCTTTCATTTTGCGTTCCTGAGCCAGTGCAGGATTTGCAAACGTTTAATAATTCCAAGAATGAGCGCATTAAAGCCACAGAGCAAGGGGAAAGCCCTTTTCCTGCCAAGGAGGATTTGTCAATACCCCATTGTTGTTCTTGCACTCACCACCCCTTAAAGCAATTAATGGATAAATCAGGGGTTTTTCTGTGGCACTTCTGTGGGTGGAGTTTATTCCCATCCTTATCTGAGCAGTGGATCTTTCCCACCAGTAACCTGGTGCCAGGGTGTCCCACAGCCCATGACGCCGGAGCACACTGCAGAACAAACAAACTCAGTTACAGGAGGATATTTACAATTGCTGACCAAACTCTCAATTTCCTTGGTAAGCTCCTCAAGACAATACGGTCTGGGCGCTGGCCTCCAATTGTACTGTCAGAAATTGATACAGGCCCAAGAATGAGAAAATATTGTGTTTAGATTTAAGATAGGCAAAGAAAATGAGTGAGGTTTTTGGAGGGTTTTCCCCCTACCACGTGTGTTTATTTTTACAGCCATAGGATGGAGCAGGGTGAGTGCAGAACCTCCCCGTGCCCACCCATCCCCGCCACACAGCACTGGTGGGCACCCATATGAGTTCCCTGCAAGGATGAGGGACAGTGCTGCACCTTGTGCACAAGGCTCGTGGTGGCCCAAAACTCATATAGTGCCTTGACTGAGCTCAATAAAATGGCCTTTCCCAGGTGTGCCAGGATCCAAGCAGGAAACTGTGGTGCCAACACATAGTGGTTTCCAATGGAAGAAGCCTGCACCTCCCAGCGCGGGTGCATTTCCTGCTCATCTAAGGGTTGTGCTGTGCACTGCAGCTCCCAGTCCCATGGCATGGGTGTCTCCAGCACCCCTTCCCCATGCACCACTTAGAAGTGTTGTGTTTGACACAAACAGCTCAGGTTCAACCCTCATTTTTGCCCCAAGGGAAAAAAAAAGTCAGGCTTACACCTGCATATACCCAGATCAAACAGCAGAGCTTAATTCTGTGTGGGCTGGTGGCTTAATGGTTGGAACAATTCTCTGTTTCTTATTAGACCAAGAGCAACTCTTGAGTGACAGCACTGCAAGCAGTGTTTTCCAGATTTGCGCCAGTTTAATGAAAACCAGAATTTGGCTCTACATCTTAAGAGATAAGACTCTGTACTCGTGGCCAATATGCTAATGTTTTCCAGCATATTGTGCGTCTTTTTCCAAACCCTTTGTGAGCGTTCCTTTGCAGGTTATCCAGGGATCAAGGTCTGAAAATTCGAAAAACAGACTGGCTGTGCAAGATTTGCGTTTAATGTAGTATGGGTTTTCTTATCACTAGGCAGTCTTGTTTGACTGAAGGTCTCCATTTGTTATTTAGGGGATTAAGAACACTCAACAAGAAAAAAGGAAAAGAGGCAGATTCTGACAGCTGGAGGACTTGAATTCAGTAAACACATCAATAGAGTCATTTCTCCAGATTTACACCAGACTAATATCAAACTCTGGTCCAGAGAAGGAATGTAAATTAGTTAACGAAAACTGGATTCCAACCAGTTACATTAGGATCCTGTAATACTCATATATTCTACTTTTCTCCCCTTGCCCTGCTAATTGACTGCAGGCCACCCAGGGTAACAAAGACATCTGATAGAAATATACTGTATATTTATATTGGCTTGTCTTACTGTAATCTCCTTCAGGGTATGACCCGACTTTAATAACTCAGACTTACCCTACCACTTTCTGGCTCATTTCCTTGTGGACTTATAACATATACACTGCCTTTCAGTTTATTCCTACAGTACATTTGGGAGAGGGGGTGGGGGGGAAAGGGCAACAAAATTGACTACACAAAATCATTAAAATCCATCTCAGAGGCTCTGCTTACATCTCCCATTGCTTAGGGGCACCTACAAATATTTATTAGCACAAATCACCTCCTGACAATGTTTCCCCATGGCCAGTAACAGCATCTTCAGAGGACAAGTGGAAGATGTGACCACTGGCCTCTGTTCCACCCTTAATGACTGAGAACTATAAACTTCTTTAAGGCTGGTAATTACGAGAAGTCATACAAAGAGGCAGGAGTTGAAGTAAAATCAGGTTATATCACGGGAGGAAATCTGATTATAAAGGAACACCAAAGTATCTTCTCATATATCAGCTGTCCTAATGGCTTGCAATGATTTGTACATTCAGTTCTCTGTAGCAAAGGCTGTTTAAAACAATTTAAACCTGCTTGTTTACAATTGTTTCTATATCTCTGATATTATCAGTATAGATTGTCAGGTGACATTATTATAGCTTCTCTGAGCTTACTTTAGCAGCATAGCTATCTAATTTTAATACCAGTTCTAAATATGTTATTGGGGTAAGTAAAACAAAACACAATCACCAACTTCTGAAACTCAGTTGTTTAGAATGGAGCAAACAGGTTTTTTGGGGGTGAAAGTCCATAACCAATGATTTCACCTTAAGGTCCACAAACTAGGACCAGAGGCAGATTTCTTAACTCCTACAAGCCTCTGTTCCACACATTTTGTCTACTCTGTCTTAAACTGGGTAGCTCCTAAAACTGAGATTAGAAGAAGCGGTGAGTATGAAGATAATTTAGGACTAACAGGGAGGCTCATCCCAGCTAGAAGTATGAGAACTGCCAGCCAGAGAAGAGGAAAAAGCAGCTGTGAGCAGGTTGAAGGGGTGATCTACAGACACACAGTTGTGCCCTTAGGATGCAACAAAGGATTTGGAAGAGCCAAATATCTTGAGGAAAGAAAACAAAAGAATTGGCCTCACTTGAACTTTAATTTTACCCAGAAATTCCACCCTTGATCAAAGAACTACAGTGAAATTTTAGCTGGAAACAGCATTTTTCTGCAGAGAAGTTCAGCTTCACCAAGTGGGGAAACTCTCCTCCCCAAATCAAGTGCAAGACATGTTGGGACTGTTGTCTGGAACCATTGGGAAACCCCTTTAGCAACTAGTCTGCCAAAGGCCTGGAAGCAACTCGAGGGGTGGTACGAGCCACACGGAGACATGGACCTGCCTCTGGACCCAAACCAGGAGGCCATGAAGCACAAGATGTGCTTGAGACCTGAGCTAGAGATACTGAGTCATGAACTTCTGAGATAATTCTATTGAATTTGGTCCTGTTCCTGGGGACAAAAGGAGCTCTTGGGTGATGCTCACGGAGGAAGCTACTGCAAACATCAAGGACATAGAAGAGAAGACAGAGAAGAGCAAACAGAGGCAGCTGTTTCTTGCACATCCCCCCAGCGAGTCATTCCAGTCCAACAGAGCAAACAGGAGGACATGGACATTGCATCCCATCATGTGATGAAATTCTACCTTTCCAAAACGGAAGAGGCATACCAGCTCCGATTATAAAATACACAGCCTTCAGAATAGTTGAGGATTTCATCATTTGGTTTATAGAGATGAGACATGAGAGATTTACTACCTTCTGCCTGCAGTTTATTATCTATTGAAATGGTTTTATTGCAAATTCCAGTTTCCAATGACATGCTGTTCATAGCACTGGAAGAGTCAAGTGCAGAATGATGCCAGTGAGTTCTGCAAGCAGTTCTTCACATCGCTCTTCAGCTGGTGCTCTCAGTTGTTCTGAATAGGCTCAAAAAGTCATTGGAAATCTGAATATTTTGTCCAAAGCTGGTATTACAATTGCTTGTGTTTTCAAGGAACTGTACAGGAAGTCCTTCTTTACAAAAAATAACTAAAGTAGGGCAATGGAAATCTTCCTTTATCCTTTGAAACACAGATCAGGAAGGGATCTGCAGAATTGCAGACAGCAGTTGTGTCATGTAATTGCTCATAGACAATTAGTGAGCTTCATCTTAGGGGGGAGAAAAAAATAATCAGTTTCTTTCCCACACTCCTTTAACTGAAAGAAATTCTCTCTGATGGCTAGAGACCTTCTTCCAAATTCCACCCCAAGTAAATTTATAGCCAGTCTCCACTCATTTGTTCTTTTGCCAACATTGTCCTGTTTAAATAGCTCTTCTTCCTCCCTGGTGCTTACCCCTCTGATGTATTTATAACGCTCATGATATAGTTAAATGAGGACTGCTTCTGTTCAGAAAGCTTTTATATCTTTCCCATTGGCTACTTTCTTATTGATAGAAGCTGCAAGTTCTTGTCCTAAGGCACACACACAAAAATAGGGGGACAAATGACAAATGCCATGCTCACTACACCTGCTGGCTCAGCCCAAGTCAGCAGCTTGGCAACAACTGCTTGTTCAGGATTAACTCACCATTTACAGAGTTGTTAAACACCTTCAATAGTGTCCTGATCATTTACTGTTAACTTCTCTGCGAAACTGGGTACAAGAAGAGTAGTCTGACTTTAGTTATAAATCTGCCATTAAATTAGTGAAGCCCCAATGCCTCTTAGAAGTCAGGTCAATAAGACATCAGCACTTCCTTGACAACCGTGCCATCCTAGAAAGCAGTCCATGGAGATGTATGCTATGAATGAACATCTTCATCCAAACATCACCAAAAATCAATCTTATACCTTCACATCACAACCGCTACTGGAGATGGGACACAGTGGATCGGTGTCATAGCCCACAATAGCCCTTCCTAACGTGCTGCTGGCACCCAGCCCTCACACAGCACCAGGGCCCCACCACGCACATGGAATGGCCTTTCCGAAGAGCAGGAAAGTGATGCATCATCCTTGAGAAAAACAGGGTACAAACAAAGCAAGGCCATAGAAAGCCACATCACACAAAGCCGAATATTGATTCTGTCCACCTCAGGATCAGAGGGTGATCGTTCCTGAATGTTTTTTGCTCAAGCTGAAGCTGGAAAGGAATCAGCTTGGCATGTTCTCACTTGGTGTCTTTCTTTTGCAGTGATCCTATTGTTCTGAAACATAATGGGGCAGAGTTTTCTATAGTCCCACTGGGACTTTATCAAAATTGACATCAGTAATGAAAAGCGTGCTGTATAATGCTGCTGTCTGCTCTTAACACCACAATTTCAGCCAAGAAACAGTGAGTTATTCACATTTACTCCCAGTGAACTGGAACGCCATTTATTCAGGCTCCACATTAAAGTTCAGCTGCCCAAAATGGTCTCATTCTAATTCAGGTCAGTGCTTTTGACTTAGGCTTGTGCAGTTCCCAGGGCAGCTCAGCCGCAGCAGCTCTGAGGAGCTCTGTTTTCTGCAGTGTTGTTACTTGATAGCATGTTGATTTAAGGCACTGTTTTTCTTCAGAGTCCTTCAACCAATATCCAGTAAAGGAGCATGGAAAACAGGCTAGTCAAGGGCATCGTATTTTCCCCCAAGTTCTGAATTCTTATCCACATCCTCATCTGTAACATTTTCTACTGCCTTGCTGTGGTAAAAGCCATTTCACCATGTCCAGCTTCCCACTAGCTCAGAGCGGTGCAAAGGCTGAGCTCACGGTCATCTCTCCATCGTCACAGGCTTTGCTGAAACCAGTACAATTCCCTGCTGGATCAGGCTCCGGGCTATCTTGGGCACCTTTACACGAAGCTCTGAGCCACAACTGAGCAAAACCCACAGTTTACACAAAAACATGGGTGGAAGAGAGCAGCTGGTAGAAAGATTCTTAGCTTCCTTCTAAGAGATCAACCAAGAAGGTATTTAAAACCAAGCCTGATGATGCATGACACACCAAAAGCTGGGACACTGACATACCTGAGCTCACCGCTCTCTGCTCTGCAGATTTGGGTATTGGAAACCCCAAAGAGACACACTTGGGAATTTTGGGACCTGTGGACATACCAGCACCTGTTTGTAAATGCAGCTAATCCAAAATTAGCCAGGAGAAGTGGCAGAATCATTTGTCAGCTCCTGGTCTCCTCAGCCATCTTTAAAAAAATGTCACAGATACACTGACACTTCTGCTGTCGATTTAAATAGCAGCCACCATCCAGGATCGGCTGCTGGGCCATGGGGCAACGTGTAGCTCCTGTCTCAGATGACTCACCAACATGCCTGAGAAACTCCCTTATACCACAGACTCCAGTAGCAACCCCACAACAAACAGTATTCCGGGGCTAGCAGTCGTCCTGCGGCGTTTAGGACATAATCCTGCCAGCACTTGGAAGCAGGATGTGAGATGACAGCACTTCACGGCTCCTGCCTCGAGGCCACACTGCTGAACTGGGATGCAGGTGACGTGCAAAACTCTACTTTGCCATATTATCCTTTGCCCTCTGTTTGGTCTCTTGGTCCTGATTTTTCACTGGTGCACTAGTGATCGCAAAACCTCCTCCCTGGCTGTTTCAGATGACCCCTAAACTCCTTGAACAAGAGGATGTTCACACCCACGTTTAACTGGGCATTGCACGCCACAGCAGCTGGGCGTCTCTGGATCATAACTACTTTTGTGGAGCTCCACTGGGTAGTCTTGATGCACAAATGCATCCTCAAAATACTCCATATTTTTAAAGCAGAAAAAACCATACCCCAAAGAAGCTAGCGCAGCTGTCCAGTACCCATCTGCAAAGCAGACTAGGAGGAGTTTCTATTCCAGCCAACACTTTGGCAGCACAATCCATCAAGCCTGCCTTTTTCATATGAAAATACAGAGTTCCTAGGAGTGACTTGGGAAATCATTTCCCCTCCACCTCTCCTATCAAGCTGATTGCAGTGCTCCCACCCTTACCCTGAGAGAATTGTAGCTCTACCTCCAAAATGCAAGTTAAGTGTTACGACTCTGCCACTACCCAGCTCTGGGGAGGACACTCCTACACAAACACTTCTCTCATCTGAACCAAGAGAAACTACAGAGCTTCCTATTACCTCATTGTGATCCGCACCATGACCCTCTGCAGCTGCATCAGACACACCTTCATCCTTCTCTCAAAGCAACACTCGTGCCCGAGTCCACACAGCTTTACTCGCAGGAGTAGTTTCTGTTCATACCGTTCCACCAGGTTTAGTGGAAGCGTGCCTACAGAAAATGGCAGCTCTTTCATATGGATTCACAGAAACAGCCACTAAATTATTTAATCCATCCCAGCACAATTTTAGCACACCAAATATTTTCTCTTCATCTGTCAAGAGAACTTCACCAGTATCCAGGGATTTCTCAGTAACCATGGGAAAAAAAACTGAGCCACAGATGATGTATAGCTTTCAATATGACAGTGAAACTATTACATGAAGGACTTCAGAGAAAATACGAATCAACATCCTATGAGGCTCTCGTACGTCTTTCAAATGAGATTCTTCTCTGGCCATGTCAGTTCCAATTTATTTTCTTTGTTTTGTTTTTGCTTGGTTGTTTTGTGGAGGGTTTTTTGTGGCATGCTTGTTTGTTTGTTTTCTTTTAAGATAATATTTACAGCAAGGGTTTACCTACATTTTAATGAGAAACAAATCATTTCAGTAGAAAGCCAATTGCTGGAACAAATATTTGCAAGTCCTAGAGTACAATCACTAGGCTAAATGCCATGATCTTCCTTAACAATACAAAAAAGGGTAATCTTCCATAGGTAACATTCATTTTATACTTAATTTTAATATTGCACTTTTCCTGCTGTAAGTTCACAAGAGCCATCTTTCCTTTACTGATTTTTAGTATTCTAGACACACCCTAACTCAAGCAAACAGAGTTAGAAGTTTACTTTCTGGGAGTTTTTAATGCTTTGAAGAAAGATAACATGTGTTTATAGCTAAAATCATGTCTTTATTTGGAACTCAGTTCTTCAAGCACCTAATTATGTAAATAGTTCTTGGTCAGGCAAAAAAAATATATATATCTCTAGTCTTTGGGATTTGTGAGCTGTGAGCCAAGATCTGTCGGAGCTCTGTGAGCAGAGGACCCACTTCAAGCAACAAACGCACTCGTAAGACCCAGCTCAGCCTGTGCCTCACTGTTTGCCTGAGTTTATTCCCCGCTCAGTGCTCACCCTCTTTTTACACTGTTAAGGAGCAGCTGTCTCTGCTGGAGAGCCTGCCGCAGCAATTAGCATCACTAACTGTATCACCTAATGATCAAGAACTCGTGTCCTTGCTGTCCCTGGTCAGAGACGGGTCCCACCAACCAGGTACCCTGTCCCCAATGGCCACTGGTGGCAGCAGCTTAGGGACATGGCCATCCCCAGCCCAGGAGCCAGCCTTGGAGTACATGATATACAATTCATTGTTCTCACGTACCCATGAGAGACTCGGGTCTGTGTATACATTCAGATGGAACCGCAACCCTTTCCTACTGCTATCTACCACACAATGTTTATCAGGGCTTACAGACCACTTCCTTTTTAAAACTCTTATTGAAATTTGCACAATAAACAATTTACCCAATTGGTTTTAGGAAGCCCTCAGCCCTTTTCCTTTCAATGCAAAAGAAAACAGATTTATTTATCATATAGAAGCAGGCTGGGCTCTGGAGGGACCACGGGAGGCAAACGAGACGGCTCAAGGCTCTGGATGCAAGCATGGACTCTAGGAGGGGACCTATCTGTCCCATATGAGGCTGTCAGACCTCAGGAGACAAGGGTAAATAGCATGTACCCTTCAATTTAGGGACCAAAAATCATTCAGATCACAGGTTAAATCCCCTTTGCTGCAACGTGGCAGCAGCACAGGCTTCCTGCAGGTATCAGGGTTAGGAGTCACAAACCCAGTGCAGCTTCGGCCATTCCCCTCAGACAGCACTGCCTGCCCACCCGCAGTCACGGATGGGACCAGGCTTAGGATCACTGACACTTCTCCCAGCTGAATATACAGCTTATACGTAGACATGCTTTGCATGATGAGAGAGCACCACAACTGCTGCTTCACCATCTGCCTATGGAGCCTCTGAGCTCCTGGAGCCACTGGGCTCAGGTTTGCTGCAGCCAGGAACAGCTCTGCCCCCAGTTGTGGTTTTGATCTCTGGATTTTGGTTTTGTTCCCAAGGAAGCTGTGGAAGGCAGCCTCAGGGACACGGGAGCTGCCGATAAATCATCCCGTACCAGATATGGATGCAACAGCTGGGAGTACAGATGCTTTTCCCTTATTGGGTTTGACTTTCGATTATCTTCCAGCTTTTCCAGGTGCAAAGCACTACATAAATGTTGTGTCTCATAGGACTTTGACTGCCCAGTTCATTAAGAATTTGAAGACCAGGCACTATGAGCCAAGCATGCAGTTGTTCTGAGTTCATGGCATCACACATGGAGCCAAGAGAGAAAGAAAGAAGGAAAAATCTTTCTGAACATAGAAGGTTCATCTTTACCACCATTCTTACTAAAAAGAGGGGAGAAGAGAATCCAGGTAGTCCTTGCTCCTTGGGAGAAGCTGCCCATTCAAACGGAGTTTTCAGAAGTCACACAGCTTTAAGAAGGACTGAGGAATACTGTTCCCAGCTGAGAGCTACTGAAATGAAACCTCTGCCCCAGGTGAGGGTCAGTGGTGCAACCTTTCTGCTCAGCAGGAATTCATGGCCATACTTTGAGTGTGAGAAATGCAGCAGCAGTTGGTAAGAGATGCCACATCGACAATATACCTAACACTGACAGAGTGATTTTCATGATAAAGAGCTCCACGCTTTTAATGAACTTTACACCGCTTGCAGATCCTGCATGAAATGCAGCTACATCTGGAGGTGAAGGAGTTAACCCGCTGGTACTGAACATACTGCAGACAGAACGGGAGAAGTCGGGGATGGATATAGTGGCAACAAGCATCTATCAAGTTTAAGATCGTTAGTGCGTTCATAAAGTGCTTTAAAAAAAAGGGTAGAGCACAGTTTTTTGCTGGAGTGCTTGGGGTAGGAAGCATCACAGCTGGAGCTGGGATAGTTCAGTCTTGCAAAATTCTGTTTATATTCTCTCAAGGCAATGAATACTTGCTGGGCAAGCCAAATGCAATTAATTCATGGTGAGAGCTGGCAAGTACAACTCCATCCCCAGATTTCCACCCTTCCCCTCCATCCTGACACACACTTTCTGCCTCCAAAACATATACGCTCATCAGGAAAGAAAGCGGAGTGCTGTGTCCTGGGCTTCAGCCCTGCCTCCACCTCTGAGCTCCAATATTTGGCATTCCCAGGGCCAGTCAGTTATTCTCTCTGCTCTGGCTGTGATTAGCTTCACTTGGGGAGGGGTTGGCAATTAAATTCACAATTAATCACGATTTTAAAGCACTTCACTACTTTCCAGAACAGAGATGTTACAGATGGGGAAGTGTTAGAAGTGAGCAGTAAAATGCTGTGATTGAGCACCTGAAGGTCATGGGTGTCCTCTACATGAAGGAGGGAAAACTTCCTCCCCGCTACCCCCATCCCTTCTTGATAGCACAAAATAAAAACAAAACCAGCTGTTCAGTCGGGAGTGCCTTTAGTTTAAATCTTGCTGTTTCTTGCTCAATAACCCCTTCATTATAAGCTTCCTGCTGTGAAAGTTTGTGAGCCAAGGCATGCTACCGAACACGCAGCACGCTGCCTGCAGAAAAGCGCCCAGTGAGACACATCCACACCTTTGTTGAATCGTTACAGTTCCTACGTTTGATGAGGCAAATCTGAGGATGTTGGCTTAAAAAAATAAAATGAAGATACAAGCTGTTTTCCATTATAAACTACTCACATGTTGGAAAGTTCTCCAGTAGTTTGAAGAGGCAGCAAGAAACAGAAGGAAGGAACTCAGGGGTTTATGTGCAGCAGGCTGGTTTTTGCCCTGCGTGGATTACATTCATAACATAACCTTGCTAATTCAGAGGGTTTGTTCACCAACAAGCCAGCTCCAAAGTCCTTTGAGGTCTGCAGGGAATTCCCCAAGATCCTGGATGAGCTTTTGCTCAAGTTCTACGTTGTTTGCATGAAGGGAAAAATCTGAATATTGATATAAGCCCCACAATTTGGAGGCCTCATTAGCAAATAGTGGATCTGGACAAGGGAGGATGGACAGGAAAACAAACAAACAAACAATAAACCAGCCACGTATGACCAAAAAATTAGTATGGTCCTCTGAAAGGGTGTTTACAACTGCTGTCTGTGGCTTTGGTCTAAGCCTGGAACACTTAAGTAACTTATATTTGGTATGTAAATTGCAAAATCCAACAGCATCTCATGTTGCCTCTTAAATGCCTTCGCTGGAGCACTCTGTCCTCAGAAGTGGCATTTTTGAAGTCACTCAGAGCTGGGTGAAATGACTTTGTAAATTTATGTCAATTAATGCTATCCTGTGCTACCTGCCTACACATGTAACTCCAGGGGAAACCGTTATCATGGTGCACACAGCCCAAACGAACCAGTTGTGAGCTGTGACCTGATGGAAGCCTCACGCAGGGAAAGCCTTCTCAGAAACACTCCTGAAATCCAAATACCAACCGAGGCCAGGAACATCGAGCTTTCCACCTTTCAAGTACCTCCAGCTGAATTTTTACTCCTGCTGAACCATCATTAAAGTCAATGACTTCTTGTGAGCTTCAGGTGAGTCCATGCGAGCTTTGTTTATACAAACCTGTCAGCAGTTTCAGAAATCATACTGAACTGGGCTACCTGCATCCCTGCGAGAACACAGCACTCATTCTTTTCAAACACTTCTCAACCCATCACTGAAACCAGAGCCCACACCAGCCCTGCCCCAGTGTGCGTTCCATTCAAACAGGTTCACCACCTTCATTCCCAAAGCTGTCACTTCCACTTGGTTCCTCACTTTTGGTATATTTATTTGCCCAGTGCTGGAATATCCTGTGTCTGCTGACATAAGTGACTGCACAGCAGCCGAGGCTCCTCTCCCACACGCAGAGTGTGTTTAGGCTCTTTTGGGGTTTGCACAGCGCAGACCTCACAGGCAGCTGGACTCGGTTCTGTTAGTCATCCATCAATCTTTCACAGCAGTGGCTGACAAATTTGTTTTAATACAAGTGTCTAAACAAAAAAATCCTACTGCTCTTTCACTGCAAGAATGAAGGGCAAAAAAATACCTTTCTTTTTTTCTACACTGAAACCTGAATACCAGGTCTGTTTCAAATGACGGAAAACATAAATGTTATGGTTACAGAATTCAGCATGCAAGTGGAAGAGGATACTGCCTTCTGCCTCAGAGAGAGATTCCACTGTGCAGCTACAAAAACATGCTGGGGAAGGTAAAGTCAGTGCCAAGTCCTAATGACTTTCAGTAGCACTGAAGTACACTCCGAGTTTTACTCCTACAGCTACAGTCTCTTGGGATAATATCATGGCCATTCATCTGAGACATCTAAGCTGAGCAAAAGACCATTCCCAGGATTTCATCCAGTAATTTCTTTAATTTGCCAGCAGTTAAAGCTAGAATATACCCTTTAAGATAGATCAAACCTATACAAGTTTTAGAGCAATAGAACACACTGCTTAATCTCATGTCTTAAAGGCAGAACATTAATTAAACAAGTCAGTAATGTGCTAATTCAGGGGAATCTTTTTTTCCAAAAGGCTAGCATTTCAAAATAGTGTCACTAAATACGACCAGAAAAACAATCCAGTCGTCCCTAAAGTTCAGCAGTGTTCATGACGACATTCCTGTCCTGCGACTGCCACCGAGATGTTCTCGTACAACCCAGTCATATGGAAATCATGGCTCTCACAGAGCAGCTGTGTTTTTTGGAAGTGACTTCATATTTTTGGATGTCTACCACATGGAATCTAACATCTTCAACAGCAAATAAAGCTCTTCCTTTCATCCCATGCCACGTTTCCTCCATGTAATAAAGGTGGTAGATGATTTTTAACTCTACAATGACTTTTTTCTGCTGCCTTCCCTTAAAATATAGGGACAGCATCTCTCTAAATGCCTTTGCAAGTTTCTGCTATTGCTAACAGAAATTGAGCCGAGATTTTCACAAGACTGGAAGGATTCTTCTTCCCACTTGCCTCACATCTGTGCTAATGTGGATCTACTGACTCACTCCAAAATAATCACTCTTGCAAGTATGTTCCTTTCCCAAAACTACGTGTCTCATAATGACAGTTCCACCACATGTCTGTCTGGCAAAACACAAGGATTGTTGGCCACCATCTTCCAAAGAAGTCTGGACTGCATGGGATATGCCAAAACACACCCCTGGCCCCTGCCCCAAGGCCATGAGAACCAGCAGCTCAGAGAGCTCAGGCGTTGCCAACACCAGCGCAGCCTCCTGCTGTTAAAGTGATGGTCGACGTCAGGCTGCAGCGACATAGGGAGAGAAAGGGCTGGGGTTCACCTTGTTTACTAGAAGCTGGAAGGAACAAACGCCACCAAAAGCAGAATTCTTGCTCATCATTAGCGCCTCGCCTTCCCCAGCCATTCCCCACGAGTGCAGTGGGAGCAACACTGCTCCCCACATGTTCCGGGGGTCCAACACCAGCCTGAGTCCCAGCACAGCTCCCAGAGACACCAGCCAAGGCAAAGGCCAGCTCTCCAGTCATCCCTCCTGTCTGCAATTCAAAATTTGCATACATATATAAATATATATGCAAGCTGCTGCTGGCCAGGAGGGAAGTAAACAAGGAAGTAGTCAGGAATTGGGAATAGCAGGGTGTCTCTTAGTTATTTAAGGTATTAGCTGGGCCAATGGGCATGCTTTTCCTGTTTTAAGCAGACACAATAAGATAAAGGTCAGCAGGGGAATTGGTTACATTTCTCTTTCCCACGTGTAGGTATGCTGCTGTGGAGGATGCAAACCTGCTCAGAACACTTTAAAGATACAGAATAATTCAAAGATTTTAGAAGTATCATATTGGCTTCATCAACTTAAAGCATGGTGTGCTATATTTACCAATTCCCTGCAAAAACTGGAAGAGTTCTGATACTCAACAAACCTGAATCCTGCTGTGTGACTTGCAACTACATTTATAATGCGTTTGGGTTCATTAGAAACTAATTAAGATCACTGGCAGCTGTAAATAATTCAGTTAATCAATTGCTACCTTTAAAGTGCAGAGAAAGTGATGCTTCTGATTATAAAAATACTTTTAGAGATTATAACCTTTCTTGAAGGGAGAATGTTAAATGTTGGGGGTTTTATACACATATGTATAAACACACACATACACACCGGTGCTTATATAAAAGCACAAGAGATTTTGTTTCATGGAGAAATGTAGAAGGACCTTTACAATGGGCATTGCTTCCTTAGTCCTAACGTGAAGTCTGAGATTGACCTTGCAAGATATAGAGCCGTCTGCCTGAGTTCTCCAGCATGTTGTATCTTGTGTCCAGCTTCTGCTTTACAATTTCCTTATTGCCTCCAGAACTGTTACTCTGGAGAACACGCTGTTAACTCGGCAAAAGTCAGAACCCCGCTGTCAAGAGCTCAGGGAAAAGCTATTACAGAAGCCAAAGCGTAAGGTGTGATGTTTTGGGAATGTTCCTGAATAAGGAACTTAAAGCAATCAATTTGTTCTACTTTTGTTTTGGAAAAAGATAAATGAAATATTACCCTTAGGATCCAAAATGAACAAAACGATCCATTCCCTCCCTTTATTGTAAAAAACCCCACATCTTGCAAAATCTGTTTGAGCGGCTTATTTCTGGTCCAGGGATTTCAAAATGAACATGGTTCTCCTCCAAGCCTTCCTTGAAAGACATGAAATAAGACTGTGTTTTGGTTTAACTTAGAACAAATATTATCATTGTATGCAAATTCTTCCCCTGGCCTATGGGAAAAATACACTGTTGTGACCATGAGTTGTGAAACCTTTGTTGTATGAGCCATGATGTGCAGTTTGAAAAACACCTCGTTTCAGCTTTCTGCTGGACCCGTTGAGCTGTCCCTGAAGGGCAGAGCATTAGCACCCGAATTTAACCTTAAGCATCTCTATTCTTTGCTGAATTTTCAACAATAGCAAAACATCATTCCAAAGTACAGTCCTCACAGCGACTTTTATGTGAACAAATATTTTCAATGGTTTCCAAATAAAATACGTAGGCCAGGGAATAAGGGGATTTGATATTGAGTTTTATTGCTATTCTTTGGATGCATTCAAACAATACTAGTTTTGGAAAGGCTGCTTTCTTAGTTTATTGTGATACTACCAGAACTTCTGGCATCTAAACAAACAAAATGAGCGTTGAAGAGGAGTGAGCTGGCTTTGTGTTATGGTAATTTAAAGAATAATGGACTCCCCATGACAAAGTCTCCACATTGTTGGCAATTATTGCAGAGGAAGTTTGTTTAGGAGTTAGGCCCAAGCTTCCCTAAGCGAGGTCTGTAAACAGTGTGGAAGTTGACTTTCCTGTTGGTGATAGAAAGACTGACAGCTCACAGCAACCTTTTGTGTGGCAATTACAACTGTGATTATTTTGCAGTTTCACCGCAATGTGATTAGACTGTAATTAGACTCTGGCTCAGCTGGATTTTTGGATTGCTTAATTGATGGCGCCAAACCAAATGACTTTCACTATGAGAAAAAAACTCTGGAACTTGAATTCCCTGCCATTGACTTGGTTTAATGCATTCTAGAGCACTTTCTTGCTTGTAGCAAATGAACCTTCTTTATGCCCTAGAGATAAAACCCACAGAAAGCGTGGAAAGATCCACCAACAGATTCTGGACATGGGTCCAGGTGACTCTGCTGGAGGCATCTGTTGCTCCAATGTTCCTCAGATTTGGTTGAGAGAAACGGTTTCCTACTTTGATTTAGTGAATGGTATAAATGTCTCTCTTCAGTTCCATAAAACTGTCGTAAAGATGAAACTCCTTTTATAAAGAAAAAGTAGTTGTCAACAGATAGACGGCTGTGGGCACAATCTTGGTTTATGGAAATCTGAAAGCTGTGTTATTATCCACAGTGAGACAAAGATATAAACTGGTGGATTCAGAATAAGGGAAGTTCTATAGCCTCTTTATACTGTATAGTTTGATAGGTGTGTTGCTCAGGGCACATTTCTAAACTTGGTGAATTAGTCTTTTCAGATCATCTATTTGAGTGAAGAAAAGAGTGAGGCATTACAGGATGGTTGTTTATATGCACAAAGATAATATGCTGCTTAATTGCACAGATGTTAAAAACAAACAAACAATACAACAAATTATGTTTGAAAAATAACTTCAAGAAAATCAAGTCAGAATTAATTTCATCAATTAGGGGCAAGTGACTGATGGGAAGTGTAGCTAATGAGCCCATCTTGGAAAATTGTTAAATATATCCAGAAACTTGAGCCACAAGCTTACATTTGGCAAACACTATAGAAAGGTTCCAACACCATATGATAAGACTAAGTTACACAAACACAGCCCAATGCATGAGAGTGTTACCTATTTACGCTTCATATATCAAATAAGATAATGGGAACATGTTAAAAAGTAGACACTTGTCTTTCCATCCTCTGCAAGAAAGAGTAAATGTAGAGATGGACATGGGAGCTGAGTTGTCTCCTTGGACCCACTATAAAGGTCTTCATTCAAAAAACAGCACAGCTTTTTATTTTCTAGCATCTAGGTGTGCTCATTGAGCACACAGAAGGAGGCCACTTTGTGGATGTACATGTTCATTTACAGTCTTAAAAATCCTTTAAAACGAGCAAATGTTTTGGAACGTGCTCTTCGTCCATGAGGAGCCTGCTGAGTTTCTGCGCAGTCCAAGGCCGTTCGTTAGCAGCTGCCAGCCATGCTACAGGCCCCTCTCTAATCAGTCATTCCCTCATCACTTTAGGACACTTGTAACACTCAACAGGACTTTAATATAAAACTTTCCAAGGCAGTTGTCAGATGGCCATGAGTTCTGACCATGATATAATTCACATGTTCAGGGAATGAAATTTCATGCTGTGCATGTTGCTGAACTGCGAGCTTTTCATCTTGACTTCATGGTACTTAATCTCTTCCATGCCAAAAATGGCTTCAATAGCATCTTCTATGTTCAGCTGAACTGCTGCCCTAGCCCAAGGGAAAACTTTGTTTTCAAGGTGGATTTAAATTTTGCTGGAAAAATAAAATAAATCAAGCCATATAATACAATTTACACCATTGCTCCTTCTGCCTGTGATGCGCAGGGGATGCAGAACAGCTCTGCCAACCTCACCCCTACCAACAACTTTCAAGGTAGATTTAAATTTTGCTGGAAAATAAATAAATAAATAAATAAATCAGGCCATATAATACAATTTACACCATTGCTCCTTCTGCCTGTGATGCGCAGGGGATGCAGAACAGCTCTGCCAACCTCACCCCTACCAACAACTGGCACACAGCATCTTTGCTCGAAATAAGGATTTCTTCTCTTCTGCCCATAATACTTGTTGTCCAGGGGCTTTTGAACAAGTGGCCTCCTGAAGAGAAATTAAAGATAAATCCCCAAGCACCAGCATACCCACAGAACAACTCTCCTTCTATAATAGAATTGCTTTTAAGCTGGAAAGAAGGTGAAGATTGACTTCATAGGGTGTCCTTCACACGACTCCTTCTTAGACTTGTCCGTGTGACCAAATGAGCCCTTTGCACAGCTCGCCCAGCACAAAGCAGCTAAACCGAGTGGCTGAGATGGAAGTAGCAGGTATCCCCCACGCATGGTGTGTCAGCAGCAGGAGCTGACAGTGCCTGAGCCTCAGCAACAGCCCGTGAACTCCTGATGAAAACTGGCCAGTTTTCACAAGAAGTTACCTGGAGAGCCAGCTGTGACTGCTACTTCTCTCCCAAACGTTTCTCTGTCTTGTTCACTCCAAATCAATCTTCAGCCCAACTTGACACCTGCTGTCCTGTGTTCAGACTATAGCTTTCTGCAGTGGGCTGGCTTCCCAAATACCTGATGTTCAGGACGTGATGCCCAGGAGGTCTGAGGAGAAGATTTTACTTCTTTCAAATGACAGATCTGTGCAAACAAGACCTCTCTCAAAGTAGCCTGCAGAGCTGATGCCAGTCACATTTGCGGACTTCCAGCATTTAACAAAGACTTCACTCTTGGGACAAGAGCATTGTCCAGCAGAGGAGGTGACAGAGACGTCAAATCTATATGCCAGATGTTGGTGCTGTAGCTCGCACTGAGCCTCCTTTCTCTTTGTGCACTTGGCCTCGCTGCCTGCAACGTGCATTTCCCAGCTGGAAAGACCTCGCACACTTCTAACACTGGGAAAAAGAAAATCGCCCAAAGGGAAAAAGTACAAAAGGTTTGCTTCTGCTACAGGAAACTGAAACTGCCAACTGTTGGCTTTGCTGAACTGAGTGCGTCGGCAGAATTAGGGTTTAGCAAGGTATCAGCGTGGACAGAAACAGAGAGAAAGAATTGCCCAGGTCACATTATTTTCTCTCAAAACAACAGAGAAGAAAGAAATACAAATTCAGGGATCAGAGCTCTTTGCACTCCGGAATTTCAATCCATGAAAAAATCCAGGATTGTTCTCATTTTGTTACCAAACTGGGATGCAAACCTCAGTCTCAGGAGTTTATCTATGCATGGATTTAGGGTATAGAGCTTTGATATATGTGTATAATATTTCATTCCAGCAAGAGGAAAACGTTTCATGTCATCTTTCTCTTTTTGATTTTTTAAAAACAATGCAGTTGAAAATGAAATGTCTTAATACAACTATTATAATTCACTGCAAAAATCTGTACGCAACAAAATCGTTACATTTCTATGAAATGTTTTGCGTTAATCAGGCCGTTATTTTCCAGTGGAAGAGCATTCACTTGGGAGTTTCTGACCAGCTGTAACTCTGTCATTTGGAAATCTTTCACCCTGGGAAATTAAAGAATGTCAGAAACATGAAAACATGGCGAAGTGCCTGTCATTACACTGTAGGGATGCCTGTCAGCTGGGGGAGCGTTGTGGTGCTGGAGCCTTACGCTCTCATTCTTCTCACCTGGAAATCCTTCATACCTCTAACATAGTATTATATATAAATGAATATATATAGCAGTACACTGAGTGTGCAAACAATTAGAAAACGGATAAAACTCCAGTAGATGGCGCTCAAAAATATCCAAAATGTGTGTCCCTGTGTGGCTCCAACAGGACCTTGGTGCTGTGCAGACGGCTTGGTGCAGGCAGCTCTGCCAGCAGCTCCGCGAGCGCTGCGGTTCAGGGGACGCGGTGCCAGGTGCTGGTCCGGCACAGCCATGTCACCACCACTCCAGGACACAGGAGACGATTGAACAGGACCTGTGCACAAAGGCTGGCTCAGCAGCTGCTCACCTGTGCAATGGGAAATGGGGCCATGTGTGTCCCAGTTCCCCCCAGTTCCCCGATAGCACCCTGCTCTGTCACACACACAGCCATTGGTTGTGTTTACTGGTCACTATCTCAGTGTGAAGCTAACAGAAAATACACATAAAGTTAATGGATTAAGAGATCTGAGTCCTATAAAAACACAGTGAAAAGCGCTGAGATCCGGGGCAGTTGTAAAGCCTGGCTTGCTGGGCAGGGGAATGTCTGGCTGCCAGTTCCTGTGCAGTTGGGTTGTTTAATAATGGCCAGTTCTGGTGCCAGTTTTAAATTTTGTAGCTCTGACTGGAAAGAACTTGTTTTATTACAAAGGCAATTGAGTAGTAATTCTTCAACAGAAGTACAAATGGTTTTACCACCACCAGGGGAATGGTTTTTATTGGCCATTTGACCAAAGACCAGAGTGAAAGTTGATACCATCTGATCGAGTCTCCGGCTGGTGGCCCAGGGGAAATGATCTAATGACCAGCTCCCCTGAAGTCCCAAAAAGCCACGGCCAGACGTGGATTAGCAACAACACACTGTGATTCATCAGATGCTCCAGGGTGTCCGGCAACACTATGCATGTAGCCCAGATCTCCTGTCATCTGCTTTGCAGAAGCCCTTTATCAAGCCAGGGAACAGCAATGGTGAAAGCCTTTCCAAGCTGCTTGCCAATGTGCTTCAGTCCTTCTCTGGAGTGCTCACCTCTGCTTTAATGTTAGTATAAGCAAAACAAACACTTGCACATGGATTCTCCCTGATTTTCTTTTGTGTCCCATCCTGAGCTCCAGATGCTTTTCTCTTCTGGTCACTCCACAGTCCAATTGCGCTTTTCTGTGTCTGGAGAAAAGTCTCTCTAGTCCTGCCTGGCATGATCAAGCAGCCTGGGCACAGTGAGGAAGAAGCCGCCTTAGCCCCAGGGGTGTCAGCACACAGCGGGGAAGGGCTTGAGCAAGACAGTGAATGTGACATGGATGCTGTGCCCGACACTTGTGGTTTACATCTTTCACGCTACTGGGAGCTGGTGGCAATTGAGGGCACAACAGCTGCCATGGCCCAGCTGCCGTGATGAGGGAACAGAAATCTTTTTCAAAGGGAAGAAAATCTTATTTTCTAGTTGTTTAGGTTTTTTAATTTTAAAAGGCAAGTGAAGGTGTTGGCCCTATTACACTTAATCACTCCTCCTGTAAGAGCTGAAATGTCAGCAATAACTTCACTGTCTTTCTGATCTTTGCACAGGAATGACATTATTCACTTCAGCAGTTTTGCCTTTGGGTTAAAAGGGTGAGGGGTGACAGGATGGTTTGCTTCAAGCCTGGATTTCACTAAACTTTAGCTGTACCAGTTTTGCTCCAGATCAGGCAACAGCTGATCCAGTCATTAGACTTTCTTACGAAATCTATTTATAGGGAAGGATGTTTCTTTACAATTTATTTTAAAAGCCGGGGTGATGGTTAAAAAGCCCTTTGGTTATGTGATAGCAGAGGTCATTTCTTAACCACCAGACATTTCTTAAGCATCAGACTGCAAAGGGAGCGGGGAGGTGGTGGGCACTGGCTTACAAACAAACTTCCATTTCAGCTGCAGCCCCAACATGTCTGGCCTTTCCAGTAATTATTCTGGCTCTTGTCCATCAGTCCTGGGAAGAAGCTTCCTTTGGGGGAGTGAATTTTTATGCTGCAAGCATTAGAAGTATACATATCTCAAGCTATTTGCCCCTGTTTGTGTAGACAAAGAAGCATGTTTGTGTATTTACAGTCCTTTTTTTTTAACCAATACATAACAGCTCAAGATATTAAAAAATTGACCAGTGACTTTGGCTTTAAAAATGAGATGCCCTTCAGGAGAGCACAGCTATTTCCTACACCTTTGAGATGGGGAGCATAGGGACTATTATTCCAGAGTGACACTCTGAGTACCTCAGAAAGGAATTACCTTATGATAACCTGAACAGATTTTGTCACATGTGGTCTGGCAGAGGGGAAAGTGGGACTATGAAGTCTCCCCATATCCCTCTCTGCACTCCGTCCAAGGTCTGTGAAGGATCTGGGAACTCCGACTGCCCAGATCAGCGAGGGGTGGTCTTGGAGAACACAACGCCACAAACTGCACCCAGATCTCATATAAGGGATGATTTGGGCTCCTGTAAGTCATCATTTAATCTCCCAAGAGTTTGTCCTGCTAAATCCTGAATTGAACTAGCATTCCCAGGGACAACAGCGCAGTGTCAGGAGAAAGCTAGCTGCAAATCATTTCAAGCTGATATCTTATATTCCCTCACCAGTGCATTTCCCTTGAGAAGTGGTGAAAGTTGTTCGATGTTTTGGGGAACCTCAGCTAATTCACACACAGGCGTGCTTTGTACTTTCTTTCTTCCTTTGTTAAGCTGACATTGTCCTATCTGCAGCCCAGCAAGAGTGCAGGAGAAAGAACAAAGAGCAGCAGGCAGTGAGAATGTGACACCGTCCCTTCCCATGCAGCTCTGTTGCTGCGGCTGGGCCGGCTGGATGTTATTTTAGTGGCTGTGCATCCCACCCATGCGCTTCTGTGGGCCCAGCAGCCACGCTGCTGTGACGCCTTGTGAGCTCGAAGCTTATTCATGTTCAGGAATGGGAGGGTCAGGGCCATCGACACACACCAGCATCCTGCTGCCTATTATTTCCTGCCAGCGCTGGCATCGCACCAAGCCCTAACATGACAGGTGGATGGAGTTCACAAGGAAATAATGTCATGGGCCAGTTTTCCAGGAAAGCTGTTAACTCTATTCACAAACTTGAGCCTTCAGATTGAAAGGGAACGTGGCTGAGAAGAGGTGGTAACGGGCTGCTCTGGTGGTATTTACCCTTTTTTTTTTAAAGTAGATTATTCACTGACGTCTTTTGCTGCAATACAGAAATCTTTACCTCTATATAGTCCCAACCTCTTCAAGAGTAGACTGTGGCTGAAAACCATGGGGGCACTGCTTCTGTAAATCCCAAATGGCCAGTTTCATTTCAGTCAGATTGCAAAAGATGGTAAGAAGTTCTTTTTGCTGAGCTAACTGGCTCCTGGGAAACAGAAAATGAGAAGAAATATGAGGTGGGATCTAAGACTGATGTTAACCTGGGGACTTCAGGTATTTTATAAGAATGAAACTGAGGATGCAGCCAAGGATGTATCAGAAACAAGACTCACATATGTTTAAAAATCTTTATCTTTTACCAAGGCACTTGTGTAAAGCTCTACTATCCTTCCACGAAGTTATGCAGTGTCCAACATTTGCTGTTGTGTGTTCTTCTCTTTCTTTCATTTTTTCTTCTGTTTGTAAAGTTTGATACTTTTTTCCCTCTTACTCTAGAAAGCAATGAAGAGTTAAGAAGTTCAACCAATCAATCAAAAAAAGTGGTTTTCAAAAATGCCATGTTTGCCACAAATGCAAACTTTTGGATGCACCTAGTTAGGACAATAGGACTCCAACTGGCTGCTCACAAGAGGAAGGATTAGGTCCTCTGTCATGTTAATAGTGACATCAACAACCTGAATAAAAACCAAAAATTCAAGTTGATTCTACAGTTTAAGACCATTGTTCACCCATATGGTTTAGCCTGCAAGATTTAGTCTACACATAGAATTTTGCCAGGATTTATGTAATTTTTCACATCATACAGTGCAATTCTTGGTATGTTAATGTACTTTTACATATAAAAGCCCTTTGTAATTGACAAAGATTTACGCTGATAGAACTAAAACATCCTACAATCTAAATGCATCAGAGGTATTGGAAATACATATGTAAAATGACAGCTGCCAAATTTCCTCTGCTCTTCTTATTTTGAAGCCCATTGTAAAAACAAATTAGGTGCAACCTGCTGATAATATGCAACAAGCTCCATCTCAGATACTATAGGAGGGGTGGCCCTGGACATTGAGCTGCAGTAATATTGTACATTCATTGTCTGGTAACAGGAACTCTCCCAAGTGATTATTGAAGAATTATTGACACAAGCCCACAAAAATAACCTTTTTCTCTCTCTTTTCCTATTTTTTTTTAAACCTGGTAAATTATGGCATTAGAACCACAGTCACGTACGAAACATGACAAGTGACTGGGGAATCGTAAATTGGGCGTTTTGACTTGAACAAATACTAAGCATTGTCATACCAAACTGATTATTATTTTAAAATACTGTCCCAGGCTATAACTGGCTTTGTGTACAATAGCAATACAGGGTGTAGTTACAGACACAATTTCCTGTGCTTAGGTTTTGAAATTATTATTTAAGATCCCCTTAACATTTGCCCAGTGCACCAGCACAATTCCCCTATTAGATAATTTTCTATCCTTGTGAGGGCAATTTTTGCTTGCGCAATGCCGCCGGAGCTCTCAGGAAGGGAGAGACGAGCAATTGTGACAATAAAATTTGCATCAGCTCCCACCCAACCTCTCCCAGAACTGAAATACCATTTGTCACATTCAAAGCCTTTTCACACCAGAAGGGAAGGTGTTTCTGAACTGGAAACTCATTGTGATCTCCACAGGGTTGCATCCTCCAGGCTGACTTTTGCCTCTCGGGTTCCCATGAGAAACACCAAACAGCAATTGTGATGTTCCGAAGGGGTTTGTATCAAAGACTTGGTGGATTGCGTGACCCAGCTCCCAGGGGTGAAACCCCAAATCAATCCAGATTAAGTCGTGGGGTTCAAAAGCTGAAGCAGAAACTTTGTTGTTTGTAGGTGATCAGTTTGAGGGGGTTGACCCTTGTAAAAACATTTCAGATCTAACAATATCACCAGTTTCTGGAAAAATGAAGATGCTAAGCCTGCTACATCGCACTCATGTATCACCTTCCCCAGAATGCTTGTTTTAAAAATAATGTCTTTTAAAAAGAATGTATTTTTCCTGTGTTGGAATCAGGACAAAGGGGTGCAGTGAGAGACAGAATAGTAGCAAAAATGTCTGCAATATGTAGATTTACAGGAAGAAAAAAAACGTAGACTGTGAGACTTGTGTTGGATGTCATCACTGGTCATTCACAAAAGATGCTGCTACTACTTCAGATTGTCCCCAGATCAACGCACACAAATCGTGGTGAAGTCTGTGCCAGTTTCTAAGGCTGTGTGGCAATTTAGTGATGAAACCTCTCAGCCCATCGGGCAGCTGGTATTCCGGGACACCACGTCGTATGTGGAGCTTTGCTGTGCTAGGGGACAGTGCCCAGGGTCACTGCAGCGCTGTCTGTCACTACTTAGCGGCTGCTTAATGCCCAGATGCCCCATGATTAGCAAGGCAGAGGGGGTGCAGGCACTCTGCTGTGTCCTTGTGTTCACAGTGCAAAGATATGGGAAAGGAAACCTCTAGCTGCAGCAGAGCAACTTTTACTCACTCTTATTCCACCTTCCTGAAAAAACTGCTCCCCAAAACCCACTGCTGCCATTCCACTGGTTTTAGCCTTTACTGGCCTTTACATTACACCTCTAACACAAGCTCGTCTGTGTCACAGCAATGGTGCAGCAAGGACTCTGGTGTGGGTGACTTCTGAATAGGACACTGGGCTGGTTCTGCTCCGGGCTCAGCCTGGGAATCACGGGGCCGAGCTGCTACACGTGTGGAGTGGAAATCACTGCACCTCTACAGCCCCTGCAACTCTCTCCTCAGCCGCCTGCAAAATTCCACTGAAGGAAAAGAAATGGGCAGGGGGAAGAAGGAGTCAGAAAAACCATTGTGTTCCCAGGGGTAAAAAAAATAAACAGCCCTATGTAGCTTATCCAGCTCTGCTAATGTCAATCACTTTTCTCATTTTAAACAGGAAAGACACTACTTTAGTCCACCTGTTCCATTATTTATCATGCTATGCATTTCGCATGAATTGTTGCCCATGCAAAACCTGTACATTGTAAGGGGACACCCTAATATTTTTAATGACCTTAAGCAAAGTGATTGACATTAGACACCGGTGTCAGATGTTGTGGTGACGCAACATGTTCTCCTAGCAGCAGGAAAGCTTCCTGCCGTGATTAAGTTAGGGCCATGGAAGCGCTAAAATGTGTTGTCAGCTTTCCTCTGATGCAAGTGATTTTATTATAGCGTCTGGTAACCACGGAGTGTGGCAACGCAAATACTGACTCCAAACATCCCCTCCCATACATATAGCTTACTCTATTTAAAACATGAAGTGCACTTTGCAAATCCGGGGATAAGTTATGGATGTAACAAGCTTAAACCACAGAGGGCAGAGGAAAAGGCGGCACCTAAGCCAGGATTCCTGGGTGGTTTCAGTAGAAGCACCTGGCTCTGGGCTGACCCTGTGGCACCTGCTGGGCAGGTGTGCTCTGCCACGGCATCGCCACGGCCAGTGTGGGTGCCTGGCTCGCAAAATACACATCCAGCCCTTCCGAGTTGGGAGAAAATAAGGGAAAAAGAAAATAGAAAAATAAATAAAGAGGACTCTGTGCAGCACCTCTGACTTCTGACACCCTCACACACGCTGGGGTGGGAGTCTGACTTGGCTCAACACCACTTTTCCTTCAAGATATTGATGAATAATATCCTTGTTTGCTTCAATTTGGGACCAGACCCTTAACTATTCATTATCTCAGAAAATCTGGAAGATGTCTAGAACACAAGAGTTACAGAATCAAGTGTCGCAGATGCACGCAGGGGACACCTGGCACCTGCTTTTCCTAAAGATTAATCACCCCAAAGCTCATTCAGCAAACACTGACTACACAGATAACTTTGCTTCCACAAGTAATGACTAATGGTTGTGTCTAAAACTGTCTATGCCAGTGAGTGTCTGCAGAACTGACCGCTATAGATTTTCAATAACTAAGTTCTTAATCAAGCTGCAAGAGGGATGGGCTGTCGAACCAAAATTCATAGTCTATAGAGATTATTGGAAGATCACAGTTAGTGTCACAGGTGGTGTTCTACAAGAATAGAATGATAAAGCAGTCAGAGTTGAAGATACAAGCTATATTGATAGCAATAAAAGAGATATTCTAAAGGTTTAGCAGCACTGAATATTATTTTAATGAAATGTAATTTTTAATTTTATAGCAAAATAATCAAAAGTGCTAAACCTGACCACTTTCATTTACAAAAAAGAGTCTCATATTTTAAGCTATGATCATACCTCGTTATTTAGGTTAGACAATATAATTACACATTTCTACCTATATCTATTCAATAGAGAAACAAAATTAATATTAGTTGGTTTAAAAAAGGGGGAAAGTACCACAGATACTGGGAGGGGAAAGTTACATAAGATATAAGAATCAGCTTATTGAGCAATCTGCAGTGTGTTTGGCTGTTATTGCCTTCTTTTTTCTTTTTTGATCTACAATTTAAAGTCACAGACAATCTGGCCACAAACTTGTATTCACCTCAAATCCTATGACTTCTCCCTTGGTCAAATGTCACAGTGTGTATTTTAATAAGATCTCTGGCATTTCAAGTCAGTTCAAATTATTTTCTTAGTTCTCAGAAGTTCCCTTTCCAACACGATCAGCATGTTGGAGGATGCAGTTATGATTGTAGTTACGACGACGCTGTTTTCTGTAAAGAAAAACTGTTCTTTTCCTCTGTCTTTGAAAGAATCGCTACCAAGTCTGCAGTAAGAAAAATACCAAGAGCACTTGCAGATTTTTTAGGAGTATCCCTTAATCCATTCCATTTTCATTTCAGTCCATTCCCAAAGTTAAATTAAAACCTGTGATCTCTCCTATTGATAAATAGTCAAGTTGACTTACAAAGGTTCCGTCTTCCGCGCAGCCTTCTCTTGGTCATCTTTAACCAAACAAGGTTCGCTGATTTGCCACCAGCGCCGTCTGGCTCTCCCGCCTCTTTGCTTTCTTGTTTTGCTGCCTGATTTTCCAGCACACTGCACTAGAAGCCAGCAAAAGGAGTCCTGATGACAAGAGGACTAATCCAAACACCGAGATGATGGAGCCGTGGGAATTGAAGCTGTATGCCACGGCAGTGACCACGATGCCGGCGATCAGGATGACCACACCGAAGGGAACGGTGCAGCGGTAGCAGGAGAGCTCTGCTCCCCCCGTTGCTGCGGTCAGCTGGCATTCTCTGACAAGCGGGATGGTGGTGATCACACAGTCATTGTTGTTACTCTTCTCTGTGGTTATGGAATCAGGATGCTTCGGAGCGCCCAGGATCTCTTTAATGGGTTCGTTTGTCATTTTGATTGTCTTGACTTCGTCAATTCTTAGGCTACAGCAGGCTCTGCTGAACGCTCATCGTACTGTGGGGAGAAGAGCATGAGTTCAACTAAGAAACATTACCGTTATGTGACAAGTGGGTGACACAGAAGTATGGCACTCGGGATTGCAGACAAGCAGGCACTCTGACCATGCAAGAATTTATGCACAAGCTTAATTGCAACGCTACTGATTGTGGAGGATCTTAGTCAATTCTTTTGGTAGTCACCAGCACATGCGTAAGTGCTAGAAAGAACAGTCACAGATGAAGAAAGACACCAAACTTACAGAGTTGTGGGTCAAACCCTACTTCAAGTTACATCCTAAATTCAGTATTTCTGGATGCAATTTAGATTTCAGTGACATTACATCTTCTGACAAGGAGGTCAAGTTCATGGGCTGTTTTGCTTAAAATTCTACTCTTGCTTACACACTTTTTCTATACACCTATGCAAACACTACACAGATTTGTTCCAATGTACATCACAATAACTCACAGTCTCCTCCACTGCTGACCAGTATGGGTGATGTAGCTTTCGCTCTCATGAGCAGTACGATATCCAGCTCAGAGAAGAAGGAAGAGCGTAATGTTTTTATCACTTTTATCACCTTCACATCTGTGACTAGGAAGTTAATTGCCAGATACTTATATTCTCCTTTTCCTTTCCCACCACTCCCACCCTTGTTGCTAAGATATATTCGTCCACTGTGGAGAGCCCTAGGTTTTGAATCTCAGCACTTCATATAAATACGTGCTTTGCGGGAAAGAGGATTTCACTATTTTTAAACACATACACAAACTGTGCTCTCGGAGAGTTTGTATCTGAGTTTCCTTGAACCCTAATGAGAGAAGGAAAGTCCAGATCTGGTTTGACAAAGCTTTTGTTCTCCTGCTCTAAGGAGAGTGCTCCGCTCCACACCGTATCTCGCTGTGCACCCGTCTTTGGGGCTCAGTGGTGACAAGGCAGAGCAGCCTCTCCCTCCCTAGTGACAACGCTGGTGCAACACAACTGAGCGCACACTGAGCCCACAGACCGCACGAGAGGCGAAGGGCACAAATCGAAACACGGGAGGTTCCTTCTGAACATCAGGAATCACTTTTTCAAGTGAGGGTGACTGAGCGCCGGAACAGGCTGCCCGGGGAGGTTGTGGGGTCTCCATCCCTGGAGATATTCCAAGCCATCCGGGCAGCCACCTTTAGGTGACTCTGCTCAAGCTGGATGGGGGGTGGACCAAGACACCTCCAGAAGTCCCTTCCAACCACAACCGTTCTGTGATTTTGTGTGTTTCTGGAGGTTCTTGGTATCTCCAAGGGCAGGAAGGGGATCTGATCAGTGCTTATCAGACAAAGCAAATGTCTCTGCTGACACCTTAGGTACCCTACACTCTCCTAGGCTCTGTTGCGTTGTCCTTCAGATCATAACACACAATTAAGCACAATTTAAGAAAAAAATTAAGCGTTTCCCATATAAAAGGTATCTTAGTTCCAAATACATTGGAATTACCATTCTTAAGTCTAAATAGTCTAACACTCACAAAACACGGAAACTTCCCAATACCTTGAAAAGGCTTTGGATTGGGCTCATAATAAACACAATTATTCTGAAAAACTTTAACATTCAATTAGAATATATTTACGTCTACCTCTAGAGTTCTTGTCCCTCTGCTTCAGATACATCTCCAAAGAGCATTAAATCTCTCAGATGTCTTCTACAGAGATTTATAAAGAATATATACTTATGCAGTCAAAGCTAACATGATTTTTTTAAAAAAATCTCCTAAACTACCAAAATTAAGTCAATGGCAGCACAGTTCTTGCATGTAATAGGATGTAAGGAGAGAAGCGTTCATATAAAACAAATAAACATGCCTCTCTTGAAATACTGTAAGTTAAATAAACAACAGAACCTATTTAAAGTGTGAGCAAAGGTATTCAGCCCTATAAAATAGGGCCTTAGATCCTCATTGCCATCAAAGTCACTTCTGACTTATGCCAACAGGTGACTTGGTTCAGGTTTCAGGGTAAGAAATTTAGGCAAAGATACGCAGCAACACCAGCATCCTCTCACTAATCGCACTGGGAGCACGGTCTGAAGGAGCCGCTGTGACTTGGAGGAGGAATGTGTTTCTGTGGCAACCTGTGGCTACCACTGGATAGAGAGGAATGTTTTACCCACCAACAAGTTCAAGTTGAGATGTAATGAAAAGCAACAAAACCCATCAACATGCACACCTACCAGGTCCACGAGAAACCCATCGTAACCAATCCCTTGGCTCAGGAAGCAGAGGAAGACTCTTCAGATGGCTCGTATGTCAGTCCAAGGCAGAGTCACGCAGCAGTAAGAGCCGCTCCACGCTTTGAAGTGTCAGATGTTGCTGAATGATGAACTGGAAGTGACAATATTCTAGCGCAGAAGTTTCCTGCAAGAAAAGTTGTTGGATATTTATCAGCTTCTTAAGAACTAAACTCCGGCATGGAAGAGCTGCTGTTGTATGCTGGCTCCTGCTCCGAACCCAGCCCAGGCCGGAGATGTTCTCCATCTGGCTCTCCCCGTGGTTTCTGCCTCTTTTCTTGGCAGTCACCCATTTCTGGCCCTATGTCACATTTTCCTTTGATGATGTGATGTCTCGATGATGAGTGTCACAATCCAGGCAAGTCCCCCAGAAAGAGTCAGGCAGGAAAAGGTAATGCACATGAATTTCTGTAGTTAAAAAAACTCATTTAGCTTCATTTCTATTGCCCACTTCACCTATGTGAATCATGACTCAGGATACTTGGGGTTTTGCCTTTTCTGCCTCCAGTTTCTATGAGCAAATCACTATCTCCCTGTGCCTTGTTTTGCCTAGCTGTAAATGGACAGTGGCAACAGGCTTCCCACTAAAATCCTCTTATAACTCTATTCTACTATAACAAAACCTGACTAATACAATCTGGAAATCTCTTCCCAGAAAAAAAAAAAGGCAAACTGAGTAACTGAGTCCAAGAACTCACTGTTATAAACATAAATCCATTATAATTATTATTTTTCATTACTACTGTTGGACTTTTTAAAACAAGCTTCATAAATCAAATAAGGACACAGCAGAATCTGCAGCAGAGCAGTGTCACAACTCTGCAAAAAGCAGAGCGATGGAAATTGCTATCAGCTGCAGAAACAGCTGTGAAATCACCAACAGCTGGGTAAAACTGAGGAAGCAGCACAGATTTATGTTGCTAATCTTATTCAACATTCCCTTTCTATATGTGTATGATTACGGAAGATCATTTTGACGCTAAAGCAGGAGTCCTAAGTGTGGATGAGATTAAGTTGATAAATTCGTATAATGACAAACATTAAGGGCTTTTTCTCTTTTTGAGCTATTTAGATCATGCTAACATTTCACAAACACATTTACAGGCACAATCTGCCGCTGTTCTTCTCTAGATGAGCCTTGGAATCAGCCTGTGACATAGCTAAAGTATATTTAGCCGACTATTGAAGTTAGCTAATCATAAGGAAGTCTCCTTGCATATCTCCTTGACTATATTTTTGTGCATGTTACCTAGCAAGTAGTTTAACTTTCTGAAAAGTTTGGAGGGAAATGCAGAAAAACAAACAAACAACAACAAAAAAAACCCCAACCAAATAAACAAAAAACCACTTTAGATAAATAATCGAGATTACACTAAACAAAAGCAGACCTCTGGAATTATCTTGCAGCCAACTTCCACTCATATACAAAAATGGTTATATTTCTTTGAAAAGCTCTTCCTAGTGCAACTGTGCCCCCTAAGCCGCTCTGCTAGCATCATTCTTTGAAAAGATTAATTGCTCTGTCAGTAATCTATTTGTATTTGTCCTTGACCACATACAGTTTAGGTAGGGTGTTTTGTTTTGTTATTAAATGAATGTATCAAAAAGCCTGACTGACAGAACAACTTCTTATAGACAGGATCCCTTCCCTCCTCCTCCTCTCCCTCACCAGAAAGCTGAGAAGCAGAAAAACATGAAATCTATACATTAAGCTTCCAATATTTTGACTCTGAACCGTTTCAATGTGGTGCTCTCTCAGGAGGCTTCCCAAATACTGAATGTTTCTGTGCAAGTGCAAAGAGCTGGTATTTCTCAGTAACTGTTTTGCATTTTACTCAGACCCAGTTGGACACAAATTTAAGTTTTCTGCCTTCAGGCTCTGGACCTGATTCTCTGCATCTTGCATAATATTTCTGACACTCTTTTTTGCCTATGTAAAATGTCAATAAATCATAATGCTCATGCTTCACACTTGGTTTTGCATGAAAGTGACTATGGAAAACAGCATAAGGAGTCTTTCTGTCGTGAGAGGAGAGCCAGGGTTCATTTGGAATTAAATAGACTAATCCTGAATACAATCTCGCAGCTCTTTCCCATGTGAATGCTCCTGGAAATACAGAAGTAGCATTTGTACTTACAAGACTCCAGGATCAGGCCCTGAACTACAGGGGCAGGAGAACACATTGCACCCACGACAACTGTCTGAGTCTCAGGATGCCCTAGGTTTCCACCACCAAGTTTTTAGGTAAAATAATGACCAGATTTAAGCTCTCACGTCTTTTTCGTTTATAAGATATAGTTGAAGGGTAGGAGGGGAGCCAACCAAACCCCTCCACAAACTAACTTTGTTAATCTGCAAACTGCAAAACTTCCAAAGGCGTCTGTAAAACACCGCGTGTGCCGCCGGTCCCCAAACACCTGTGCAAGCAAGAGCCGCCAACAGGCAAAGCAAGGGAAGCTTTAGGAGCGCTCTCTGCGGTCCAGCCCGCCCGAAACGAAACGGTATCGCGGGGCACAGCTCCGGCTGCGGGGACTCCGAAGTTTTTAATGGTGATGGTTCATGCTCTGGGAGCAGCCCTGTGCTGCACGGGGGGAGCGGGGCCGCGAACCGCCGCTGGACCCGCCGGCCGGAGCAGAGCTGCTCCCCGAGGTGCCCGAGCAAGCCCAGCCCGCCCCGCCGTACCGGGGAGCCGGGCCCCGGAGCCCCCGGGCACCGAGAGCTGGGCTCGGGGCGCCGGGCGTGCGGATCCGGTGGCTCCGAGCCGAGCCTTGTCGAGCCGTGTCGAGCCGAGCCGAGCCTTGCCGAGCGGAGCTGTGCCGAGACGAGCTGAGCTGAGCCGAGCTGAGCCGTACAAGACCGTTCTATAGTATGCCGTGGCATGCCGTGCCCATGCTATGCAATACCATGCCGTGCCATGCTATGCCATGCCACACCACGCCGTGCCGATCCTTACCTGCCGCCCGCCGGACGGGACTGCGGCGGACACGAACTCGGAGCAGCATAAGAGGGGGATGCAGCTCGCTGCACAAGGGACTGTAAACAAAGTTCTTGGTGAGAGCGAAACCATTAAGGGACCGGAGCAAATTCAGCGGCGAGAGCTGCGGCGGGCGGGGCGGCACTCACCGGGGACGGTCCCTCTGCGGTTGGGGAGGGCGGCCGGGAGGAAGGCTGTCTGTCTGTCTGTCCGTCCTTCAGAAGCTCGGCTGGGCAGGGCGAGCAAGAAGCGGGCCCTGCCCTCCGCGGTTTTGCTTGTCCGGCCCGGCGATGCCGGCGCTGCGCGGCTCACACGCCCATTTCAGAGGTGCGCACGGTGGGGACCTGCGTGTCTCCTGCTTCGCCAGGTCACACACATCGTGGCAAGGGCTCAGCATCACTCCCCCTACCCCCAAGATGTGTCTGCTTAAACACGGGGTGTGGGAAAGTGTTTTCCAGCCCTCTCTGCTCTCTCGCACAGCACCATGCGGGGTGTCCGGCCCCATGGGGATCAGCACACGGTGATTCCAGCGCTGGACGGAGCGGCACTGCGGGTGCCAGAGCACAGTCCCTGCTGAAAATTAGTTTTATGTATCATCTAGAAATATTTTAACTGTCCTTTCTATGCTTTAATCACCCACTTCAGCGCAACATCAAATACTACAGGGGTTTGGAGTGGATGGGCATGGGTCTGTGTTATTTTTCACCACAATTTCTGTTCTTTTCAGACAAAAAGCAGGCATATTTTGCTTTGCAGTCTTGTAAAATGACATGTTTGAATTTTGCAGTTAAGCTTCCCCAAAGCTTATATTTAAAAGGCATTATTTTATCAATGATTGATAAAAGAGCAGCGCACCAGATGTATTTAATCAACCACTCTGTCTCTGAAAGCATGCATGTACTTTTGACTCCCTTTCCAGGGTGAAATCCTGGCTGCACAGAAATTAATAACAAAACTTCCATCGGCTTCACAGGGGCCAGGATTTCACCCTGTGTATCACTAAGCACTCCCCAGTGATGGAGATCCTGCCAAGAGTTCATCTCCTCCAGCCAAATCAGCCAGGGGATTTGGAAGAGCTTACAGCTTTATACAAGATACTGGCATTTATTTTCACCATTTGCCAGTGTTTCCTCCAAATACATAAGCATTTCAGCAAAAACGGCAAGCAAACTGGATCTGAGGGGAACTGTCACTAGTGGGGAGCTCTTGGGCCATTAAGTCCAGTCCTTCTAATACAGGTAGCCATGTCACATAATATCTTTAATAAACTTGTCGAGTTCCACCTCAAACCAAGTGGGTTTCCTGCTCCTCCAGCTGGATGGCTACAAGCCCCATTCTGCCGATATCTAGGTAACTCAGTCTTGTTTCTAGCCACTTGTATTCACAGACAGTCATACATGGATGGACAAGCCTTTGGCTAAAATAGGTCTTCTCTCTTTTGGCAATTATCCTCTGATGTCCTAAGAGGTAGAAATCAGACTCTCTCAGTCTTATTTTTGATCTTCTCAGATGCGGCCTTACCAGTATTCTGCATACAAGTCAAGTATTTTCCTGTCTCTACCAGAAATCACTAACATTTCATAATTACCCTCTGATTGTTCACTATATCTGGATTCTTCTCCAGTTTGAGTTCCATTTCTCACTTTATATCAGAAATACTTGCTGTTAGCAGACATGTGCCTGACCTAGTTTTCACCCCATCCCTATTACATCAATTCCTCTCTAGTCTTCCCAGTGTAGTATTTTGTCCTCCTGTGTTGATGGAGGACCTCCCTCCCATGCTTACACCATCAACAGTTTCACTAGTACATTCTTACTTTTTCATGCCAACTTTATTACTGAAAGTATTACATAAAATACGGAAAGTATTACACAAAACAACTCCCAATACTCATTTTTATGAACTAATCAGAAGTACACATAAACAAGCGTTGAAGCTGGGCTTAGAATTCACGTGTTTCTGTACAAATAAATGCCCTAACAATAGCCTAGAAAGTCACACTCTTTTGTAGACCCAGGGCAATTGTAACTCCTTTTGGTGATACAGAAAAGCTGCGAGATGGGAATGACATCTCCTGCTAGTGCTGAGGGATTAGCGGGTTTTCCCCTACAAGGGTGGGTTTGTAGCTCTCAAGCACATAAGGGTCAAATACAACTTGGGCACTACCCCTCTGGCCTTTTAAAAAAGGGATGACTGATTACCTCTGCCTTTTAAGGTCCTGCTGCGTTCTGAGCATGACTCTCCAAGGATATAAAGAAAGAAGCACCAAACATACCCGAAGCAGCACGTTTGGCACCTGTAGAAATTCAGTGCAAACAGCTGAGGAACAGCTGCAGTGCGGGGTTACAGGTTCACAATTTTGGACTGCCACGCTTAAATGCTTCATAGTTCCCCTTTAGGACCTGCCCTAAATGACAAAATCTCCTCCCTGGGGCCTTAACACAGCTGCTTTGGAGGAGATGCGGCCCCAGTGCCTGGGACAATGAGCAAGAAGCCTGTGTGATTCTGGAACTCACGCAGCCTATTGAGAGAGCAGCGCTTTGCTCCCAAATTGAGCAATGCTGGTGCTCTGCCTACTAAGACACACTTGCAATGCTTCATGTCTTTGAGTTTCTACCAGTCTCCTGGGCCTTAACAGCACAGCAAACAGTGACTCATTAATCTGGCAAAATACAACCATTATGGACTCACTATTCAATTAGTTTTTCTTGCCTTTTCCCTCACCCTCCACTGAATTTTCCTTTATTTCATCCCTAAGCCCACACACGGACACAACATGCCGGTGGATTACATTTACTGGAACTTTTAGAAAACACTCTTTCAACGTGTTTAATATGTTGTAAATTGTCCTTATCATGTCACGCAGTGTATGTGTTTTGTGATGGGGAATGGAGTCCTTAGCAAAGCCAGTTAAACCAAAGAACCAAACCTCCACATCAAATCCTGTAGCTCCCCTCTCATTAAAAGAGTTTACAGCACAAGGGAGTTCAGCCCTGTTGGTCGATAGCTATGCAAACCACCCACGCTGTGTGTAATCAGGCTCATGAAATGGATGTGCTTATAATGACAGTGAGAAACCTCTTTGGTGACTAAGAACATGGGAAGGAATTTTCTTTGAACTCCATTAGATCCTACCAGTACTTCAGCCAACATCAGTTACACTGCTGTGCATTTGAACTTTGTTATTGCCCTGCTTGACTTTCACTTAATCTTCCTGCAGCGCTGAATAAGACAGGACGTCTGGAACTGAAAACAATTATTCTTATCTCCTACTGCTTTCATAATTACATGAAGTTTGCATTTGAAGAGCTGCATTCCTTATGGGGATGTGTGCTTTTCATTAACAGGGGGATGCACCACACTAGCAGCAGCCAAATCCTGAATCTTGCACAAGTCGGTTACAGAACTCTGCAACACGCAGCTTTCTGGCTGAGCTAAGAGGAGGCCTGGTCACAAACACAAGACAATGTAATTTCACCATAACTCTGCTTTTTGTTAGAGACTGTTGCAGTAGAACCCAGCAGATTCAGCTGAGATTTAAGGCAGGCTTGGTAGGAGCTCTTCCCGTGGCTCTGTGGGCTTTTCTTGGTTTTCCACCTGCGCTGAGTACCCCAAAGAATTTACAGGGCACAAAGACACGAAGGGAAATGCAGACAAAGTGCTGAAAAAGTGAATTGTCCAAGCTCGCCTAGCAGATGATGTCAAGAGACATTTTGCTTCTTGCCTCCCTTCTCTGCCAGTAGAAACGGCACAAAGAGCACACATCGTTCCCTCTTCAAATGGTCAGTCTAATGAATACAGAGCATTTCAGCCACTTGTAACTGACTCTCCAGCAGTGGAAAGAAAATTATGAGCTTCCAGGTAACCTACACAGGCCATCGGTTGTGCTATTTCCTTTAAAACAGGCCTCTCTGTAGGCTCTAGACGGCTTGGGAAAACTGATGAGAAGGGCAAGAAAATGTTATGGGGAAACCACCACTTGCCAATGGTGTTCAGTGGCTGTCGATGCACAGACACGCAGGTTTAAGGCCAGAAGAAGTGTTCAGATTATTTTAGCTGACATCCTGTATAACACAAAGCATTCAAGTGACATTCAGTCTAAGATCTGTACTGCGAAACCAAAATTCTCTGCTCATCTTTCTTTGTCCTATTCCAGCACAATCCTTGGGACTAAATTCATACACCAGATCTATCTAAAATACTGCATGTAGGTAAAATACCCAGATTTTCTCCTACATAATAGATGCATTCCATGAAATTAACAGTAAGTCACGTGTCTGACCTATAGTGTAGTTAAGAAAGAAAAAACTATTGCAGTAAGACCAGTTCTTACTATTCCCCTAATATAGAGCTTTTCATATATATCGTCTGCTTTAGCATCATACGCTACAGGAATTTTTAAGAAATATTTCTACCTCCATGTAAACAGGTTGGGAAAGTAGAGGGTGTGGTAGTGACAAGCATTTGCCAAATCAAATCAAGACGTAAATAGCCCTGCTTATCTTTTGAATGAGTCACTTTAGGCCACGCAGATAATACTGCAATCCCTTCTTTCCCACAGCAAGTTTTCAAATTGCCTCTTTCCTCAGCGCCAGGTAAACAGGTTGCACCTCACACTCTCCAGCTTATTTGCACTGGGAGTGCATTACTCCTCAGAAACCCTGTGGCTAAAAGGTGTAAATCAAAAGTAAACATGGCCAAATGAGAGAGATGGGTCCTGACACCGGGAGCCCAGCATATTAAAACTCTTTACCAAAGATAGATAAAATATATTTAGTATTAGAAGGCAGGAAATCACATCTTGAAGATGAATAGGAATACACCTATTATATTTAGGCAGGAGTATAAAATACATAAAATATAGAAAAATCTCACTGTGGCAGACAGGCGAGACTTCTACATATTCTAAGAGCGTTGAAAAAAACCCCTATTTCCCTTTGACTGATAGAGGAGAGGAGAATATAGACTGCCTTACACGTGCATATCTGCAGTAGGATATGCTATTGTTATTTTGAAGAACTTGCTTCTTGCAACCTGCAAAAGTCGTGAAACAATTTGTAAGAAAGGCTTTTACATAATGCAGTCAATAAAACGATAGTAGTAGAAGATTATGATTGGTTTGGCTGTGTATAACAGAAATATGGATGTGCATACTGTGTAAATGGTGTGTCAGGACTATTCAGCACTTTTGCAAAGTTTTTGGAATGCACTGAGAGAAACAGAATGAGAATAGTATATAAATGTCTGCACAGCAGTTGAATCCGTCAAAATCCCGCATGTTTATTTCATCTTCAAGAATTTCTCAAAGTGCACCAGTGCCACACAGAGACAGATGCAGGAAAACACAGTATAGCTGGTCACGCTCTCACATACATGGATACTCATATCCAAAAAGCTGAAAATCATCTGGGGCCTGAAAACACCAATGCAGTATTCACTACTGTTTGCATTTCTGGCCACACGCGATTTCCTGATGGAGGAGTTCTCCAATTTACTGGTTTGATTACACTCCGTAGAACACCATGCATTACTCGATGTTCATTTCAGTAGCAGAAAGGTTAGGTGCCCGGGTGGAATTAACACAGATTATTTCCATTCTAAAAAACAGGTGGCCAATTTAGGTGCATTAATCCCATTGATAGTCCAGATCAGCAGGTTTCCCTGAGGTATCGTTTCCCACTGAAAGCAGCAGCACCTAAATACCTAAGAAATACTAAGTATGTGGGTCAAGTCGTGGGCACTTTCGAAACTCCTAGAATAGTAACCCTCTGTTTTCATTCAGTGAGTGCTGAGGTCCCTGATCCGTGTGTGGGGCTGGATCGTGCTGTATCTAGGCTGCCTTTGGGAGCTGAGCTCAAGCTTGGGTTCATGTTCCCAGACCCAGCTGCCCCGGAGCAGTTGCTGTCCCCCGGTCTGTCGGGGCAGAGCTCTGCAAAGTGAGTCCCCACCGTGCATCACCCCAGACTACAGCCACACCACCTAGTAGTGCAGATATTAAAGGGTTTGGGTTCAAAATTTAGCTTCTCTTCCTAAACTAAGGGCAATACGTGGATGTATAACTGAAAAATAAGAACGCTTACATGAAAAGAGAAAACAAAGTTTCCTCCCAGAACTTTTTGTGCTTTCTTAGTAACCACCACTCCTTATTTACCAAGAAAAAAGGTCACACAGTAACGCCTTTTTTCAAAGTTTTGGTCCCTAGAGTAGCCTTGTGAGATAAATCTCTTTTTCCATGAGTGCTGGGGGGAGGAGGGAGTGGCAAGGCAGCTGTAGCCAACTTCCAACTCCGATGCCATGTAGACAACCATATAATACAAAACATTTACCATAAAACAATAGGCAATGATGTTGAGCTGTGATCCCTTTAGTCCTTTTGCTCAAATAAGGCTCCTTAAGAGGTCATGTAATCACACAGGTTCATTTACAGGCATGTAAAACATCAACCTTGGACTCACAACTCCTCTTTTTTCACGCTGGGTGAAAGTCTTCTCTGTAAAAACAAGAGCCACAAACTTTTTCAGTTTTACATGAGTCCTATTTTAGAGCATGAATGGGATTTTAAAGTGAGATAGAAATCTGATAAAATTGCTGCAAAGCTACTGTTTAAGGAAATAGTTCTGCAAGATAAACTAAATCAGTCTCACTTACAGATCACTGCCTCATATTACATGTTAAAGAGCAGATTGTCAGCTGGGTGAGCAGCCCAGCTCCACTGGAGTCAACTCAGCTCAGCTAAGAATCTACTGAGAAGGATTGAGCTGTAAGAAAAGTATTGTCAACCGTGTTTTGGAGAGCCAGCTCAGCTGACTGAAAGCACACTATAGCAATTCACAAAGAACACAAAATATTTTATACATACTGTATAAATATTAACAATACAAGCTCATAATACATGCAAGCATACTGCAAAAAATAAAACAAAAGAACTGGAATGTTTGCCTAGCGGTTTCACTGGGGAGGTGAGAGCAGCTGATGTATGAGCAGAGACTTTCCACCATTAGTGACATTATTATAGAAAGATGCTAAAGGTCAGATTCTGGCATCAAATTTATATTCTGGGGGAAGGGTCAGGAGAGACCATCTTGCCTTCTGCCACAACTCTCCCAAAGTCTTCTGGGCTGTGCAAGGATGACACTCAGCCTATATCGTCCAAACCAGAGTCAGCAGAAATCCTCATGCTCTGCTTGCAAACCAATTGACTGTAACTGGAAGGGACAGCTGACATAAGTGAACTCTTTGTCAAAGAAGTCAGCCACTTGGCAGGGAAGCTAGAAAAGCTACATTTTGCCAGCCTTGCACAGAGGTCACCACCAAGTCCATTGGGCTGCTGCTGTCAAGCAGGCTCTTTGTCAGTCAGTAGGTTTGATGATGTCCAATAGCTCAGAGCTGTTTGTGTTTTACTCTGAGGACACAGTGTTCAGAATGAAAATCTCACAGGAATTAGAATAATAAAGCTGTAATGAGAACAGATTTACAACTCCAGGGAGAAAACCTGCCCTAGCCACTTCATGTTTTGATGCCCTGAATGTTCCAGCCTCACACATTCGCATATTGTTACAGCCAATGTAATTCAGCAGAAGCCCGATGCATGAGGCGCGTTCCCGTCCTCCTGCTCCAGAGTTCAGCCCTGTGACAAAGCTTTGTGTCCCACTCCACCTCATCCACCCCAGGCCACCAGCAGCCACCTCTTTGGTGGCCCCTTTGCCGGGCTGGCTGGGCCTCCGTGTGTGCCAGGTCAAACACAGCGACCAACCCGCTGGACAGCGCCGACGCGTTCTTTGTATATTCTCATCGGAACATGTTCTTTATATATTCTCATCGGAACAGTCTGGAACAGAAACTGCTTTATTAAAACGTGGGAAAAAAATAATTTTATATATATATATATATATATATATATATATATATATATATATATACACACACGTGCCCATAGGGACTATTCAATCTGTGTCCTTGGGGAACACCCAAAGAACGGTTCTGAGCCACTAACCAAGGGCACCGGGCCCTGCTCCGGCACTACACCGATAACACAATTAGCGGCCGCCTCCCGCACGTACCACCGAGAAACGGAGTCCCTGTCGTGAACGGGAGGAAGCACGGGGAAACCGGCGGGTTTACAGCGATATAAACCCGCGCTCCCCGGTTCGCCGCGGCCCCGCAGCCCGTGATGGCGGCGCGGCGGCCCCGGGCCGCGGCGGGGCGGGGAGGGGCGGTGGCGGCCATTGGCTGCGCCCGGTCCGGCCCCGGTGTCCTGCCGGCGCGGAGAATGGAGGCGCCGCCGCCGCGGGGCTTCTCCGAGGAGCAGTTTCGGGCCGCCTGCCGGGAGCTGGACCAGCCGGCGCCGGCTGCGGGGGGGCCGTGGCAGCTCCTGGTGGAGAGCATGGGCGTGAGGATCTACCGGCTGTACGACGAGGTGGGCGGCCGGGGGGCGGCCGTGCCCGGGGCTGAGCGCGGCTTGGGGACGCGCCCCCGGGGCGGGGAGCCGGGGGAGCGCGGCTGAGAGCGGGGGAGCGCGGCAGCGCGGCACGTCCCGCTCCGGAGCCGCCGGTTCTCTGAGCCCCCTTGGCCGTCCGGGCGCCACCGGCCTCGGCTCAGTTTCGCCGGGCTCGCAGCAAGCAGCTTTCAGGGTAATGCTATTAACTGCTGATGGAGAAAGCGGCTCTGCTGCAGTAAACACCGCTCTCACAGACTGCCGGGGGAACCTGCGAACTGTGAGGCTCTAAAGCTTGTGAACAGCTGGTGGCTGGAGAAGCTCCTGGTGGAAGGTGCTGTCGGCGGCAGGAGCAGTCGTGGGTCTAACGGGGAGGTTGTGTGTCCCACTCCCCAACCCCTCCGAGGGTGCGGGTGGTGAAGGCGAGACCGCCCGTGCTGGAGCATCCTCCTGAGCTTCTCCCTTCTGCCTCTCTCCAAAACCCCCTTCAGACTGATTTTGCACCTTTCTCCCTCTAAAATCAGGAGGCTGTTTAGAAGGGTTTGGAATAATTTCAAGCACAGTCATGTTTGAAAAAAATAGCAAATAAAGCAAACGTATGGGTCTTTGCGAAAGGCAAGAAAAGGTAGGGAAAGTATCTTTTTTTAAAAGAAGCGACTTCATACACCTTGGAGTTTTTTGGTGGTAAATAATCCCTGTTTACAGCATGAACGTGGTAGCTGGCAATAGCAAGACAAGCACATGGGTGAGCACACACAGCAGAGCTGAGCTTGCAGTGCCTTGTACAAGGACCCCAACTCAGGGGAAATGGACAGACTGGGTGGGATGAAAGGGGCTTTTCCAAGTCCAGTCTTCTGATTCTGCTGGGATAGAAGTCTCTTGTTTGTTTTGTCTTTCAGTTGCTTCGAATTGCAACATGAGAAGAAGAACCAAGTTCTGGGAGAAGGGTTTTTGCTTAAAGTTGTTAGTGGAAAAATTGGCTTTTAACACATTGAACTACAAGTCCACTACAGCAGTGGCAGTGCAGGAAGCTGAAGGCAGCAGTTTTATTTCTTCTTGCCTTCTTTGCACCTTCTCTGCAGCCCACACAAACAGATCTCCAGGGCTATTCTGCTCTGTGCTGTATTCCATTCCACAGATTGACCCTCCCGCTGACAGGCCTCTCCAAACCTGGAACATTTCACTCTTGTTTTAACTTTCTCTTTGTAAATTGCTGGTTTTATCGAATGTTTTTCCCTGTCTGCCTGCAAGATGTCCTGTTCACTTTTCAGATAATGATTCATTAGTTCATACAGTTAGCAAAATACTACCTTGTTACTAGGAGATATTTAATGATGTATGCCACGATTTGTCTAAGCAGTGGAACAAATAGATTGCTAGAGAAGAACATAATTTCTTGATTTGTCTTGAGCTACAGTATAAGAACTTGAAGGCTACAGATATAAGAATGACTGAACTGATAGAAAAAACCCAACCATTCACTAACAGAACGTTGTATAATCCTTCCCTCCCCTTCCTTGGCAATGCTTGAATTTGACTCCTACACTGTATATTCAAAATACTCTCATTGTTTTAATTTAGTCCTGAACTGGTACTAACAATAGGACAAAATTGCTCTATAGGCACAGATGGAGTTTCTGTATGTTGCGAGAAACAGTAAAAGCATTAACATAGGAGATATCCTGCACCCCGCCCCTTCAGTGCAGACAGCTTTAAAGGAGCTGATAAATATTCAAGGTAGATATAATAGCGCATTGTATATAAGCATGTATATAAGCATGAACATTGTAAAACATTACTGTATCATGGCTTGAAGTATAAGCACACCTGACTCGCTGGACAACTTATTCCAGATAGTGCAGTAGTCAGTAACCTCTTGGAAATGTCTGTGATTCTCAAGCACATTATATAGGGTATGGAGACCTTGCCACAATAATTTAATGCTTCCGGTAAGCTTAAGGTTGGCAGGATTTAGTCCACACTGACCACTGGAGATGAAAAGGGGTGTGTGTAGAAACACGTTCCCTTTGGAACTACTTACGCACTAAAAGGGTACTGGTGTAAGGGAAGGAACCGCCATTGTGCTGGGTAGCTCAGCCTGTCTGGATTTAAACTTTCATGTATAGATCAAAAAGTCGAGAGGTTAAAGACTGAATCTTCTATTGTTTTTTGAGCACTTGCTTTCACAGCTCTTGAGCAAATTCGTCGTTGTGCCCCACCTAACTTCCTTCAGCTGTTCTCCCTGCTGCAGAGTGCTTCCCTTTCCTGTGTGACTTTTCCTCCCCTCATTCTGTTTCCACAGCAATCAGGACTTTATGAATATAAAATCTTCGGTGGTCTTGCTGACTGTCCCCCAAAACTGTGTGCGGATGTCTACATGGATTTAGAGTTCAGAAAACAATGGGATCAGTATGTTAAAGGTAAGCCCATCTAGGCAGTTTAAAAGCAAGCTTTACGTCCACAGTGACTCTTCCCACTAAGACTTTGTTCAAAGGTATTTTAAAGTTCCTGCACCCAAAGACTTTCAGGCAGACTTAAGTATCTTGTGGGATAAAGTTGCACTCTGCAAATACACACTGACATGGAACAGTTAACATCTCCTCACCATATAACATCCTTCTGGAATGAATTCTTCCCATGTTGGTTAAAGCATAGAATTGGCATCACTTGTTATGCTGAAGCACCTTGCAGCTTCTGGTTGCAATTCCTAGGTTAAATTTTAGTAGAGGTTCTGTGGAGAAATGGAGATAGTACCTTTTGTGCCTCTTTGCCTGTTGCAGCGGAGCAGTGCAATGGCTTGCACCAGTTTGTTCCTTTCCTGAAAACACTGGTTGTTCTTGGCACCTTTTACCATCAGAAATAAGTGTCTGTTGAGAGAATAGTTGCTGACTTTGGGTTTTTACAGAGAAAGGAATAACTAATTTAGCTGTGTTTTTAGTTGTCTTTGAAAAAGAGAGTTGAACACCTTAAGTCAGCAGTGACAAGGCGAGGGTTCAGCTGCTGCAGGCATCCGATAACCCATTTATTTTGGAGATGAGGAGCTCTTCCGTCTTAAGCCTGTACGTAACATTGGTTCGGGCCAATAAAACTAAAACATGGTGGACGTGTTTTGCTGAACAAAGAACAGTGTTAAAAAGGAAATAATTGTTAAATGTTGTGCTTGTTAAGTCTAGGACAGCTCTGTGGTGAACAATTACTAGTAATGCCTGTGGCTGTATCATACAGAGAACCACACACTTGACTCATGTCAGTATTTGGTCAAGCTTAAGATGCTCTGTCTTCATTAGTAAGTGTTACTTGTCAAAAGGGGCAATAGCTTTCTTGTAGTAAAGGCCACTTTGCCGTTAATGAAACAAAAAGAGCTGGAGTGGGACTCGGCATTATCACATTAGATGTAAAATTCTGTGTTATTTTAATTTAATTCAGTAGCCTTTGATTTAAGTGCATTTAGGAGAACTGAATCCTTCTTAAACAAACACTATTTTTTTTTATACCTTCTTAGAGAAAAGAAAGGAAGCAGTAGGGGGAAGCTACACCCTTAAACTAAAAACTAGATAATGTTTCAGAGCTGATGTTTACATCCGTGTTGACCGTGATATGTTCATCTGTGAATTTATACTTGCGCTGGTGCTTCAAGTCCAGCATTTCACAGAAGTTCACTCGTGAAGGGCATTGGCGTAATGTTAACGCTTTCCCTTTAGCTTAAACATTGACACAAATCCACCCGTTCTTTAGAATTGTACATATGATGAAATAGTGCTAACTACTGTTTTCAGTGTAAACTGTATAAGCTTGGGTTTTCTTCTTTCACATGTAGGGAGAAAAACCAGAAAGCTTTCATTCAGATCCTTCTTGCCATTTGTTTTAGTGTTCGTATTCCTTGTTGCTCATGCAGCTGTGCAGTCACAGCTGTCCAGAGCTCGCTGCTGAACTGAAATAAAAACGTGACCAAGGTAGAAGTAGCTGCCTTTTACGTTGAAAAGATACCTGCTCCTGCACCAAACATAAGAGGAGTTGATCTCTGTCCTCTAGTTCTGTTCAGCAAAACTCTTTATGAAGGCCTGATGGGAGGCAGATATGGACAGGATTCCTGTGGGCACTTCAGAGGGTTGTGCTTTGATCTGCTCTTGCCAAGGGTTTACTTGAGGCCTCTGAAATGTTGGAGAAGGAAAGATCTGCAGTTAGAAGTGGAAGCAAATCTAATATACTAAACCAATGCTCCAGTGACCTCTGGTGGATGCTGTAATATTGTAGCTCGCTCCAGCGCTGCAGGTTTGTGCACCCAGTTCTGCTCCAGCCTGGAGAAGAGAAGATGTTTTTGTGGCTGACTTGCAGGGCACACCAGCAGAAGCCCTGTTTGGAACATGTTATATAGAGAAAGAATCTCCCATCTGTGGCACCCATCTCGCCTTGGCAATGAGATTATAAATCTGTTTCAGCCTTATTTTCGAAACCACTGAAAGGGATGTGGCAGCCTGTGTGCGTTGGCTTTGAAGGATATATTGCGCCTCAGGCAGAATTCTGCTCAAAAGGAGGAAAAGACTGCTCTGTTAGCACGAACCACCTTTCTGGATCACACACTTTTAACTGCACCCACATAATGACCAGTCCCCGAGCAGACAGGAATTACCCCGGCTCAGCTCCATGGCTTGTCTGGTGCATTAACCTGATAATGGCAATTACCGCCCCACGGGAAGAAGCTGTGCAGTAGACAGATTTTCAAACGCAGTTATGTAGTTCAAACTAATTTTCTCCTTTATGCCACACTACTATCTGACTGAGTCACTGCTGTGTTTTAGGGACTATTCTTAGATACTTTCTTCCTATTCAACTGCCTTTTGATTGAGTTCCAGCAGAATGAAGATGGTGTCATGAAGCCTCATAAAGTGCTCAAGCCTCTTGTTCCCTGCTTGTATATACTGCTGTGAAATTCCTAATAGCTTTTTCAGACTTCACTAATCCCTCATGTAAGACCTCTTTGGGAAAGCAGTACTTGTCCTAGTTCCTTGTTAACTCAGAGTCATTTACAAGAATGATGACAAGCTTATGAAAAATCATACTGTACTTGAGGCTCAGAATTATTCAGGGTTTACATAGGCGAGGAGAAAGCTTTGAGATGGAAGGGCTTTGGAATGAGTTAACTGTCTAAAAGTGTTTGGGGTTTGTATTTGGGGTTTTACTGTTTGCGTTTCATTCATTTTTGTTTGGTTTGTTTATTCGTCAATGAATTCAATAGCAGCAGAAAAACAGGTCGCCTGGTTCTGTGCGTTTGATTCCTGAACAACCCTGCTACAGAACGTTTTTTATTGTCTTCTGCTACAAGTACATATCAATTTTGACATAAGGGTTGCGTGTAAAATGTGGTCATGTGTGAAATCTGAGCAGTTCTTCACGCCATGTATGGTTCTGTTGCAGTAGAATATAAAAGTTTCTAACAATCTTCCTTTTTCCACTGTAGAACTATATGAGAAAACATATGATGGTGAAAAAGTAATCTACTGGGAAGTGAAGTACCCTTTTCCTCTCTCAAACAGAGATGTATCCTTTCAAGCTTTTTGTTCTTCTTGCAGTTTTTGTCACCCGGTCATCTGGGGATTCCAATAATATGCCAATTCTACTGCCCTGCTGCGCTCGGTCTAAGATCTTGCAGTCATTTTACATGGATATGTATAGCACGAAGAGCGTGGGTGCCTGTTCCCACACACAGCTGAAGCTCACAGAGCTGATTTATTACTCTGCAGGACTGAATGCTGTAGAAGCATAAGGAGCTGGTATTTGTAATGGAATTCACTTGTCCATTCATCATCTGTCAAACTGACACTGTTTTGACATGCCTCCTCAACTTAGCATACAGTATGTCTATATTCGTGAATGTCGAGAGATGGATGTGGATGGGCGGAAGATCTGGGTTGTCTTAGCTCAAAGTGTGTCTGTTCCTCAGTGCCCTGAAAAGCCTGGTATTATCAGAGTTAAAAGTTACAAACAAAGCCTGGCAATTGAAAGCGATGGCAAGACTGGATCTAAAGGTAAGAGGTCAAGAAAGTGTGATCACAAGTCACAAAGCCAAAGAATGTGTGTATCAAAGTGCACAAAGAGGGAGACTGGGAATTTTAAGCTAAAACCAGCTGCAGTCTGATTATCTCGGCAGGGATTCAAGTATCATGTTTGACGGATGTCTAAATTAAATGGTTTGCCTAGAGATTGACTCCTGTCTGAGATTAGTCCTTTAAAGACAACCTTATTTTATAAGACAAGCTGCCTAAAATGGTTTTCAATAGCCTTAATTAACATTGTGGTGCTCTCAACTTCCCAGAGGTTACCTGGGAACAGCTGTACTTATTTCACATTCCACTTCAGTACAAGTTGACGTTCTTGCGAAGAATTTAGAGCAGAACTGTTGTACTTGGTGCTTCAGTCATGCACAGCAACAGCTTCTGTCATATGGTGAGAGCGAATACTCAGACTATGGCTGCATAACTCTCTGGTGACTTCTCTCCCATCTCTAGTCTATATGTACTATTTTGATAATCCTGGCGGCATGATTCCATCGTGGCTGGTCAATTGGGCTGCCAAGGTAAGTAATGGCCGACAGCACAGTTGTTGTTGCCTGATGTGTTTCGAACAGTGTGTTCGCTGCATCCATCCCTGTCTTCTGCATGTTGGGTAGAAGTATTCAATCCCATTTTTAGAGTGGCAGTTGGCTTAATTTTTTTTCCCTTTCAAATTCCTTCCGTTAGTCAACCAGGCAGGTAAGTTTCTGCAACAAAAATGACAAATCCGTGTTCCAGAGTGTACGTGAACAGCCTTAACACCAGCAAACCTCAATGATTAATTCTGTCCATGAAGCATTAAAGGAATGGTCTGCTGCTTTGTAGGAGATCTTAGAACTGTCCTGTATGTGTTTTTTAAGGCATGATCTACATAGTGGGAATGCTTATCCTGCTTAACGGTTTTTCGTGATTACTGTGTGCAATAACTGCTTTTCCACTTTTCTCTTTACAGAGCGGTGTGCCTACTTTCTTGAAGGATATGCAAAAAGCGTGCTGTAGTTATTCTAAGAGGACATAGGTCAAAGTTCATCTTAATTGTTTAATTCCTAGAGCTCTGCGCTTACAGGAGTGGCCATTGTGTGTTACACTGCATAAAAATCTACCTCTAATATTGGAAAGAATTTGATTTTAGGTGATTTATGCCTTGAATTTTATTAGGTCTCTGTTTCTGTCTCCAGCTGAAGAGCCAGCCACTGACAGGGGGACACTGCCATCAGCTGCATCCTTTTGAAAGTGCTTAGGTTTAGCTTTGTCCCTCATGCTTTGCTTATGCTCATTGTCGTGTGTCAGCTTGAGGAGTTCTGCTGATTCAAATATTACACCCTCAGACAAGAGACAGTGGTCTTGCTGAGAAAAATGTCTGAACTTGGACTGAAAATTCTCTGCGTGTGTTATGCCTGGATCTACCTTTGTGGCCTTGCAGGGTGGCTTCCTACTGAAATTGAGAATTAGAGCTTGCGTTGCTTTGAAGGAAACGCTTTTGCTACCTGAGTTTGACATTCTTAAACTGTCTGCCTGCTGGAAACCTAAAAACTGCTGAGGGCGTATAGGAAAATTACTAGAAGGCTGCAGTAGGAACTGACCTCTGTTACTAAGCGTCCTTGTCATGGCTTTAAGTCCCGATGTAAAAGTACTTGTGCGTAAAGCCTTGCATTCACATCTCCATACCCCTGTAGGAAAAGTAAAAACAATTGGCTTGTCCAGCTAGGAAAAAAGGAGGAGTTGGCTTCCATGTCTGATTCAAGGAGAGCAAGTTATATCTTCAGAGTCAGTAGCCTTATCTGTAAGTTGGATACCAGCTTGAAATTGGAAGTAATTTTGAACTGGATGCCTGCAACTGAATGTGAATGAACTTGGTGTGGAACTTGGGCTTGCTTGCATCTTGAAATTTCATGCTGATGTAAAGAATGAAATTGTAATTTTGGATGGTAATCCATGACAAGCGCAACTGAGGAGGAAATTAAACATCCAGCAGCTTTGGGGAGGATGGGGTGCATACAAGATGATGAGGCCTAAGGCTCAGGGATTTAAAGTATTCTGCATCATTATTAAATCTAATCCTGTTATTGAACAAATCTTGAAATGGGGTAGCTTTGTCCTGTTAAAAAAGAAATGGTTGACGTGATTGCCTTTATTTTTTGTGTAAATATTTGTTTCTAATAAATCATTATTCTGTCCATGCGGTGTGTTGTTCCATCTAGCTCGACAGGAGCATCCTCGGGGCGCTGGTGAAGCCAAGCCTCCGCAATCCCACTGACCCCTTCGGTCGTCCCAGCCCAGTGGCCGATGGAATCAACCCCGTGGGAGCAGCCGTGTCCCGGGAGCATCGGCCGGGTGGCCGGGGGCACTTGCCCTGAGAGGTATCACCGCACCTGGGGAAAGATTTGACCCTACGAACTCTCCAAGATTAAAGACAAGGACAGCGCTTCAGCTGAGAACTAGGGTGATTTATCGATTGTTTTCCTCCCCCATCGATGTCTCTGTTAAGACTGGGGAGGGGGGTTACAGGAGGTCAAAAGGAGACACAGGAAGCCATGAAACAAAGAGATGATTCAAAGGAAACAGGAATTGTTTACTTATAAGAAGAACTTGAAAAACAAATACAAAGATAAAACTTGACTAATATACAGAGTAACAAACTATGAAATTTGACAAGAACTAGCACTACATTTACAACTTCCAGTGAACTTTGTAACATATATACAAAATCATAGCCCTGAGAATGATGGACACGACGCCAATGGAGATGAAGTGTTTTACGGAGCTTTCTTCATGGACTTGAGGAATAATTTCTCGTTCTCCAACGAATATTTCTCCTGAGAAGAGAGGAAGGAAGGATGGCATGAATACCATAAAGTGCCACAGAAAGGGGGTCACCAACCTGAGTCAAGCTGCGAGCATCCACCTCTCCTTCCCTCGGGGTGCTCTGTGGTCTCTGCAAGCCCAGCCCAGCCCTGGTCTCAGGAGACCCCCAGCTCTCAGACCCCCGTCAGGTTCACCCAGCCCAGCTCCCCCCAGCTGCTCCGCAGCCCCTTCCAGCCCCGCTCTGCCCCTGCTTCACCTTCTGGATGTGGAACCTCAGCGTCTGCACTTGGGCGTTGAGCAGGGCATGGTCGGCCACGGCCATGACCTCCCCAATGTCCCAGAACCTGCGGCGAGGCAGCGTCTCAACAAGAGGTGGAACGTCTGGAACAGGAGCTCAAGGTGCAGCTGCTGTTAGAGGAACGGCAGACTGCGTGCTGCCCCCCAGCACATCCCTTCCCACCCACAGCACACAGGAAAGCTCACCCATGGCGCTGGAGGGGCCACTGCTTGGGGCACCGAGGTCCTGGGCTGAGGGGACACTTCCCTGGTGAAGTTGCTGCTGCTGCTGTTTCAGTTGCTCGAAGTTCTGCAGCATGTCCTGCAGCATGTCCTGCAGCTCCAACTCTACCCTGTGTACCTCCGCGATCTTCTGGGCCAAGAGCTGCAAAGCAGAGCAGCTGAGGAGGTTGGGGACAGGGATCCTTGCTGCCTTGGGACAGGGCTCCTCTATGTGTCCCCTTATTCCCCTTCCAGGACAGGACCGGGATTCATGAAGGGTGTGAAACCCCAGCTGTGCTGCCGGCCTGTGCACGGCTGTGAACCACAGCGCAGATGCTTTGCTTACCTTTTCCACCTCTTCCTTCTGCAGCTCCACACGCAGCGCGGCATCATTCACCTTCTCCTTCTCCACCCGCAGCTCCTTCCAGGCCTCGTCCAGCCTCACCTGGTCCTTCCCCAGCCGCTCCTCCTTGGCTTTTAGTTCCTGGCCGCGGATCTTCAGCTCCGCCCGCTCCTAGGATGGGGCATGGGGGACACGGATGCATCACCTGCCCATTCCAGACACCATCTCAGACTTCCCAAGGGATGGGAGAGCCCTGCCCCTGCTGAGCTCCTCGGGGGTGCCAGTTCAGTTGCAAAGCAACAGCATCAGGTGCTCCAGCAGTGCCCTCGCCCACCCATGTGTGGGGACTGGGGCTGGTAGAGCTGGAACTGGACACACACACACAAACACTCCTTCTCCAGAAAGGACGGAGCCCCTCACTGTGCTGCACACCCTCAAACATAGAATCACAGAATCATTTCGGTTGCACACCCTAAAACATAGAATCATAAAATCATTTCAGTTGGAAAAGGCCCTCAAAATCACCAAGTCCAACCATTAACTCAACACTGTTACTGAACCATATCCCTCAGAACCTCATCTATGTGTCTGGGACAGACGCCATTCACCGGCTCCAGGCCAGGGACCCCCGCAGATCAGACAAACACCCCAGACCCAGCCAGGAGCCTGGTCCGGGCACAGAACACAGTGTGGGCTCACCTGCTCCATCAGCAGAGTGTGCTCCAGTCTTGCCTCTGTTTTGGCCACCAGCTCCTGCAGTTGCGTCCGCTCCTCCTCCATGTCCTTCTGCTGCTGTGACAGCCTGTCCTGGAGCACTGGGGAGAGGCAGCAGCAAGGCTGTGAGCAGCAGGAGGTGGGAAACCCCCTCTGGCCACACCATATTCACAGAAAAGCTGCACAGATTTGTTCTCATCACCTTCTGCACATCCCCAGGACATCAATCCATAAGAGGGAGACCCCAAGATGTCCATGACCAAGGCAGACAAAGCTTAGCCAGCCTGGGCTCCCAGCCTCTGCCTGACTCAGAGCCCAACTGTCTCCCTGTTTCCCTGAGTGTCCCCAGCCGCAGCAGGGACTCTGCAGCCACTGTGGCACAGAGCAATGGCAGACTTACTCCTGAGCTGCTTGTCCCACTGCTGTGCCTTCGTGGCCAGCTCCTGGGAGGCAGAGTGGTGTGTGGCCTCCACCTTGCAGTCCAGGTCGTGCAGGTCCATGTCACCATTCAGAGACCTGCAGAGAGGAGTGAGGGCAGGGTCACCCCTGTGGGACACACCTTGTGTCATCAGGATGGAGACAGGGATGCGTGGTGGGCCATAGGCTGGGCAGCCCTGCCCCAAACCTCTCGAGGTGACAGCAGAGCAGTAGGAAGATGTAGCTGCTGCTTAGGGGAGCCTGTGGGTAGCAGGGGGACAGGAGTGGCTTCTGTGGTCCAAGGCTGGTTGCCTGTAGGACAGGGACCAACATGGGGCCATCAGTACCTGGTGTGAGAAATGGCGCTGGTCACCGCATCCATCTCCTGCTCCTTCAGCCACTTCAAGTGCTGGATCTGCTCCTCGTAGTCCTTCCGTAGCTTCTGGACAGACGCCCTGCGGGACACAGGGAAGGAGCCCACCATGGGCTGTTACAAACTGGTGCTCCCCACGATGAGCACTGTGGTCATGGGGCTGAGAACCAGGTCCCAGTTGCTGAGCTGGCAGGGTGGTCTGTCACGGGGCACCCCACTGACATCCCACATCTGGGACAGACCACATCTAGGGGTTATGTGCTTCTCTACCAGAAACGGATTTCTCCTTGTCCCAAACTATGGGGACATGAGTGACTTGCTGACCCGAATAAAAGGGATTTGGGGGAGGGAAAACAGGGGGTTTAGCATCTTTCAAAATACAACGCATTCACCCTGGAATGATGTCTCCAGCCGCATCTCCCTGTGTCCATCTACAAAGCAAATCCTCACTGCAAAAGCCACCCAGTTGCCCCAACTCAGCACTTCTGGACTCTGATTTCTCCTTTCACCATGGCCCCAAACTGTTCCCTGGTTCCTTTGCCAAGCCTGGTGGTACTGGCCCCACGCACGTGCGGCTCGCGCCGCTCTCACCTCTGCATCGCCCGCAGCTGCTCCAGGTCCAACCGGTGCTGCTCCAGCAGCTCTGCCCGCTCCTGCTCCGCGTCCTGCCTCTGTTGCTCCATCTGAGCCAGCAGCTGCTCCTTCTGCCACCGCAGCATGTCCTCCCGCTGCTTGTGGGTCTCCTCCTGCACCTTCATCAAGGTCCTGTCCAGAGAGAGCCCACAAGGGGTCACGGCACAGAAGTCATGTTGCTTTCATCACACTCTGCACCCAAAGGGCACGTGGGGATTTAGGAGCAGATTGGTGGTGGTTTATGTGTGGGGAAACTGAGGCAGGGGCTGCTTCGCTCTCTGCAGTCTGAGCCCTGAACCCTCAGCTGCTGTCCAGTGCCGTGCCCTGGCTGGGGACGTGCTGGCAATGGGACTGACCCCTGGTCCTTGTCACCCAGGGGACAGTGTTGGTGAGAGTGAAGGGGAGCACAGGCCAGAGCCCGGTACCTGTGGGTGCTCTTCAGGAGATCCACGTCCTCCTGGTGCTGCCTCTGGACGCTCTCCAGTAACAGTTTCTGCTCTTCCTGCAGCATCTCCAGCACTTGGACCTGTTGGGCATCCGAGGAGAAGGTCATTGTGCTGGTCTGGGGACAGAAACCCTGGGCATCTCTGGACAGGGAGGTTCCTCCTCTCTCCTGTCACCCTGATGCTGTTTGGAGCAGACATGGCCCCTTCTCCTCCCCCTGGTCACCCATGTTCCCCATCCAGCAGGTGCTGGGGCTCACCTTGCCCTCCAGCTCTGCCACATGAGCCTTGACACTGAGCAGCTCTGCCCGACAGCCCGATGTCTCCTCGCAGAGCTGGGCTGCAGGAGCCTCCAGCCCCTTCTCAGGCAGCACATCCAGGGCTGGGGCCTCTGCCTGCGGGGATGGAGAGAGACACAGGCCCGCTGGGCTCTTCCCTGTCTGGGGACAGACACAAGGACAAGACCACAAGTCCTCTGGGAGCCTTTGTTTTGTCATTGATATTATAGATATATGCCTGGGGAACTCTGTACACACTGCTCAGGCAGCACAGCATTGCAAACGCACATGGTTTCCAAAGCACCCATAGCACTTTGGCCTGATAAATACAACTTGTGGTACCTTGGGGCTCCCCAAACACTTTGCATCTATGAACACAGCTCCCAGAGAAGCAAAGTGCAGCCCATCCTTCCTCCTGCTCAGGGAGCATGGACAGTCGGATCCATCAAGTTGCCAGTGAAGGGCTGACGATCACCCCCCGATCCTGCCCCTCCTGGGACTCAGGCCCAGCAGACCCACCTGAGTGAGTGGGGCAGGGTCTGGTATCTTCTTCTCTCCTGGTAACAAGGGTGTGGGTACTGAAAATTGAACAAATCCATGACTCAGACATGGCAATGGGAATCATCTTCATCACCCGAGGAGGAGGCTGTGGTCCCTAAGCCGCTCTCAGTGGTGTCTGAGCTGGTGCCCAGCCTCAGCCCAGCGCAGGACAGGGCTGCCAGCACACAGCACTGGTGGGACAAGTGTGGGGGCAGCAAGAGGGAAGGGGGAGAGAGAAGGGACAACAGGAACTGACAGCCACCCATTGCTCAGCCAGAGCAAGTCCCTTGCAGCCCCCTTAAGCCCCAAAGGCAGCTGGGTGGAGATCAGTGGAACAGGGATGGGGGATCCTGCAGCTCACAGCTCACTCTGACAATGGCCGGGAAGAACCTGGGCAGCTTCCACATGGCCAAGGGCGATGCTGCAGCTCCTGCCTTTTTGGTTTTTTTGCAGGGAACGGGGACCCTCTCTGCAAGCCACTGCCCAAATTGTACAATCACATAGAACGCACCCATGGTGTTGGCATCTCCGGAAGGATCCTCCTTTGCAGTATCTGATGGGCTCACTGAGGCAGGTTTCACGGTGCTGAGCCAGGGTACCAGCCCCCTGCGTGGGCACAGAGACACAAGTGACTCACAGCAGTGTCACAGCTCGGGGAGAGGCTGCAAACGTTATGCTTGGCATCGTTTGAAGTTTAAAGCCTTCCCTCCCAGTCCCAGTTACAGAGGTCCCAGACCAAAGTGATGGCTGCTGCCCACCAGCCCTCCCCGTTCCCCACCTCACACCCGCAGCTGCTCTCTGCAGGCTCTCTCTCTCTCCATGGAGGATGCCCCAAAGGGGAAGGAGGTCTCACCTGGAGCCACCTGTGCTCGCTGCCGTGTCCTGTGGGGCAGCTGCGGGCTGTGCTGCTGCCGGGGAGGCGGCTGGCTGGCTGAGGGGAGAGCGAGGATGCGGCCCTTCCCCCGTTGCCTCCAGGGGCTCAGCCTTGGCTTGTGCTCGGGCTCTCTTGCGAGCCAAGACAGCCATCAGCCAGTCCTCCTGCTCCTCTGGGCCAGTTTTAGCCGCTGCCTCCTCTGCGGCTGGGAGCTGGCTGGCGGGGCTGGGGGAAATGCCCACTGTGCTGCTGGTCTTCACGGGGGACGGCAGCTCCGAGTCAAAAAAAACTTCATCTTTTAAGCCCAGCCAGTCGGCTCCAGACCCTCTGCCCCGCACAGGGCTCTGGCTGGCTGGAGGGGATGGTTTGGAGCGGGGCTCTGCCTTCGGTTCACCCATGTTCTCAGCTGTGAACCTGCTGAAGGAGAAACAGTTGCACCCCTTGCCTGCCAGGGGACGCAGGGACCTGCCTAGTCCACCGCAGGCAGGGACAGCGGGGTGGTGACTGGAGCTACAGACACACACGCAGCACTGTACCTCACCGACTGCCTCCTTGATGGCCTGGAGCCCATCGAAGGCTGGTATTCTCCAAAAATGAGATCTTCCTTGTCCCAATGCTCTTCTTTCTCTGTACAGACAAGCAGCCCTGAGTCAGCGCCCAGAGGAGCAGTCACTGCAAAGACACCAGCCCTCCCCTCCTCCTCCTGCCCTGCAACCCCCACAGGGATTGCTGCCTCTGGGAAAACACAGCTGGAAACATCTTCCTCAGAAAACCATGAGCAATGTCTCTCCCCAGTGTGGCTGGGAAATGCATCTTTGTTGGGAATCAGCCCACAATGAAAGATGCTCCCAGGCTGCCTCAAGTGCAGAGTATGAGACTTCAGCATGAACCACCTTCCCCCCAGTGCTGGCTGAGAGCCCGTTAACCGCCCTGCTCACCCTGACAGAAAGGGTTTTTCCCCTCTAAGGGCATTAGAAATAAATCTCGCTATCTCAAGCCAACGCTGTCACCTCTGCAGGCCTCCCCAACATCCCTGGCTGTGCTCACCTGGCTGCTTTTGGGACTTTTCATCCTGTTTGAAGTCTCTGCGCTCTCCCATGTTCGGCTCTTCTAAGACTTTGGCCGCGGAGCCTCCTCCAACCAACTCATCCAGCTTGGAGCGTGCTGGCCAGAGCTCCTCTCTGTGGGGACACGGGGGCAGATGGTTTCTCCCAGAGGCAGAGCTGTTCCTCCTCACTCAGCCTGGCCAGGCTGCTCTGGCTCTTCTCTGCCAAACCAGCTGCTCTTGCCCCTTGCTGGGACCCAGGGGCAGAAACTCCAGCATCCCCCCCCCCAGCACGGTGGCACCAGCTCAACGTGCAGCCCACCCCCTGCGTTACTCCCATCACCTCCTCATTGCCCTTACTCTTTCTTGCCACTGCCAGATCCCAGCGCTTCCAGCATGTCATCATCATCACCTTCAAACACGATCTCCTTCCTCCTCTGAGCCGGGGCCGCGGTGCGCAGGGCTGTCTGGGGTGACTCTGCGGATGGAATCGCATATGGGAGGAGGTTTGAGCGGGGCTTTTCTTGTTTTTAAACAAGAGATCAAAGCAGCCCTGCCTGCTCTTATCTCTCAGGATGACTTACAAAGTCATTTTTAAGTAACTCTTTTCAATGACCTTGCGAGCCGCGGAGGAACAAGCTAGGCCAACTCAATGTGAGTGATAACGCATTGTTCAACTCTATTGCCGTTAACATACTTATATATATAAGTATGTTATATATATATACACCTATACTGGTTACAGTAATTATGCATACTTGTCACCTGCTGATTGGCTCAAGTCCAAAGGATACCTTTGCCTTGACCCTCCTACCTGCGGCGAGCTGGCCGCCTGAGTTTCGCACCTTTTCAACTGCCCCCTCCCTGGAGTTGTTTACGAGACTCGCCAAGGTCACAGTGTCCTTGCTGTTCCCCTATTGAGGCACTGAGGCCTGGTTATGCTAAGCTCCTAAAACATGTCAAACCATTAACTGATCAGAACACAACTCTTATTAGAACAAACTCTGATCGTGCAACTGCTCCATGGATTCATGTCCTTTATCTTTAAGCCACTCCGTAACATGACCTAATCTCACAGCAAGTGACAAAGTGGCAACACGCCACGCCACTGCCTGCTCTGTGGCCGTGTATCCACTGCTGGGACATTGCTGGGGGGCACTGACATGGGGGTTTCCAGCTCTGGCAACACCAGCAGCTTTTTTACCTTTACAAGTTTCCAATCAGACGATTCCCATCCCCCTCACCCAAAGCCGCTGCTCCACCAGTGCACCTTAGTCCTTGCACAAACCCATCAGCTGCTACTTGTGCCCAGAGTGGATTTATCAGGGTGCAAAGCGATTTTAAGGGACTGCCAGACCCATGAGCATCCCTGCTGCAGGAACAAGAGGGGTGAGTGCCTAGAACAGAGCCACAGTGCAGCTGGATGCCCCCCAGGGTGCCCAAGCTGGGCTTTAGCGTGGTCCAGGGATGCTACAGCCACCCAAATCCTGACCCCGAAAACTTGTTCTCATTTGGCAACATGCAGAACATGCTGGGTGAGGTTCAAGGTAAGATCTGAGCCTCCATTCCCAGAAAGGAAAGGCCAGTTCTGTAACCTGTGGCACACTGGAAATGTTGAGCATTCAGTGAGCTGTGTCACAATTAACCATGTTATCAAGTTGCTCTATAAATGACCACACCGGTTCATAAGAGATGGGACTAGGTGGCTTTTGATGTAATCAGTTTGGATCTCACACAAATTAAGCCAGTCTGCTCATTCATTTAATACAGAGAGGATGCAACAAGCAACCCCACTTACCTTTCCCTTTGCTCTCTTCTGGTTTTCTATCACAGCTGCTTTTACTGCTGTTTGGAGCTGCCTTCTTGGGAGCATCCTGCTCCTTATCAGATAAAAGATCTTCCAAAGGATCAGCTAGATTCGAGAATTACCCCATAGGGGCAGGAAAGAACAATAATAATAAAACCAAACAAAATCAATGTTATTTAGAAACAGAGTTCTGCAATAAACCATGCACTATTCCCCCACCATGTGTACACTCTATGTCTGGGACAGCCCCAAAAACGACCAGGAAAAGGATTTTGGGGAACAAAGCCACTTTTTGTTCCCTACCCAGGACAAAAACACCCCCTGCTTGTTTGCAACCAGGCTGCAAAATAGCAGAATCTCCTTATTACCTTTCTCAGCAGCTGGCAGCTTCCCTGTGGTTTTCTCTGCTCCCCTCGAGGAGTCACTTATCCCAGGACCTCTTACGGGGGTCTTCCGTGGCCCAGAACCAGGTTTTGGTATTCCCAGGATTTCAGCATCCAAGTCGTCCATGTCCTGGAAAGCAAGAGGACGAGGACGGGCGCAGGGTGAGCGCGGCGAATGCCTCAGTGCCTCTCCCTTGGGAGGCTGGTGCTGGGGACCGTGGCTGCAGCACAAGGTGAGGAGATGGGGGGATTTCTGTACGTACCCCCAGGCTCTGCACATCCGACGTATCGGATCCCTGCGTGCCAGGGAGGGGAGAGATCAGACAGATGAGCAGACTTTGGAAACTCCTCACCCCTTGCTCCAGCCCCTGCTTTTCTTCATTTTATGCACCCAGGAAGGCTGGGCTGCAGCAGCATTTGCCCCCTGGCTTTGCTCCGTCTCCTCCTGGGTACCTGGGAGCCCTTTTTCCATCATCCCCCCGCTCCCCTCTCCTGTCTTCCCCACCACACAGGGATACCAGAGGGGTGACCTCTTCAGCCAAACTTCTCCCTTCATCTCTGGTACCCCACTGCTCACTGGGATGGGGTGACACAGGGGTCCCAGCCCTCAGGACATCCAGGCTCTCTCCCCAACTCTGGGCTCACCTCTGCAGCTTCGATAGCGAGCTTGCTGTAGAAATCATCTTCTAGGACGGACCTGTGACACAAGCCCGACGTTAGCAGTGCCACATGTGAGCTTGTGAGCACACCAGAGCAACCATATCACAGCACACAGAAAATGAGGCTCAAATAACACCGGGATAAAAGATGGTAGTGCCGAGACTGCTGTAGTTAAGCAATAAATGGTTTTAAGGGACATTTACAGAAGATGTACAGGGCTGGAGGCACCACACTTTCCTGGAAAGCTTTAGAGAGATCTCAAAGTGGGAGAAGTTGTGTCTGAAAGGGACTCACTTCTTGCTGGTCTGCACGCTGGGGTTCCAGGCTCTCCCACCGCTGCTGCCGGCTGCCTGGGAAGCTCTGGTAGATTTAACACTGGGTTCATCTGAAAACAAGACGTGGAGAAACTAGGACGATGGACACAGGCATAGTCCTGGCCTAGGCACCCCAAGGGGGGATTTGCCAGCTTCTCATGGACCACAGAGGCTTTTAATCAGAGACAAACTTTACTTTGCCTCCCCAGATCAATAGCCAATCTATTCCAGGGCCTCTGGCTCTCCCCTCTGCTCCCTGCTTCATCCCCAGCACAACTGGAGCCCCTCGCACATCAAGGGCTGTTGCACCAGCAGCTCCTGCTCCCAGGAAGGGAGGACCAGGACAAGGATGCTGCCCTTTCAGCTGCAAAGGTTTGTTTTACCTTCAGACCCCAGGAGGTCGTCGAGGATGTCATCAATGGAGCCTGAAACGAGACAAATTAAAGCTGCTGAGATAGGTGAGCTCATTGAGCTGGTGTAGAAAAGCTCCCAATGTCAATAAGGCTCGCTCTTTTGAGATCCCCCAGGAATAAAGATTTGGTCTCAAGCATCAGCAATGTCATGCCTGCCATGTCTTCTAGAGAGAGCTGCCAGGGCCAGGACTTGATCCTGTATTTTATGGATGTAAAACTGGCTTCACTGAGGGAGAAACAAGACTTCTGTATCAAGTGAGCCAGCTGCTTTCCCTTCAGGTAGTTGCTGGCCACAAGCAGCACCTGATCTGTGAATTCTCACCTGACAGTATCTCAGAGCCCCTGGGCAACCCCAAATGCACTGCTTCAGTATCAGGGGCTGCAAGAGGCTTCTAAACAAGCAATTAGGGAGCAGGGGAGGGGAAGAACTGAAATAAATGCATATATTCTCCTCTGGATTTGGGAAAGCCCCCAAGAAAGGAACACAAGAGCCCAAGTGAGAGGCTGGTGAATATCTTTGGGTCAGGAACAACATGATGCCCTCAGCTGCACCTTTCACACAAGGATGGTGCCCATTCCGGTAGCCAGGGCTGCCACCTCATCCCAGTGTCCCCCCTCCTCCATCCCAGCCATTCCCAGCAGATCAAAGCACCGACGGACAGTAAAAGGAAAGCACACCAGTGTACGTACCTCTTAAACTTTTCTTGGCTTGCGCAGCCTGTGGAGAAAGACAAATTCCCTCATTAAAAAACAGAGCGAGTCTGAGCTGGACTGAAGCACAGAGGCAGAGGCAGGTTCACCTCGAGAACCCCAGCAGCACCAGCGACGCCCTCGTCCCGCCCGCGCTGCTTGGGAAATAGCAGCTGAAAGCCCGGGGGAGCAGAGATGTGACCCCTTCAGTGACACCAGGGAGCTCAGCCCCCTCTGCCAGCCGGGCAGAAGCCGCCAGCCCTCGGGATGGCTCCTGCCTCCCACTGAGGTTCCGGAGCATCACACGGGGATTTCCCCGGCCTGCCTGAGCACCCATCACACTCACCATCGCACAGCTCCAGCTGTCCCCTGCTCCTGTGAGTCTGGGTACAGACTGGAACGATCTGCACCACCACGTTGTAGGGGGATCGAGCACCGTTGGTCACGCACCGTTGGTAACGTCCGCACCAACGTGCTACCTGCAGGGAGAGGAGGATTCTCCCGATTTGCTGTTAAAAAAAAAGTCCCTTTCCCGCCCGTGGCCCCTCTGCAGCCCCCCCGGCTCAATCTGAGTATTAAAAACAACCCTCTGTTCCCTAAAACTCTCTTGCACCCCTGCAGCAATTTGCATGAGGAACGACCCCCCTGCACCTTGCAAAATCCCCCCAGAAGGAGCAAGTGCTACCGGCAGCATCCCCGGCCCGCAGCAACCCGGGCGCATCCCCCGGTCCTTCCCTTCCCGCCCGGTCCTTTTCTTTCCTTCCCTTCCCGTCCTGCCCGGTCCTTCCTTTCCCCCTGCGGGGTGCTGGGAAATGTAGTCCCCGCCTGCCCGGGAGCTCCAGCCCCCGCAGCCGGGGCCCGGCGGCTCCGCTGCGCCCGGAGCTGGCGGGAGGAGCTCGGGAGGGGCAACCCCTCGCACTCCCGTCCCAGGCGGGGCTCAGGGCAGCAGAGGGGATGTCCTGTTTCTCTATGGGGGACAGACACCCCGGGAATGGGGGTTTCACTGCCCCCAAGCTGGACCTTCCAAGGTATCAGGCTCGTTGTGGCACAAACAATCCCCTCCACTGGGCTTTCAAGCCCCGTCTTGGTGATTAATTGATAACAAGGAAGCACAGTTCTAATTACATCATACTGAAATCACTTCTACTTGCATAGAAGAGACTCAACACTTGTGGAAATGGCACCATCACATTTTGTCACAGGATGGGTGAGTCCTCACCAAGCTGCAGGGACATTTAGCAGAGTTGAAATGTGACTTGTTGACCAAGACACACAACAAAAATCATCCCATGTTGTGGCATTACCACTAACAGCAGCAAACTGAAAATGTGTACATTAACCTCACCACTAGCAAGGGAGTGCAGCATCTGCCATTACATCACTATCTTCCTCCAAAAAAACCCAGAAGAAAACAGTTTTTTAGAAATGGCTTTTATGAATTAAAGCTGCTGCTTTGTTCAACCTTCGCTGTTGGCACCCATGAGCTTCCACTAGCCTATGATCCATCCTGATAGTGAGCAATGTGCCACAGGCAGCTTCACGCTCTGTCGGTTTTATTTCTCCCGTGGTTGTGCAGAGGCCAAGGAGCTGTTGGACTGGGAGAGCTGCCCTAGAACACTGCAGAGCAAAGCCAGAAAGAAGACAAAATCCCACTCATTTAAGGTCTTTTAACTACATTCAGTTTCACCCATTATTTTCAATGAGATCCATTTTTGTGATTAACTCTACCCATGCAGTCATAGCGTTGTTCTCATTCATACATTTTTAACGGGCTGCTCCACACTCCCTCCCCAGTCTGCTCCAGTGACTCGGCCAAAGGCAAAGCCCTTCACCTCCTTTGGCAGCCTGAACAGCAGCAGTTCCCCTCAACCTGAAAGACTCAGCAGTCAAAAGGCAGGTTTGATTATTTTATTTAAAATTATACATATCTTTCTGTTAAGCTACTGCACATGGAGCCAAACATCATGTCTGATCATTGTGAGCACGAGGAAAAGTCCCCCATGTAAAGCGATCCAAAATGAGAGACCGGCAGAGAACCAGCTTCTCAGATGTTGCCTCAGAACTGCAGGATCTGTGTTTGTGCTGAAGCTTTTTACCACTTTAAAAGCTCAAAGTTGCTCTTATCTGTTGTGAAGAGAGGTTTTATTGCTCTTGGTTTTGAAGAACAGCAAGGATTTTGTGTAGTTGTAGGGATTTCACAGGGCATCAGGAGGTTCTGTTAGAAGCGAGATCTTTCATCTGTTAATCCAGACAACACTGTGCAAGTCCCAAGTCAGTATAAAACCAAAATGAAGCAAATAAGAGAAAGCTCCTTAGAAAAGCATAGGTAGGAAAACAAAAAATAATCAAACCCCCACACCAAAAAAAAAAAGATCTGGACACTTGGGATTGTCATTTTCTTGACGAATGCCTTGAAAAAACAGAAGAAAATCCCAGAACAATCTGAAGACCTAAGGACCTTGGTCAACTGATTTCTGCCCTCAAACACTGGCTTCATCATTCCAGGTCAAATTTGCAGTTTCTACCACTCCATGTGGTTTTTCACAACAAATCACCGAAATTAACATTTGTAAAGTGCTTTGAGATAGTACTACAAAAATACTAACAGTTAAAAGGGCAGAACATTATTATCAGCACCTAGCTGATTATTACTATTTGCTTTTTTCTTCAGAGCAGCATCACTATATTCTCCTTTGACTTTCTGTTAGCAATGAGTAAGGTGCCAATGCTGGAGATGGCAGAGAGGCAAAGGGAGTTTCTGCAGGGCAGTGAAAAAAGGATGTATTGGAAAAGGTGAAGATGTCTTCTGGAAAGAGGCTCCAGGGGAGGATGAGGATTTTACTTCCCAGTTACCTCAGGCAGATTCATGTGCACAAAACTATGCAGGAGGCTTTGGAGAGCATAAATATTTGCCAAACAAGGAAAGGTGGTGCTAATCTTACAAAAAAGACATGGATGCTTTTTGGGAGGAGAACATAACTGCTCATTAGAAGTTACTGCCTAAGGGCTGTTAACTACTTAGTAGTAAAATCCTGCTACCTTTCCAGTTGACATTAACTTCTCTCTAGTTAGCAGCTTCACAAAAGCAATCCTTGTATGAATCCATAAAGCTTTCCAAACTTTTCAAAAGGTTAATTTTACCATTATAATTGCACTTAAAAAAAAAAAAACAAACAAACAGGCATCAGTCCCTACGCACTCTCCCCAAACACCTCGATTTATAAAAGTGGAAAGAGTGGCTACAATTATTCACTGTCCTACAGCTACCAGGATTTGAAAGGTTTGATTCAGGTGCCTGAGGAATGGATGCCAACACCCATTTTCAGGCCAGGAAAAGTGTGCATTTTCCAAAACCAGCAGGCTTCACAGCTTGGCTTGCAACGGCTTCAGGTGTTTGTGGAAAGACTCATGAACCTGTGTAGAAGACAAGGTGGTGGTTACAACAAGGTCAGGCCTGAGCTTTAAAACAGTTTTAGCTCTTCACATCTTGCAGTGTGTTTTTTATACTACGGAAATGTGAATCTGAGGCACTTTGGGGATAGAAGAACAGCCAGTTACATCCTGTGTCTGAGTGCCTATATGACACAAAGCATGAGAATATAAGTCCTGAACAAATAGCCTCCCCACTACCTTTCCTGTAAGAAAACAATGCAAGATACCTTATATCCACACAGTTCTTTGGCATTTGTAATTAAAAGAAAACTGCCAGAGGACTCCTTAGGGGACTGCAGTGAAGCTCCTAAGCCCCACTGACTTCAGAAGCAAAAAAAGGGAGCAAGTTCTGATGGGATTTAACTACAATCACAGTCTCCGGCAGCCCATCACAGGAGATACAGTCTGTCCAAATCGAACAAAGGCAGTAAAAGCTACCGAGACAGGATTTAGAGTTCTGACTTGACTAACAGAAGAGGGCACTGACTTCAACTCAGTTGCTATTATTAGCTGAGCTGCAGATCTAGGGCAGCCGTGCAACACCTGACATTCAGTACTACATGGGGGCAATTTATTTTCTTTTCCAGACATCATTACTGTCTGAAGGCATTGAAAGATTTGCCAGGAAACAGCTAAGGCTTTCACAACTTCTGTAACTAAGCAGAACTAACAAGTGATAACTGCTTTTAAATTCAATAAGATTATTCAATTTTTTCCTCTAGGGAAAGAATTCTTTCCTCCTCTCAACCGAGAAACTCAACAGTATCCCAACAAGGACACATGTGAGATATACAAGGGAGAGTAACTAAACAAAATTTGCTGAAAGCAGAGGAGCAGAAGTTGCTTGTTTTCATCCATTACTACTAGTGACTCTTCTCGCTCCTTCACACATTACCTGCTGAGATCACTGGACCCAAATTAACAACCCTAAATTGAGTTATTTCCCTGGGCAGATGTGGCCTAAGAGGAAGAACTAAGGTTTCTTTACCTCTGTTTTGTTCAGTGGGGATTTCTTTGCCCACTCAAACATGTTCTCGTAGACATTGCCATCGTACCGGCCAAGCACAGATCCAAGATGCCTATCATGAAAGTCAAAGGCATCTACTAGTGCTACTGCATTGGGACGAATTATAGCCAAGAGCTCTTTCACACGCTGGTTCACTTGAGTAATTTGGGCATCAGTCAAAATACCCGCCTTGGAAGACAAAAAAAGAAAAGATTATCAGAAGAGTATGCAAGTCACAAGAACCTTCCCTTCCCCACCACCTAATGTATGTCAGCCCTACTCCCCACAAATATCCAGCAGTTCAGGAAAAAAGAAAATGTAGTGGTTTTTAAGTGCTTAGTAATCAAACTGGCAATCTGCCACAGGGTACAAGCAAAAGGAGCTGCCTAGCATAGCCCGTCACACTGGCTCGCTATTTCACCTTTGGTGGGAGACTCATTCTTTAGAGTGCCTGCATGTTACCTTCAGTAGCAATCTTCTTCATTAACTCCTTGTTTTTCAACATAGAACACCTGGTCACCAACTGGAAACCATTTAAGCTAACCTACACAGGTGCCATGTTACCATTTCTCATCCAGCTCTGCTTGGCCAAAGCCTCCAGCAGACCTGCACTGCTGATGGCCTTCTGGAAGCCAACTGTCAGGAACTTACACCTAAGCATTCACACAACTTTGCATTTGAAGCATCTTTGCAAACAATTACTCTGGCTCTAGAGATTTAAGTCGTTGGAGAAAGACACCAACCTGCAAGAAATCCCCTGTGTTCTTACTGATCCCATACAGTGCATACAGGAGACACAGCTCAGTCAGGACAGCACGGACAGCTGCATCAGTGATCTCCGAGAGCTTTGCAGTGAAAAGCTTCACAACCACGTAGTGACAGTGTGCCTATACGAAAAGAACGGCAGGTGAATCAGGTTCATGAAGAGATGAGCTCTTATAGCACATTTACTGGGCACATCACTAACCTCAGATGCTCGCACAAGATCAACCGAAGTTCTGTTCCAGGCATCTTCCTTGCTCTTTCTGTGGTTCAGTTCAGCTTGCAAATTCTTTGCTGCAGTTTCTACAAGCCTATTCCATAGAAGGAAGAAAAACAGGTTATGCAGTAACACCTCATTAACAAGTACACTGAATTCCTATGAATTTCAATCTAAAACATCAGAACTTGGAGGCTGCGTGCCATGACAGAATCCATTGCCTGGAGCAAGCAGTTGTGGCTCTAAAACCCCCCAACATCGCTGCTGCAGCCTGAACACGGCTACAGAGGAATAAAACATTTGACAGCACATACATGGTGCCTGAATACTTACATGTAGCTATCTGTTCTACTCTCATACTTCCTTCACAACAGGATTGTTTCTCTCCAGATAGGCCTCTGAGCAGTTTGAACATGTTGGTTATTTGTGTGCTCAAATATACTTCACATTTAAATAAGAAAAAATATTTCAAAATGGAACAGAGCAGAGTACCTAGGCTATGGGTAGGCTGTTTGTAGCCTCTTGTAACCTAGTAAAGCGTGCCATTTCTTGAAAGCAACACATGCAGCAAAGCTTTACAAACACCTTGAGACTCTAACATTAACAGGGCAGCGCATCACTACCATTTCCCAACACACACAATGTTGCTGGTGCTCAGCTCAGGCTAGGAAGTGTGAACTCACCAGGCAGCACGTGCTTTGTAGGCCTCTACCAAGCTGGCTGGATCGCTGATCCGCACAGTCACAGATAGAGCAGCCACGTGCTGTGGCTGGATGCGTTGCCTGGGGAGTTCATTAAGGTAGGACACGATGCCAGTGACCTGCTGCCCAGAACTCACTTGAGTGTAGCTTTTGACAAGGAACCTGAAAACAGAGAAAATAGAGAGCAATTTACTCATGAGCTGCTTGGAGAGAAGTAATCTTTCTTAGGGTCGGATTAGCAAAGAACAGTTGTAGCTGTACACTTTTCTGTCAAAAATAGGGCAAGGGACAGAAACATGGGAGACTAGTTTCACGGTAATACAGAATACTCTTCTGCTCATCACTTCAGCTACAAAGACCATAATGCCAAGGCAAGAACATCTCCAGACAGAAGCTACCATACCTAGCTGTCTGCAGCATCATGACGGTGTTTTCTCCCTCATAGGTGCAGGACGGGGTGAAGGTGACATAGATGTCAGGAATGCCACTGCAGCGAGAGTAGCCATGCCCACCACAGGCCATCCGACACTCCTCAATGCCAGCATTGGCAGTCCAGGAGGTGAACGCCTTCAGCCCTGCTGTCAGGGCATGCAGCTGAGGGACAAAACCAAAACCAAGTTAGATTTTTTTAGTTTTCCACTCCAGGCTTGCACACATACACACTCAGTACTGCAGCTCCCAGAAAAAAGTAGAGTCAACACCATTCTTATACTGTCCCACGGGGTTTTGTTTTTCTTGTAAGGACTCTTTTCTGAGCCAAACCACTTATTTGAAAATGTTTGTACGTGTGAAGACTTCTTTTGAGTACCCTGTCCTTTCTGTCTAAGCATTACATGTACCAGACTGTCCTCAACTGCCTACTGTCACATTAGTTTCTCAGACAGAATCCCTATCTGAAAACTGACATTTTACAACCCTAACCCCTCAGTATAGTACTGATACCTATGATCACACATCAGTTCTACCCTAGTCATTTGCAAAAATTATCAAGAAGCTACAGCACAAACACACAGACAGTCTTTACTCCACTACCATGTGATATGCCATCATATATATTATATATTCACAGTAGCTTTCTCACTCTTCATTATTCTCTTTTTTTTTGTAAAAGACTGCTAAATGAATAGTGCAAATAGAGAAATAAAAGTCACCAGCACATACTGGGCTTAGGATCTCCAAATCTAAATAATTAAAAGATGTCTCCTGAGTGAAAGCCAAAAAGGCTTCATGCCTTTTCTCCCATGCTGTAAAGAAACCTTACATAAAATCAGAGGACACAGTACCTCTGGAAGCTCACTCAGATCTCCATCACTGATGTCTCCACTAATTCGATGATAGGTGTTCTTTATGTAACCTCCCACAAATTGAAAAGCATATGCTGTTGCCAGGAGAGGAAAGAGTTTGTATTGTTGGGTCTGATAATCCAAGATCTGGGGTTCTGGCTCCCTAGAGCAAGACACAGATGAGTTAGCATGCCAGTGGCTAGTAAACGGCTGCACAAGTCATGTTACACTCTACGTAGGTTCTCCATTTGGATAGTACAAGCTGCATCTGTCTCAAGCCAGACTAAGACCATACAGTCAAGAATAAGAAATTACTCACTTCCTTGGATTAAATCATTAAGTGCCAAAACAAACATCAACCACAGTCCCTACTCCCTCCAGTATCTGAGAATTTTCCCTCAGCAGTTAAGTCTGCTCTCTGGTGACACTGCACTTACCCAGCCTTTAGCTCAGACTGGTGTCTCACTGCACTGTAGCGGATGGCAATGGTGCAAGCGCGGGACAGGGAGCGAGCTGAATCACCCACAATGAGAGATCGGATGAACACCATGGTCCCGTAGGTCAGCTTGTCACTGACTGGTTTCACATAGGTGCCATCTGGTTCAACCTACCAAAAAAAAAAAAACCCAAAACAAAACAAAAAACCTTTTGATTTTTAAGGTTTCCTTCCTTCCTTTTACATGGTCACATCTCAAGCTGTAAACTCATCAAGTAGCACTTACAAGCAACCTCAAATCTTGTTGGTATACTATTCAATCACACAAAAGCATTTGAAATGTCAATTTCTGACAGTGTATGCTGAAAGGCACTGCTTTACCTGGGCATATTTCATCAGCATGTTTTCCCGAGGAATTCGGAAGTTGTCCATTTTCAGGTAGCCATTATCCATTTCATCATAACCAAATTTTGGCCCAATGTCACCCACTGTAATACCTGCCACAGACAAAGCCGCTTTCATTAAGAAACAGGAACTAAACACCACGTGAGAGGTTCAAGCTTTCACCAATAAAGACCCTGTTTAGTTTTCTAGCAAGTCCTGGCATTGTTAGGAGTAACACCTAACTAGGACCTTGATCAGTTTGATGGAAAAGCAAATATCAAAACATGGGGATCTTCACAATTTACATGCAGTCCTACTATCCAGTCACTGGGGGAGCTGTTTCTAAAGATCATCCAGCTCACTTCCAGCTAAACGATGATGAAAGGTATTCTTTCCTTTTCAGAAAGTAGGACATACTGCCTCACAGAATGCATAGCTGGGAAACGCTGGGACAGAACCCAATCTGAAACTAACCTTCACACTGAAAGCAGGACATTAAAGATGACTCAGTGGTAGGTCAGTCATAAGAAAGATTCCTTTAAGCCCTGTGACCTACCACCTACAAGCCAAAATCAGCTAGTGAAATAAGCCATGTATGTTAACAGGATACACACGCAGCTGTACAGAACTGGAGATAATTAATGTATTCCATGAGCGCTAAACCCTCTATGTTAATTTTTACCTGGCAAGGGTTCATGAGTGCCCAGCTGCCGTATGGGAACAATGAAGGCATGCAGGCCTTTGCACTCGCCCTGAGTGTAGAGCTGCGCTAGAACGATGGCGTGGTTCGACGTTTTTCCAACTGCAAAAGGAGTGGGAGTCAGAAGGAGAACAAAAAACAATAGTCAAACTTATACACACAGAGGCTCCTTCCTTAAAGCACGATCTGAGATAACCACATCATGCATTAGAATACCAGACTTACAACACTGATTATCATCCGAATTCTACAGCTAGACAGTGTTGCTCAATTCAATGAAATTTCAATTTGATCCTCTTGACTACACAATAACCAAGTCTTTGGCAAACCTGCCACTGGAGCTGAAGGAAATAAGAATTTTAATAGAACCAGTCAAAAGTTACATCAAATCCATACAGTGTGAATGATTCTGAGAGACAATTCAGAGCACACAGACAATCCAAAGTTTTAGCAGGCTCTGGCAAGTCTGTTACTTGTGCAAGAGTAACTGCTTTTCAGCCAACTCTTTGGATCAATTTTCAATAATCATTCTGTATATATAATACACATGACATCACCTCGCAGAGTTTTTCCATACATCTTCCAGATTTAGACAAACAGTGATGCACTTACGTCCACCTGGCCACCACTTAATGGAGGTCACAGTGGGGCTGTTGAGGATGAATTCCTGGGTAGCAGGGTCATAAGTAGCTGTAGTTTCTAGACCCCGAAGATGAGTTCCTGAAAACAAGCAAACACGTGTTCTTTTGGCAGAAAGTCAGTCACAAAACAGAGACAAGGACAGAATTGGACAATGGAAAGTTGAACTCCAGTAGTAGTGTACAAATTCTAACTTTGCTTTTTGGCTATATAAAGGACTAAGTATCAATCAACTAAGGAAGAACCAGTGAGAGTTTAATCATATTCTGGGACCTGAAGCCAATTCTCAGAAAACATGTTGGGTTTTTTCCCCCCCACCATGGTCTAAGACTAGTTTTCCAAGCACCTCCAATCTGACACCTTTTTGCTGTTACACACCAGAAGCCCGTTCTCAGTTAAAAAGGTTCACAAAAACACGCTCACCTGGATTTCACTAAAACTGCAATCTGATTAATTTGCAAAATAAAAATCATACACTTGTCAGCCACAAGATGAAACAGTAGTGCCCATCATCTCTTCATTCCCTCATCAGGCCTACAGTTCTACTCTCTTGATGGAGCAGTTTCTCCAAGACAGCTAGTAATGGCACAAATATGCCAGGATACTGATGCAGGTAGGTGAACAGACTGCAAAAAGATGAAGGTGACAACTCCAGGAACAGTCTTTGTCTTCTGCCCCCAACTCTTCACACACTTGTCTTCGTGGCTTTGTCCCTGCATGTGTGAAAAACACTAATTACACAGGCCTACCTGCTTAAACTAGATGAGCTGTGAAGGTTCCTGATAGTCTGGACTAACAGAGCAAGGCAGCAGTGACTCTACACA